>NC_143509.1:78478615-79725615 GCF_031878675.1 Megascapheus bottae | reverse complement strand
TTGAACCTTGAGTTTCCAAAACTGTTAAGAAAATAAGTTTTTTTTCTGATTATAAGTTATCTATCGCAAGCATTTTATTATAGAATTTAAGCACACATATACATACTATATGTATAGATATGCATACACATATGCCATATACATATATATGTCATACATACTATGCACATATATGTATATATGCATATATAGTATATATACTACATATATGTATATGTACATATATATATGCTTATCTATAGATATAGTATGTACATGTATGTATTTTTTCCAATCCTGGGGCTTGAACTCAGGGCCCTGAACACTTTTTGCTCAAGCCTAGCATTCTATCAGTTGAGCCACAGTGCCATTTACAGCTTTTTCTTAGTAAGTGGTACTAAGGAATCGAACTCAGGGTTTTGTGCGTGCTAGCCAAACACTGTTACACTAGGCTACACTTCTGGCTGACATATATGTGTGTGTGTGTATATATATATATATATATATATATACAGATTATATATATATATATATATTTAGAAATGATATTGTGCTCATGCCAACAATTGTCTTTTTTCCCCTGGCATTACATCAAGTTTAATTTCTCTAATTTCATAGTAAGTTCACAACATGCCTCTTGAAAAGGTTATGATATTTGGAGAAATTATGATATTTGGATCATTTTTCTTTGTGTAGTCTTGTCCTGCTTGCTTAGCATTATCTCAGCAGATATGTCCTGAAAAGACTTCTTATTAAAAATGATCAGTGAAATAACCAATTAGTTCAGGAGATGAAAAATGAAAAATTAATGTCTGATATAAGGATACTAGTACCTACTTTAAGAAAAGTCAGGGGCTAGGAATGTTGCCTAGTGGTGAAGTTGTTTGTCTACCATGCAGGAAGCCCTGAGTTTGATTCTTTGATACCACATACACAGAAAAAGCCAGAAATGCTGAGTGCAGTGGCTCATGCCTGTAATTCTAGCTGCTCCAGACACTGATATCTGAGGATGGTAGTTCAAAGCCAGCCCAGGTACTAAAGTCCATGGGACTTTTATCTCCAATTAAGCACTAGAAAATGGGAAGTGGAGCTGTGGCTCAAGTGGTAGGGCAGTAGCCTTGAGGTGAAGAGCTCAATGACAGCGTCCAGGCCCAGAGTTCAGCCCTATGACCCACAAAAAAAAAAAAAAAAAAAAGCCAGAAGTGGTGCTGTACTTGAAGTGGTAGAGGGCTGAAGTGGTAGAGAAGGTACAAAAACAGTGCCCAGGTCCTGAGTTCAATCCCCAGGAATGCAGGTGGGGGGGGAGGGGAGAGGGAAGGCTAAGTCAGAATAAAGTCTTGCAAAATTCAGCAATAGGTTAGATAGCCTATCTGATATCTCCAATACCAGAACTTTAACCTTAGGAAATCTTTAAGACTTATTCTGGCTAAAATACCAATTTAATTCAAGATATTTTACAGAAGCTTTTGGAAAAGCATCTCCAGAAAAGTATGCCATTTTAAAACACTAATGTATAAAAGACAGTGTTTCTAGAACATTTGAAAAACTTTATCATATGACAGTAACATTACTCCAAGTCATTCATCTTAGGAAACCTTGAACAGATTGATTTGTAAATGATGATGACAGAGGAAAAAGATCATCATTTTCTATGTACAGTCCATGCCCTGAGTAGAATTAATTTCTGATAATCTAGTCAATAAAATAGTTCCACAGACTGAGATGTCAAAGATGAATATGGCACAAATTATATCATAAGTATATTTTAGAAAATAGAAAACAATTTTTAGTAGAAAGGACAGCACAGGAGGAATTTCAATATCAAACTTTAGACTCTACTACAGAGCTATATTGACCAAAACAGCTTGGTACTGGCACAACAACAGGCCTGAAGACCAATGGAATAGAACTGAGGACCCAGATATTAAACCACAGACCTATGGCCACCTAAACTTTGATAAGGGAGCCAAAAAAAAAATAGAATGGAAGAAAAAAAGTCTCAACAAGTGGTGATGCAGAACTGGTTAAGCACCTGCAGGCAACTAAAGTAGGATGCTTCTTTGTCACCCTGCACCGGGATTAACTCTAAATGGATCAAAGACCTGGAGGTAAAAGCAGATACACTGAAAATTTTACAAGAAGGAATAGGAGGAACACTAGGTCTCCTTGGCACAGGTCAAAACTTTCTTAATAAGGAACAAGAAGCACAACAAAATAAAGTCTGGATAAGCAGAACTGCAGTAAACTACAGAGCTTCTGTATGGTAAAGGTCATAGCTAGCAAGTTAAATAGAAAGCCCACAGAATGGGAGAAGATCTTCATTAACCATACAACAGACAAAGGCCTCATATCTAAAATATATCAATAGCTCAAAAAATTGAATTGCTCCAAAACTAATCTCCAAAGAAACAACCATCCCATTAAAAGATGGGCCAAAGACTTAAGGAGAGTCTTTTCTGAAGAAGAAATAAGAATGGCCTATAGACACATGAAGAAATGCTCGACATCTCTGGCCATAAAAGAAATGTAAATCCAAACAACTCTAAGATTTCACCTCACTCCAGTTAGAATGGCCACGATCAAGAAATCTAATAACAACAGATGCAGGAGGGGATGTGGCCAGGAGGGCTCACTACTACACTGTAGGTGGGAGTGCAAACTCATTCAACCACTATGGAAATCAGTATGGCAGTTCCTCAAAACACTAAACACAGAACTCCCCTATGACCCAGCAATTCCACTACTTGGCATTTACCCAATTGTCCAGAAACAAGGATATACTAAACCCACTAGCACAACGATGTTCATTGCAGCACAATTTCCCATAGCAAATATATGGAACCAACCCAGATGCCCCTCAGTTGATAACTGGATCAACAAGATGTGGTATTAATACACAATGGAATTCTATGCTGCTGTCAGAAAGAATGACATTGCCCCATTTGTAAGGAAATGGAAAGACTTAGAAAAAAATCATATTATGTGAAGTAAGCTAGACTCAAAGAAACATAGGCTCAGTGGTTTCCCTCATTTGTAATAATCAGTAGAAATCTTGGGCTCTCGTAGGAGAGATTTACAATAGAGCAAACCTAGATATATAAGGCCACATAGTATGACGTTAAATGAAAGGACCTCCAGGATATAGAAACATAAGCCATATATTGAGTGATTGTTATCCTTAATGTACTATGTTATCTCTTAACTCTTTTGCTGTCCCTTGGTTATCTCATATTGTTACAGTATTTCACCTGGTTATCTGATATATTGTATATATGAGTATTTGGTTATTTGAAGTCAGATAGGGAAAGCAAGAAGAGGGGCAGGGGTGGGGGGAGGCAAATGGGGACCAAGACATGAGAAAGGGTATCAATGTATATGAAGTAATGGACCTTCTAGCTGGTGAATATAATGTAACTCTTCTATTAATTACAATAAAAATATATGAGAAAAAGAAAATATATAACTACATTTCCTATACTGTTCATGGTGCTGTATGCTGGATCAGTTAAAACTTTTTGACGCTCTTTATTTGCATCCTATAAGTAACGAGCCAAGGCCAGATAACAGTCAAGACAAGACTGTATCTTTAAATCTCCCCAGGCACTGAAAGATCAAGATTTACCCTTTTCCCTTTCCTATTTCAAATAAACAAATAAATATATACAATATACCAGGTAACAAAGTCAAATACAGTTGGGCGTTGGTGGGGGTGGGAAATGGGGACAAAAACATGAGAAGGGGGTCTCAATATGTAAGAAGGAATGCACCTTCTACCTAACAAATATAACTGTCACCCCTCTATACATTATCCTCTACAATAAAAAAAGAACAAGGTTTAGGCATCCTTGATGCTATCATGATTGCCAGTGCCAATAGCTCAGTGCCGAAATCTATCATAGATCATACTTTGTGAGCCAAGCTCTGTCAGAGTTTTACGTTGATATTGCCATCTTCCTGTTTAAAATCTCCTGATTTTCTCTGCAGGCTTCAAAATAAACTCTAAACTCCTGACATCATCTATCTACAAGATACACCACCTTTTCTGTGCGTCTGTATCTTCTTTCATCTTGTCTTCCAATTCTATCCTCTACATATGCTTAAACACTTGTTAGGTCACTTAGCATTGCATATAATCTTTTTTTTAAGTTTATAGTGAAAAAGAAGAAGAGAGAGAAGACAAAGGGACAAGGGATAAAATATCCAAGATCTTCCCCTATTAACTTGCTTCTCTATCAAAGCCCTACTTCTGAGCATTGCCGGAAATTTCAAAAGTAGCAGCACTACCTAGATATCTTGACTTTAACGCAGGATTCAGAGACATTTCATATTTAAGCCATAGGAAGATGGACTAAAATTACTTTCCCAAACCATCACAGCCAAAATGATTTCCGTATATCACTAGAAAATGTCTCCATGACTTGAAAGCTAATACCAAGATCAGCTCCACTTTTAGAAATCTGTAATGAATGTTGTAATGTATAATCTGTTCTTCAATCATCACAGAGGTTGCTGTTTATTTGAAAAGGAGACGATAAATTGTTTTCCCTTCCTCGAAAGTTACTGTTTTAAATAAACTTTCTGTGAATTGACAGCAGAAAGTATATCAGAAAGCGTTCTCAATAACAACACCTAGAGGAGAATGAGAAAAAAAATACTATGTTACATAGACATTTAGATATGATAGAATTTCCAAAAACAACTCTGCTGCTCTTGACATCCAGGTCTGGAGCTGAGCATACATAACATGCTATCCTTTTACTTTAAATTGTGTCTTCATTTGCTGTTTGTGAATGAATGTCTTCAAGAATGCTAGTAAGTTTAGGTTATGATTCTGGTTGTCGAGTCCATGTGAAGCAGCCAAACCTTTATACTGTCCATTGGTAATATAACTTTGAAAGAGGAAGCATTGCTAGTCCAAGATGAGCTTCTGAAAAATACATTAATTCTGAGCCACAATCAGCTAACACATCTTCATTCTTCATGGTGAATTCCCAAGAGGCCACAAACCTATCACATGAAGCTCGTATGTGTGAATGGAGCATTAGAGAAACTCTAGTACAGAGTTTGCTCTGTTCACTTCTGATCATCAAGATTCAAGTACTCATTGCTTAAAAAGCTCTGAAAAACAGCAAAGTCCTGGGTAAGTATTTTATATGGTGTTGGCCATTGCATTATTCACATTGCTATATAAAAGAGTTTCAACTCAACATGTCACTTTATATATGAAGCACATATTTATTAGTCCCATCAATTCTAGCTAACAATTTTTAAATTGTAAAGGGTAAGGACAAAGGGGGAGAGGTGGCTGGGTTGTTTTCCTCTCACTTTTGATAGGGGTGATAATTGTCTAATCCCTCAGATTCCCCTAAAGGAAAAATATGGAAGTGATGTTAGGAAACATAAAAGGAAAGAGAAGCAGAGGACCAGTGAGATAGAGGGAGACAGGGAAGGAAGAGAGGAGAAAGAGGGGGAAGAAGGGAGAGGGGTAAAGAAGAGAAAAAGAAGGGGGAGGGGAGAGGAAGAAAAAGAAGGAGAGGAGGTATCAACTCCTGAAAATCAAAGCAACAGAAAGATGCACTAATGTCCTCACTCTTTTACTGTCGCTAAGTTTTAGTTGAGCTATTACTGGAATGAATTTCTGCTTGGTAGCCTTTTGGTGCATTAGAACAAAGGAGAAAAGCATTAGAACAAAGGAGAAGGTTGGTTTGCAAAGTTCTTTAGTACCAAAGACCTATCATGTCTAATTGCATTGCTTTACACTGAGATGATGAATTGTAACAGCTTTTTATTGATTTCTTTTAATTTTCTAGCATATATAAACTAAAATACTGAGAATAACCACATATGTAAAATGTAGGAATATTTAATTAACTACATTCTCATAAAGGCATTGTAATGAGTACATATCTAATACAATTTGAAATGAAACCTTATTCATCAGATGACGGGGTATGGAAGATACTAAACTCCAAGTGAGATGTACAATTTGAGCTGCAGTTTTCTCCATGTGAGGGTAATCTACAGGGATGTCTGTATATGAGTTCTACATGAGCATTCTAAATTACTTATAGTCAAATAGAAGGCCATAGTCATCTAGAGTTCTCTGAACCCAAACACATTGGAAGACTGCTCTTATGTGTTTAGAAATTGAACTCTTCCCTGTTTAATAGCAAATGCTTTCAGCACTAAGAAACCACTTCTTACCTTGTGAATCAGTAATGTGGGAAGTAATATAAGTCTATTTATGAGCTTAATTTCAAGAGCTTACATTAAAAACAAAACTACATTTCTGTGCATAAAAATTATATTATTGTAGTGAATATGCTTATTTAAACTTTACATACTCTTCCAAGGATGCTGAAATATTTCTTGGCATCACACTGACAGCCTTAAACTTCTGTAATATACAGTGGTAGTCCCCATTTAAAGCATGTCGATGCATTAAACACTAGATTGCCATTTGAAGCAAGTGCCGGTTTTGTAACTAGCACTTTATTTCATATTTCATGAAACACAAAGTTAACACCTTTGCATGCTAAATGATAAGCAAACTCAGTACCTTACAGTTTGTGTTTACTGTGATCAACAAAGATTTCTCAAGGTGATCCAGGACATGTGTATAATGCAGAACTGATCTTGTTATAGGTGTGAGATTATCTTACTTTAAAAACCAAACCTTGCCATTAAATCACTGACAAAGCTTTCATTTTAAATGTGGCCTTTAAATGCATAACACAACAGAAGGACAATTAAAGATAGTCATAGTCTATTATCCTTGCTATTGGCTCTGCTAATGAGTTCTGTGATTTGTTTCAGAATCAAAACGCTACTCCTGAGAAAGCTTATCAACTTAAGTAAGTGAGGCTTTATCACTTTGCCCTTAAATAGCTAGTGTTCTGTGCCTTTGAGTTTGGGGAGCAGTGCTAAAAGAAACTCTTTATAAAAGAGCTATTAGTCTTGTGCAGTCTAGGATTTGACAGCTCATGAGGTTACACAGATCATTACATTACCAACACCATTTCCAATTCTTAAGGCATTTCCCCCCAGCACCTCTGGAGAAGGACTTCAGCCGGTTGTTGTTGTTGTTGTTGTTGTTGTTGTTGTTGTTGTTGTTTTTCTCTCCTACTCTTCCTCCTTTAGTCCCTTCCTCTCTTCCTTTCTTCTTTCTTTTTTCCTTGCTTGTTAAAAGCTTTATGCTAGACTCCTTTGTCAAATACAAGTTGCCCATATGCATGTGGTTCTATTTCTGGGTTTTCTATTCTGTTCCACTGATCTTCTGGTCTATTTTGTGCCCATACCAAGTGGCTTTTGTTATTATGGCTCTGTAGTAGAGTTTGAAGTCTGGTTTGCAATACCTCCAGCACTGCTCTTTTTGCCTAGAATTATTTTGGCTATTCTAGATCTTTTCTTGTTCCATATGAATCTTTGAATTTTATCTTCTATTTCAGTAAAGAATGTCTTTGGGATTTTGATGGGGATTGCATTGAATTTGTGTATCAATTTGGCAGTATAACCATTTTCACTATGTTGGTTCTCCCTAGCCATGAGCATGGGATGTCTTTCCATTTCCTACTGTCCTCTAATTTCTTTCATTAGGCTTTTGTAGTTTTCATTGAATAATTCCTTTACATCTTTGGTTAAGTATATTCCTAAGTATTTTATTCTTTTGGGGGCTATTTTGAATGGGATCATTTTCTTGATTTGGCCTTCTGTTTATGTATTGTTGGTGTACAAGAAGGATACTGACTTCTGAAGGTTAATTTTGTACTGACTTCTGAAGGTTAATTTTGTATCCTGCATTTTGCAAAAGTAGTTTATTAATTCTACAAGTTTGGGAGTGGAGTTTGTTGGGTCAGTCAAGTAGAGGATCATGTCATCTGCAAATAGGGATAGTTTAATTTCTTCTTTCCCTATGTGGATCCCTTTGATGTACTTTTCTTGCCATATTGCTCTGGCTAAGGGTTCCAGCACTATATTGAAGAAAAGTGGAGAGAGTGGACATCCCTGTCTAGTTCCTGATTTTAAGGTGAATGGTTCCAGTCTTTCACCATTTAGTATAATACTGGCTGTAGGTTTTTCATATATGGCTTTCACTATTTTGAGGAATGTACCTCTTATTCCTATTTTTTCTAGTGCTTTCAACATGAATGGATGTTGTATTTTGTCAAATGCCTTCTCTGCATCCAAAGAAATTATCATACGATTCTTGTCCTTAGCTCTATTGATGTGATGTAGTACATTGATTTGCGAATATTAAACCAGCCTTGCATCTGTGGGATGAAGCCTACTTGATCATAGTGTATGATTTTTTTAATTTGTTTCTGGATTCTGTTGGCTAATATATTATTGAGGAGTTTTGCGTCTGTGTTCATTAGAGAGATAGGTCTATAGTTTTCTTTTCTTGTTGGGTCTTTCCCTGGTTTGGGGATGAGAGTAATATTAGCTTCATCAAATGAATTTGGTATTATTCCTTCTGTTTCTATTTCTCAGAAGAGTTTCAAGAGTATAGATGTTATTTCATCTTTAAACGTCTTGTAGAATTCCTCAGTGAATCCATCTGGACCTGGGCTTTTTTTGGTTGACATTTCCCTGATTGCTTCTACAATTTCGTTGTAAGAAATTGGTCTGTTCAATTTGTTTACCTCATCGTTGTTCAGTGTGAGTAGCCTATATTTATTTAAGAAATCATCCATTTCTACTACATTTTCTTGTTTCTTTGCATATAGGCCCTGGTAGTACTTATTCATTATGGGCTGAATTTCTTGGAAATCAGTTGTGATTGTTCCTGTGGGGTCTCTAATCTTGTTTATTTGAGCCTCCCCTCTCCTTTTCTTGATTAATCTTGCCAGGGGTCTGT
Source organism: Megascapheus bottae (assembly GCF_031878675.1). NCBI lineage: Eukaryota > Metazoa > Chordata > Mammalia > Rodentia > Geomyidae > Megascapheus > Megascapheus bottae. The sequence goes on along the minus strand of NC_143509.1, from coordinate 79,716,779 downwards.
CTATTTTGTTGACTCTTTCAAAGAACCAACTTTTTGATTTATCTATTTTGTGTATAGTAGATCTTATTTCAATCTCTGATATTTCTGATTTTATTTTTGTTATTTCTGTCCTTCTAGCTGTTTTAGAATTAACTTTTTCTTGCTCCTCTAGGTGTTTCAGGTTTTTTTTAGGTTATTTACATGCTCTTCTTCTGACTTTTTAATATGCGCTCCTAGTGAGATAAATTTGTCTCTTAGAACTGCCTTTGCTGTGTCCCATAAGTTCCTTTGTGATGTTTCTTGATTTTCATTACATTCAAGGAAGTTTTTAATTTCTTTTCTGATTTTATCTGTTACCCAGGAGTTATTCAGAAGTGTGTTGTTCAGTTTCCAAGTGATTGAATGTTTTTTTACTTTGACTGCATTGTTCAGAATTAATCTGACTCCACTGTGGTCTGATAGAATGCATGGGATTATATCAGTCCTCTTGTATCTGCTTAGGTTTTCTGTATGAACTATTGTAGGATTAATTTTGGAGTGTGTTCCATGAGCTGCTGAGAAAATGCTGGCAAAACTGGGCAGCCACATGCAGAAAACTAAAAATTGACCCTAGCCTTTCTCCATGCACAAGCATTAACTCAAAGTAGATCAAAGACCTCAACGTCAGACCGGAATCCGTGAAACTGCTACATGATAAAGTAGGAGAGACACTGGAACTCATAGGCACAGGCAAAAGATTCCTGAAGAGAATCCCAGGATCATAACAGATTGGAGAGAGAATCGATAAATGGGACTACCTAAAAATAAAAAAGTTTCTGTACAGGTAAAACCATAGTCACAAAAATAGAGAGACAGCCAACCAACTGGAAAAAGATATTCACCAATAATACATCTGACAAATGCTTAATATCCAGTATCTACAGGGAACTCAAGAAATTAATCCTCCCCAAACCCAATAAACCATTCACTAAATGGGCAAGGGAACTAAAGAGAGATTTATCAGAAGAAGAGATTAAAATGGCAGAAAAGCATATGAGAAAATGTTCATCATCCATGGTCATAAAGGAAATGTAAATAAAAACAACCCTAAGATACCACCTTACCCCAACAAGAATGGCCAAGATTTTGAACTCAGACAATGACAATTGCTTGCGGGGTTGTGGAGAAAAAGGAACCCTACTGCACTGCTGGTGGGAATGTAAACTAGTTCAGCCACTCTGGAAAGCAGTGCAGAGGTTTCTTAAAGAACTGAAAATAGACCTTCCCTACGGTCCCGCCATACCACTTCTGGGCATCTACCCTGAACATCATAACCCAAGATATGATAAGGACACCTGCTCAGCTATGTTCATCTCTGCACTATTCACAATAGCCAGGCTACGGAAACAATGCAGATGCCCTACTGAAGATGAATATATACAGAAAATGTTGTACATATACACAATGGAATTCTACATAGCCAACAGACAAGATAAAATAATGGCATTCGCAGGGAAGTGGATATATCTAGAGTGAATCGTGGTGAGTGAGACAAGTCAAGACCTAAGGAACAAAATGCGCATGGTATCTTTAATATGTGGCTATTAAATCCAAAGAATACAAGAGCGAGGACTCAATATCTCCATACCCAATGTTATGGACATGGTAATGGAAATATAAACATAAGTATATAGAAATAAAAACCTATGACTCCATAGACATAATGTTTTATTTTCTAAAATTAATATGTTTCTATGACATACAAACCCTTAGCCTAATTTTGATTAAGTTCTAAATACTAAGTCCCAGTGACTGCAAATAGATTCCCTTCTTGAACACTCATTTATTAAACCTGTCATTTAAAATATGATGAAAAATCAATGTTAATAAAGAAAAAAAGAAAAGAAGGAATTTATGGAGAACATCCTAAAATGGAAAAGAGAAATCTATAAAGGAAGTAGATGAAAAGTAAAGGTATTTGAAGAAAAGAATGGATTTACTAGAAAATAAAATTTAAGGTTCCTGGAAAAAAAAAGCTTTATTCTAGAATTTTAAATAAATTATTTTTTTAAAAAAAACTATTCTCTATCCTTCTACTCTCTATGTGAATTTAATTTGGAGATATATACTATAATATCCTATTGAGAATTTAGGTGGCAAAACAAATAAAGTGATAAATGAAATGGAAAACATTTAGTAATTGAAAAACATTGAAGGATTATGATATTCTATCAGAATTAGTTTATTTTAGAAATATTCATGCAATTAATAGCTACCTGAACTTCTAGAGAAAAATAAACTAGGCAGTGAGAAAGAGATTGAGTATGGATATTTTTCAATGGACAAATAGCATCTATTTTTATGATAAAAATGCTAGCATCTAGTAATGTAGTTCATTTGTAACTTAAGGGGCATGGTGCTTGAACTCTGGTTCTGGATGCTCTTCCTGAGTTCTTCATCTCAAACCTACCACCTTACCCTTGAAACATAGTCCCACTTCCCATTTTCTAGTGATTAATTGGAGATAAGGGTCTCACAGCTTTGTATTGCCTGGGCTGGCTTTGAACCTTGATCCACAGATTTCAGCCTCCTTTGAAGCTAGGCATAAGCCACCAAATCTGGCTCAGTTATTTTGAAAATATAATTTAAAAAATATGTATTGTATTTGCATTTTATATTTAAAACTTTTGAGAAAATATCATAATAGAACATGTGGATCCAGTTAAAATAACATAATCATTTCTGACTTGTTATTTAAATGTAACTTAACTTTCAAGAGAAGATGAGTATTTACTTGTAATTTAATTATCTTCTTCCTATACAGCAGACATTTTTCCAAAATACTGAAAATGACATTCGTATATTTCATATATTATTAGTGTAAAGGTTTTAGAGGCAATGGGGAAGCTTAACTCAAACTGAGTTTTGTGGTAGTAATTTTACTACATCTACTAACATCTACTATCCTTGTTTTTGCCTCATTATCCATTCTAATTATTTCCAAAGTTATCATAAAGAAGTATATTTATAAGAGCTTTATAGGGAAAGAAAGGAGAATTCATATTTATTTTCGGAAACCACTGCCATAGTAGCTCCTACATTTCTATGCTGCCAAACACCACTTGATTTCATTTGTAACATGTTAAGGAAGGTCACCACTAGATCTTCTTATCCCAAATTATTTAAAGCCATTACATAGCACTCTTTTATTAGAAAAGAGTTAAATCCAAAATGTCATGGTGGCCCAAAATAAGTCTCTTGAATACTAGAAATTTGAAAAATAAAATCTTGAACACCAGCATTTTATGGAACTCAATTGATGCAGTATATTTATCTGCACCTTCTTCCCTGGGGAACTGCTGAATTTATTACCCTCCTCTGAAATACTCTCACTTGACATTTATTTCTTGAATTCTTGTTTCATGGCTCAAAGATTAGTGACATCATTGTCTCCAAATATTTCCAGTGGTGATAAGAAGTGTCTGAATTCTGAGACAAACACAGAAGAGAGGAAATATATAGGTCAGAGAATCTTTATGTATACAACATCCCTGTCTTGCCACTCAGCTTTGAAAATAGTATCTTTCTTCAAAAATTCCCAAGAAAAGTGTATATGTTTTATAATGTTCTGATAGTATCTATCATTTTGTGATGAATGAAATCAGTATTTCATCAATAAATATCAATAAATAAACAATGTGTAACTGACATATGAAAAAGAAATAACTGGTTAGTGGTAAGTGAAAAGTATAGGTTATCAAGGAACCCAACATGCATAATTGTTTTTGTGGGTCATAGGGTTTGAACTTGGCCTGGGCTCTGTCTCTGAGCGCTGTCCCTGAGCTCTTCATCTCAAGGTTACCACCCTACCCTTTACCAAGCCCCACTTCCCATTTTCTAGAGGTTAATTGGAGAATCTGAGGTCCTTTTCTGCCTGGGCTGGCTTTGAACCTTGATCCTCAGATCTCAGCTGCCTGAGCAGCGAAGATTACAGACATGAGCCACTGTGTCCTGCTAATTTGCATAATTTATTTGCGCATTCATGGTGGTTTAATTTAAGATTTTTGGTGCATTTATATTTAAATATAAATGAATAAATTTAAATACAAAGAAAGAAAGAAGAAAGAAAGAGAAAGGAAGAAAAAGCAACTGAAGTGATTAAACTTGAGAATTAAATTTGACTCATGACCTATATTCTTTACTCAAAAAACTTTAATTCTGCAGGGAGTGTGCCCTATTGGTAAGAGTATTTGCCTAGCATCCCTGAAGCCCTAGGTGCAATTCCTTGGTACCAAATACACAGCAAAAGCCGCCAGAACTGATGGTGTGGCTCAAGTATTATAGCACTAACTTAAGAATTCCCGTGGATAATGTTGAGGCCCTGAGTTCAAATCCCAGGACTGGCAAAACAAAAATAAAACTTTAATTCTGATGAGGCACCTAGAAATAAATCAACCTTTATTTCATTATGTTTGGAAAGAAATTCATTTTAACTTTTTTATAAATTTCTTTGTTTCAGGAATATAGTTTTACAAAAGCAACTTAGAAAAATACTTCTAATAATTACTAGTGAACCCAACTTGGTTACATCAATATTGCATAAAATGTTTAGGAAAGAAGTAAATCCATTAATTTTCTAAATAATAAATGTTTATAAATATTAAAATAGGTCAGGATATCATATAAAGTTTAGATTTACTTTTTTTCATATATTTTTATTGTAATTAATAGAAGTGTTACATTATATTTGCCAGATAGAAGGTGCATTAATTCACATACATTGATACCCTTTCTCATGTCTTGGTTCCCATTTCCCTCCCACCCACCGCCACCCCTCATCTTTTTTCCCCCCTTCCCTCTCCAATTTCAAATAATCAAATAAAAATATATTCAATATATCAGATAACAAAGTGAGATACTGTAACAATATGAGATAACCAAGGGACAGCAAAAGAGATGAGAGATAACATAGTACATTAAGGACAAAAATCACTCATTATATGGCTTTTGTTGCTATGTCCTAGAGGCCCTTTCATTTAGCCTCATACTATATGGCCTTATGTATCTAAGTTTTCCTCTATTGCAAATCTCTGCTAGGAGAGACCAAGGTTTCTACTGATTATGACAAATGAAGGAAACCATTGAGCCTATCTTCCTTTGAGTCTAGCTTACTTCACTTAATATGATTTTTTCTAAGTCTTTCCATTTCCTTACAAATGGGGTGATGTCATTTTTTTCTGACAGAGGCATAGAATTCCATTGTGTACAAATACCACATCTTGTTGATCCACTCATCAACTGAGGGACATCTGGGTTGGTTCCATATCTTTGTCCTTGTTTCTGGACAATTGGGTAAATGCCTAGTAGTGGAATTAATGGGTCATAGGGGAGCTCTATGTTTAGTCTTTTGAGGAACTGCCATACTGCTTTCCATAGTGGTTGAACAAGTTTGCACTCCCACCTACAGTGTAGTAGTGATCCCTCCTGGCCACATCCCCTCCAGCATCTGTTGTTATTAGTTTTCTTGATCCTGGCCATTCTAACTGGAGTGAGGTGGAATCTTAGAGTTGTTTTGATTTGCATTTCTTTTATGATCAGAGATGTTGAGCATTTCTTCATGTGTCTATAGGCCATTCTTATTTCTTCTTCAGAGAAGACTCTCTTTAAGACTTTGACCCATCTTTTAATGGGACAAAAATCCCATGATTGTCTCAATAGATGCAGAAAAGGCATTTGACAAGATCCAACACCCCTTTGTGTTAAAAGGTCTGGAGAAACTAGGAATCCATGGAACATTCCTCAGTATAATAAAGGCTGTGTATGACAAACCCACAGCTAGTATTATACTTAATGGCAAAAAGCTAAAGCCATTCCCTCTAAAATCAGGAACAAGACAAGGATGCCCACTCTCTCCACTCCTCTTTAACATAGTATTGGAATTCCTAGCCAGTGCAATAAGGCAAGAAGCAAGCATAAAGGGGATCCAAATAGGGAAATAGGAAGTAAAACTTTCCCTCTTTGCAGATGACATAATTCTTTATTTAAAGAATCCTATAGACTCCACTCCCAAGCTCCTTGAGCTGATTCAAAACTTTGGAAGGGTAGCAGGCTATAAAATTAACCCTCAAAAATCAACTGCCTTCCTCTACGCCAACAGTGAGAGGAATGAGGCAACAATCAGGAAGCAACTCCTTTTACAATAGCCTCAAAGAAAATAAAGGACCTAGGAATTACTTTAACTAAGAATGTAAAGGATCTTTTTGATGAAAACTTTAAAAGCTTGAAAAAGGAAATTAAAACAGAACTGAGAAAATGGAAAAAAAAAAACCAGGCTCCTGGATTGGAAGAATCAACATTGTGAAAATGACAATCTTGCCAAGGGCTATCTACAAATTCAACGCAATACCCATCAATATCCCAATGGCATTCTTTAAAGAAATAGAAGGGGCAATCCAAAATTTCATATAGAATAATAAAAGACCCCATTTAGCAAAAACACTTCTTAGCAGAAAGAACAGTACAGGAGGAATTTCAATACCAAACTTTAGACTCTGTTATAGAGCAATAATTATCAAAACAGCAAGAACAAGCCTGAAGACCAATGGAATAGAACTGAGGACCCAGATAATAAACCACAGACCTATGGCTACCTAATCTTTGACAAGGGAGCCAAAAAACAGAATGGAAGAAAGCCTCTTCAACAAGTGGTGCTGGCAGAACTGGTTAAGCACTTGCAGAAAACTAAAGTTGGATCCTTCTTTGTCACCCTGCACTAGAATTAACTCCAAATGGTCAAGAACCTCGAGTTAATAGCTGACACACTGAAAACTTTACAAGAAGGAATAGGGGATACATTAGGCCTCCTTGGTACAAATCAAAACTTTCTTAATAAGGACCAAGAATCACAACAAATTAGAGAAAGGCTGGATAAGTGGGACTGCATTAAACTGCAGAGCGTTTGTATGGCAAAGGAGGACATAGCTAGTAAATTAATTAGGAAGCCTACAGAAAGGGAGAAGATCTTCACCAACCATACAGTGGACAAAGGCCTCATATCTCAAATATATCAACAGCTCAAAAAATTGAATCACTCCAAAACTAATCTCCAAAGCAATACATTTACTTTTTAAATTAAGCTAACATTAATTTTATTCCTTGTGGTCAGTGCAATACTGTCTTTTTTCATCATTTTATAAATTTCCTGCAAGAAATGTACTGCAAGTAAATGTACTGTATAAAACATGTCACACACAACAAAGTAGAAAAGATAACACGGGCTGAACTCTCATGAAGTAAAGATACTAAATAAAGTCCATAGCAGACCAGGTCAGTGACTCATTAGTTCTTCGGAACATTAAAGACAAGAAACCTCTATTTATATATTAAGCTTGAGATCTGCCAATCTCGTTTAACTTATTCATTCTGAGCTTAAAAGCAAAACTTATTTTACCTATTCTATGTCTACATAAAAATTGAATTTAATCATTTAAATTTTATTTTATAATTCTCTTTGAACAATGAAATTATAGAGATAAAATTTATTTGCTGTATTTTATTACTTCCTAACTCCTTTCAAAATAAAAAAAATTATAGTTTAATAGATCCTGAAATCATTTGAACTGTTTCTCAGAGTGTCCATCTTTTATAATAAGTATTATGATCTTCTTGGCAAATCTATAAAACTTTCCTGATTCTAAAGAGTTAAATAAGTTTGATCAAGTTTTTGGGTAGGGTCATAGAATTTAGGTGCAATTTGTATCTATCTAGCCATTTAATTTAGTTGGGCTTTTATGACTAATGGATACACATAATCTATAATGTTTAATTTCTGCTTCAAAGAAAGAAACATCTTCAACTTCTCATGTCTAAAAGAGTTTTGTAGACATTACCTTCAAAATAATTTTTAAAACATTGATACATTGTGAGTAGTAATAGTGTAATTTATAACATTGGTCTTCTTGCAAAATTTATTCCCAATTTGTCAACTTCCACACTATGTTCTTCAGAGCTGTGCAATAAATTACAATAGATGTTCAGTACATTAATCAATTTGACATTTGTCCTGAACAAATAGTCAGAGAAAAATTGATAAAACTTTCTAGTCTTCCATAAATGACTAATAGTTTAAACTATTTGTGATTACTGCTAATATACACATTTAAATGCTGAGAAAAATAATTGTTTTCATAATAGAGTATTCAATGAGGAAATAAAATCTGCCTCAAGAAAAAATAAAGAAGTTATATTTTTCATCTAGTAATTTGTGTTTTTATTTCCTATATTGAAGATTATTTACTTACCTTCGATTGAATGTACTCTCTAAACTTCACTTACTAGTATAACTATTCAAGATTCTTTTAGTCTTGTTTGCACTGTGATACTTTTCTTAGCTATGTGTGTGTGTGTATGTGTGTTTATACATGTACTAAGGATATATGCTTTAAAAATACTGCTATTCTCCAACACTTTCCACAATCTCAGTCAAAATTGCCAAAACACAAAACTATGACAATTTACATTCATGAAAGAAGCAACAGGGAGTTACTTAGACAAGGAATTGATAAAGCTAACAAATTTTTAGAACATGAACCACAGTTTTCCAGACTGCCTAAGCATAACCTAAGAGAATCAAATGTGTTTTTCAGATGTACAAAAATCAGTAAGTCATTTTAAGAACCGAATACTATTTTAAAATAGGTATATAGAAGATAGGAATATAAAGAGTATTTAATGATGATGAGTAGAACACAGAGAAAGGAGTCTAAAGCAATTAAATCTGAATGACTGAATAATGAATTCCTGACAGTCTATTCCCTTATTGCAACTGATATGAGTATATTAGAGCATGGGAACAAATAAGGACAGAGTTTATTATATTTACTCATTGACTACTGACAAAAGAGCACTTTGTATATGAATACACATATATTTATTATATACTAGCTTCAAAGATTAAACTAAATAGACTTTTAGGACCTAATCCTTAGAATTTTACCTTTTTTGGGGGGCGTCACATTGCTTGAACTCCGCCCGGGTGCTGTCCCTGAGCTCTTCAGCTCAAGGCTACAGCCTTATCCTTGAGCCAAGCCCCACTTCCCAATCCTTAGAATTTTAAAACTTTAATAGGCCATTAGCCCAAAGGGCCCATTTTATTTTTTTACTGTATTGTATAGAGGGATAACAGCTATATTCACCAGATGTTAGGTGAATTACTTCTCACACATTAATACCCCTTCTCATGTTTTTGTTCCCATTTTCCTCCCACAACCCTCTCCCAATCATCTTGTTTTCCCCCTTCCTTTTCCTATTTCAAATAAACAAACAAACCTAGATACTATATGCCAGTTAACAAAGTCAGATATTGTAATAATATGAGATTAACCAAAGGACATCAAAAGAGAAGAGAAATAACATAGTTCATTAAGAAAAACAAGCACACAAGATAAAGCTCTTGTTTCCATATCCTAGAGATCCTTTCATTTAGCATCATCCTGTATGGCCTTATGTATCTAGGTTTTACACTATTGTAATCTTCTGCTAGGAGAGTCCTAGATGTGTACTAATTATTGCAAATGAGGGAAACCATTGAGCCTATATTCCTTTGGGTCTGGCTTACTTCACTTAATATGATTTTTTCCAAGTCTTTCCATTTCCTTACAAATGGGGCCTTGTCATTCTTTATGATGGCAGCATAGAATTCCACATCTTCTTGATCCAATGATTTACTGAGGGACATATCTTTGCTATAATACATAGTGCTGCAGTGAACATCGTTGTGCTAGTAGGCCCATTTTATTTTGAACTGACTAGCTAATTCAAGGATATATTTTATTCCAGTTGCAATTCTGAGCTCAGAGGATATCAACTAGTTCTCTTTTCTTTGCTTTTAGCAACCTGATTTGTCAACTGATTCCATTTTCAAATGAGCTTTCTCATAATAATTTTGAGATAACTTTCTCAGATTTTTTTGTGGTTCTTCCAGGTACAAATACTTGAGAGGTGATCTCTATATTTCATGAGAGCTCCTGAGAGCAAGTTCATTCGTAGGAGGAATTACTTCCTGATGTGTTTAGGTCTTTGATATCCCGTGGGTTGAAGCTGACATTGACATCTAGCTCTTGTGACAGTAGCAGAGTAAGTTTGTCTCCTAAGTGTGGAGCACTAAGAAGAATTTCAGAAAGTAACAAGACACTGTGAACTAGCCACTAACCCATGACTGTCAGTTGAATTCACCTAGTAAACACTACATTTTTGAAGATGAAATTCATATCTTAATCGTTTAGTTCTAAGGTTACTAAGACTCTACCATTGCAGGGAATAAAAATATCTACAAGTTCAAAAAATATTTACATGAATAGCCTGTGACCAAAAAAATATTAGTCTTGTTGAAGTCCATGTACCAGGAACCACTAGTAAATATTCCCTACTAGAGAAATATACATATTTTGTTCTCTTATTTTCATTATATATAAAAAAGGTCATTGAATGAAAAGTTATCTTCAAACTTTCCTTTGATAAAAGGTTAGTAATAAAGCTATGATTAAAAGATAACCTCATGGTTATTGGGATTGATAAGAATTACTTGTGAGATTGCTTCCATTAAAAGTTATGTAACTCACTCATTGACAGATACCAATGTGTTTTTAAAATCAAGTAAGAATAAGAAGACATGTAATAGTTATCTGTAATAGTTATTATGGTCTCTTTTCCTCCCTTCAGAATTTCTTTTCAGTAGCTCCCCTTGTAACTTGAAAAGGTCTCCCTAAAATGTCTCCCTTTTTTAATGGCAAAATACCAATTTCACGCTAAATGCATGAGAGCTTTCATTCCACAGAAGCACACATATATTATTCTTTCCTTTTTTCCCCTTTCTTTTAGACAGTGCTTTTATTCCACATACTACTTAATTTTAGAGGCATCTCAACTTTATTTTATAATTATATAAGCATTGACTATATTTGCAGTTATCCTTGATATGGCATTCCTCTGGCTGAAATGGCTAACACAGCAACTTTCTAGTCAAATGTACAAATGGGGAAGGTGGCTTCAGTTTGTGAAATCATTTCTCACATGATAGTATTGAGACTGCATACTTTTGCATATCTTTCTAGGGATGTTTTTAATGGATTTCAATAGTGAATAATCCATTTTCAAATGAGCTTCCTCATTATGATTTCAAGATGGCTTTCTCAGATTTGTCAAATGTATGAGAAATGGTCTTGAAATTTCATGAGAACTCTTGAGGGCTGAACCATTCCACATGAAAGACTTCCTGATGTGTTGTTCAGCTGAGAACCCACTGAGAATCTAAGGAGAGTTGGAACTTTCTGCTAATAAGATGAAGTGGAAGATAGTTCATTCTTTCTTTCTTTTCCCCTTTTAATTTTGTCTCTCATGCTTACTTTTGCTCATTTCTTTTTCTTCATTTCCTCAGTCCCATCTCTCCCCTTCCTGTCTTCTTTGCTTACAGGTCTGTACACAATGCCAGCAAAATGATAGTCACTCATTTTCCATGAGATAAAGAATAACATAAACTCAATCGGGAGTCCTAGTCAATTTCATGACAATAGTTGAACTTGCTATTTTAAAATACCGAACTGCATCATGCAGGCAAGACTTCATGAGAAGTGAGAAGGAATATATAGTTTTGTTTCAAATTAATTAATACCTAAATAATTACTGGTCTTTACTGGTCTCTACTTTTTAATGATTCTGTTTATTATATATTGTATATATTACATATTATATTTACAATTGTATTTTATTGTGCAGGTAACATATTGAGGGGTTACAGTTACATTTTTCAGGTAGTGGGTATATTACTTCTTGAACATTGATACTACTTCTCATGTTTTTCTTCCACTTTCCTCCTCCTACCCCCTATCATCTTGTTTTCTCCCTTCCCCTTCCCTATTTCAAACAAACAAATAAATGTATATATAATATACCAGGTAACAAAGTCAGATACAGTAACAATATGAGATAAACCATAGGGGAAAAAAGAGAAAAGAAAAAGCTTCACAGTGCATTAATAACAATTCCAAAGACAAATCTCTTTTTTTTTCCAGACCCTAGAGCTCATTTTGCTTAGCCTCATCTTATATGGCCATTTGTACATAGCTTTTGAACTATTGCGATCCTCTGCTAGTTGAATACTAGATGTTTACTAATTATAACAATTGAGGGAAATCATAAGTGTATAATTTTTTAACATTTTAAAAATGATCCCTCATTTACCTGTGCTCCCCTCACTACTAAATACATTTTACTTCTCAACTCCCTCAATTTTGGCCCGCCTGGGCCTAGACACTCTTCTTGGACACTTTTTGCTCAGGACTACTGCTCTGCCACTTGCACCCACAGCTCCATTTTTGGCTTTTATTGTGTGTGTGGTACTAAGGAATCAAACCCAGGGCTTCCTGCATGCTAGGAAAGCACTCTATCACTAGGTCACACCCCTGACTCTCAACTCCCTCTTATGCTATGAGACCCAGAGAAAAGCCAACTATTGTCAGAAGCAAAAACATAAAAGTATCCGTATTTGTAATAAAGTTTTGTTGAAACACAGCTACAATCTTTGGTTTATATAACATCAGGACAATAAGTGTTTTAATTTGATAATTTGAGTGGTAATTTGAGCAATCATGACAGGCCATAGAAAGACCTACAAAACAAAAAAGTCTTTACTATTTAGCTTTTACAGAAAAAAGCTTTCACTGCCACCCCCTTTTAGGTCATTCTTATTGCATTCAAACAACATTTATCTAACTCATATTAGAAACACAGATTTTATTTAAAAATTCAATATAAAGAACCAAAATGCCTTGAATTTTCAAGGCATAGTTTCTTTTTTTCTTGTGTCCTAACTTTATTTTTTCATAGATACATATTAATCTATGTAATAAATCACAATGTCTTTAGAGTCATAATTTTTATGTCTATGTAGTTGTGTTTATATTTCCAATACCATGCTCATAGCATTGGATACACAAATATTGAGTCCGCGCTCTTGTACTGTTTGGATCTAATAGACACAAATTAAGGATACTATGCGCCTTTTGTTCCTTTGCTCTTGACTTGTCTCACTTGACATGATTCACTCTAGATTCATCCACTTCCCAGCTAATGCTATTATTTATCCCTACAATCCCACCATACCATTTCTGGGCATCTATCCTGAGCATCATAATCCAGGATATGATAAGGATACCTGCTCAGCTATGTTCATCTCTGCACTATTCACAATAGCCAAGCAATGGAAACAATTTAGATGCCCTACTGCAGATGAATGGATACAAAAATGTGGCATATATGTACAATGGAATTTTACATAGCCAAGAGTCAAGATAATATAATGGCATTTTCTTTTTTATCATAAAAATGTACATACCTATTTGAAAAAATTACTACTACATTAAAAATATATGGACCACATGGTTTTCAAAAGTCATTTTTGTTGGTCATTAAAGTTACTTTAAAGTGCAATTCTACAAAGATATTTCCTGTTAAATATGAACAGGGAAATGCACATTTCCTATTGCTTATTTCATTCAAATGTTTAGTACATTAAGTAATTTATTATTGCATAGAATAAATTACAACCAATGCATGAACTTTACACTAAACACATATGTTACCACAGAGTTCTAGAGCTTATGGTCTTCAATGTATAGTATGAGCATAAAGTCTTTTTCCATTAGCTTCTTTGTAGTCTTTGTGGTCTGTTGCCATAATAGTGCATCTTCATTTCCTGACTCTAAAACCCACTCCTCCAGTGTGACTCCATATTGCTTCTAAAGGTGTTTTCTTGTCATATAACTTCTCTACTTTGACTCTCTTGCCTCCATCTTGAAATAACTTTTTATTGCAGTGGACCCATTCAGATAATCTTGGTGGCTGAAGTTTTTAATCTAATTACATCTGCAAAAAAATGTCTTTCCAAGATTCCAATGATTTCAGCATAGACATTTTTGTGCAATGCATTACTTTTTTCTAATGTATCATTTTTAAATTTAAGAATGGATAGTATTCATTTGACGTCCTCTAGCTCCTTCTGCCTTCCACTCATTAACAGTTTCTAGGTTTGGTCATTTTTCATCCTTTTCTGTCTTTCATCCTGATATTTAGTGAGTCAATAAGTCATCCTAAATGCAATCTGTTTAACATTACTTAATGTCATTTATTCCCTTCTCTCTATTTCCCCTGTTATAATCCTAGTCCTAGCTTCCAAATTTACCATGCTTGCTATCATTGACTATAATAGTTTTTAATTCCTTTGTTCCTTTATCTCCAGATATTTTGCAGGATTTTCACTCTGAAATATGCCCTTCTAACAAGCTTTCATCTTACTGACTGAACTTCAAATATATTCTTTTTAAATCCAACTCCCAACTTTATAAATTGACTCCAGTGTATCCCCTTTCATCTCAATGCATAAATAAGATAGAAAGTATTGTTTCTTAGGATTGTTTTACTAAAGGCAAATAAAAAAACAAGCAAAACTGATTAAAACAATCAGGAATTATTGGATTCATAAGCACACCATTATTGGGGCTTGGATTCCTCTTTGCAAAAGAGTTCTTGCACGCTTACTTGTGTTGATGTTAATCTCTGTATTAAATTAGGAGTCCAAGATAATTGCTAGTGATAATTAAAGCGATATATCCCTTTGTTCAAGGCTAAAGGGTGAACAAGAAAGCTTTTATTAAAGTATGTTTTAGACCAACTAGAACACTTGCAGTTGCCTAAGAGAATATAATAACATTCTGGAATCTGTTCATCATAAAGGGCTCCTGTTATTAACATGGAATGAAATTAAGTTGTGCAATGAAGACCATACTGGCATTTTTGACCACATTCCTTCTCTGTAAATTACAGGATATCTGGTAGCATCCATGACCTCTCTACACTAGATCCCACTCCTTAAGATGTATCAATGAGCAATGTCTGTGGTCATTCCTAAATGTGTCTTATAAGTAAAAGATTCTTTTAGTTAAGAACCACTAGCTTAGAATTATAATGCCCAACTTCATGGAAAAGAAATGGATAACAGAAGAAAATACAAGCTCCATTCAGAAAAGTAAAAAGAATGAAGGTATGTTTTATAAGCAGACTACAGTATCCACCAAAAGTCCTGTATTATTTAGCTGTCCTTGTGCTGTAGAGGACATTTCTGGAAGCCCTCTTTAGTGCTTCCTTTTCTTATTCCTAGGAACTGGCATCTACTGTGCTCTTAATACATTTTTATTAAATTGGTGTATGAATAATGCATTGGTTAAGGGATTTTGTTAGGGCTTTTTCACCTTTAGCAAACAAGCATTGTAACATTGATTCTATGAGAATCCATGCTTTCAATGGAGAAAATGCTTTTAGGTTGATAGGCGAGGATATAGAAAACACATTTTCCAACTGCAATGATGAGAGCGAGCAATGAAGTAGAAGTAAGGGGTGAAGGAGAGGTGAAGTTACTATTTTTAAAACCTAGAAAACTTATCTGAGTGAAGAAAAGGATGAAATTACCATGAAGGATGCTTGAATAAGAAAATGCATCTGTCCAGACCAGTCATTTTCTACCTGATCTGTGCCAGGGAGAAAAGTTGAAGAATTGGTTGACACATACAATCACTATGGAATTTTTCCTGTGAACATGCTACTCCTAATCACTTGTCCTAAATCAATGTGTGTCTGTGTTTATGCACATTGGAACACATGGCTGATTTTGTCATTTGAATATTTGACTTAATGTGGACATAGACCATAAACTTTGAATCCACTTCTCAGTGGAGATTCATATTCTACATGATTTCTTAGTTAAAAGGTATAATTAGTTTCCCAAACTTTAATTTGTTAACTTTAATTAAAGGGTTAATATATAATAAAGCAACTGAGAATTTTGTAAATATTTACTCTTATGCTAGAAACATGACTTTTGTGGAAATATGAGAAAAATTGAAGTGCCTTGTAGTTTGGGGTTTTCACAAAACAAAGTAATTTTATTATTATGGGCAAGATTTCTCTGTTGAAGTCTGAAGCCATCTTGGCCTTCTTTTTGGGTGTTTCTCTGCATCATCACTTATATGCCAAGCAATTTGTCACAGCCCAAGTTTCTCCTTTCATTTAATAACCAAACCCTAAATGTTACAATCAAAAACCACTGGTCTGTTGCTCAGTGATCCATGTGAGAACAGTGAACTTGTGTCTCTGCAAATTTGTTAGTCATCTATGAAGAAAAGCAGTGCTGACCTCGTAATGTCAAATCCCATTTAGAACTGGCAAATAGGTTGGATGAGGTACTTGATGTCTTTTGAGCTGTATTAAGAAATACACCGCAGTGTAGGAGGATGAAAGCCTTGGAAATTAATGGGGGACATTGTGGCCTAACCAAATAATTTATAGCTGCATCCTACACTCCAGAAGGAAAGAATGCAGTTAATAAAGGTTCTGATTTAGGCTAACACATGTTTCAGACAGCACATGCTTTTCAGTAAGTATTTGAAGTACTAACACTGACCTTCAACCTGCTATTTCCTATCTGTGTCTCTTTTCTAAAATCTTATTAGGAAACTGTTTTTAGGTCTTGCCACAGGCTCATGGAAAGGAAATAAACTAGAATTTAAAATTATTTTGTGTGTCTAGGTTGAAGAATTATGTTACTGAAGTGTTTTCTAGATTCTTCAGCAGTGTTTGGATTTCTTAAAGCTATACACACTAAAGGAAATGTGGATATTAAAGAAAATAATTTTAATTGTATTGTCAGGGTGATATTTAGAAGGGTTGCAGTTACATTCATCAGACAGTGGGTACATTACTTCTTGAACAAGAAAACTAATTTTTACACAGTTTTACATATTAGTGTCATAGAACAGTAAAATAAGGATGTTGGCTCACATTTGTCAATTGATAGGTTTGTTCTGAATTTCTAAAGACTATAACTAATACACTTTAAGTAACAAATATCTAATTAATGGCAAACACATTGTACAAACTTTTTCATTAGCTAAATGGATAATGTGATTTCCATATTAAAAACTTGAATGGATGCTACCACATAACCATGTTCATTATAGCATTATTACCATAACTAAGAAGAGGAACCAACCCAGATGCCCCTCAGTAGATGAATGAATCAAGAAAATGTGATATATATATATATATATATTAGACAGAGAGAGAGAGAGAGAGAGAGAGAGAGAGAGAGAGAGAGAGAGAGAGAATGGAATAAGGGAATTCTATGCTGTCATCAGAAGGAATGACATTGCCACATTTGTAAGGAAATGGAAAGATTTGGAAAAAAATCATATTAAAGGAAGTTAACCATAACCAAAGAAACATAGGCTCCATGGTTTCCCTCATTTGTTATAATTAGTATATGCCTAGGATATCCTAGCAGAGCATCACAATAGCTCAAGAGCAATGTACATAAGACCACAGAGGATGATAGTAAGTGAAATGAACTCCAGAATATGGAAACAAGAGTTTTGTTTTTAATTTGTTGTTTTTCTTTTTAATGTACTATATGAAATTAGGTTTTTGTTTTATCTTTGTTTTTCCTCAATGATTTATCCCCTGTTGTCACTGTGTCTGATTTTCGTACCTGATGTATGTATGTGTGCTTAATAGAATTAGGGAAAAAAAAGGGACAAAATGATGAGACAAAGGGGACCCAATGCATCAGAAATACTCCCAAGACAATATGTTGGAAATTAACTTTACAACTTTTGGGGGGAAAGGAAAAGTGGGAAAAAATGTGAGAGGGGTAACAATGTAAGAGAAGAAATTCACTCATTACCTTATGGAGATAACTGTAACCCGTCTGTACATCACCCTGACAATAAAATTAAATTTAAAAATAAAAGAAAAATTATATTAAATGAAGTAAGCCAGACCAAAAGAAACATAGGCTCAATGGTTTCTCTCATTTTTAATAATTAGTACACATCTAAGACTCTCTTAGCAGATGATTACAACAGCAAAAAACCTAGTTACATAAGGTAATATACGATGAGACTGAATGAAAGGGTTTCTAGGATATGGAATCAAGAGCTTTATATTGAGTGATTGTGTTCTTAATGTATTATGTTATTTTTCTTCTCCTTTGTTGCCCTTTGGTTGATCTAATATTGTTACTGTATCTGACTTTGTTACCTTGTATATTGTATATACATTTATTTATTTCAGATAGGAAAGGAAAGGGAGAAAGCAAGATGATTGGGAGGGATGGGGGGAGGGTCAGGGTGACAAAAACATGAAAAGGGGTATCAGTGTGTGAAAAATAATGCACCTACTATCTGGCAAATGTAACTGTAACCCCTCTACACATTACCTCAAAAATAAAAAATAAAATGAAAAAAATTGAATGGAAAATTTTTGCTTTTGTTGAGTTAAAAAATCCACATTAGGGAATTTGTAGTAAATTCACTTTGTATCTTTTTCCTCAAAGTCATTCTTTAAAAGAATAACCTTGTTGATTTAAAACACTACTTCTATTGACTCCATGTTTAAAGCATTCCTGAGATTAATAATACCTCAGTAGCTTCAGGTGTTATTCATACTGCATCAAGACACACTAAATAGTTCCCAACTTAAGTTGGTCTCTCCCCTGTCTTCATCTTTTGTCTATTAGTAAACTGCAATAATTTCTTTTCTTCATATTTATCCAACTTAATGTCTCAGAGCCCTTGCTCCCAGGTTACTCTTAGTCTGAATAGAATTCCATTTATTCTTGTTCTCTCTAAGAGTCAAGGGAAGAGTCTCCCCTAAATATAATGACTGAGGCCAAGCGTGTGACCTAGCAGTAGAGTGCTTATCTAACATGCACAAAGCCCTGGATTTGACTCCTGACTACCACATCCAGAGAAAAAGCTGGAAGTAGTACTGTGGCTCAAGTGGTAGAGGGCTAACCTTCAGAAAGCCAAGGATATAATGTACTATGTTTATCTCTCATCCCTTTTCTGTCCCTTGGTTATATCATATTGTTACAATATTTCACTTTGGTATCTGATATATTGTATATATGTTTATTTGGTTATTTGAAATAGGATATGGAAGGGGGAAAAACAAGATGAGGGGTGGGGTTGGGGGGAGGAAAATGGGGACTAAGACATGAGAAAGGGTATCAATGTTTGTGAAGTAATGCACCTTCTATCTGGTGAATATAATGTAATCCTTCTATTAATTACAATAAAAAATATATGGAAAAAGAGGAAGCCCAAGGACAGTGCCAAGGCCCTGAGTACAAGCCCCAGAACTGGGAGATACACACACACACACACACACACACACACACACACACACACACACACTTAAGTAATTTTCTGTGAGGATTGTGTCTCATTGAAGCCACTACTGAGTGAGCAACTTGTAGTCCTGGCCATGTATCATAATTGAAGTTTAAGTATTTTTCTAATGAAGAAAAGAGAAAGCATAAGACATGGGTGTGGATGACATGCTATGTTCCTTACTTTGCTTTTCCAGAAAATTTTTATAGGTAATAAGAAATCCTATTACATCACCACAGGAGATTTGGAATTTTTGTGATAGGGTTAGTTTGGAAATCACTTTTTACTGCAGTGTAACACAAAAGTAAATGTGTTGAAAGTTAGGGAAAATCAACTATCTTTTCCTAGGTTTCAAGATGACAACATATTAAGAAAGATGAACTATAAATTGTAAGAACTTTTGACCTAGGAAGAACATGTAGCTTAGAAACACAGAATATGAGTAAAAGACCCATAAGAAAATTCATAGTTACCCATAGGAATCAGTGAGTGTTGGAATGAGTCTTCACACAACCACTAACATGGAGTAACCCAGAAAAAGAAGATACTGTCAGAAGAGAGTATAAAATACCAACAATGGTCATCTATTCATTCACGTAACATGCCCAGACCACAGATCTGGATAGACAGGAAGTGAGTTAATATGAATAGACAGGAGGGAAATGATGGGTGACTGAGAAGACAATTGTTCATATTTCCCTTTTAGATGTTATAACAACTCTAAAATTAGATTATGGTGGTGAAGGTGCATATTGTTCAGTAAACTAAAAAATGTGAATTATATGCTGCAATGTATTTAGTTTTAACTCAAGGAGGGACTAGGCGGATGCTCCTATCACCTGTGTCATTTCCCTCTAACCATTTTGGCCATAGTTATTTTCTTTTCAGATACAATCTTATGCTTCTCACCAGGGCCATTCTTAGATTACAATCCTTTGATTACTTAGCTGGGATGAATGCTGTCACATATCATGTCCACTTTTTTTGTATGATGTGTTCTTGCTGACCAAACATTGTCAAAACACAGTCTTCATAATCTTTACCTCCTTAGTCACTGGCATATCTGTCCTAAAATACGTACTTTGTGTGGATTATGTGTAAATTCTATCCAAATACATCCATTTTAAAATAGAGAGTAGCAAATGTCACATTCTTGTTCCTTTCTTTTCTCTCAATTGGGCTTCTTTGGATATTTCTCAGCTTTACCTCCTTTCAAGGCAGGCTAGTTGGTGATGCAGACAAGACCTCTTCTAAAATCTTCTGATAAAATCCAAAAGAAGTGAAGTGAATTTATTTTAAAGTAAAAGTCAAGACTTAGACAAAAGAAATGAGTGTTGAACGGGTTGGGTTAGCAGAAAGAGTGGCCTGTTGTGAGCAGATCACTCAATAAAGATTGATATTTATCAACTTGGCATTATTTGGTTAATCACTGCTTATAAACCTGATAGCTGCAGTGATTACTGAAATATTCGGAATGTGTGTTATTTAAACATGGAGGCTATTGGAAAGGTTAGGAACACTAACTTTCGTTGAGAATTTAGGCACCATAGCTCTGATAACTAGGTGAATACTGGAGCGAATGCATTTATATCCTGTTTATCTCAAGCACAGAGCCAATCTGGAGCTATAATTCCTTGAGAAGATGATAAATGTTTTCTGCCAGTCTTTCCAACTGAACAAACTCTGCTTGATTGGTATTAATCACTTCTGGCAGGCAATGCTCAAGCTTGCTAGCTGCAATCTGTGGGAGACGCTTGTCATCAGCGTCACATAATGAGCTGAAAGACTGTGGGACAAAGAGAAGAATCTCCCTACTTACCTTGTCATCAGAGAAACTGTCAACTTTAATAAACTATCAATTTTCAAGTAGGCATTATAAAAGGCAAACTTTAATAAAATTTGTTTTTTCTATCCTTGATAATTTGAAAAAAATGACCCAAATAATGCATCTGGCTTGTTCATAGTAGAAAGATCTCCCTTCAAGCTAAGTTTTTTTTATTTATTTATCTGAATTTAATATGTTTAAGTAGGGGTTTTAAATCAATTTGCTCTCCTAAATTTCCTGTGACTACAGAAAATTTTCTTTAGTTTCGTCACAAGCAAAGACACAGACACAAATGCACACACACACAACTATATGAGCACGCACACACACATGAAAAGAAGCTGGGAACAAAGAAGTCTTACTCAGGGCTGGAATAATCTGGAAAATAGAGTCTAAGTCAATTTAGCAGTTAAAAATATATTCCGAATGGTCTCCTTATCATGAGTTGAATTTTATATTTTCTATTTCTATCACATCTCTATTTCCTATTAAAGAATGAAAAGCTGTAACTTCACGGTGGGATTCTCTCATTTACATTTCAACCCAATTGTTATCTTCCAGACACCTAAATAACAACTAAATTTGGAATGTTTAGTTTGTGATTTGAAACATAACTTAGGCAAAACAGGTAGCACTGCACCTGGTAAATCAAACTTTCCCTCAGTCTGTGAGAAAACTCAACTCTTCTAAGCTGATGATCACCTGAATTGGTGTCTTAAAGGTGACTTACACACATTCGTTTTAAATTAGTGTTTTGAAGGAGCGATGGAACACATCTTAAAAAGAAAGAGGTTAATTGATACTCAGTGGACAACTCCATTATTTCAATGATTAATTAATTTTATTAAGTCCTGAATTGTACCTTGAAGCTGTCTCGCACATTTACAGGTTAACTAAATGCACTTCTGGAGCTGACTGTCCTGAAATGAAGTGGCATATAAGTAAGCCATCAATGAAGAGGAGAAACAAACAAACAAAAAACCATTTATGGGAATTGTCTAGTGAATTGATCACTTAAATCAGTTCTGTGCAAATGAGGTCATGGTTACTTTCAAGACTGAATTGAATAATAAAGAGCTAAAATGTTGAATTTGAATTCAGCTAATGATTTTGCAGAGATCTCTTTCTTATCATCTGTTTTATACTAGATTCTTCCATATAATCAGCTTTAAGTTTAATATAACGTTGGTTACATAAGCATCTTTATTGAGATGGAATTTTGATTTATTTTGCTCTGTATCTTTCATTCTTGAACAGTTCCTGGTTTATGTCTACTCTGAATACTTTGTATTCAGAACCTGAAAATATCCACATGCAAACCAGAAATTCACCAAAATAACCATCACTTTTGTTCAGGTTACTGCTAGACTTGCAACTATCCTCAATATACGATATTTTCCTGATTTGATAGCATGACCTGAAGTTTTTTACAAATATCAGTCTTGACTTCTTAAGGTCAAAGCATTCACATCTTGTTTTGTTGGGCAATGGTTTTATATACCTAATAAATATTTATGATTCTATTAATTGAGTTTCACATATGTTAATTCACCTTCCTTTGTGCTATGCACTATTAGACAATATTTTTCTCTTACTAAATCACTCACCAAGTATAAATGAATTGCATTTAAATAAATGTAATAGTTTTTGATTCCTTACCCTCTGTCTCCTCACTCACTCTTTGCAAGAAAATATCAACCACTTTCAATAAATGTATAAACTAAAATTCTGACCTACCTACTTAGAGAATATAAAAACATCATGTTTTAGCATAACCAACATTATTTAAACACAATTTTTATGGTTGTAAAAACTTCTTTTATTTTGATACTAAATTCAGTAAAAATAGGAAAACCAAACCTCCTTAATCTTTTTTCGTTAATGAACTTTATTTGATCATCAATTTTTTTAACACAAGGTTAGTTAAGACTCCACAGGAAATTCGATGTAGCAGATAACACTAATGGCAAAGACATCTGTTCCTGATTCTAAAGTTCAGATCTTGGCACTGGGATAGTGATATTCTAAGTTGAATTCCTGGCAATCATGCTTGCTATATGTTTTCTACCAGCAGTGGATAAGGGGAAGGCAGCTGTTTCCTCCTAAATCCAAGTCCTTTAATTTCTTTTTCTTTCCAATCATGTTACATTCTATTCGAAAGCAAGGTTCTCAATGGATCAAAATTTCCTATATGATATGATTCTTTTCTTCTTTGCCTACTGCCTGAAGTCTCATTTAATGCTCTACAACTGTCCTTTTCTTCATAAGAACCAATGGGGCCTTCTGGGTTATCTGTACCAAGCACAGTTCAGCCCAATTTTACCAGATATCTACAGGACCTGAGCCCATGTTTCCTGGCTTCATGTCATTTTCACATGGAGGGTTTTGCTGGTTTTTGTTTGGTCTTGATGGCACTGTGGTTTGAACACAAACCTTCACAACTTGACAGTCTGGCATCCTGCCATTTAAAGAACGCCATGGCAACACCTTTACTTTGGTTATTAATTTGGAGATAGAAACTAGTAAACTTTTTCTACCTGGGCTGTCCTTGAACCATAGTCTGCTAGATCTCTGCTTCTTGGATAGCTAGGATTCTAGGAGTGAGCCACCATGTTCTACTTCCCATTGAGTCTTACTCTGAACACCTGTTTATATTTCAATACACACCCTAACCTTGGTACTTCTGCCTTCTCCTGTGTTTTATTATCCCTATATTCTTACAAGTAATACATAATTTTATTTCTATTTTCTATTCTTCATCTTCTTTCATAAAATGTCTCCTCTATAAAGGTCAACTTTACATCCTACAAAATGGCTAAGCAACTAATGAGAACTTAGCATTTTATAAGATGATTATAAATGTGGTGCTGGAGCAAAACATGGTAGAGTACAAGCCTTGACCAAAAAAGCTCAGGGAAAGTGGCCAGGCCATGAGTTCAAGCTCCCAGCTCTACAAATACATACATACATACATACATACATACATACATACATACATACATACATACATATATACATACATACATACATACATACATGCATACATACATACATACATGCATATATACATACATCTGAGAATTAAATCTTGCCTCTACTAGACAAAATTGATGTTCTGATGGAATATTTTCCTCTTTAACACAAGAATAGCTATCTTCATTGGAAATCTTCATTTTTAAGGTAATTAAAGATTTTAGAATTCTTAAATGACAGAATTACAAGATGTGTGTGTGTGTGAGGCTCAATATGATGCTTTGTCTCAAGCCAGTTGCCCAGAAACTGTTTTACATTTCTTTTCCCTTCTTTCACATTTACAATCCCGAGGTCTCACTCTGTAAATCATCCACTTCATTAAGCAGAAATCCAACTCCCTCTCACCAGTCTGGAAATGTTTGCTAGAATCGTCTTTGTGCTGTACCTCACTTTGTCTCTACTTCCTCTCCTAATCTATTTTGCTGGGAAATCTAATTTCTTTTCTAAATTGGAGCTGTGTGCTGCCAGTTCTGATATTTTACTATTCACATTCTCATCAGTGTTATCATCACTGAACTTGTGAATCAAAAGCTTCACATAGAATTGCTTTGAAATATACATGTGATTGAAGTACCATCTTATTTAAACATAACAAAATTAATTGTGCTTCTCACACAAATGCCTGTGTGTCTTTGAATATTAAATCACATCTTATATGAGGGAAGAATTAAAAACTGTCTACTTAGGTGATCATGGATTCAAGCTTGATTTAAAAATCTGGTGATTTCTCTTAGAACTGTTATTGTTTCTTTTCCTTAGATATTTTATCTGAATTTTAATTAGCATTCCTAACAGTAGAATAAGATAGTTTTCATTTCATAAATGAGTCAAGTCATTGTGTATTAGAGATTTGGCAAAATATGACTATATAAAAATTATATTACACTACTTAAAGTTCACTTAATTTGCTTTCTTTGAAGTTGTGGAAGCATTTTCAGTGAGCTATCATTCATTTATGAGACTGCTTTTTTATACTGGTAACTTGGTAGAAGATGCATGAGACAAGATGAGTGCTTGTGTTCAATGCTCATGCTAACACTTATAGGTGCAGTTGTGTAAGTTTCATTGTGTGTATGATCCATTCACCTGTGTAGAATGATAATGATGTACTGCATAATCAGCCATATATTCAGACATGAGAGATGTCATCTCTCTTCTTCAGAATATCAATTTTTCATTGTGAGTAAGGATATTTATGCTAAGGTTTAATTTCCTTTTTCTCTATTATTAATGATGCGTTATACTTGAAAGAAATTTCATCTTGCAAACTTCTTCGAGCCATCAATCCTCCTGATGTGGTGGAAGTAGTTAAGAATTTGGATCCAAAGTTTGAATAGGTAAAGTAATAAACAGATAACTTGGATACACTTTAGAAATATCAGAAGAATGACTTCATGTAGGAAACATACCCAAGCAGAATCAAGAGAATGTGTATTTATATTTGACATTTTTCAAGTTGGTGGATGTGTATGTGCGTAGAATAATTGGTAGTCGAATCAAGTAGGAGTGTTCAGACACAGTACTGTTGCTGTCTCCTTTTTCATTCTGAACTAATAAACTCCTGAACTTTCCTTTTTTGTCACAATAGCAAAGATTGAAAAGGCAGACATTTGTAAACTCACATTTACAGAAATGCATTCAAATGTGTTCATCTCAAAAGGCCCAGCAAACACATTTGGTATTTTTTATTATATTACACTTCTGGTAACTTCTGGACATAAATATTTCCATACATTATTTTTTTGCAGTTTTTAAGTATGTGATGATCGGTGAATGTGTTTTTTATTACATTCCAAAGCTAAAAAATAATGTAAAATGGAAGAAAATATGCTTCATTACTAATATTCATGTCATCACTTTAAAATGAAAGGAAAATTCAGCAAATTAGTAAGTATAGAATAATAACTCCTTTAAACAAAGATATGCAGGTTCCTTAACAAGGATAAAAATCTTGGAACTAAAATTGAATTGTAGAATATGTTTAGTTAGATAAAAACCCGATGCAAATGTCAATCTTCATATGATTATCCTGTTTTACTTGTGACAACAGTTACATCTTTACAACTTCTATAGTTCTGACTTACTTCAGTCTACAAGCAACTACACATTGGAGACAGATTCAGAGCCTCTTGGGGGGCTCAAGTTTTTCTACAACATTAATTGCATGTCAGAAACCCAATAAACATTTGCTGGAAAGGGGAGAAAACATTCTTAGTGTGGTAGCAAGCAACTCCATGCAAATGCATCATTGAAAGATGTATGTTTGAAAGAGAAGAATGGTTGTTCTCTACAATGGATGTAATCATTTCTAGTTCCACATAGGCTTCAGTGTAAACAATCATGCATATGTTATCTTACAGTTTTTAGTAGTGCCATTTAGATGTGCAGAGAACATCATTATACATGTCCATTTACAGGAACAAGGTACCTTGATCACTTTTACCAGCATCACTGCTTTTTCTCATCCTCCCTTCAACCTCTCAAGCATCACGATCCATGTTTACATATGTTCAGAGATTTCTTGACCATATTCATACTTAACCTCATCCTGGACAAGACATGGCATTTCTGTCATGATATTTCACATGATTTCATCATGATATTTCACACATGCATGCATATACCATCATAAACATATGATAGTTCATTTCAAATTATATATCTTTTTCAATTCCAGATTGACATCTCTTTTGTTTTCTGCATACTTTTATTTTTAAGAAAATACTTTTAAAACTTTGTATATTAAAAAAATTGAATACACTTAAATAATCAACCTTAGCTGGGTACTGGTGACTCATTTTTATAATTCTAGGTAATCAGGGGGCTGAGATCTGAAAATAAAGTTTGGAGCCAAGCTAGGCAATATTTGACAGACACATAACCCCTCAAAATAAAAGTATGTTTACTTTAATATTTTAAGGTTGTTGAATTTCATAATGGAAGTTTTCCCAATATATCTTTATTGTGATTAATAGAAGGGTTCCATTATATTCACCAGATAGAGGGTGCCTTACTTCACATACATTGATACCCTTTCTCGTGTGAGAATGGCCAGGATCAAGAAAACTAATAACAACAGATGTTGGAGGGGATGTGGCCAGGAGGGATCACCACTACACTGTTGGTGGGAGTGCAAACTCGTTCAACCACTATGGAAAGCAGTATGGCAGTTCCTCAAAAGACTAAACATAGAGCTCCCCTATGACCCAGCAATTCCACTACTTGGCTTTTACCCAATCATCCAGAAACTAGAACACACTAAATCCACTACCACAATGATGTGCGTTTCAGCACTATTTACCATAGCAAAGATATGGGACCAACCCATATGCCCCTCAGTTGATGAGTGGATCAAGATGTGGTATTGATACACAATGGAATTCTATGCTGCTGTCAGAAAGAACGACATCACCCCGTTTGTAAGGAAATGAAAAGACTTAACATCTCTATGAATTAACTCTTACCTAGCATCAAAAATATAAATTACTTTTGCCCACTTCCATGTCAGATATTTACAAAAGACACCTATTAAACTTGTCTTACAATATGTATGTTTTAGTAAATCCGATATTAGCCATGGAAGTAAAATTACAAGGATATAAATATGAAGAATGTTTGTTAAAAAAAAACTTGTGCTTTTTTTAATGGCTAATTAGAGAAACTGTAGCTGTAAAACAATATCTCAAAGTAATGTCACATACTGTGCTGCTTTTGCAATAATTTTCCTCAACTAATTTTACTATCCTAAATCACATTTTTGTAGCTCTGGTTTTGCTTACATAGTTCCAACATCAGTAAATTTTTGCTTAATAAACATGTATATGCAGTCTAGTATTTCCATATATAATTCTCAATGCAGTACAATATTAGTTAATTTAATCCTCAAAAATTACTTAGGTAATATCCTCAGCTCCTTTTTATAAAGACACTCAAGCATCAGGGTGAATAATTATTAAAGTTAATATATAATACCTAAAAATCTTACTCTTAAATTGACTGTGTTGTGCTGTTTTTTGTTGTTTTTTTATTAAAGAATTTATTAACATTGATTTTTAGATCATATTTCAAATGACAAGTTTAACAAACAAGTGTTCATGAAAGGAATCTCTACAAACAGTCACTGGGACTTTGTTTTTAGAACTTAATAAAAATTAGGCTAAGGATTTGTATGTCATATAAACATATTAACTTATGAAATAAAACATTAAGTCTATAGAGTCATAGGTTTTTATGTCTATATAGTTATGTTTATATTTCCATTGCCATGTCCATAGCATTGGGTATGCAAATATTGAGTCCTCGCTCTTGTATTCTTTGGATTTAATAGCCACATATTAAGGATACCATGTGCCTTTTGTTCCTTAGGTCTTGACTTGTCTCACTCAACATGATTCACTCTAGATTCATCCACTTCCCTGCGAATGCCATTATTTTATCTTGTCTGTTGGCTATGTAGAATTCCATTGTATATATATATATATATATATATATATATATATATATGTACCACATTTCTGTATTCATTCATCTGCAGTAGGGCATTTGGATTGTTTCCATCACCTGACTATTGTGAATAGTGCAGAGATGAACATAGCTGAGCAGGTGTTCTTATCATATCTTGGGTTATGATGTTCAGGGTTATGCTGTTTTTTAAGTTCAATTTTTAGATTAGCATAAACTAAGAATCTTACATGCATTTTCAGTGATGCAAAATACTTTCTATAGCAGTCACTGCAAATTGGACAAAAATGAAGTTAGATCTAATTTTGATCATCTACTGCATTTTAGTAACATTTTTATTTCTCAGGGATAATTTTTAAGTCACCAACTACCCTAGTAAGGTAATTAATTATGTTTATGCATATATATCACCTGCTCTCATATCTTGTATATAGCCTAGATATCTAAGCATTAATTTTTACTTCATTAAAAAATAAAAATCTAATTCCTTTATATTGTGAAGAAACTATTGTATGGCTGTGTAAATTTACCCTAATGAGTAGGTATCTTTTTCTGTCAAAATTTCCATGTGACCATAAAAAAGTAAAACTCTTGTGTATCGTATGCATTTTGATTGGTTCATTGAGTGCAATGATGATTGTTTGCTTCATTTGATATTTCTAAATAGTTACACCCTCCTAGGTATTCTTCAAGTATTTGTTCAAAGGAGTTCCATTTCTCAAAAACTTAATAGCAGCTGAAGAATTTATTTAAATCCTTCAAGTGTCTGGGGACTATTTCTATACCATGAAAGACTTGTGTATGACTCCACAACCATCTCATAACAGTACAGAAATGGTCATATCAAGCCTTCGTCTAACTTCAAAGAATTTCTTACAGATTAAGTCATTTCAAAAACCTCGCTCTTCCATTCTCAAGCATTTCTCTATAATGTTATCTTCCAGTTTTTCGCCTTAAAAAAATCTAATGTTACCTCTGGATTCAATGTGGTGACTTCTGCTTTCAGATCCTGCTTTCTGAGAATTCAGACAGAATTATTATATTATTATGCTTTGCAACAGAATTCAATGCTTTTTATAAGGCTTCAGTTTTAGTGATTCAGGCCTTTATATGCAGAAATGACATATAATCAACCACTTGTAAATGTCAATAGCAGCTTTAAAGTACCTTTAAAGAAAAATCCAGATTAGTCATCCTTTCTCTGAAGTATACAATCACAGTTGTTGCTTCCTGTTTACACAAATTTAGGCCTTGAATAGTTGTTGCATTATATATGTATGTGTGTGGTGTGTGCGTGCGTGTGTGTGTGTGTATGTGTGTGCAAAAGAGAGAGAGAGAGAGAGAGAGAGAGAGAGAGAGAGAGAGAGAGAGAGAGAGAGAGAGAGAAGAGAGGGAGGGAGGGAGGGAGGGAGGGAGGGAGGGAGGGAGGGAGGGAGGGAGAAGAGTCCAAATCTTAAGCTACATAACTGCTGCTACTTTTGCACAATGGGTAGGGCTCTATCAACTGAGCCACACCTCCAACTCCATTAAATAGTTTTTGACTTTAAAAATATACTTGTAAGATAGATTTATATTTTACCAACTCATATAACTTTAATTTCCCATATCTCCAATTAAACTTTTGGAATATATTACTTTTAACAATAAACTAATTAACTATTCACTAAAGTTGGATTAATTAAATGGATTTGAGAGACTCTTGCTTTTTTAAAAAAATACACATTTACATTGAATCTTAAAAACTGTTACTATTACTAGATAATTATTTTTGTCACTGTATAAAATATACTATATTGGTTTATTTAAATCCCTTCCTAATCCTACTTTAAGAGAATTAAAATAACTCAAAAGAATTAATTCTGGTTAGGCAATTGATTTATGGAGTTCTATTTCTGAATATCTCCTTTTTGTGAAATAAAAGTTTTTTTTTACTATGTCTCTCCTTCAATGACATTGAATTTAAAATGAACTTTAATTTTAAATCTACTGCTCAAAGGAAGAAGATAATTGTCCTTATTGACTCCTTATAATCACCTGTAAACCCATTTATTATGCAGTTATTCTTTTAATTAGAGAAAAGTAATCCTTCAGAAATATCATCTTATCATCTAACATTTCCCATGTGAAACACTTATGAGTGTTTATACAAGAACTTAAGCATGATGTTTGCAAGCTTAATAAAAGATTCAGATGTACTCTCTTTTCTGAAAAAAAAATAATACATTTCCTTGATGTAAGTTTATAAACATTCAAAGAGCATTTA
The DNA here is from genome assembly GCF_031878675.1 of Megascapheus bottae. Taxonomy (NCBI): domain Eukaryota; kingdom Metazoa; phylum Chordata; class Mammalia; order Rodentia; family Geomyidae; genus Megascapheus; species Megascapheus bottae. Next base: position 79,685,962 of record NC_143509.1, on the reverse strand, counting down.
TCAATATTTACTTTTAGTCTAGATATTTATAACATTAAGATTTCAATCAACAATATTATTATTAAGAAACATTAAGGAAAACAAATATGATTATCACAGTTATAACTGCATTGATAGAATTATAATGTTTTATTTGTTTATTTTATTCAAAATCTGGTACAGTTTTAGATCTTCCATTTTGTCCCATGATTCACTTGAAATTATTGTTTTGGATGATGCAGAGGCCATTTGAGCATCACTTACTAATTCTTGTAATCCTGATTACTCAGAATGTTAACAACGGTTTTAAAACCAGCTTTGTCCAAAAACTTCTTGGAACAATAGAAATAGCCAGCACACTAGGACTCAACTGGTAGGGTGCCATCTTAGTTAAGTGCAATACCCTGAGTTCAAAATTCCCAAATAGCCCAAAGGAAACAAAAAAATAAAGAAAAGGTGAAGTCCTATTGCATTCTTTTCATTATTGGAACGTGATTGTCCAGATGTCATTTGATAAAAAATGACATATATTTTCAAATGTTTGCTATTTCTTTTTCTTCTGATATTCTAATTTGACATACATACATATACACAAGCATGTAATGTTACTTTGATCTTGTCGATGTGTCTATTAATTTTTATTCATTCTTTTTCTTCATGCTGCATAATTTCTAGCATTTAATCTTTATTTTGGCTTATTACTTTATTCAGGTCAAATACACTTACCAGCTACTTTGGTAATCACATATTTTATGTGAAGATTTCCCATTTGCCTGTTTCACGTAAGCTATTTCTTCTAATTGATATCCTCCACTAGATATTCTTCAGTTCTTTAAGCATAACTTACTACAGTTTTGTGAACACATTACTAATATGTTTACCTTCTAAATCTGATAGACAGGGCCCTCCAAAGCAGATTCTGTTGATTCCATGTCGTCTCGTTTGTATGGATTATTCTTCATCTCTGTAATGTTCACATTTTTCTTTTGCTATTGAAGTTTCATATTTTACAGAATGGATTATGGTAATTCTGGATGCTTCTCCAGCTTGCTGTTGCTACTTTCTTTAATGACTGCGTGAATCCAACCAAGTGTCCTCCTAGGCTAATGCTCCCCCTGCTGTAATTTTTCTGAGAACAAAACTTCATTCCCTGTGGGGTAAAGGTGTCTGCAGCATGACTTGAAATGTCCTTCCTCAGTCATCCCAAATGGTCTGCATCTAGATATATCACAATGCCCTGATAACCTGCATTTTTTTTACTAATTATTGTATTATTTTCTGTCATGCACAGGGAATGGCAGTTAATCCGCAATCTGATTCAATGGAACACTGACCTTTTCGCAATGGTATTGTCTTTGCAGTCTTTGCAACTTTTTTCAAAAAAGACTCCAGGAAGGAAAGTTCTGGTTATCAATCTTTTCCCATGGTTCCCTGTGTTAAATTTCCAGCTGTTTTGTAATCTATTATTTTTTTCATATATTTTTATTGTAATTAATAGAAGGGTTACATTATATTTGCCAGATAGAAGGTGCATTAATTCACATACATTGATATCCTTTCTCATGTCTTGGGCCCCATTTTCCTCCCCCCACCCCCTCTATTAGTTCTCTTATGAAAGCATTAGAACAGATTTTACCAAGTTCAGCATAGTTGAGAAATAGTCATACAAAAATATTGAATTACTGTTTCTTATGAGAAATACTTAGAAATATGATTGTCACTGTAAATGTACCTATATTGCAGTGTATTTAAGGTATAAAATTTTATTTCAGTGGAAGAATGGAAGGAGTCAGAGTATGTCTTTGCACACATATTTTCAAGTACTATATTACCAACAAAAGGTTTATGTCAAATTCACTTAATTACTTCTGGTTTTACCAACACAAGGTAAAATGCAATTCTTAATCAATTAGTCATCCAAATTACCAAAAGAAATAATCCAATGCAATTATTTTGGATTTATCAAGAGGCTTTGATATCAAAACACCCACTGCATATGTTAGAAATAATATTTTCAAAGATTAGTAAAACAACTATATTTGAACATTTAATTTGAAAAGTAAATTATTATAAGTCCCAAGATTTTTACAGTGTTCTACCAAAAGATAACTACTGAACAATTTTTGTAGTTGATAAAAATAATAAAATAACAAAATATAAATATAATAAATGAATGCTTCATTTCTAGAATTAAATATTTAAAGCTGTATTAAACTGCTAAATTTGTTATATTACCTGTACTCAGGTACTTAGAGTTTTGTTTCGTGGGTGTGTTCTCAGCTGTAAGCTGAAGTATACACTTCACTTGCAAATGGATATCTCTGCAGTATTCTTATCATTAATTGCCTCTGTTTCTCCAAATTTGTTCTCTCTCTTCATCTGTAGTGTCACTTTTCAACCTACGTTTTTCATCTCCCAGTACATATTTTTATCTGTTGTATATGACACTCTCAGATCCTATAAATCATCTCTATCACCTATTGGCTTTGACTAAAACATCCAAAAAAATGACAAGGCTGAATGAAGAAGTAGAAAAATTTCCTTTCTTTTTTCATTCTAATGTCTTCCAGTTGGCTTCCTGTTCCAGAGTGTCTTCCTACCCATGTAAATTCACTAGGCTAGCAGAATAACAATTAAATCAAGCAACTGGATTTACTAGCCCATGAGTAACTAATTTAATTGCTCTCCATTACAGACAAGATCACCCAAGGAGTTGGCAATATTTCCTCATAAATATTGATTCAGCATCAATGAGATTTCTTCCTCGAGGTTCCAATTTTAGTACCTGAAACCTCTTCCTTTTGTTCTTGTTATCATAGGAGTGGAAAATACATTCTTAGTTTGAACCATTGTGAAAAAATGGTGCTTTTTGTACCTTTTAGATAGTGACTGTAAATTTTATACCTATTTAATGACTTCTTATTTTAAGATCTTTTCAGCCATATAACTGGTGTGTTTTCTGTCTACTGAATGGTCTCTGAATGATAGGAAATTTGTTGTAATAAAGAAACCATCAAATACACTTTGGGAAATTTATCGGTCATGTTAATACTCAAGTGAAGTTCTAAGTTCATTTAACAATGGGAAATAAAACATTAGAAAGACCTGATAAGCATTATCACCATAATTAAACCAATTGTCAAATCTTATCTTGAAATAACTGCTTCTGAAGCAAATGTCTCAGTACAAGTGGCTGTTGCATTTTCAATAATGATAGTGATGATGGTGAAATCTGGTTGTAGTTACTTCGAATACATTGAAATGCCTACAAAAAATGGGATGCTCATATATTTCATATATCATGGCAAGTTATTGTGAATAAACATACAAATATTCTGACTACTGTAAAGCAATTAGGAACAATTAGCTAAAATGAAATCAAAGTATCTCTGCTTCAATATTGCAATATGAGGCACACTCACTGTCTTGAAATCTCACTGTGAGTATTATCACTGTGAAGGGATGAGCATCTGAAGCATGGAACAGAATTGAATCAGACACAGATGAAATGAATGACCTTCCACTTTTTAATTGCTTCAACTTTCTTTCCATTGAAAAATATTGGGTAATTCCTTTGGATAGAACACTTGGAAACTGGAAAGATCTGAATGAAGCAATTAAAAAGTGCAAGGTCACTCATTTCATCTGTGTCTGAATCAATTCTGTTCCATGCTTCAGATGCTCATCCCTTCACAGTGATATACTCACAGTGAGATTTCAAGACAGTTAAAGAACAGGCTCCTTACTCACTGAAACAGATAGCTTTTCTAGACATATATTTGCTTTTCCTTAAAATCTTCTGCCAAAATACTGCCATCATGGGCTTCTCGAATGCCTTGGTTATTATCATGGAATTCATACAAAGGTGATCCCAATCAAGAAATGTATTCCATGGCAAAAAAATAAATAAATAAATAAGAGCAGAAAGCGGTTCTTGCCTATGGAACTTACTAGTGTTATCCAAACTATTTGACTTCACTGATAAAATATTTAATAGCTACTATAACAGAAGACACATGTTTATTAGGAGAATAACATTTTAAAGAATAGTTCTTTTACTTTATGTAGTAATAGTATATGCTTTTATTTATTGATTTCCACACACACCCCCAACACATACACACCTCTACAATGAGAACATATGTATGTCACTTAAGTCTTGGGAATGAAGATGCTGAATTGAGAGTGGTTTCTCTTACTGGAGTGCCAAGAAAATGTTGACAGACACTAAAAATGCAAGTCAAAAAGACTATTTATGGAATCAATAAAGTATAATGAGTACCTCAGCACATCTAAGTCTAAATAGAAAGTGAATGCACAATGCCATGATATAAAAAAATGAATGGCCATGAAGTCAGATCTCTCAAAAATGAAGGTTAAAGGGTATGAGAGCAAGAAAAAAAATGTAAAACAGAGAACACATGCCAGGGATTCTGAAGAACATAAATCTTTCTAAAGAGGATATAAAAAGTCCATGCAAATGCATGGATGTATGTTGTGCTGGGGTACTGCTTTCATAAGAGGAACATTTTCACCTGAGAAGCAGCTGTTCTTCCTTGAACCTGTGTACATATATGTATATATGTGTGTATATCTGTATATTAAATTCATATATATAGATATACACACATATATATACAAATATATTCTTTTTCCTCTTTATTATTTTATTAAAATTTTGATGGTATATTTGTTACCCAGTTATATAATTTATTACTCAAGCAAAAGAATTTATAATTCAATGGACAGAATGCATAGATGTGATTATCATTGAATTGTAGGTATGAGATGAGTAATGTGACAGTCTCATAGATTTAGTCAAAGAAATGCTTGGTACTTTATACTTTATTTTTCCAGTATAATGTAAGAACATTTCCCACTTAAGTAAAAGAGGTCCATCTTATTAAGCACTAAGATATAGTTTTATGAAAGTTAACACATGTATACAAGATAATGAATAAAAGCTGAATATCCAGAGGAGCCAAATATGAAATTTATTTTTTATTATCTCTCATATCCAGTCCATCCTTTTTGTAATACTATAGCTAAGTTTCTAAAAACCTATTAATGCTTTGATAGCTGGCTCTCTGTTTCTCTCTGGCAATGCATCAAGTTAGAGGCAGACAGAACAGTTAGAGGAGAAAGAAGGAAGGGATTTGTTCCTTTTTAGTTGACTTCCTATCTGCTTGTTTCTATGAGCATGAACATTACCCTAGCAAAGTTTAATTCCACAGCCAACAATTGCTGGTGAATTGAGATGCAGTTTTCTTCAACATGTACAATACTAATTTAATGATGATCCATTTATTTTTCTTAACAACAAGCAAGACTTTTATTTTGAAGCAGTGTTTTCTCTACTTTTAGAGTTTTTATCTTTATTATAATAGTGACATGCATTACAGTTACAGTTACAGTTATGACTCTTAGGACACTTCTTTTTGGACAGTGTCATCCCTTCCCTAGCACTATTCCTGATTTTTTTCCTCCCATCTTACCTACAAGTTATATAGTTCATTTCCTACATAATGTTCAGTTAATGCCATTATATGCAATGGAATTTTACACAACAATTGAAAAGAATAATATTATAGTCATAAGAAGAAAAAAATATAATTTCAGATAAATCTGAGCGGCTTGAGTCACCTTCTTAATGTCCTTGGAGACAAAACATTAGAGTCAATGCTGGTCAATCAATCTCTTTTGCCTAGTAAGTCAGATTTGGAGAGCTATGCCTTCAGCTGTGCTTTATGTTGGATATTTTGAAGATGAAATCTGCTAAATTTTTCTACCTAGGCTTGCCTTGGTCTTTAGGCTTCTGAGTTGCTAGGGTTACAAGTAAGAGCCACTGTCACCAAGATGATATTGTTGTTGCATCATGTTAATCTATACATAAAATAAGAAGAATCTTCAAGCCATGTGTCTACTGTTGTGTGACTGCTCTTAGATGTCAGCTAATTTAAATATTTAGTGTCCTCTCTAGATTAGACAGTTGCCTCCTAGGAAAATTTCCTACATAACAACTGTGAATTTATAACTATTTATTTATCCTGATATTCCAGGGTAGCTAATGTGTGAAAATGTGGTCTTTTTTTTTGACTGTATTCATGTGTTCACCTTTTACATTGATTCATCAAAATACTGTCATTTTGAACACTCCTTTTGAAATTCTTGTAAAATTATGTTCACATTGTTTCAAGGGATAGAAGTCTTGATGAAGCCAGGCATGGTGGCTCCCATCTGTCTGTAATCCTAACTACTCAGGAGGCTAAGGTATGAGGATCGAGGTTCAAAGCCAGCCTGGACAAGAAAAAGTACAGGAGACTTATCTTCAATTAACCAGAAAATCGGAAGTGCCACTGTGGCTCAAGGCGTAGGACTGTATTGTTGAGCTGAAGAGCTCAGGGACAACACCCAGACCCAGAGTCAAGTCCCATGACTGACAAAAAGTCTTGATGATTTTAAGATGTTCCTCGCTTCTGTGTTACTGTCATCATTCTGAATGGACTGGGTACATATCACTCAAATATTTCAGTGGTTGTACAATAGCAAAAATGTAAGGAAATAGGAAATAAAAGCTAGTAGTCACTAGTGAGGGCTAGAAGTTTTTTCCACTGGATTTGAATGGTAATGTACTTATTTCTAATTTACATTTAATGCTTTTCTTCTAAGAATATAGTGTTCTGTACAAAAGCTTTGGGAATGATAACATTGATATAATGAGATAATAAGATAAAAATAAAAATGAGAAGGTGATGTGTAGGTGCACGAATTGGGAAGAAACAGTAGGAAATCTAGATAAGAACAAATTTTCAAATTGTCAACAAACATTTTTTTGTGTTTGTTTGTTTTTTAAACCAAGTATATGAAATAGTGTACAAGTATTAAGCTATAGGGATTCAGAACAGAAATAAGAAAGGATAATAATTGTTAAGTTGATCATGTTTTATTCTTTTTTATTTTGTCTGGTTTTGAATAAAACTTGCTGTGGAACAGCATACTTCATTGTCTTTCTGCATTTATGGACTTCAAAGCAGGAGACAGAATGAAATAACTTGAGCTCATCCTCTTTATGCATTTATCACCTTCTCTTCCACTTCTTTCTGTTTTTCTAAAAAAACTCATGTTCCTTCATCCTCTGGAACTCCATTGAAATGTCAAGATCAAATGAGAAAGCAATAGGGCAGTGAAACCAATTGATGCAGTTCATTTTTAGTAATTATATTTAAGAATATATATTGGGAGCTTGTACTAAATATTTCAAACAAATTAAATTCCTGCAAGTGCTATACAGAAGAAATGTGAATTACATTTAGTAGATGATAACATTAAAAATCTGCAATTTCTGACACTATATTCAAGTTGTTCATAAACAAGGCCATACTAAAGCTACTAGCACAATGATGTTCATTTCAGCATTATTTACTATAGCAAAGATATGGAACCAACCTGATGTCCTTCATTAGACGAATGGATCAAGAAGGTGGGGTATTTATACACAATGGAATTCTATGGTGCCATCAGAATAAATGACATTGTCTCATTCATAAGGAAATTGAAATATTTGGAAAAAGTCATATTAGTGAAGTAAGTCAGACCTAAAAATGCATAGGCTTCATGGTTTCTCTCATTTGCAATAAGTAGTACACATTCAGGATTCTCCTATTCACAGTAGCTCAATAACTGTGGATATGGCCAGATAGGATGAGGATAAAGGAGTGAACTCAAGGGTATAGAAACAGGAGTTTTATCTTTGCGTTTGTTGTTCTTAACCTATTATGTGAAGTTCCTCTCTCTCTCTCTCTCTCTCTCTCTCTCTCTCTCTCTCTCTCTCTCTCTCTCTCTCTCTCTCTCTCTCTCTCTCTCTCTCCTCTCCTCTCCTCTCCTCTCCTCTCCTTATGGATTATTTCATGTTGTTACTGTATCTGACTTTGATAGCTGGTATACTCCATATATGTTTATTTATTTGACCTGACAATAAAATACAATTGAAAAAAATGCTCTGAAAGGACTAGCTAAGACCTTTGCAACTCAAGGGGTTATCAGAATCATTACCAATTTAGCAAGCATTTTTTTTGTTTCATTTTCTTTGTGTGGAGAAGCTGGCAGTACAGAACTTCCAATGGTTTTATATGAACCAAACAAACACAATTTCGCCACTTTTAGCCAAACATGATAAGAAAAAAACATAATTAAATAAAATGCTTTCATTTCAGATGAATATCATAGGAAAAACTTTGAGGTACTGCATATGTCTGAACTGGTAAAGGCAGAAGCTTCAAGCCCCATCAGGCCAAATAACATACCCTAACTCTCCTGTGAAGGATGAGTCAATTGAGTCAGAAGACAGAAGACAGAATGTTTATCCTCCTGCCTCTGTGAAGGTAGATCTGATTGGGAAAGTCAACCTCCATCTTTACCTTCTAAAAATACAATTATCCAACTTTTCTCATGGGATTAGCATCAGTAAAGAGTTAGTTCAGATCTAGGATAGGGAGAAACCCTGTAACTACTCAATTGTAGAGGTGAACACCAAATGGAACGTGTGATAGAATTATCTTTGAAACAGTTTATAAACACTTGAGGCTTTCTTTTTTCACAGGGTATGTGGATGGAATGAGGGGAGAAATAAGTAAATATTCTTTTCCTAACCAGGTTTTCTCACCAGAGGTATAATAGAAAGTATAGTCTTCCATTGATAAACAATACTGAAAAACTCTCTTCCCTATGTGTTAATGGAGGCCAAAAGGAAACCTAGACTTTCACATTAAGTAGGAAGCAAAAGCAATACCCTTGCTTCCTTTCTCACCAATGGTGTTAGGAGACAGCCATTAAATTAAAAAATTAAAAAAAAGTAAGTTCTAGTGCATAGTCATACAATACTCACTATGTTCAGCTTAAAAGCACTTGTCAAATAATTGGAGGTTTCAACTTGGAAGATGCTAGCACAGAAGACAGATGAGACAGAATTAGAAAGATTATAGAAAGACATCATAAACTATTTCAACAGGTAAGTAGGAACAATGAAACTATAACATGGCTCTGAAGAAGTCATGAACAAAAAATATAGACAATATAAAGAAGATCCAACTGAATTTTTATAACTACAAAGCGTAACAGAAATTAGCAAAAAATCAGATCCAGTTTTCTTTCCAGTTCTGTTTACTGTTATAATATTAATTTAAATGATGTTTTCCAAAAATAGAATCATGTTTGAAGATTATCAGAGAGTTTTTATGAACTTAGTTATTTGGTAACATTTAACTTCGGGCAGATAGAGTGCTAGAATAGAAATGTTTAGCCACATAGGAACATTCTTGTGTTATGCCATCATTCAAATCAAATTTTAGTTTCTTAGAGCTCTAGCTAGAAACAGTACAAACAAATATTTAGGGTGGTTTGTAACATTTTAATTCAGATTTTACTGGATGAACTATAGTTTGTCACAGAGGTATAACAAAATGTTTTGTAGCACTAAATGGAAAGCCACTGGGCTCTGTGTATTTTTAGATAGATTTTCTTTTATTCTAGTTCTGTGACTACAATCTGTTCTAGCATAGACCTATAAATGCTCATCCCTTTATAGTTAAGCGTATTTGGCTTAGAAGAAAGTAGTAGCAGGTAGAGAAGATGACATTTACTCTCTTGCTCCCTACATCAGCATTCATCTCTTTATATTTTTATAGAATCAATTCTCAGGTTTCTTTTGTAAATTCACAAAAGTGAAAAGTGGGAAATTGTAGTGTGTTTGGCAAGCAAAGAAAAAGGTATAAGTTGAGGAAAACTCTCACTAATTAGACAGTCAGGCAGCAAAAAACTGCTCCACCACACCCTTCAAGCATGATTTGTTCCCTAGCCTAAAATGAGGATCCCTTTTCAAGGATAGGTTCATGGTTACAAACAGATGTCCCACTATACAATATATATTAAGGATTCCATCAATGTTAGTGTAAAGATGAAGACACAACCTTTAAGACAAGGGCTTTGAGGAAATACTAAGATACAATGAGTAGCACCTGCACATTATATGCAAAGCCTCCATGAGAAAGTGATATTTAAGGTCAGGATTCAATAGCAGTGGGATTTCCATTGGGAGAAGAAGATTCTCAGAAATGGGGCAAAACATATGCCAAGCTGTATGATTATGACAAAATGTAAGACATCAATACATGAGATGGGGTAGGGAAACTGGAAACAGATGTAGAAAATAAGTCTGGGGAAAAAAAGGAGAACAGTTACACTAGCAAACATATGCCTGTAGCTCTTACATAGACAAAGGAACTCATTTTATTCTGTACAAACAAGGTACCATAACAGTTCTAAAACTGGTGAGTATGAATTATTTGCATTTAAGGGTGATAACTGAAGTGGCTGCCTGACAACTGAAATAGAGCTAGATTAACTGTATAAAAAGCCAGCCAGAAAGTTGTTATACAATATTTCAAGTGACAGATATGAGGGACTGTACTGAAGCTGCAACCGTGTGAAGGAAGTGAGAACAGATTTTTCGGGACACGCATGAAGTACTTTGACAGGATTATAGTTGAAACACTCGATAAACAGTATCGTCAGTCAATAAGATAAAGAATAAAAGCAATTCTCTTTCTTGCTTTCACATTCATTGAAATAAAAAAATCACTTTTAGTTCTATTTTCCAACTTTAAAATTATAATCTTAGGTACTTTCTTCCTTTTAATGCATATGGGTGCCTCAGATATTAGACATGAATAGCTGGCAGTTAAATAAATAAATGCATCAGTGGAAATATGTTTGTGTATATTTAAATTTTTTGATTGACATAACTGGGATTTTTATTTTAAATATCTGACCATATATCTTGGCTTTCAGTCAAGTTAGAGTAGGAGTTCTTCATTTTTTAAATTTTATTGCTTAGTGTTTTAGTTCATCACATGTTTTGCAGAATAATTTTGACATTTCCTATCATTTCTGTGTCACATCAATGTGTGGTTATATTCAAATAACTTATTAATATATGAAACTACTAATAAAACCTTAAGAACTATGTCAATCCAATGCTAATTACCAGAAAATCCATTGTTATTTTAGTGGTATTTTTTACCACAAACATTCTTGGTTCATTTTGCATTTATTTAGTGATATCCCTTAAAGAAGAATTCAAACCTCTACATACACTGATAACCAAATACTACTCCAAATATCAAGCCCTTCATTATACTTACATATAATTGAGAAAATATATGTAAATATATTCTGCTTGTCTCTCTTTTTCTCTTTCTTTTCTTTCTGTTCTTCCTTTCTTTTGTCGTGAGGCTTGATTCAGGACTTGGAGGCTAACCCTGAGGGTTTTGTTTGTTTTGTTTTGTTTTGTTTTGTTTTACCTCAAGGCTGGTACCATATGACTTTGAGCCATAGCTCCACTGAGTTTTTCTGCTGGTTAATTGAAGATAAGAATTTCATGGACTTTCTGTCTTAGCTGGCTGCAAAATACAGTTTTCTGATCTCTGCCTCTTAAGTAGCTAGGATTACAGGCACAAGCCACCAGCACCAGGCTTGTAAATATATATTTTAATGAGACCATTGTTGAAGTTCATATGAAAAGTTTTTTAAAAATGACAAAACCTACTAAGTCAATGCCAGAGGACGCATTTATGTCTTGACAGTAGACTATGGCATGAAAATTAATTATGTATGTATAAGTTTGAAATTATCTAAAGGAGAGTTAAAAATGTTTTTTTTAAATGATTTTCTTAATGTCCTATGTTATTTCTCTTCTCATTTTTTGCCTTTATGGTTGATCTCATGTTGTTAATGTATCTGACTTTGCTCCCTGGTATATTGAACATTTATTTACGACATAGGAAAGGGAAGGGGGGGAACAAGATGATGAGGAGGAGTAGGAAGAGGGAAATGGGGACAAAAACATGAGAAGGGGTATCAATGTGCAAGAAGTAAGCTGTCTTGGGAACTTCAGCTAGAAATTCTGGAAGGTAATTATCTGATGTAATATGTATTCTAAATAAATTTGTGTGTTCTTTGAAAAAAAAAAAAGAAGTAAGCCATCTACTACCGGACGAATATAATTGTAACCCCTCTATACATTATCCAGACAATGAAAAAAGAAAACTTTAGTTTACATTTTCAGTTTACATTTTTCTGCTTGTGAAATATAAGACTTCTGGAAATTAAAACCCTGCCTTTTAAAATCAGAGGAAATTTTGATGAGGTTAAACATTCCACACAAAATATCAGGATTAAAACCATGTCAAAAAAAATGGTACTTCTTACCGAATAAGTTTATCTTATGATGAGCTGTTAACTTTGATTGAAAAAAATAATTAAAGCAAAATGTGAAGCAATAGAATTCATAGTATTTTTACCACATGAACTTTAGATGGTTCTTGAGATCATGACCTAAGAGTTTCAACACTCTCATGCTTGACCCTCAACACTGAAAGATAATAAAGGAACTAAAACAAAAAATAAATCATTCAAATTGTATCATAATTTGATTTAAATTTAATTTTAATTTTTAAATAATGAATAAACTACTAAAGATAATATTTGACATTAATATTATAGTAATTAGTTAAAAGCCTGGTAGTTGCTTTGGATATACCACAAAAAGTCAAAATAGAAGTTAAATACTTATCTATACTAGGAGAATAAATATTTTGAAATCAAACAACTAAAGGAATTCAGTTATCTTTACATTGTAATTTGTGCTCTAAATAATTTTCTCTATAAAGAAAATTCTCAAAGTGACTCACACAATTTCTCCAAAGTATGAGAAATCTATTACATAGGTGACATGAAATCTAAGTAGATTTTATTTTCCATTTCAGATTTATCTATAGTTAATCTTCTTTTAAACACAAATTAATTTATCTAAAATTGCCAGTTGGTACCATAGAAGCTTGGAAATTCAAACAGAAAGTTGAGTAAATTAAGGACTGAAGTATTTTGCATATTCCTTCTATCTTTAATCTTATAGACATGTTGCTCATATTCAGCTGACAGAGGGAAAAATGAGGTCTAGGAAGGGTGACTTGCCAGGCCTTATTAAGTTGAAGTATGTAAGTTGTATTGCTTCCACTCATACACTCACATTTTCTTAGCTCACGCTTCTGGCATGATTCCATTTTTATGTCCTAAGTGCTTTAGACTGAATGAATGCATGACTGCTGTATCAGGCAAACTGTGCAAAATACTTGACTTCAGCAAATCTTTGACAAGAACCATTCATTAATCTTTATTTCATAATTCTCACCAGTATGTGCACCCTGCCTTTCTGTCCCTATCTGCAAGTAAATTGGTTTTTAAGAAAATGAAGAGGTCAGCAGAAGATGTTAAAGCACACTTTTTCTGTTGAAACCAATCAGTAGACCCAGGTAGTCATGTCAATGGTTAAAGTTTAGAAGAATCTTTCCATATTTCAACTAAATCATCCATTTTATTAGCTACAACTTTGATATTGCTTGGAAGTCCATGTAGCAGCAAGAACATTCCATAGTATCAATAGATTGACTGCTTCACTGTAAACAATTACAAAACACACTTCTGTAATTGTGAAAAGTTACAATGTCTGATTTTTTAGGTCTAAAGACAAATTACTGGGTTTTCCTTTCCTCTACCATTTTATTTGGTAACTTCAATACAATCATGTAAGAAGAATATTTTTTCAAGCTAAAAAATGCCTATTAAGAATGTATGTGGTCAATATATAGCATCTCCAACCAAATAAGAAACCACATTCAAGATATTTGAGGGATTAAAAACTAAAACATGGGAGATATAGTTTCCTTAGCAGGACCAAATCCATGAGACTTGGAACTTGGGAGTTTAGGATATAACCAAGACTGAGAGCACTGATCAACATGGCAGGTATGACTAATGTAGCTCAAAGAAATATATGAGGGAAATAAAGAAACAGGAAAAGAGTATAATATAATACACAGATGAAGTATGGAGATATTAAAAGAAAGAACACCTGAAAAGTGTACTTGAGATACGCAGGGTGTAGATAAAGCAATTACTCCACTTGTAACTGAAGAACATAAAGAGTATATGAGAAAATGGAATCGAAACAAAATTTGAGAACATATGGAACACAATGAATGAAGACAAAATGGATGAGAATTTTCCAAAGTTTGATTAGTGATACAAATGATATTGTTGATTCAAAGTTGGATGAATGCAAAGCAAGCCTCTCATAAAATAGACACAGAGAGAACTATAAAGTCAAAAGTAGGAGAGAATTTCTTTTTTAAAAATCATAAAAAGTAGTACTGAGACTTTCCAGTGCTTTATTTATAGAAACCAGAAATATTAGAATAATTTAACTTTTTCATTATAACCTGAAATGATAGCTTGGCAATATTTTCATAAATAAGTTTGTGTTTGGGGGGCTTGTAATTTTTAAGACAACCTGAACCAGGTTTGTAAAATCATATCTTAATAATAAATGAAAGTATAAAGTGGGCATAGTTCATGCTTGCTATCCCAGCTAGAAAGTATAAAAGGGAGGACTGTGGTCCAAGTTAGCCCATGCAAAAAGAGAGATACTATCTCAAAAATAACTGAAGCCACCAAAAGTTAGTTCAACTGGTAGTGAGGGTGAAAAGCAAGGGTAAAACCCTGAGCTCATGCTTCAGTATAGCCAGAAAAAAAAATAGATGCTACTTTTTGCTAATGACAAGAAATAAGGGTTTTTGTTGTTGTTGTTATTCTTGTTATTTGATTTTTTGTTTTGTTTTGTTTTTGTGGGTCATGGGGCTTGAACTAGGCCTGGGTGCTATCCCTCAGCTCTTCAGCTCAAGGCTACTGCCCTACCCTTGAGACAGGCCCCATGTCCCATTTTTCTAGAGGTTAATTTGGAGATGAGTCTCAGGTCCTTTTGTGCCCAGGCTGTCTTTGAACCTTGATCCTCAGATCTCAGCCTCCTGAGTAGCTAGGATTACAGGCGTGAATCACTGCACCCGGCTAAAATATGAGGTTTATCTATGATTTATATTCTTATGTTTGTAGGCTTTACCATTGAAAACACAGAAAGAAAAGTTACAGATTATTCAAAGTAGGTTCTATAGGCTGACACTGGTCCATTCCACTGTTCTTTACTCCTGTGAAAGAAAGAAGGTAAACAAATCCAGAGTGAACTCAGTCACGTGTATAAATGTGGAGTTGTTTCTCCAACGAAGTATATTATCATTATATTTGGAAAGTATTTTTAGGGCTTTAACCATAGTCACTGTGAAAAGAATCCATTCAGTACTTATACTATTTCCTGATAAAGGCAGCTTTGCTCAGATCCTTTCCCACTTTTACTATTTCACCATTCCAGTAGAGGCAATTGCTTCCTGGTCTCCACTTGAACTAGAGAGCAAAGCTATCTCCAATTTTTCCACCGAGATATTTTGGATAGTCATACTAACAGTCACTCATCCTCTATGATACATTAAGATTTTTCATAACTTTCGTCTTATTTTTTTGATACTAGGCATATTATTTTTTATCTGCTTCTTCTTAGCTCTCAGGTTATGTTATTCTGTAATCTCAATTCTTAAAGAAAAGTTAGGCTTTTAAAGTTTTTGTAATTTTTTCCAGAGTTGCAGAAGAGTGATTTTTCTCAACCATACTGCATTTCATACTATTCTAGTAATGTCTTTTGATTTTTTTAGTCTAAGTAAAAACTAGATGTTGATTATTCATAAACTTTATGCTGCAGCTTTTTTTCACATGATGTTTTGGGTTGTGCAAAAGCAATTCTTTGAGATTTTCTAAGTACTTACAGGAACAATAATCTTGCATTTGCAAAACAGTCCAAGGCCATAGTACTTAAAGGAAGATTTTGGCTGACTAAGCAATCTTTGATTTGCTTTCTTTCTCTCTCTTTGTTTTTAAAATTACTTTTAGAAATTTTTCTATTAGTCTTAGTATTCCATTGTCAATATAAATGTTTACCCATTTTGAATAACTACCTTTGCCTGGACATGCAAAATATTGCTATTTATTTCTAGTAGTGTGACTAAAATATGTCTAATTATTATGTACATCATAATAATTAGAATTTTCTTAGATTTATGGCCAGATTTTCTAGGATGGAATTCATTTTATTTAATATGTGCTAATTTTTTATCCATTCGGCACCTTCATTTTAAGACTATTTCTAACATGACATGACTTACCCTCACACCTGTCATTTTCATTTTAGTAATATTATTATATGTTCTTGTGTAAATTTGTTTGCCCTATTTAGCATTAATCAGATTCTAATTTTATACCTTGATAATTTTCACTAATTCTGAAAATTATTACCCATTCTCTTCTACAAACTTCTTCCTTTACAATCTTTGTCTCTTCTGCATAAGAAGCAAAAGATCTTTGAAGGCTTTGATTCCTCAGATATTTCATGTATACAAATCCAGATCTTCAACTTTGTATACTTTTCCATGAGTTTTCTTAGAGTTTACAAATTATTCTTTCAATTTTGTCTACAACAATTTTGTCTTTGTCTAAAGATTCTATTTATTGCTAATTAGAAAAAAATACCTTTAATAATTGATTTCATAAGTTTTAAACATACTATGTTATTTTTCCTCACTGTCTCTTGAAGATAAAGATTCATATATGTTAAAATATTTATGCTGGTAACCAGGTCTATAATTCTATCAGGAGGCTGAGACTGACATCTTTGTCTTCTCAAGTAGTAGAGTGCTAGCTGTGAGCAAAAGAGGGGGGTAAAGGAGAGAGGGGGGAAAGAGGGTGAAAGAGAAAGAGAGACAGAGAGAGAGAAACATGTTGCTAGAAGAACATGGATTCAATATACAGAATTTTATCACTGTGAGAACAATTCTATTAAACATATGAAGGAGAAAATTTTCTCAGAAAGAAAATGAGTACATATAGAATGAATATGTGTGATGAATTTGCAATGGCAGCCATCGTTCTTTGTTGCACAGGAATAACAGACGAGAAATAATTCAAATTCTTACATTGTGTCATACTTCCCAGTGCGGAATGCTATCTATTCCATTTTGTCTTTTGACTTCAATGTATCTTTTATGTTAATTTATTATGTTTAATAGGTGAGAGGTTTGTGTTTTGCCTTAGAAAAGAATTGATAAAATTTGCATTGTACAATACCCGAGAGATGACGATGGAATTTTCTTTGTTCATTTTTCTATTACAGTGTTCTGAAATGTATTACCAATGGAATTCCACACAGAAATACTGCCTATGAGATCATATTGTTTTTCACCGTACAAGAACTTGGGACATTCTGAAGGCTCATGATTGTCATATGTCTTTAATTAATAAGAATATGCCAAATAAAATATACTTTAGCATCTGTACAGATAAAACATTATATACTTCCACTATTTACATAGCACATTTACACATAAAACTGAACAATACTAATATAATTTAATATAGATAAATTTCCCCAGAATCTTCCAATTAAAATGTCCTACAGAATAAGACTGTAATAGAATCAGGATGGGAGCTCTTACGTCTCCCCTTTAGAGCTGTAGGATCATATGGATGTGCACCCCAAGCTCTCTACCAAAGCCAGAGGAGCCCTGCTCCAGTAAGATGTTTATGGAGCTCCAGGAAAAGACGAGCAACTGCAATGAAGAACAAAAGAAGAAGCAGATAAGAGAAGAAGCAGATGTCTTTTCCTTATTACTCCCTCTAGGTGTTTCGTAGAAGCATCTCGACATGACAGATCATGCCATTTTATAGAACCTTTGCCTTTCAAGCTATTAAGGATCTGATAAAAGGCAAAGGTTAATAAACTCTCCCTGCTCCCTTTATACTAGTGGAAATTACTTTTCTCTCACTTGTAAAATCTGCTAAGATTTTGTCTTAAATATTTCTGGAATCTGTCTCATCCTTTCTATTATCACTACCCTAATGGGGACCATTATCAATTTCTTCATGGATTATTATAGCAGCCTCATTGCCTACAGTCTTAAACTCTGCAATTTTTCTTTCCATGAAGATACCAGAGTCACAGGTCTTATAATGTAAAATTTATAAAATTCTATTGTTTCCTATATAGAGTTTAATTCCACAAAGTTCAGTTTCTTTACTCTGAAGAGTACCTCATGGTACTAATGTGCTATCCAAATAGCATTGAGGAAAGGGAAAGAAGGACAAACATGATGAACAAAAAAGGAAGGCAATATGAATTAGATCTTGATCTGTTTTTTCTTTCTTAATCTTTTCCAAGTTTCCTGTTCTGTATCCTCCCTCCCCCATTTACTCCCTTTTTAGAGTCGATTTGACTTTCTTTTTTCTTTTCTTTTCTTTTCTTTTTTTTTTTTTTTTGTGGTTGGAGTGCAAACTCATTCAACCAGTATGGAAAGCAGTAAGGCAGTTGCTCAAAAGACTAAATACATAAAGCTCACCTATGACCCAGCAAGTCCACTACTTGGCATTTACCCAATCATCCAGAAACAGGGACATACTAAAATCAATTGAAGCACTATTTACCATAGCAAAGATATGGAACTAACCCAGATGCCCCACAGTAGATGAATGGATCAAGAAAATGTGGCACACAGTGAAATTCTATGCTGCCATCAGAAAGAATGACATTGCTCCATTCATAAGGAAATGAAAAGAGTTTGGAAAAAATCATAAGGAACATTGGATCCATGGTTTCATTTGTAATAATTGGTACAAACCTAGGATTCTCCTAGCAGAGAACACCTGTAGCACAAAAGCTTTGTACATATGTTCATATAGGATGAGGCTAAATGAAACGAACTCTAGGATATGGAAATGAGGTTTATCTTTGTAATTGTTGTTCTTAATGTACTATGTGAAGTTATTTCTTTTCTCTTTTTTCCCCCTTTATGGTTAATCTCATCTGGCTACTGTATCTGATTTTGGTACCTGGTGTACTATATATACATTTATTTCTTTATTTGAATTAGAAAAGGGAAGGAGAAAAACAAGATGATTGGGAAGGGGTGGGGGGAGGGAAATTGGAACAAAACCATGAGAATGGGTAGCAATGTTTGAGAAGTAATGTACCCACTACTTGACGAATGCAACTGTAACCACTCTATTACCCTGACAATAAAGTACCATAAAAGAGTACTCCCATTGCATGTTATTCATTTATTTTCATATCATTTCTAAACAGAATCATTTCTGTGAGAATATATAGTATAACAAAAGCAAGTCATTGAAAATATCATAAAATACATGTGCCTCGCTTATTTATAATTATCTAATACAAATTTTAGAATAAAAACTTTAGATAACCAATATTAAAGCTTCCGTTATTTTCCTCAATCTGTGTATGTATGTGTCTATGAATAAATATAATTTCTTATTTAAAAATTTAATTTATATATAAAATAGATTTTTTTTTTTTTGCCAGTCCTGGGCTTGAGCTCAGGGCCTGAGCACTGTCCTTGGACTTTCTCAAGGCTAGAGCTCTACCACTTGAGCCTCAGCACCATTTCCGGCTTTTTTTCTATGTATGTGGTACCGAGGAATCGAACCCGGGTCTTCATGCCTGCTAGGCAAGCACTTTAACCACTAGGCCAAACTCCCGGCCAATATATAAAATAGATTTTTATAAAATATATGTGTGTTAGCTCAACCGCTTCACATAGCATACATATAAAATGTCACAGCTCTTTTCTTCTACAAAAAAGGTCAAAGAAGTTAAACAACTTGTGAGTATATTTACGGTAGAAATCATGGAAATATATGATACTTTAAATTCAGATTAAATTGGTTTTCATCCTGGAATTATGTTTGTATTGTGTGTCATAAATACTATTAACAATAATTCTACAGGTTGTATAATAGAACCAAATGTATTAACACATCATGGCCTTCTTTAAGTTACTTTTTGGGTCATTTATGATCTATTAAGTAGATACGACAAAGACTGAGGCTATACCAACACATAATAATGCCCATCGGGCTCGGTTGCTCATGCCTGTAATTCAAGCTGCTTAGGTGGCTGAGATCTAGGGATCGTGGAGGAGGCAGACAGACTCTTATCTCCAATTAACCACTAGAAAACGGGAAGTGGTGCTGTGGCTTGGGATGTAGGGTAATAGCTCTGAGCTGAAGAGCTCAGGGTCAGTGCCCAGGCCCAGAGTTCAAGCTCCAAGACCGACAAAAAATAAAAAACAAATTAATAATAATGACCAATGCTCACATCCTATTGGATATATTTTATGAAGGGGGAACAAATAACATACACAAACAACAGAAAAAATAACAATAACTCAGAAGTGAGGTATTTCCAGGAAGAAACAGAGATACCAGAGATGACCTCTCAGGGAGAAGGACTTACATGAATGTATTAATGATAAGACAGAGTGATCAGGTATTATTAAATAACAGGCAATCTGACAATGAAAGAGAAAGTAGAGGAGCAATACATAGTAATGAACTTTGTACTTCAAACAATGGCAAGATTAGTGAGAGGAAAAGAAAATGTATTAACTGAAAGAGAAGTTAAGATATGTTGAAGTAGATAGAGGTTAAAACAAATAGTTTAGATGCACTGTTGTTATAAGTTAATTCATTGAAAGGAGTTCATTGAAGGAGGAGTTTAAAAAAAGGTCAAAGGAATTGCTGTGCTTTATGTAAGATCTATACAGATAATTAAGGAATTTAAAAATTAATATCCTGAGAAACAAGGTAAGTGGATCTGAATGTCATTACTCAGATAGGAATGGTATCCTACCATGTGTAAGAAGATAGAAAAACTTGGAAAAAAATTATATTAAGTAAACTAAACAAGACCCAAAGGAACATAGGTTGCATGGTTTCACCCATTTGTGGCAACTTTAATAAGTCTATAAATCTAAAAATAAACACATTGATTGGTTAAAAAATACCCTGGGGCACAATAAATTATATAGGTCTCTAGATATATACACAGCATAATCAAGGCAGGATATTCTTGTGAGAGAATCACAAAGGCTCAATAGCTATGTGTATCTGATCAGATAAAATAATATTTATGGAAACGATCTCCAGGAAATGGAAACAAGAGACTTTCTTTTCCTTTGGTGATGTTTTGTTTTCCTTTGTCTTGTTTGATGGTTTATCTGACTTTGGAAGGACAAGTGGGAGGAGCCCAGGAATGGCAGGAAAAAGGGTGAACAAAGGCAGCAAATATACAACTTGCGGTGGAGATGGAAGGGAAAAACTGAAAGAGATCAAGGGAAGAAATGATACTCTGATTTATGTAATGTAAACGCATTATACAAACCTTTACAATAACAATAAAAGAAAACTAAAAAATCCTGGAAAAAGAAATCTATGAAAAGTGAAGAGGAATAAATAGAACCACATTAAATTTGAGAAGCCTGTTATTAAAATGTAAGTATATTTTGTAAATTATGACAACTTTTGGACAGCATAATACTTGTGAAATTATGCATATGTACTGTGACTTAATGTGTTAATTTTCTCACATAATACATTTGCATTTTAATGAGTATTTATGAAACACTTTAACCCAAATAAGTGGCTGTAATATTCACTTTGCCCGTCATATGACAGATTGTGTATCATCAGCCTATCACCATTTTGAAGTTTATAGCCCTTCTACTAATCCCCATAATCACAGATCCTACTATACCCCAGTGAAGAAATCTATTTCATCACCTTTTCTATGATCATTTATCTAGTGCTTATACTTCTACAAGATAGCATTCTTAATATCTGAGCACTTAGTGGTTACATTTTAGACAACTGTTTACACATAACAATTTATTTGACTCCTATCATAATTAAGTTATTTGATTAAGGGCTTTAAGAATGCTTTAAATATCAATCGGTTACATATAAACATATACATATACATATTTAGTTATTTTAACTAAAGGCCAACTTTTACTCTCTAATGGTTTTCTAGGCTCAGAATCTGCAAAGAAAAAGGACATGAGGTATAATCACCTCTGAGACAAATATCAAGAAGTTAAGAGACAATTCTTAATAAGAGACCTGCAAGAAAATGGGAAACAATAACTCATAGTAGGGAGTGAATGGAAAATTGAAGAGAATAGCTGTGTTTAAAAGCAAAATTGTGTTTGAAATAGGGAAGGGAAGGGGGAAACGAAGATTGGGAGGGGGTGAGAAGAGGGAAAGTGGGACAAAACATGAGAAGGGCTATTAAGGCTGGAGAAGTAATGCCACCATTACTTGAGGAATGTCAACAGTAACCCTCCTATACATTATCCCAACAGTAAAATACAATTAAAAATAAAAGTGGTGATACTTCTGTAGAAACCTGAATATATACTAGTGAATATTTCTTCATGATTATTAGAAGGAAATAATTAATCTTTTTTTCTGCAAATCTTCAATCTAAGAGAGGAATGCTCTCTTCTCACATTTCTACATCTTCAGCTACATATGAATCTGTCCACTTGAAGAACCGCAAAACACTGTTGAATCATTTTTATACACAGTATATTGATTCATAGGAAAGGTGCTTTTGAAATAGTTATTGCTGGACGGGGAGTTTGGCCTTGTGGTAGAGTGCCTGCCTAGCATGCACGAAGACTCCGGTTCCATTCCTCAATATCACATACATAGAAAAAAGCAAGAAGTGGTATGGTGGCTCAGGGCAGAACACTAGCCTTGAGGAAAGCCCAAGGACAGTGCTCAGGTCCTGAGATCAAGCCCAAGACTGACAAAAAAAAGTAGTTCCTGCTATATATAATTCCATGGCATCAAATTGCATGTCTATATACATTGCCTTTTTTCTGCTTGATTTTTAAGCTTTGACCATGAGGAAATCCTTTGTCTACTATGTACTCTCATCATCTTCTGCCTTTTTATTTTTAGATTCAAGCTTCAAATGTTTTCTTCATAAAGAGGTCAGAAAAATCATAATACTTTCCTGATTTCGGTTATGAAGAAGATTATTTTGTAATATGGTGTTGCATGAATTTTTCTTAATACCTTAAATCAAAGATGAAATGATAATAAGGGAAGCATTGAAATATGATGCTATTTGGGTCACTGCACATAGGATTGCATCCTGATGGAAACTGTCTAGCCTGGCCACTTTATTCTCCCAGCTGATTAGCTGCCACATGTCAACTAGGTGGAATGCAAGTTATCATAAGGCTTTTAGAATTAGACTGAAAGCCAAAGCATATTTTTATCTAGCTCTTCTTTCTGAAGACGATTTGGGAGCAAGACCCACTCTTTAAATCTTCTCATCTTTCTAAACATTGTACATTTTCACAAATCATACAGAATACCTAAACTGGTCAACTATTTCACCTTATTTTTTATTTTCACTGAGATGACCAGAGCACAAAGTTTTTTATGAAGACTTATGCTTGAGTAAGTTCTGCCATAACAGAAGGTGAGAAATAGATTTTAGAGATGCATATATCAAGGGCAAACTTATTAGAAAGTAAAATCGAACTGATATGATATTTATACCCTAAAAAGAATCCCTTGGGTATAATCTCTTTTAAAGTATCAGATTCTTTAATTTTATAATTAATTTACACTTCATATTGTTAGAAAGACTTTAAATGAGAATAATAATGTTTATCTGAGGAATTATTTCTTGAATTTTATAATTGATAACAGGATGATGACTTGCTCATATTTTGGAATGTAAGAAATTAAGTACAATAAAAATGTGTGGAAGGCAACTTGACTTCATTTTTTAAAATGTTGTGATACATTGGAATGCATTATTTAACTAAAAGGAAAAAAGATTTTAAACACTTGATAAAATAAGAATAACAGTAACCTAAAAACAAAATAATACATTTTTGAAGGCTATTTTCTCCTACATTAGTTTAAAATATGCAGACAATTCTCTACATAGCATAAACCAGAATCCTTGATTTTATTATGTTCACATTTCTACAAAATTGACTAATGCATTTTAGAATGGATTAGAAATTGCTATACTTATTTACATTTTTACAATCATATTCACACATGGAAATCACAGACTACATGGGGCTTTTCAGTAGTGATCATCCACTTGTAAATAATAATTTTAATTGATTTTTAAAGATTGTGGGGGAATCAGAAAATTCTCAAGTTATTTTTGGCAAAGATATGCAGACTATAATTTCAATAAGAGGTTGAATAATTATTTTAAAAAAAGCTCACTGAATTTATTTAGCCTACAAGTAAGCCAAGAAGACAAAATGTTTTATAACATTTGGGCTTCTAACACTTAAGAGAAAGTGTCATTTATTTTTACTCAAAAATTTGAATTAAAAGGTATCATTTTAGTAAGAAAAAGAATAAGAAGGAAGAGAAAACCTGCACAAACTTTTAAAAAATACAAATTCTCTTAAGAAAAGGAACCTGAAAAGAAAATATTTATCCTGAGCCAAAGTCAACATTTATAACATGTATATGTGAATATATACAGAGAGAGAGAGAGAGAGAGAGAGAGAGAGAGAGAGAGAGAGAGAGAGAGTACTCTCATAAGGTATAGGAAAACAGACTCAAATTTTTGCATTTCACCTAAAACAACTAAGAACTGAAGGCATGGATCTAGAGACAGATAATCAACTGTAACACAAAAGCTGAGAGCTCAGGGTCCTGAGTTCAAACAACAATACCGAAATTAAGCAGTTAAATTAAACCATGTTTCAACTGTTGGGATTATAGACAAGTCTGAGGTTGAGTTATCATAATATAAATATGAGGCTTTTATAATTTTCACTTATATTTCCATATTTTTTTAAAAAATAAAAGACAAAAATAGGCAGATATAAGAGTAACATCAAGTAATAAGGGATTATTGCTTGAGTTACACTATGTTAGGGAAAATGTTCTTTTATGAAATAAACCTTAAAGCTATGAATGCAAAAATCTATGATAACCCACACGCTGTGTCCCAAATGAGCTGGTATTTTGTATGCTCCTTTTTGTTAAATTTCATAAACTGTTGGATTTCTGTTCTGATCTCCTCGATGACCCATTGGTGATTCAACAATGTGTTGTTCAATCTCCATGAGTTACAGGGTTTTCGTTGGTGCAGATGTGTGTTCAGTTCCAATTTGATGCCCTTGTGGTCTGAGAGTGCAGGGAATAATTTCAATGTTTCTGAACCTGTCCAGGTTTGTTTTATGGCCTAAAATGTGGTCTATTTTGGAAAATGTTCCATGTGCTGCTGAAAAAAAACATATATTATGTTGTTGCTGGGTGAAATAATCTGCAGATATCTGTGAGATCTAGTTGATCTATAGAGTTGTTCAATTCTGAAGTTTCTCTGTTGAGTTTTTGCCTGGTTGATCTGTCCATAAGTGAGAATGGTGTGTTAAAGTTACCAACAATCACTGTATTTCGATCTATGTATGGTTTCAGTGAAAGTAAAGTTTGCTTGCTGAAGTTTGGTGCTCTGGGATTAGGTGTGTAGATATTTAGGATGGTTATATCCTCCTGGAGGAGAGATCCCTTTATTCATAAGTAATATCCTTCTTTGTCTTTTCTCACTAATTTTAGTTTGAAGTTTATTTTATCTGATATGAGGATGGCAACTCCAGCCTGTTTATGAGGGCCATTAGCTTGACAAACTTTATTCCAACCTCTCACTTTCAAAAAATGTTTGTTTTGGGGGGTAAGATGTGTCTGTTGAAGACAGCAGAATGATGGATCTTGCTTTTTGATCCAACAAGGCAGTCTATGCCATTTAATTGGAGAGTTAAGTCCATTGATATTGAGAGTTAGGATGGAAAAATATTTACTAGTTCCTGCCATTTTTAAAGCTTTCATTAGGGCCTGTGGCTTGACAGTTCTTGCTGTACTTAGCTGGTATGATTTTTAGGTGCCATTTATCAGTATACATTTGTATTGGTTTTCAATGTGTAGAACATCTTTGAGAATTTTCTGTAATGCTGGTTTGGTTGCTACGTAATGTTGCAACTTTTCCTTCAAATGGAAGGTTTTTATTGTTCCCTCAATTATGAATGAGAGTTTTGCTGGATACAGTATTCTTGGTTGGTAGTTATTTGTCTTAAGGGCATGACATATATCCTTACTATCTCTTCTTGCTTGTATGGTCTCTGCTGAGAAATCTGTGGATATTCTGATTGGCTTTCCTTTGTAGGTGATTTTTTTTCTTCTCTCTGGCTGCTTTTACTATGCTTTCTTTGCTCTCTATTGATCATGTATGAATTAAAATGTGGCGGTGGGGTGTCCTTTTGGAAGTTCTCTGAGATGATTTCCTGAAGTATATTTCCAATACCATTGACCTCTTTCTCCAGTACCTCCTCAATACCAATTAGCCTTAATTTAGGCTTCCAAATCATATCTTGAACCTCCTGAAGCGTTCTCTCATATTTCCTAGATTTGGTTTGACTCATTTTCTGTTCTTTCTCTATAACAACTAGATTATATTAAACCCCACACATTCTCTCTTCTTCATTGTCTAACCTGCTATCAAAACTTTCTACTTTATTCTTCATCTCTCTCCTAATTGCTCATTTTTGATGCCTTGCATCTCTTGTTTTAGACAATGTATGGACTTTTTTAACTCCTTGATTTCCATTTGAGTGGTTAGCTCAGCAGCTTTACTCTCATTGGTCATTTGTTGGAGTTCAGTCAGCTTTTTGTTTGTGGATTCTATGAATTCGTCCATTTTTTCTTTGTAAATCCTTTATTATGGCCTCCTTTATGGCTTCCTCAGGTTCCCATATCATCTTGTTTATGGTTTCATCTCTTTTAGATATGGCTTCCTAACCTATCACTTTCTGTAGGTTTTCAAACTTTTCATTAATCATGTTTATCAACTGCATTAGTATAGCATTTAGAGGACTCTCACTCTCCTTTAGTTTTGCCATTGACTGCTCCATTGCCTGTTTATATTGGGTGGAAGATGCTATTCCTTGATTTCACATTTTTCTTGAGTTTCTTGTTCTGCCCATTTGAAAATGGGAGGGAGATTAATACTGCACACGATTACAATTTTTAAGATATAAGCAACCTAGAACTCTTTAGCTGGCCAGAAAATAGATGTTCACAATTTTAGATAGGTATTATCACTCTCTCTCTCTCTTTTTGTGCACTTACAGACAAATCTAATACCACCATCGATCATCATTTTACGACCAAAAAAATAAATCCCTCAATCCAATCTCTATTGAATTTAAGTCCCTCTGGACCTACAGTATAATTGAACACCTAGATATACAGTATTGCTCAACAACCATCAATTGTGGATCCATGCATTATAAGAGCTGAAGGATGAACAAAGGACCAGAGAGAGAAAAATAGTATGAAAGACAAGAGGAGAGTTAAGAAAAGAGTAATGTAGGATTGTAAGTTTAATATAGTAATGAAGAAAAAGGATAGCATAAGGATAATGGACCTAAGGTGATAAAAATGTAAAATAGTTAAGTACAAAATTTAGAAAAACAAAAGATAAAACTTATGAAAATAAGAAGAATAAGAGGAATATATAGAGAAAAGAGGAAGGTATATACAGAGGAGAGTTCAAGGATAAAAAATTTTAAGAAGTAAAAATAAAAAAAAAGAAAAACAAAAGAAAAGGTGGGGGGAAATCCCACACAATTGTGAGTTCTTAGACAAGAAATACTAAGGTTAAGAACCAACAGATTAAAAAGCAGGTGACTGTATCACTATAAATATCATTTGTATCCAGCCTGTAGCCAGTGCTGTCACTATGTTTCTAGGAACAACCACAATGACAGAGGAAAGCAGGAAAAAAAAAAAATTTAAGGAAAGAATCATAACATTAAAAAAAAGGTGGAGTTAAAATGGAAAAAAAATAAGAACACATAAAAATGCAAATGAAAAAGGGTAGAAAAGAAAGAAAGAAAGAAAGAAAGAAAGAAAGAAAGAAAGAAAGAAAGAAAAGGATATTCTTCCATTTTTGGGGGGGGATAGAAAACTTGTGTCTCCACTAAATTTGGGATCCAAACCCTTCAAAAAGTCTTTTTCTCTTGTGATTTTCTTTGTGGTTTTTCTGATCAGTTTGCTTTATTGGGCTGAAAAAAAATGGTGGAGTCATGAGTGGCTTTGTTTACCAGGAGTGTGGCCCCATACAGAGGGAGGAACTTCCGCTAGCGCTGGGGGCGGACTTCTGGCTATGCTGCCACTGGGAAATCCTTTCCCCTTTTGAATGATGATGCTGACAGCACCCCCTCTCAGGCTCCAGTTGGTTTGGCAGGGTCTTTCCCAGCAGTCAAGATGGCACTGCTATCGTCTGGTGGGGAGGGGCTTCCTTCCCAAAGCCATTCCATGAGCAGAAGTGAAATCGTCCATGGAGGTACTCACAAATTGCTGGGTTTTCTGGTTCTGTGAAGCTGGCAAGTTGGCGCCAAGGTCAGGTGATGGCTCTGGGCTCGCACAGGCTCTGTGTGGCTCTGCATGGAGCTGGCAGGTCTGCACTGCAGAGAAGCACTGTCTGCTCAGGTGACAGAGGGAGGCTTTGTCTCCAAGGCGGCTCCAAGACGCTATCGCCACTCCACGCTGTCTTCTTGCACCATTTTCTGCCTTTTTCCTCTCTGACTGAGATCTCTGTGGTGCTAAAGCTCACTTAGAACGGATCTTTTGGTATGAACTTTCCCCTACGATGCTAAAACTGGAATCTTGGCGAGAGCTCAGTAAGACTCACACTGAACCACCACCATCTCCCACCGTGCTCCTGTTAAAGAACTGAAAATAGACCTTCCCTAAGATCCCGACATACCACTTCTGGGCATCTATCCTGAACATCATAACCCAGGATATGATAAGGACACCTGCTCCAGCTACATTTATCTCTGCACTATTCACAATAGCCAGGCAATGGAAACAACCCAGATGCCACACTGCAGATGAATGGATACAGAAAATATGATATATATGTATGATATATATATATAATGGAATTCTATATAGCCAACAGACAAGATAAAATAATGGCATTCGCAGGGAAGTGGATGAATCTAGAGCAAATCATGTTAAGTGAGATAAGTCAAGACCAAAGGAACAAAAGTCGCATGTTGATATGTGCCTAATAGATTCAAACAGTACAAGAGCGATGACTCAATATTTGCATACCTAATGCTATGGACATGGTATTGGAAATATAAACACAACTACATAGACATAAAAATTTTGACTCTATTGACATAATGTTTTATTGCATAGATCAATATGTATCTATGATATACAAACCCTCAGCTTAATTTTAATTATGTTCTAAAATCTAAGTGCCAGTGATTATACATAGAGATTCCCTTCTCGAATACTTGTTTGTTAAACACATCATTTGAAATATGATGTAAAAATTAATGTTAATAAATTCTTTAAATAAAAAAATATATATAATAAGAATGACCACACCATTTAGTGTTGAAATACTAACAATTTTAAACATAAAAGAGGCCCTACTCTCACAGATATATTTTATTATCCATTTTATATAAACATTCACTGAGAACAGAAAAGAAATTTACCACTGAGGGACTAACTCTCCACATTTTTTTTTCCTTTTAGCTCATGTAGCAAAAGGAAAAGCGCATATTATGGTAGGGCTTTGAATCTTCTGTGAAACTAGTGGGTAAATGGGGCATCTTCATACATAATAATTTCTTTCAGAGTTTGCCAAATAACAGATCTCAAACTGATAACATGCCATTGAGTCAGAGAGAATTTTTTCACAGAATACTAAACTTCAAAACGCTCATGGCAAAAATTCAATGTATGTTATTGATACTATTTTGGACATACATTATTTATGTATATAAACATAACTTACTTGTTATTGTCCTTTTCATGGGATTGCAAAATGTGTTTCTTGATTTAGTCAGAGTCATAAAAGACTTAAAGACAAGATATATCCAGCCATTTTCTAGTATTTTGTTGTTCAACATGACAGTTACTAGTCACATGAAGCTGTTTGGTTATATATCAAACAACTCAAATATTTCATGCCTCATTTTCACCATCTAGCAAATGAACATGTATAATAGTGTGTATGTTGTATAATTATATGAAATGACTCATGTATCATTTAGTAACACAAGTACGTAATAAGTATCCAAACAAATGTAGATGTTATTATATTGTTTAATTGAAGTAAATGCTTTCTTTGTACAATAATTGAACATCTGAAGAGTTTGATGTTTTTTCCTGAGAATTAGCCCAGCGAGAGGATAAGAGTCAACAGCTTAGTCCACCACCCAACGACTGGAAAAAAAAACATACACTGAGCGGGAAGCTGTGTCAGCCATAAAAGTGCAGCAGTTCTCACGTTTATTGCATCAGGCTCATAGTTATATACTTTGGGGAAAAACAGAAGCAGGAAGTAGGAAAGAGGAAGAAGAGAGAGCCCATAGAAAATCGCTGGGTGGGGCCAAGCTGGAAAGCCTGCGTGGGTGAGAAAACCCAGTTATGCCATGTGAAACAGCACATGAGGCCATCCCAATGCCCAATAATGGTGGAGAGCCCAAAAGAGGTGAAAAGGCCCTAACATTAAATGATAATTTTGTCTCTATTTCTGGTTAGCTTTAGCTAACTTTAACTAACCACTATGATAATCCAAGTTTGGTGAATAGCTTGCCTTGATTGACAAAGCTTCTAGATGTTAGCATTTTCAAAAACTTGTTACTATTTTCTTTTGGTTTTGTTCTTGTCAGTTGTTGTCCTTGAACTCAGGGTCTGAACACTATCCTTGAACTTCTTTGTACTGAAGGCTAGTTAGTATTCTACAGCTTGAGCTACAGTGTGACTTCTGTTTTTTTGAGTATTTAATTGGGGGTAAGTGTCTCATGGGGATTTTTCTATCTGGGCTGGCTTTGAACTATGATCCTCAGATTTCAGTTTCATGAGTAGGAAGTGGTTCTGTGGCTCAAGGAGTAGAGTGCTAACCTTGAGTTGAAGAACTCAGGGACAAATCCCAGTCCAAGAGTTCAAGTTTCATGATTGACCAAAAAAAAAAAAAAAATCAGCTTCACGAGTAGCTCCTACAGGAATGAGCCACTGGTGCCCAGATATTTTCAAGATCTCTCTCTTAATTAGGCCTTCTAATTACATGTACTTTTATACCATGTATGAGATAGACTTGACATTCATTATACTTTAAATTAAATGGAGCAATAAAGCACTTCAAAGACAAATTGTATAGAAGGAAGTTGATGTGTCTTTTATTGATTACACTTAGTTGACAAACTGTAATTAGCAATCTTCTAACAAATTTGTTAAACAGATAAAAATAGAAGCTAAAATGTAATTTTGTTTTCAATAGAAATTAAATTAGAAAACAACCTTGTTTGAGATAGCTTGGCAGTTTAAACACTTATAAATCCTGGATTTTAACCTCTCAAGTAACAGCCAAAGGACAGGCCAGACCAGATGAAATTTCAGCAAGTAAGCAAAAGAGTAGAACTGCAAACTCAAGCTCCTACTAGCTAGAAACTCAAGAAAATAACAAAACTGCCCAGCTTATTCTTTTCTAGAACATTTTTTTGTGAATTTACATATAAATCATTAATCTGCAGCCAGTGAAAGGAGTGTTAAAGACCAAAGGAAAGAGCAATACTAATTAAAAAAAATCTTCCTCATGGCAAATTTATCCAACAACTAGTTTGTAAATGTTTTCCCACTCAATGAAATGAGGTTCATAATTCTGTCTTTTATTATTTGGTTGTTAATTTAAATGGAGAAACTTAGCAAAATATAGGACACACATGATATGTGTGATAAAATCAAGCTCAGATGAAACAAATGAGAAATTTATTTCATTATTTGTATTCTTTAATAGCTCTACCACCACACTATGTTAATAGCAATTATAAAAGGATGTCAAAACTATAGTAAAAACATAGTCCTTGATTCTATTACACATGTACACATACTCACATTCACACACTCAGTTTTATTGTTTTTTTTTTGTTTTTGTTTTTGTTTTTTGCCAGTCCTGGGCTTGAACTCAGGGCCTGAGCACTGTCCTTGGACTTTCTCAAGGCTAGAGCTCTGCCACTTGAGCCTCAGCACCACTTCTGGCTTTTTTTTCTATGTGTGTGGAATTGAACCCGGGTCTTCGTGCATGCTAGGCAAGCACTTTAACCACTAGGCCAAACTCCCGGCCCCCTTATATTGGGTTTTTTGTTTTTTTTAATTTTTTTTGTTGTAATTAGTAAAAGGGTTACATGATATTTGCCAGATAGAAGGTGCATTAATTCACGTACATTGATACCCTTTCATATGTCTTGGTACCCATTTCCCTCCCCCCCACACCCCCCACCCGTCTTGGTTTTCCCCCCTTCCCTATCAAATTTCAAATATCCAAATACAAATAAATTCAATATATTAGATAACAAAGTGAGATACTATACCAATATGAGATAACCAAGGGACAGCAAAGGAGATGAGAGACAACATAGTACATTAAGGACAACAATCATTCATTATATGGCTTTTGTTTCAATATCCTGGACGTCCTTTCAATTAGCTTCACATTATATGGCGTTATGTATCAAGATTTTGCTGTATTGCAGATCTCTGCTAGTAGAGCCCAAGGTTTCTACTGATTATGATGAATGAGGGAAACCATTGAGCCTAAGTTCCTTTGAGTCTGGCTTAACTTCACTTAATATGATTTTTTCTAAGTCTTTCCATTTCCTAACAAATGGGGCGATGTCATTCTTTCTGACAGCAGCATAGAATTCCATTGTGTACAAATACCACAACTTGTTGATCCACTCATCAACTGAGGGACATCTAGGTTGGTTTCATATCTTTGCTATGGTGAATAGTGCTGCAATGAACATTGTTGTGCTAGTGGATTTAGTATGTCCTTGTTTCTGGATGGTTGGGTAAATGCCAAGTAGTGGAATTGCTGTGTCATAGGGGAGTTCTATGTTTAGCCTTTTGAGGCACTGCCACACTGCTTTCCATAGTGGTTGAATGAGTTTGCACTCCCACCAACAGTTATATTGGGTTTTAAAGACTGAATTTGATCTAAGTTCCATAGATTTGTTATTTTTAATGATGATCCTGCCAGAATGTCTTATAGTTTCAATTTATGTAGCATAGTCTTTTACTTTCCTTCTAGCAGAGCTACTAGCAAAACCATTGATGGTTGGATAGACACCAATTTTAATTGAACTGGATTTCCACAGTTCAAAACCGGTTTTCATCAATTTTCCATTTTGATTGATATAAATAGACCCCAAGATAAGCAAACAATAGTTTAAAGGTCTTGATATTATTTCACTCAACCTGCTCTTCAGAAAATAGGATCATTGCAGCAAGGACGTGTTTAACTAGTCAGAGGAAATAGGTATTTCCTCTATTTTTTTTCCTGGTTAGAGATTTAGTGGAGGGAAAACAAAAGTTTGTCCCAAGAGATGAAGAAATCCTGCTCAGCATTTGCCTACATAGTATCTGCCAAATCTTAATGTTTTCTTCCCTAATATTACAAACTAGGAAAATGAGACTGGAAAACATCTGAGTCTACTGTGATGAGCTAGCAGCTCAGAAACTCCCCTAAAGTCACACAAAAACAACAGTATACCCACACTTCACTTTCTATGGAAAAGTCAGGTTTCCTTGACTCCCTCAGTTAACAAATGTGAAGAAATAAACCAAAAGTAATTAGGACATTAATTTTCTGTTTTGGTTTTAGCTTTAATAGAATAAAAAATAATCAATACCAAATTTTTATCATTGATTTCTTATTAGTTTTATAATTATTATGACTGATTTGGGGTTGGTAAAAAATCTACCTCTAAAGTTTGCCTAGTGGCAAATCAGTGATCAGCATGATTATTTTATGTAAAACATTAGATTAATTTATGGATAGTAGTCAACATATAATTTTGGGGGTGGGAATTCATTTTGATTAAACTGCTGGCCTTTTTTGATAGAAATGTTATGAAGATGTTGCACCAAATTATACAGTGAATTAGAAGATCTCTCAAGGAAACCTGGAAATTATAAATATATTTATATTTCTTGCATGGGTTTGGAAGTTTTAGCTAGGTATAAGTCTGCTTGATGTCATTAGTTTGGGCAATACTAATGTACTAAACACTGTAACTTTTGAATAATAGAGAAATTCCTTGTGTTTTTGCATTCTGAGGTACTGATTTATGTATATCCTTGTGTTGGATAGCATTAAGCATTGCTCCTTTATTAGCGGTTCCCACAGAAAGTTATGTTTATACTCAGAAATTCTGCCCTGGAATGGATCTTATTGTGTGAGAAATAATTACAGGGCAAAAGTGAAGAGTCTCTGCTTAAAATGTATTAGAAATTATCTGCTTGATGAGCCTCGCTGTTTCCATAGCGTGATTCCACCTAATTATCCCTGGGGATATTCTAGACCCTCTGACTACTAAGCAGATAATTTTTTAACATTGAAAAACATTTATCTTCCACTGGACAGTTATTTTGAGCCTGACAATCTGAAAAGAATATTTCTTAAAACAGCTATTTAACTCTATATTGTCAGCTACATATTGCTTACTAATTTGATCCACCAATTGATAGGGCAAAACTACTGCTACACCTTCAAATTGTGGGTGAGATAAAGTTAAAATCTGTGTCCTCAATGCTGAGAATACAGTTACAGTAAATTATTTTTAAGAGAAACTTCCCTATTTAGAGTAGTAGCGATCACTGCAACCTTGTCAGTTAAACTCAGTGAAGAAAGATTCTTAGATAAAAGCACAATTTAATCCAGCACATACTTGATATCCGAACACACATAGGAGCTTTCTTGCTAGTAGTTCTTTCTAGGTCTAACTTTTGTAAACATTTTCAAAGAGCTCTGTTTTAAATGCACTTGTGACTAAGAGCAACATTTTTAGTGGCTACCTTATTGTGTATTTATTTTGTCTAGTTGTAAGGATTTGGGAAGTGTTTTCAATTTAATGTGTTCACACCAAAATGGAAACCTTGAAGGAATTTGAATTAATAATAGAAGACAAATGCTTTTACTTAAAGTATTTTTGAGGAAACAGAACACTTCAGAATAAATTGTTCATCAATACAGCAAATATTTGAAAGCTTGACTTTACTTATTGTGCTGGGTGAGCTTCTGTACAGGTATTTATAAAAGTTCAAGTAAAAAAAAATAAACAGATTGGTTGAAGATGAATATACAGGAAAAACAAAGAAGAAACTTTTAAAAGCTACTTATAAAATACAAATCTTCAATCTTCATACAAATGAAAGTAAAGAGGTAGTCATTTTTAAATCATTTGCTTAAAAGAGGTTAAAATCGATTTTAAAAATCAACAAATAAGGGGCCGGGAGTTTGGCCTAGTGGTAGAGTGCTTGCCTAGCATGCATGAAGACCCAGGTTTGATTCCTTGGTATCACATACTTAGAAAAAGCCGGAAGTGATGCTGAGGCTCAAGTGGTAGAGCTCTAGCCTTGAAAAAAATCCAAGGACAGTGCTCAGGCCCTGAGCTTAAGCCCAGGACTGGCAAAAAAAAAAAAAAAAAATCAACAAATAAATAAGCTTAAATATAAAGCCAGAGTATATAAAAAGAATAATGCTAGATCTTAGAATATAACTTTATGTTGAGCTGCTGGCAACCAATGAAAATATGCTTTCATTCTTGTTGGTATAATAAATAGAGCACTGTGTTTCAGAAAAGATCTAACGATACAAACCTATCAAGCACATACAACACAGTAAAGTAGATGGAGATGGGATTTGAAGCTGAATTGTATACATTCTTTGTTGAATACCTTAACACATTAATCCAGAATAAGTTATTCAGCATAATGTTTCTAAATTCTATTCTATAGAAATAAAGACTTTAAATGATTTTAGTAGGAAGAATTCAGGTTCAGCATTTGCACAATAAATGCATCATTCTTTTTTTTTCTTTAAAGTGCTTGCTTTCAAAAAGTTTTAAAGTAGTAACATAAAGAAATAATGAATTAGTAGAATGCTTACAATTTTTCAGCAGTCTTCCACAAAATTCTTCATTTTCATCAGTTTTTATTTTTAGTAGATTTAGGGGGTTTTTACACAATAAATTTAGGTCCACTGATTAAATGGTGAGAAATTTCACATGCACTTCTTGACTCAGATTTAGTTTTACCTGCTACTAGCACCAAATTACAAAAGCAAATTTGCTGTACTTAATGGACCAGCATCAACATATCAGTATTTTCAGAATTTGTAGTTTGTATTAGGTTTCAAGTTAGTGTTGTACATTCCATAGTTTTGGGAAAAGGGCTTGTAGCCTACATTCCAGGATCTTGTGGTGTAGTTATACTACCCTGAATGTTTTTCTGGAAAATTTCATTGAGTACTAACAAGAAAAAAATTGAATTTGTACTCTTGGAAAAATCTATAAAATGTCTTTTCCTGGAATATGGAAATATAAACATCAAATAATAGCTAAATTCAGCAAAAGTTGGGGCAAGTTAGCCATGTAGGGTTGTATACACCTATAATCCAAGCACTAGGAAATCCTAGGATAGGTTACATAGGGAGTTTAGGTTCAGTACCAGCTCTGTAGCAAGACCCACTCTCAGTAACATCAACAAAATAAGCAACCACAATAAAAATTGACAAAGACAAAATCTGAATAACATCAGTGAATGGGAGATGGTTTCCTAAAGAAAAATTTGTTTTCATGCCCATTCTCTGAGTGACATTTCTATGCTATACCTGCATCGATTTTATCCAATTAAAACCAATTTTATAATGTGTCTTGACCAATACATTATAATAATTATGTAGATTTATCTACAACATGAAATTTATTTTATGAAAGCAATAAATAGCAAAGTTACTACTCAACAAAAATTAACTCTAGTTCAAGAAATATGGTCCATTTTTCTTCACTTCATGAGGAAGTATTTCATGTATTTAGTGTATTAACAGTTGTTACCAAAGGGTTGATATAGATTTTTAAAATAGAAGATTTCAAATGGATGAACCTAAAGCGAATCATGTTGAGTGAGACAAGTCAAGACCTAAGGAACAAAAGGCTATTAAATCCAATGAG
The DNA here is from genome assembly GCF_031878675.1 of Megascapheus bottae. NCBI lineage: Eukaryota > Metazoa > Chordata > Mammalia > Rodentia > Geomyidae > Megascapheus > Megascapheus bottae. The sequence continues at coordinate 79,649,045 of NC_143509.1, read as the reverse complement.
TACAAGAGCGAGGACTCAATAACTGCATACCCAAAGTTATGGACATGGTAATGAAAATATAAACATTACTATATAGACATAAAAACCTATGACTCTATAGACATAATGTTTTATTTCTTAAATTAATATGTTTCTATGACATACAACCCTGAGCCTAATTTTGATTAAGTTCTAAATACTAAGTCCCAGTGATTGTAAATAGATTCCCTCCTTGAACACTTGTTTGTTAAACTTGTCATGTAAAATATGATGTAAAAATCAAAAATAATAAATTCTTTTAAAAAATAGAAGATTTCAGAGCATTATTAGATTTATCCTTCCTAATAAATATGAGAAAAACATCTAATTCTGCTTATGTTAACACATAATGGCATACATTCTTTATGGCAATTTCAGCACAAATAAAGTTTTTCAGCTCAGATATTATAGTTCATCTATTCTCTCAAAGAATTCTATAACAACTCAGATTTTTGGATTAGGTGACTTACCATGTCTTTTCAGAAGCATTTCTAATTTCTATACTTCCACTTTGGAGAGCAAAGAGATTGTCCATCAGGAAGAATCACAGTCATAACACTTTAAGAACAAATAATTAGATGGAGCTGTAGGCTCACCATTGAAAAAGGTCACTGAAGGTCAGAGACAAGAATTACGGGAAGTACTGCTAACACTGCTGAATAGGATTTGCTTTGTTTCAATCAATTCTCCTCTCCTCTTTCTCCTTCTCCTTTTCCTTCTCCTTCTCCTTTTGCTGCTTCTGCTTCTCCTTCTCCTTTTCTTCTGGTACATTTCCAGAAATTCATCAGAAAGCATTCTGTGGAGGGGCTGGGAGTTTGGCCTAGTGGTAGAGTGCTTGCCTAGCATGCACGAAGACCTAGGTTCGATTCCTTGGTACCACATACATAGAAAAAAGCTGGAAGTGGTGCTGAGGCTCAAGTGGTAGAGCTCTAGCCTTGAGAAAGTCCAAGGACAGTGCTCAGGCCCTGAGCTCAAGCCCAGGACTGGCAAAAAAAAAAAAACATTCTGTGGAAAACGGGCTTTAGGTATCAATATAGGGAAACAATCTCCTTCAGAGGTGAGCAGACTGTAACTTACTATCACCTCAATAACAAAATTCATGACATAAATAATTAAATGTTAATCTTCTAGTCTACTACCAATGTTCTAAAGAATAAGCATTATGTCCACACAAAAGGGTTTGTGACAGTATTAATTTATACTGTCATACTTTATAATATCTATATCTCCAACCCAGTTGAATCCAAGAAACTATGCAGAGCATGGTGAAATAATTGCTTTAGTTATGTTTCAGAATGCCTTCCAAGTGCTGTTATAAATAGGGTGGGGAAGTCATTGGAAGAATTGTGAGTCTTTTTTAGAGGGGGTGAATATAAAATTCTAATTCTGCTATGTCAATATGTTAGTGATAACTAGCTGACAAAATTGATGAAAGTTCTGTTGGGGGAAAAATATGCCCCATGGAAAATCAGAACACTCAGTCATTTCAGAGTCCAAAGAACCATTTGCCCTTTGGCCAATCAGGATATTTACCAAATCATCTCTAATGCTTGCTATCGATGGTCAGATATGCAATACAAATACACAACAACCTTCACACAAAGATGTAAAAGCTATCTTTGTAAGCTATTATATTATTTCATTTTTTAAAATTGCAATCAAGTTTTTATTCTAAAATTTCAGTGTCTCTGAACAATAGCGGAGTACTTCCAGGATGCCATAGGCAGGGAAGAGAAAGAGAAAGGTAGATAGGAAAGAGAGATTAATGACAACAGAAAGTTAGATATTCAGAAAGATGGGTACAAAAATACATAACAAAATAGATGATCAATCATGTTCACTTCCTTACCACATTCAATCAAAACACAGAAATCAATTCCAGACATCTGAATTTACTTATGGGTCACTATTCTTACAGTAATGGTAGAATCGGCTTTGAAATTCTTATTTCTGTATATTATGCATGTCTGAACACTTTTTTTTCCCTTGGAAAACTTTCCAGTTTATAATTTACTTGGCTCTTATTCTTCTCTGATTTCACTTGTACCTTACCTATTTAGAGTTCTAGCTATGGTTCTTTGTATTCTCTCAATCCTTAGCTAAACATCCTTAATTTTCTGTCTCTTCTTGCCATATACATTTCATGTATTCCATTTCATAGTCATATGTACCAACAATATACATTGTGAATTCTGTATCTCCAACCCATTTGAACCCAAGAGATTATGGTCAAGTGCTTACACAATGGATATATGTACACCCATACAATATATATATAATGTATACATTATATTTTAAGAATTTTATATAGGGACTATATATTTAGATATGTACATATGTACACAATACATAAATTTCAAATTCTCTGATTATACAAAATTTAGGAAGTTGGAGTTTCGAAGATGGAATGCAGAATATTACAAAACCATCAATTGCTCTGCAACAATCTTGCTGCAAAGAAAAGGGAAGCATTTAAGCAGGATTTACAAGATTAGAATTAAAAGAACTATATAGGAGCTATGTACCTGGAACTGGTGGTGCACACCTGTATTCCTACTCAGGTGCCTGAGATTTGAGGATCATGGTTTAAGGCCAGCAAAGACAGGAAAGTCTGTAAGATTCTTATTTTCAATTAACCACCAGAAAAACAGAAGTGATGTATGACTCAAAATGACAGAGCATTAGCTTTGAGCAAAAAGGCTCAGAGACAGAGTCCAGGTCCTGAATTCAAACCCCACGACTCAACAAAAAACAACACACACACAAACAAAAACCTATGTACTCTAGAGGAAGAAAATCTGTTTTCCTTGGTGTTGAGTAAAGATTTACAATCCTTGTCACTCCACACACATATCAAAAGTGAATCAATTATGGAATGCTCAATTGAAAGAAAAAGCAATGACTGCATGATATAACAAATCCACTCATTGATTTAAACTCCCCAAATAAAACCTGAGATTTTAAGAGTTATATGTACACCCATGCACAGAACCTATTATTCATAATAATAAAAGGGTAGGACCAAGCCAAATATCAATGAAGTGATTAATGCACAAATAAAATGGGGTATGTGTTTACAAGGAAATATTATTCTATCTTCAAAAATAAGGAAATTCTGCCACATTCTACTAAGTGGAAATAGACCAGTCACCAGAGAAAAATCACTATCTGATTGTACTGAAATGAAATGTATAGTGTAGACAAATACATTGTACAGAAAGGAGAATGGTAAATGCCAATGATGGGATGAGACATAACAGGAGATTTGCAGGAAGATGAGTTTTGCTATGGAAGGAGAACTATTCTGGATGAGAGACACACACCAATGTAAATGTACTTAAGGCTATTGAAATGTGAGCATACAAATCATCAACTAGAAATTTCCCTATATATTTTTACATCTATAAAAATCACAATAAAATTAAACAGATTATTGATACATTATGGATGGATAGATGATAGGTAAGTGCTTAGATAGATGGAAGGCTGAAAGACCTCATAACTTGAAATGATTTAAGAATCTCATATTTACCTTTAATCTGTTGTTATTAAATTGAACCTTTGTAAGAACTAATAAATTTGAGTACTTCCAAAAATGTACTTACACATTGGTAAAGTTATTAGAGCTTCAGCAATTGCACATTTTCTAAAAGACTTTAACTCCAAGAATAAAGATAAAAAATGTATAAAGTTAAATGTGTACTAGCAGATAGTAGCCTTCTGTTTCATTAGGTACATGAAAGAAAGACACTCCATTAAAACAAACCCATTGAACTCTTTGCTGCTGCCACCTCCCCTTAACCTGGATTATTACTTGCATCAATCTTGGGTACCTCAGAGTCACTTAAACCTTTCTGAGATGCACTCTTTAACTTTTAACACTGAACATTTCCACCATGTAGCAGATTTGTTGCTCCATAAGTAATGTGAGTAGAAAACTCCTCAGGAAAAAAAAAAGTCAAATAAGTTTCACATTCAAAAAAAAAAAAGTTTCACATTCACTTTATTCATTAATCCAGACTAGTGAAGACCTTTTTTTAACAGCACATAACATTAAGAAAACTAGATTCATATCTTGTAGTCACTGTTATTGAGTACATGAAGTTTTATATTAAAAACCCTAAAAGTTTTGAATTTTGCTGATTGTTTCAGAAAAATTGTGTACTGTAAAATTATAACAGATATACGTGTAGGGGGTGAGTAACATTTCTTCACTGAGGCATTCCCATACTCTAAGTACAAAAGTATTGGTTAGTATTTTATCTTACCCAGTTGGGAGTCAGCCCATGCTTTTGTGTGAACCATGAAGATTCTCATTGAGAGAGTGCAGAATCCTAACAACTAGAGACCACCAAGGGAGCATTAAGATTCTCATTGAATGGAGTGAGATGATTCAGACATTAGACAACCTTAAAATACTTCTGATTCTAATACATATATATGCACATATGTACATATATACATACATAGTAATATAGTATATATAGTATATTCTAAAGTACATTGCATATAATATTCATAGTATACATAGTATGGATAGTATATATGTACATATGTATGTTCATAGTACATGCATACTACACAGACTATATATATGTAAATTTATACAGGATAGTATGCATTTATACACAGATGTATTCATTCCTTTGAACAACTAAACTACAATCTAAAAATATTACCAGGAAGCTGGAATTTAAGGTTTTGGTGGGATAAGATTGTTGGGGTTTTTAGTCCTCTGTCCCCCCCAACCTGGAAGAGGGACAGAGAGAACACGCCCAACCAGGATGAGCCAAGAAAAGAAAGGGCCGACTGACCCCCTGCTCGCAGCCTCCCTCAGGGAGACCTGTCAAGGCAGTCCATTCAGCTAATATAGGATGCAGGAGCCTATCAGCACAAAGGTGGGCAGGGCATGGGGAGGTAGGTAAAGAAGGGGAATCAAGTCGGAGAGAGTGGAAGGGTTAGGGGACTATCCCAGAGGTAGCCTTACTTTACATCACAAACCACAGCCTCGCCTTCCAACCAGGCAACAGGAAGGTTGGGTCCCAAAACCAGGAAATGAGCACTGGCCCACGAGTTAGGCCTCCTTTTACTGCATAGATTTCCATTTCCCGGATGTGATGCGCCCCTCATAAGGTCAAAGGGAGAAAGAGAGAGAGGAGGGGTAGAAAATGAAGTCATAACATTTAAAGTATGTGTATGAAAATAGAAAATACAAAATTGAGGGAATGGGTGGTACTGAAAGAGATAGAGAAGAAAGAAGAAAGGGATGATATTCATCATGATGCAGACTACTCATGAAGTGTTGAGCTGAAACTCCTTGGTGCAATTATTATGGATAATAAAGCAAAAGTCTATAAAACATGACCCTAATGAATATCTCTTCAAGAAATACTTCTCATGATTTGTGGTTGACTTACAAAGTTTTTTTTATTCTTGTTATGTTCTGGGGAATGATGAACCAAATTGTAGAAAATGTGTCAGCCACCATACCTAGAACCTGTTGGGATAAACCATATGAAATTCTGTTATTTTGTTTACTTCTCCATGAATAGAGACCGAATAGCAATAGGTCCTCAAGACCATTGATAATAATGACTTTTGTCAGGTGTACTGTTGAATGTCTTGCTTAGTATAAGTATATGTAGATTTGCTGCAGCTTGATTTAGAGTCAAGAACTGAAAGTTATCTTTTAAATAGATGAAAATACGCTTTCTGTGGGAAATGCAAGCTTTCAGAATTATTATAGATTTCTAATCCTTAAAACTTTGTGGAAAAAATGTTATACCAATTTTAATTATAAAGAAATGGGAAGACACGTCTTTTTTTTTAAAGCTTGAACTAATTAGTATTTATATGCATAGACAGTGGAATGTTCTTTGTGAAAACTTGACTGAGAAAAGGGTTTTACTGAATGTACGAGAACTTTAACCTAGAAATCAAGGTAGGAAAGTGAGACTCCTCTGATTTTTAACATTCAAAGTAGTGTGTGGGTACAGGGACATTGGAGAACATAGCATTTGTTTTCAAAATCTGACATGTTTTGGATAATAACATATGTATGAGCCAAATAACTACTAATTTTGATAAATAGCTTACTCAATTAAGCAATAGTAGCCAAGTTCTGTAGCAAATAATCATTTGGTTAGCTAAACCAGTTGACAGTGCTCTGGAAACTGATTTTAGAGACTAGGGTACCAGACATAGTGGTGGGCTGTTGCTGATAGCTTTCCTCTTGTTAAATCCTTATATGAAGAAAGAAATTGAGCACTGTCTCCTCTTTATAAGAGCATTAGTCTCATTCAAAACCCAAATTGGTTCCAATGATTCTACTTCTATATAATCTTTCATGGGATATTAAGGATTAAGATCTGAAAACAAGATAACACAAATGTTCCCTGCAGAGCAATAGGCTGGAACATTCATGCATGTGTGCATATACCCCCCCACATACACGGTATATTAAAATTTTTCAAATATTATAAATTATGCATTATTTTATTCCATTCTATTCCCTGGTCATGTTCCATTATATTGATTTCATAACTCATTAACAGTTTACAAACACAAAAGCTCTATGGTAGTTTGGTAAACACAATAATTTTGTAAAATGTCCATCTTAATCTTCAACACCTTCTTTTTCATTTTTGACATTTCAAATATTCAATGGCCCAAATGTCCCAAGTTAATCTTTGTGTTTTTCTGAGTAAAAACTATAATAGCTTCATGTCAATTGTATGATTGTAGTATATTTTGTTGTCCTTTGTTCACCTAAGATGAGTTCAGGGTTAAATCAGGAAAATTTCTAAAATCAGGTAAGTCAGCTCAATTGTAGCACACTGCCATAAATGATGATTCTTTTTCCTAATCAGAAAACAACGTTATGCATCATGTGAAAATAAGATATGAGACGAATTTTAGGCAGTGATCTGCTTACAGCCCTTCATCTGGTCTCTGACAGTTCTGCTTTGAAGGGATAGGAAGAAATGAGATAGGAATAGTATGCATTTCTCCACTGAAAAATGTGATTCTCATCATGTGTGATATATGCTAACAACTTTGTGTGCTATTTGAAATCTGGTATGCTGTAACATTTAATTCTTTGTTCTTGCCCTGAATGTATTTGTGATTGTATCTTAACCTTGATCATGAAAATCTTTTATGGTAAAGCTTTGGCTTTTGAAGTGACTTTATCTTTAATGACAGCAACTATTTGTTCCTACTTTTTTTAAATGTAAATTATTCAGTAAGAGATAGAGGTCTAATCTCTATAAGTTTTAGCATATTGGCTGAATTTTCACTAGCTTTCCATATTGTTCTTGAATAGTGTATTTTTTTCATTTATCAAAGACATACCTTCAGAATATTCCTATATAAGGCTGAGTTTGTCTTTTGCTTCCTGAAGACTTACTAAAGATAGCTTGACTAAACAGAGTGATCAACTAATGACACTACACTCAAAACATTAAGGAGCTAAAACAATCCAATCATCCATGTAAAAGACTAATTGCAGTCTCTTTATGATCTTTGCTTACTATTTATACTCAATAACCTTGTGGTAGGATATGGATTATGAATACCATTAAGGATGAACTAAGTATTTTGTTATAAGTTTTATTTGATTACCACTCTAAAGTTTATTTGTGTTTATGTAGTTTCATAGTTCATTGCTCATTTAACATCTGCTCATACTTTAAAAGTTACTGGGAAATTGCTCTGTTTGTAGTAATTAAGAATCTTCTTGATATCAAGTAGGGCTCTAGATCTCCAAATTTAATCTATAAATCTTTTAAGAGCCAGATTTTGTGAACTCTGAGGAATTCATTTGATTTCTCAGTTTCTCTAATTTAGTGATATATATTAGGTACTGTACACAATTTTAATAAGAAGAGAGAGAAAAGAGTAGTTAGAAAGTGAAACAAGATCTACTTCTTTTTTTTTTTACAACAGTTACGAGTAAAAGGGAAGGTTTACAAGCCAACAGGCTAGGTTTGAAGACTAAATAGTTATGCCTTAAAAATTAAACTGAAAATATATTCCTGATTTTTGAAAGCTTAGATCTTACATAATCAAATTCAGATTTTAGATAGTCAAAATGAATGTAAAATATATGAGAATGTTTAACCATTTACTTTCTTGGTTCTAATCAATCATTTTAACTTTATTTCTTTTGACTATTATTTAGTCTTATTTTCATGACTTGTAGTATACTACAAATAGAGGAAACTAATAGAGGAAAGTAGTTGTGAATTCTTTGGAACAATTTTTTTAAATTTTTCACTTCATTGATTTCTTCATAAGTAAGAAAATATATTCAAAGTGCAAACCATATATAGCATAACAACCATAATAGTCTACTGAAATATACACCAATATTAAATGCATAAAACAATATAATGAGATCATTTTAAATATTGAAATAATCAGATAATGGGGTACATTAGCTTCAATCAGTTTTGGGGGGAAAGGAACATTTTACTTTACATTTCTATGGTATCTTAATGTTAATTGGGATAATCATTCTACACAGGTTTACTAATTTTCAAAATAATTAGAAACATTTATGCTCGTCACATTCTCTTAAGATGTCAGTAAATAAACTTAATATTTAGGAACAGTATAAAATTATAATTCCTACTTTTATGCCTCACACCCCATTAAATGCTTTGTTGCAAATGCCAAGAGACTATAACATTATCTTCTTCACATAGGGGATATAACTATATCAATATCAAAGAAGTTGAGTCTAGAGTGGTGGCTATGAGAAGCTGGGAAAGTATCAAATAACTGGGCATATGTTTAATCAGATCAATTCCTGCAAAATTACTGTTAGGTTGGCTATTCTAGTGTGCTATTGCATAGAAATATTGTGATACCGATTGACACATTTCATAAAACTAGAAGAACTGCTTTTGAAAAATATCACCAAAAGTATAATGTATATTAAAGAGGCATATCTTAACAAAATTTAAACTTTTCATAGTACATATAAGCACTGAGATGTTACATAGAAAGCCATTATTTATGTACAACCCATAAGACTTCATGTTGTGACTACATTTAATTTTAATGTAAGTTTAGACATCTACCTCTAAATGTTTTATAGTGAAAAACATGGCATTTTCACAGGTCACCTTTGTTTAAATATACAATGTAATTGACTTCTTTTTTATAGTTTCTCAATTTGTTGAAGTAAAAAAAGAAGCATTTGGATTTTCCCCTTCTTTGTATATGTATACACAATTAAATTTAATTGTTGCAGCACTGAAGAAAAACTCATAATACACAGATTCAAGAAATCTGTAAGTCTTTCAACTTACAAAGAATATTTTCTGTAGTGCCCTCACATTTGCAAATCATGCTATAAGACTGTGGCTTCTGGGCCTTCTGACTCCATTGAACTTCTTTTCACTAGAGGAGTCACTTGATTTGTACCTCTAATTCTTTCACAGCCTTACAATCTACATGTCATCCAAAAAGCAAGTTGTCTTATATTTAACCAGCATTTTGTTCTTTCACTTTGGTTTTTTGTTGTTGTTGTTGCTGTTTTTACATTATTCTGATTTGATTCTCATTTACAGTTTGGTTTCTTCTGGTTTGACAGTCAAATTAGTTAGAGCTGAGTGAAATTTTTAAATTTTGTTAAATTATTAAAACTCTAGTATTAAGGACCGGCAGTTTTGCCTAGTGGTAGAATGCTGTCTAGCATGCAGGAGGACACCGGTTGATTCCTGGGTACACATACATAGAAAAAGCCAGAAGTGATACTGTGGCTCAAGTGACAATGCTCAGGTACTGAGTTCAAGCCCCAGGACTGGCAATTAAAACACACACACACACACACACACACACACACACACACACACACACACAGAAATATATTCAGGTTTTCCAGTGAGTTTGAAACTTACAAGACTAAGATTCCAATGTTGAAGTGTTTCTCAAAACCCTCCTGCTCTCTCTTACAGAACCCTGATTGTATTTGCATGTCTATTTGTTCCAAAAATTCCTATACATAAATTATCTATAAGTGGAAGAGGAGACTGACAAGAGAACATGTTGAATAACATAACCAGGCTGGGATGTCCATAGGTGATATATTTATGTAAAGATTTAAACATTATTGAAAATGTTTTAAATAACACAAAAATCATAGATGCCTCATAAATTCATAGATGCTTCAGTGTGCAGTGGCATATAGCAATACTCCATTTTATTTATCTGTTCATTTATTATTCATCTTGGTTAATATTTGGCTTTGGACTTACGGCCTGATATTTATTCGTCCACGTGGTCTGTAACTTGAGCCTGACACTGACTCTTCTTTTTCTTTTATTTGTTTTTAGTATACAGCTTTGTGTTGCTGTGTGGGGTCATCATTTGCCTCCTCCGAAGCTGTGGTTCAGCCACATGTTACCACTTTGGCTTGTTGGTAGAAAATGGGGTTTACATACCTTTAGCATATGCTAACCTTGTATTAGGTTCCTCTAGATCTTAACTAATGAGTAGCTAGGATTACAGGCATAAACTACATACTCAGTCTTCATTGTTCCATTTTTATGAAAAATTGATGACTCTTCTACTTGTTATATGGTATATATTGTGTAGATTTATAACACTTGTATGTATATTTCATAAGCCAGTCTCTTTTAGCATGAATTGCTTATGCTAAGTATTGATTATTAGTATTATTGATTATTAGTATTGTATTAATTGTATTACTAGTAGTATCATTATATTATTGATATTATCAAAAATAATTAGTAGCTTTATTAAGATTATTAGTATTAGAATTGTGAGCAAATATAAAAATAAAGTATTCAAAGTATATGACTTCTTCCTTTGTTCTTAATTACAACAGTAGTATTATTCACCATAAATTCATTCTGAATTATTGGATGATCTCAAAGTGAATACATAAAAGGTACAGAGCTAGTCAATTCTTATTAAATGTACACAAATGTGTAAAAGAAATAATGTTGAAAACTCATGGAATGATCAAAGACTGCAAAAGGATGGAGACTGGTTTACATCAGGTTGCTTTAGGCATCACTCTCAGACCGAGGAAGCTATCAAGGTAAGGTAGTATTATTCATGAATAGATAGCACTGGTTACAAATATTTCCTCAAAAAAATATTATTGTTAAAGTTCTTTACTTGGAAATCACAGGAACAATTTTATGTTGAGAATTATCTTGCCAGAGTTTGAGTGATATCAAAAATACATGAGGAGCTTTATGCTGAGTGACATGACACATCAGAAACTATTACTGACTTTGAGAGTGATTCAGGATGAGGAAGGATATTGTAAAACAAGAAGTTATTCAAGTAGTCATTAGTCAAACATAGCTTTAGTGTGATGGAAATCAGATAGCAGGATGCACTGGATATTTTAACTACATTTATAAATGGAAACCAAAATATTGATATAGAATAAACCTGAATAAATCACCGGGGAAGAGTATTTCATAATGGCATAAGTAGTTTTCTCTGAAGAAATGTCTCAGGAAATTGTCTTTGCCACATATTTCAATTTTGTGTTATCTAATAATAGGGATCATTTTCATCTGGATGTTCAACATTTTTTGAGACTGTCAAAATCAGTTGGAGAAGCTTAACAGCTCTTTTACAGGAAGCCATTCTTTAACAATAGGACCCTCTTTCATGTTAAAAAAAAGTCTCAGTCAAATGCTAAGGTTATTTAGATGAATCAAATGAGATCTAGAACAATCCTAGGCTTTTACTCTCCCTAGTTTTTTACCTTATCCCAGTTTGATATACAAGAACTCTCTTCATAACTGTAGATGAGGTTCCAATGGTATGGATTTGAAAATTCATCAGAACTAAAGTAAAACAGAAATTTCAGGGAATGTGTTATAACTATTTTATTATATATTCCCTCTATTGGTAATTAAGTTATGAAATAATTAATATCCAGATTTTATTGCTTGTGACTTCCTATAATTTTGACATGATCTTCTATATGCAATCAATTAATTACTGCCTCATAAAATCCCCATAAATTTAATAATGGGATCCTATTCACTAACAGAATTGATATGTAAGGCATATCTTGCATTCAAATTTTTCACAAATATTAACAAAATCAAATATGTTATCAACACCTCTTGAAGCTTGCTACACAAGTCGTGCTTTTCAATTTAGGAAATCTCCATAAATTGATCACATTCAAGATAGCACTTGTGTTTCTTTCCATAACCAAGTCACCTTGCCAGCAATTTTTAAGAAGGAATTCAGGACTTCATATCAGTTTGTTTGGTTTAACACATGGACTTTTAACTGTCTGTGTCCCCAAGTTAAAATGTACAAAGAGAATTTCCTCCTTAAACCTCCCCGACGTTTCTAAATAAAAAGCAGAATTTCAGTTGTATGGAGGAAGAAATAAAATAATTTTCTAAAGTACTTCTATATAGTGTCTAAGAAGCTTAAGTATTCTTTTTAAATATATATATATATATATATATATATTTCTTTTCATGGAAGTTATAGAGTAATTACTGGTCCCAGCAAAATAATAGGGGGCATGAATGAACACTGCATTCTTTGAAAATAAATTATTGTGCTTAAAAGAGGGTCATCTTTGGCCATGAGAAAAGGGCTTAAGATCAAACAGCTTGAAAACTATTGTTTACATGAACACATAGAACATCAAACTAGTTATAAACACGAGCTATAAAAAAGATCAATTTTCAAGGCCCACAGAAGAACAAATATACCTTGGCCTGGAGGTAAATATTTCTATGTTCTATCTATCCAAGCGTCTGATAAAGCAGGCAGTTGTCTATATTTTGGAATAAATGAAAAGATAGACTCATAAAAATCATCTTTGTCAGGCATTCTAACATTATATCCAGATGATATCACGCAGGTTGCTGGGCTTCAAGGTCAAGACTTTAATCAATGAATTATCAAACTGAAAACACTGATGACAGATAAAAATGTCACTGTATGAGGCAATTCTACTCAATAGCTATATAGGAGAAGAATGTGAGCAAACACTAAAACACTAGAAGTTGTGTCCTTAAAATGTTAAATTGCATTAAAGATTTGAATTCATGCTTAAACATTTAAGCTATTATGATAAAACAAGCTGTGAGAATACTGTTTAATTGATTAAATTTAAAGAAGGACTAGCTGTACGTTGATAGCTCATACATGTATGTAACCCTAACTAATTAGGAGAGAGAGATCAGAAAATACAGTGTTTAGGCCTTCTCAACCAATTAAATAAGCAAGCAAACAAACAAACAAATATGTAAAGCTGGCTGTGACAATAATCCCTGTGATTCTAGCTATGATGAAAGTATAAATTAGAAAATAAAAGCCTATGCTGACTCAGGCAAAGTGTGAGACCCAGTTTGAGAATTAACTTCAGTCCAAAGAGCTGGGGGCAGAGCTCTAACTCAAATGGTTAAAGTACTAGGTTACTTTCTAGAAAGTATAAGTCCTGAGTTTAAACTTCAAGACCATTAATAAAAAGCATACATTAACAAAGAGAAATTTTCTGAACACACAAAACTGCCAGCACAGTTCAAAGACTAAAAAGTTGGAAGTTTGTTGAAAGTTGAAAATTTCTTCTTAACTAGAGAAAGATTTATGAATAAAAGATAAACTTCAGAAAATTATCAGACAATGATGAGCAGTGTCTTCCAGATGAGAAGCTGTGTAATGGCATGAGGGGTATACCTGAACATAGGAAATTATCACAACATGAAAGAAGCTTGCTTACTGCAAAACTTGAGCCAAAGTATTTTTTTGTCCATAGGCTACACTGTCTGAGCTGTTTTTTTCACACAAAACTAGCACTCTACTATTTTGAGCCACAGCACCACTTCTGTTTTTCTGGTGGGTATTTGGAGATAAGAGTCCCACAGACTTTTCTGCCCCAGAAGGGGTTTTCTTTGAACCTCAATCCTCAGACTTCCACCTCTTGAGTAGTTAGGGTTAGAGGTATGAGCTATCAACACCTACCACAACATAATTTTAAGTGATAATTTGCTATTCCTATTCTCCCTTTAAATTACACCATTCTTTTAATAACACAGGCTAGCAATAGAACAGAGATTTAGGACTTCTACTATCCTTATTACAAAAAAAGATCATAAATTAACAATTTGAAATAACAAACATTTATTATTTTATTTTATGTTTATATCTGTACCTTTGGAGGACACTTACATTTGAATAGAAGCATATTTAGCATCTTTTTGATGGTGTTTTAAGGCAAATCCCACTTTGATTATGCATAGTAATTCTCTATGTTGTGGTAGAAAGATAAACATGAAATTTTAGCTAAAGAATACAGTACAGTGCTTGTCTCAGAGTCAGAACCAATAACACAAAAGCTGTTTTTTATTTCTTTTCAAAGAATAGCTAAAATATATTCAAAGACTGGATAGACTCAGTAAGTATATTAATATTATAAAATAAGTATTTCTTTTAAAAATGAAAGTATATGCTGCAATTTCAGTCACCAGCTCTGGCACCATGATGAATGCTAGTATGTTTCAAATAAACTGTTATATCCTATTTACTATTCCTATTATTTTTTTTTCTTCTAGGTATAAGGCTTGAACTCAGGACCTAAGTATTATCCCTGAGTTTTTTTTAATTAAAGGTTAAAATTGCCACTTTGAGCCACAGCACCATTTCTGGGTTTCTGGTGGTTAATTGGAGATAAGAGTTTCATGAACTTTCCTGCTTAGGTTGGCTTTTTATTGTAATTAATAGAGTTACATTATATTTGCCAGATAGAAGGTGCATTATTTAACAAAAATTGCTATTCCCTCTCTTGTTTTTGTCCTCATTTCCCTACCCAACCCTCCCCTCATTTTGTTTGCCCCCCTTCCCTATCCGATTTCAAATACCCAAATATGCATATATAAAATATATCAAACAAAAAGGTAATATACAGTAACAATATGAGATAACCAAGGGACAACAAAAGAGATGAGAAATAACATAGTATATTAAGAACATCAGTCACACCTTATATGGCTCTTGTTTCTATATCTTGGAGGTCCTTTCATTTAGCCTCATCCTATATGGCCTTATGTATCTAGCTTTTGCCCTGTTGTAAACATCTGCTAGGAGAGCCCAAGGTTTCTACTGATTATGACAAATGAGGGAAAACATTGTGCCTATGTTCCTTTGAGTTTGGCTTACTTCACCTAATATGATTTTTTCTAAGTCTTTCCATTTTCTTACAAATGGGGCATCAGCATTCTTTCTGACAGCAGCATAGAATTTCACTGTGTATAAATATAACATCCTGTTGATCCACTAATCAACTGAGGGGCATCTGGGTTGCTTCCATATCTTCGCTATGGTAAATAGTGCTGCAATGGACAACATTGTGATAGTGGATTTAGTATGTCCTTTTTACTGGACAATTGGGTAAATACCAAGTAGTGGAAATGCTGGATCACAGGGGATCTCTATGTTTAGCCATTTGAAGAACCCTTAGGTTGGCTTTGAACCATGATTCTCAAGTCTCAGCATTCTGAGTAGCTGGGATGATGGTGTGAGACACCAGTTACTGCCACCCCTTTATTTTTTTTTTAATTTTTATTTATTTATTTATTTATTTATTTATTTATTTATTTATTTTGCCAGTTGTGGGCTTGAGCTCAGTGCCTGATCACTGTCCTTTGACTTTCTCAAGGTTTGAGCTCTACCACTTGAGCCTCAGCACCATTTCCAGCTTTTCTCTATGTATGTGTTACTGAGGAATCTAATCCTGGTCTTTCTGCATCCTAGGCAAGCACTCTACCACTGGGACAAACTCCCGGCCCCCATCCCCTTTATTTTTAACTCTAGCAGATTTTGTAACAATATCTCCCTTAATCAAACTGTTCCATACCTGAACATAATTATTTTGTATTTTATAATATTTGGGAATATTACCATATGCATAATGATTTATCTGAAGGATGAAACCTTAGCATGATTTTATAGACAGTTGAAAATCTGAGTCTCACTTCAATTCGAGAGGCTAGGATAAGGGTAGGGATACAATTAGGGAATCTTTGGCTCAAAGAATATATATTTTAGGGCCAGGAGTTTGGCCTAGTGGTAGAGTGCTTGCCTAGCATGCACGAAGACCCAGGTTCAATTCCTTGGTACCACATACTTAGAAAAAGCCAGAAGTGGTGCTGAGGCTCAACTGGTAGAGTTCTAGCCTTGAGAAAAATCCAAGGACAGTCTTCAGGCCCTGAGCTCAAGCCCAGGAATGGCAAAACAAGCAAACAAACAAACAAAAAAAGAATATATATGTTAAATCAAAGTTTAGAAAGCATAAAATAAAAATGTAGACAATGATTCATGAATAAAATCATAAGCTTGTTCAACATTTGGAATTAAGAAGGATAAGAAATTTAAGACAAAACAGACTGAGTTTGCAAAAAACTGAACATGTATGAGAATTCAGTGGTCTAGTGAATACAGTATTTCATGATGGAAGGAGTGTGAAGCTATTCAAAATCCTGAACATAAATGGATAAAATGGGTTCTGAGGAAATCATCATTAGATATGGCAATGCAAATAGAACTAGAGATTTGGACATGAGAATTTCAGTGCAGTAACGGGAACTAAATGGCATCACAATAGAATGCAAAGTCAGAAATTACACAGACTGAGCACAGAAAATTGATGAAGGATTTTGGTAAAAATGAATCTGAGGGCTGGGATGTAGTTCAGTGGCAAAGTGCTTGCCTAGCAAGTGCAACATCCTGGGTTCAATCCCCAGTGCCAAAAAAAAGAAAAAAGACAAAAAGAATGAATCTGAGTAAAAGGATGGAGATGATAGGTACAAAGGAAGTAAAATGCACTTGGTCTTGGAAATACAAGTTTTAACACCATATTTTTATTTTGATGAGACCAAGGCAATATTTGGGATATTCAGTGATATAGGAAGTCACTTTGGAACTGATGTCTTCAGCAGAGAGTTGATATGAACATTAGAAGTTCAGTGCTTACCATAGACGGAAGCACAAGCATTGTACAAGAAGGGAACTCAGTGTAGGGTCCCATTGCTTGATGATAACATATGTTCTTACTTTTTCTTTCCTTCTAGGACATAAATTAAGAAACATTATCATAGATAATAAAAGACCCCATATAGCAAAACAATTCTTAGCAGGAAGTACAGTGCGGAGGAATTTCAATACCAAACTTTACACTTTATTACAGAGCTATAGTGACCCAAACTGCTTGGTTCTGGCACAAGAACATGCCTGAAGACCAATGAAATAGAACTGAGGACCCAGATATTAACCCACAGACCTATGGCCACCTAATCTTTGATAAGGGAACCAAAAAAAAAATAGAATGGAAGAAAGACAGTCTCTTCAACAAGTGGTGCTGGCAGACCTGGTTAAGCACCTGCAGACAACTAAAGTTGGACCCTTCTTTGTCACCCTGTACCAGGATTAATTCCAAATGGATCAAAGAACTGGAGGTAAAAGCAGATACACTGAAAACTTTACACAAGAAGGAATATGAGATACACTAGGTCTCCATGGCACAGCTAAAAACTTCCTTAATAAGGACACAGAAACACAACAAATCAGAGGAAGTCTGGATAAGTGGGACTCCATTAAACTGCAGAGCTTCTGTAGGGCCAAGGACATAGCTAGTAAATTAACTAGAAAGCCTACAGAGTGGGAGAAGATCTTTACTATTCATACAAAAGACAAAGGCGTCATATCTAAAATACAACAACAGCTCCAAAAATTGAATTACTCCAAAACTAATCTCCAAAACAACAACTATCCCATTAAAGGATGGGCCAAAGATTTGAAGAGAGTTTTCTCTGAAGAAGAAATAAGAATGGCCTATGGACACATGAAGAAATCCTCGACATCTCTGGACATAAAAGAAATGCAAATTAAAACAACTCTAAGATTCCACCTCACTCCAGGATCAAGAAATATAGTAACAACAGATGCTAGTGGGGATGTGGCCAGGAAGGATCACTACTACACTACTGGTGGGAGTGCAAACTTGTTCAACCACTATGGAAAGCAGTATGGCAGTTCCTCAAAAGACTAAACATAGTTCTCCCCTATGACCCAGTAATTCCATTACTTGGCATTTACCCAATCATACAGAAACAAGGACATACTAAATCCACTAGCCCAACGATGCTCATTGCAGCACTATTTACCATAGCAAATACATGGAACCAACCTAGATGCCCCTCAGTTGATGAGTGGATCAATAAGATGTGATATTCATAAACAATGGAATTCTATGCTGCTGTCAGAACATAAACAATGGAATTCTATGCTGCTGTCAGAACGACATCACCCCATGTAAGGAAATGGAAAGACTTAGAAAAAAATCATATTAAGTGAAGTAAGCCAGACTCAAAGGAACATAGGCTCAATGGTTTCTCTCACTTGTCATAATCAGTAGAAATCTTTGGCTCTTCTAGCAGAGATTTACAATAGAGCAAAACCTAGATACATAACGCCATATAGTATGATGCTAAATGAAAGGAACTCCAGGATATAGAAACAAAAGTCATGTAATGAGTAATTGTTGTCCTTAATGTACTTTGCTATCTCTCATCTCTTTTGCTGTCCCTTGGTTATCTCATATTTTTACAGTATTTTACCTTGTTATCTGATATATTGTATATATGCTTATTTGGTTATTTGAAATAGGATAGGGAAGGGGGGGGAAACAAGACGAAGGGCAGGAGTGGGGGGAGGGAAGTGGGAACAAAGCCATGAAGAAGGTTATCAATGTTTGTGAAGTAATACACCTTCTATATGATGAATATAATGTAACCCTTCTATTAATTGCAATAAAAATATATGAAAAAATAAAGAAACATCATCATAGTACTTCTTTGGTAGTACTATGAAAAGGATAAATACCTTAATAGAACAGGAAAAATCAAGAGGAGCTTTTGCTCATCTAGGTATAGTAGAAAGGGTGAAATGAGCTTAAGTGTAACTGACTGAAAGTCCAGTAGTCTTGTGATATCTTCTTAAGGGTCACCTTCAAAGTAACTCATTTGAAATTAAAGATCTAAAACAAGGCTACTCAGCATCATTGTACATGTGTATTGGTTCTGAGATAATTTTATGGGGCAGGTAGAAATCCGAATCTAGCTAAATATGAAGGTTCATAAACAACAGGAAGAAGAATAGAAGCCAATAATTTGAGATTTTGTGTAAGATTCCAAAGAGGATTTAGAGACAGTAAAAGATCTGCAATTATTGGCAAGAACAAAATCTAATGCATGACCATGAGACTTACTGAATAACTTCAGGATCTGATGATTCAGCTAGAAGTAAGGGTAGTTACTAGCTGTGGTATTACTTAAGGAAGTCAGAAACTTAGCTAGAAGTAAGGGTAGTAACAAGCTGTGGTAGTACTTAAGGAAGCCAGAAACTCCTAGGAAAGTATCCCATCATAGTTCTTAAATAAATGGGATAGAGTGCCCAAAGAAATCTTGTTGCTATCTGAAACAAGTTGAGGTAGTAGGATGTGCTGTCTAATGGCATGGGCTGCAAAGAAGTGTTGAGAAAATAATATTAATGATCTGCACTGAAAATGATGTAAAAGGAGGACACAATGCAGTCAATACTTATGAAGAACGAGAAAGACAAGAACTAATAGGGAAGTCCCAGATTTGTTTTTTTTTTACATTACATAAGTTAATTTATTATAATGCTAATTGAATAGTTAGCTTTCTCCTAGTTTAGTTTAAAAGGTAAAGTGAATGTATATGTATATATAATTCATATATAAATATTTAAGTGGTGAAGTTATATATAATTTAATTTAATTGTAAAAAGGGGTTCTATTTTTCTCTTTACAATCAAATTAAAGGTAATGAGTATATTTCTTGTCAACAAAGCAAAATGTCAGATTCTCAGAGAAGAGGTTAAAGGGATGGGATAGGGCGAATTGTCTAGATGTAGAGCTCTGTAAGATTAAGGGTCTTCAAATAAAATGGACTGAGAGTATAAAGTAGAAAAGGTATGGAAAAAGTGTAGGTAATTCTCCTTTTGATGACTGATTTAAGCATAAATAAAAGTTTAGATGATCACAATTCTGATTACTAATATATACAGACTTTGTGAGTGAGGCTATATATGTATTTGGATGAGAAGTAGTGTGAAAATCTTACCTGGATAATTCACAGGTTTAAGAATCTGATGTACAGTGCCACCCTCACTGGATTACCAGTAGAAAAGACAGCTGGCATTCATCATCCTCTCTCATTTGCTCTCTGGTTCTCTCCTTTCTCTCTTCCTCTCTTCCCCTCCTTCCTTTCTCTCCCTTCTCTCTTTCTCTTTCTCTTACTCAATCTCAACTTAAAACTGAAGTTTAAGTAGGATGACATTGAGGAATAATTCTTGAACTAGTAGAAAAATGCATAACTTGTAAACTATTATCAAACATTCCAAAAAGTTACTAACAATTCCAATAATTCCTCAAAACACACTCAAAGCTAATTTCTTAAATTTATATTAACTCTATCTGCCTTTTCTTTATTTCATATTTCCATTATGAAAATTAATAATTAACAAAACATGTTAAAAGTTTCACATTGACGTTTAGCTGATTTCTCCAATATTGTATCACCCCACAGTACTAGGTCACAGAAATTTCAGATTTTTATAAGAGAATAGAAAAGCAAAGCATAGGACTTATATTCACTTTGGCTTTCATAAATTGGTAAAACATATTTCTGGAAAATTATGAATAACTAAATGATGGATAATATGTTTGTGTAAAATTTGTGCTCCTGGCTTTCTATATCTGTATATTACAGAACAGTTTCTGGGTGGTCTTTAACTAACACAGCTTTCTGTCTTATTTTGCTTCTCATTCTTAAGAAAAACTGCAGAATTAATAAACATTCAATATCTTTTGATAAATACGAACTGGCAAGAAAAGGAGGATTCCATTTCAATTCCTCCCTGGAAAGAGGAAGCCTTTGCATGAATTATTAAGATAGGTATGTGACCTTGGGATTTAAAACTCAGGATTAGCTTCTTCCCAAGTCTCTCATCCATGATACAAGTGAGACACACTTTGTCAAGACTCCATCTTCCCACTACAGCTTTCAGAGCCCATGGAGACCAGCTTATAATGAATTCAAGATTTGTGGTTTCCCTTGCTGTCTATCTGCAAATAATACGTCTACTTCTTATAACTTATTATATATGACTATGTTCCGTCTCAGTGAACTCATACAATCTGCTAGCCATTGTATGATAAATCTATTTCACATATATGTACATATATGCACATACAACACATTTCTGTACAAGTAAAATAAAACTTTGTTTAGAAATCAGAGCTAAAGGTAGACTTCTAAACATTGTAAACAGATAAAATTTAAAATTTTATTAATTTCCCTAGTTTTATTCAAATATACATAGAACTTGAATGTTCAATGGAGAGAAAAGAGTATTACATTTCACCTTTTGATGAGAAAGACATGAAAATAAATTGCACTGAACCATAAGAAATAAGGTTGATAATGATACAATAATTTGCATTCCTCAAAGATAGTAGCTGGCTGTCATCTTTATATAACGTTGTCACACACACAAAAATAATTCACACAGCACATAAATGTTTTAGTAACCTTTAGAACTACAGAGGAAGTTTGGCCAGCAGCCATTATCTTAATTTATAAGAGGAAATACATTTTGATTATGAGAATTTAATTGCTAGTAAATTGATAAATAATAATATAATTATCCTACCTCTCTAGAATAATCTAAGTATAGTGGATAAAAAATATTCTCTATCTGGAAATATGGAGAAAAGGTTTCCCATGGAGCTTTATGGATCAAAGGACTCATAGTAGACACAAAGCAATTTTCTAGTACGGCTAGACAATTATGCGGCGAGAAAAAGTTTCATATTATTTCTTAACATACATGAGAACGCCTTCAATTTTATACCCTAATGATCACAATCTCTTTCAAAGCACATTATTTCCTGTGTACAAGAAGCTGTTTATAAGTACATTATTTCCCGTGCACAAGAAACTGTTATATACTTGTTTAGTCTAAAGATCTATGTGTGTCTGGGGCAGTGCATTCTGTATAAAGCTCATATCAAATGAGGCACTGCAAATTAAGGCGTTCATATTGCTTAGCCTTTTTAAAATAAAATGGGATTTCACACAGGGAAAGGTATCTCATGCTACAGTTGAAAATAGCATTGAACTTTAACTTTGGAGAATTCCTTTTGGACTTGCTTTTGTAAAAAGAAGCAGGGCATTTGTAAAAAAAAAAAAAAAGAATATAAGTAATAATAATGTACTTTTTAGACCCTTGCTGATGGACAGGTACAGTGGCAAATAACCAAATTAAACACATAATTTTCCAGGAGTGGTGGCATATGACTGCACTACTATAACAGGGTAGACAGACTGGAGAAAAGTAAATGCAAGCTCAGTCTGAATGAGAACTTACCACAAAAAAAAGCAAGACAGCAAGCAAACAAAAAGTGTTTAAGCAAACCAAATGACAAAGTATCTCAAGAACTATAAATTTGGGGAAGCATCACTAAATTGCAAAATGTAGCATGAGTGTATTACTTCCACTTATGCAGAAGACAAAAAATGGAAGGAATAGATGACTTAAGGAAGTAAGGAAAAATCTCAAACCAAGCCAGAGGTGTGGGATAGAAAGTATGGAAAACCAGTTGGGAATTGATGTCTGAAATCATGTGGGGATTTTTTTTCCTCTTATTCAAATAATGTATAAATAGATGTAGCTCATCATCAGGCCTGAAACAACTGAGGCATTCTATGTCTCACAAATCATTGAAACTAACCCATTAAAACTTTGTTTTATGAGAGAATTACACACTAAGTAGAAATCATCTGAGATAAAGCTAAATGTAGCAGTATTAGGACTACAAGTAATACCAGACAAAAATCATTTCGAAAGTTTCACAAATAAGCTTTCTAATGCTAATCCAATCATCCACAAAATTAAACCAGGTATTTAATTTCAGTCCTCTTCTAAATTAAAACACTAAAATCAGATCTTATGGCACAAAAAAAGTGTTAAATTCCACATGAAATGTGGATGGGTATGGATAAAAAGAAGTCAGAAAAGAATAAATTACCTATAAAACTTACAGACCTTTCAGGGCGCAGTGGCTAACGCCTGTAATCCTAGCTATTCAGGTGGTTGAGATGTGAGGATCATGTTTCAAAGCCAGCCTAGGCACTTTAAGACTCTTATATCCAATTAACCACTAGAAAATGAGAAGTGGTGTTATAACTCAAGGGTTTAAGGCAGTAGCTGTGAGCCAAAGAGCTCAGGGACAACGCCCAGGCCCAGAATTCAAGCCCCACAAAATAAAAAACTGAAAAACAACCACCAAAATACCACAAAAATTATGGACTTGTGCACATTCAGGTTGTAAACAAAAGCATGTATCAAGGTTCCCTTCTGCTTTTTCAACATAAACCAAAATAATAAAACACATGAAAAATATGCAGTAATAAAATAATGCAACATATGGAAAATAAGTCTTATGAGAAAACCTTAGAATTGAGTTACATCAGATTGAAGAATAGATTAGATAACTAGGGATGGATAGGAGAAAGATGGGTGCAAATGATTAAATGGAAGACAATGACTAAGCATTGTATTCACATATTGATATGTTAATTGGAACAACTTTGAACTTCTTTGTTCCAAAAGAAATAGTGTTCATTATCTTATTTGTATAATTGTAGCCCCTCTGTGCATCACCTGTACAATATTTTTAAATAAAAAATAAACATATAATAAAATAAATAAAAGTATTTTAATGCAAAACACTTTTATACATGTTTCAATTGGAATAAAAATACACAAGTGATGCATTACTAAAACAAAGAACAAAATTAATTAAATATTAAAATCAATCATGAAAAGATCATTAAGATATGAAATAATCAAATCACAAGGCTCTAAACTTGAGAAACTATAAATCAGACACGTATCTAGTGCTATGATGAAATAACACCTATGGGTGATTTTATTAATGAGAGTATATAAACACAACTTTTAAAATGACCATTTTGAATATGTTAACACTATGTAAAACAAAACAAATTTGTTTTGAAGTTTCCAATTTTATATGTATGTAACATCTTTATTTTTTATAACAACCTGTATAACAGAGAAAATGCAACCATATTGGTGTGAAGGATTTATCAAGATTTATATGCAATGTCTTAATAAAACATTTTATTTACCAAATGTGTATATCTCAGAGAGCACTTTTTCATAAATGTATTTGTCCAATATCCAAATTGAAACTTATAATTTCAAGAGTATTTCCAAGAATCACAGAAAACAGATGAGGTCTAGATGTTATAAGCAATGGTGGTTAAGAGAGTGAAACAGGATAATAGAAAGGACATTTGATTGACAGGCTTGAGGATGACTCAACTTGTGAAAGGAAGAATAACAAAACTGCTTCAAGCAAACTTTCTATTTCTGCTTGGATTATTTGAAAAACTCAGGCAAAATTCAAGCAGCTACTTCAACTTTTCCCATCACTTCCGCAGGAGCATGAGGCTACTGAGAAAATGAAGCACACTGATTTAATAACTGACAAGAATGCAGGGTATGTAGAACATACTGCTAACGTGCAGTGCTGCAAAAACTCTGTGATTTGCTATATGGGAAGAATAATGTATAAATAAGAGAAAATCATTTTTAACATTCTAGGAAAATGTTTCTCAGTCATTCTAACCTTATTAATATCCCAATTAAGCATAAATGAAAATAGTTTCCAATATGTCTTGGCTATTAATAACATTATTGCAAATATGTCACTATTTCTATCTATCTATAAATTTAAAAGTTTGGAAGAAAAGGTTATTGGTACGTCTATACTGATATAGATATAGATATATAAATTTATAATAAAGACTACTATATAGTTTAATGTATGAGGAAATCACATAAATATGATTTATTTCAAAGCAGCAGAGTATAAAGTAAAAAGGGTGTTGTATTTTAACATATGATCAGACAAGGCAGAAGAGAAAATCTTGAATTAAAAAAAAATGAAAGAGACACAAAGGGGCATAATACAGCAAGTAGTTCTTTAATAGAATTGGAATTGGTTTTCCCAGGACTAAAATACTAAAGAAGGTAATGAACTGGAAAGTCTCTAGGCCAGAATCACCCACCAGGTTATGCTCATGAATCTGAGCTGTCCATTTCATCCAGAGAAAATTCAAGCATTTCAGCATAGATTATACTCTGACTCTAGTCTTAATGTGTTTGGGCCAAAATTACAGTCAAATTGCCACTTCTTTATTGTTTCTGCATCTAAACTTGCAATTGCATTGCTCAACTTCTCATCTTCTTTCTTACTCCTGTTACCCCTGATTACAAAATTCTTTTAAGCTTAAAAGTGCATTATCTACACATATATACATATTTTTCTTCCACAGGATTAAATCCTGATCTATGCAAATAAGACTACTCTACTACAGAAAGAAAGTAACTATATCAGAAGTGTCTAGCCAGCTTTACCACTTTAATATTTTATACCAAGTAGCAGTTTCATCAAATATCTTTGTTGATACAATTTGATATGTTAGATAGACAGATAGTTGGATAGATTTAAACTGGTTATACAAATAGATTTCAATTTAACATGTGAATTTGAGTATAATGTATCTTCATCAATGTCACATCTCCTATCATTTCATCCTTCTATCATTCTCACTTTCATCTATCCTAACCTCACCCCACAAATCAAATGTCCCAGTGTTATTTTCACAGATATACATTGAGTATTATGATTTTATTCAGTTATAATTCAATGCATTTATTCTATTATAGATCTTAAGTTTGTTTTTTGTAGTTATAAAAAACTATATTCTTCTAAACTCTATATAATACATTTATCTAAAAGTTTATTGTCAGTTTAACATTGATACTTGCATAAATTACAGTGTTTAATAAATCTTTTGGTATTTTTTTTGCCAGTCCTGGGCTTGAGCTCAGGGCCTGAGCACTGTCCTTGGACTTTCTCAAAGCTAGAGCTCTACCACTTGAGCCTCAGCACTACTTTGGGCTTTTTTCTATGTATGTGGTACCGAGGAATCGAACCCGGGTCTTCATGCATGCTAGGCAAGCACTCTACCGCTAGGCCAAACTCCCGGCCCTCTTTTGGTATATTTTGTGATTACATGTTTATGGATATGTGTGTTTATGTTTTTATTCATAGACAACTAATGTAGATGAGTTATATATATATATGTAAATAAATGTGTAAATCAAATATTACTTTGATTTACTATGTTGTATCTGAAGTTAGCACTGATATTCTAATAGGAAACTAAGTAGGAAGGAAGCATTAATTAACATGATTTCTTGTTTAAATGAAGGGAAATAAACCCTATATGAGAATGATCCAATGAATATTAATCAATGCTTTTAAATAAAACTTGAAGAATTGTGTCAACCATAAATTCCATGCTGATGAATGAGAAAAGGGAAAAGCATTTAATATGACAATTTGATTTTCTAATCTGATTAAGCTCAGTCATTCTTTTCCTCTGGGTAATTTGTTATTTAAGACCCATCTACTTTGGAGATTAGTTTTGGATTGATTCAATTTTTTGAGCTATTGATATATTTTACATATGAGGCCTTTGTCTGTTGTATGGTTGGTGAAGATCTTCTCCCACTCTGTAGGCTTCCTAATTAGTTTACTAGCTATGTCCTTTGCCATACAAAAGCTCTGCAGTTTAATGCAGTCCCACTTATCCAGCCTTTCTCTGATTTGTTGTGATTCTTGGTCCTTATTAAGAAAGTTTCGACCTGTGCCAAGGAGGTCTAGTGTATCTCCAATTCCTTCTTGTAAAGTTTTCAGAGTGTCGGCTTTTACCTCCAGGTCTTTGATCCATTTGGAGTTAATTCTAGTACAGGGTGACAAAGAAGGATCCAACTTCAGTTTTCTGCAGGTGCTTAACCAGTTCTGCCAGCACAACTTGTTGAAGAGGCTATCTTTCTTCCATTCTATTTTTTTGGCTCCCTTGTCAAAGATTAGGTGGCCATAGATCTGTGTATCTGGGTCTTCAGTTGTATTCCATTGGTCTTCAGGCCTGTTCTTGTGCCAGTATCAAGCTGTTTTGATAATTATAGCTCTGTAATAGAGTCTAAAGTTTGGTATTGAAATTCCTCCAGCGCTGTTCTTTCTGCTAAGAAGTGTTTTTGCTATACGAGGTATTTTATTATTCCATATGAAATTTTGGATTGCCTCTTCTAATTCTTTAAAGAATGACATTGGGATATTGATGGGTATTGCGTTGAATTTGTAGATAGCCCTTGGTAAGATTATCATTTTCACGATATTGATTCTTCCAATCCAGGAGCATGGGAGGTTTTTCTATTTCCTCAGTTCTGCTTTAATTTCCTTTTTCAAGGTTTTAAAGTTTTCATCAAAAAGTACCTTTCCATTCTTAGTTAAGGTAATTCCTAGGTACTTTATTTTCTTTGAGGCTATTGCAAAAGGAGTTGCTTTCCTGATTGTTGCCTCATTCCTTTCACTGTTGGCGTAAGGGAAGGCAGTTGATTTTTGAGGGTTAATTTTATACCCTTCTACCCTTCCAAAGTTTTGAATCAGCTCAAGGAGCTTGGGAGTAGAGATTATTGGGTTCTCTAAATACAGGATCATGTCATCTTCAAAGAGGGAAAGTTTTACTTCCTCTTTCCCTATTTGGATCCCCTTTATGCTTGCTTCTTGCCTTATTGCACTGGCTAGGAATTCTAATACTATGTTAAAGAGGAGTGGAGAGAGTGGGCATCCTTGTCTCATTCCTGATTTTAGAGGGAATGGCTTTAGCTTTTCGCTGTTAAGTATAATACTAGCTGTGGGTTTGTGATACACAGCCTTTATTATATTAAGGAATGTTCCATGGATTCCTAGTTTCTCCAGAGCTTTTAACATAAAAGGGTGTTGGATCTTGTCAAATGCCTTTTCTGCATCTATTGAGACAATCATGTGATTTTTTGTCCCTGCTCCTGTTGATGTGTTGAATTATATTAATTGACTCTGGGCTGCTACTTAAGTCAGTAACATCTGCTTAGGTGTTTCAGGAAGGTATTTCCTAGGGGTGAGTATAGCCCTCTATGTGTAGATACAAAGAATCAGGCAGAAATAGGTCCATTCTTAGACTGGGGTTTGATGACAGGCTACTGTAATCTCCTAAAGAGAGAATTAGTTGGTTTGTGCCACCTGGTGTCAACCCTTAACCCTAGCATACATATCATCCCAGTGAGGCTTGTTGAGAAGCTCTTGATCTACACATCTTCCCACCAGGCCTAGTCCCGGCCTTGGAAGACAGAAAATACAAACAAGTTTCGATCTTTCCAGTGTCTCAGGCATGGGGCATTTTTCACATCTTCCTAGCCTCCTTTTTTTCATATATTTTTTATTGTAATTAATAGAAGGGTTACATTATATTCACCAGATAGAAGGTACATTACTTCACAAATATTGATACCTTTTCTCATGTCATGGTCCCCATTTCCCTCTTCCCTGCCCCCACTCATCTTGATTCCCCCCATCCCTATCCTATTTCAAATAACCAAATACAAATATATCCAATATATCAGATAACAAAGTGAAATACTGTAACAATATGAGATAACCAAGGGACAACAAAAGAGATGAGAGATAACATAGTGCATTAAGGATAACAATCGCTCATATGGCTTTTGTTTCTATATCCTAGAGGTCCTTTCATTTAGCGTCATCCTATATGGCCTTTTGTATCAAGGTTTTGCTCTATTGCAAATCTCTGCTAGGAGAGACCAAGGTTTCTACTGATTATGACAAATGAGGGAAACCATTGAGCCTAAGTTCCTTTGAGTCTGGCTTACTTCACTTTATATGATTTTTTCTAAGTCTTTCCATTTCCTATCAAATGGGGCAATGTCATTCTTTCTGACAGCCACATAGAATTCCATTGTGTACAAATACCACATCCTGTTGATCAACTGAGGAGGGACATCTGAGTTGGTTTCATATCTTTGCTATGGTGAATAGTCCTAGACTCCTTTTTAGGTTGATAGAACTGTTTTACAGCAAAAACACCATCAATATATTTCTAAAATTCATTTATGGACACAAGTGTAGAAGAAAGCTGAGTTTTGATGAACCATCAATTTATTCATTCAGAATCCCTTCAGGCCCTAAATTCAATCTCTAGTACCACAAACAAAGAAATGAGTACTTTATAAGTGAAACAAATCTATGGACAGCAGTCCTACTTGCCTTTCTGGCAAATATCTTTCCACTGAGAAGCATAGGAAATAAGTGCACCCCAATTTTAATGTTATGCCCATAATGTGAAACAGCTTAAGCACTCTTTCACAATCTCAGCAGAATTGTGTGAGACTAACAGAACACCTAGAAATCTGAAAAGTTCTTTTTGTTTTTTTTTTCCAAAATTATCCATTGTAGAATCATAAGTATTCATTTTCACTAGAGACATTGGAAGTCAAGTTGTCTCCTGTGCCCTGGAGAAATCTCTGCAAAGTCGTGATGTGTACCCATGCTTCCCAAAGTAAATATGATTATGAAACACCTAGGGATCTTATTAAAATGCAGATTTGGGGTCTGGTGAGCAAGAGTTTTAACAAGTTTGCAAGAGAGTCCTGTGGTGCTGGGTGGTGAAACAAACACTGGAGTGTCAAGAGTATGTGCTTTTAAAAAATTTCTAAATGTTTCCCAATCAGTCTAGATGTTAATGTACATATTAAGGTGTGAAGCAAGCGGGTGTTCTAGAAGATGATAGCGGAGATTTTTAACGAGAAGCTTTCAGTTTGGATGTTGAAAAGTCATAGCTGGTGTTCTAAGCTTTGCTAGTCACTCAATCACAAAATGATGTGAAGAATTTCAGGTGTCTTGAGGTTGCTTTTTACAAAATACTATAGTAAATGCAAAATTCTTAAATACTGTAGCAATGTCATGATTATTGCAAACACAGATACCTTAATGGAGTTTCTTATGTTTTGAGAAACAAACACTTTAATTAATTAAAAGATACTTTCCAATGTCTTCTCAGTAACCATGAGGAATATTAGCAGATTTTTTTTTAAGGAAACAGGGTGTGCCTTTCCACTTAAATAATCATGAACACAGATATTACTGAAATAAACCTGTCTCTTAATGCTATATAATTGGAGAGTTTTTTTGTTAAACAATGAACCTGAATAAATTAGCAATTATTTGAAGGAAATATTTATGTTATATTTCTTTTATTTTACTGACATGTAATAAATTTAGGCAAGCTTAAAATTACACCTGCTCTTGAGGATATTATTTCTTACTTCTCAAGAAATTACAGTAAAGTTATTATTTAATTTTATTGGAAACTCAAAAGTCATTTTACTTTTATTTTAAACATTTTGATGGACCTTAAGATTCTGTGATAGTTTTGTCATGAGTGAAGAAAGTTTATTTTCAAATTTTGACTGCTGATGTAGACAATGGCTCCCTCTCCTGGTGAAATTATGTTGGTTATATATAACTAGAGGATTTAAATGACATAAGTATAGTGGTCTGAAAACAGAATTGGTAAGCAAAGGTAATTTGATTCTTCTATTTTGGGAAAAGCAATCATTTTCTGTATTGATATATTATTAATTAAATAGATGAATGAAATATGTATTAAAATAATGAAGGCATAGTGATAACCAAAAGCATTTATTTGATCACATAGATAAAGCCCTTTATTTTGAAGTAAATATTACTCTTTGTAAGTCTAATGATACTATGGAATATAAGCTTTCCTTTGTTCAAAATCAAGATGCTTTTCTTGATTATTCTTGGCAGATACTATTTATTTTGCCTAGAGTGCATCTTCCCAGCAAAATAGTAGTTTCTGAAAGGTAAGGACAGCCCTAACAAAATACCTCCAAATTGAATTAAGCAAATGATTTTTAATATTGCCAAAGGTAATATGATGCATCTATTTTTCTTTCACTTCAAAATTGTCCACAAATAACTTTCAACCCAGAAGGTACAAACTAATTTCCTATTCCAATGCCTACATATTACCACACTTTAAATAATATATACAGTACACAAAGGAGATTAGGGCATATATTAGTTTACTATCTTTTTTATTTATTCATTATGTTTTTATGTATAGTCTTTTTTCTTTTTTCGCAATCTAGAATTTTGACACAAAGTGCTTCAAAAAATTAAAAATTTGGGGCTGGGAGTTTGGCCTAGTGGTAGAGTGCTTGCCTAGCATGCACAAAGACCAGGGTTCCATTCTTCGGTACTACATACATAGCAAAAAGCTGAAAGTGGTGCTGAGGCTCAAGTGGTAGAGCTCTAGCCTTGAGAAAGTCCAAGGACAGTGCTCAGGCTCTGAGCTCAAGCCCAAGACTGGCAAAAGAAAAAAATAAAATAAAATTTGGTGACTCCTGAGTTTTACTTCTAAATGCAGTAACAGTGATGAAATTCTTCTAAGTTGAAAGGAAAGAAAACAGGAGTATGTGAAGATATTGTCCCATCAAAATTCTCCTAGTTATTACTTGGTAGATTGCCTCTTGAATGTCAAATCAGAGCTTATTCAACTAGAACCATGGAATGATGCCTTCTACGGTTTACAGGACCCACATTTTGCTGCACCTGGTACCCTTCAACATTCTTCCATAAAAGACATTTTTGTACTCAAACTCACATTCTGAATTCTGCCTAACTTTGTGGAACAAATAATTTTATTTTTGAGTTAACTTTTTATTCTTTTTACTCTGGCTATATCTGAATCCATCAACAATGGAACTCCCAGATGATTGTACATATCATTGACAATCAAATTACAATATTTCCAATAAAAATCCTCTGGGAAGTTTGACAATATTTTCTTGTAAATCAAATACTAGTAAGTATTCATATGAGTGAACCCTACTTGTACATTGCTAATGGGAACACATTTTGGGAATTCCAGTCTGTAGTAAAAATTATTTCTATCCCTTTGAAAGTAGTGATGCAGAGCTTCTGCAGGGCAATGGACAAAGCTAGAGAGATAAATAGAACGTTCACAAATCAGTAGATCTTTATTAGCCACACAAAAGATAAGGACCTCATGTCTGAAATATATTTAGAACTCAAAAAATTATACCCCCCAAAACAAATCTTCAAAGAAATAGCCACCCAATTAATAAGTGCGCTAAAGATTTAAAGAGAGACTTCTTAGAAAAGGAAATAAGAATGGCTAATAGACACACAAAGAAATGCATATGAAGAATGCTCTTTGGCCATAAAAGAAATGCAAATCAAAACAACATTGAGATTCCACATCACCCCAATAAAAATGGCCATGATCAAGAAATATAATAACAAGATATGCTGTCAGGGATGTGACCAAAAGGGAACACTACTACACTGTGGGTGGGAGTGTAAACTTGTTCAACCACTCTGAAAAGCAGTATAGAAGTTGCTCAAAAGACTAAACATAGTGCTCCCCTGTGACCCTGCAATCCCATTTCAGAGCATTTACCCAAATGACCACAAACAAGGCCATACTAAAGCTACCAGAACAACAATGCTCATTGCAGTGTTTTGTTTTAACCATAGCTAAGATACAGAACCAACCCAGATGCACCCCTGGTAGATGAATGGAGAAAGAAAATGTGGTACACATATACAGTGGAATTCTATGCTTTCTATCAAAAAGAATGACATTGCCCCTTTTGTAAGGAAATGGAAAGACCTGGAAAAAATCATATTAAGTAAACCAGAACCAAAGAAACATTGACTTCATGGTTTTCCTCATTTATAATAATTAGTATATGCCTAGGATTTTCTTAGCAGAGGATCACAATAGCTCAATAATTATGTATGTATGACCACGTAAGATGATGCTAAGCAAAATGTATTCTAAGATATGGAAACAAGAGGATTTTCTTTTCTTTGCTGTTGTTTTTAATGTACTATATGAAGTTATTTCTTTGTTTCCAATTTTTCTCACCTTTGGTTTTATTCCCTGTTGTCATTGTATTTGATTTTGGTACCTGGTGTATTGTATATGTTTATTTGAATTGGGGAAGGAAATGGGAACAACAAAATGGTCAGACAAAGGACAAAGGGCAAAGCAATGCAACAGTTCATTTTGGAAATGAACTTTACAACTGGGTGTCAGGGATTGATGGGAGGGAAAGTGGGAGAAAAATGAGGGGATAGATAACGAAATTCTACAAGAACTTATTATCTTACATATGTAGCTGTAACCCCTCTGTATATCACCTTGAAAGTAAAATTAATTTTTTTAAAAAAAGAAAAAGGGTGATGGCTTTATATCTTGTTCATTTCACAGCTTCTCATATGGCATAATAAAAACTATTTTACTATTTGGAGTTCCTTTTCTAAGATATTTATTAATGTTTATCTGAATGTCTATAGTCAAGACAAGCAATTTTTATATGATGTTTTAAATCTGTTATAGATGAATCACTTCAATGTATATATTTGGTACTCAGGTATATTTAATTTCTTTTAGGATAAATGAATAAAAGTTTAAATGCCACAACAGTTTGTTGCTCATTCTGACAGCATTTAACAAAATACATATGAGATATGAGCTATTGGGAAGAGGTGGTAGATTTTGACAGTTAATTATAACAGATCTTGTCATGGAATTTTTAGAGTGTTTTTTTCAAAATAAACCCCTGGATAACCAATCTCTCTCAGAAGCAGTCAGTTTCACTGTTTCTTTCATCCATTAAAAGTTCACAGTATAGATGTTCAGAAAATGTTTCTATCATAGCAACATTTCTACCAGAAAAATAAGTTTTAGATGATACTGCATGTAAATAAAGTAATTCACAGATGAAGTTTCAGAGAAGCGAAAAAAATAGAATTGTATTTGAAATTTGAGTTGCTTTCACTATAGCATTTAATAATTTTACATACACAAAATAGGATATTTATTCTTTAAAGAGTTTTAGTTTCAAAGGTAGTAAGGATAAATCAGTTTCCTGCTGAGGATATTTTCAAAGAAGTTACAGAGTTTTCAAAAACAGTAAAGTCAACGATTCTAAAGATTTTCTTCTTGAATAGTATGAGGTTGTTTGCAAACTAATCATTTGGTAAAGATTATAGTTTTTTCTATAGGAAATGGGTTTTCAGATCAAAATCATAGGAGTTCCTGTGTTTTTACTTATTTCTGATTGTTTATAGATATTATGAGTGCCTTTGAATGCAGAAATTTCAGGAGTGATAATAGCTTACAATGAGTGGATGAACTCACAAGTAAACTCTCAGAAAGATTTTTTGCACTGCACAATGCACTTTGCCAAATTCATTTTATCTTTTAATAATTGAAAAACACAAATAGATGCCAAAATCTCCTTCCCAACATCTCCTTCTATCTTTATGTGATATTTGTTCACTTTGTATCCAAAAGAAAAACTCTGGAAAACATGAAATGTTAACTTACAACTTTGTTATCCAAACTTTGTTTGGATATTAGTAGCCAAATATAATTCCGAACTGCTAAAGTGCACTAGATTTATCCCATATTTATATTTCTATGTTATAGGTAAATCAAGTAAGAGATTCAAATTTAGAAATGTCCACAATATATATTTTTATAGTATCGGAAAATCATGTTAATTGCTTTGATTTACAGACCCATAATTCCTATTTTAAAGGGCAAACTAATTCAAGCGATGATACCTACTAGATATTTTATTGGAAATGAAGTAACCAAGTTAGGGAGGAGGTGATTTGGGAGGGAAAACACTGAGAGAAATGAAGGAGAAGGTGACATTATTTATAAAAGAAGTTCTTTAATATCTGACTTCTGTAACTAACCCCTCTGTACATCATCTTTACAATAAAAAATGCATACACACTTACACCAAATCGTATATTCTCACTTCTCATATAAGTGTGTGTGTGTGTGTCTGTTCTCATTTTATTATTCATTTAATCCTATAAAATCAAGTATATTCAATATAAAGAATTCTGAAA
The DNA here is from genome assembly GCF_031878675.1 of Megascapheus bottae. NCBI lineage: Eukaryota > Metazoa > Chordata > Mammalia > Rodentia > Geomyidae > Megascapheus > Megascapheus bottae. The sequence goes on along the minus strand of NC_143509.1, from coordinate 79,614,007 downwards.
ATATAAAAGAACAAATGTAACAAAATCAAGCCAAATCAAAGAAAAAAATGGAATCTCAAGCACATATTGTGTGTGTTTTTGTTTTTGTTTTGTCGGTAATGAGGCTTGAACTCAGGGCATGGGTGCTGTCCTTGAGCTCTTCAGCTCAAGGTTAATGCACTACCAATTTGAACCACAGTGCAATTCCTGGTTTTCTGGTGGCTAATTGGAAATAAGAGTCTCATAGACTTTCGTGCCAGTATTGGCTGTGAATCATGATCCTCAGATCTCAGCCTCCTGAGTAACTAGCATTACAGGCATGAACTATCAGCACCTACCTTTTGGTGTACTTTAACCATTTTTACTAACAATTGTATACTGCTGTTATAATTTTAACTTATTTTAAAATAATGGTTAATTTCCCATGTTTCCAAATCACAGTAAAATTGTGTCTCACACTGATGTAATGATATTGATTTTTCACTAAGACCATGGAAGAGAAAATCATATAAGATATGGTCTTACAATGCTATTTCCCCTAACTTTGAGATAGGATTTGTAACCGTTCTTATTAATTACAACTAAGTTTTCATGCTCAAATACACAGATCATTCGTAGTCAAACTGAGAAATCACCAGGAAAATATCAATAAAATGGATTTTAAGAATCACAGTTTCACTACTGTCAATATATCATGTGCAGAAATTGCATTAAATAGATATGTGCATATAAACAAGCAGAACACAATAGTCATAACCATAATAAGTCTCCCACATTAGGGGATCCATTGGGGATTTTACTAAGAAGCTCACAGCCAATCTTTTCTAGTTCTACTTCATGTCTGTTTTATTGTTGACTGGACTGGTAATGCGAAAAGCTATTTTGTAAGATAGTAATTCACTCACTTAAGGGCAGTTTTCATTTTTTGAGGAAATTTTAGAGCCCATTTTGCCCTCTTAAGGAATTTTCTTTGGAAGCCATAGGAAAATGATATATTGCTAACTCCATATTGCTTAAATAACCAAGAGGCAAAAGCAGATAAGCATAATTCTCACAGAGCATAGTGATTTTTGCAATGTTAATGGCTGGAATTAATGGTAAGCCTCATATGACCCAGGAAGATGACATTTCAACATTCACTGTGGTAAGTGATGTATTTTTCATAAAGAATGAACCAAACTATGTGAAAATTGAAGATAAGACCCATCTTTGCAATCTAAGCTTTGGCAATATCCAGAATTAGAAGGCTGTATGGTGACAGATCCATAGGAGAGCCAGATGAACTCTCTGAGTTTAACCACACAGTTAACTTGCTCCCAAAATTTGATAAGGAAATGAGAGAGCACTGGGCTCATAAAAAATCAGTCAGAAGTCAGCTAGAAAAGAACTAGTTATAATTGTATTTTTATCAAGAAAAACATTAATCCATGTAATTTGTGGGCATACTATACAAGCTATAGCCAGTATTATGTTATAAGTCGACTTATTATAGGCTGCTTATATTATAGGCTGGTGCTACATTTTGATGGCACAGTAGCTAAATACCTGAAGAAGAAAATGGAGTCAGAATTGCAGCCCTCACTTATCGGTGAGGAACTCAATCAAGTATACAAGTTTCACAAATATTAAATTACCCAGATACCTAGTTCAGGCTGTAACAAATCTGTTGTATAAATTTTTAAAAGATGATGTTTCTACCAGAAATCTGTGTAAAATTACACTATTATTTACTCATAAGTGTTTACATATTGAAAATAAATTGTACTGTACAGAGATCAGTCTAAAATATACTCTACTGTAAGGAGCTAAATCTAAAACTTAAACATAATCATCATATGATTCTGAAAATGAAATAGGATATAGGCTTAAAACTGCTCCCAAACTCAAAAATCATTTTGTTTCTCTCATATATACTACCAATATGTATACACTGAGAAACTGAGACATTATAAGAAAACTGGTGGCTTAATTATAGCTTTTCAACAACTTCCTGCTTTTCCAGAACCATTACTTCTAAAACTAAGAAACCTTATCTCATTCCAATAAACAAAAAAAGTCACTTCTAAAGTACCCACATTTATGTTTCTCTTTGGCGTATTTATAAGCATCATTACCTTTACCTTGCAAACTAATAGTGACTGTAAGGGATAAAAAGAACATTTAATTAAAAAAAAACTTCTCAGAAGAATTTTTCAGTACCTGGCAACATTAATATGTTATTAATTAAATGGTGATTGATAATATCCATGGTTTAGAATCACAAGAGAAGAGCAAGAAGGTTCAATAACCTCAAGCATTTCTTATCTTTGAGTGATTTCTATCACTCACATTACTAATAACCTGCTTTCTGGATATGAATTTTCTTGCATGAGCAGAGACCTTGGTGATCATCCAAAGCCGGACGGTGCTAAATAGAGGAACTTATTTCATATAGTGGTCTCTTCATTTTCTAGCTGATTTTCTTATGAAATTTGATGTCACTCCATAGCCTCTTCTCCACAAGTTAATTCCACAGAACTGTAAATTCATCTGCCCTTTGCTTCAGTTGAAGTATACGTGAGAATGTTAACTATGTAAATAGGTATGACCTGGTTAAATTCAGAGTGCTAGCTTTTTCTACTAGTGAAGGAGGCTCTGGCTTAGTGGGATTCCTTTGTTGGGCAAATGTAAAAGTCACTGTAGTTATATTAGAAGCCTCAAATATTCTTGCAGATTCTATGAAAGTTAGGGAAATACATAATCATTTCTATAGCTCTATAGTCTATAGCTCTGCATATAAGCAGTGATTGAAGATGTTTTTCATTTTCTTGAGTAAGTGATCTTGTAGAACATTTTATCCACATACTTGAGGACTATTTGAGTTTTCTTTTTTATTATTTTTTATTTTTCTTAATAAGGGGGGAAATCAAACTTGAGTTTTCTTTCTAAAACAATTTTGTTGTTGTTTTCAAGGTGTTGTACAGAGAGTCTACCCTTTCATAAGTCAGGTAAAGAGTACATTTCTTTTTTTTTGGATAATGTCACTCCTTTCCTTTCCTTTACCTCAGTTTCCCCCTTCCCTTCTCTGCCTACAAGTCTATTGAGATTTTGGGAAAAAAATGATTGTTTCTTTTGTGCTTGCTTTGATGTTTTGATAATTTATGAACAAATCATTCTTTTATAATGATAACACTAATCTCACCTAAAATGCTATTTCAGCTAACCCTGCCATGAAGACATTTTACTCATCTACTTTTTCCCTGGCACATTCAGTTTGTTTCCCAAGATATGTGATTATATAAATGAACAGTTCATGTGTTAAGAGGCATTTTTTATATTTCAAAAACAAATTTGACTAACATTTAAGAGTAGCTGAATAACCATATAGAGCAGGCAATACCTACATGGCAATATAACTTGGAAAGACTCTGAAATTAAATTAAAATCAGTTAAACAATCACCTCAAAAGACTGAGAGGATATGATATACATTGAGCAACTGATTTTGCTTTTCTCTCAATTTTGTGCCTGTTTACCTATGAAATATTTGCTTGTATAAAATAAAGCACTATTTTCACATTTAATAATAGTATTTGAAGTATTTTAAAAGGTTGAAAAATACTTTTTAAATTTTAGCAATATGTTAGATCAATTAATGAGAGAGATAATAGCTTTACTTATTAATATATGAATAGGTATTAGGAGATGGCAAAAGTTTTATTTGTACCACAATAAACAATTTTCCACTATTAAAGAATATTTTGTGATCCACTTTAACTGGCTTTATAGCACAAGGAATTACAGGTATGCTAGTTTCATTTTATTGTGCTTCGTTTCATTGTGTTATTGCAGTTTTAGAAACTAAAAGTTTGCACAATATAGTCTGAAACATGTCTACCAGTGCAAATTTCTCACACCATTGGTTCCCTCTAGTACAGTATTTCAAAACTTTGTTGTTGTTATGACTAGTATATTATAGATGATGGAGCATCAGTGGACATTGATGTCCTACTATTATAATTGTATTGGTGGCATAGCACATACCCCATTCATATGATGAAGAAAAGCTTTGTGTTTTGACTGTCCCTCCTATCATTCATTTCCCCAGCTTTCTCTTTCCTTAGGCCTCTTAGTGCTTTAGAAAATATTGTGGATAATGTACAAATGAGCCAGTTAATAACACCACAGATGCTTTTAAATGTTCAAGTAAAAGTAAGTTACAAATATTTCACTATTCAAAGTATGTAGGCTAAATTTAAAAAAGAAAAAAGGCATAGATCAAAAGCTGAAATAAGTAGAAAGCTGAGTTTCTTACATCAAGTAGTTCATCACACTGTGAATGTGAAGGGAAAGTATTCCTGAAGGAAACTAAAAGTGATTTTCCAGTGAACACACAAATGGAAAAAAAAATCAACTGCAGTGTTATTGCTGATACTGAGAAAAATTTAGTGGTCCAGAGAGATGAGCCACAACTTCTCCTTATTAAACCAAAGATTATTCCACAGAAGATTCTAACTCTCTTTAATCCTCTGGAGGATGAATGAAGTGAGGATCTTGCCAAAGGAAAATCTGAAACTAGCAGAAGTTGGCTAACAAAGTTTTAGGAGAGGAGATGTCTCCATAACACAAAATGCTGGGCAAACTGCCAAGTGCTGATATAGAAGCTGAAACAACTTATCTAGAAGACCCAACTAAGATATTTGCTGAGGACAGATCACTAAAGAAGAAACAGTCTTTAACTGGTGGACAAAACCATCTAAGATTCTGATAGCTAAAAAGAAGTCAGTTTCTGGATTCCAAGTTTTCAAGGCAAATCTTCCTCTTCCTAGGGGCAATTGTGTGACTAGAGAAACCAAATTGAAACTCATTTGCCATTTCAAAAATCCGGGGGCATTTAAAATTGTCTTAAATCTACATTTGTGTCTCATAAGTAAACAAGAAAACCCATACAATTAATTAGACTGGCTGAATATTTGACCACTACTGCTCAAGAAAAAAAGAGACTCCCATAAAAGTAAATTTAAAAAAAAAAATATTACCGCTCTTGACAATTTGAATTGGTCATTCACCAGTTCATATGGGAACATATAACAATTCTACAACCCATGAATTAAGGAATAATTTTTACCTAAAGTCTTATTATCTGCAAAATATATTTTATAGGTTTGTAGCTGTCACAGATAATGATCTCTGCTGTGCTTAAATGACATTACAAAATGTGTGACAGACAAATCATTAGAGATTAGTATAGAAGTTGAGTCTAGTCATCATGAAATACTTTGTGGGGTTCAAAATGGAAGTATCCACAGATGGAGAAATAGCAAAGGAACAAGAATTAGAACTAGATATCCAAGTTTTGATTGAACAGCTACAATCTCATGTTAAAACCTCAGGAACTGAAAGTTTCTTTTTAGGAATAAGCAAAATTAAAAAAGGGACTGGCTTCTTGAAAAAATGATAATGATGATATGGTGAACATTATTGAAATGACAACCAGAGATGTGTAATAGTGAATAAATATGGGTCACAAAGTACTGCTAGGGTTTGAGAAGACTGAATCCAATTGTGAAGAATTTCCCCTGTGGGTCAATTACTATGAAACAGAGAGGGAAAGTCAAGCCACATACCTAAGTTCACTGTTTTATTTTAAACAACTGCTCACTTATGCTTCATCTACTAAGAAACATCACCCTCGCCTATTAACAGCCATCAATATCAAGGCAAATACTTCTTAAGCAATAAGATTATGAATTGCCAAAAATTTAAGTGATACATATTTGTGCAATAAGGCATTCTTTGATATGGCATGTGCATTATTTTAGACACAATGCTATTCTACACTTAAAAGACATCTAGTTAGCATCTGTGTTATTCATTTGAATGTTTCTCTGAAGTGCTACTCTTATCCAGAAGCATTCAGTGTGCATAGAATGGTCATGGAACATTAATATACTGGGAATTGGCAATTTTCTTTTGCATGAAGGTGGTAGCCAATGAAATCTTCGATGAAAATTAGTTCTAATAATATTAATCTGTGGTTATATGAGTTGCATCCTTCAGAGGAAACAATTTATTATTAAATATAATGGAATTAACTATATCAAATATGTGTTTGTTATTTTTTCTATTGTGTTAATATTGGTTTCTATAATGTAACAGAGGAGGAAGGACTAAATGTGCCCTTCTTAAGTAACAGGGAAATAATGAAGCCTTGATGTCATTTAATAAAAATGCAAATAGCAAGTCAAATTACATTTGCCTTCAATCATCTGATCACTAATATGATATTTCCCTTAAGTGATTTATTCTATTATTTTTATTGCTATTCATATAATGTTACTGCTATTCTATCACAAATGATTTTCACAACATAGCATCCATTTAACAGCTATTAAAATGTTTAATTTTATCACATAGAGCTAAGCTTTTCCTTCAAAAGGAAAAAATATTTAGGAAGTCAAATATTGAAAAATACAGTCTTAGAATTGCATATTTGGTACTTAGTTATAAAAAAGTAGAAGTAGAATTATAGTTTGTATTATTCCAACATAGGCTTTCAGTTGCCTCTGACATAAACACAGTCCCCTACATTAAAAAAAAAATGGTTCCTTAAGATAAGGTATTTCCAGATTATGCATAACGCTACCAATTTCTCCTTTATTTCTCTCTGTGTGTGTCTCTCTCTTCCTCCCTTCCTTCCACTCCTCCCTCCTTACCCCCCACTTCCCTGAAGAAAAGGTCTTCATTTGGAATTGGTTTATTGAAATCTTGCCAAGATCTTTGCATGGAAAGGAGGGAATAGCTCTGCTACTCAGATACACTTTGACCAGCTCTGTAGGCTGATGATCAGTGCCATGCGTACAAGGGACTCTAAGCTGTAACTAGGGTCCTCACCTTGATATTCATAGGGTTTTTAAAAAATAATTCCAATAACTTTAAATATCCTCCTCACATATACATGGCCCTCACCCCTATCTCTCTTCCAGTAATAGAACTGTGAAGAAAAAAAAAACTCATGTTTGCCAGCAACCGAAGCAACAAAGAGCTGTTCAATAACCATTTTAGAAAAGCAATCTCTTTAAATATGCTTAAGGCTATTTGCAAATGTTCTTTGAAAACTAAGTCTCTGAATTACTTAGAAAAAATATCAAAAGCATTCTCATAAGCATAATAAATTATATATACTTAAACTTGTATTGAGGGTTAACTTTCTAAATATAAGCTCCAATGAATTTGCTACAAATATATATGTACATATACATATAATATCTACTTTAGACTTGACTTGTCAAAGTGACGTACTCAAAATTTCCTACCCATTTTTACAGAAGGGAAGGGGAACAATAAAATGGTGAGATAAAGGACAAAGGTTGAACCAATGCAATAGTGATACTCACAAGACAATATGTTAGAAGTAACTGTACAAGTTAGGGGAGAGGAATGGAGGGAGAGAAAATGGGAAAAAAAATCATGGGACAGGGTAACAATGTTCAAGAAAAAATGTACACAATGCCTTACATAAATAATTGCAAATGATCTCTACATCACCTTGACAATAAAATTAAATTTAAAAAATGTTTCCTATCTAGATTGGGATCATTAGAGTTAAGATCTGTGTCAGATGTGTGATTCTGATTCAGAATGTCTGAATACAAAAAAAATAGATAAAAGTTCACAAATACTTTACACAAAAAAGTATGTGGATGAGTAATATAAATTTATTCACGCAAAATATGTAAATATCATACATATTTATAAACAGACAATACATAGTTTTGATAGTTTTGCAAGATCCAAGAAATTATGTTATTGCAAAGAAAAATGAGTCTAAAAACATTCCAGACAAACAAATTTCCTATTCATTCATTAATTATATTTGTGAAATAAATGCATTTCTATAAATTAAACACACAAATATGCTTTTCTAAATTAAATTGCATTTTAATGTGCTTAATATTTTTATTAGGAGAACTTAGCAAGTGATCTTATCGTAGTGTTAATTACTACTTAATTTATCTTTGCTTATAAATGAACATATTTGGGTACTAAGTTATTTTTAAAAGACAAAATATAACTGTGTATTATAGTTTGTGGTTACCATGTAATAAAATTGTTTTTATAATAATTTTAATTATGTTTTAAAAGCATAATCTTAGGAGCTGGGGATGGTAGTACATACCAGCTGGTAATTACAGCTACTCAGGAAACAGAAATAGGAGGATCAAAATTCAAGGCACGGGGTCCAGGAGTTTGGCCTAGTGGTAGAGTGCTTGCCTAGCATGCACGAAGACCTGGGTTCGATTCCTGGGTACCACATACATAGAAAAAAGCTGGAAGTGTTGCTGAGGCTCAAGTGGTAGAGCTCTAGGCTTGAGAAAACGCAAGGACAGTTCTCAAGTTCTCAGGCCCTGAGCTCAAGCCCAGGACTGGCAAAAAAAAAAAAAAAAAAATCAAGACATGACAGGGCAATGTAAGCACGTGATCCTATCTGGAAAACACAAATAAAACAAAATCAAAAGGCAAACCAGACACCCATGGCTCAGGTCTGTAGTCCTAGCTACACAGGAGGCTGAAATTTGAGAACCATGGTTAGAAAGGCTGAGTTCTGAGGATCACGGTAAGTATCTAGCCCAAGCAGGTAAGTCCTTGAGGTTATTATTAGCCATTTTACCTTGTTATCTGATATATTGTATATATATATATTTATCTGTTTACTTGATATAGGATAGGGAAAGGGGGAAAACGATGAGGTGTAAGGGTGGAGGGGAGGGAAATGGGGACAAAAACATGAAAAAGGGTATCAATATTTGTGAAGTAATGCACCTTCTATCTGGTAAATATAATATAACCCTTCCATTAATTACAATAACAATATGTGGAAAAAATTATCAGAAAAAGCCAGAAATTGGACTATGGCTCAAGTGGTAGAGCAGGATCCTTGAACAAAAAAAGCTCAAGGTTATCACATAAGCCTGAGTTCAAGCCCCAAGACCAGAAAAGAAAAGAAAATCAATTTCCCCCCAAAATAAAAATATTAAAAAAATAATAAAGACAAAAGCCCTAGGTATTTGCTCCAGTAGTACAGAACTTGCCTAGCAAGTACAATGTCTAATTTCAATCCCAATACTAGAAAGCAAATTTATAATTTCAGTTTAGTCAGTTTAATAATTTCCTATTGCATGTTTCAGTGATCTCATTTTTATGATAACCCCTTAAGAAACCATAATTTGGGGGGGTGCAGGGGAGGATAATGGAGACCAAGACATGTGAAAGGGTATCAATATATGTGAATTAATGCACCTTCTATCTGGCAAATATCATGTAACCCTTTTATTAATTACAATAAAAAAACAATTTAAAACTAATTACTTTGTCATATCTCTAAAGCTGAAGACTCCTAAATCTAGACCCATGTTGGGTAATATGACACTCAAATTCTAACTGCAGGTACTATGTATCTAAGTCATTCTTGATTTTCTCCTGAACAATGGCTCTGATTTTATTCCATGTACTGGAGAGACCAATGGCTCAATTTAGACTGTAGGAGAAAAATCATACTGCAGAATTCCTGAAAGTAGGAATAATTTGCATGAAACTATAAAGAGATAAATACAGAATATCCTTCTATCTGACTTTTTCACAACTTTGTTAGAAACATGGTACAAAACTGGCCAAGTAGGCTTGTTTTTCTTTTAAATCTATTTTTCTTTGAATCTATCTTAGTGAAGAATCAATATGATATTCAAGTTTGATACTTTCCATTTTGCTTTTCAAAGTCAAATTATATATAAAAGATACGATAAGTTGGGACACATGAAATTGAAATGTAAGGATGAAAATGTATCAAAATTATGGGAACTAAGTGGATGAGATTAACTGACTGTCCACATTTTGTATTCAGGGGAGTACAATTTTTTGGTAGATTTTATACTAAAGTGTACTGTTTATGTCTTAGAACGTTTAGCTCAAAAGCTGATTAATTCCATGGCATTATAAACCCTCTGGTATAGCACAACAGATAAAACAAGTTGAGAATTCCATAGTGAGACATCTATTATAGTTTGTATATGAAATAAGCCCCCAAAAGTCTCATGGGTGGAAGAATTATTACCCAACAGGAAGCTCTATGGAGAGATAATAGAATCTTAAGCATCCTCTAAGGAGTTACCCATTGATGGGTTCACTACTGAAGGTGGGATTAAGAAAAATAAGACTGCTAGAGGAAGAAAGTCACTGAGAAAGTATCTTGAAACAGGATACTTTCCTGGATGGTTTCTTGTTCTCTGTGATTCCTAGCTACCATGAATTGAGTAGACTCTCAGGTGCTACTTCCATCACACACATGATGAACTACCTCACCACAGACGTATGGTGAAAATGAATGAGCGTACGCGGACGCCTCTGAATCCTTGAACCAAAATAAATCTTTCCTTGTTTTTACCTGTTTTCTCTGAAATTTTGTTAGAACAAAAAAAAAAAAGGAGACTAACATCAATGGTTGAGGAGTTTTGAAACATTCCATTTTTCCAATGTATGAAGGCAACCTTGTTCAAACTCAGAAACCTTATCCTTGATCTAAACATCTTTAAAGACAAGGCAGGCACTATGACTCAAGCTACTTGGGAGTCAAAAATTAGGGAATCTTGCTTCAATTCAGAAAGGATTTAATGGGATTCAGTTTTAAACATTAGCTGGCCACGGCTGGTCACAGTGCACACAAACCTGTTATCCCAACTATGGGAAAACACAGTGGCTAGGTCCAGAAGTGTGATCTTGTTTTTCCTCCAAAACACAATTCTGTAACAAGAGCATCTTTAAATCGTACTTCCAGTGGTCAAGTCTTATACTCTCTCTTCATGTACCAACCTTGGTTGCTAGGAGAGAAAAGATAATAGGATCTTTGATTTGTCAGGTATCCAACTTACTAATAAGACTTGCATCTCCATGCCAGAAATGTCACTAAAGGCTAAAGGTTTCATGCAGTCTAATGAATATGAATTTATAGATAAAGTGGTCCCACTTCTGATCTCTAAAATAATGCTTCTGGTCCAGATTCATGACAATGATTTTTTTTTATATATTTTAAAATGCGGATGGCTCAAGGACAGTTTAATTGCATTTGAGTTGTTTCTAGCTAGGTTTTCTCCTGAAATGTTGACACAAGGCCATGGAAGATGGTGTCATAAGCAAGTATTAAAAAACAAACAAAAATACCTTAGATCTTTAAAACAATGTGAATATGCAATCTCTCTCTTCAGGAAATTGAGAATCAAGTTGTTAGAATCCTTTGGGTTTTTTTCTACCATTTTTACCTTTGCTAGGCATATCACCATTTCTTGCCTTGTACATGCATGACTCCACAGACATGTCTTCATTCTGTCCTTTTTCTGTGCTGTCACTGATGTGAACATTTCCCATTTTTATAAGGTTACAAGGTATATTGGATAATGGTCCAGCTTACTCATCTTTCTTTAACTCGACTACCTCTCTGGAAACTTGGTTTGCAGTAGTCATTACTGAGGCACTTCAGGCCTTACTTCCACCTATCTTTATTTAGTAGGGAACACAAATCATCACAAAAGAGCTTGAGAAAATGGTCATGAAGACATATTGTTGTGTACTTTGTTTCTACTCCATTGCTTCTCTGTAGCAGATTTTGTTTCTATATTTCAATTTTTTGAAGCGCAGTGATAGAATTGAGTAAATTTGGACTCCAAGAATTACATTATGAATCCATGACTGACTAAGAGATTATCTTTTATTATGGAAAATAGCTCTTCCTCAATGGATCTGTGAAGTGCCACCAGCACCTAAGTTGGTGGAAATAATGGTAAAGGTAAGAAATATGGAAAAAGGGGGGGGGGAAAGAGAGAGAATAAGAAAACACATTTTACATAGAGTATCCAGTCTTCTTCCAGCTCTTTTGATTAATTTTCATATGCTTACAGACCATTTGCCATCCTGACCTGACTTCTAAAGTTACTAAACTACAGGATTTTATTTTATGTTACCCAAAACTTGCTCTAATATTAAAAGATTAATCCTTTTCTTTGCCTCTAAACATATGATTAACCATAAATTATCATAGTGGACCGGATCACCTCTTTTAAAAGCCTATTAAAAAAAACAAATTAACCTTTTCTCTCTAGGCAGAACTCCCTTGTTAATATGAAAATCGGGAGTAATTCATGACTTAGCTTTTGTTATCCCAGACATATCCCTTTGTGTTTTTCAAGTTGAGTTGTGACTGGAGAATGAGTCATACCAGTTTAATTAATTTAGTTAAGGACCAATTAAAAGCAATATTTTGTGCATGAGAAACCTTGTCTGGTATAGTTTTCATTTCAGCAAGGGTTTCCTCATTACTCCTGCTTTTATACACAGCTGGGACCACAGTGACTAGTGTCAGAGGAACACTTGCATAATAACGAAGACAAACCCTAATATTTATTGCATGTTAATTCATATGAATTTCTGTGATAAAGACAGTGGGATTTATATTCCTTCTTAAAAAAACATTTTAGTCATCCCTAAAGTTTCAATACATAGGTCACTACTAAAAGGTCTCATTACAACAATATGGTAAATTTTATCATTAACTGACTCACATATGTGCCTTTTCCAGTACAATTAATGATTTAAACATTTATGGGATGACATTGAGAACCCTTCTTTCTATATCTTTTCCACCTCATGAATTTAGATTGTAAATGTGACATGGAACATCTTAAAAGTAGTGTGACAGCTGGGCATGATGGTACGGATTTTAATCTCAGGAGGACAGCTGAGGCAGGAGGTGGGCAAGGCCCAGGTTAGCTTGGGCTAAATAGTGTGACTTTGTTTTAAAACAAAAGTGAAATCATTTAATGATAATGTGATCTTTAGATTTTAATCTTAAAGTAATGTTGCTGAGCACCTGTGGCTCATGCTAGTAATCCTACCTGCTGAGGGGGCTGAGATGTAAGGATCACAGTTCAAAGCCAGCCTGGGCAAGAAAGTCTGTGAGATTCTTATCTCCAGTTCATCACAGAAAAAGCCAGAAGTGACACTGTGACTCAAGTGGTAGAGCACTGGCCCTGAGCAAAAAAAGGAGCCCAAAAGGACAATGCCCAGGGCCAGAATTTCAAGGCCAACAACAAACAGAAGGAAAAAAAAGTATTTGCTGTTAGATAAAATAATATTTCATGGATTTCAGTATGAATTCTCTAGGACTAAATACTACTTGGAACTGAATATGAGGTGAATGCAGCTTTCGTAAATGTACACTAGTAAATAGGAAGGAGCTGTACAGGAAATGACTTCATCTAGGACAGGTATGATTCATCCAGGATGATTGTATCTGGGGGTCTCGGTCACCACTAATCCAATCTACAGATGTAACAGATACAGTATTTACTGGTGGACATAGCTATGTGGTCATAAAACTTTGTCCAAGTCGAAGTCAACTGAATTTTATCTGGAAGCTATGGCTTTTCCACTGATGACATAAGGGGGCATAATGAAATTAACACTTGATGCATGAGCAAAATTCTAAGTAAAATAGTGCTCAGCTTCTTCATTGTAATATGAGGAGTTGAAACCAAGGAAGCCAAGAAGTCACTTAGGCTTCGTTTTTCTCTTTTACAAAGAGAATAGTCTCTGTAAATAACTCTACAAATAGCTCCTTCTCCATTATGCACTTTAAACTTATGGGGGGGGAGGGAAATGGGGACTAAGACATATGAAAGGGTATCAATGTATGGGAATTAATGCACCATCTATCTGGCAAATATCATGTAACCCTTCTATTAATTACAATAAAAGATATATGAAAAAAATAAAAAAATAAACTTATTTCAGTTTATACAGATTCCCTTCTTGAATAGTTGTTTGTTAAACACGTTATTTGAGATATGATGTAAAAATCAACGTTAATAAATTATTTAATAACAAAAACTTATTTCAATTAGAGGAGATATAAGAACTGGTACCCAGATTAATCAAGATGCATTTTATTCATAAGCTTCTTTGATACATGGCAGCTTTAAAAATTGCACATATATTTGTGTATATAAAATATATATACACATATATAGCACATATATATATATATAACATAGAGAGAGAAGTGAAAGCAATTATGATGTTGACACTTTTAACTTGGGGAGCTGGGGTTTTTGCTCAGTTGTAGAATATTTGCTCATATACATGGGCCCACATTTGATCCCCAGTGCTATAAAAATAAAATAAACATATTTTCTAAACTTGGACATGAGGATCTCAAGGATTATAGAAATAAATGCTGGAAGCATACAATAAGAACATTTATAAGACATAAGTGCTGGTAGAATAAACTGACTTCCCCTAAAGGGTAACAATGTTGGAAAAATTCTTTTCTATAACACCTCATTAGCCAGCAATGTAGAATAAATGGGGCATTGCTCTCTATTGATTTGCCTCTATGGCCTCTGTAACTAAATGTGGCCTAAGGCAGTTCTGCAAACAGTAGGAGTCCTGAATGTTTAATTGTTGCTTGAATAGTTTTTCATTTTCTTGGATCCTGATTTCTTCATATAGTAGATAATGTAGCTTGGATCCACCATATCTATTAGTGGCTCACATGTTGAAGCATTAGTCTCCAGCTGATGTTACTTCTGAGAGAGGCAGGAAGCTTTTGGAGATAGAGCTTAACTCAGGTAACTAGATCACTGAGGGCATGCCTTAATTTAAAGGTTTTATATTCTCTCCTTTGAAGTCAAGTTTAGAATTGCAAAGGGCAATTGATATTTATGTCATATGGAAGTTAGATTTAAAACAAAACATACATGAAATCTTGCCACAGGGTCAAATACTTTATGAGTGTGGAGGGGCGGGGATCAAACAGACTAAATTATGGAATAGCAGTGGTAAACTCCCATAACCGATAGTTTAGCTAAATAAATATTAGAAAGTTGAAAAGTGTCTTGTCTGAGAGGAGTTAAGGGGAAGGAGTTGGACAAATGAAAAGAAGGTCTGCAGGCTGATACTTATTTGAAATGAAAGTAGGCAATTGGTGGGGAAGTATAGGGTTGAAATACATCATGTGTTGTCTCTGTGGAGCCGATTCCTTTTCTCATTTCCTTGTTTCCATAATAGTGGGCCTTACCATAGCTCACAGTAATAAAATCAAGGGTTCATGGATTAAAATTCTGAAATTAGAATTCAAAATTAACCTTTCCTCCTTCCAGCTGATTTTCCAAGGTGTGTTGCTGAAGTAATAAAAGCTTGAACATCACTTGGGTATTATTATAAATATGGTTGCTGTCTAAAATCCTCTAGAATATCAGAGTCAGGCACCTCCTACCAGTATGTTACTGAGTGTACACACATTAAGAGCAGTTGAATGGAATTGTGTTGAGACTACAAAACACAATTCCCCTGGCTTTTGTGTCTTGTCTGCAACCTTAGAGAATTGTTTCTCTTTTACCTTGAACAGCATCCTCAATGAAGCTCCCATTTATGTTTCTGTAGTAACTTGAATTATATATATATATATATATATATATTTACTTCAAGTCAAATCAGACACAGATCTCTATTCTATTTAGGAATTCTTCTTTCTTTCCTATCTGCCTACTTTCTTTCTTCCTCCCTCCTCTCCTTTTTCTTTCCCTCCTTCCCTCTTTCTTCACTCTTCTTCTTTTCTCTCTCCTTCTCCCTCCCCCTTTTTTCTGTTCTCTCATTCTCTCATTTCTTTTTGCTTTTCCTCTTCTGTTTGATACTTGAAATTGGTGAATAAACCAAGGCAATTAGACTGTTAAGTAAATGTATCACTACTTAGCAAAGCCCCCAGTTATTTTTGTTATGTCTATTTGTTTGTTGGAAGTGAGAAAGATCAATTAAGATCAGCTCTAAAGAATATTAAATTACTTGAATAATCATTTTGATTTTGTTTGAGATGACCTAAACTTCTACCAATTGTTCAGTCCACATACTTTGGAATACATTATTAGGGTTCTTTGAATATTTTAATATTAGCTTACATCATCTATCATTGAAGTTATCATTAAAAGAAACATTATTTAAAGACTTGGCAATCCATGATCCTGACTTCTATGTCTGTGGATAAATAGTTTCAAATGAAATCATTTTCAAATAAAAATACTAGAAAAGGCGTGTCTATGTAGAAATGTTCTTTCTCATGAGAAACCAATCCTGTCTTTAATTGCTATATAGCACATACTTGCACAATCTTTAAACTGTATTAGTATTGTAAGTAATCTGGAGATAGTTTAAAGTATACAAGAGGAAATGCTTAAATTATATGCCAATACCATATCTCAATAAAGTAATTAAAAATTCACAAATATTCCCATCTAAGTTTCCCAAAGATACTTAGGTGATGACTCTGCATATAAATTTCAGCACAATTTAACTTAGCTGCCAAGAGGTTGATAGACATGGAAGAAGAGAGTGGAATTTTTGATGCTTAATTGGAAATATTTACACTATTGTCTATTCATATAAATATGCTTTAATTTACAAATATGTTTGTTCATTCTATATATTCTTTATCATCTTCATAAAGGATACTTGCATTTACCCGATAGAATATATTCAAGAAAAAAACGTAATCATATATGTTCTCTTTTTTTTCAGTTTTTCATAATCCATTATTTGAATATAAAATGAGGATAAAAAGAAGAAAACAAATTTAACTCTTTATCTCCTAAATGTTTTTAAATGAATTTGTGATTTTCTTTACTTGTCTGCTAGCTTTTTTTTATTTTTTAGCCATTGGCTAGTATTCTATAACTCTATCTGGATTGACTAAAAATTCTGCATAAACATAAATGGAGAATACCAAAGGCAAGGTGAGATTTACGTGTTTGATCTCCAAGAAATAAACTGAGAAGACTGAGAAAAATATTGTCTGCTAAGAAAGAAATTATTTCCATTAGAGTGTATCCTTTTTAGAAAAGATATTTTTATGCTCTCTATTAAATTGTTCATCACCAATGCTCTTCAGGATCATATCACCCAGAAAAGACAAGGCTTAAAGCAAAAGGCTGAATATTTTCTTAAGAAGAAAAAAGCACTATGAGAATTTCAAAGGACATACAGAATCCTTCTCTTATAAGCACATTAATAACTTGCAAATACATCGTCACATTTAAGGGAAAATTTCTAGTATATTTTTACCTAAGTATGAGAATTTCTGTATTAAGTTAAGGAGTACATAAAGAAGAAATAAAAACTAAGCAAAAGTGCTTTTGGAAAATATTTCAAACTCAAAACTTTGTTATTTCAATTCCTATATTGATCTATGTAGACAGTTTTTCATGAAATATTCAGTCCTATTAAATTCACACATTATCCTTCCTAAATTAATCTTCTTGAGCTATCCTTTGAATTTGTATGTATTTCCTTTTGGGTTATAAAAATATATTCTTATCAGGCCGGGAGTTTGGCCTGATGGTAGAGTGCTTGCCTAGCATGCACGAAGACCCTGGTTTGATTCCTTAGTACCACATATATAGCAAAAAGCCAGAAGTGGTGCTGTGGCTCAAGTGGTAGACCCCTATCCTTGAGAAAATCCAGGGACCGTGCTAAGGCCCTGACCTCATGCCCAGGACTGGCAAAAAATATATATTTTTATAATTTAGTAATATTAGAAAGGTTCATAATATACTATGATCAAACAGGATTCATCATAGGGATGCAAAACTCTTCAACATATGCAAATCAATTAATATAATTCAACACATCAATAGGAGCAAGGACAAGAATCACATGATTGTCTCAATAGATGCAGAAAAGGCATTTGACAAGATCCAACACCCTTTACACTAAAAGCTCTGGAGAAACTAAGAATCCATGGAACATTCCTCAGTAAAATAAAGGCTGTGTATGACAAACCCACAGCTAGCATGATACTTAATGGTGAAAAGCTAAAGCTAAAATCATTTCTTCTAAAATCAGGAATGAGACAAGAATGCCCATTCTCTCTACTCTTTTTTTTTTTTTTTTTTTTTTTTTTTTGCCATTCCTGGGCTTGAGCTCAGGGCCTGAGCACTGTCCTTGGGCTTTCTCAAGGCTACAGCTCTACCACTTGAGTCTCAGCACCACTTCTGTTTTTTTTTTTTTTCTATGTATGTGGTATCAAGGAATCAAACCCAAGCACTCTACCACTAGGCCAAACTCCCAGCCTCTCTACTCCTCTTTAACATAGTATTAAAATTCCTAGCCAGAGTAATAAGGGAAGAAGCACGCATAAAGGGGATACAAATTGGAAAAGAGGAAGTGAAACTAGCCCTCTTTGCAGACGACATGATTCTGTATTTAAAGAAACCTATAGACTCCACTCCCAAGCTGCTTGAGCTAATTCAAAACTTTGGAAAGGTAGCAGGGTATAAAATTAACCCTCAAAAATCAACTGCCTTCCTCTATGAGAACAATGAGAGGAGTGAGGCAACAATCAGGAAAGCAACTCCTTTTGCAATAGCCTCAAAGAAAATAAAGGACCTAGGAATTAACTTAATTAAGAATGTAAAGGACCTTTTTGATGAAAATTTTAAAACCCTGAAAAAGGAAATTAAAGCAGAACTGAGGAAATGGAAAAACCTTCTATGCTCCTGGATTGGAAGAATTAACATCATGAAAATGGCAATCTTGTGTGAATCTACAAATTCAACACAATACCCATCAATATCCCAATGCCGTCTCTGAAGAAGAAATAAGAATGGCCTATGGACATGAAGAAAAACTCAACATGTCTGTCCATAAAAGAAATGCAAATCAAAACAACTCTAAGATTCCACTCCACTCCAGTTAGAATGCCCAGGATCAAGAAAACTAACAATTACTGATATTGGAGGGGTTGTGGCCAGGAGGGATCACCACTAGGCTATTGGTGGGATTGTAAACTCATTCAACCACTATGGAAAGCAGTATGGCAGTTCCTCAAAAGACTAAACATAGAGCTCCCCTATGACCCAGAAATTCCACTACTTGGCATTTACGCAATCATCCAGAAACAAGAACATACTAAATCCACTAGCACAAAGATGTTCGATTCTGCACTATTTACCATAGCAAAGATATGGAACCAACCCAGATGCCCATCAATTGATGAGTGGATCAACAAGATGTGTTATTTACACACAATAAAATTCTATGCTGCTGTCTGAAAGAATGACATCACCCCATTTGAAAGGAAATGGAAAGAATTAGAAAAAAATCATATTAAGTGAAGTAATTGTGTCATAATCAGTAGAAATCTTGGGCTCTCCTAGCAGAGATTTACAACAGAACAAAACCTAAATACATAAGGCCACATAAATTGATGCCAAATGAAAGGATCTCCAGGATATAGAAACAAAAGCCATATAATCAGTGATTGTTGTTGTCAAGGTACTATGTTATCTCTCATCTCTTTTGTTGTCTCTTGGTTATCGCATATTGTTACAGAATTTTACCTTGTTATCCGATATATTGTATATATGTGTTTTTTGGCTATTTGAAATAGGAGAGGGAAGGGGGGAAAACAAGTTGAGGGGCAGGGTGGGGGGAAGGAAATGGGGACCAAAGACATGAGAAAGGGTATCAATATCTGTGAAGTAATGCACCTTCTATCTGGTGAATATAATTAACCCTTTTATTAATTACAAGAAAAAATTACAAGAAAAAATAAATAAAACGTATTTTTAAATAATTGAGGGAGTGTTATGTAATTTTAACAGACAAGTATACATTAAGATATAGTGTAAATGACAAAATAGGATAATAGAAACTAATAAAAATACTCATAAATAGTAAGGTACTCTTGATTATGATGAGCTCTTCTTGCATTTCTTCCACTTAAATAATATTTTTTTCCTTTTATTTCTTCTTCATTTTTTGTGCATACTTATTACAGGTCTACTGCTCTATCGCATAAGTTTTGTCTCTAATCCAACATCTTTCTGGTTAATTGGAGATGGGGTTTCATGAACTTTCTGCCAAAGTTTCGTTTCGAACTAGGTTCCTCCAGGTCCCAGGCTCTCATCCTCCTTGCTCTCTAGTTTTTGTATGTCAATTTTAATAGAGTGGATACATCTATTTCTCTTTTGCAACTATAAATCTGAAGTTTAGAAAGTTGCTGTGGTTTGAATTTGAATTGTCTCTCAAAATCCACTAGCACAATGATGTTCATTGCAGCACTATTTACCATAGCAAAGATATGGAACCAACCCAGATGTTCCTCAGTTGATGAGTGGATCAACAAGATGTGGTATTTATACACAATGGAATTCTATGCTGCTGTCAGAAAGAACCACATCTCCCCATTTGTAAGGAAATGGAAAGACTTAGAAAAAATCATATTAAGTGAAGTAAGCCAGACTCAAAGGAACATAGGCTCAATGGTTTCCCTCATTTGTCATAATCAGTAGAAACCTTGGGACTCTTCTAGCAAAGATTTGCAATAGAGCAAAACCTAGATACCTAAGGCCATGTAGTAGGACGCTAAATGAAAGGGCCTCTAGGATATAGAAACAAAAGCCATATAATGAGTGATTTTTGTCCTTAATGTACTATGTTATCTCTCATCTCTTTTGCTGTCCCTTGGTTATCTCATATTGTTACAATATTTCATTTTGTTATCTGATATATTGGAGATATGTGTATTTGGTTCTTTGAAATAGGATAGGAAAGGGGAAAAACAAGGTGAGGATGGGGGTGGGGGGGAGGGAATTGGGGACCAAGACATGAGAAAGGGTAGCAATGTATGTGAAGTAATGCACCGTCCATCTGGCGAATGTAATGTAACCCTTCTATTAATTACAATAAAAAATATATGGAAAGAAAAGGCTGTGTGTTGAAGACTTGGTTGCCATTCCATGATGGTATTCAAAGACAGTGGATCCTCTAGAAATTATAGTCTCAAGCGAGGAAATTAAGTCATGGGGACATGATCTCAACCTCCTTCTTTCAGTCTCTTTGCTTCCTAAGATGAAACTCTCATCTCAAGTACACTACCATAATATTGTACTCCCTGATCACAAGTCTAAGCTAAGAGGCTAACTGGCCATGAATCAAAACCTCTGAAACAATGCATTATAATAAGCCTTTTCTCCTTAATAGTTATATGATCCAAATATTTTATAACAGTGATAGAAATTTGACTAACCCCAAAGTATTAGCACTTTTTCAAAACTTCCAAATAATGTCATAGATTATGTCATTTGAAGTCTAATTAGCATAACTCCAAACTTTATACTAAACACTACAGTAGATCCACTTGACAAGGTTTGCACTAAAACTTATTCAAATTTTCCAGTGATAATTCATGTAATTTTTCCATTGGTTATTTTTTTCATGAATTTTGAAGTAATTCTAAGATTATGGTCAGATTTTTAATTAGTACATTTAATTCATTTGACATTATAGAAAAAGAGATGAATGTGCATTGATGTAGTTATATTTAGGGCTTGGTTTTCCTGAGATCAGTGTTGAGTTTTGAGATACCAATGCTTACCTAAAATAATGAAATGTATGACACATTTAAAGCAAGAATACATATCATCCACTATATTAGTACAATGTAATCTACACAATTAATCTAAAGATTCCAGGATATTGGACAGTGAGAAAATAGTTAATGAAGCCATCATCATCAGTCAAATACTTAACAAGAATGAAATGATCCTTGGCAATATTGACAAAGGCCAAAAGGGATTTGAAATACTAAATGTATGAAGTGACTTACTTGGAATATAAGTGAGAGAAGATATAACTTTAGGATGTACTTGAAATAATTTAGTTTTCCAAATTTTAATTTAACCTTAGACAAATATTGAAAAATGAGTAATCAAATAGAGTCTTTACATTCTAGGAGAAATTATGGGTTAGTATTTGTCAAAATGTTCCAGAAACATAGCATAAACACAGACATGTATATATGTATATACATACACAGAATAATTATAAAATATTTTCTCTTGCAATTATGGAAACTAAGAAGTCACATGATCTGACATCTGAAGCTAGAGACTCCCCCAAAAAACTATGCTCTATTTATAGTCCATAGGCAAAAGTAGAGACCTGATGATATATATGTATATGTATATGACAAACATATTTATGATATATATGTATATGTATTTATGGTTCAATATGATGTGAATGCTTAGAAATCAGTAGTAAGACAGAAAACAAATGTTTGAGTTCACCAGATAAACCATGAATCTTACTACATCTGGCATTTTGTTGTTACTGCATTGTTTGCTTATTGTTTTGGTGTTTTTACACTTTCAGTGGCTTTGGAAAGGGCCATCTGCTGTCTTCAATATTAATTCAAATGCTAATCTCTTTCATAAATAATCTATATACATACCCAAAAATAATATTTAGCTTCAACATCCGTTGAGGAAATCACATTGACATATAAATTAACTATCAAATGAATTGATGACTCCAATGAGTTTTCAGTGGTTGCATCTAAATCATTGATAGAATTGGAGGCAGCTCAATCATTAGACAAACAATCCAAGAAGGGAAGTAAGGAAAGAGAAAATTAATGATTTCAGATAATATGTTTTATCTTCTGTCTGAAACATGATGAATAAAAACATTAAAATAATTTACTAATTATAAATTTTGCTGGAATGATTATATACTGGGAAACTGTTTTAGTAAAAACTTGACTATAGTGCTTGAGTCTACTGAAACTGATAGACATTCTTGGTTTAATAAAGTTGGAAGCATTGTAAGTAAGAGTCTGGCAAATTTAAGATCAAAGTACCAGCCGATCAATCCACTATAGGCAAAAGTCACTTCGTGCTTCACAGATTGAGTCATATCCTTTGTTTCAGCCTGATACAAGGGGTCATTATGGGACGGTCAGCTTTTTAAGGTCTATCAACACTGTTGTGTTGATTGTTAAGATTTAATATCTAAATTTTGAGGATACAGTCTATTTACATTATAGCAAAATAATATACCCAGAGTGCATGACATTCACAATCATTAAGGACATGCAGTTAGAAACTAGTATGCACGTCAGACTTTTCTTTTTTTCTTTTCTTTTTTTTTTTCCAATCCTGAGGCTTGAAGTTGGGACCTGAGCACTGTCCCTGAGCTTTCTCAGGGCTAGCATTCCACCACTTGAGCCATAATACCACTTCTGGCTTTTTTTTTTCAGTGTATGTTGTTCTGAGGAGTTGAACTCAGAGCTGTATGCATCCTAGGCAAGTACTCTACTATAAGGCTACATTCTCCACCCCTGAGTTTTCTTACAAAGAAACAAATCTTTACCATAAACCCATTCGTTTCATGTCTATGTCACATAACCCACTTATTCCTTCACCAATAAAAAAATATGGATATTGATCAACCAATTTGATTAGATTGCATAAAAATGAATTTTAGTGTTAAAAATATCCCAGAACATAAATGAAAAGATCCATTTCTAGCATATCAGTGTAAGATGAGCCATTATACCTGCCCCAGGAAAAATGGTGAAGTCTTCTAAATGCTAATGATCTAAATTCTCTGAAAATTATCCGAAGGTAATGCAATAACTGCAAGAAAACTAAAAAGTTAGATATTGTAGGACTCTCTCATTTCTAGTCTATTTCCAGACTTACTCTCAGCATCTAAACTGAGAGACAGTTTTGTGACTGAACTCTTAACCTTTGGGATGAATCTAATTCAAGAAGATTAGAAGTGAGATAAACTCTAAGGCAACCAATTGCTGGCCACAGGAGATTGATTGGTGGATGGGAAAATCTCTCTCATATCTGGTATCAGAAACATTTTGAGTTGTACTGAGAGCAGAGTAGGAAAATCAATGTTGCTTGTATGGGGTTTATAGCCTATTACACAATGTGTAAAATGCATTTTGATATACAGTTTCCTATAAGTCAGATATAAAAATAAATGATTGGACAATTATCCAGAAGGATTATATATCAATTCATTCTGAAAAGTTGAACTATCAAGTTGATCAGAAATTTGTGTGAACTCATTAGTCAGTCTACATCTTTCTGATTGGAAAGCCAAACTACAATAAAAATAAAACCTGCTGAACAAGTAAATATTTATGAAATCAAATTGAAGGTTTTATTTCTTTTGTTTTATTTATATGTCCAATTATAGAACATACACTCACACATATGCATGCACACATGCAGACACTAAAGATGCTAAAAAAATATTTTTCATTGGTCTTACTTCCACATTGTATCACTTCATTTTTCGAGTTTATAAGAAGTGCAGGAGCCGGGAGTTTGGCCTAGTGGTAGAGTGCTTGCCTAGCATGCATGAAGACCCGGGTTTGATTCTCGGTACCACTACATAGCAGAAAAACCGGAAGTGGTTCTGAGGCTCAAGTGGTGGAGTGCTAGCCTTGAGAAAGTCCAAGGACAGTGCTCAAGCCCTGAGCCCAAGCCCAGGACTGGCAAAAAAAAAAGAAGAAGAAGTTCAATAACATTGTCAACTGGCTTAACACCACTGGGAATGGGAATAGTGAGAGGTCTTTGGCAGAGGAATAGCATGTATTTCTGCCTGCCTGGGTGGTGAGAATATTTTATTTAGGTATTGGACAAAGATCTTTCACACACACACACAGTATGTAGTAACTCCTAGCAACTTAAAATTTTACACTGTTTAAAATTCACAGATATCACCATTGTTCTTTTAGATCTGTAATTACAACTGTTAGTTAAAAATGAGACACAAGATAATTGGAAAAGGTATATGAGATGAAGTCAATGGACTTTCCTCATTCCATCCATTAGTTATTCTTTTTTAAAATTGTATTTTATTGTTGTGCTAATGTACAGAGTGGTTACAGATACATTCATGTGTTTTCATGTTTTTGTTCCCTTTTCCTTCCTCCTCCCCCTCCCAATCATCATTTTCCATCCTCCCCCTCTCTATTTCAAATAAACCACTAAATGTATACACAATGTATATACCAGGTAACAAAGTCAGACACAGCAGCCATAAGATCATTGGATACTCTTTCAATGGATACTCTGAACAAAAAAATGGAATAGAGAAATAGGATGGGTGATATTGGTCAGGAAGCATTGTACTCATAATCTCACTTATGGAATTGTAACCTTCTATGACTACTTAAAGATAAAAAATTTAAAATGATACATTTTAAACCATCTTTATGCCAAAAGATAACAGTTAACTGTATCAAAATAATAGCCAACACCATTTCAGAGTCAGATTAAATTTGTAAGGACAAAGTCAGAATGGTACAAACTACACATTACAATCCATTGATGTGTATGCATGGATTGAAAGCTTACATATAAATGTATTTGTTAACATCTTGATCCTAGTTAGGTTTAGGTGATTCCCATAATAAAATACACATTAGCTACATTTTTACTATAAGCTGGAAAACACAAACATAAATATCTTGTGTATATAGACTAGAAAAATACATTGTAAATACAATTTATTTTATTCATCTCTAATAGGGATATTACTTTAACATATGCTTTTCTCCTATTCCAATCTGCTATAGACTCATTAAACTCTACCTTCCATAATATTGATGCCTGTGATTTTCTTAGATCCAACATGCTACAGTAAGTTTTATCTGAGGGAAAAATTGTAATTGAATAATTTTGTAGCATATAGCTAGAATGAATGGTGGTAGCTGATATCACAAACCCCCAAAATGTTTTTTGTTTTGCTACTTTGAATCAAAACATAAAGTTTTACAATTAGACTGTCAAATCTAGCCTAGTAAGTTTGTTTATAGGGAAAATTATCATCATTTTTTTTTGCCAGTCCTGGGCTTGGGCTCAGGGCCTGAGCACTGTCCTTGGACTTTCTCAAGGCTAGAGCTCTACCACTTGAGCCTCAGCACCACTCCCGACTTTTTGCTATGTATGTGGTACCAAGGAATCGAACCCAGGTCTTCGTTCATGCTAGGCAAGCACTCAACCACTAGGCCAAACTCCCAGCCCAATATCATCATTTTAATACATAAAGTATTTTAACCAAATGGAATTCTTACTTTGTTTTGTTCATTTTCATTGTATCTGAAGAACACAATGTCTTCATCTTGTCAGGGAACAAAGTAGAAACTTAGAATTCACCCATTCATTCTCAACTCAAACATTCCTTTTTCAAGTTAGCTCTTAAATAATTCAGTGTGGACTATAGAACTTGCAAAGATGTGAGTTTTTTGGGCCTCCTCTGCTAATAATTTGAACATTACATGTTATAGCATACTTTTGTAAAATATATTCATTCGCTCAACAAATATTTATGTAGCACTGATGCTGTAGATATATATAATTAAACAGAGCAGAGTTTGTGCTTAAGAAGTTGTTATCAAGTGGGAAAAAATTCCAGTTGTTACTAATTCTTTGCCTAACAGTGACAGAGTTCTAAGATACTCAGATATCACTTGTTTCTCTTTCTAAGCTAGAAATCTGTGGGTAAAGTTGTTCAAGCAACTGCTTCTAGATCTTTTCATCCCTGACACATTTTCTAGGGCTTTCTAGTTAATAGTACTCCTATGTTGCAGAGATAATAATAAATGTTAGATCTTGATTCATATATGTCTATGAAATAACAATGGAATTGTTTTCTCCTTTGACAATTTAACTTAAATGTAGATTCTTACCCTAGTAATATCTTAGTAATGTTTATTTGACGTACTTATTTTCAGGTCAGAAATCACATTTTCTTTTCTCCTCTTTTAATAATTTTATTGTGATTAATAGAAGGGTTACATTATATTCACCAGATAGAAGGTGCATAACTTCACAAACATTGATACCCTTTCTCATGACATGGTCCCCATTTCCCTCTCCCTCCCTCCCCCCATCTTGATTTTCCCCCTTCCCTATTCAGTTTCAAATAACCATTAAACACATATAAAATATATCAGAAAACAAGGTGAAATATTGTAACAATATGAGATAACCAAGGGATGGCAAAAGAGATGAGAGATAACATAGTACATTAAGGACAACAATCACTCATTATATGCCTTTTGTTTCCTTATCCTGGAGGTCCACATTTAGTATCATACTATTTGGCCTTATGTCTATAGACATTGTTTTATTGTAAATCTCTGCTAGGAGAGCCCAAAGTTTCTACTGATTATGACAACTGAGGGAGACTATTGGGCCTATGTTCCTTTGAGTCTGGCTTACTTCATTTAATATGATTTTTTCTAAGTCTTTCCATTTCCTTACAAATGGGGCAATGTCGTTCTTTCTGACAGCAGCATAGAATTCTACTGTGCATAAATACCACATCTTGATGATCCACTCATCAACTGAGGGACATCTGGGTTGGTTCCATATCTTTGCTGTGGTAAATAGTGCTGCAATGAACATCATTCAATTCCTTCATACCATATACATAGAAAAAACCTGGAAGTGGTGCTGTGGCTCAAGTGGTAGAGCTCTATCTTTGAGAAAGTCCAAAGACTGTGCTCAGGCCCTGAGTTCAAGCCTCAGTAATGGCAAAAAAAAAAAAAAAAGAAGCAGAAATCACATTTTCTATTTTTCCTTCTGACATAGTGCCATCCAATTTCCTCTTTTATATTTTAGTCTTATCCTTCAGTAAAACCTAAGGGGGAATCAATGATAAAATAGTTTTATGTGACTTCAGTCATCTCTTGATCAGAACATAAGATCTTTTTTAAAAAATAGACTGTGTGGAGATCGATGGAAGATGGCGGCAGTTCAGGGTGAGACGAACAGAGCTCCTGCCAAGATTCATATACTGACAGTGCAGGGACAGTCCTCTAACAGAAACTGATCCTAAGTAAGCTTTAGGACCACAGAGAACTCAGGTAGAGAGGAAAAAAGGCAGAATACCAGTGTGAGAAGAGAGCATGGAGCTCAGCCACGAAGCAGCCGGGGAGACAAAGGCTCTTCTGAATCAGAGCAGAGACAGCGCTCCACAGCAGCGCAGACCCGCTGGCTGCAGACAGAGACACACAGAGCCTGCGCGAGCCAAGAGCCAACACCTGGCCGTGCACAGACCTGCCAGCTTCACGGAACTGGAGAATCCAGCAATGTGTGAGTAGCTCCCAGGAGCAGATGCCACTTCTGCTCTGGGAACAGCTTTGGGAGGGAGCCCCTCTCCCTCCAGCTGAGAGCAGCGCCATCTTGACTGTTGGCAGGGCTTGGCCAAAGCAATTGGAGCCTGAGAGGTGTTGCTGACAGTGCCTGGCAAAGGATTTCCCAGCGATCCCTTAGCCAGAAATCTGGCCCCAGAGCTGCTGAAGTCCATCCCCTGCACTGCCCCAGACCTAGTAAACAAAGCCGCCCACAGATCTTTCAGCTTTGTTTTACCAATCAAGCAATCTGATCCGAAAAACCGCAAAGCCAAATCACAAGAGAAAAAGACTTTGTGAAGTGTTTAGATCCCAAAATTAGTGGAGACACAAGTTTCCTATCCTGAACCTCCACCAAAAAAAAAAAAACAAAACCTTAAGAATACCCCTTTTTTTTCTTCTACCCAATTTCATTTGCATTTTTAGATGTTCTTATTTTTCTCTTTGCCATTTAACCTACACCTTTTTTTTTCTAATGTTATGATTTACTCCTTTTTTTAATTTTTTTCTCCTCTCTTTTCCTGCAATCCTGCTGTCACTGTGGTCATTCCTAGAAACACAGTGACAGCTCTGGGTACAATCTGAATAAAAACGATATCCACATTGATATAGTCACCTGTTTTTCAAACTCCTGGTTCTCAACCCTAGTATCTCTTGGGTAAGAACTCAGAACAGTGAGGAATCTCCCCCCACCTTTTCTTTTTTTTTTTTTTAAGTTTTGTGTTTTTTTTGTTGTTGGTGTGTGTGTGTGGGGGGGTGTGTTCTGTTTCATTTTGTTGACTTTTTTTTTCTTTTCAAAATTTGTATCATGGAAATCTCCTATATCTACCTCCCTCTTTTCTCTATATATACTTCTTATTACTCTTCTTATTTTGATAAGTTTTATCTAAGTTCATCTAAACCTTCTACACAAATACTCTACCTGTCTATCATCTTGGTCAGTTATCCTTACACAATGCTTTTTCTTTTTCTTTTTTCTTTTTGGCCAGTCCTGGGCTTGAGCTCAGGGCCTGAGCACTGTCCTTGGACTTTCTCCAGGCTAGAGCTCTACCACTTGAGCCACAGCACCACTTCTGGCTTTTTTCTATGTATGTGGTACTGAGGAATTGAACCTGGGTCTTCGTGCATGCTAGGCAAGCACTCTACCACTAGGCCAAACTCCCAGCCACAATGCTTTTTCTTCATTACTATAATATTCTTACACTCCTGTATTATTCTCTTCCTACCTACCTTGTCGTCTTTCATATTATTTTTCTATCTCTGGTCCTCCGTTCATCCTTCAACTCTTATAATGCATGGATGTACATTTGATGGTTGTTGAGCAATGCTGTGTACCTAGGTGTTCAATTATACTCTAGGTCCAGAGGGACTTAAATACAATAGAGATTGGATTGAGGGGCTTATTGTTTTGATCATAAATTGGTCATCTGTGATTGTATTAGATTTCTATGTAAGTGTACAAAAAGAAAGAGAGGGTGATACTACCAATCTAAAAGAGCAAACATCAATTGTCAGCCAACTAAAAAGGTCTAGGTTGGTTATATCTGAAAAAATTATAATCTTGTTTAGTATTAATCTTGCTCCCATCTTCAAATGGGCAGAACAAGAAACTCAAGAAAAATGTCAAATCAAGGAATAGCATCTCCCACCCAACACAAACAGGCAATGGAACAGTCAGTGGCAAATCTAGAGGAGACCCTTCCAAGTGCTCTACAAATGCAATTGATAAACATCATTAATGAAAAATGTGAAAACATAAAGAGATAAGGGAGGAAGCCAGAGCTAAACAAGAGGAAATCATAAACAGGGTGATAAGTGAAAAAGGGGAAGCCATAAAGGAGGCCATAATAAAGGTTTTTCAAAGAAAAATGGATGAATTCATAGAATCCACGAATAAAAAGGTGACCAAACTCCAACAAATGTCCAAAGAGAATAAAGCTGCTGAGCTAACCACTCAATGGAAATCAAGGAGCTAAAGAAATCCATACATGATCTAAAACAAGAGATGCAAGGCACCAAAAATGAGCAATTAGAAGCAAGGGAGATGAAGAATAAAGTAGATAGCTTTGATAGCAGGTTAGACAATGCAGAACAGAGAATTTCCAGGGCTGAAGATAATTTAGTTGTTATACAAAAAGAACAGAAAATGAGTCAATTCAAATCTAGGAAATATGAGAAAACGCTACAGGAGGTCCAAGATACAATTAGGAAGCCTAATTTAAGGCTAATTGGTATTGAGGAGGGTCTGGAGAAAGAGGTCAATGGTATTGGAAATATACTTCAGGGAATCATCTCAGAGAACTTCCCAAATATCCAGAAGGGCAGGCCCATCCAGATACAAGAAGCTTATAGAACCCCAAACAGACCTGATCAGAAAAGGACATCCCACCACCACATTATAATCTGAACTGGATCAACAGAGGCCAAAAATAGGATCCTAAAAGCAGCCAGGGAGAAGAGATCACCTACAAAGAAAAACCAAACAGAATAATCCCAGATTTCTCAGCAGAGACCATGCAAGCAAGAAGAGATTGGAATGATATATGCCATGCCCTTAAGTCAAATAACTACCAACCAAGAATACTGTACCCACCTAAGCTCTCATTCATAACTGAAGGAACAATAAAAACATTCCATTCCATGGAAACGCTGCAACATTATGTAGCAACAAAACCAACATTACAGAAAATTCTCAAAGATGTTCTACACATAGAAAACCAACACAAATGTAACACAGAGAAAGACATGGCACCTAAAACTCATAACATCTAAGTACCACAAAAACTATCAAGACACGGGCCCTAATGAAAGCTTGTAAAAATGGCAGGAACTAATAAATATTTCTCAATCCTGACTCTCAATATCAATGGGCTTAACTCTCCAATTAAATGACATAGATTATCTAGTTGGATCAAAAAGCAAGATCCATCATTCTGCTGTCTTCAATAGGCACATCTTACCCCCCAAAACAAACATTTTTTTGAAAGTGAGAGGTTGGAAGAAAGTATATTAAGCTAACGGCCCCCATAAACAGGCTGGAGTTGCCATCCTCATATCAGATAAAATAGACTTCAAACTAAAATTAGTGAGAAAAGAAAAATAAGGTTACTACATACTACTAAAGGGATCTTACCTCCAGGAGGACATAACCATCTTAAATATCTACACACCGAATCGCGGAGCTCCGAACTTCATCAAGCAAACTTTACTTTCATTGAAACCATACATAGATCAAAACACAGTGATTGTTGGTGACTTTAACACACCACTCTCACCTTTGGACAGATCAACAAGGCAAAAACTCAACAGAGAAAGCTTAGAATTGAACAACTATATAGACCAACTAGATGTAACAGACAAATGCAGATTATTCCACCCAGCAACAACACAATATAAGTTTTTTTCAGCAGCACATGGAACATTCTCCAAAATAGACAACATTTTAGGCCATAAAACAAACCTGGACAGATTCAGAAACACTGAAATTATTCCCTGCACTCTCTCAGAACACAAGCACATCAAATTGGAACTGAACACCCATCTCCACCAAGGAAAACCCTGTAACTCATGGAGATTGAACAACACATTTTTTAATCACCAATGGGTATCGAAGAGATCAGAACAGAAATCTAACATTTTATCAAATTTAACAAAAAGGAGCACACAGAATACCACCAGCTCCTTTGGGACAGGACAAAGGCAGTACTCAGAGGAAAATTTAGAGCTCTGAGTGCCTACAATAACAAATTGGAAAAATCACAAACCAACAATTTAATGTATCACCTTAAGCTCCTGAAAAAAGAGCAACAAACCAACCCTAATCTCACTAGCAAATTATTAAAATCAAAGCAGAATTAAATGATTTGGAAGCCAAAAAAACTATAGAAAGAATCAACAAAACAAGGAATTGGTTGTTTGAAAGAATTAACAAATCAACAAACCCTTAGCAAATCTTACCAAAAGAAGAAGAGAGCATACCGAAATAAAATCATAGATGAAAATGGTAATATCATGACAGAAATTACCAAGATCCAGAGTATCATCAGGGAATACTTCTCAAACCTTTATGCCCAAAAATTTGAAAATCTAGAAGAAATGGGCAAATTCCTAGCTAATATTAACATACCCACTCTGAACAAGAAGAACTAACCCAACTAAACAGGCCTATTTCAAGCTCTGAAATAGAAATGGCAATAAGAGACCTCCCACCTAAGAAAAGCCCAGAGCCAGATGGATTCACAGCTGAATTCTGTAAGGTCTTCAAAGTAGAGCTCACACCAAAACTCCGCAAGCTCTTCAACGAAATTGAAAATGAAGGTTCTTTACCAAACTCATTCTATGAAGCCAGTATAACCCTCATCCCCAACCAGATAGAGATTCATCAAAGAAAGAGAACTATAGACCTATTTCTTTAATGAACATCGATGCAAAACTTCTCAACAAAATACTGGCCAACCGTCTACAACAAGTTATCAAAAAAATTATACACTATGATCAAATAGGATTCATCACAGGGAGGCAAAGCTGGTTCAACATACGCAAATCAATATAATTCAACACATCAACAGGAGCAGTGACAAAAATCACAGGATTGTCTCAGTGGATGCAGAAAAGGCATTTGACAAGGTCCAACACCCCTTTATATTAAAAGCTCTGGAGAAACTAGGAATCCAAGGACCATTCCTCAATATAATAAAGGCTGTGTATCACAAACCCACAGCTAGTATTATACTTAATGGCAAAAAGCTAAAGCCATTCCCTCTAAAATCAGGAACGAGATAAGAATGCCCACTCTCTCCACACCTCTTTAATATAGTATTAGAATTCCTAGCCAGTGCAATAAGGCAAGAAGCAAGCATAAAGGGGATCCAAATAGGGAAAGAAAAAGTAAAACTTGCCCTCTTTGCAGATGATATGATCCTGTATTTAAAGAATCCTATAGACTCTACTCCCAAGCTCCTTGAGCTGATTCAAAACTTTGGAAGGGTAGCAGGGTATAAAATTAACCTTCAAAAATCAACTGCCTTCCTCTACGCCATCAGTGAGAGGAATGAGGCAACAATCAGGAAAGCAACTCGTTCGCAATAGCCTCAAAGAAAATAAAGTACCTAGGAATTACCTTAACTAAGAATGTAGAAGACCTTTTTGATGAAAACTTTAACATCCTGAAAAAGGAAATTAAAGCAGAACTGAGGAAATGGGAAAACCTCCCATGCTCCTGGATTGGACGAATCAACATTGTGAAAATGACAATCTTGCCAAGGGCTATCTACAAATTCAACGCAATACCCATCAATATCCCAATGTCATTCTTTAAAGAAATAGAAGAGGTAATCCAAAATTTCATATGGAATAATAAAGATGCTGTATAGCAAAAACACTTCTTAGCAGAAAGAACAGCGCAGGAAGAATTTCAATACCAATTATCAAAACAGCTTGGTACTGGCACAAGAACAGGCCTGAAGACCAATGGAATAGAACTGAAGACCCAGATATTAAACCACAGACCTATGGCCACCTAATATTTGACAAGGGAGCCAAAAAAATAGAATGGAAGAAAACCTCTTCAACAAGTGGTGCTGGCAGAACTGGTTAAGCACCGGCCGAAAAGTAAAGTTGGATCCTTCTTTGACACCCTGCACTAGAATTACCTCCAAATGGATCAAAGACCTGGAGGTAAAAGCCAACACACTGAAAACTTTACAAGAAGGAATAGGAGATACACTAGGCCTCCTTGGCACAGGTCATTAATTAGGAAGCCTACAGAGTGGAAGATCTTCAGCAACCTTACAACGGACCAAGGCCTTATATCTAAAATACATCAGCAGCTCAAAAAATTGAATCACTCCAAAACTAATCTCCAAAGTAACAACCATCCCATTAAAAGATGGGCCAAAGACTTAAAGAGAGTCTTCTCTGAAGAAGAAACAATAATTTCCTATAAACACATGAAGAACTGCTCAACATCTCTGGTCATAAAAGAAATGCAAATCAAAACAACTGTAAGATTCTACCTCACTCCAGTTAGAATGGCTAGGATCAAGAAAACTAATAACAACAGATGCTGGAGGGGATGTGGCCAGGAGGGATCACTACTACACTGTTGGTGGGAGTGCAAACTCGTTCAACCACTATGGAAAGCAGTATGGCAGTTCCTCAAAAGACTAAACATAGAGCTCCCCTATGACCCAGCAATTCCCCTAGTTGGCATTTACCCAATTATCCAGAAACAAGGACATACTAAATCCAACAATGTTCATTGCAGCACTATTTACCATAGAAAAGATATGGAACCAACCTAGATGTCCCTCAGTTGATGAGTGGATCAACAAGATGTGGTATTTGTACACAATGGAATTCTATGCTGCTGTTGGAAAGAATTACATCACCCCATTTGTTAGGAAACGGAAAGACTTAGAAAAGATCGTATTAAGTGAAGTAAGCCAGACTCAAAGGAACATAGGCTCAATGGTTTCCCTCATTTGTCATAATCAGTAAAAACCTTGGTCTCTCCTAGCAGAGATTTGCAACAGAGCAAAACCTTGATACCAAAGGCCATATAATATGACACCAAATGAAAGGATCTCTAGGATATAGAAACATAAGCCATATAATGAGTGATTGTTGTCCTTAAGGTACTATGTTATCTCTCATCTCTTTTGCTGTCCCTTGGTTATCTCATACTGTTACAGTATCTCACTTTGTTACCTGATTTATTGGATATATTTGTATTTGATTATTTGAAATTGTATAGGGAAGAGGGGAAAACAAGATGAGGCGTGGGGATGGGGGGGAGGGAAATGGCGACCAAGACAGTTGGAAGAGTATCAACGTATATGAATTAATGCACCTTCTATCTGGAAAATATCATGTAACCCTTCTATTAATTACAATAAAAATATATGAAAAAAATAGACTGTGTCTTAATTTCACTGAAATAATGATAAATCTCAGTATTATATTCATATTGATTTTGAAATTTCATCTTACCCACATATTTAAAAATTAAATTTCAAAACACTTTAATATGGTCAGAATTCACTAGATCTCAATTTAAACTAATGAGTCAATCTACACTCTTCTTTTCAAGCATGATTTATGTATTGTATTTATAATATATAAAAAGTAACCTTATTTAATATGAAAATGTTCAACAAAAAGGAGCATCATGAAAATTTAATTTTTAAAAACAAAGTAATTGTTTTTCATGTAAAGTATGAAAATAATTTAATTGCCTTGAGAAAACATTTTGAATTAATGTATCAAGTACTTTTCTGATGCATAAATGTACTTTATGCACAAGTATCTGTAGTCACAAAATGTTCCCTTGAACTATTTGTATTTTACTTGCGAGGACTTACACAAAATAGTGGTAAGAAAAAATATAAAGCATATCAGCATAAATAAATTTTTGTAAGTATTCCACATGTTTTTAATTTTAAAATTTGCTGTTTTGTGTTAAAGCTCTGATGTTGATATTCATCTAAGTTATTCATACTCCTTTATTTGATTTTTTGTTTCCATGGAAACACCTGCTGTGATATCACTGGTTTGTCATTTAACCTTAACCTCTAGCCTTTGTGAAAGCATGGGACATTTCTGTTTTCTCCTCCATTGTATCTATCTGCAGACTGCAACTCATGTATACCCATGGAATGCATGAGCAATAAATATTCTTCTTGAATTTCAAAAACTCAATAAGTTAATATGGGAAACAATATAATGGGGGCTTCGGCTCAATATTTAAAACTTTAGTTAATACCACATTTCACTCTTGGGAAAATTAGAAGGAAAGAAATTATTTCTTAACAGGCAACACAGATATAAAGGTTTTCAGAATATCATTTGTAGGCTAAGAATTTGTATATGCTGGAAATATACTTTGAATATCCTTTCCCAAAAGATCTCATTAGATCTAAAGCCAGGTATGATAAAGCATGGATGTGAGGAAAACCCAGGTGCTGGCTTAAATACTACATCCTTTTCAGCAAGATCAAAGCTGCTTTCCACTGAAGTTTCCCTACATCCCTACTGCCCTTCACACAGGCCTTCCCCCACTGGAAGTGTGGTCATGAATTCCTGGTGAACCAGCACAGACTTTGCTGCAGGCACAAGGAGCCGGTTCAATTCGCTGGGAATTGGGAGTAGTTACAGTCTCGCTGTGTTTAGGACATAATGGACTCTTTTAATTACGCATCTCCAGGGCTTCCTTAGCTGCTAGGAGACCCCACTTAAGTGTTCAATGAAGGAAACCCTCTTGATTCAAAGATTCAGGATATGCGGATTTGAGTACTCACTGCATCCTGCCCCCGGTGCCACTCTAGCCTCTGTTGGCTGCAGATGGCCAGGCCTGGCAAAAACTCCCCTTGTTCAAAGGGAAGATTAGCAGGTGTTTAAAAGACCACTGGCTTCTAACCAAACATTTTCCCTAATGTAATCAGAAAAATGAAAGAATATGAAAAAGGAAAGTGAAGGCTAGAAAGGCAGCAGCTGTTGGAAGCATTTCATGTAGGAAATAGATACTCATGGATTTCTAATGCATAAAATCCCTTAGAAGCCCTCTTGGAAAGCCAGAAGACTTCTAATCTGACCAGCAAACTTCACTTGCCAGGACTCCTTGTGCCCCTGAATTGAACTATTGTGTTCTTTAGTAGGCTATTATTCACAAAAATATGAATAATCAAGGAATAATCCCTATAATTTTCTATTTGGGGTATCAGAATTTAGTGTGCTAAGCAGGTAAAACAAATACAGACAGTCTTTTCTTGGAGTTCATTTATCCTGTTTAAAATCATGTGAGATCTTCACAATGAGTCTTTTAAAAAACAACCTTACAGTCATATCCAAGTACAAGAAAGGCTGTTTGTAGCTAATATTACTTTTTAGTTTCTCTACTTTCAAAATACTAAGACTTTTTCAATATGTTTGATATCCATCCACGCAATGTAGAATAATTGGTGCAGGAATTACTTGGGTTTTAATTTATAACAGGAATGTTTTTTTTTTCTGAAAATGGAACTTCCAAAGGACTCATAATGAGCTAGTTTTAGATAATAGAACAAACCAAGAACTCTGCACAGCTGGATACTTACTTCTGGTGTACTCTTTTCCCCATGGTATATTATAGCCTATTTTTCCAGAATTTGTCCAGTAAGTATCATCAAACCAAAACTCATGAGTCCTCAAAATTTAAATAAATTTACAGAATTTATTTTAAGACTAATCTACTGATGTTATCCATATTATTATGTTTGTTTCATAAACAGAAAATCAGATTTGAAGAGCTAAAGTAGACTTACATATTTGCCTATTCATTAAGTGGCATGGCCATAATGAAACCATATCTCTATAACTCCAATGTGTCTCCTTTCTATAATGATCTGTGGTTATATGTTGAATACTTTAAGCCTTCGTTTCAGTACACATCTTCCACAGCACTTCTCAGAACTAGGGCATCAGGAAAATAGAAAGTAAATCAGATTAAAATGTTGTCACACAGGCAAATATAGGATACAGTTATTGTTTTACTTTATGCTCTGTGGTGACATTGAAATACAGCTATTGCAAACTAGAAGTCGCCAAATATGTTTTGTTGAGTACATCATTTTACATAACTGACAGACCTAAGCCTATATCTCCCTCAGAGTACCAGTGTTAACTATGCTTGTCTGACAGGAAGGCACCTCTCTTACATTCCTGAAATTTCCTTTCTCCCCCTTAATATAATGGTTGGGGTTGTCTGCTATTTGTGATAACCCTTCTCCTATTTAAGCAGAAAAAGGAAAGTTTTTTCAAACCGAGAGAGACAAAATGTGGATAAACAAGGCAGCTCCACACATTCAAGGCCTGGATTGGTTTCCACAGTTATGAAATTTTGACAGTTCATCATTTTAATTTAGGGGATAGATATGGCTCCTAGGACTTACAGGAAAGTTAGTATAACTCTGTACCTGTCAATAATCAAGGTTATTGTGGTTTGCTTTATTTTTACTTTAGTTTGATTTGGTGAGAACAATGTAATCATTTTCACTCAATATTTTATCCACCAAAGTAGAAATGAATATTTCATCAAATATTCACCTCATATTATCTTTATTGAAAGTTTTTCATGAGTTTTTAATATGTTGTTAAATATATGTCTTATATAAGATAAAATGTAGGGATAAAATACAAGATTATAAAATTAGAACTAAAGCTGAGATAGTATTTGTTGAAAATTTTTGATAAAAATTATAATTTAGGACAGTTTTCATATCTATCAAAGGGCAAGAAGGAAAGAGGTGATAAAAATGGTTTTAAAATAAATATTCTGCAAAAAATCACTTGAAGTATTATTAAACACATGTCTTTATCATATTATTTACCCACTTACTTTTCATGTGTGTGGGGGTCCATTGTGGGGCTTGAACTCTGGGCCTGGGTGCTCTCCCTGAGCTCTTCAGCTTAAGTCTATTGCTGTACCACTTGAGCTACAGCACCACTTCTAGTTTCTGGTGGTTAATTGAAGATAAGAGTGTCACAGATTTCTGTGCCTGGGCTGGCTTTAAACCACAATTCTCAATTCTGATGCTAACTACTTACTTTTGAAGTTTGCTTTTTCTTCTTTTAATTCATTCAGACTTCATTGAGCTTTTGGGAACATAAATAGGTTAACAAAAACAACTTCTAGATTCAAATATTTCACAATCAATTAGAGAAAAAATGTCTGATAATGAAATCAATTTACCTCCTTAGAGACTCTTAATATTCAAATTCTATCATCTCGTATTATTTTTGAAAATTGCTTTATTTCACTTTTTCTTATATGATTGATAGAATTTCCTATTTTACACTGACACGTATTTTCCTTTTCCACAAGATAATATTCTATTTTTAAAAATTTGTTCTTGCTGATGTCTATTTTGAGTCAAACTCTTAACTGCTTTTGAAAAAGTCTATTATCTCTTATATATCATTTAAGAGACTAGAGTTCTCTTAAAAGACTTGAGACTGGAGGTTCATTTTGGCAGTAGGGAATGTGAGAGGCCCTGGGTTTGATACCAACAATGTAAAAAGAGAGCTTTACCATTTTTTTTCTTTGCTGTTTTTAATGTATCCAGACAGGGATGATTTCTTTCTTTTCATTATGTTCCAAGAGTTGTACAGGAGATTGCCATTCGGCAAAACAATTTATAAATACAATCTGTCTTGATCAATGTCATCCCTTTCATCTCCTCTCTTATCCCTCCCAACTGCTCAGTTTTCTTAATTTGTAGGGATAGGCATTGAATTCTTTGAATTCTCCTCCCTTTCTTTCTTCCTCTATCCCCATACTTTTTATTTTGAGGACTCATTTCCTGGTGTTTATTTTGTTGGATTTTCAGCTGATTCTTTATTATTATTGCTTTTATGTTTTTATTTTTAAAGTATTAGTGTAAAAGTGATGTATAGAGTTACAGATACAAAGTCAGGTAATGAGTACATTTCTTTTAAAAAATATTATTTTATAGTAACAGTGATGTCAGAGGGGTTATAGTTACATAAGTACAATAAAGAGTATATTTCTTGTCAAATGGTGTTACCACCTCCACTTCAAAATGTGAAAAGTACTGGGAAATGTTGTGAGGAACTCCCCCTTACCCCAGAAGGCCACATTGGAATGGGAAAGATCCAGCATGGAGAAATTATATTCTAAGCCTAAAAATGGAACCGGCGGGAACCTAAGTGGTATGGTAGTACGGCCAAGAGCAGCCTGACCTTTGCAAAGGAGAAAAGATGAAGTTTCAGGAACAGAGAGATTTAGGTAAACTAATTGTTAAACCAGTCACAAGGTCCAAGGAAAATCAGTCAGGGAGATGAACTGCAATTGTAATTGCTATTTGTTAATTCTGCTTGTTTACTAAATGTTAACTCTCTGTATGGACCAAAGAAAGATATGTTTGGTTCAAAATGGCTGGTTACCGATTGCACCGGTCTCTTGGTGTATACAAATCCCCACTGGATGGAAGGCCAGCGCTACATACTACTATTCCACTAGCGGGGTGTAGTCACCTCTCGGCTTATTAAAACTCCTAGCTATTTTAATTGAGTAATGGGGTGTCATTCTGTTTTCCAGGTTACATCAATTATGGCTAGCTCCAGAAACATAAAATCTATTTTTATAGTTCTTTCCATTTCTTTTTTCTGGAAACAGTGGGGGAAGTTGAAATGTAATATTATATGTTACTACATGTTTCTATCAGTTCACAGATAAACATGTTTACATCAGGAATAATCATTTTTATTGCCAAAGTAACTGAGGGTTGTAGATTCTTATTAATTATATAAATTTTTTGAGCTACTTCTGGTACATTAAATGTTCTCAGTATTTAAATCATTGTATTTATTA
Source organism: Megascapheus bottae (assembly GCF_031878675.1). Classification (NCBI taxonomy): domain Eukaryota; kingdom Metazoa; phylum Chordata; class Mammalia; order Rodentia; family Geomyidae; genus Megascapheus; species Megascapheus bottae. The sequence continues at coordinate 79,573,638 of NC_143509.1, read as the reverse complement.
ACTGTCACTATGCAATTTTAAGGAAGAGTTAATTCAAGCAAGAATATAGATATATTCCCAACGTCCTCACTTACAATTTTCTAACTGTATTTTGATGTTGTTAAAGAATTGAAAGAAAATATATAATTACATGTATCCTTTATTATCAACTCATTTTTCCAAGACAGTGTGAAATTGACTTTAGTATTTTTATACTGATGGAATGCAATATAATTTAACAGTTAAAATAGAGTTACTGAACTTTTCAAAGCAATTGGCATTATTCAGTAGATACGCATATCAGACTACTAGTACCAAAGAGAAAATAAAACCGTAATTCTTTTTTCTTTATTTACTTCCTTTTTCTTCTGCCAGTCCTGAGGCTTGAACTCAGGGCCTGAGCACTGCCCTTGGGCTTTCTCAAGGCTATAGGTCTACCACCTGAGCCACAGCACCACTTCTGGCTTTTTCTATGTATGTGGTACCAAGGAATCAAACCCAGTTCTTCATGCATGCTAGGCAAGCACTCCACCACTAGGCCTGGTCCTAAAGCTATAATTCCTTCCCCCTGCCCCCCAGGCTCAGGGCTTTACTGGGGGACAGATCTACTGGGCTACTCCAAGCTAAAATGAAGGCCGCAGCAGTGGACAGATGTGGGCAAAGTAATTTAGGGGGTGGTAATGAGTTACATTACATGGATAAAGCTACAATTTTTCTTCTTAGTTGTCAAAAGAAGAATATGTACACCCAGGCAGGATGACATACATAAAATTTTAGTTCCAGCACTCCAGAGGCTGACTCCAGAGGATTCCTAGTTTGAAGCCAACTAGGGACACATTAAAAAAAAAAAAAAACTACTTAAATACGTAAAAAGAATAAAAACATGTTCCAAAACATGTATCTGGAAATAAGCCTAAAAGATACAGTGAAATTGAATTAAATTCCCATTAATTTGAAGGGTTTAGGAAATACTGAAGGAATATTGTTATTGAAATTGACTGTTACAGCTTTGTTCTCATTGATCTTGGTATAGAAGTTTCTTTTAAATTTGGATTCTGTATAACCTAAATGAAATGGTGTTTGTTTGCAGGCATATTACTTATTATTAATCTAAGTTTCTCCAGTCAAATAATGAGGTGATTTTACTCAAGTGGACTCATAGTTGTAATACATTCCTGTTCTTTCTTCTTTAACAGCGATTTTAGATAAGATTAAAGTGTCCTACAACAAAAAAAGTCACAAAGAAAATAATTGGAAAGACTATAAAGTAAACCAAATCCAGTATTTTATTTTACTAAGTTAGAAATAGTCACCTCTTCCCAAGCGGAAGAAAGATGAAAGATTTTGAAGGATCCCTGACACTAAACGCCTTCAGGTTTTGAAATCTGAGGCTGGACCTATGTAAGAGAGAGAATGTCAGATCTTAATTTAAAAAGTGTCTTGCCACAGAAGAAAACTTTCTGTATCTTTGAGCTTTTAAAATATTTAACCCTGAATGCTTTTTGGATGCTAAAACAATATTTAAGTTGAAAGACTGGTACTGGTGGCATATGCCTGCATTCCTGACTACTCAGAAAGCTGAGATCTGATACAATGCTCCAATCTGAAGCAAGACTGAGCAAGAAAGTCCATGAGACTCTAATCTCCAGTAAATTAACAAAAAGTGAAAGTGTAGTTTGACTAGTACAAGGCTGTCCATGAGCATAAAATCTAGCACTTAGGCCATAAGTTCATCACCAGTATTGACCAAAAACAAACCAAAAGAGAACCAATATTCAAGTTGAATCATATGGGAATGTTTTCCTCAAATCCAGAGAAGTAATAATTACTTTATGCCAGAAAAAATTACTTAAATAAATATAGATATATACATATATTCATTTATCTCAGTTATATACATATACATACACAAAAAGAGATAAGTCTTTTATCTCAATATAACCAAATATAAATTTGTAAATATAGTGATTAGAATATAGCAGATTTTTTTTAATTTTTGCAATTGAAAAATGATATTACTATGTCATGGACTATATTACTTATTATTCCTAAAACATTTCATGCATCATTTCTAATAGTTTTTAGATTTCTGAATTAAACATATGTTAAAGCTCTTGTTCATGAATATGCTGGTGGTAAACTTGATAGTTCATGATTTGAGACTCTTCATTTTATTTTACTTGTTAATAAATAATGTCAGTATTTGCATTATCAAATTATTGTGATGGTTGTGATGATAAAAGTCAGCTTGACACACTGAATTTTATAAAAAGAAACATTATAATGGAGAATTTGGTTTATTGTTGTTTTGCCTCATAGGGTTTTGAACTCAAGGTCTATTATTGTTAAGTAAGTGCTCTACTACCTAAGCCAAACCCAATGGTCTTTTCAATTTAGTTAACTTCCAGATGGGCCTCTTATATTCTTCTTCCATTCCCCTCCCCCACATACATACACACTTACTACCCAGTGATTCAGCAAACTTCCTCCATCTGTCTTTCACACTTCTCACATGGCTGAGACCACAGTCATTCCCTAACATGCTTTGTTTATTCTTTAGAATAGTCTCACTAATGTAATTTGGTCTGGCCTGAGTTGGATACAAACAAAACTCCCCTATCCCTAACTTATAAGTAGCTGGAAGTACACATATGAGCCTGATCTATTTTTTCCATTTCAGTTCACTTGACATATGATTTTGTATATGATTATTTTCAAAAGTCTTCTCATCTCTTATTTTCTAGAATACAGAAAAAATCTACATTTGAATAACACTGCACATTAGTTATGTATCATCTCTTGCTCTCTGACTTTTCCTCTAGCATAGTTACAACCAAATATCTATCTAACACGTTTAAAAGTAGATAACTTTTCTTGGCTAACGTCTTATGTGTAATAAATAGATTTATAACTTAAAGGTGGGTACTGTGTACTCTTGTACAATAAAAGTAGACAATAATTATTCAATTCTCCTTAGTTTTTGAGATTAAAAAATGTGAAATTTTCAAATGGCCTTTTTTTTCAATAAATACCTTTCAAAAGTGAGTGAATGAGTAAATACATGCAGGGAATATTGGGACACTAACAATTAGAAATGAAAGGCAAAAATTTTCTCAAGAGGATCCTAAAATAAAATAAAATGGAAGAGATGAAGAGGTATGAGATTATTAAATAAAAACTTGAGTCATATAGAAATTTTCTAGATAGTAAGGTAGGTAAAGAAACAGATTAGGAAGAGGCTTAGGTTTGTATATTACCTTTAAATGAATTTAAGCAGTACAATAGAAATACATGATTACTTTAGTTGTTAAATAGAGTAGTTGAAACAAGAAGGAACAAAAGTAAAAGTGGAAGCAACATGGTGTGTTAAAATCTTAGGCAGAAATGCCAAAGCATTAGAAATAGCACCTATGTTTGTTTCATGAAAAATGGTGTGATAAGAATGATTGTTTCCATATCTGGATTATGGGTGATATCATTCAAATACAGGAAATAATAATGAAAGTGAAATTTGTGATAAATGTACTATAGTAAGTAGATTTTTCGTGGATGGTGACTTAAACCAGACAGAAGCTTGTTGCACATATTAGTGCAATTTATATGTCTACAGCTGCTTGATTTCCTTATTGAGTCTAGGACCAAATTTTCTTCGCTATTTTTTCTCTGCTTTTATGACTTTAGTTACCAGATCTATGCTATAATCTAGCAGCATTTATAGCAAAGATCAGGTTGTAGTTACTGCACTTCAGAAAGCTAGAAGAACAACAAATGTAGGACAAGTCTTGTCTTTACTGTTGATGCACACTTCAATAAATTTGAATAAATTTTCTCTTTCATCCCATTGGCTAATCCTTAACTGCAAACCTACATTTCCTTTCAGAATGTGTGTGCTCTAAAATACATTGTATACTTTATTACCGAGAAACAAAGAACTACTAACTATTAATTGAATTGACATGGATTAAAGAAAACAGATATTAAACGTGGAGGGCCAGGAGTGTGGCCTAGTGGTTGCATGCTTGCCTAGCATGCACGAATCCCTGGGTTCAATACCTCAGAATTACATACACAGAAAAAGCTGGAAGTGGTGCTGTGGCTCAAGTGGCAGAGCGCTAGCCTTGAGAAGAAGTGTCCAAGGACAGTGCCCAGACCTTGAGTTCAAGCCCCAGGACAAAAAAAAAGAAAAAAATCATATGGAGTATTAGAAGCCAGATATTTGTATACTCACTAACATACACATGTTCTTTTAATTTCTTTATGGTTGTTATTTTTGTTTTCTTTTTCCTTTTTGTACATTTTTGTATTAATTTCTAAATATTTCCTTTCTGTTGGTTTTCTTAGCTTAGAATTATTTTTTAGAAATCTTGTCCTTAAGACTTTGAAAAAATCATATTAAATGAAGTAAGCCAGACCCAAAGGAACAGAGGCTCAATGGTTTCCCTCATTTGTAACAGTTAGTACACATCTAGGACTCTCCTAGCAGAGAATTACAATAGCTCAAAACCTAGATACATAAGGTCATACAGGATGAGACTAAATGAAAGGATGTCTAGGATATGGAAACAAGAGCTTTATCTTGTATGATTGTTGTTCTTAATGTACTATGCTATTTCTCTTCTTTTGTTGGCCTTTGATTAATCTCATATTGTTACTATACCTGCCTCTGATGCCTGGTATATTGTATATAGGTTTGATTATTTGAAATAGAAAAGGGAAGGGGGGAAAACAAGATGATTGGGAGGGGTGGGGGGAGGAAATGAGGCAAAAACATGAGAAGGGGTGATCAGTGTATGAGAAGTAATGCACCTACTATCTGGTGAATGTAACTGTAACCCCTCTATACATTACAATAATTTTTTCATCTTGTTTTCCTTGTTATAAAGTGATTGTTCTGGAAATATCAGCACGTGACTCTCTAATCTTCAATTATTTTCACTCTGGTAGTGAGTATGCTCAAGTAGATTAACTACTGCCAATACTCTGATGACTCTCCAATTTATATCCCTTTGTTACGATCCTCTCTTCAGAGGATATATAACATCTGCCTAGTCAGATCCCTCATTGACATCAGAAATTTAATACGCCTTTTATTTTTTATGCTTTGTAAAAAAACATCTTCTTTTCTGTCTCAGCACATTATTTCCCTGAACTATTTGTAGACCCAGTACAATTCCTCACTTTTCTTTGTGCTGCAGATAATTGAAGTAGTTTCTGATTCTTCTGTCACTCCAAAAGACTAAATTTCCTAAGGGAAAGAAATGTATTTTATTTCTCTCTCAACTTTCCAGGGTTAAGTAGATATATTATAAATAATAAAAATAAAATGACTCAAACTTGGAAGCCGTAATATGTGATCCTCTTTTCATTTGATTATCACAAGATTAAAGTCATAGAAATGTTGTAAAACTGTGTGCTTATCAGCTAGTCTTATTTTCATACATTAATAATATGTCATGATCTTTGAGGGTGCCATGCTCCATGCTATAGGAATTTGATGTATTTAAGAAAAAAAAACCAATTTGGGATTGCTGAAAAAAGCAAATGATTCCCAATAATACTTGTCAGGAATTTCATATTTTCAATATCATATTTTACATCAATATAAAAATCCCTGTGCAATGTTCCATGTGCTGAATCTGTACAAGTTATTGCATAAGAGCCTAGGAAACATCCAAAATGTAAGAATTCATCTTCTGTCTAGGGACTTCCTATTTAAACAAGAAAACAAAGTACCCTAATGTGGAATATGCTCTTAGCTTATCCAATGAAAATTAAGGAGCCCTGCACATAAATTATATAACAATTTGATGAGAACTGTGACTTTGTGGTTAGGAAAGAATGCACAGAGAGCATGAAGCAGAATCTAAATGAAAAGTTTACTATGCAAAGAATTGATTAAACAGGGACTATCAATGTGGAAGGAGACAGGACAAGAACAAAATATACTGAGACACTAAATCAATTCAAAACAGGAAAATTTACCTATTTGCTCTTATGCAAAAATAAGAAGAATTATCTTTAAATTCAAATAGTTTCATCATTAGGAAAGTCACTATCTCTTTTCATATACAGCAAGTCATTCTCAGTCAGGCCTTCTAAGGATTTGGCAAAAATATATATTAGAGTTTTACAAATTTCCTTGAACACATATTAGTATATGTGAATTAATATTACTATCCTGCTTCATCTCTGATAATTGAAATGAGATAAAATATTCCTGATTTGTTAACATCAGAGAAAAATGATGACACATTTGAAATATACCAAGGGCATACCAAAAATAATTAATTATGCAAGGGGGCCAATGGAAAGGGACAAGTACCCTTAAACTGCAAAATGAAAGATAACGTCAGCCAAATTTCATTATTAGTTCATTCCTCATGACTCTATGGCAAAATCGGCCACTCATGTGGAACATCTATTAACTTTAGCAGGTGTTATGTGTAACTAGCTTAGGGCAGACACTAGTCCACTGAGTACAAGTGTAACTCTTAAATTGATAAGCCCAGGTGGAACTCCTTGCTATATTAAAAGGGATTTATCAAAATTAATTAGAAATTTCATAAAAAGGCTCCAGAGTCCAAAAGATTGTTTCCTTTTCCCCTAATTCAATCTACACCACATGTGTGTAGAATATTTTTATAAGAACTCATAACTGATTTCTAAGCAGTAATATATTTCTATTCCTATTTGGCAATGAAGGTCTCCAGAGCTAGTCTATGTTGGAATTTATTCAATCTTTTGAAGATGTTGAGTGTCTCACTATTTCAAGAATTCTATGAACTACTGTCTGCCTCAACCAGCCAGAATTTTAGCTTCTTAAAAAATAATTATTATAGTGTATATTTAGCATGCCTGGGGGTGAGTAACTTTGACAAAAAGCTACATCTTATGTAATCTGAAATGGTATTAACCAATTCTGTAAAACATGTATGTAACTATGTTATATATTTTATAACAATATAAAATAATTATATATTTAATTATATAATTATATCTGTATAATAAAATCTTTTATTTTTTCTTATAGCTTTTCAGAATAATAATAGGAGAGAAAATAACAGATGTTATATATAGGAAGAGGCACCTAATAGGGTTTATTTTCATGAAGTATAATTCAATTCACTCCTTATATAGCTTAACATTTTCCACATCTATATCTTGTTTTTTTTCTTTCTGCTAAGATAAATATATACCCTGGATAATAACTAGATATTAAATACTTTTGATAGGGTCCTAGACTAAAAAATAATAAAATACAGTTCAATGTTTTCTAGAATCTTAAAATAGTTGGAGACACATGAAGAATATGTAAACATCTATATGGCATTGTTTAATGTGAGTGTTGTATGAAAGATACAGGAAAAGAAAATCCTCCATGGATAAAGAAATTATGTGTGTGTGTGCACATCATGACTTCATTTTTCCTGGCATACTTAATTTTATTTATATGAAACAAGCATTTGTTATATGTTATTTTATAAATTGCATTCATTATTACATGAGTTATTTAGGTTACAAATTAGTAGAATAATTTAAGGAGAATTATTTCTTAAAATTTGAGCCTAAATTAGGTTATGTACTTCATTTACATTTACTGGATATTTTTCCTAATGTTTATAAATTTAGGTTTCAGGAAATAATTGTAATGTATTTTTATTCAACTATCTTCATTTAAAGTAATATCATGGTTTACTTTTCAGATGGGGAAGAGAAAGATAGATCTGCTCTTTTAATGATAAAACAGCTATGACTGCTTTGCATTTTTAAAAAGTATATACAAATCTTTTCGTCTCTGCATAGACCCACCAGAACAATTGCTTTCTAATATAATTATATTCAAAATGTAAGAGAGATAATAAGTATCTTGGAATTTAACTTGATAAATATTCATTTGCCTTATAGGGAAAAGAGATGAACAAGCTCATATAATTAGCTGAATATTTTTAAAACCATGCTTTTATTGAGTTTTTTTAGGTATATTTTATGTATGCAAATCTGCTCATTTATAAGGAAAAAGAGGTAAGGGAAGTGAAATGACAGAGGAATCAAAAATATTCGTACGGATCATGATTTCTTTGGGGGGAAATAGATTTCCTAATTATAAGAGAGAAATCATTTCTCCCTTCTAACTCAGATTCTTTGTTTTATTGAACCTAAGCTCACTATAGACCTTAATTATAAAACCATACTTACTTCTGTTACTTGCAATGAAAATCCTTGCCTTTTTTTTTTTTTTTTTTTTTTTTTTTTTTTTTTTTAAGAAATCTACAGCAGGGGGGCCGGGAGTCTGGCCTAGTGGTTAAAGTGCTTGCCTAGCATGCATGAAGACCCAGGTTTGATTCCTCGGTACCACATACATAGAAAAAAGCCGGAAGTGGTGCTGAGGCTCAAGTGGTAGAGGTCTAGCCTTGAGAAATTCCAAGACATTGCTCAGGCCCTGAGCTCAAGCTCAGGACTGGCAAAAAAAAAAAAGAAAGAAATCTACAGCAGGGAATAAAATTTTGAGGAAAAACTAACCACAGGAGATAACATAGGGCAAAAAGCTTCACCATAAATTTGAGGGCCCTAAAATTTGGGCCAGCAAGCCAGCACTTGAAGATAAGCCATGTCCTGGACAATTCTCACCTAGCACATGACCATTCTCCTCTCCAGGGACTTGAAGACTTGACATACGGTCATGCATACCTTTCATTGTTAACATAAAAACTTAAAAGTGTAGATATTACCAAGAAGGACATCTCCAAAACAGCTGTCAAATTTGCATTTTTTTTTTTTTTTTGCAGATGGAAGTAGTAAGACATTGGAGAATGGGCCTAAGAATCCAACACAGGCATAACAGAATTGAATCTAGATCCAGGGTTCTTCAAATTAAGTAAGTATTCTGAAGACTGCTTTTCTGGAGTATTCTATGAGACTATTGTCTTTTGAAAAGCCTCTAAGGTAATTGTTTTTACAGAAATGACATCTACAATTAATCAATTTCTGATCAAACTAGAAACAAGGCATTTCATGGGGGAGAAAAATGGTTTATTATCATTTTCAAGTCTCTGAACTCTTAACTTCCTCTACTTCCTGAAGCAATTCCCTCATTCCTCCGTCTTCACATTTTACATTGTTTTTACTACATAGTTATGATTTACAACACTTTCAGCATCTCCAAAACTTGATCAGAGTTATACTGTGATAATCAAATTATGTATTTCATGGGGGTATCATGGTTGTTTTTATGCCTAAATAGTGTTTAAAGAATCAAATCAGTTATTAGTTAAAATAAAGCAAAAATTATTCTTGCTATGTAATTGATTTGAGTTGTAAAAATTACAAGTTCAAGGATGTTTCTCATAAAGATAGTTTGTGATTTTTTTTTTCCAAGCCACTGTGAAAAGCTGAAACACCCTCTAGCCAGAGTGGACAGAAAACTAACTAGTCCCAAGAAGAATATTTCTCTCCCTACCACAAAGTATCTAACTTTAACTGTCCAAAGTTCAGAGATGGTTGGCTTTCACTTTTAATGAGAAAGTCCCTAAGAGTGGTATCTGTAGTGCAGAGAAAACCAGATGATACTGAAAGTATTTTTCTTCCTGTAGCACAGAGAAAAGCATATCCTTTATCCATCTATCCAGAAATGATTTGGCATTCTCTGTGCTACAACTTAATAACAGTCCCCACTCTTTTTTCCCTACTGTACTGACACTCTCCATTCTGCCAAATCCTCAGCACCTGAGGACTTCACATTCTCTTTTCATCAGACTCAGAAGCAAGTGTGCTTTGGTCAGCCCTTATCAAAGTCTAATGAACCTATGGAGAAGTTGCAATACTGTGTGGGATACAGATAAATGCATTTATTTTCAGACCTGGAGTTCTAGTCAGAGTAAATGCTGAAAATGAATAAAAGTGGACTTAAAACTGGAAATCATCAAGGTGGGGGGAAATTTACTTTAAGGGCGAGATTTCATTTTTATTGCTGCTGGGCTATGCTTCATTTTTCCTTGACAGTTTTTTGAGCAGTCTGCAGTGATATCTGGTTGAGGCAATGAAACAAAGCTGATCAGGTAAATTGCAGAAACCCAGCATGGCTTTTCATTGCTTTGCAAGAAACCCAGGTGGAGTCAGGTGGACCTCCTGAGATTGCTGGTGTTGTTCAAGTATTACCATCCCTTTGTGTTAAAAGTTGTAGTTTTCAAATGGAAAACATGCAAAACACAAGCTGAATGCCAGTCAGATTACAATGGTGAAGGCTTTGCTTATTTTAAGATTTAAACCTAGTTTAAGTACTCATATTCTTGACACAAGCTTTTAAGTTATTTGCTTTTATACTTTTTGGGGAGCTATTAATTATGGAGAACGTTGACAAACAACAGCAGAGAAGATGAAAATGATTCCAAATGGCCCTGCTCAGAAAGCTTCTCTTCACGGCCTTTTCTATCTTCTTCAAATTTCCTCTAAATATAAATTTTCAACTTGGTCTCTTTCTTCATTTAACAAAAATAATTGAAACTTATATATGATCTCCTATACTTTGCAGGCCATTTAATGTATTTGCTAAAGTGTAGGGCTTTGGGAGCCTATTAAATGGAATGTTAATTAGAATAATATCAGGAGGGTTTCTTAATAAGGCATTTTACCTAGAAGGGAGTCTCTTAGCACTGATAAGAATTCTCTATTGCTCTGCAGTTTTGTGAGCTATTTTATGCTAAGATAAAATGTTCATCTCCCTTTTCCTTCTTTATGATAAAGCCACACAAGACTATATTCAATAATTCTTAAGTCACTACATTAATACCAAACTGAAATAGCCTACAAATCAACTCTCCTGGCATCCACCAGCTATTTCTTTCCCTCCTTTCTGCTTTCCTCCATAAAAATGTGATTGTTCCCCTTTATGGGTCAGAGAACTTTGGTTCACTTTAGGTCATCAAGACTAAGCAAGTAAGTCAGATAAAAAAAAAAGTCTCATTTTTCCACATTTACAAATTGAGGACCTGAAAGGTTAACATAAACAAGAGTCAACAATATAAATAAAGTGTATCTGAAAATAAAGATGACAAAATGAAATTCATTGGGAGATGTGGAATAAAAGGGTACAGAGAAATTGGGAAAGTGACATTAACTTGTCAGTCTGACTAAAACACAGTAGATTCACAAGTGAAATGCCATAGAAAAAAAATTCCTGAACAACTGGAATAAACTTAAAAAATGAATCAGAAGCCTCGTGATGGAAACGCATGAGTGTGTAAGCTGGCCATTGGTGGCTCATATCTGTAATTCTGATACTCAAAAGGGTAAGATGTATAAATCATTGTTCAAAGCCAGCCTGGGCAGAAAAGGCCATAAGACTCTCATCTCCAATCAACCACTATAAAACTAGAAGGGACACTGTAGCTCAAAATAATAGAGCACTAACCTTGAGTGGAAAAAGCTCAGGGACAGAAACCAGACCCTGACTTCAAGCCCCAAGGCTGACAAAAAGAAAACAAACAAACAAACAACAACAACAACAACAAAAAGTACATGCCTGCAATTCTCGCTACACAGGAGGCTGAGATCAAGAGGACTGTCATTTGGCTCCATTTGACTTGGAAAGCTTGAAAGTCTTTAACTGTAAACTAACCATCAAAAACAGGTCTAGAGACTTGTCACAAGAGATAGACAACAACAGTAACAAGCAAGCTGAGAAAATTCAAGGTCTTCAGTTCCAATCTCAATACTAGCCACTTTTAAAAACTAAATAAAGAAAATTCAAAGAATGACGATAAGGATAAAAAGAAAAAAAAACAAAGGTCCTGGGCTGGGAGTGGTAGAATGCTTGCCTAGCATGCGTGAAGCCCTGGCTTGGATTACATAATAAAACATACACAGAAAAAGCCAGAAGTGGTGCAGTGGGCTCAAGTGGTAGAACATGAGCCTTGGGCAAAAAAAAAAAAAAAAAATCAGAGACAGTGCCCAGGTCCCTCAGGTCAGGCCACAGAAATGGCAAAGGAAAAAAAAAAAAGGTACTGTCCAAGGTATGAGTACTAGTAAGGAGGAAAGGGGGAATGAGTTCATTAAGTATGTGAAAATAGACTAATGAAGGGTGTTGAACCTGGTTTAAGCAGCAGAGAGGGGAGTTGAGAGAAAGTGACTGGTTGGGGTAGTGGAAGTAAGTTTCGTAGTACATTATGGAACAATGAATCCTGTTGAGTACGTGGCACTGTGGCTCAAAATGGTGGAGCTCTAGTCTTGAGCAAAAGACTCAGGGGTAGCATCCAGGCCCTGAGTTCAAGTCGCATGACTGACAAAAAAAAATGTAGCCTGATGAGAGTTGCATGAACATATTAAACAAAACCTCTTGTATAACTAATTGATGTTAATTAAACAGAGAGAAAATTTAATTTCCTACTTTAGTGTTCTGCAAAAGGAAAAGGAGGAAGGAGAAAGAAGGAAGGGAAGGAGGAAGGGAGGGAAGGAGGGAGGGAAGGCAGTGATAGGAATGGAGGGAGGAATGCAGGCAGACAGGCAGGCTACTACAAGGCTGCAACCTAAATATATTCTCCAGAAATGGTGAATCTTGACTTCCAGGAAGGTTTGACAATTAGATCTCTCTCTTCTTGAATTTACTTCTTGGAGAGTCATAAAAGACCCTCACCTTCAAATTTATCATCCAATAGAAGTTTAGTAATTTGCCATATTTTATTACCTTAAAAAAACCCAAACTTATATGTGGGCTCAATAATTCAAGGTATAGGGTAATTTAAGTAATTTTAATATGAATTTTCCTGTATTGATCCAGTTAATCCATTGTGGTATCCTCCTTCAATATCTTATTAGTAATTCCTCAAACAAAAGAACTACAAACTTCCTACAGATGAAATGTTGACTGGTAGCCCAGTCTAGGTTAAACTTAGAAATGAAAAATGAACAACACTGATAACAAAATAAAAACTATCCTTACTGAATGTTATGGTTGAATATTCAAGGTGCTACATGCTTCACATCTATCCATTTCCCTAACCCATACTCAGCTCACCTAACTGTGCATTGACTTCAGATTTCACAACTAAGAATCCCAAGCTTTTCAGAGCTTAAGCAGCTTCCTATATATTACCAGAATGTACAAGAGTAAGATTAATGAGTTGAGCCTTTGTTCCATTCCTTGAGCTCATAGTAGATCACTAGGAGCTATATGAAGTGATTAATATGCATTAGTTCATTTCATTTACCCATCTTCCTACCATGTAGTTTCATGACAGATGGAAGTGAAAACTTGAAGACATTCATTAATTTGAAAACTTATGAGATAGTCTGCTGTAGTTCTTCATTCTTTCCCAGTACGGTGACTCTAAAAGGAAGAAAAGTTGTCTCACACATTGACAACTTTTTGAGTTGGCTCGGAATCATGAGAAATGAGATTTTCTTAATTGTGTTTTGTAAAGCTCTTTAGGTTCCCATCATTGACGTGTTCTCCTACTACTTGAGTTATGATGTGACACTGATGCTATCAAAATGTCAGCATGAAATAAAATCCCAGCCTTTCACAATTTCTGTACAATATCTGTAACTGTGAGAATACAGTCCTAACAGCAAGGATATTGCTTCCACTCCACAAGAGATATATCTGGAAGCTACTGTTTCATTCCTAACCTCTGGTTTGGGGGGAGGGAGGAAAGAAGAATTACATATATTTTTTTCTGACAAAGATGCAATGTTACTATTCATCACTGTAGATTTCGATTGACTTTTTCAAGTGAAAATTGCCCACGTTGGAATACATTATTTTTAGAATCATGTATTATGAATGTGAAACTGACCTCAGGTAGATGTTCAAAGACTTTGTGAATTAGTAATACCCCATGAAGTTAATGCATCTCGAGGCGGAAGTAAATAATTCATGCTTTGTTTTAATAGTTTTCATTTTAGCATGAATATTCATAAAATATATTATGAGGAAAAAGAATCAGAATGGCCTAAACCTCTGGGAATAGTAGATGTGGTTATAATTAGAAAGAAGAGCTAAAGCATTAATCTCTTGATTATTTAAAATGATTATGTAGGTTCAAATTTGAATTTAATCATCAATCCTCTATATCAAAATATCTGGCTATTGTTTATCTTAAATATTATCAAAATTAATTTTCAACAGAATGCAAACAATATTATTTTAAAATATTTTATCTGTATATTTAAAAGAATTTTCAGAAACAAAACATTATAATGATATCATTTGAGATTAAACTTTACTAAATGAAATAATAAGAAAAGGGTATGCTTATGCATCTTTGGATAGAGATCTACATTGTAAAAGCCCTTATAAATACAGATTCCAGAATTCATTGGACATTGCTCCAGTACAAATTTATTGAGTACATTTTTAATCAAATATGGTTTATCAAAGATAAAATTTACAATTTTTATAGTTCTTTTAAATAGTTGTACAAAGGAGTTGCCATTTAGTGAGACAGTTTATAAACACATTGGATTTTAATCAAAATAACCACTTCCAACCTTCTTTTCCCTACCTATCTCTTGCTAATTATAATTTGATTAAATACAAGTTCGTTGATAATGAATTGCATAGCTCTTTATTCCAGTACTAAAGAGAACACAATCAAACAAAAAACAATATCTATCCAAAAGCAGCTCTGTCTATGAAAATTCCCTTAGTCAACTAAGGGCATAAGATAAACTTGGAAAAGCTCTAGATCTCTAAGAACTGTAGATTTAGCACCATCTCATTCCAAATAACCAATTTACTAGGAAAGCTTAAACTACCATTGTTATCTCTGTTTGATGTCTTGTTTTTCTTCTCTGATTCAGAAAACTTTAACTTTTTTCACCCTATATGCCATAACCTCTTCAAAAATCATAGTGATACCTCTGACACAAAGTTTAAGTGATGTGACATATCAAGCTCATAACTGCTCTTATAAAAGGAATTCAACTGCTACTATTTATTCTCATTCAAAATCTCATGCTGACTTTATTCTCTGTGATGCTTAGAAAATTTATTTCAAAGCTCATTTTGCCAATATTGTTTCTTTTGTTAGTCTTAAATTTTTTTAAATTAAAAATAGAAACATTGTGATGCTAATTTGGGTTTCTTATTGGCTATTATTGGCATTTCATGAATTATAAAAATATTCACAAGACCGAAATAAATGCCAACTAAAATGATAATGAATAGTTTCATTTAAACGATGCACGCCTTAAATAAAGTCAAACAAAACATGTCTATGGTAAATTTTCGCCTGTTAAAGATATTACAAGAAGGGTATAATTTTCTTTTGTCTTATAGTAGAATTGCCAGGCAAAATTAAGTCATTTCAGATTTCAAAAGCATTCCGAAAGCTCTAAGAGCAAGACAAATCACTGTACCAAACAGCGCTTATAGAGTGACCTTTTGTATTGAACACCTAAAAATAGTATACATGTTAAAAAGCATTCATCCAGAACTAATCTGAGCATCTATTCTATAGAGTGCACCAAACGTTTGCTCTCATTCTTCGTGTTTTACTTTGGAACTTACTTGGGAGAAACTTATTTTAAACATTGAAATCAGCAGAGACAAAAGAGGAAGCTGTACAAGTGTAAATGCAACCATGTTCTGCATTGTACAGCAGTGTTTCCAAGTGTTGCCTATATGCTATACAGTGTTTTATTTATTTTATTTAATGAAGATGCATAGCATATATATAAAAGCAGCGTTGCAAGAATTCTTTGAAACTTGAGCGCTTTATAAACTCTGCTATTTCGCCACCATTAGTCTGCAACATCTGGTCCCCTGAGTGTCAGGACAGAATTTACCTCAAAACTCAGTTTGTGTAATCTTTCTAGGTTAGGTATTAATACTTCCTAGGGTTCAGATTCATTTTGTCAGCTGATTAAAAAAATTGAAGGGGGGGCCCGGGAGTTTGGCCTAGTAATAGAGTGCTTGCCTAGCATGCCCAAAAGCCTGGGTTCGATTCCTCGGTACTATATACATAGAAAAAAGCTGGAAGTGGTGCTGTGGCTCAAGTGGTAGAGTTCTAACCTTGAGAAAAGTCCAAGGACAATGCTCAGGCCCTGAGTTCAAGCCCAAAACTGGCACAAAAAAAAATGAAGGGCAGGGGGAACATTGAAGCAGACAAACAAGTTTATTTGAAAGCAAAAGTTGCGATAGTTAAGTCCTTGTGCAAGGAGGGTTACCAGAACCCAGAGACCACAGTCTTTTATATGGCTTGCTAGCTACAAACCTCTTCTTCCCCTAAGGGAATGCTCACAAATCCAATCGGCCAGTGGTGGTCACACATTGATGAGAGTCCTGAACTTGTTTTCCCTATCTCAGAAGCACCATCATGGAAGCTTCCTTATAATCGGGTCCCTAACTCTGTCCATAAATACAGAACGGACTTTTCATTAGATGGAAGCTAGGAAACCTGCCTGGCCATAGCTAATCAGAGTACATTCATCTGGGACCTGGATCCCAATAGGCTCAGTGGGGACAAGATGGATGTTTTGTTTATTTATTTATTTTTATTTTATTTATTTGCTATGCAGCCTTTCTTGGGTGCCTTTCTTTGTCTTGAATATCTAGCCTGGTCTGCCTCACCTCCTCTCAGTATTGGTAAGTGCTACACCTGCAAACATGGGGATAGATCTGTCAAAAGAAGACTCTTCAGAGATCAGGAACATGTTTGCAACTTCTTGAATAGTACAGGGGTTGAAGAAAGAGCTATACAATGCCATTAATTTTTCATGATTCATTAATCTATATAATAAGAAGCATAAACAGGGTAGAGATATATTAGCCATTTGGTATATCCACAGACACACTGCTATAGTTTATTTTTAAAAAATTCTCTTAGCTATAAAGATATATGAAAGATTCCACAGGATAGTTGGAAAAGATATATTTCACCTGTGAAAACAATTGAGAAATAAGAGGCACCTTTGGGAATCCTATACACTCTTTAAATTTTCTTTGCAATTTCATAGCATCTAGACATGTCATGTGTAATAATTCTAAAGGCCACATATGGGTGTCTGTCTCTCCAAACTCTAGTTCTCCAATTATCTTTCATCCACTGAGTAATTTGGATGTTGTGTTTTTTTTTTCTCAAAAATAAAATCCCCTTTTATAAATGGCTCAAACTTTGACCAAGAGTGATGAGAAAGCTCTTATTCTTCTGTCAAGGAACTTCTGTTTCATTTCTCTTTCCACCTGGGTCCGTTGGCCTGAGGTCTGTAAAAATGAATTTTTTTCTATTGAATTTGATGTCCTTGAGAACTAAAATTCTGATAGAAAGCTTTTGTGATCTGGCAGAGGAGAGGGAGAAGAGGGATATATGTATGTGTGTGTGTGCATGTTAATATCTGGATTTATGTAAGTTTGTTCATGTTGTATTTATGTAGTGTGGTTACTTATAATTAGAATACTTACAGTAGAACAAATAAATTTAGGCAATTTATTTTGTAGATGACTTTCAACTCAGACAATGAGAAAGAAACTCTAGTACAATTTCCTTTTGATTTATCTTGTCAAGAAATGTAAGAAATATTCCAAAGCTTTTTCAGATTATAAAATAATCGTGCAGCAGTTTTTAGGTTTTGGTTTTAGATTTGCTAGTCCTGAGGCTTGAACTTGGGGCCTCAGCACTGTCCCTGAGCTTTTTGTGCTCAAGGCTAACACTCTATCACTACCAGATTTATCTTAGTAGTTTACTGGAAATAAAAGACTCATGTACTTTTCTGGCTGGGCTAGCTTTGAACCAAGACCCTCAAATCTTAGCTTCCTAAGTAGCTAGTATTATAGGTGTTATCTCTTTAATTCCAAGCCAGTCTCTAACTTACTATGTCAGCTCAGCTGATCTCAAATTCTTAATCCTCCTATTCAGCATCTGAAGAACTAGAATTATAAATTTGCACCAATACACCCAGTTAATATTATTATTTCTGATTGTATTTCATCCATCTGTTAAAATAATTTTGTTTCTGAAGATGTTTCAGATATAAGAAACTATGAATTTGTGGATGCTATTTATCATTACAAAGAAATCATTACTCACTTAGGGATACATTCTATTGAAGTAGATTCTATTTGTTATTTGAGATCTAAGTCTTCTAAATTAAATTTTCTCCATTGATTTATCTTTAGTCTTCAAGTGAAACAATGTCGATGACATCCCCTAGGAGGCCCTTTCCATACAGGGGAAGGGTTTCTGTGTCTAAGTTCCTCAATTCAGCATCCAGAATAGAACAAAGATAATTTAAATATCTTGTGTCGTTAGACACTAAAATTAAAAAAAAAAGAACTCATTGCAAGTAAGGAAAACAATAAAACAAATTTTTGTTGTGCAATTAACTATTGTCATCATTCTTTTCTTGTCAAATTGAATTATGTGTGAGAAGGAGAAAGAGAGAGAGAATTTGGACTATATACTTCTAAATTCTTGCCAGTGAAAGCAGTTTGTTATAGCCCATCTCCTCAGACTTCAGCATTTTTCCTTCTTGCACTAACTCTTTTTTTATCTTTATTGGTCTATTTCATTTTCTCCAAACCAGAATACTGAAATACCTTCCTAATTATTCTTTATGCTTTCAACTTCTACCTCTTCTGTGAGCTAGTGTGTCTTTCTGATATAAATAAGCTAGCTACATAAATTTTTCAATTAATATTTCTCATTTGTTCAGTGACTACAGTGTGAAATCCAAACTGTAGGCCATACTGAAATCTCTTGCCAGCAAAAATCACTACTAATTAATTACACTCTCAGAATACATTGTGCATTTCCAAATCTCCCATTACTTGATCACCAGGAATTTTATTTGACCGTGTGCAGATTTATTAGGTATCCTGTAAACCTCAATCCGAAATCTACCTCATCCATTCAGCCTTCTCTAATCACTCTAATCATTCCACCTCCTAAGAGTCCATCAAAATTTTTGAAACTCAGCTAGCAAACCTCCCAAGTGCCCTGATACTTCCTTTTTACATAGCCCTCTGAATCTGACATTATGGTTGACCATATTTGCAAATTCTTTGTCTGTTACCCACTTTCATGAAAGACAGAAGTGTGGTGTTTAAAGGATGAAGCCAAGCACAAGTATGCTTTAATGTATGTCAGTAAATATAAAATTTCATTGGTGAATTATATGTTTAGGTATTATATATATAAAATGCATGTACTACATTTATTAAAAATTAGATTTGACTTATAAAACTATCCTTAATGATCTATAATTGTTAGATTGTTCACTTGTTGGCATCTAGGTACAAAGGGAAATGTAAGGATAATTAACCTCTTACCTGATGATGCTCATTGCATTTTTTTATACTTTTTGCCTTCAAAAATTTACATGCTGAGGATGATATTAACTCACCAAAATAAAATTTTCAACACTTCCTCTGAGACAGATTTTTAAAGCATACATATTACTGCCTTGGTAGCAATAATAAAGAAAATATATGGTTTTAATTTTCCACTTCAAGTAATAGGCAAGGAAAATGTTCACAGCTCTATAGCACATAAAGGAAGAAAAAAAACACAAGCAAGCATACAGATTTGGTATGTAATATTTGTCTGCAATTTTTATATTTTTTAAACCTACAAATACACACACATATATATATATGTACATGCATGTATGTAGTACACACACACACAAACAACACACACACACATACATACACACACAAGATTAAACAGCTATGTGAATGCAAATTTTAGCCAGATGGAGTGAGCAATAGATTAAATATTCAGTTCTATTAGAGATAGTAAATGCGCCATTAGTATCACCATTAGCTCTTCCTCTACACAGATGCAGCAAAAGTGTCGGAAACAGGAGTGGTCTCTGGGTTGCTGGCCTCTATAGATTACAAGGGACATATGCAGAGCTTAGCCTAAAACTATGTGAAGTAGGATCATCGCCTGATCACAACCATGACCCATTCTTGAAGCATGTATATTATGTGCAACATTAGCTGTGGTCCTGCATTTATTACAGTGTTCATTTAGTGGAAAACTAAAGATGTTATAATCATTGTATTATTCTTTCTACAGGCGAAAGCATTTTACATGGCCACAGAAAGAGTATCAAAGGACCCAACCATGATGAATTAATTCATGAGGAAATTGTTGACAATTGCCCTAAAAATCACCTGCTCATCCTATGTCTATTTAAATTAATTGAACTGCCTGACATTTCACAGTAGAACAGTTTTCCTATACCATGTGTGGGATAGAAATGTTAAATTCTGTTGTTCACCACAATGATATTTACTAATGGAAAGTCAATGAAATTTCTCAATTGTGTTTACTGTTTTTTAACATCTTTTTTATTGTAATTAATAGAAGGGTTACATTATATTTGCCAGATAGAAGGTGCATTACTTCACAAACATTGATACCCAGGCTCATGTTTTTGTCCCCATTTCCCTCCTCCCACCCTCTCCCCTCATCTTGTTTTCTCCCTTTCCTATCCTATTTCAAATAAACAAGTAAACATATACACAATATATCAGATAAAAATGTAAAATACTGTAACAATATGAGATAGCCAAGGGACAACAAAAGAGATGATAAATAACAGTACATTAAGAACAACAATCACACATTATATGGCTCTTGCTTCCATATCCTGGACGTCCTTTCATTTAGCCTCATCCTATATGGCCTATGTATCTAGGTTTTGCCCTATTGTAAATCTCTGCTAGGAGAGTGCAAGGTTTACACTAATTATGACAAATGAGGGAAACCATTGAGCCTATGTTCCTTTGGGTCTGGCTTACTTCACTTAATATGATTTTTCCCAAGTCTTTCCATTTCTTTACAAATAGGGCAATGTCGTTCTTACTGATGGCAGCATAGAATTCCACTGTGTATAAATACTATATCTTGTTGATCTGAATATCAATTGAGGGCCATCTGGGTTTGTTTGTTTGTTTTTTGATAGGCTATGGGCTTGAACTGCGGGCCTGGGTGCTGTCCTTGAGCTCTTCAGCTCAAGGCTAGCTCTCTACAACTTGAGCCACAGTGCCACTTTCGGTTTTCTGGTGGTTAAGGGGAAAGTTTGACAGACTTTCATGTCAGAGCTGCCTTTAAACTGTGATTCTCAAATCTCAGCCTCCTGAGTAGCTAGGATTACAGACATGAGCCACAGGCACCTGACATGTTTACTGTTCTTGAGTTTTCTTTAGAAGTGGCTGTTAATACATTCGGTAAATTATAATAACTTTATGTGATTATTCTTCAGAAATTGCTATAAAGATTATATGAACACTCTAGAAGTCAATTTAGGAGATCTGAATTTCACAAAATCATAGGTAAATGGTATATTCATATATTAATTTGTTAAAATATAATATATTTGAATATATTAGATTAACATAATGCATATGAAGGCAAGACAATCTCACACATTTAGATTTTTTTTTGCTTATTCTTAGTTTTGAAAGGAAAGACTTGTAAAAGTCATTGCTCAAGGTATTTAGAGTAGTTATGTATTTGAAATGGAAAGCAAGAAAAAGACCATTTAATTCATTAAAGCTATCCTTGTGAGGTTAAAAAGAAAATTGATTGTCCTTTATTAGACTTGTCCAATAAACACTCAGGAATTTAGCTAACTGAAAGCAATTGATACTACCGGAATCAATGGTGCAGTAGAATACCCTAATGGGTATTGTTGGAACTTTTAATTCTCATTATGCAGTTTATTCTTTTCAAGGATTATTTGATGGAATTCTTGTTGATGACTATCTTTAAAGCTGTACTGCAAAAAGAATTGGCTTATTGAATCGCTTTGTTCTCTGTTAAATCAACTTACAAACATCAACATTGTGAAGCAGGCAAAGAAAGAGCAGAGAAAAAAAAATGAGAACTTTAGGCACCCTACATAGTATTTATATTATTTGCTTTCCTTTTGAATTGATGGAATATATCCAAGCTCCCCTGACTCTGTTTCATCAAAAGTATTTTTAACAAAGAATTTCTGTAGGCTAATGTGATCAAAGTATTCAATGGGTTCCTTATATGTCATGTTAGATAAAATTTGAACCAAATTTATTTTTATCTTTTGTGTTTGAATTTTTACTCCCAAGACCTAATCTTAAAAAGGGCTCTCTTTCATAATTTACATAGACATAACCAATGCAATCCTTCTGTCTTGGAAGAGAATAAATTTAGCAGAATATTCTGCACAGGGGGATAAGACAGAACCTCCTAGTAAGAGCAGGCAATGATCACATTTCAGGAGTTGCCATCACCAGTGTGGAAAGTGAAAGAACAGGCTTCAAAGTTTCAAACTATATTTTCTTATCCTGTTTGTCTTTCCTAATGTTTTTCCCTTTAAAAAGTTTCCTTGGGGCCAGGAGCATAGCCTAGTGGTAGAGTGCTCCCCTACCATGCATGAGCCCTGAGTTTAATGAGGTACCACATACATAGAAAAAACAACAACAACAACAACCAGAAGTGGTGCTGTGGTTCAAGTGGCAGAGCGCGCTAGCATTGAGCAAAAGGTGTCCAAGGACAGTGTCCAGGCCGAGTTCAAGCCCCAGGACTGACAAAAAAATAGTTTCCTCATTTTCATTTTTTTTTTTACTTTTCCTATTTCCTCTTCCATCTCCGCACGAACTAACCATGCTTATTTTTTAAGCATTACTTTTCTTTTTTTTTTTCAAATTTAGAAATGATTTATTTTTATTTAGTATCTTTCACGCTACAAACTTAACATGCTAAAAAAGGAAACAACATACACAGTAACAACAATATTCCCTACCTCTACCAAGACATTTAGTATTAAAACCTTGGTTATGTATCCATCTAAAACTTTTGTTCATATAAACATACACATGTGTGCTGGCTTCAGCAGCAACACCCTGAGACTCATACCTCCAATTAACCACCAGAAAATGGGACATGGTGCTGTGGTGCTGGAGCCAGCTGGCAACATGGCAGGATTCCTGATCTAGGGGATGAGGATGATAAGAAAAAGACAAACAGATGGGGGTCAGGAGGTCTATAGCTTAAGACTATAGCCTCGTTTATTTCTAGTTCAAATGTTTATACTCTCTTTAAAACAGGAAACTGCCAGGGGTTACATTTGTGAACAAGAAAGCCAGGAAGTGTTACAATACTGTTGCCACAGCTCAAGGTTTGAAAGCACGGTATCGTTCATCATGATAACAGCTCATCTCCTTGTGTGCTTAGCTCAAATCACTAGTGTAGGTCCAAGGGTAAGAGTGACCTAGCACTCAGCTCCCAACATCTCCCCCATCTTTATTTTATTTTATTTTTGCCAGTCCTGGGCCTTGAACTTAGGGCCTGAGCACTGTCCTTTAACTTTTCTCAAGGCTAGTGCTCTACCACTTGAGCCACAGCACCACTTCCAGCTTTTTTCTATGTATGTGGTACCGAGGAATGGAACCTGGGTGTTCATGCATGCTAGGCAAGCACTCTACCACTAGGCCCAACTCCCGGCCCCCCGTCTTTATTTTAAAAGAAGCGAACCCTCCTGTCTTAGGTTGGGTGGATCGCTGACTCTGCCTTACTCGTCATGGGGAACTCCTTCAGATCAAGCTGAAGGCCCTGTCTTAGGTTGGTCAGAGTAGCATCCCCGCTTTACCTGTCTCTGGCTGCGATTCCTCTCCGGGGAAACTCTTTCATCTGGAGCTTGATTTTGTGAAGTTGACCTGCAAGGTTTAGCAATGAATTTTGCAAGATCTTTACTACACAAGGTAGGCAAATTATTAAAAGCAACACTCCTGAACCAACAGAGGCCATCAGGAAGCCTTTTATGTTATTCAAGGAGGCAACACAGGGCTGAAACTGTTCAAACAACTCTTGGGCAGTCAGTGTTATCTCAACGTCAAGTGATGGCACCGGTTCAAGTTCAATAACTTGACTATGAAGCTGAAACAAATCTAGAGACAAGTTTGTGTGATGCCAAATTCCATAAACATTACTTTTCAATTCCCTTACATTACTTCCCATTTCCCCATTTTCATACAATATTAACATAT
This sequence comes from Megascapheus bottae, assembly GCF_031878675.1. Lineage (NCBI taxonomy): Eukaryota > Metazoa > Chordata > Mammalia > Rodentia > Geomyidae > Megascapheus > Megascapheus bottae. The sequence goes on along the minus strand of NC_143509.1, from coordinate 79,549,685 downwards.
GAACACACACCGTACACATACATCTAGCAACACATACACACGCACACACACACCACCAAACATCTTGCCTTGTTTAAGACCCTTTTTTTCTCATTGTAAGTAAATATATCTGAATATACTGTTTAAAAATACCTATTTAATGAAAATTCTGAGTTCAAATTTTGCTCATAAACTATTGTAAAAGAAGAAATGAAAGTTGAAAAGAATCCTTTATAAAAGCCCAAAGACAATCAGTTTTTCTTATGCTTTTACATTAAAATATGTGTATACATTTATAACGTAAGTATTAGAAATACTATCAATAAAGAAGGAAGCTTTTAAAGATTTTAGATTATTGTATATTCATATTATTCCTTTTTAATTGAAACCTAACCTGAGAATATTATATTTATTTAGAAATCTTAAAAGTATTTATATTTGTGAAAGAATATATTTCAAATAATATGATGTAAAATTCCAGTTTTGTTCTGTATTCCCTTGCTACAACTTAGACACATTCCAATTTATCTACTTTAACCTAATTTTGAGTCTTGTGGAATACTATTCCAGATGCCCATGTTAAAAAAAAAACAGAATTTGCTGCAAGTCCATTGTATAAATTGAACCCATAATCCACTTAAAATAGGAGGATATAGACACAGACTTCCCTGTCTGTATCATTGATTTCTTTAATGCCTGGTATCCGTGCTGTTCTGAATACTAGGCCAGTGTATATACTGGAATAGAATTAGGTAGGAGGACATGAATGATCTGAACAGGAACAACAATAGGTGTTCTTTCAAGCCAAGCCCAACAAGTCTGAAGAACACGGAAGTGGTGCTGAAACCTGGGCTCCTCCTTGCCCTGCTCCTGTCGGGTTTCCACACCATGATGAGTGAGGAGTGTGGCCACTGAAGAGCATGCGTCTATGTTGTTGTTTTATATACTAAGTAATTCAAAGGAAAAGAGAAGTCAGGAGAGAAAGGTGAAGGGCATCCTCTGTGTTCTCACCTTTGAGGACCCTCTGACTTCATGGACTCTAGCCACAGAAACCTCCTCCCTATCCCTGCATCACACCCTGATCCCTATTGCCCAAATGGCTTTTATTTTATGTTTACTTTTCAACTCTAGATACGCTTAACCCAGAAAAAGACATGGTTTGCTCTCACATCTCCAGAGAATCATCTGGGCCTTTCTTGTTTCATAGATGTCACACAATATTTCTGTACTACCTGTTTTATATTTGTTCATTTTTGTTTTTGCTTTACTTGTTTTTTTTTGTCTTCTGCCTTAATATTCACAAGCTGCCTTCATGCTGCTATTACCTGTCAGAAGATAGGGAAAAGAATTTGAATGGACATTCTCTTTTCTGAAAGTTTACAATAATTTTGAACTAACTCTATACCATGTGCATAATTTAGATGTTTGAGATAGTCTGAGCTATCTGATCTTCTGTCTTCATTTTCCTCCACTTGTATCTCAACTAGAAATTTCAAAACACATGAAAATCATAAACAGTAATAAAATCTTTTAAAAGTTTGCAACAATTGCCATTTATAAAGAACGACTCTATCACTTGAGACACGACACCATTTCCAACTTCTTCTGTGTATGTGTACTTAGGAATTGAACTCAGGGCTTCATGCATGTTAGGCAAGCATTCTACCCTAGGCCATACTCCCAGCCCCTACAATTCCTTATTCTTGAGTAAATAATATGTTTACATCACCCTTAGTATACTTTTTGACTGTATAGAACAATGTGAAGAACAAATTGTATGGTTTTGTGTTTGTTTTTAGTTGGATACCTATTCACCAACATGGAAAGAAACTTGAAGTACTTTATCGATTACATTTTGTAGACTTTCTAGTGTAGAAATTATCTAATTGCTGGTCTCATTGTGAAGCAGGAGTTTGTGACAATGTCGACCACTGTATTCAATACAGTATTGCTCTTTCGATTTGATCATGCCATGTTTACCTTTCCAAACAATGTTCATAATGAAATCTGGAAAAAAAAGAAGTTATAACATGCTCATGAGTGAAAAGAAAGCAAACAAGCAACCTAGAAATGCTGCTGATTAGCTATGGAAAAATAAAATTATTGTTATGGTTTGTATTATGTCTGGCTCACTCAGCCAGATGTCAAAGAGATGCCTGAGTCAATAAAAAAGACTGTGTTTTTTCTACTTTGAAAATCTTAAATTGTCATTGCTGATTCTTTATCTACATTTTGTTGCTAATTAATAGCCCTAAACCTGTTCTATAACAAATTTCTCCATTCAATTGCATGACTGAGTCAATACTTAACTGAGTTAGGAGGCAAGTTCTGAATCTTTATCAGCCTCAAGTTTTTTTTGTTTTGTTTTTTTTATTTCTTTTTTTATATTTTTTATTGTAATTAATAAAAGGGTTGCATGATATTTGCCAGATAGAAGGTGCATTAATTCACATACATTGATACCCTTTCACATGTCTTGGTACCCATTATCCTCTCCCCCCTGTCTTGGTTTTCCCCCCTTCCCTATCAAATTTCAAATAACCAAATACAAATAAATTCAATATATCAGATAACAAAGTGAGATACTGTAACAATATGAGATATCCAAGGGACAGCAAAGGAGATCAGAGATAACATAGTACATTGAGGACAACAGCCTCAAGTTTTAAAAAGAATGTAAGAGAGGACAAAAATTAACTCAATCCACAATTTTGGAATATATACTTTTTAAAAAAAGACTTTTCAATGAATACACAATACATCCTAATTAGCACCAGAAGAAGCATCACTGCTATACCTTGAAAAGGAGTGAAAAACAAGTTAATGCCTTATTAATAATGCCTAGCAGTTTTATAGCCACGCCCATTTGTGTCTATTTAACTGGATGTACATATGACTCCCCCCAATCCCAGACTCTGATTTCACAAGTCAAGTGTAGGCTTCATTTTTTTTCCTATTTTTTTTTTTGTCATGGGGCTTGAACTAGACCTGGGCACTGTCCCCAAGCTCTTCAGCTCAAGGCTAGTGCCCTATTCTTGAGCTACAGCCTCACTTCCTGTTTTCTAGTGATTAATTGGAGATAAATTCTCTGGGCTTTGTTTTCCCGGGCTGGCATTGAACCTTGATCCTCAGATCTCAGCCTACTGAGTAGCTAGGATTACAGGCATGAGCCAAGGTGCCCAGCATTTTTTTTTTTCCTTTTAAGCAAGTTCCTAGGCAATGCTAATGTTGTTGACCTAAGGACCAAACTTTGGTTATGAACAATCTGAATTACACAATTATGGCTCTGACAAGGCCTCAAAAGTATTTCATCCATTTCTCTAATTCAAATTTTAATCATCCCCAATGGCCAAATTCATTATTAAATTTGAGCAACCAGCATGGATCATGCATTGAGCTGGATGCTGGTGATATCTGTTTAGATAACCCCCTGAAGGGGATCTTGTCATGAGTGGAAAGGACATGTGACTAGATACTTACTATGCATTGTTTCCATAGTAGAATGCACACAGGCTTCAGAGCCTGAAGATTTTCTGGAAACTATTAAAGAGCAGAGTAACATGGCCAGGCTTGGATTTTTAAATTTATCACTCTGGCCTGACAGGAAGCAACCAAGTGAGTTAGTAAGTGATTGCAGAAACTCAAGTCAGAGATAGTGGTTGTTTAAAACACGTCTTAATGCCTCAAATGTTCAAAAAAATGAAGTGACTAGGACCTACAGATTTGTACAAATTTCATTTTGTATTTTCCCACTTGCCTCCCTACTTAACAATTAGCATATCTTCAGCAATTTAATCTTGCTAAATTCCTTGAAGCCCCTTAAACTCATAGTAGTTTCTCTTATCTCTAAACATTGTCATATCTTTTGGTTCTAGTGCAACTCTTTGCGATTCTTGTCACTTTAATCATTAATATTTTTAATCTCAGCTAATGCATCTTGAGACTCATGCTCTTTACTGTCCTTCCCATCTATCCTCTGATTTCTCATTTTTAGTCACTTTTCTATTATAATACTAAAGTAGCTGTCTCCTGAAGAGTTGAGTTTTGGAAATTGACTGAAAAAAAACATAGAAATAAAAAATATACAACAAATAAAATTTAATGAAGGAATTAGAGTTTGCAAAGGAGACAAAGTAAAAGGACTTAGTAGAAATGTGAGGGAACAAAGAGGAAATTGCACTGTCGTGGTACATGAGAACTGGATAGAATAGCAGATGATTAGTGTTTGGTGTTTGTATTTGCTTTCTGTTGAGATGACAAACTGCTTCACACTTGCTTCACAACAGCAAGGTTTTTGGTTTTGTTTTAATTGTGCTCACAGTCTCTAACACTGAACATCCAAATAATGATTCTTCTCCAGTTCAACTTCTGTTAAAGGCTCACTTAGCTGGCTGACAATATGGCAGAAAAGTGGAAAGCGCAACAGAAGTGTCTGGGCATATAAAGTGATCACACTTTAAAAAATAAACTCCTTTCACAAGAACTAACTGGGCTGCCTAATGATCTAATGACCTAACCATCTTCCATTAGAGTCTTCCTCTTATAGGTTAAAACATCTCTTACCAGGGAATAGGGTTCTAGCACATCAATCAAACTATATCTAAACCAGACCACCTTTGAATGCTATTGGTGGTAGTGATATTAACAGGATATTTAAAAACTATACAAAGATAATTAAAATCCAAAATTCCTACATCTTTTGTAATATTTAAATTTATTTTAATAATAACTACATAAAATGAAGCATTACTACCAGTTTACATGTAAGGCAAATAAAATAGAGAAAAACTGAGAAGCTATAAAAATGGTTACAAAGCCAAAAATAATAAGAATTTGACCTGGAACATTCGAATGTAAGGAACAAGCTTCACCCCAATTTGGATATTCCTATGTATTTATTATTTTAGATATTCTTAATCACTGATAAGTTCACAATAAAAAATTCTAGTAGTAGGTATCCAGTGTCTCACAGCTGTAATCCTAGCTACTCAGGAGACTGACATCTGAGGATCATGGTTCAAAGCTATCCAGGGCAGAATTGTCCCAGTGAAACTCTTACCTCCACTTAACCATTCAAAAATTGAAAGTGCACTCTGGCTCTACTGGTCGAGTACTACCCTTGAGCACAGAGAGGCCCAGAGACAGCACCCAGACCCTGCGTTCCAGCCCCATAGTCAACCAAACACACACACACACACACACACACACACACACACACACACACACACACACAATCATTGAAAGAAAGGAAAATCACATTATATTGAGTATGAGTTTTGAACACACTGCTACTCTACAATACACTATAAATTGTAATCTCTTCCAATTTATTTTTTCCTTTTGAACTCTTCCAAATGAATTTATCACATGCATTTTAAAATATCTATAGATATAATTTTAGAAACATATAAATATAGATATAGGTTAAATATATCTCCATTTTACTGAATTTGATTGCATTCTTCCATTCCACCTGCCAAAAATTGAGATAATATCTGTAATGAATGAGAATGATTTTCCTTTTCTCAGAATCATTCTGGTTGTATCAAACAATCAGAATGAACCCACAGAAAAAAAATCGAGACTTATATTTGATATCCACACTCATGTGTTGCCAGTTTATGAAAAAGGGAAGTCACTGCACTCTGAATCAATTCCACATATTCATTAAGCGTGCTATAGTTTAAATTATTAAGCTGTTCGATCTCAGATATAGACTTGAGTAAAGTGTGGTTTATGTTGCAGCATATTTACAATAGTGCCTACAAACCAGAGTTAGAGAATAGGTAGCATTTAATAGGCCTCTATCTTTTGAAAATATAATGACTTTGTTAGCCTAGCAGAGAAAAGAAAAAAACAAGAAGTACTTTCATTTTGTGTTTTGTTTGTGAAACACACACACACACACACACACACACACACACACAATGCACTAAACTAAGAAAGCTATACAGGGCCCATCTGTGCAATATGCAGTGATTTTAGACAAATGTCAATCCTACTCATACAAGGAAGGGCTTAGGAAGAGGCTGGAGAAAATGTGTAGACAAGCATGAAGGCCTTTTTGTACTGAGATCTGTCAGCTACAGATTCAGTGATAATAGAAAATAGAGTCTAGATTTACTCAGAATCTTGAGAAATGATGTTTTTAATTGGTAAGTGGAAATAGTTGATACTAAAATGAAAAAAAAACATTTAAGAAATATAACAGACGGTGCAGATTTGGACAAATATAACCAGTGACCAGAACATAACAGATGCCTGTAATATTAACTCTGAAAGGATAGGATGCAGCCAAGGAGCTCTGGAAGATGAAAGGTTTGCTCTAATCCCCCTTCATGAAAGCAGATTTTCTTCAGAAAGGACACTTTAGTCCTGGAAGCAAAAAAAAAAAAAACTTATAAAGTTGTTATTTTTCTCTTACATTTTTCTACACAATCTGCCCAACTCTACCATAAAGACAGATATGATCCCTGAATCTAGTGAGACATAGATACTGTTGACATGATAGAAAGGAAGAAAGGATAAATGGACTTGAACAAATATAAGAAAACTTTTTGTGAAGCTTAGTTCCAGTATGCCCACCATTTAATAATTAAAACTCTTTGTCTAAACTTTGGCAGTTAAAAGAAACTACTCCAGCATCTATTGTCAACAATCCATTTTTCACTTAATTCCACACTGTCCACATTAAGATTTATATTCTCCAGTAAGACCGGTTATTGTCCCTCAAGTATAGACACTTTCCTAACTTTAATATATTGAATACCACACCTTTCAAATAATTTTTAGCCTTGTCAATTGACTTTATAGTGTCAATAGACTCTGTTTTCTTCTCTAAAACCCATGTTGCTTGCCAAAATCAGTTGCTGGGAACTTGGACTGAGTACCTAGGACTCATGTCCACCTAATTATGCTTCTGTGTACATACTGCATTGCAGCATTTATGTAGGGAGAAATAATTTATAATCATCTAATTTTTATCCTAATTTTAGAAATATTTCCTTTGTTGGCCTGCTACCATTTTGCTCTAAAAATGTTTTATTCTCTTCTAATTGTCATTTGTTTTCTCTGAGTTTGTCACGCACATTAATAATAAGAATATAATATTTGATTATGTGTTTCTTGATTCTTGCCACTTTACATGTGATAATCTTAGTAAATGATTTGACAATATAGCCAGTAAACATGTTTTGGTAACCAAAAATTTAAGAGTAAGTTTAGTTACAAACTAACATAACAGCAGGGCATGGAGACTTGCCAATTTTTAAGAAGAGAGGAGAAAGCTAGTTAAGGAAAATCTATAAATAAGTACCAGTATTGTTAAGCTAAAGTACTAAAATAACATTTTAGATTATTCACTATATTTTTTAAAAACAGCAGAAACGTGAATATGTGAAAAACAATAAACAGTGTTTGAACAGAGAGACAAAGAATTTATGAAAGGAAATAATTGCAGATCAAAGAATTCTTGTGTAAGAATCCTTAGGATTAGTGGCAAACACTAAAACAAAGACGAAGAGAGCATTAGGGTGACAAGAACAATGAGCACCAATTTAGAATACATGAAAGGAACATGAACCAGATGACATTCAAGGGAAAATTCTGATGAAATGAACAAGGTTATAGAAAGCAAGCAAAGAGCAGAATTGAGTGATGCTTTTGTAAAGACATTAGGGAGAAATGAAGGTCAGACACCGAAGAATGTTTTGCCCATACAGACTTTATGATTTCAAAGAATATAGAGAAACATTAAGAACAATGCAAGATCAATGTGGCCTCAAAGTCAAAAGAGCTAATTAGAGATAAAGGGATGAAGAGGTCATAAATTATAGGCATATATTTACATATTATTAAAAATAATACATTGTGAAAGAGCAATAGAAAAAATGTCAGTATTTCTTTTAAGAAAAATAATAGCAAAGACAGTGAGTCTTTGTATTTAAAAGATAACAAAAGAACTGTTAGAATGAATATTTCTGGAAAAATGCTTTAAAGTCTCATTTGGTATAGAAAGAAAAGTTTAAAAAAACCAACATTGGGGTTTCAAATTTTAAAATGTACAATATTTCCTTTTTGTAAAAAAAAATAAATAAAATATATAGATCGATATGTTTCTATGACAAACTCTCAGCTTAATTTTAATTTTGTTCTAAAATCTATGTGCCAGTGATTGCATATACAGATTCCCTTCTTGAATTCTTGTTTGTTAAACATGACATTTGAAATACGATGTAAATGAAATCTTTCAAAAAAATCCAAGGATATGTTTGGAAAGCATTTTCCAATAATAACTCAGAACATATATAACTTATTAAAACTTCTAAATTGCTACTTTCCACTAACAGCATTTTTAATGTTTTATTTATTCCACTGCTTACAAACATTATTTCAGGGGATGCTCATGATTCTTGCATAAATAAAGAGCAAAGTGGTTAATTTCCACTTTATAAAAGCATTCCATATTAGCCTACTAGATGTAAATAAAGTACCCCCTTTTAATAGCTACAGCCTACTATCATCTTTTTAAGAAAGACATGTACTGGCCAGGAGTTTGACCTAGTGGTAGAGTGCTTTCCTAGCATGCATGAAGACCCGGGTTCGATTCCTTGGTACCACATACATAGAAAGAAGCCGGAAGTGGTGCTGAGGCTCAAGTGATAGAGTGCTAGTCTTGAGAAAGTCCAAGGACAGTGCTCAGGCCCTGAGCCCAGCCCAGACTGGCAAAAAAAAAAAAAAAGACATGTACTTTTATTAACTCTTGGCCTTTCTACTTTGATAGGTATCCTTGGCTTCCTGACCATTTCACCTTCATTATTTTTCACTATTTCAATTTCAGATGGGCATTTCTTGAAGTCTTAGATGGACATCTCTATGCTCCTCTTCAGATGGGCATAGAGAACAATAGACTTAAAACTCTAGAATTCACAACCAACTGATTCTGAAATACTACAGAAAAAAAACAATAATAAACTAAGCCTCTTTGTCAGGGGTAGGTTCTGTAAACTGTGAAATTATCATGGGCATATTTTTTCATTCCTATATAGAGCTAATTAAAAATCAGTTTGAGATTTTGTTTTTTGAGAGTTTATGTTTTGCAAGATGACATTACTGGTTCAGATCTCTTCATTAAATGTACTGACAAGCCCCATTACATAGTTCAGTCTACCTCCTGTTCCACTCTCAGTTCTCTCCCTTTACCTTAAACAATGGTGCTTGTGTTCACAGCCTGGCTAGTTGCTGTGCCACTGGGCTGACCTAAGCAATAGGATTTGTTCCTTTCTTTAACTTCCCTGTTTAAATTAAATTTTATTTTACTTGTTTCTATTGTAGCCTGCCAAAAGTAATCTCACTGAAAGTGTTGAAGTAGCCCTAGAGTACACTATGATTGATAAATTTGTCACTATTATTCAACAAGTATCCCCTAGAAAAATATTTTGTGTAGAAGGAACAATTTCATTTCTGTTTTCCCAGAGAATGCATTTTTCTGTTACATTCCAATACCAACATACCTTTTTATTGCACTACATTCTCCCAACTCATAACCTAATACCTGAGATTAAATTTGATATTAAGGAGAATATTAATTCTTCAGTGTACCAGGGAATTGAAAGAAGTATTAAATTGTGTGAAATATTCTTAAGGCCTGAGTTAGTCCTCCACATTGTTTACTTCAAGGAAAAGTCTGACAAATTATTGACTTTAGCTACAAAGGATCAAACATTTTAGGAGGGTAATAGAGATTGACAAGTAATATGCTATTATCTATATAGTGTGGATACACAAATCCAATGATAAAGGAATTCAAAAACAAAGAGCAAGCTGTAGTAAACTGCCAACTGAGAGGAAGCATTTTGATATTTTGACAAAAGTATTATTACATGATGAAATTTACCCAGGATAACACTAAACATATTATATACCTGAGTATATTCCTTTATCATTGGATCTTATGTTCACAAAAAAGATGAAATGTAATGATTGACATTTCAGTAGATTAAGACTGGCAAATTAAAGAACTTTGAAAATACCTGGTACTTGCGAATACTAAAATAAACATAAGTGTGAGTCACTTACCCAAAATTTTAAAAGAAATGTTATATCTAATGAAAACTATTAGCATATTAACTGATTGGTGTGAAATAAAGTATTTAGTTTTGTTTTAATATGCTGTCAGGGAGGCCAAAGCTCATTGAACTGCTCATAATGGAGATAAATGATGACAATGAAAGCAGAAGTATCCTTGGTTTAAAATGGTCCTTTTATTTTTTTTCTACATAATAGTTTTATTTCGTTGCTGTCTTCTCAGTTTTTATCTCTTTTGTTTCTAGAAATTTGATTTTTCTTCTCATGTATGCCTCATAGCTTTAGAGGGGAATCATTATTAAGGAAAATGTAAAGAGAGTGTGTATCTTTTTGCTCTTGGATTCTTTCCTTTCAGGAGCCATATTGAGCGCTGGATTTGGTTTGGGCCTACAGTGGGATGTTTACAGCTAGGCTTAGACAGATAGATGACCCTGTGGGAGTCAGACCATCTCTGTTGGTGGTCTGCCTGGTATCTGTATGCACCTGGGAAAACAGAATGGGAGTCAGTCTTTCATGTTCCATGTTTGGATACATACAAAGAATGAGCCTCCAGTGGACAGCCATGTCCGCCACTCAGGAAAATAGTTTGAGGCAGATGACTGTTTCTAAGCTCTCCAGAGGTTTTTTTTTTTTACATTATCTCTCCTACATCATTTTTCTTCAGATTTAGTAAATGAATTACAACTCCGTTTCTAAACGTGTTTAAAAACTATACGACCTGTATAAAGTGAAACTGCTAGTATTTTAGTGAACTACAAAAAGAAAAAAAAAAGAAAATTATGAACTTCCAGAAAGGGGAGCAAGTAACAAGACAAAAGTGGCTCTGAGACACTGAAGCTATGGTAAAATGAAGATAAAACAATCTAATCTAACGAGCACTTTGGGGTCCAAGCCAATGTGTTTCTAGTTAGCTCTGAAGATGTAATTTTCATTCAGGAACAAGACACAATCATTAGGTCAACAGTAGGGAAGAAAGAAACAGTAGTATTCTTGTTCCAGTCTTGAGACTGTGTGGAAAAAGATAGAACCAGCAAAGAATGTAAGAATGTTTAACAATCATAACACTACAATTTGCATATGAACTAGTTTATGCACACTTGCTTTTCTTTTCCACTTACTATGACTGAGTAGAAAAGGAAAATATTATATGTAGTTATTATTATGCTAAAACATTGTTAGAGAACAATCATATACTTTAAATGAAAGAAAATATTCAAAATAATTTGAACTTTGTCTTTATTTTTATTCTATTTAAAGACTTAAGTATAGCATTTTAGAGTTGAGTCTGCATTTCCAGGCCTGTTTTATGATTTGACACATAAAGTAATGTAATAGTCATGAAGTTTGAACAATAATATTTTAATTAATTTTAGACATTATTTAAAAGGATCTTGGAAAGTATGTTTTTTGAAAGTCTGTGGAACTCCCTTCTAAAATTGTTTGCTTTCCTAACTAAACTACTCTACCTGGTGTTATTAATAATGCAGCCTTCTTCTACAGGGCAATTTTCAAGAGCTATATAAACAAGTAAAGCCTACGTAGTATTTAAGGGATGAATAAAATCTATAATTGTCAAGAAATCATTTGAATTTAGTATGCAAAAATTAAAAGAAGGGAGATAAGAGAATATTTTTAGAAATACATATATGGAAGATGAGTGTGCTAGCAAGTAAGATATGTAATATACCAGTCATCTAAAGTGAACGTAATAGTGTTGAATGTCCTGAAATCCTAAGGCACTTGCTAATGCACTGCTGATATTCTAGTAGCATTTATAGAATAGTGCAATTAGTATGAATATAGTCAACACTGAGTCTCCATTATCCTTCCTTCATATCACAGGTAGAGTTGAAGAATCACAGATAGAGTCCTGAAGAATCACAGCTAGTCCCCTTGTTTGTCTCCAGAAAATGAGCAAGAATACAATATGTGTAAAAGAATGCATCATATGCATTTTAGATTGGCTTATACATCTGTTTAAATGAGAAAAACATGAGTTTATAGAGGCTGTCCATAAAGACTCAAAATAACTCAGCTCTACTAATTCTAGGACAAACCAGCTTTTACTTATTTGTCTGCCATCTGTATTTGCTTGTAATATAAAATTAGTATAATTAATAGATATTTATGAAGCTGTAGTTTCAATATTCTTTAGAGGAAAAATTTACACATGCATGATGCAACCTATTTTTTGGTACTACAAATGATATCTATTTTGAGTATTTTAAGTACCTGTATATTAATTATGCTGACATACCTGTCATTAATTTTAAATATCAGCCAAAGCCATATTTTAGTTAATGGTAGATAATTTCTTTGCCCTTGATAAGAAGGATTAAAAAAAAGTTTTGTAATTATTCATTAGGAAAATACTTGGCATGCTAATGAAAATATGAAAATGAACTATAATTACTACCTTTATAAATATATAGTTAATTTGAAAGTTCATATTTAAATTGTAGGACACATCCATGATAGATTCAAATTTACTTCTGGAGAAGGTGACAAGGCGTATTCTCTGTAACAGGATCACTGAGAACTGAGGAATAGGGGCACAAACATCAACCAAGCAGGCTCTTGTCTCGTTACCTGTATTTCAAACATAGTTGCTAATATGTAACCAATTGACAAATTATGAGGGAAAAAGATATGGATGATATGTGGTATCAAGCAGGAAAGAATGACATGTGGTATCACACACGAGAGAAAATTCAGCCTATTTTTGGTATCACAAAAATGTTTTCAGCAGGCCCTCTCAAATATCTCAAATAAAGTAGATAAGCCTGTCAGAAATATTCTAAGCTGGGAGAGCTCTGATCAAGGCATCTTGTTACTCTGCACAAAAAGGTAAATCTTTATGACAGGAGTCTAGGGAGGAATCAGGGAAAGGCTGAAGAAATAGATTAGAAAGGAGTTGCTTAAGACCTTCTCTGTTCTGCCAAGGAATTTTGAATTAATCCCACAAAAAGTGTGAATTTACTGAAGATTTGAGAGATAATAAATGAACTGCATCTGTACTTTCTGAGAAACAAGTGTTTCTAACTGGGGGGAGGGGGTTGTTTGTTTGTTTTGTTTGTTTGTTTGTTTTTTTCCTGTGGAAAGGAATGCGATGAAATGAAGCATTTATGTTCAAATAATTCAATTTGGAGAAAGCTTGACCACTTATCAAGTGCATGATATTTGGCAAATTGTCTCAGAGTAAGATACCTGACAAGCCCATCTAACTGTCTACTTCTAAAATTAGAGTAACAATAATGCTGTATGTGAGACTGCTTTCTCAATGTCAAATATCCTTTATTTTATTTTTATCATTCCTTAAATGTATAAATGATTAGGCATGGTCTTTTGTGAATGTGAGATGAGTTTTTCTTTAGTCTTCTACTCGATAGAACAATTACATGAAAGAGAACAAGATAACAATAAAAAACTTTGATTGCTAATATTTTGGTCTAACATACTTTTAAAATATCAGTCTTAGAATTATGATCCTGAGATCATACGGGGTCTTCCTCCAAACATATGACCTTGAAACCTTATTCAAAACTCTAAAGTTTGCATCTCTTGGAACAAACTGAAATGTTTGTATGTATGTATGTATGTATGTATGTATGTATGTATGTATTTATTTATTTATTTATTTATTTGTCAGTCATGGGGCTTGAATTCTGGGCCTGGGTGCTGTCTCTGAGCTCTTCAGCTAAAGGCTACAGCCCTACCTCTGGAGCCACAGCACCAGTATAGGTTTTCTAGTGGTTGTTTGGAGATAAGAGTCTCATGGTCTTTAGTGCCCAGGCTGGCTTTGAATTGCAATCCTCAGATCTCAGTCTCCTGAGTAGCTAGGATTACAGTCCTGAGCCACAGTGTCTGAGGACATATTTAAAATTGTTATGAGTATTCTCAGTAATTCTCATTAGCATCATGTTTATTAGAAAACTATTGGACCAATCTTTATGAATATCTTCTATTATCTCTGTGTGGATTCTGTGTGTCCCTATAAAATAACATTTTAGCCACATACACTTTACAGAATAGTATTCTTCCTCTGAATTGATAAAGCTGAGTAATATGAAAGAGAGCTGAACAAAAACATCAACACAGAGACTGAGGATTGCCGAATGAAAATACACTGCAGAATTGTGTATCTGTTTAGGACCAATGATAAACTTAGAGACTTGACGAAAAATTTTCTATAAGAAGTCAAAATAGCCTCAAAGAAAATAAAGTACCTAGGAATTAACTTAACTAAGAATGTAAAGGACCTTTTTGATGATAACTTTAAAACCCTGTAAAAGGAAATTAAAGCAGAACTGAGGAAATGGAAAAACCTCCCATGCTCCTGGATTGGAAGAATTAATATCATTAAAATGGCAATTTTGCCAAGGGTATCTACAAATTCAATGCAATACCTGTCAATTTCCCAATGTCATTCTTTAAAAAATAGAAGAGGCAATCCAAAATTTCATATGGAATAATAAAAGACCCCTTATACCAAAAACAATTCCTAGCAGAAAGAACAGTGCAGGAGGAATTTCAATACCAAGCTTTAGACTTTATTACAGAGCTAAAATGACCGAAACAGCTTGATACTGGCACAAGAACAGACCTGAAGATCAATGGAATAGAACTGAGGACCCAAATATTAAACCACAGACCTATGGCCACCTAATCTTTGATAAGGAAGCCAAAAAAAATAGAATAGAAAAAAGACAGCCTCTTCAACAAGTGGTGCTGGCAGAGCTGGTTAAGCACCTGCAGAAAACTAAAGTTGGATCCTTCTTTGTCACCCTGCACCAGGATTAACTCCAAATGGATCAAAGACTTTGAGGTAAAAGAAGATACACTGAAAACTTTGCAAGAAGGAATAGGAGATACACTAAGTCTCCTTGGCACAGGTCGAAACTTTCGTAATAATGACCCAGAAACACAACAAATCAGAGAATGTCTGGAAAAGTGGGCAGCATTAAACTGCAGAACTTCTGTACGGCAAAGGACATAGCTAGCAAACTACCTGAAAGCCTACAAAGTGGAAGAAAATCTTCATTAACCCTACAACGGACAAAGGCCTCATATCTAAACTATATCAACAGCTCAAAAAATTGAAGAACTCCAAAACTAATCTCCAAAGAAACAACCATCCCATTAAAAGATGGGCCAAAACTTAAAGAGAGTCTTCTCTGAAGAAAAAATAAGAATGGCCTATGGACACATGAAAAAATCCACAAAATCTCTGGACATAAAAGAATCAGAATACTGTCTTGGTCTCCTTTCTCGTGTCTGGTTTGTCTCTCATTCAGGTATGCTCTTCCTCGGGCTCTAGTTGACTACTCCACAGGCCGGGGCATATGACTTTAATTGTTCAATTATTCCTTCTCTTGGTGTGGTATATCACAGTTATTCACTCATAGATTCTATCCATCACCTTGAATGTCAGGGATAAATTTCACTTTTTTTATGGTTGTATGATTTTTTATTGCAATTAATAGAAGGGTTACAGTTATATTTGCCCGATAGAAGGTGCATTACTTCACACATATTGATACCCCTTCTCATGTTTTTGTCCCCATGGTTGTCAACATGCCTTTAAATTTGGTTTCATAATGTTTTACTAAAGAGTTTTGTATTTATATTCTCAGAAAAAAAGAAATGCAAATCAAAACAACTCTAAAATTCCACCTCACTCCAGTGAGAATGGCCAGGATCAAGAAATCTAGTAACAACAGATGCTGGAGGGGATGTGGCCAGGAGGGATCACTACTACACTGTTGGTGGGAGTGCAGACTCATTCAACCACTATGGAAAGCAGCATGGCAGTTCCTCAAAAGACTAAACATAGAGCTCCCTTATGATCCAGCAATTCCACTACTTGGCATTTACCCAATCATCCAGAAACAAAGACATACTAAATCCACCAGCACAGTGATGTTCATTACAGCACTATTTACAATAGCAAAGATATGGAACCAACCCAGATGTCCCTCAGTTGATGAGTGGATCAACAAGATGTGGTATTTATAAACAATGAATTCTATGTTGCAGTCAGAAAGAATGACATTGCCCCCTTTGTAAAGAAATGGAAAGACTTAGAAAAAATCATATTAAGTGAAGTAAGTAAGTGAAGTAAGCCAGGCTCAATGGTTTCCCTCATTTTTTCATAATCAGTAAAAACCTTGGGCTCTCCTAGCAGAGATTTACAATAGAGCAAAACCTAGATACATAAGGCCATATAGGATGAAGCTAAATGAAAGGAATTCCAGATATAAAAACAAAAGCCATATAATGAGTGATTGTTGTTGTTAAGGTGCTATGTTATCTCTCATCTCTTTTGCTGTCCCTTAGTTATCTCATATTGTTTCAGTATTTTACCTTGGTATCTGATATATTGTACATGTGCTTATTTGGTTATTTGAAATCGGATAGGGAAAGCAAGATGAGCGGCAAGGGTGAGGGGAGGGACCAAGACATGAGAAAGGGAATCAATGTTTTGAAGTAATGCACCTTCTATCTGGTGAATATAATTTAACCCTTCTATTAATTACAGTAAAAACATATGAAAAAACAGCAAAATTAAGTTAATGACATTTGGATCAAGTGTACTTTTAATTTTATTAAAAATGGCAAAATTGGTGCAAACTCTGGTGTCTCATGCTTGTGATCTAAGCTACTCATGAAGTTGAGATCCAAGAATTAGCAGTTTAAGCTAGTCCAGGCAGAAAAGTCCATGAGATCCTTATCTTTAATAAGCAAACAGACAAAAATAGAAATGGAGCAGTAACTCAGGAGGGAGAGCATTAGTTTCAAGCAAAAGAACTCTGGGACTGCTGTCAGGTCTTGAGTTAAAGTACCAGGACAAACAAAAAAAAATTTAAAGAAAAAAATTTGCCAAAATGTTCATGAGCCCAGGCTGCTTCAAGCATGTAGTCTGCATCTTTTTATTTGTAACTGAATTAGTAGAGTATTAAAAAAAATCAATTGTAGGCTGGGAGTGCTCACCTCGCATTCACAAAGACTGGGGTTCCATCTGTAGGTACCAAATACATAGAAAAAAGTTTGAAGTGGTACTGTGGCTCAACTGTGGCTCAAATGGTAGAGCTCTAGCCTTGAGAAAGTCCAAGGATAGTGCTCAGGCCCTGAGTTCAAGATTTAGGATTGGCAAAGAAAAAAACCTCGAATATAACTAAAATAGTTACAAATCTAGAAAAAGTATGCTCATTAAAGCTAAAGAAAGTCACTGCTTACTGGTGGAGCTTTGCATTTTAGAGAACCTCATTTCATGCAGGTGCATGTATTATTTGCACTAATTGTCTAGCAGCTACAGGGATGAGATTATATACCTGGCATAGGTACTTGCACCATCTCAAGTAACAAAAATAAATGCATTTTTGGCATAGTTTGATATATTAAATCTTGAGAAGTAAACATGTTTTAAAATTTCTGTTTTAAGATTATATTGTTACAATTTTTGTTATGAATTTCTAAAAGTGGAGTCATTTGACTGTCTAGGTTAAGTATGCTATACTTCTTATAGAGCTTAACATAAGAGTGAATCTCACAATTATGTTTCGTACTGTCTGCCAGAAGGAACTAATTCACTAATTCAATATAAGAATATGCTATGCAGATACTTTTTTTTCCTTTGTGTTTTCCTAGTGTGAAAATCTAAACTTGGAGACTTGTAACTTCTAATGTCATTTGGCCTTAGATTTGAAAAATAAGAAGCTGTATTCTATAGTTGTCATGTGTTATGTCCCTACACATTGTTATGATTCACCATTTCTTTTAGTATAATTAACATTTGTATACTAACTGAATTTAATATAGATATAGTTGTATTTACCATCTAACTTCAATACTTTTTCAAAACGAATTAATTTGAAACATTATGCTTAATCTGAAAATGTACTGAGTTAATATCATGCAGTGAGTCAATCCCTTTTCACTATTTGGAATATTCTAGTGGTATATTATAAAACATGCATGTCATAAGAACAAATCTTCCAGCATAAAATGACTATAATTTATTTTTTAACTTTATGATTGTCAGCTTTGCAGAAGTATTTTTCCAGCTCCTACCATTGTATCTGAGATAAAATAACACCGATTATATAACAACTATATGAGTTTTTAGGGAATTTCAGAAGAGAATAATGATAAAAACAAAATTGAGGAAATATACCATATTGCTTCAATCTTGTTTTTTTCCTTGCAAAGGATTCAGACAGAATTTTAATAAACAAAGAGGCAATGCAGACACTTATTCTATAAATTTCAGTCCAAAATCACAGATGACACAGATTTGAGGAATGTATAATTTTGAGCCAAACCAATGACTTGTATTTAACTAGGTTAAAGTATTTCATTTTTTAATGTGATAAAATGTTTAATAAATGAGACATTTCCTTGTATTTCTCAATATCTTAGTTAGAAATTGATCTGAGCTGTGCTTAGAGAACATTTTTATATCTTGTCTCAGTGAATTTAATAGTCCTCCCATTCTTTATGAATTTAAGAATGAAAATTTTATGGATTTTAAAAATGAAAATTGGTGCCAGGTGTGGTGGCTCACATCTGTAATCGTAGCTAATCAGGAGGCTGAGATCTGAGGATCACAGTTCAAAGCCAGCCTGGGCATTAAAGATCGCCAGACTCTTATCTCCAATTAACCACCAGAAAAGTGGAAGCGGCGCTGTGCTCCAGGGGTAGGGTGCTAGCCTTGAGCTGAAGAGCTCAGGAACAGCGCCCAGGCCCAGAGTTTAAGTCCCACAACCAACAAAAAAGAAAAAGAATATTAGAAAACTCTAATTCTGTTCCTGATATGCATTATTTCCCTTAGTGGTGGAAAAATCAATGTTAATTTCATTAATGTAAGTCTCTTATTTTCAAATCACAAAGATCTACACAATGATGTAGCAATTATATTTCAATATATCAAATGCTGCCAAAGTTTGTGAACATGTCTTTTATTAAGAAATTCAAGAAATGCTTGAAAATATTTATACAAAGAAACATTTTGTCCACAGTGTTCTGGACAACAATATTTTGGAGCAGAATGCTTGCAAACATTATTCCAGATTTTGAGATTACTTTAGTTAATATTAAAATTGTCTTCCAAATATTACAGCATTTGTATATAGAGTTCGATAACAAGGTGCTTACCTATGATGTGCAAGGCCTCATATTTGATCTCCAGCACCACAATAAAAGAAAAATGAAAACTGCCATGTTTATTTATCAGACAGTTCTATACTCCTGTGGAAAATAAAAATCTTATTTATTATTATAAACTCTAAGATCTAGTAACACACTGGACTATTTATTCACATATACTTCCTATTCAGTCTTCAAAACCAATATAGCATAAAATTAAACATTGAAAATACATGTATGATATTTTATCAGTGTCTCTTAATTGTCCTACAATACTTTTAGTTTATTTTACTTAAAACCCATACTCCATCCTCAGGAAGCTAAGGAAAGGCAATTGTGATTTGAGGCAATCTTGGACTATCTATCTATCGATCGATCGATCTAATATCTATCTGTGTGTATAAATTCACATTTTATTTAGGATGCTATTATAAAAGCAACTCAGCTAGTTAGTAGAGCTATGAAGTAGGTCTGACTATTTTGAGTCAAAAATCAGTCAGGACATGTAAGATGATGGTTTTATAATGACAAAACAAGTTTAAAAGCTAATGTCAGTTCAGCCATTCAGATATAAAAAAAAGGGCATGTCTTCAGAGGAAATCCTTCAGACAGGTGCTTCCCTTGATGTGATTAAAGAACTTTTCTACATGACCTGACCTGAATCTACCTGATGAACAATGACAATTTTAAATTGTTTATATATATATGTATATATGTATATATATGTTTTATGTATTATATATGCTTTTATATTTTATATATACATATGTGAATATCTACAAACACATGTATATATTTATATATAGTACCTTCTTATCTCTGCCCTTATTATATTTTCACAAGGTATGTACATCTATTATTCCCATGTTTTTAATACTATACCAATGTCATTTTCTATATGATTTTCTGTTCACAGCAGAGAAGGACAAATACTTTCCTGTTTCCTGAGCACCTTCATTTGTGACAAAAGAGGCTAAAGACCAGCTATTTAAGTCACATATTCTGGGAAATGGAGCTTTGGAATATGGAAGCCAAGAGTCAAGCTCAGACACAATGGTTTTGGGATTTTACTGTGTGGCTTATTTTGGCTTCAAATTCACAGTTCTTTCCTTAGCTTCCCATGCATTCAAATGACACAAGCCACCCTATCCAGCTGCCTTGATTCAAAAGATAAAGCTGAAAATCTAAAATAAGTCAGGAGTTATTAGGAGAGTGGAAGTCACATGGGAAAATACTCAAAAAGATTTAGAAACCATTGAAAGTTTGAATGTTATAATGTTTTGTGACTGATTCAATGTGAGACATAAAAAGGAAGCATTTTTGGTTCCTCACAGATTTCCTACATAGAATGTATGTTATTTCCTCTTCCACTGTATACACACACACACACACACACACACACACACGCACATACAAATATGCACAAACATGCACACAGATACACTCATTAAAATGAGTTTCTATGTTTTCTTAATGTATTATAAAAGTTTCTGAAATACTTCTGTAAATAATGGTGGATTTCTATCAATCATTTTTTATACTTATACATATTCCCAAAGGATTCTAAAGATAGAACTCTTGATATGTCCTCCACACATATCACTGCTTAAAAATAAACATGATGAAGAGGAATTTCAAGAAACTATTTTCAAGAAATTATTTTCAAGGAATAAACAACTATGCATTGCCTACTTCAAATTGGTCCCTGCATGACAAGAAGTACAAACTTGTTTTACCAAATAAAACTGTCAGCTCTCACAGACATTCCCTTTCTACATGTAAGCCTGTCTTCAGAACATGGCCACAGTGATGAGGATTTCAGTGAAGAAATGACTCCCACAGAAAATCATCATGGATGCCAGTAATGACCTATCCTTTCTCCTCTACAATGTCCACACACTTCCTCTTATAGCCAACAGAAGATCACCAAACATACTTCAAGGCCAGATTAAAACCCCTCCCAAGTCACCTTCCAAATCTTTAAAAAAAAACACTTTAACAAAATCATGAATATAACAAAGCAAAGCAATGAATATAATCCAAACAATAATACCATAACAGTATATCGTTTCTGTGCTCTGTAGAGTAAGCTAGCTCTTCTCTAATATTGGAACTCTATGCCTTGAACAAGTTGCCTGTCACACTGATCTGGAATTCAGTTTGTCTTTGACACAAACATGCAAAACACATGGGTATATTACATTGTATTTTAATATATAATTCTACATTTGTCGAGGTTATATGAATATACTTGATTGAGAAAGGCTATTTTGTGGAAGAACTTAATGATAGTTTACATTAAGGGAGCATCTTATACATTCAGTGTGCGTGTGTGTTGCATATTATACATATGATTATAATATAATCATCCTAATGTAATCTTGACAGCAAAGGCAAACTATCATGTGACATTTCTCACACACAATTTCTACTTGTGCCAAGAGTAATCACTGGAGCATTGTCGGTCTTTTTGCAGAGTATTGTTACAGCTCCAGATAGCAGGTATTTTTTTTTTGTCTAGATGCAGCTTTCTAAGATGCTTTTAATTTTATAGCAATTGAAAGGTTAAAACTCTCCTGTAGAACAGGTAATATTGTGGTAATAAAAGCCATTGCACCTCTATTGGGTAATGTCTAAATATCAAGAGTTTGACATATCAGTTACCTGATGCAGAAATTAATATAAAAAATCACACACATTTATTCTCTGTTTTCTTTAGCTTTTCAGTATCCCAAATAGCACACTTCCAACCTATCAAGCCTTTATGACCAACACTTCAATAGATAAACACACATACACACACACACATACACACACACACACACACACACACACACACACACACACACACAGGGTTCAGCTCCATGCACTCAACTCCATTCTATTAAAAGAACTTATGATAAGTTTATAGCAATATGTCAAGATGTTAATAAGTACTGGTAGATTTTTATATAATTAGATGACAGAATAACAGCAAAAATGTCACCTATTTGATAGATATGTAAGAAGTACAGTAAATTCAGAAACATATCTATTATAAATCATCTGTGTAAAATGTGAGCATACATTATTCATTACAAAGTCATCAGTTACTTCTCTATATAGAGTAAACCTTTACTAGCTTAGAAATTAATATCCCAGAAGATAATTGGAACACAGAAAGTCCTTCATGTGTGCTTTTATTTAACTAATTCATTCATTTGAGAAAGGCAGATTCGTCCAATGTAGCTCAGAGAAGCCTCAATCCCCATTTTAGTTTAGTGTGTGAAAAGTGGTGGAATCATACAGTATACTCATATGCTTTTTAAAAAATTATTAAGTATATGAATTGTACATAGAGATTCATTATACATTTCCCATACATACATACAGGTATTATATTTTAATTAAATCCACTCGCTAGTGCTCTTTTTTGGTACCTCAATCTTTTATAATAGTGGAATTTGATTATACTATTTTTATTCATATCTATTATATGTGTACTTGTGTCCTTCACACATCACTTTGTCCTTTGTGTTGTTCCTTTCATGTTCACTTCATTCCCAACAATCTTCCCTTAAAATTCATGTTATATCATTGATTACTATTTTTATTAGTTAGTTCAATATTCCACATGTGAAAAAATGAAATGTTTGTCTTTCTTTTTTTATATATTTTATTGTAATTAATAGAAGGGTTACATTATATTCACCAGATAGAAGGTGCATTAATTCACATACATTGATACCCTTTCTCATGTCTTGGTAGCCGTTTCCCTCCCCCCCCCACCCCTCATCTTGTTTTCCCCCGTTCCCTATCCAATTTCAAATAACCAAATACAAATATATCCAACATATCAGATAACAAAGTGAGATACTGTAACAATATGAGATAACCAAGACAGCAAAAGAGATGAGAGATAACATAGTGAAATGTTTGTCTTTCTAACTTTGACTTATCCTTTGCAAACTACTAACATCATGATGACTTGAGTAGACAATTTGATTCTTAACCATACACCACTATTATTTTAACATGTGTGTGTACATGTGTGTGCTACATTTCCATCATATCTTAGTTGTTGAGTACCTAGGCTGCCTTCACAACTTGTCTATTGGGAATAGTGTAATAACTACAAATGCCAGTATCTGCCTTGCATACTGACCTATATTCCTTCAGATATACTCCTAGAGTGGGATAGTAGGGTCAAACAATATTCTGTTTCAATTTTTGAGTTACCTACATTTTGATTTCCATGATGTCTGCACAAACTTATAATTTTTGATGTTTTACAGAGCAGTTTATGAATGCAATGCATCTTGACCAGTGTCATCTTACACTCTCAGCATTGGTGTTTAGGATTTTCTTTCACATCACTGTCACACCCTCACCATGATCTGTTGTTTGTTTTCTTGATAATACATTCTGATTGGGGTCAGATGGAATCTTAGTATCATTTTACTTGTACTTATTCTATGGATAAAGATTTTGAACATTTTTTCTTTATGCATTTAACATTTGGTTTTTTTAAGTGTCTATTCAATACATTTGCCCATTTGCTAACTAGATTGTTTGCTTTTTTAGTGTTTAATTTTTGAACTCTTTGTATGATCTATATATTGATTCCTTCTCTGATGAATGGCTGACAAAGTTTTATTCAATTTTGTAGGATGTCTCTTCATTATAGCAATTGTTTCCTTTGCTGTGCAAAGCTTTCTAATTTGATGGAATCCTATTTTGTCTAGTCTTGCTCTTATTTTCTGAGCAATTAAATTCTTATTCAGGAACTCATTGTTTATGCTTTTTTTCCCTAAGTAGTCAAAGCCATTTATTGGGGGGGAAAAAAAGATACCACTCTAAAGTTAGGAAAATTGGATATGGTCATGGATAAGGCAGAAACTATCTCTCTCTCTCTGTCTCTCTCTCTCTGTCTCTCTCTCTGTGTCTCTCTCTCTCTTTCTCTCTCTCTCTGTCTCTGTCTCTCTCTGTCTCTCTGTCTCTCTCTCTGTCTCTGTCTCTGTCTCTCTCAAAATGAAACAAAATCAACTAAAATGGATGAAATATCTTAGCATAGGATTTGAGTATTTGAAGCAAACCCAATTTTTATTAATGGTGCACCCACTTGGAATAATATGTAATATCTTTAAAAATAGAACACAGTTACTCCTTTATGGCATGTAGATACAGATAAATATTGAATATATAAGCTCTGTTGATTTAAAGCCATGAAATGATATTGATTGTCTGAAGTTTCCCTGTCTTTCCTTGTATTTCTCTTTGTGTATTGTCATTTGTTGCTTCTGGTACAATCTCTTGTTACATTATCAGATTGTAAGCTTCAACCTTTATTTTTTTTTCCTCCATGGGATTTTGTAGACTTTACCAGAAAAACTATCAGATTCTAAAAAAATCAATTTTAATAACTATTTAAGACAAAAATTCTATTAGTGAGTTCCTTGAAAATGTTATGGTGTATATGTATATTTACATGTTTATATAAAGACACCATACATTTCTTTCATTTGTTTTTTCCATACTAGGATGGTAGATTTAAAGAAAATAATTTTGAATATTTCCATGTTTATTACGTTTCTATCCCAGTGGCCTATCACCAAGAATTATCAAAATTCCTGCTAGTTTGTTTTGCTGTATATCAAAAATAGAATTATGTGATCATTTTATATTTTAATAAATAATTGTAGATTCTTGTGGACAGTCTGATTGACTAAATCCTTTGCATTAATAGTACTATCAAAAGAATTCTCCAAGGCCATGTCATGATTAGCACCAAATAGTTTGTTGCTGGTATTGTCAGGAGTCCTTCCTACCCCTCAACTCAATTTCTTGCTTCATTGCTTTGAACCTCTATGGGACAGCCATAGAGGTTGACGGTATGTCAACAAGAATACCCTTGTCCTTTTAGGAATTCAGTAGCAGAGGAGAAACAGCTACTCAGATGACCAAACGAATAGGAATAGAAGTAAGTGAATTAGATGTTTAATAAATGCATGAGCATGTCACAAGGCCCAATGGGCTGTCCTCAAAATCACTGAATTTGAATGAGCCAAGGAGAGTTTAGTTGGTGCTGTTCTCTTTGAAAACAAAGCTATGTTTTCTTTAATTAGGTGGTGCAAAGCATCATATTCACGTTATTAGGAACTCAGACCAAAGATTTTATTTTCTCAAATACTTGTGTGACTATCAAATATTTTCCAAAAGGAAAATTTAGAGAGAAAATATTTTTGTATTGTTTATTTGAATATTTGTGTGTTTTCTGTGTTGTTTGTTTACATGTATTCTCTCTTCTCTTAATACTATTGTGCATTGCATCTTTTAAGTACTCTTCACCCTTGGAGAAAGGATGGTGAAGGGAGAACCATTCAGTGTCTTGGGCAATGGACATGTGCTGCTTTTGATCTTGAGTGAAACTACATACAATTTACCCAGTAGGGTACTTACATATAACATCACATCATTGAATATATTATATAACTTTAATGTCATAGAAGTTTTCTGTTGAATCTACACAAGACTCTAATGCTTTATTGGAAACAAACATGATGGATTTACCACTTATGTAATCCACCAAGAACTGATCATGCTTGTGTTCTTAGATTTGGGCTCTGAGCTGTGTATGAATGACTTCTAAGTGCCACACAAACGGTTTTCAGATAGATACATTCCATTACTCAAACCTCAATCTATACCATTGATTTCCTTCTCCTTGTCTTAGTACAATAAAACTTGTGAACATGTGACTAATTACCAAATAATAAAGAGATGAAAGCTACTTAGGGAGACAAGCCCTTGGAATACAATACTGAAAAGTGAAATTGAACAAGACAACATTTCACTATTCCCTTAAAACTGCTGAAACCCACTTTCAAAAATACAATAAAACAAGAATAATTGCTCTAAAAATATTAGCAGGCATTTATGTTATCAATTCAGAGAAACAAATTATTTTCTGACCTACAGCTGGTGAGTATTACATGAATAGTATTTTATACCAATTAGACCCACTGGCAGGCACAGATTCCTGCTCTCTACAGACATTGCTAATGCCTATTTAAAGTATTGGAACATTTTATGAAGTCAGGAGGAATTAAACTGTATTTTTAGCTACCCCACTCGATTCACACTATTATCATCACCAAAAATCACATAGGCAGTGTTGAAAATGCTTTAAGGAATCCATTATATGTACATATATGTATATATATATGTGTGTATATATATATATGACTTCACTCATCATTTTGATTTGGGGTAAGTTCTGAAATGAGAAAATTCATGAAAAGTGTGAGGCTTTATTCACTCTCACTTCCTTTTAATTTCTACTCTATAAGTAATTAGTAATGAAATGATTTTTTGGTGGGGGAAGATGTCCTAGGGCTTGAAATCAGAACTTGGGACTCGTCCTTAAATTTTTGTGTGCAAAACTAGCATTTTACCACTTGGGTCACAGCTCAACCTCCTGCTATTTGGGGACTTAATTGTAGATAAGAGTCTCATGGACCTTCTTGCCTAGGTTAGTCTTGAACTGTAGTTCTCAGATCTTAGCCTCCAGAGTAGTTAGAATTACAGATGTGAACCACCAGTGACCAGCTCAGTAATGAAGTATGCTTCCTTAAATACTCTAAAGATTCCATTTACCATCCTAGGTCTACATTACTAGTATTCAAGATATCACTTAAATATTAATATTCCTGAAATATTTTTACAGTGAATTAGAAGAAAAGTAAATAATGATTTTAAAAAAGACACATGCATAATGTTTCTAAACATATGTAAGTAATCTGGTATCCAATGAAGCCACATTCACAATGGCCAAGAAATGGAAAATACCTGTATTCAGAATGAATGGATAGAGAAAAATGTGTAGCATATGTACTCAATGGAGTGCAATTCAGTCATATCATAGAAGGAAATCCTTCAAATTATGAAATCATGGCTAAAACTACAAATCATTGTATTAGTTCAAATAAGGTAGGCACAAAAAGGCTAGTTCCCCAAGAGTTCATTAATATGTCAAAACAAATATGTTGATCCCATGGAGATTTTTAGTAGATGAGACTAGAGAGAAATTAGGAAAGTTGTCCAATAAGTACTGAGTTACGGTTCAGTACAAAAGAAATTCTAGTGTTCTGCTTCATGGCAAAGTTACTAGAGACAACAATAATACACTACACATCTCAAAAAGCTACAGGAAAGAATGTGAAAATTTTGCAATGATAAATAATAAGGCAGAAATATATGCTTAGTCTGATTTCAATATTACACATTGTTTGCAGATATCAAAACATTACATGGCCATGTGTACTTTTTATGTTTTGATATCAGCTAAAAATAAAAGGAAGGCAGCCATCTATGTCTCATGCATGTAATCCTAGCTACTGTGGAGGCTGAGATTTGAGGATCAAGGTTCAAAGCCAGCTTATGGAAGGAAAGTCTATGAGACTCTTATTTCCAATAAACAGTGTGGGACAGAGCAAAGAACAAAGTAGACAAAAGGTTCCATCAAAAAGTTGACCAGGCTGGTGTGGTACTTCAGTGATTCATTTACCTCTCATGGATGCTGCCCTGGGGAAGCTGAAGCTTTTCTAGTGAGCTAGCCTTGAAGCTTATAATCCTCTCAGATAACTAAACTTCACAAATACGTAGAATTAGGTATGAGCTTCTGGTACCTGACTAGAGCTACTTGTATATATATAATATTTATATATTAAAATATGCATATGTGTATATTTTTGGTGTGTCATGAGGCTTTAACTCTGGGCCTAGCCTCTGTCCCTCAGCTATTCAGCTCAAGGCTACCTGCCCTACCCCTTGAGTCACAGAGCCACTTCCGGTTTTCTAGTGATTAATTGGAGATGAGTCTCATGGTCTTTAGTGCCCAGGCTGGCTTTGAACCTTGATCCTCAGAGCTCAGCCCCCTGAGTAGTTAGGATTACAGGCTTGAACCACCACGCCCTGCTCACTAATTGTATTTTAATGACTGTTTATTGATGAATATTTAAGATAAAAATTCTTCTTGAGGATAAAACATAAGACTTGAGTAATAGTTGCAGAATCAACGTGAACCTTGTCTACATCTATACAGGAAATAATGGAAATGTTTTTGTTCCTGATTCACCACTATGCATTATTTATTATACAGTTTAAAAGCCTGTTAATAACAAAGAGCCAAAAAGAAAAATGAAGGCTGGACATACAGCTTTATATAATTTGTATCTGAGGAAACAGACTGAGAAATCTGCTCAAAAAATAATAGAAGATATGATGGCCAGAAACAAGGCCTGGAAAGCTTCAGAGTCTATTTCCACATCCAGAAAACATGCACTCTAAACTCAATAAATTATCTTAAAAGTGTAGGCAGAATAAATAAAGAGCCAAACTGCTTTCTCTTTTTCATCTTGTCAGTTGATGAATTGTTTAACAATCCACCTTGAAACTAGGCCTACATGGAGGTCAGCTGGAGTCAGTTATAGCTTGCTTTGAACTGTAGTTTTGGTAATTCATACTCAGTAAGCTATAAATGAACTTAAATGAGGTCCATTACTAAGATTTGTTTTCTGAATAATGTATAAGATGAATCTAATCTTTGCATATTTTTCTTTTCACTTCTGAGATAACAGTTTTGGGGATAGCCCAAATTATGCCAGCAGTATTTTCCTCAAATTCCACATATTTTTCAATTCATTCTTCTTTCTTACACAGGTTTATTGGTTGTTAAATTCTGATTCATAAAGAAAATTTTCTGATTATGATTATTAGCAGTATAGATCACAAAGAGTTTTATCTGTCTGAAAATTTGCCAGTTCTCAATTGTTTTATGAAGGCTTTTTTTTCACACTCAGCTCTCCACTTACCAAGAGTTGTGTAATAAATTTTATTTTGGGATTACAGTATAACAAAAGTCCAATATGAAGAAATCTTGAGGCTTCTAAACGTAAATATAGTGAGAGGATAAACATGGCCTTATAAACTGCTTTACACAAAATGTGTAAGAACATTTAGACAAACTTTTAGCCCTTCTTTTTAAACAAATAATGTCTTTGCATAACAATTTAATAAGCAAATAGGAATTTTCATTGTAGTGCTCTGAGGACATTTTCCTCAGCCCCAAATTGACTGTGGTTTTAAACAAAATTAATTTTATTGTAAAGGTAAGATACAGAGGGGTTACAGTTACATAGTAAGGTAATGAGGCATTTCTTGTCAAACTGTGTTACCTACTCCCTCATTTTCTCCCGCTTTCCCTCCTCCTCCACCCCCAACTGCTTTAATTAATGATTTGGATTCTAATTTATTCCCCTCCTAAGCCAATTTTTTTAACTTTTCTTAATTTTAACTTAAAAAAAAATCTTTAAGTAGTTGTACAAGAGAGTTGCCATTTAACAAGTGATTTATCAACACAGTGCTTCTTGGTCAATGTCACTTCTTTCAACATTTTCACCAGTCCTTCCCCAACTTACCCTGATACCTATTGTTCTTAATCTTGTAGGATATACATTGAATTCTTCACTGCAGTTTTTTTAAACAGTGTGGTTTAATTTTTACTTCAGAATCACTATGAACCCAGGTAACAACATTAATGTAACTAGAAAGTCTGTTCTTTACAAAAAAAATAATAATCCCACTGAAAGCTCAAAATTTAGCAATGTGTAATTAATTTGGCTGTTAATTTAAAAACTCTATTCTTACTCTATAGCCTACAATTTTTGTGTCTGCCTCTTCATTAAGGATGAAAACATGCAAAGTTCAACATGTGCGAAATAGAGTATAGTCCTATTTATATGATACATATATCTCTGACAGTTTAAATTATAAATCAAAGGGATACATTATTATTCTAAAACACAAAAGGGTAAATTATAACTAAATTGGGTATTTTATTCACTGATGAATGCAATAATTATGCCCTACAGAGTAAAACTAAATTTTTGCTTAAGTTTTTTTTTTTTTTACTTAACACAATGTTCTACACCTTAATACAAGTTAGATTTTCAAGTTGATATGTCTGTTTAAATGATGTTCCAAGTAAATGGTTACAGGGAAGTTCTCTCTTCCTGGAAAGTTCCAGTAACAAATTGCTCAGATTTAAATAAAGTTTTTGCAAATGAGCATCTTTCTCCCACCACATAATATACACATATTTTTACCTGTCTCCAAAAGTTATGATAATATGTCCCCAAAACAGACCAGAAAATGTGCCAGGTCTTTCAATACTAACAGGGAAGAAGTGCTCTTCGAAAATAAAATGAAAACACCAATCACTGTATTCTGTCAGAGTTACTGTGAAATACCAGAGCCAAAAAAAAAATAGCTTGAGTTAACTCAAGGATAATGGAACATTAATTTTGCAGCAGGATGTGACCCTGTAAGTTATGCTTATGGGTGATGTAGTAACAGAACAATAATAAAAGCATACGATGAATTGAATGTGAAGGATATTTTGAAAGATAAAGAGAAGGAAACCAATGAAGGAAATAATACTTCATCAGTATTTCAGAGCAATTAGCATTTACTGATCATGTATTTAGTTGAAAGTACTTTGCTGTGAAAATTGAATATTTGACAGCAAAAGTAAACTCTGAAGCTCAGCAGTGTTGCTGAGTATTGTGCACGCTCATTTAGTTGGAGTTGACATTAACTCCTTTGCTCTAGTGAACCACAAAGATCTCTACAGACTAGTATGTGACTGAGCCTCCTGGCTACTGATTTGTCTTGTGTAGGAATATGAGTCATTGACATCAAAATGTAGTATTTCATGGTATCTACAAAACATACAACCAAACAATATGAACACAGACATCTAATAAATAGATATTAAGCTACTCCTGTAGACATATTTCAAGTTAACTTAATGTGATTTAGCACTTTGAAAAATGTATCCATGGAAAAACAAAGATATTTCATCTCTACTCTTCTCTCAAACATCTGTCGTTTCCCCTAGTGGATAGCGTTGATGGAATTCTGATTCCTAATTCTGATTCCTAGTGTGGTTTTACATTTTGGGAGAAATATTCCTATTAAATTTTTAATGGGCTGGACCCAGTGGCTCATGCCTGTAATCCTATCTACTCAGGAGGCTGAGATCTAAGGATCAAGGTTCAAATCCAGCCCAGGCACAAAAGGATCTGAGACTCTTATCTCTAATGAACGACTGTAATGTACTATGTTATCTCATATTGTTACAGTATCTCACCTAGTTATCTGATATATTGTATATATGTTTATTTGGTTATTTGAAATCAGATAGGGAAGGGAGGAAAACAAGATGAGGGGTAGGGTTGGGGGGAGGGAAATGGGGACCAAGACATGAGAAAGGGTATCAATGTATGTGAAGTAATGCACCTTCTATCTGGTGAATATAATGTAACCCTTCTATTAATTACAATAAAAATATATGAAAGAAAATGAGAAGTGGTGCTTGGCTCCAGGGTAGGTCAGTAGCCTGGAGCTCAAGAGCCAGGGACAATGCCCAGGACAAGTGCAAGCCCCATGATCCAAAAAAAAAAAAAAGGAAATTTTAGTTGGCTTATAAAAAATATTTGTATAGGCTAAGTTTATTACTTGCTGGTTAAAAATTTTTTAGATATTTCTTAATTCCATTAAATGGGATTCATTTAGAGAAGTCACAATCAATGCACAAGGAAATCAAAGCACTACAATACAAAGAATCTTACCACTCTAAGAGTGACCAAGGATATCCACGGTAACTGAGTCCAAACACCTTATTTTGTTGATAAAATAAGTAGGTCAAAAGAGGTTACTAATTTTATTTTAAAAGGTGAAAAATTCTTGTTAGTGGTAAAGTTCTAATGAGGATATTCAAGTCTCACTAGCTGATCTCATTCTGTGTTCACTGAACCATGTTGCTACTCTACAATGTCATAAATTTCTATAAAATAGTCTCTGTGTTTGGCTTCTCTAATGAAGACTAATGCTGGGAATTGCAAAGAGGAAATTCAGGTCAATCAGCTACTAAGTTACACTATTTTAGAGAGCCTAGAAAGTGTCTTTCTTAAAGGCTTGCAGGGGACATTTCCAGGGAGAAGGAAAAGTTCTAGATAGAAGTAATTTGGAAAGCTGCAACATGACAACACACTTTTGACACTGTGTACTGACATTTAACAAAGATTTCACAAATTAAGGATAAAGTCCTCATTAAGACTGGTCTTATTTCGGTAACTTCAGGAATCTCAGTTTACCTGCATTTCTGATCATCACCCCTCTGAAAATTCATGATGCTCTCAAGATGAATAAATTTCTTGAAAGATTCACCCCACTAAGGACAACAGTTTGAATTTGGTGGCCATATCATTGAAAGCATAAAAATCATTTAAAGGGAAGTCCTAGAATGTCTGAAGAACAGAGCTACCATATTTTCTCCCCATAATATTCAGATAATACATGCTCCAGGTACACTTAAATGTTCACCAACAAGAAAGTACACTTAAGACTCTGTATCAAGAAGGTTGGGTTTGTGTTGTTGTTGCTGTTTTATTTGTTTTCTTTTCTTTTCCTTTTGACAGGCCTGGGGTCTGGCCACTGACTCTAGGACAATTTGTGCTCAGGGCTAGCACTCCACTGGCCTTTTCTGAATGGTTAATAAGAGAAATGAGTCTCACTGACTTTCCTGCTTCTGGCTGGATTCCCACCATGATCCTCAGATCTCAGCCTCCAGCTTAGCTAGGATTACAAACATAAGCTACTGGTGCCTGGCTCTAGAGTTTATATTGATATTTCATTTTGTAAATATATTCAAATATCTAGGTAATTCTATTTTCCTCAGAAAGCCAGAGGTCAGTCTAATATTGTGTGTTCCAAATGTTCCAAACCTTAAGCCATATGATTGATCTGTCATGACCATCTATATTATTCCCTTAGCAAAGAAAGACTAAGGCATGTTGCAAGAGCTATCAGGAATAACAATCATTCTCATCACCCAAGGGAATCACAAGTTTAGAACTTCATTTCCTGTAATCTTGGACAAAAATATGATAATTTTTTTGCTCTATAATATATATTATGTAATATATATTATTAAAATATACAGGTTAGTTTATGGTCATGCTTTCTTTCCCACAAACATGCTATGCTGCAGAGATATAGCCTAACCTTTTAAAATGATAAATCCTTTAAAAAAGGGAATGAGCTCTGCCTTATGTCCCATGTACAATTCCACTCATGATAAGAGCTTTTTTCATTATTGTTTATATAACAAAAGAATGAAAAGAAAAAAAAGTTTAGTAAATCTCAATTTGTTTCTAGAGATATAAAAGGATGGATAAATAACATCTCATAGCAGTCACACATTATTGAAATAGCCAATCACTTAATTTAAACACATAAATAGTCCTTCCACCACACAAAAACTTCACAATATAAATCTGACAGAATCCATTAACTAAGAACATTGTAAAAAGCTTAAGTATTATTAGACTGAAAAGACTTCCAGATGGCATAGATAATATGTTTAATTAAAGTCCATCATTCTCATGTACTTAAAATCTGTGGGACAAACTTGAAATTGGTAATTAGAAATTATTATTTTGGTCATTTTAATATATAATTTTGATAGAAGTATACAGTTAAACTTTTATTTTCACAAACATATACTTTCCAACATGTGTGTCTTATAAAAACTGAAAAAAATTACAAATTCCTAAATCAGAATGTTACTGGACTTTATTATAGTCTTGCTCATATTATTTATCAGGATTCATGTTATACTTACTAGATGTAGACCAAACATCAGATTATTTTAAACAAGTCAAATCAGGTGCATAAAATAAAACAAAACAGACTAAAAGCATAGCAGAATATTTACATTTGCTTTATAACCTTAAGTAAGTATACTTTTACCTGGGTAGCCCCAGCTTATCCAGGCACATCACTGATCCATTGTTAATATATCAAAATGATTAATATTACTAAAGAGCTACTAAAATTTTAAGACTGGTCTGGGAGTGTGGCCTAGTCGTAGAGTACTTTCCTAACAAGTCCAAAGCCCTGGGTTCAATTCCTCAGTACCACATACACAGAATAATCCAGAAATGGTGCTATGGATCAAGTGGTAGAACACTAGCCTTGAGAAAGCCCAAGGACAGTGCCCAGGTTTTGAGTTCAAGCCCCAAGACTGATAAAAAAAATTAGGCTTTTACATGTATATACCAATTAAGTTTGTTTTTGTTTTTTAATTGTTATGACAAATACTTGGGAGAAACAACTTAAAAGAGAAACTAATTTTGGCCCATGAATTTAGAGATCAGTTCACAGTTGACTGGCTCTGTTGAAAGGAGCCTAGAAAGAGCATCATGGCTGAGGAAGATGGGAGAATATAATGTGCTAACTTCATGGGGACTCATAAGCAGAGAAATAGGTGAAGGGAAATTCATGAGGAGATACAGCAATTCAGCATGTACCATAACAGCCAACTTCCTTCGACTACTCCTGGTCTCTGAAAATTTTCAACACTTTTAATCAAATTATGAATCCATCAATGATTTAGCGCATTTAATCCAAAGTCACATGTCAGTAATTAAATCTCTTCCCTGCACCTTTAGGAGTGGCATTCATATCCAAACCCTGGCAATATGTACATAAAGATGCTTGAGTAGTTCCTTAGTCTTTATCTTTATGGCTCTTATAGTACAACACACAACTGACACGATTATTTTATATACAATACATATTTACTTGTCCAATAGTTCCAGAGTCTGGGAAGTGTATGTGTAAGGGAAAACAATTGCTGAGGACCTCCTTCCTGAATTATAACATGGGTAAAGAGCGATAGAGCCTGTGTGTTTGAATTGAACTCTTTTGGTGAGGAGCCCTTCCCACAGTAAGTAATCCATAACCACGATAAGAGCATTATCTAATTCATAATTCATAAGCCTTAGTGCATTATTCATCTCATAAAGCCAAATCTTTTCACATGATTATGTTGCCATTGTGGTTTAGTGCTCCAAGATATGAATTTTGAGGAATATATTCAAACCAACCAAGTTGTATATGTGGCAATAGAACAGAGTGATATAAATGTCCAACTTTTCGGTCATCTTTAACAACTTCATATTCTTCACAAAAGTGATATGTAAGGGATTAGGCCCACTTAACCTATTTATGCTCTATTTCATATGCTGAAATACAGTAAAAGATACTTACTGAATTTTCCAGTTACCTATCAGGTTTTCTGCCATCATCAATAGATATTGCTACAGAGAAGTAAGAGTGAAAATAATCCATCAGTGTAATGCTTTCCCATCTGCTATAACCAATCTTAAATCACGGTAAAGAGAGAATACTATCTTAATTTTGTATTTACCATTATTATCATAATATTATATAATATATAATATACATATTATCATAATACTATAATCATATATTTTATAATTTAATTTTTAAAAGTTTTGTCCTGTTAGCTTTGGAGATGGTGTTGTTTATTGTTCTTCATTCATGTTTTTGTACTGATAGTAGGAATTGAACTCAGGACCTTTAGCTTTCACTTGGTTTGGTTGTTTTTTAACTTTCAAGGCTAACATAATGCCATTTGAACCACGACACCAGTCCAAAACTTTCTGATATTAATTTAAAAAATTCTCAGATGTCAACCTTTAGAGTAATTAGGACTAGAAATGTGAGGGATTGGTGTGGACCCCCAAAGGAGAATATCTTTCTTTGGGGACTATTAACTATGGTATAGTGGGCACTTAGAAGACAAAGGAAGCAAGGGAAAGAGTTGATGTACTAGGTGGAGAGGGATGGGACGTATGAACTAGGAAAACCTATCATATATGAAACAACTAAGAGAAAAAACAAAAACATTCTATTCTGTATTATTTACTTCCAAGATACCTTTTCTTGCATATGTATGTGTATGTGATATAAATATATATATGGCATATACTTATAGAGAGAGATTACACAAAATATTTGTTGTTTATACTTTGCTATAATTTTCATAATGTATATCTGGTATTTCTATATTTTCCCAACTTTTATTTCTGATATTTGAGCCTAGATTGCAATTTGACTTCGTGCTGTAAATCATCCATGTACTTAAGCAAAAAGGAAAAAAAAATTAACTGAGTTCATGGATAAGAAAAAAATCCATCATAATATTGACCTAACTTTGAGTATATTATTCTACCTTTATTTTGTATGTTTCTTTTTTAAAATTGTATTTTATTGTTGGGATAATGTATAGAGGGGTTACAGTTACATTTGTCAGGTAGTGGGTCCATTACTTCTCAAAACTTGATACTCCGTTCTCATGTTTTTGTCCCATTCCCTGTCCTCTACCCCTACCAGTCATCTTGTTTTCCCCCTTCCATTCCCTATTTCAAATTAACAAATAAGTGTATATACAATATACCAATATACAAGTTCAGATAGAATAACTTCATGAGATTAGCCTAGTGGGAAAAAAGAGACAAGAAATAATTTCACATAATACATTAAGAACAGCAGTCACAAAAATAAAACTCTTGTTTCATTAACCTTGAGTTCATTTTGTTTAATCTCATCCTGTATGACCATATGTATATAAGTTTTGAGATATTGTTATATTTAAAGAATATACACATCGACTTGGAAATATATTTGTATTACATCTTCCTTGTTTTGAAGACTTATGTAAAAATAAAAGAGCATAAATTATTTTCTCCAGCGGTTTGCTGGTCATCTCCGTGAAGTAAAAACCAAATATTTGATTTGGTATTTCTTTAATTGTGTGTTGATTTTAAATTTAGTTACATTGCAGTGAGCTCAAATATTTCTTCAAAGCAATAAGTGCCTTGTAATGCATTTTACTGAGTAGACAGATGTTTACAATATGCATATCTGGATACATATATAAACTTTAGGAGTTCTATAGAAGTGCAATTGAAGCTGGGAGAGGAAATGAAAAATAGCAGATTATTAAACTCATCCAGAAAGAGCATGAATTATAGAACTTTAGGGTGTATTTGGCAACAGATTAATGGAAATTTATTCACAAAACTCTCTAGAAACATAGATAAGCACACAAGATTTGCATTTCTCCTTTACATATTATAAATTTATATGTTGTAAATTATATACTTACACGATGGCACAGACTGGTCTTTCATTTGGGGTGGAGGAGAAAATTATTCTTTCATTTTATTTTGATGTTTAATAACACATGGAAAAACATAGAAGTTCAAAATTCTTACATCAGATTAAATAAGTTGCCTTGCATGGGACAAGAGAGACAACACTTTTTTTCTAGCTTAAAAATTTATACTTATTTATTTTGCATATGTTGATCTATTTATTTCTGGGTTCTGATGAGGTTTGCTAAACTAATTATTTTGTATGTAAAACAATTCAGACTCTTTGAAAATAATAATTTAATTCTTTTGATAAAATAGCTCTAGCTTACTTGTTTTCTATATTTTCTGTAATTTCTTTTTAGAAAAGTTACCTATATCTGGAAATATATTCTACATATAGACTTCATACCCTAATGAGGTTACAAACTGTGTCCTGGTATACAGAAATAATTGGCACAAGATCAACCTATAATTAAAATGTTCAGAGTATGTTTATATTTTGTAAAGCATTGGGTGATGCTTTAACTTCAAAATTGAGCCAAAAATTAAGCAAATCTGAAGCTGACCTCAAAATTATTGACTTTTATTGATACTATCTACACTATATTTTACTTTAGCAGACATGGTTTCAGTGAGATCAAATCTATGAGCTTTAATTTAGAAATCATGTCACAGACTATCACCAGTCACTTTTGGGTAATGTTTGAAGAAAAGGCAAGGATTTGTGCCTAGCTCTATGTAAATGTCCCAGAAATATCTCATTACACATGCTTGTACTGAACTACCTTTGCAGGGGGAGTGCAGATAGGCTTTTCAAAATACATAGATATTTTCTAAGCTAACATTACTTATTGAAAATTCAGTTTTCTGAGTTGCTCTCCCAAATTCTACAATCCTGTAACTCCTATTTAGTTTACATTGATGCATTTCAGATCAAACATCTATGGGGAAAAAAAGGTTATTTTATATTGTAGATGCAAGTTGTGTGGATTGTGATAAGGTATTTTACCTGAGCAAATGATTTAATAGGCTTCCCCTATCTTTCATGTTTCAGCAAGTACTTCTAAGCATTCTTACCTGTTAAATCTTTTTTCATTTTTTTTTGCTGGAGAAGAAAGAAATAACGTTTGTGAATTCTGCTTAAACCAAGAGACATTTTGACATCCATGTGGAAAATATTTATGTGCATAAAACAAACAAATAAAATTAAGCCATGTTGTTTTGGAAAGCACTATAGTATTGTATGACAGTAATATGATAACTGATGTATTATGTGGCAATTGTTTTCCTAAACAGCTAAATATTTTCCACATTCTGTTTTTTTTTCTTCAAATAAAAAAGAAAGACAGCTCTAAAACAACTTGGAAAAAGAATAAAATATTGCTGACCTCCAGATCAAACAATTTTATTAATATTCAGCAACATGAACATCCAAACAACAGCTATCATCCTTTCTGAATTTCCTGAATTTTTATGTGACGAGGAAAGCATCCAAAATGCAACATGCATATAACCTTGTAAAATATTATAAGATTTTCTTAACTTATATTTTATTGAGAAAGGCCATTAGTAAACAATTCATAATGAGTAAAAATTGGCAGTCATTAAAACCTTTGAACCATCATGATAATTAGCACAAGTAGATGCATAAAGTTAAATTTTAACACATGAAGTTCCATGTATCTACATATAAGTCAGCTTCTTTAAGCTATTGTAACACAGAAAAATCTCAAAAGACTAGAGAATAATCTGAAACCATAATTTGATTGATGTTTCAAAATGTACATTTTTTGTTGACATACAATGGAAAAAGTAACTTGGTTATAAGGACATATATAGTCTCTGTAATAGTTTCCATATGTGAAAACTCATACATACCAAAGCAATTGTTTAATAAGCTTTATTCTAGTTATTCTAGCTTATAGTGAATATTCAGGAAAAAATAAGCATGTACATTTACCAGTCTTGATGAACATTTTACTATTGCACATTTCTGGAGAGGAATTTCTCTTCCTCTCACTTGCTGTACAATGACCATGTAATCAGGCAGTTTGTACTAGTTGTAATGATGAAACAAAGAACCACAATTATTTCATCTATCCTATTTGAGTTTCAGGAATCTATAGTTCAGAAGTCACAGAGAATAAAATAAACACTGGACAGGGAAGATGATTCTTTGGATATCATCTCTGGATTCTACCTGCTCAAAATACAAAATAGTGGGAAAAATGTCATGTACCTCTAATTCTTTTAAAGTGTTATAAGTAGCCATATGTATATATGTATATTGATATATATATACACACTCCTTTGTGTATTAATGGATTTCACTACTATTTAGACACTTCTGCTTATTGTCTCAAATTCTTTACTCTCAAATTGATAGAGTTGCTTTTCAGTATGTTCTGCTTTGATAGAAAATATCCATATCCTCCTCTAGAATCTCCGCTCAAAACTAGTGTTCTACCCCTTGAGCCACACTAGTACTTGGGGCTTTTCTGCCCAGGCTAGCTTTGGCTGGAGTTCCTTAAATCTCAGCCTTGTGAGTAGCTAAGATTACAGGCATGTTCCACCAGCACCTGGCTGTTATCCACCATTTTTGAAGCATATGTTCATGGTTAGAATATGTCACTAAATATCATACAATGTTTATGTTTCTTATCAATATGATAAAGGAATGCACAATAAACAGGTCTTTGCCACTCGGTGATCAAATTACTGAGTTACCAACTTCTACAGTGTGAATGTTTATTTTTACGCTATAAGTCCAATAAGCTCAAGTCTTGGCAATTGACCCTCAGAGTGGCTGTATTGCATGGTGGTGGAATCCTGAGGAGATAGGGCAATGGAAGATCTTTAAGTGATTGGGGGCTGCTCTAGGAAGGTAGTTCATGTAGGAATTCATGGTAGTCTTGCAAAAGGATCATCACAAAGCCCAAATTTTCCCTCTTGCTCTCTCTCACTCTCTGTTGTCCTGGTCTAATCTCTTTCTTATACACTTAAAGCTGACATTGGGATCTGACCATAACTTCCTGCTCCTAGGGTAACTTTCACCAGAATAGAACTAATAGAAAAACTCAATGTGCCCTCAAACCTCCTCTACTGTGAACTAAATGACTGTTCTCTTTATAAAGTTATCTTAACCATTTTCCTGTAATAACAAACATGACTAGTACACTGGTTGAATTTTAATAAGTAAAATACCAAAATTATCTACTCAATAACTCTATGATGCACTTCATCTTGAGAATAGTACAGATTTTCTTCCAAGTATTCACATATGAATCCAGTATACAATCCTGAAGACTGACATTCATGACATTCAAAAAATGCACACTGTTCCTTAGAAGTCAACTGTAACTAACTTTTAAGTCTCTCATCAAAACTATCACTTTACTCTTTTTTAATCAAATAGTTGAATGTTATATATATTTGAAACTGACTTCCAAAGGAATCCTGAAAACATAGTTGTCAATATTTTGAACAAGACAGGGAATATAAAGTCATAAAATGAAACAAATCATAGATATGTATTATAATAAGGGCATATTACATATGTTGAAGAATTAATAGAAGCTTCAACCTGGGCCTTCCAATTGACTAAGAGTCAAGTCACTTTCACCCATTATTCTGAATTTAAATTATTTGAGTTTAATACTATACATTGAACCAAGCTTCAAGGGGAAAAGCACACTAAACCAGCAAGAGCAATGTGATTAACATAGCAACTAACTCACCCAAGTTGCATTATTCTTGTCTAAAGTTTCAACAAAGACTTTCAGAAAGGAAGGGCGAAGGGGAAAGAAGAAGAAAGAATTATAGATTTGTGAACATAATTTAAATGAGACATTGTCTACGAGTCTATTATCTAGATAAAATTATACCTAAAGATAGATTTTTTTTTCTTGCTGGTTTACAATTGTGTATGTCTGGGACCTGCATGAACATTAAGTTTCTGGTAAAATTTACATTTCTTCAGGAGAGTAATATTTTTCATTCCTCTTAAAATTTTCTATTGTAAAGACTATACTTTCAAAGATCCCTTCTATAGTATGTTTAAACTTCCTATTGTCGTATATCCAGCTAAAGTCTTATAATTCTGTTTTATCAGCTTTATATGTATTTGCAATTTTTGTCCATGTTTTCCGTGACCTTCCTATCTCTTACTAAAATATTATTCTATAAAAACAATGGGCTAAAATAATAATTAGCTTCGATAAATTCTGTTGGATGTACAGCTTTCCTTCTTTATCATATCTTCGCAAGCCGTTTTCCGTCATTTTCACAGAAAGAAAATTTTTGTTTTTTTAATGTACATTCTTTTTCATATGTAGCACACTAAGAAGAATAATAATGAAGTTGCTATCTGAAAACTAGAACCAGGGATAAAGAAAACAAACATAAAAACACAGTTTGCTTCTGGCTTGAATATGAAAGAGGACTATGTGAACAGATGAATATTTCAAGTGAAAATGAAGTTATGATTAATCATTTATATATTTTCTAATTTATGTATAAGCATCTCTAAACAAAACTCAGGCTTGCTGTCAAAGCTCTCTTGATTTAATCTTGTTATGCATGACCCAGTTCAATCATCTCTTGACTAAAAACAGGTTTTTTAGTACCATACACTACTTCATACTTGACAAATTGGGAGCTGTTATATGACTGAATCATCAAACTTTTTTGTGTGGGGGTCATGGGGCTTGAACTCAGCTTGGGCTGTCCCTAAGCTCTTCAGCTCAAGGCTACTCCCTTACCCCTGGGCCCGGGCGTTTCCCTGAGCTCTACAGCTCATGGCTACCGCCCTACCCTTGAGCCAAGCCCCACTTCCCATTTTCTAGAAGCTAATTGAAGATAAGAATCTCAGGTCCTTTTGTGCCCAGGGTTGGATTTGAACCATGATCCTCAGATCTTTGCCTTACAGACATGAGCTGTCCCACCCCAGCTGTCATCAGACTTTACAAAATGCCAAATCAGATTTTCCATTTCTATTCATTCTTCCATTTTCTTAGCACAATTAGTCAATTAGAATTCTTAGCTCTAGGGGAACAAAATGTTGTTTCACTAAAACAAAAAGCAAAATTGTTATCACAATAGTATAAATACGTCCAACTGTAGGTAGCCAGTAAGTTGCAATTCGCCATTACAAGATGGCGCCGGCTTCCACCGCTTGGTTTGTTACTTTTATCTTGTTGATCTGTTACAATGTTCACATGCTTCCTGAGTGATCAGAAGTCTGCCTGCCGCCATGTTGGAGCCTGCCTATGTTGTGTACGTGTCAGACTGTGATTGGCTTAGTTGTTTAAGGAAGTTAATCTGATTGGTTAAGAGAGCTTTATGAGACCGGAAGGGGAGGAGAACGGAAGGGGAGGAGAACGGAAGGGGAGGAGATCCGAGAGAGAGGAGAACCGAGAAAGAAGCGCTGGTGAACGGCGAGAGAAGAGTAAGCTCGCTGAATAAACGTGGCTTGAGAAGAAGTTGCTGCTGTTGCGTCTTCCTTACCGGCCGAAGGGGACGCGACATCCAACGATACAGGTCCATCCTGAGATTCACTTTGAGCATTCAGTAGCTGAGAATTAGATTCCATATATGTCCTGTAATAGTAACCTATCACCTCTGATTTTGAATACTGAGTTCTGCAATTCTAACTTCTGTTTCCAGATGACAGTTTTGCTACCAAACATCCATGCCAGTACCATCCCCCAAACCCAGTTTATTACATCTGTTGAGACCTTGAGTAAGATTTTATAGATACCCTGTTTCTTTCCTTTACATTCTTCTAATTCCACATGGCTTTATTTGACAAAATCCAAGCCTGGTGCCTACATCATAGCAGAAAGTGGAGGTGACAGACTGTACCATCTCTTCATTTGCTGCTTAAGGCAACAATTCAAATTATACCTCACACTTGATAGGTGTCTACTACTATCCCTGGTAATTTCCACTAAAATGAGAATAAAATTTAAGATTCTAAGAAGCCCACTGGAAAAAAAAAATGCATTTATAAGTTAACTTCGGCACAAAAACTGGCTTGAATTCCTGAAGACTGGATAAAGTTCTTCTTTTATTCAAACTATGAGATCAAGCTTGTTTCTTAGGTTCACTTAGACATGAGCCGATTTATACCTATTTTGATAGCTGCATGGAGTACTACCTAGTTGAAATATATACAATCCCATAACATACATGTTATAGCACATTGCATTTTTGTGATGCATTTAGCCTCTTTGTGACTAGTAAATATATTCTTATAAAATTATAATAAAAATGGCTAAACAGGGGATATATGTATGTATAATACATTAGTTATTTCATCTGAACTTATAATGGCTATACCTGCCATACTGAGACAAGAAGTTCTTTGGATATTGTGAAAATCAGTTGCCCATCGATATCTTTCGGGCACCAAAAATGGAGGAGTTTAACCAATTTTCTCTCCTGCATCGAAATATTTTGCCAATAGTCCCTGCTGTGAATGAAATTGACTTAGATTACAAAATCTATAGTAACAGCAAGGGTCAAGGAAAGAGCACATCACCACAGGACAGTACCTCCCCTGGAAGTTTCAACAGTATAAGAAGAAAATAGAGAAGACATGAGATCAGAAAATAAACACACACACACACACACACACACACACACACATCTAAGATATGCCCTTGCAACATTTAAATCCTGGTATTAATTACAACTTAATATATTTTTTATTTTATTTATTTACTTGTGTAGTCTAGAATGTGATTTCAACACTGTTACAGAAATGACCATATGTAGAAATTTTAGTCATTTTGATCAGCAATGAGAAAAGGATGCTGACTCTCCATGCCTCTTTAACATAGTATTAGAATTCCTAGCAAGAGCAATAAGGCAAGAAGCAAGCATAAAGGGGATCCAAATAGGGAAACTTTCCCTCTTTGCAGATGACATGATTCTGTATTTAAAGAACCCTACAGACTCCAATCCCAAGCTACTTGAGCTGATTCAAAACTTTGGCAAGGTAGCAAGGTATAAAATTAACCCTCAGAAATCAAACGCCTTCCTATATGCCAACAATGAGAGGAATGAGACAAAAATCAGGAAAGCAACTCCTTTTGCAATATCCTCAAAGAAAATAAAGTACCTAGGAATTAACTTAACTAATAATGTAAAGGACCTTTTTGATGATAACTTTAAAACTCTGTAAAAGGAAATTAAAACAGAACTGAGGAAATGTAAAAAC
This sequence comes from Megascapheus bottae, assembly GCF_031878675.1. Classification (NCBI taxonomy): domain Eukaryota; kingdom Metazoa; phylum Chordata; class Mammalia; order Rodentia; family Geomyidae; genus Megascapheus; species Megascapheus bottae. Next base: position 79,505,186 of record NC_143509.1, on the reverse strand, counting down.
CTCACATGCTCCTTGATAGGAAGAATTAATATCGTTAAAATGGCAATCTTGCCAGGGGCTATCTACAAATTCAACCCAATACCCATCAATTTCCCAATGTCATTCTTTAAAGAAATAGAAGAGGCAATCCAAAATTTCATATGGAATAATAAAAGACCCCATATAACAAAAACAATTCCTAGCAGAAAGAACAGCACAGGAGGAATTTCAATACCAAACTTTAGACTCTATTACAGACCTATAATGACCAAAACAGCTTGGTACTGGCACAAAAACAGGCCTGAAGACCAATGGAATAGAACTGAGGACCCAGATATTAAACCACAGACCTATGGCCACCTAATCTTTGATAAGGGAGCAAAAAAAATAATAGAATGGAAAAAAGACAACCTCTTCAAGAAGTGGTACTGTCAGAGCTGGTTAAGCACCTGCAGACAACTAAACTTGGATCCTTCTTTGTCACCCTGCACCAGGATTAACTCCAAATGGATCAAAGACTTTGAGGTAAAAGCAAATACACTGAAAACTTTACAAGAAGGAATAGGAGATACACTAGGTCTCCTTGGCATAGGTCAAAACTTTCTTAGTAAGGACCCAGAAACACAACAAATCAGAGAACGTCTGGAAAAGTGGGACTGCATTAAACTGCACAGCTTCTGTATGGCAAAGGACATAGCTAGCAAACTAACTGGAAGCCTACAGAGTGGGAGAAGACCTTTTCTAACCATATAACAGACAAAGGCCTTATATCTAAAATATATCAACAGCTCAAAAAATTGAATCACCAAGGAGACCACCATGCCATTAAAAGATAGGCCAAAAACAATGCTCATTGCAGCACTATTTACCTTAGCAAAGATATGGAACCAACCCAGATGCCCCTCAGTTGATGAGTGGATCAACAAGATGTAGTATTTGTACATAATTGAATTCTATTCTGCTGTCAGAAAGAATGACATCGCCCCATTTGTCAGGAAATGGAAAGACTTAGAAAAAATCATATTAAGTGAAGTAAGCAAGACTCAAAGGAACATAGGCTCAATGGTTTCCCTCATTTATCATAATCAGTAGAAACCTTGGGCTTTCCTAGTAGAGATTCACAATAGAACAAGATCTAAATACATAAGGCCATGTAGCATGACACTAAATGTAAGGACCTCCAGGATATAGAAACAAAAGCCATAAAATGAGTGATTATTGTCCTTAATGTACTATGTTATCTCTCATCTCGTTTGCTGTCCCTTGATTATCTCATATTGTTATAATATTTCACCTTGTTATTTGATATATTTTATATATGCTTAATTGGTTATTTGAAATAGGAGAGGGAAGGAAGGAAATCAAGATAAGTGGGGGGAGGTATGGAATTGGGGACCATGACATGAGAAAGGGTATCAATATTTATGCAGTAATGTACCTTCTATCTGGTGAATATAATGTTACCCTTCAATTAATTACAATAATACATATATATATATATATATATATATGATTGCCATAAAAGAAATGCAAATCAAAACAACTCTAAAATTCCACCTCACTCCAGTTAGAATGGCCAGGATCAAGAAATCTAGTAACAACAGATGCCAGAGGGGATGTGGCCAGGAGGGATCACTACTACACTGTTGGTAGGAGTGCAAATTCATTCAACCATTGTGGAAAACAGTATGGCAGTTCCTCAAAAGACTAAACATGGAGCCCCCCTATGACCCAGCAATTCCACTACTTGGCACTTACCCAACCCACCAGAAACAAGGGCATACTAAATCCACTAGCACAACAATGTTCATTGCAGCACTATTTACCATAGCAAAGATATGGAACCAACCCAGAGGCCCCTCAGTTGATGAGTGGATAAATGAGATGTGGTCTTTATACTCAGTGGAATTCTATGCTGCAGTCAGAAAGAATGGCATTGCCCCATTTGTAAGGAAATGGAAAGACTTAGAAAAAAATCATATTAAGTGAAGTAAGCCAGACTCAAAGGAACATAGGCTCAATGGTTTCCCTCATTTGTCATAATCAGTAGAAACCTTGGGCTTTCCTAGCAGAGATTTACAATACAACGAAACCTAGATACAAAAGGCCATATAGTATGATGCTAAATGAAAGGACCTCCACGATATAGAAACAAAGCCATATAATGAGTGATTGTTGTCCTTAATGTACTCTGCTGTCTCTCATCTCTTTTGCTGTCCCGTGGTTATCTCATATTGTTACGGTTTTTCACCTGGTTATCTGATATATTGTACATATGCGTATTTGGTTATTTGACATGGGATAGAGAAGGGGAGAAACAAGATGAGGGGCGAGGGTGGGGGAGGGAAATGGGGACCAAGACATGAGAAAGTGTATCAATGTATATGAAGTAATGCACCTTCTATCTGGTGAATATAATGTAACCCTTTTATTAATTATAATAAAAATGTATGAAAAAATAAAATGAATTTTGAGTTTAAAGTATGGTGTAAGGTTTAGATTATTTCCTTTGGGAAAATTTATGGACAAGAATATTTAAACAAGCCAAGATATTAGGATTTGGTATCAAACAGAATTTTTTTTCCCTTGGAGTTTTAACTGGTTTTCTGAAAAAGAATTTGAAAATATGTATCATAATCTTTATAAAATATTATTTAGCTTAGCTGTTAAAATAGTTATAATGTGTAAGCCAAAATGATTAAGAGATATTCATTCACTTTAGGATAGTAAAATCTAGCCTAAGATTTGTTATTTGATATTACAAGAAAATTTTACAATATCATTCAATGACAAAAATATTGGTGATGAAAAATACAAGTATTGCCTTTAATAGAATACTGGGTTAAAATTTGTGAGTCACATAGATGCTTGAACAATTAAGAATATACTATGTATGTTGCAACAAGTTACACCTGTTTTTACTAGTAGCTGAATTATTTTGCAAGTTGTACATGTATCACATGTCCTTTACCCACTCATGGATAGGACACATATATTGCCATCTTTTGTGGACTCCAGTGATTATTCTTGCAACTTTTTTGATGGCTAGAGTTTCAGGGACTTTCCTCCGCAGCCTCCTGAGTAGCCAGGACTACAGATATGAGCAATCAGAGCCTGGCTTTTATGGGATTTTACTTTCAAGGCTCTTAGTAGCAGTCAATTCATGCAGAAAGCAACAATTCTTCTGCATGTATAGTTATCACACATATTTGAATTTTTAGTTTCTAACAAACAGAATTATTATTAATACTATCTACAAGGAGAAAATAATGTATTTTCCTCCAAATAAGATCATTTTGGTCTGTTTTAAAACCAAATGATACAAAATCTCACCATATCAGGATGACAATGGTTCGTGAACCCTTCCTCTCGTCTGAGGCTTTGTACAAGTAAAAAAGCAGTTCTTCATTTTTATTATATTCTAGTTCAGCCTATTAGTATGTTTTTTGCCAAAATTAAATCATGAATCTTTTATTTTTTGTGCAAAAGTGAGTCACCTTTTTATTTAATCAAAACATTCTCTATTTGCTAAATTTTGATACTGAGAATAAACCCATCAGTTCTTTTCTTAAACAAATTTAAAGTACATTTTTCAATAAATGATAAATACAACTAGGCAAATGTTTAATTACTTTAGAAGTGAAATGATGTTTTGTTTTGTTTTGTTTTTTGCCAGTCCTGGGATTAAGCTCAGGGCCTGAGCACTGTCCTTGGGCTTTCCTCAAGGCTAATGCTCTACCACTTGGGCACAGCACCACTTCTGGCTTTTTTCTATGTATGTGGTACTGAGGAATCGAACCCGGGTCTTCGTGCATGCTAGGCAAGCACTCTACCACTAGGCCAAACTCCCAGCCCCAGAGAGTTTTTTTTTTTTTTTTTGGCCAGTTCTGGGCTTAAGCTCAGGGCCTGAGCACTGTCCTTGGATTTTCCTCAAGGCTAAAGCTCTACCACTTGACCCTTAGCACCACTTCCGACTTTTTCTAAGTATGTGGCACCGAGGAATTGAACCCGGGTCTTCGTGCATGTTAGGCAAGCACTCTACCACTAGGCCAAATTCCCAGCCCCAGAAATGATGTTGTTTTAAAGATATTTGTGGTAGTCAATCTCAATTTTCCACTTGAATGGATTAAGACATACCTAGGAGAGCATTAAAGCATGCCACCTGTGTACCTAAAGAGTATTAATTACATAATGAGGGTTCCAATGACTTAATGAATAGATTACCCATCGATTGATTCATAATATAATGATTGTTTGGGGAGATGGCAAAAGTTAGGATGGCCCAACTGGAGAAAGTAGGCCCTTGGGGTTCTGGGTCTTCATGGCACTATATCTTGTCCTAGCCTAATCCTGTATAAGCTTTTCCCAGCTTCCTGACTTACAAGGTGCAAGCTGTTTGTCTCTACTATACATATATATTTTACCCCCAAAATTGTGCTTCTATGTCTTACTATATAAAATGTTATATATATATATGTACATATATACAAATATATATACACGTTTATATATTTACATATGCATATGTGTATATATGATATACTTTAAGCATTAACCATAACATACCAAAATCAATTATTTAATTTCTCTTTTCTACTTTTAATTTATTCTCACTTACAAAGTGCTATTATATTCTTTAAGAAAGAAGTTGCAGACATTTAAATATTTCATCCACATTTGAACATTTGAGATCTCATAAACACCAGTAAAGCTTTCTAAAGAAAAGACTTACCATCTTATTTCTTGCAAGAATGTTTTTGAATGTATGGAAAGCACAAAAAAATATAGTTTTATAAAAGTTATGCTTTTATGGTGTCATATATAACTGTGCTAAATCAGAATGTTAATTTTAATTACTTAAAATCACAATTTTCCTACTAAAAATCTGACTCAAATATAAAGTGTTCTTTCTTAAGAAATACCATAATGTTGGTAACATGTTAATCATTTGTTAGAATAAAATTAACACATTTATGTTTCTTTTATACTACATACTTCTCTTGGTAATAATATATGCTATTAATTGTTCTCAAATTCAGAAAATTTGAATCTTTGAATCAGTTCTCACTGTGAGGAGAGTTACTTCTCTTGGGTATAAATTATAACAGACAACCAGTAACGACGTTTTTGTGTGCACTAGAGACAGATCACTAAAGAAAACACATCCTCTGTTGAGTGAGTGTATCAGAGACAGTTAAGTCACTCTGTTTTAGTGGGCACTAAAGTACATAAATTTAAAAGGAAGTACATTATGCTTTTACTTTAAATAATGTTTTTGTCGATCACGGGACTTGAACTGTTGGCCTGGGAGCATTGTCCTTGAGCTCTTCAGCTCAAGACTAGAGCCACAGCTCTAATTGCCATTTTCTGGCGATTAATTGGACATAAGAATTTCACCGACTTTCTTGCCCAGGCTAGCTTTGACTCACGACCCTCAGATCTTATTCTCCTCATTAGCTAATATTACAGGCGTGAGCCACGAGCACTCACTTTAAAGAAATTTTTATATGAATTATACCTACTCTGGGTTAATGTCTCCTTTTTTTCAGTCAGAATATTCCTAAGAGGAGGTGCTTTAATTTCTCCCAAGAAAACATTATACCCATTGAATCTATAGTCTTCCCAATCAAATCAAATAAGTTCTTTAACAATGTATTTTGTTTTCGGATGGTAATGGATTTGACTTGAACTCTGGGCCTGGATGTTGTTCCTGAGCTCTTCTGCTCAAGGCTACTGCCCTACCCCTTGAGCCACAGAACCACTTCTGGTTTTCTGATGCTTAATTGGAGCTAAGAGTCTCACAGTCTTTAGTGCCCCAGCTGGCTTTGAACTTCCATCCTCAGATCTCAGCCTCCTGACTAGCTAGGATTACAGGTGTGAGCCACCGGGCCCAGGGTAACAATGCATTTCTAAAGTTAATGGTGAAGCCACAAGTTTGTCATATACACTTTTATTCAAGTTATGTCATCACTGAATAGGTGAATATTTACACCTGCAAACTCCTGCAATATGAGTGTCCGGTAGTTGTAGCCGTCAAGACATTACATAATTTAATCTTTTAAAGCTTCACCTGGAGATATTGTATAGTTCCCTTACTGTGTGAGCTGGGAGATTTTTACTTGCAGGCAACAAACATCCAATTTTAACTTTGAAATTTTATATTTTGGAAATAACAGTGCAAATCTTGATTTTATGTGGTTGACAGAATTACTGTTTTATGCATTCATTGAATTCCCATTTCTGTTTGTTCATGGCTCTATATATTTTGAATGACTTTGATCTGTAATTTAGAGTCAATAAAATTGATGATGGTATTTTTCATATATTTTTAATTGTAATTAATAGAAGGGTTATATTATATTCACCAGATAGAAGGTGCATTACTTCACAAACATTGATACTCTTTCTCATGTCTTGGTCCAAGACATGATGATGGCATTAAAAAAAGAATATCATTGTCTGTACCACTAGATGGCAGAAAAAGATCAGAAAACTCCCATTACTGGAAACACTGGAATGTAGAAATAGGTGGTTTTAATATGTCTTTATTATCAATAAAATATGCTTTTTTTTACAAATTTGTAAGCAATATTTAATATAATGATTATCATTTTGCTATACATGTGGATAAATATGAACGTGTAATGTATAATATACTTCTAGTTATCTACATTGTGTCTCTGAGTGAATGTTGTGTTCTCTGAGTGAAGTTTTGTGTTCTGTAAAGGACAATATATTGTAAGTGATATCAAATTGATTATTTAAATGTCTGTGTGATCTTTTAAGTAATCATAATTAAAGTATCCAAGTAAGAATCATATTTTCCTCTGGTTTGTCATTTCTAAAAGTAAAATGGCCCTAGTCCACTTTTCCAATTTTTATAAATTCTGCCTTTTCATATCAGGGCTGTAATGTGTTTAAATAGCAGAGAAATCTTAACTTATTGTTTCCTTCATATTTTAACTCACTGATTCCTTCTTACTATATCATCTTTTTATTAATACAGGAAATTCACCTAGTAAACTTGGTCATTTCATATGGATTTCTCATTAGATACTTCCACACTTGGTCCCCAGGCTAGGAAACATAAAAGTCTTTGATTTTTCATCCACTAGTACAATGATGTTCATTGCAGCACTATTTACCATAGCAAAGATGTGGAACCAACCCAGATGCCTCTTAGTTGATGAGTGGATCAACAAGATGTGGTATTTACACATAATGCAATTCTATGCTGCTGTCAGAAAGAATGACATCAACCCATTTGTAAGGAAATGGAAAGACTTAGAAAAAATCATATTAAGTGAAGTAAGCCAGACTCAAAGAACGTAGGCTCAATGGTTTCCCTCATTTGTCATAATCAGAAGAAACCTTGGGCTCTCCTAGCAGAGATTTACACTAGAGCAAAACGTAGATACACAAAGCCATAGCTAAATGAAAGGACCTCCAGGATATAGAAACAAAAGCCATATAATGAGTGATTGTTGTCCTTAACGTATTATGTTATCTCTCATCTTTTTTGCTGTCCCTTGGTTATCTCATATCATTACAGTATTTTACCTTGTTATCTGATATATTGTATGTATACATATTTGGTTATTTGAAATAGATGAGGGGCAAAGGGAGGGGAGGGAAATGGGGACCAAGATATGAGAAAGGGTATCAATGTTTGTGAAAGTAATACACCTTCCATCTGGTGAATATAATGTAGCCCTTCTATTACTTACAATAAAAGTTATACAAAAAAGTCTTTGATTTTTCAAAGAATTCAAAAATTGCAAAAGATTTGATCATCAGTATAGCATAATTTCACAGCCAAATCTTGTATATTTATACCTCGTACAGATCACAAGATTTTTATATTTATCTTCTGTGGGAAATATAAAGTGTTTTGCACTTACTGTGTGTTTCCACATCTGTTTATAAGTGTTAAATCAATAATGAGCTGAACAGAAAATAGATAAATCAACTTAATTTTGTTAATAGGTGACAAGCAAGTAGATTTTGCTTAAGAAATAAATGAATTTCCTAAACTTACCACCGTGAATTTAGAGACATACAGATAACACTATCTCAAGAAAAAAATCCAACTACTAAAGCTAGCCCCTGCTTTATCTTTTGTTCTTGTCTCATAAAAATAATAGATCATCATTTGAGAGTGCAAACACATATTTGAAGTTGGGTTTTGCCTGGTAGAAAATTGAGCAAATTTCATGCTAAAATGATTTTGAATGACTACGCAATATGGACACAAAGACTAAAACTTCTTTTATGCCTCAAGCTTGGTATGATAACTGGCACATGTTTGAAGAATTCAGACCTTTGCAAATGTCACCTCCACCTCATAGATCCCATCCACCTCCAAGCAAAATCAATTGCAGCAATCCATGTTCTTAACTTGTAAATGTTTTCATAATTGAAACATTGTCGTGTTTATGTTAGAAAATCACTATAGTCAAAATACATTCTAATGGTTGTTTCCATTTTCAAAATATGTATAAGAATGTTTTTTAAAAAATTTTAAAGCAGCCATAATGCCTTTTGGTGGTCATTTTTGAGTTATTTTATTTTAATAGGTATTGCTATTCTTTTAGAGGAATCCCATTGCTCAGCATAGCAAATTTTCTAATACAAATATTAAGGGTGAAAATTTTATGACAGAATTGAGATTAAGTGTAATACGGTGTGAATAAAACTTAAAATATATTAGCATGACATAATTTTATGTTAAGAAAGTTTACATATGAAATTATAGGTTGCTTTTTACAAATTTATTTTCCCATTTTTTTAAATTTATAATTTGGAAGGGTTCATATTTGAATGTGTGTTTTCTGTTTGAAATTGAAAATATAAACTACAGGATTAAGTTTAATGAAGCATATTAATGACCTCAAAACATGTACCAGTTTTCTGCCATAAGACAGCTTCTTTGTAATCATTACAGTGCTTATTACTTCCAAACAACACTATTTTTTTACGGATTAGGAAAATGGCAATTCATTTTTGTTTATGGTGCTTTTGCAAAAAATTTTAAATATCCAAATCCATTAAAAACAAATCAAAATGACAAAAATGTCTCTTAAAGACTTTTAATAGTTAAAGAAGAATCTACCAAACACTTCTTTAGTTTATTTGAATGAATTCTTAATTTCCTTTTTTCCCCCTGATCAATGGAGACTTCAAGTCAGAAACTCAATAAACAATGTGACACAAGTTAATCAAAATTAACAAATGCATAGAATAAGGGAGAGAGTATTAAAATCTTTGAAATATATCTCATTTGTTCTATATTTCTTAAAGTAGTACCTTGTGTACAATTGTTTATATGTATACATCACTAGAAGTGATACATTTCTAATGTTAAGGGATAATAATTTAAACATATATCTCTGTTCTAAAATAAAAGGAACTGTTATACTGGTACTATCAACCTTAAAATATATTTTCATATAGAAAAAAGTAAGACAAACTATTTACATGATTTCATGGCACATAACAGAAAAGTGGAGAAAAAAATGATGTACTAATTTCTAAAATGGAGCATTTTCTGTTAATAGAATAATGAGGTTCAGCATTGATTCCAATGTCATTATATGTAAGATAGAGTACTTTGATATAATTGTTACTGTATGTGGCATACAAAAATATGCTTGTATGCATGCAAGCCCTTAGACCAATTTTTGCAGATAGTCTTGCACTGTGTTCATTGTGCCAATAGGTGGCGCAGATGCTATTTATAGCTTTATTATTTGGGAGACTGGTCACCAAAGGCAAAGCTTCATTTATTGAAATAATATTGGTATTTATACTAATAAAAAAGTAAAATTTTATACTGAATACTGTTTGTACATCCTTCCTTTAGAGAAACTAATTAACTCTTTTTTATGAGAGAGAATGCCACATGAAAGACTTTCTGATGCAATTCTACATGCAATTCTACATTTTAGATTTATTTTCCATACCACTGTTAGCTTTCAGAGCCTACTTTTTCTCTATTCAGCTATGCATTTGACCACAAAAGAAGAAATGGTAAATAAGTAACTTCAATTTCCTCTTAAACCCATGAGGTTTCTAGTCTCTTTTCTCAACTTTCTTGTTAGAGCTAGCATGATTTTTGTATAGAGATTTGTTAGCCTATGCACCACTTTTCTTAAATATCAGTTTATGAGACCTCTGTATTAGAAACTGAATTTTTTAATGATATAATCTTCACCGTATAATCTTTTCTATGAATTAGAAACAAAACACCCAAGTAGTATGCAAATTTTGATTGATTTTTATTTGATTTGATTTAGATGTTTTCTAAGATTTTTTTTAACCTTCTGTTAAGCCAATTGGGCAGCTAGAATGATCTACAGATGTCTATAGGTGGCAATGAAGCTCTGATTAAATCAGAGATATTCTGACAGGGTAATATGGAAAAATTACTTTACATCATAGTTTATTGTCTTGTTAGTGATGTGATAGAGAAGTAATTTGTCTCTAAAAGTTAAGCTGTTATCCTGCAGCTTATAGAAGGATTCAATTGTTTGGTTAAGAGATGAAAGTGGACTATTTCATATACCTACATACAGTAAACATCATAAAACCCATTAAAAATACTTTTAGCTGGACGCGGTGGCTCACGCCTGTAATCCTAGCTGCTCAGGAGGCTATGATCTGAGGATTAAGATTGAAAGCCAGCCCGGACACAAAGGACCTGAAACTTATCTCTAATTATTCTCTAGAAAACGGGAAGTGGGGCTTGGCTCAAGGGTAGGGTGGTAGCCTTGAGCTAAAGAGCTCACTCTTCGTTATCTTTAACTTTATTCCACAGTGCTTTTCCAGATACTCTTGGAGAATCAAAATCTTTGGTCTCTTTAGGCCCTAAAATTATTCCCTCTTAGATCCTGTCAGCTTTGCAAGCTCCACTTCAAAAGCCTCCATTTTAACATCTTGCTTGACTACTACACTCTCACTTTCTTATTCCATTACTGAAGCTATCCATCCAAGCTGTGTACCAATCTTTCACAGATCTCCCATAATTAACGACTTTTTTTTCTGTCTCTGAGTATGTCCTGTCTTCACTCTCTTCCACATCCCCATCTTTCCCTCTATGTTGACCAGCCAAAATGTCTTAGATTACTTAGATGATTGCCTTGCGAAGACCCTGGTCTTCTTTTGTCTGCCTCACCCTATCACCCACTAGAAGGCAAACCTCTAACCATAGCTAAATCCAACCATTCAACCATCCATTTCCTCAGCAGCTGTCTATGACTGGAAAGAAGAAAAGAAGGAAATGGAGAAAAAGAAGGACCGAAGACAAAGAGAAAGATAGAGGAAGGGAAGGAGACACACAGATACAGAGATAGAAATGGAGGGAAATAGGGAGGAAAAAGAGAGCAGAGAAAAGAAAGGAAAGAAATCATTTCATAAACTACTCAAAAAAAATTGGAAGGAGAAGCTCCAGTTCAAGTGATGGAGTGCTAACTTTGAGCAAGGAAAGCTCAGGGATAGTGTCAGGCCCTGAGTTCAAGCCCCTGAACCAGCACAAAACAAAAACAAACCAACAAGAGATCTTCATTTTAGGAATGAATCAATCTCATACCACAAATAAAAATGGTGTATTTCCCTAAGCTCTGAAATTATCATTTCATACTGGTTTTCTCTTTTTTCTAATCATATTCTGACCTTACCCTACACTGACAAGTTTAGGTCAACATCATTCAAAATACTTATGATAAGAATTGATTTTATCTTTCAGCAGTTTTCTCAGTATCTGCTTCTGACCCTGGATGGTATGTTCTGCTCTTGTTACATAAATATATTTGCTGTTATCTAAGGCAGCTCAACATATCATATCATCTCAACAATCTCATTCCTTCACTTCTCTTAATTGCCCAATTTAGTCCCTCTCTCTGTCATCAAGGTTTTTGTTCCTCACTCCTAAATTATTCCCAATAGCCAAACAAATCAACAACAATGACAAAATCATGTCATTCTATATTTTTTAAAATGTAACTGTATCTTTCTCATCTCCCAATGATACCTGCCCACTTTTCTTTTCATATTAAAAGACCATTGAGCCTGATCTCTCACCCCTAGTTCTAATCTCAATGTACCCTAGATAGATTTCTCATTTCAACACACTTAACGTTTTTCCATGCCATTGAAATTATTGTTTTAAATGATTTAAACAATACATTATTTATAGCAATAGGTAATCCTAAGAACCTTGGAGTTTTTATTACTTTTTCTTCCTTTCATTTGGATGAATTTTTTCTGAGTTCCCTGTAAGATTATGTAATTTCACTATATTCTTAGCTAACTGAACACTTCTTTGGGAGTACTTTTCTAATTTTTTGATGCTACATTTCTCTAGGCTCTTCTTTAATCCTCTTTTACTTTTACCTTTAAGGGAGTTTCTTTTTACTTGTTATTATTCTGAGTTACGGTTTAAAATATATTTACATTGTATTCCTTTGTGTGTGTGTGTGTGTGTGTGTGTGTGTGTGTGTGTGTGTATGTCAGTGGGATTTGAACTCATGCCCCATATCATTTAATCTATGTACGACTCTTTCAAATATACTTACATCTTACCTCTAATTCTACTCAGGAAGAATAGGAATATTAATATTAGTTTTCTTAGAAGAGTCACATGATGTATAATGAATTATCCTACTTCTTCCTATAGAAGTTAACTAGTCATTAGGGTGACTCTCATCTCGATTTTTAGTGTTGTGTTCATATTAGCTCTTGGTTTGGATAATTGAGTTTACTGAACACTATAGGAATCTGGAAAATAACTGTTCTTAGAGACAATTCCTTTCTGGCAATCATTCAAGAATCCCAAATGAAAGCCATTTCTTGTCCAATGGAGAAGCAACTGAATGTTCAAACCTAAAGAGAAAAAGAAAGGGGAAGAATTTAATTTTATCCATATACAGTAAACCTCCCTATCTGTACCACACTAGCCAGTCAATGAATTGCCAACAGCCCTCTGTGTGGTACTGAAATCATGCAAGACAGCCACCTTTTTCTTAGAGCATTTCCTCTTGTCATTCTTCACACTCCCCATGCTTTCTGATAATCAGGGTTTGGACATATTGTATCTTGAGAAATTTTGTAAGTGTTTAGACAAGTTAGTATTCTCATATCATCAAGAAATGAAGAAATGAAAGCAAATTGGAATTGCCACTGGAAATGGAACTTGGATATAAAGGACACTTTAGAAGTTCAATTAATGAAATAAGTTTCACTCAAGACTAGAATTCTGGAGAAAAATATCAGTTTGATAAATAAATGACTAGTTGACATGTGCAAATGAAATGGAAATACTTATTGCATACTAGATTCTGGAGAAAAAAATATCATTTTGATAAATAAATGACTAGTTGACATGTGCAAATGAAATAGAAATACTTATTGCATACTAGATGGCTAGGCTTTTAAACTCATTTTTAGCAACAAATACCATGAAATGATAATATTCAAGAAGTAATTTACTCACTACCTTATGAATGTAACTGTAACATCTCTATACATCACCTTGACAATAAAATAAAATTTTAAAAAATTATACTTGAGTGGCATTGTGGCTCAAGTGATAGAGCACTACCCTTGAGAGCAAAGAGATTCAGGACAGAGCACAGGCCCTGAGTTCAAGCTCCAAGACTACCAAAAAAATATATACATTTGATATATACAGCTTTGATTAGTTTTCTCCAGTTTAAAAGTAACAATGTGTTTAATCTAACATACACCCTTTTTGGAAGTAGCTAATTAAAAACAGACTAAATTTTTCACATCAGAACTATTCAGTTTATCATGCCAGGTATAAATCGGTAAGCAGACTATCTGCCCAGAACAATAGTTACATAATCATCAACAAATTAAAATGCACATTTGCTATTTAATAAGTTTCCATGCACGAAGCTTTTGTATTACTGAATATTCCACGTTCAAATATCATTTCTATTTTCTTCTGAAACCTTTCATGTAATTGCTTCTGCACTCAGCAGAATGGGTAATGCCATCTCTTGTTTTACATTTGTTTTGCTTCCTGCTGTTGAATGAACAATCAGTGTTTACAGATGAACAGTAGTTGTAGTCTTCTGACTTTTACTCCTTTCAAACTGGCAAATGAGAAGCATTTTATATTTGTTGCTCTGGCATTTTTGGAGTAACTAGGACATTCATAGCGCTAACCACTGTTATTCATACTGTTATAATTCCTTTGCAGTTAAGTCATTACTAGAAATCATAGCAGGCTTGTAGTACAATACCTTATTTGGGAATGTCATGTGAGATGCCCACAGCAATCCAGAAAATAAAGGGCAACTTGTCTGGCTGAGGAGGGATTTATTGCTGGCTTCTGGCAGAGAAGTATTATGTCCTTCTGGACAACAGATCATATGAACCTGAAGTGAAGCATGTGTCCTGAGCGTCAAAGTAAAGGTGCCATGACAATCCAACAGCATGTAATTTCTTGTATTATTTATCAAAATTTCTGCTGTTTAAAAGAAAACATTTTGAGAAATAAAATATTAACTAAAGTGAGTACAATAAAGAATAGATACATTTAGCTAGCCTTTCTCTGCACTGACATTCTTGCTTAAAGAGCATATAGGAAAGGAAAGCTTGCTTTCTTAACTCCATATTATTCTGAGTATCAGTAGTTTTTCTCTTTGGTCCTTTTTTTGTCTTTTTCTTTTCCTTTTTATAATGAAGGAATTGTTTCAAAGTGAAAGTGAAATGAGGGTTTGAATTCACCACACAAAAGGTCTCAAAAAGTTAATTATACTACTCTCATATATCCATGTCCCCGGTCCCCAGTCCCATTTCGAAGGAACACTTGGAATTTTGAAAGGGTTTTCATATAATGAAAAGCCCTGGAAAAGAATGAAACAAATATGAAATTTTAGAACTATCTTCAACCAGCAATTTTCTGAAATCACATATCTTTCTCTGGACACTAATTGTGTGTGACTTTCTTACTTGGAAAAATAGCACCCTTCTATCTAATTGGTGTTAAAGGATAAGATATTATTTATTATTAATAGTAGCTAGCATTAAATCACATATATTATTGTGTTGCTTATGAACATAAAACCTGTACCTTTGACCCCACCTCTGCATGATTAAGTACAAGAACAGATATAAGTAAAAGAGTGAGGTATAAGTTTGAATAAGTAAATTGGAAAGGTACAAAAACAGTACTTGATTAGATTTTTCTTACTAAATCATCACTATGTTTTTCAATATATTTACTATCCACAATAAAAATAGGATTTAACGTAGGAAAAGGCTAAAGTGCAAAATATAACTTCTTCGTATATCCCGAACAATATTTCTATATCCCATTAGACAAACTGGAAAACTTGTAGATGTATCTTCCACATTGCTGGTTCCTGAAATGCACCCAGATGACGTTGTACCCAATGGATGACATCGGATTTTTCATTTATATCATGTTTGAGTTTCTGAGTGAACATGAAAACAAAGATTCAATAAATATCTGTATCTTAATCCCAGACCTGTGAACATTGTACCATACCTGGCAAAAGAAACATCACAGGTGAATTTAAGAGTCAAGATCTTAAGGTAAGAACATCATCCCTAATTACTCTGGTTGAGAAAATGAAGTTATGGGCGGGAATTTGGCCTAGTGGTAGAGTGCTTGCCTAGCATGCATGAAGACCCGGGTTCAATTCCTCGGCACCACATACATAGAAAAAAGCCGAAAGTGGTGCTGAGGCTCAAGTGGTAGAGCTCTAGCCTTGAGAAAGTCCAAGGACAATGATCAGGCCCTGAGCTCAAGCCCAGAACTGGCAAAAAAAAAAAAAAAAAAAAAAAAAAAAGAAAGAAAATGAAGTTATACTTAAAAGTACAGACCTTGACGAGTTAGGTCAAAGATAAAGATTCGCCAGTTAAAGAAAGGTTAAAATGATGTGAAATTCCTCACTCTTAAGAGAACTAGGCCATGAGACACTGAACAGTATGGATGGTGGAAATGACAAGAAAATGCATTCTTCCTTGAGAGTTAGAAAGGATGTAACTGTTTTTTATCTTAACTTAAAATAATAAGGCTTCTGTCAGACTTTGGACTACAAAAGCAGAAGAAAACAAATATACATTGCGTTAAGCCACTATATTTATGGTAATTTTCTACAGTAGATGGATGAATAAGTATATTCTCTATTGGCTTTTCATAAATCTTCAGGTTTTATTTGCTCAATACAATGAAATGCTTTCGGTTATATCTTGATATTGTAAGCAGGATTTAAACAAGTACATCAGAAAAATAATGCTACAGGAAGAGAACACGTGTTAGAAAATGTACACAATGGGGCTGGGAGTTTGGCCTAGTGGTTGAGTACTTGCCTAGCATGCACGAAGACCCGGGCTCCATTCCTTGGTACCACATACATAGAAAAAAGCCAGAAGTGGTGCTGAGGCTCAAGTGGTAGAGCTCTAGCCTTGAGAAAGTCCAAGGACAGTGTTCAGGCCCTGAGCTCAACCCCATGACTGGTAAAAAAAAAAAAATGTACACAACGGTATCAGATTATAAACAATTATCATTGATTCAAACTGAGTCTACCCTCTGAATTGTTTATTTTAGCTGAACATTTCATGAAGTTATGCTTTCATTTTTTGAATATCATCATCTATAAGAAATGAACATTTTCAGTTAGAGAGTATTTCATTTATTTGATGGTTAATATTTGTTTACCTGGTCTCTTGCTTGACTTGAATAAATATATCACTTAGGATACACAATGATATTGGTATAGTATAGTTTGATTTTATGGAAATAACAAGACCGAACCTTATCCACAACAACATTGTACGGGGAGGGGCAAATATATTCAGAAAATGGATAGCTATTTTTATTTTTCACCTCCAAACCATATGAGAATTTTAATTCGGATGTTTGCCTATCCTTTGGCTTTTCTGAATCTTTGATAGCTGACATTTGTAAAGTATTGAGGCAGAATATTGAGAATCATTAATAAAATGAGAAGTCATGATTGTATTTATAGCTATTGATGTGTATTTTATTTATGAGTTTTTCCATCTTTCTGCAGGTTGATATTTCACATATGATTTTTCTACACTTATACAAACTCATGAATGAGTTTGTTTCAGGACATGTTCTTTACCAATTCTCTAGATATTTGAAATGTAAAACACTTGTGGATCATTGTATTTTTGCTGGAAAATTTACATATACTTAGAAAAATACAGGTATTTCTTTAACAGAAAGATATAGCATGACTCTAGCCTCTTTAAAAAGAGTGCAATAATACTATTAAGACATTTAATTTTCATGCCTCAAAAACTTAAAATGTTTAACTAAATGAAAATGACCAGACATTGGGGAAATATTTTATGGTAACTAAATTCAGAAAACTCTGTTATAAATTTGAATGCCAATAGTTTAATAGAGACATGCTGCTTTCCAACGTGAAAGAGTTTGTAGACTAGTGTAGAGAAATTTCTAAAGGATGACCTTCCTAAAAAGACAATCTAAACAATATGTAAAAGCTATTTTGTTAAACAAGTTATGTCTTTTGCACTGACAAGTTCTCTGGAGATTTTTCTACTCCTGTATAAAGAAAAATCATTATTATGTCCAAATATATTGAACCTAGTATAATGTAGAAAAGTCTATAAAGGCAATGTTGACATTAAATATTTGCTGTGGCTGAACTTTAATACATAACCGAGAGAGTTATCCATTCCAAGTTAAACTGGAGTTGAATTAGAATGAACTATTGTAAGAACTTGACATTGAAACTGCTTAAATGAATTTAATGGGTTATTCACTAGTGTACTTTGTGAAGTTTATATATCAGGTGAAAATTTATTAAAATCCAGACCTATGATAATGCTAATAATACAGAAAATAGAAAAATTTACATGTCTATATTGAAGTGCAGTGATCATACAACCAGCTAAGTAAAGTCTGTATGTATATGCTACGCTTTTCAATCACAGTTAAAACATAAAAAATAAAGATATCTTCTTATCCAGTATCTGTGCACCATGATGGGATGCAGCATAAATTCCCATTATGAAGATTAGGTAAATAGATAATATTTTCATGAGAAAAAATAATTCCATGTGAAATAAAAGTAATATGTATGTCTATCAATTATCTACCACTACAGGTATTGATCAATATTCTTAGCTCAATATTCTTGTCCGTATTTTCTAATACAGACAAAACAATAATAAGTAAATTCAATATATTTTCTAATCTTATTTCAGCAAAATAAGCAAAATTGTCAATGATCTGGTCAAATAAGTTGTTCCTGAGTATAAGACACAATTTACATGTTTGCCATATTTATTCAAGTGTTCTATGTATACTTGCTTATTTATGAATAACAATTTTTGATAGTGCTGATAAAATGAGTAAATAAAACAATGAATTTCCAAACATATAACTAAATGTCTAAAAATTAAAAATGAGTTTGACCTATGACATTTAGAAATACATTTTATAATTTTTTAAATTTGTTTCTTTGATTTATTGTTACTTGACTATGAAATTCATTTAAATACAAACGAAGTACATAGTGCTGCAATAAACATTGTTGTGTTGGTGGATTTAGTATATCTTTGTTTCTGGATGATTGGGTAAATGCCAAGTAGTGGAATTGCTGGGTCCTAGGGGAGCTCTATGTTTAGTCTTTTGAGGAACTGCCATACTGCTTTCCATAGTGGTTGAACAAGTTTGCACTCCCACCAACAGTGTAGTAGTGATCCCTCCTGGCCACATCCCCTCCAACATCTGTTGTTATTAGTTTTCTTGATCCTGGCCATTCTAAGCGGAGTGAGGTGAAATCTTAGAGTTGTTTTGATTTGCATTTCTTTTATGACCAGAGATGTTGAGCATTTCTTCATGTGTCTATAGGCCATTTTTGTTTCTTCTTCAGAGAAGACTCTCTTTAAGTATTTGGCCCATCTTTTAATGGGATGGTTGTTACTTTGGAGATTAGTTTTGGAGTGATTTAATTTTTTGAGCTGTTGATATATTTTAGATATGAGGCCTTGGTCCGTTGTATGGTTGGTGAAGATCTTCTCCCACTCTGTAGGCTTCCTAATTAATTTACTAGCTATGTCCTTTGCCATACAAAAGCTCTGCAGTTTGATGCAGTCCCACTTAGCCAGCCTTTCTCTGATTTGTTGTGATTCTTGGTCCTTATTAAGAAAGTTTTGACCTGTGCCAAGGAGGTCTAGTGTATCTCCTGTTCCTTCTTGTAAAGTTTTCAGAGTGTCGGCTTTTACCTCCAGGTCTTTGATCCATTTGGAGTTAATTCTAGTACAGGATGACAAAGAAGGATCCAACTTTAGTTTACTGCAGGTGCTTAACCAGTTCTGCCAACATCACTTGTTGAAGAGGCTATCTTTCTTCCATTCTATTTTTTTGGCTCCCTTGTCAAAGATTAGGTGGCCATAGGTCTGTGGTTTAATATCTGGGTCTTCAGTTCTATTCCATTGGTCTTCAGGCCTGTTCTTGTGCCCGTGCCAAACTGTTTTGATAATTATAGCTCTGTAATAGAGTCTAAAGTTTGGTATTGAAATTCCTCCTGCACTGTTCTTTCTGCTAAGAAGTGTTTTTGTTATACAGGGTCTTTTCAATCAACCAGAAACAAAGACATACTAAATCCACCAGCACAACAATGTTCACTGTAGCACTATTTACCATAGCAAAGATATGGAACCAACCTAGATGTCCCTCAGTTGATGAGTGGATCAAGAAGATGTGGTATTTGTACACAATGGAATTCTATGCTGCTGTCAGAAAGAATGGCGTTGCCCCATTTGTTAGGAAATGGAAAGACTTAGAAAAGATCATATTAAGTGAAGTAAGCCACACTCAAAGGAACTTAGGCTCAATGGTTTCCCTCATTTGTCATAATCAGTAGAAACCTTGGGCTCTCCTAGCAGAGATTTTCAATAGAGCAAAACCTTGATACAAAAGGCCATATAGTAGGACGCTAAATGAAAGGATCTCTAGGATATAGAAACATAAGCCATATAATGAATGATTGTTGTTCTTAAGGTACTATGTTATCTCTCATCTCTTTTGCTGTCCCTTGGTTATCTCATATTGTTACAGTATCTCACTTTGTTACCTGATATATCTGATCTATTTGTATTTGGTTATTTGAAATTGGATAGGGAACGGGGGAAAACAAGATGAGGGGTGGGGGTGGGTGAGAGGGAAATGGGGACCAAGACATGTGAAAGGGTATCAATGTATGGGAATTAATGCACCATCTATCTGGCAAATATCACGTAACCTTTCTATTAATTACAATAAAAATATATGAAAAAAAAAGAAGTACATAGTGATAGGGTTTAGAACTTGAGTGCTAAGAACATTTTGTCACTTTCTGTATTCTCCTTTCTTTGTCTACTGTCATTTGCTTTTTCTTAAAAACAAACAAGTCCCTAGTATTTAGTGTACAGAGTTGGTTCACTTAATTATGGCAGTGCCAACATATACATGGGTTAAAAATCATCTTGTATTTGCTTTATCACAACCTTACTTTGTGACTAAAGGTGTTTTCTGTTAGTGTTAGTACAAGGACAACATTGAAAAATATTTTCTAGAATAAGAGTCATTTAACTGGTTAAGTATTTTGATGTAGGACCTGAAGCAATGTGTTTTCAACACCAGCTGCTGTGTTTGTGACAAAGTAGCTTCACTGGATCTTCATGTACCAGTTCCCTAGGTCAGCCTGGATAAATTCTTGAGACAGATTCTGGAAATTCAGCATAAGGGAGAATGTCAGTTATGCAGGGTATTCACAAATGTATGCAGTGCCACTCACTACCATCTACAAAGGATCCATTTTATAAATTGTCAAAGAAACCATTGTGGCAGAATGACACCAGAGACAAGTTGTCAATTCTATTATTAAATTGACATTCCACACATGCTGATTTCAGATGGAGGACCCTTCATGAACCTAGTCTCCCATTGCCCAAAACCCAGCCCCATTCCTGTCTTCTTTCTTATTTCCTCAAACTGACATCAGTTGATGTTGGACAAGGGAGCTGAGCTTCTGATTTATTGACAGCCATTTGAAGCACCTGGGAGAGTATCTCTATGACACTGCTGGAATGATTGCTACAGAAACTATGACACCTCCCAGGGTTGTGTCAATCAAGCATCTTGAGGATTAAACTAAGAACAACAACAACAACAACAAAGTGCTTTTCAAGACTATTTTCAAGGCAATAAAGACTACTGTAATCCTATCTGTGAAAAGAAAGAGCAGTGGAATGTCTCAACCTGTGGAGTACTACATGCAACTAAGGGTGCTTGTGACAGTGAAAAGGAAAGGGATGACAGGCTTTCCCCAGCAAGTGAGGGTTTGATACATCTGCTTGTGAATTCTCTGGGGGTCTCCATTGTTCTCTTAGCCACTGGAGTCATGTGTGCTCAACAGGCATTCAATGAAGAGGGTCTTCCTTGCTCATTTGCTTAATGTCATTCTTATTGTTATATGTCCCCAGGCTTGGGGACATCAGGTAGCCAGTGTTATCCTGCCTGCTGTGAGACCTCTAAAAGTTGACAAGCACCAAGAGATAGTTGACTGTTGTTCTCAGGAGTGTCTTGTTGTAGATATCCTGTGATTGACAGCTGATAGAAAGAAGGACCAGAAGATTTTTATATCTGTTGACTGACTTGACATTTCTTCAGTTCTTGACGCATTTTGACTATTGTCATTCATATTGAGTATTGTCATAAGATTCCTGCCCTTCCAAGACAGACATCACAAGCCATAGAGCTATAGGACTAGAAGTGCTCTAGGACATTATATATATATACACACACATATATGTGTGTGTGTGTCCCACATATATAAATCATATATATATGGTATATATATGGATCAGGCTTATCATTCAATGGAATGCTGTTATAATCTGGTGACTAGAACACAAACATTCTTGACATTCTTAAGACATTTCTCCTTTTGTGGCTACTATATAAAAAAATTAATATACTATTTATTCTGAATATATTGTCAATAGACAGAAGTCTAATTTCTAAATGTTTATGTCCTGTCCTGACTATTTTTGCTTTAAACTATTTATTTTGTATTGCATTCACAGTTTCTTAATATTTTCATTACAGAAAATATGATGGTTTAATTAAAATTTCCCTGGAAGTGTGATAAATTCACTTATTCACCAAGTTTTACATTTTAAAAGTGCTTTTTTCCTCACTTGTTTACTATTTAGCACTCAGTAGCATGCTGTAATTCTTAATTCCATGATTTCTAACTAGATTTTCATCTAGTGATGCCTCATCTGTAATCATAAAGAATTATAAAATCCAAGGCATGGAAAAATATTATAGAGTTTTCCTGAATGAACAAATCAAATTAATGGGATTCCCATGCTCATAATGATATCTAAAACTTTCTGAAAAATGTTTTACTACAGCATGTAATTTACTCAATTTGAGTGGGTTTTGTATGCTATTGAAAAGGCTTTCTGTCACTTACTGGCTTTAGGATGATGAGATTTTAAGCCCTTTATCCAGAGTCTATGTTACATAATGAAGACTGAAAGCCAAGCTTAAGCACAAATGCACTGCCCAGCTTAATAAAGTATTGAGTATAGCCTGGGGGAAAAATGAGTATAGTCAGATACAGAAGTATGTACTTTGCAAATACACAAGCTTGCCAATAAAAAGTTTTTGATAGACAAAAACTGAAGCTAAGAAAATGAAGAGCCTCATATTTACTATATCTATTTTATTTTAATTATCAAAGCATATATGCATATAGTTAGTTTCTACATATGTAAATATGCTCTTTTATTATTTCAAATATAATTATTTAAAATTACAGCTTCTATGTATATTGAGTGTGAAAAGTCAAATTGTTCCTGCAAGATTCTTCAGCTTAACAAGTGCAAGGAAGATGTTGTCTTTAACTGAGATTAAGATAACCCATGGAAGAAGCAGGTGGGATAAGTAAGATGAAAGAAGATGAGAAATTTATCTTTTCACATGTATTGTCTGAGATGTAGGCATACACATTTATTTTTATATATGTTATTGGGAAAAGGTGTTTTATAGAAGTCAGGTGTTGTTATTTCTGAAACAGCTCTATGTTCAAATAGAAATTGATCAATTATAAGTCATATACAGGTGGGACTAGGACTGTGCTAATATTTTTAATATTTTCTAAAGCATAATAATATTTGGAGATGCCAACAAGTCAAGTTTTTAAATTACTTTGGGTTTAAACAATTTCCTATATTTAAATAATAATAAAAATGGCATAGGATCTATAAGTCTTAAATCAAAATGCATGCATAGTCAGTCCCTGAACACCTGTACAGTCTTCATGACTGCATGATAGTATGTGTAGAGTGAAATGGAAACAGCACTGATTCAAGGCAGTTATGTCAGCTTTCTTTATTGTGGATAATAGAGATTTTATAAAGAGTATGCCAATTAATAGATGTAAAGAGTTTGAAACCTGTCACAGAAACACTATGATTGCTTGTTGCTGCTTTTTCTTCCTTTATAATTTGCAGGTAATAATTTTTCAACTTTTACTACCCATATATGATGGTATATGTCATACCATCATATACAAGTCATTTGGGTGACTAAAGAAAACACATTTTTTTAGTGTGTTTATGGAGACTTCCCTACAAGAAAACGCTTTAGAATGAATGATCTATAAAGGCAGAAATGTATTGCTTATAGACGTAATGGATGCGAAGATAGCCATAAACGTGGTGTCTTGATGAGGACTTGTTCTTCACGAATGAAGTGTGTCTCAAGTATGACCTCACATGGTAGAAGAGATACAAGGAGTAGGAAACACTTTGAAGCATCTTTTGTAAGGACTTCATGAATCCCAAGGCCAGTGGTGAAGCCCTTACGGCTTAATCACTTGCCTGAAGAACCCATCTTTTAATACTGGTAAATAAATTACACTGGTGATTACATTAAAGTAAATTGGTAGCTACATTGGTAATTAAAAGGCAACACAAGCCAGGTGACAGTAGCTCATGCCTGGAATCCTAGCAACTCAGAAGGCTGATTTATGAAAATCGCGGTTTGAAGCCAGTCTAGACAGGCTAGGCCATAACACTCTTAAGTTCAATAAACTACTCAGAAAAGTCAGAAGTGGCGCTTAGGTAGACAGCAAGAGGAAAGACTCAAAAAGAGTCTCAAGGATAATGCCTAGGCCCTCACTTCAGGAACCAAGGATAGACAGAGAGTGAGGATGGAGGGGACATAAATTTTAGAGGGAGGCATATTGTCAAACCCTGACAATAAAATTAATTTTTTTGAAAAAAAGATGAACATTTTAGTAGATACACATAGGAAAGGATGAAATCAGACTAGAGGATATTGGGGAATAATATTCTAGCTACATCAAACAGCAAACATAAAAGCCCTTATGAGAGAGTTTTCTTGGCATGTTATAGGAACAGCAGGGGCCAATACTAGTGAGGAATGGTAAACAAGTAAACAGAGCTTAAGTAAAGAGAAGTGATGAAAAACTAGAGAAATACTGCGGACCAGGATGTCAAGGGTTTAATTAGTCAGACTAATTAAGACATTCCTAAGAGAAAGAAAAAAACGATGGTGAAGATTTGAGCAAGAACACTTAAACGATTTACTTGTGTTTCTAAAAGAAGATTTCTGACTTTTATTTTAAGAATAAACCAGACAGACAGACATCGGAGGCCTTTTCCAACTGTCAGATAAGAGACAGTGTAGAGATGGGGAGCCTAAGGACTGTGATTTTGTTTTGTTGTTGCTGATGATGACTTTTATATGCCATGTGAAACAACTAAAAAGAGACAATAAGTTGATTGTTTAAAGGACCAATCCAGGTTATAGAAATTAATAAGAGAATGGAAAGTAACCAGGAAATTTGAAAATAGGTTTTACTTTTAGCAATATAAATATTCTTAGTAACATTGACAGGAGGATTTCAGCAAAACAATGGTCTAAAACCTACTTATAAGACAATTTACCTGCAACTATTTTCTACTGTCATAGAAGTCAGTTCAATTACAATTTCCTAGAGAAATCATCCAAGATTTTCTAAGATTTTGGGCACTCTGTTATAGTACGGTTGTGTATTCATTCATGTCCTAACTGTGTATAATACTGTCATTCATGCTCAGCCACTGACAATTGCTTTTATATAAACCAGTCAATAGAAATCACAAATAAATGAATAGTTATTTGGCTCTGTTATGCATTTACTTATTCCTTTGACTTTTTGGTAGATGCAGATTATTTTCATAATCCAAATGTTTTTCTTTTGAAAGAATCAGCAGGAGTTGTTGTATCAAATGGTATATTTTATTCCTCTGCATGTACAAGGCTGTGAGCAAACCATTTTTCTTTGTGTAGAACTCAATGTATTTTTGAATAATTAGTATGTAAAACATTAAAATATTTCTTTTGGCAAATTACCATGATAATAACGAAACTACAAGAAATGTCTTTTTTCATGTCTTAATAAAATACAATTAAATTTTAATAAAAGCTCATCATTCAAATTCAACACATCCTGAGGGAGGTATCAGCAGTGTTACAACTAGACCAATTAAATAGCCAGTTGTCGTGAAACTCTTTAATTCACATAAAGGTGAGTGTAATTCTGTACTTATCATTCTAAGATTGCTCATGGCTTTTTTCCCCCGTAACAGAATGTCCATTTTTATTCAGCTCTGTCTCTATTAGTATGTTACAAAGAGTTCTTACTTGATGATTTTTCTTAATAAAATAATGATAATGATTCTCCCATGCTTCATTCGATGTCCATTTTTCTTTCAACAGAATAATAAGTCTAAATGTGATCATTTTAAGATTTACTTCCCCTCAAAAAACTTAATGCCACTTAGTCACAGAGAAGGAAGACAACCTGAATGTATCTTTTTAGATGTAAGGAATCATTAAAAATGCAAGAAGAAGCAATATTTTCCAAATATATACGATATCCATGAGAAATTTTTCACAATCATGGAGTTCTTTTTGAAATTTTTGAAAAATATTTTATAAAATATTAATGAAAACAAGCTAACATATGCTACTGTCATTCCTCTAAAATTAATTGAGATCCACTCTCTTCATTTTATTTAGGATAATAATCAGGTTTTTAGGTCAGATATTTTGTGATATTTTCTTTGACCATGTAAATAGCTCATATAAACATGTACTTAGACAAGCACAGAAGTGTACAAATTATGTTCCAAAATGTACAGAAACTTTGATAGAGAGTGATGGAAAAACAATAGAAGAATTGCGGGGTGTTACTTTCTCCATGTCAATTACCTGCTGATTCCTGGGTGAAGGCATATTTATTTTATACTTTGTTTTGATTATTACTGAGCAGACCTCAGTGGTACTTAAATAGACATTTAAAATTACAACATTAAAGATATGTTCCATATGTCATATCCAATACATCACAATTACAGCTCTAATTTCAGACATTTATCTGGCAAACTTGAAAAACCAAGCAAAACTCAATGCAGGTATTTTTTTCCTTTTTTCCTAAATTTCCTTATGGCCAGGAAATGGTTTAAAAATATAATCTAACTGAATTCTAGGGAAATTTAACTTATTAGAAGTTTTAGCAATTAAGGGCCAAGCATTTTGAAAAGACTATGTTCAAATTTCATATTTTATTTTTTCATATCTACTGTTTTACAATAACCAGTGTTCTCCTGTGTTTTCTTTCTTATAAATGTGACTGCTATGTAAAATACATTGTTGGACAATGAATGCTTGGAAGAAAATTGTGGATTATTTAGAAATAAATTAAAATATCATTCATATAATAGCCAAACAGTAATTGAAACTGCTTCACTTACTTTCATTTCTTATGCATACTAGTGAAAAGTTTACCAGTAATTTCAGAAAAAGGAAAATATTATGACTTGTATTGTGTTGTTTTCATTAGATTAGAATTATGCAGAAATTGGTTCAACCCACCCAGGCCCAGAGTTCCAGTCCCACAACCAACAACAACAACAAAAAATGGTTCAACTACAGCAACTAAATAATACTATTATTTAGTATTAAATGCAAATGCAGTTATTAGCATTTAGTTATTAGTGATATACATGATATAAATATATATTCACTTTAATGTGAATATATATTCATTTTGGTTGTTATTTTTAATATTTGGGCAAAAATATAGCACAGAATCATCACAGCTAAGATAATGTATTAATTTAGTCAAAATGTTTTACCCAATGTTCTTTTAGAGCTATAACTTTTCTTATAGAGGAAGTAAGAAAGTTGATGGAATTTCTTCATTTTCAGGGTCATTTTCAAGAATTCTCAATTATATACTAAAAAAATCATTATCTCTATTAATATTTTTAAATGTAGTTATATTCCTTTCTAAAATGTTCTGGTGAAATGATCTTAAGATGAGACAGATTGCTTTGCTTATGCTTTCCAGAAGTTGTATGATTTGTAATTCTCCAACTGCTAGTTTTTATTACAATCTGGTTGTTCTCAGTCTTGCCCAGACAGCATTTCAAGTAAATTGAGACCTGGAACTCAGCTCACACAAAATGAATCAAAGCATCTGTGGACAAAGGACAGGTACTGAGCAAATGGGGAAGGTTTGAATGTACCATGACCTAGAGGAACATATCTATATATAATTTGTGCCCCACCTTGTATTTTGAAGTAACAGTTTGGAAATGTTCATCCAAACATTTCCTTGAATAGTTGTCAATAAATATTTTAGTTTCCAGGAAAAGAGCTAAATCATCTCCACCAGAGAGAATATGAACAAAATAACTACATAAAAATACAACAAACTGAATTATTCTGTTAAAGGAAAAGTTTCAAACAGATTTTTCTTGTGTACATTCACTGCTCTAATCTGAGAAATTATAAACTACCTGGAATCCCACTAAACATGTTTTTCATAGGGAGTTCACTATGTGGCTGGGAAGAAAGAAAATCATACTATAAACTCTTCACGTGTCTATGAAATCCCTTCATTGCTACTACTGGTTCTGTGAAATATTCTTGGTCATGGTTTAGATTTTTCTGGTAATGGGACTTCCAAGCAACCTCTTCAGAATACAAGATACAGACACCCATGATTTTATGGCCTACTTCTACCAGTAATTTTCACCATTACTCCCGTTTCTCTTCCTGGGATGGAAGATATCAGTGGCCAACTGGCGAAACATACAGAAGCTCAACTCCATCTTCTATGGGTGAAACAATTTTAGCGCAGTAATCTATAATCCAGATCTCTCCATAGGAGAAACTGAATACAGATGTTGTTTGCCAAACTAGTCATTTAAGTGATTGGTGTAGTATGGATCAGACAAAATGCACCTGGTTCAATAGCTATATCAATGTATCCCATTGTATTTGAATGCAGATCTTTATGTCTTAAGCATCAGTCAGAGTACATGATTTGTATCAGTGAATTGGACTTAAAGACTGTCTCATCAGCAAGGAGGAAATCAGCAAAGAACACTTTTTTTTTTTTTTGCCATCTTGGGGCTTGATCTCTGGGCCTGGCACTGTCTCTGAGCTCTTTAGCTCAAGGCTAATGCCCTACCCTGAGAGCCACAGCCCCATTTCTGGCTTTCTAGGGGTTTACAGGAGATAACAGTTTCATGGACTTTAGTGCCTGGGCTGGCTTTGAACCAAGATCCTCAGACCTCAGCCTCCTGAATAGCTAAGATTACAAGCATGAGCCATCATGCCCAGAAGAACACATTATCAATTATGAAAAAAGCTACTAATATTAACAATACTACTCTATTCCAGGTGCCATGAAAGAGAAAAACTATAAGCAATCATCAATGATTTTATTTCTTACATAGGCATTACTAATCTTACCCATCTTGCTATTCATAGTGCCAGTGTTTAACAACTCAACTTACAAATATAGAATGAGAACTTTTAAGTGAGATAGAAATTTTCCCAAGGATAGCTGAAGGACTCAGCATTCTTAAACCACAGGCTACAGCTTTAAGTACTTATCTATAAATTTAATTCATGCTTAAAGGCTAGTTTCACATAGCATAAAAATCAATGGAAATTGATAAGAGTTTAGGGTCAGAGATCTCCACTTTTATCAAAACCTGTCACATGTTACTTGAGCTGATTATCAAAACTCTTAGTCCACAATTATGATAGCTTTTCCCTCATCAGATTATTGTAAAAATCTCATGGACCTCATACTTCTAGACCTTTACATGTTTCTTTTACTCTAATCTATTTCTTTTAGTCATTGTGCAACTTAAAATCATTTTTCTTTCATTTTTAACACACATCTCTTTGTAGAACAAAGTCAGGGCATATCGTTATGTACTTGCTATCCCAGAACTACTGAGGAGCATTAGTAGAGGGTATCTCAGCCATAAACAGTCCAGGAATAAATCAAAACAATACTTCAAAAGTAACTACTGCAAAAAAAAAAGTTTGAAAGCATAATGTATGTGGTAGAGTATCTACCCAGCAAAACAAGACTCTGAGTTCAATCCCCAGTGCTATCAAACAAATTTTTAAAAAATTGGGTCTACATTATCAAAAATAAGCCAAACAATGCATAAATGTGGAAAAGTAGATTTACTTCCTGTGCAGAAGAAATCTAGATATGAAAATACTCCACTTTCAAGAAGGTGGGACATCATATCCCCCTCACTAACTTCTAGGATGATAGAGGTTGCATTGTATCCGATGATTAATAAACCCTATATCCAGTAGAAGATAAATGTTAGCATTATCAATGATGCTGGTTGATAGTAAATACCCTTGAACAGGATAAGATAAAAATGGCATCTCATTTCTGTAGTTTTTTTCCTCCAAAAAGTGTTATGACTGTCTAACTATTAATTAAATGTAAGAAAACAAACTTTAAAAATGTCTAAAGGAGCCCAATTTGTAAGGAAATGGGAAGACTTGGAAAAAATCTTATTAAGTGAAGTAAGCCAGACCCAAAAGAACATAGGCTCAATGGTTTCCTTCATTTGTAATAATTAGTACACATCTAGAACTCTCCTAGCAGAGGATTACAATAGTTCAAACCCTAGATATATAGGGCCATATAGGATGAAACTAAATGAAAGGACCTCCAGGATATGGAGACAAGAGCCATATAATGTGTGATTGCTGTTATTAATGTACTATGTTAATTCTCATCTCTTTTGTTGTCCCTTGGTTATTCTGATATTGTTACTATACCTGACTGTATTACCTGGCATATCGTATATACATTTGATTATTTGAAATAGGATAGGGAAGAGGGAAACAAGATGAGGGGAGGGGTGGGGGAGTGAAATGGGGACAAAAACATGAGAAGGAGTATCAATGTGTGTGAAGTAATGCACCTTCTATCTGGTGTATATAACTGTAATCTTTCTATTAAGTACAATAAAAAAGAAAGAAATCTCTAAAGAACTTATTCTTAAAAAAAAAAAAAGAATTGTTGTGGTGTTAGTTCTGCCTAGTGTAAGTCCGTAATTCTAGTTTCTTGAGAGGTAAAGATTTGGAGAATAGGTTCAGAAGCCAACCTGGAGCATAAAGTTTCATGAGACTCTCAATCAATGATTTAGAATAGTGGTACACTCCTGTTATTCCAGTAACAAAGAGAAGCAAAATATGAGGATTATAGTCCATGCTACACTGGATGCAAACCCTGTGCAGAGCTGGCACAGTGGCTCATGCCTGTAATCCTA
Organism: Megascapheus bottae; assembly: GCF_031878675.1. Lineage (NCBI taxonomy): Eukaryota > Metazoa > Chordata > Mammalia > Rodentia > Geomyidae > Megascapheus > Megascapheus bottae. Next base: position 79,474,487 of record NC_143509.1, on the reverse strand, counting down.
GCTATTCAGGAGGCTAAGATCTGAGGATCACAGTTCAAAGCCAGCCAGAGCATTAAATAGTCCATGAGACTCTTATCTCCAATTAACCTCTCAAGGGATAAGACTCAAGGGATAAGGAGATAACCTTGAGGTGAAGAGCTCAGGGACAACTCCCAGGCCCAGATTTCAAGTCCCATGACTGACAAAAAGAAAGAAAGTAATCGATGCAAAGGACTAGCAGAAGAGCTCAAATTAGTACAGTGCCAACTCAGCAAGAGCTGAGTCTCTGACTTCAAATTTCTTAATAACAAAACTCATTCTGTAAAACAAAAGTCTTTCAACACACAGAGATTTTGAGAAAGAGTTACAGCCTAGAATATCTTAGGAGACATTATAATAGAATGTGCTATCATAGATGGAATCGTGAAACAGAGGTAAGAGGGATAGGAGACAAAGAGAGAGAGAGAAATTATGTAATATCTAAGGGAATCTAATTTATAGAATGGAGTTTACAGCAACCACTAAACTGTTCTTTAAACCAAATTAATGTAAGTTTCTAACAAGACAGAAATATGCCATGGAATATGTAGAAATTATCTGTACAGCACTGCAACATTCCTATAATTACTAATATAATCCTGAGATAAATCATTCCATTAAGTAAAATAAATCATTCCATTAAGTAAAATAAACCATGGAAGAGAGTTTAAAATAGAGTTGTAACTTGCTAAAATCAAGCCCCTGGAAACCATGAAGAAATGTATAAGGAATCTGATATCATATAAACAATGCAATATTATTTAATTTAAAAATTTTGTAAATGTTACAATGAGAATGAACTTTGAAGGTATCATGCCAAATGAAATACACCAGTCACAAAAAAAAAACCTAATAATAACCCAGTACTATATGACTCTACTTCTGTAAGTTACTGGAGAGCACCAAAATTATAGAGTGGACTGCTGGTAACAGGGTGTGGGATGGAAAAGAGAGGTTTTTAACTGGTGTAGAACTTCAATAGTGGATGATGAGAAATTATCTGGTGCTGGTTATGAAACTGTTTGGATGTTCATAAAGCCATAAAACTGTTTTAACCACAGTGAGAAGAGTGATAACCAGAAATGAGGATAAACAAGGATGAATGAGGATAAACATGGTACAATCTCAGGTTTAGTCTCAGGTATGAAAATACAAATATGAAAACTCTTGAATTTGTTTCAAAACTGGAGAGGAAAGAAGGGCAAATGGTAGAAGGGGTGAGTTTAATAAGAAGACATTGTATACATATGTGAAAATGTTAAAATGATATCCCCTCTTGTACAACTAACATATGGTAATTTGAAAATTAGGAACTTATTTATAGGAAAGTTCATGTGACTTGCCAAGGGCTATCTACAAATTCAACACAATACCCATAAATATCCCAATGTCATTCTTTAAAGAAATGGAAGAGGCAATCCAAAATTCATATGGAATAATAAAAGACCCCCATATAGCATAAACACTTCTTAGGAGAAAGAATAGGGCAGGGGGAATTTCAATACCAAATTTTAGACTCTATTACAGAGCTATAATTATCAAAACAGCTTGGCACTGGCACAAGAACAGGCCTGAAGACCAATGGAATAGAACTGAAGACCCAGATATTAAACCACAGACCTATGGCCACCTAATCCTTGATAAGGGAGCCAAAAAAATGGAATGGAAGAAAGACAGCCTCTTCAACAAGTGGTGCTGGCAGAACTGATTATGCACCTGCAGAAAACTAAAGTTGGATCATTCTTTGTCATCCTGCACCAGAAATAACTCCAAATGGATCAAAGACATCGAGGTAAAAGCCAACACACTGAAAACTTTACAAGAAGGAATAGGAGATACACTAGGCCTCCTTGGCACAGTTCGAAACTTTCTTAATAAGAACCAAGAAACACAACAAATCAGAAAAAATCTGGATAAGTGGGACTGCATTAAACTGCAGAGCTTCTGTAGGGCAAAGGACATAGCTAGTAAATTAACTAGAAAGACTACAGAGTGGGAGAAGATCTTTACTATCGATAAAAAAGACAAAGGCATCATATCTAAAATATAACAACAGCTCAAAAAATTGAATCACTCCAAAACTAATCTCCTAAGCAGCAACCATCCCAGGTCAAAGGAACTTAGGCTCAAAGGTTTCCCTCATTTGTCATAATCAGTAGAAACCTTGGGGCTTTCCTAGCAGAGATTTGCAGTAGAGCAAAAGCTTGATACAAAAGGCCATATAGTAGGACGCTAAATGAAAGGACCTCTAGGATATAGAAACATAAGCCATATAATGAATGATTGTTGTCCTTAATGTACTATGTTCTCTCTCATCTCTTTTGCTGTCCCTTGGTTATCTCATATTGTTGCAATATTTCACTTGTTATCTGATATATTTTATATGTGCTTAATTGGTTGTTTGAAATTGGATAGGGAAGGGGGGAAATCAAGATAAGCATGTGGGGGGGAATGGGGACCATGTCATGAGAAAGGGTATCAATGTTTGTGACTCAATGCACCTTCTATCTGGTGATTATAATGTAACCCTTCTATTAATCACAATAAAAAAATTAAAAAAAAAGAAAAATTCGTGTGAGGGGGCCTAGTGGCAGAGTGCTTGCCTAACATGCATGAAGACCCGGGTTCAATTCCTTGGTACTACATACATAGAAGAAGATTAGTTGCAGAGCACTAGTCTTGAGAACACTCAAAGACAATGCCCAGGCCCTGAGTTTCAGGCCCCAGACTGGCAAAAAAAAAAAGGAAAATAAAACTTATACTTATATATATATATATATATATAATATAAACTTTCCCTTTTTGTAAACAAAACAATTCAAGCAAAGATTGTTGGGTTCTGAATGATTCTATGCCTAAGAGGCCATTTTTCATTCATGCCCAGTGTGTCTGGAAGAAGCCAGGCAATTCTCTGGGGATTTTTCTTTATTGGGGTAATAAGGTAATAATCCCATTTATGAGTATTAAAATTAATCATTTTGCCAAAGTGTCACCTTCTAATATTAATCACAGTTATTAATCACAGTTTTAACTAGTAGTTAGTCTTTTACCCAAGGCCATTTTAACTAAATAAAATAATTCTTACATTAAATTGTTCGCAAATATCTCCAGTTTAGGTAGCAACTTCTTCATCATATCAAATAATTTGCTAATTAAAAAAAAACCTGTTATCAGTAGTTTATCTTATCTATGATGGTGGTTAGCTTTGCAATTGTAGAATAAGAAAATTTAGTAAGTTGAATATAGTAATCTATCAAAATAGACTATTAAAAAGCCTGACTGGATATTAAGGGAATAATTAAGTAGGGAAAATAGGAACCCTTAGGACATCAATATTCACACATACTTGAAAACATATGCACGCACTCATAAAGACTTAACTTAAACAAGTAAAGACCTATCAGGTAGTGGTGTCTCTATATTGGCCTTCAATAAAGGCTTGTTGCCTCAATTGCTTAAAGGTGTGACATCATACAGTCCAGACTGGGATTGCCACTTCAGGAAATCAGCACGCAGATGCAGTGTTCCTACTCAAGGTCATTTTACGACCTCCAAATGGACCAGATGTTCAATATTCTAGAAAACCTCTGAGGTTGGCTGACAGTGTGACACCCGCAATGTCCATTGGCATCTTCCTCTGTTCCATGTTGCTTTCTATCTTTCCTTCTCATGGAACTTAGTCCCAGAGATTTCTCTTAAAACCTGGTATGCCTAAACCACACCTTTTCCCACTCTATTTTCTGGTAGACAGATAACTCACTATTACCTTTGATTTTTATACTCTGTTTCTCATAATTTAGCCAAATTATTTTTAAATTGTAACACTCTTTAAAATCAAATTCCTGTTAGTTGCAATCAATATGTGGCATATGTGGCCTTCATATAATTCAAAGTAATGACAGAAATATGATTTTTCTCTTTCCTAAAAAAATTAGTTATCCTCAGTCTTATATTCTTATAAACAATTCTGTCTATGAGGATGATAATCATGTGAACAGAATGGATACAAATTAATCAAACAAAGGTAAAATTTAGCAATGGATATACAACTCAAATGTTTCAATTAAAATGAAAGCTATTTACTTTGCCTAGAGAAATTGGAAATACAGTACATCTCCACTCTTTCAAGGAGAAAAATGAGGAAGGCGTAAGATGAAATGTGAGCTGAACAAAAGGAAAATCAGAGAATCCTTGATGGCAGGAGCTCAGTGACCTCTAGTCCTTGACCTTCAGTTCTAAATGTGACTTATACCTTGACACTGTGAGGCCTGGAGCAGGTAGCAGCTGTTCCTCAATAACTGTAATTTGCTACAACATTGAAAATAATATAAGATTCTTTACAGAACTGCACAATTAAAATTACTTGTTAGTGAGTCTAGAATTGAAGACTGAATAAATGAATAAACAAGTATCAAAAAAGAGATCATGGAGTGGGAGACATCTCCCTTACATCCAGAGTGGGAATTAAAACATCTTCTCAACCATTTAACAGCTTCCTTCAAGTTGCCAGTGTGTGGCCTCACAAAAGTGTTCCTGCGTACAGCAAAATCCATGGGCATCTCTGTTTCATATCCTTCAGGTTGTTAAATTCATACTGGAATAGAAATGTGAGTAGGGAAACAGAAATCATTTAAGCTTTTTGTAATTGGCAGATCCAAATGATTGATCCAACATAGTTTATATACTCAAATCTAAGTCCAGGAATGGAACTCAAGTTTGATAACTTCTGAAGAACTCTTCAGATTTTAAAATCCTCGGGGTAAATACTGCTTCACTTGAGAATCAGGTTAATATGAGAAACGAAGTTAGCAAAATTGATTAAAATTGTGTAAAGTTAAGCTATTCCAAATGATCTCACTTTTAAGTGTTAAGAATGTGTTAGAGACAGACAGACGGGTAGACAGGCTGGCAGGAAGATAGACAGAGACTAAAAAGAACATATCACATCCCCCCAACTCCAAGCAATTCAAAGCAGAAAGAGTTACCTTTGCATGAGGAAAGAAGAGTGAAATTAGTGCTACACTTTGCCTCGAGCCCTGGCACCTGACTTACTCCATGGATTCTGGTACTGAGGAAACCCCTGCAGTCCAAGTTCCAGGCTGACTTCAGATGCATAAATTTCAGGCTCAGGTAGTACCAGGGTGGTTCTTGTGGTTACAAGTTCCAGGGTAGTCACTTCAATATCCAGATCTGAATCAACATCAAGCCAAACCAAAAGCCAAGGAACTTCAACACTACTAAACCTGCCTTAAAATTTTAAAAAATGCTGACAGTATTTCATCAAGTTGTAATGAAATGACACTACCAACCTGAAAACTTATGAAAGTACAGTACTAAATTCAAGGGAGGTATAAGAATCATATTAGAACAATGATGACTAAATTACTTTTAGCTTTAATGTAAATGTTAAGACAAATCTACTTAAATAAACATTTGTACAAAGATGAGTTAATGGAGCTATAATGCAAGAGAATGTGAAATATGACATCAATAAAAAAGATGAGGAAGAAAAAGCATGAAAAAGTAAAAGATGGCTCAAATACATGAAATAAAAAAATGAGAGACAAGTGATACCACAGAAATTCAGAGGAAATGCAAAGTTTATTCAAATAATTTTATATTCAAAAATTGGATAATTAAAAGAAATATATATACATTCCTTGACACATATAACCATTTACGATTAAATAACTACAGAAATGAAATGGTCAAATAGCTCAATATAACTATTTACCATAGCAAAGATATGGAACCAACCTAGATGTCCCTCAGTTGATGAGTGGATCAACAAGATGTGTTATTTGTACACAATGGAATTCTATGCTCCTGTCAGAAAGAATGGCATTGCCCCATTTGTTAGGAAATGGAAAGACTTAGAAAAGATCATATTAAGTGAAGTAAGCCAGACTCAAAGGAACTTAGGCTCAATGGTTTCCCTCACTTGTCATAATCAGTAGAAACCTTGGGCTCTCCTAGCAGAGATTTGCAATAGAGCAAAAGCTTGATACAAAAGGCCATATAGTATGAAGCTAAATGAAAGGATCTCTAGGATATAGAAACATAAGCCATATAATGAATGATTGTTGTTCTTAAGGTACTATGTTATCTCTCATCTCTTTTGCTGTCCTTTGGTTATCTCATAATGTTACAGTATCTCACTTTGTTACCTGATATATCTGATCTATTTGTATTTGGTTATTTGAAATTGGATAGGGAACGGGGGAAAACAAGATGAGGGGTGGGGGTGGGTGAGAGGGAAATGGGGACCAAGACATGTGAAAGGGTATCAATGTATGGGAATTAATGCACCATCTATCTGGCAAATATCATGTAACCCTTCTATTAATTACAATAAAAAATACATGAAAAAAAGTTTTATCTGACAAAAAAAGAATGTGTTAGGACTACATGTACTTGGAACGCATATTGCTATGCATAATGAAATCATAGAATTGAAATATTAAAATATATAATCATAATCAAACAAATCTTACTACCTATTGTTTGCTGAGACAACAGGATGGGAAACAATGCTATCTTAGGTTAAATGCAACCATGAGAGGAAAAACATCTTTACAGAAGTTTTCCATTACATTACCCATATGTTTTAAGACACACATGCACACTTAAGATATTCACAGTATATACCATAAACTTTGAACAATGATCCTTTCTTGGTAATCACATCAGCTTTAATTTCAGTCAAGTAATTAAAAGGCTGCTGTTTCTGTCATAAGCCTCTCAAAACTCAATCAGCATTTTCCTGAAATTTAAAAAAAAATTCAAATAAGTGAAAGCAAAATGACCGGGCTGAATTGCACTTGGGCCATCCAAGGAGGATGGCTCTGTAATATGATGGTAGCTCCATTTATGTCACAAATCACTCTTTTTCAAAATGCACATTTCCAGTATTTCAAGTCCTTCAGAATACTGAAGCAATCCCCTTTTAAAATCTGTCCCCTCCCCTCCCCCTTTGCTGACTGTAAGATTTTGAAATCCAGTCCTTTCTTCTGGGCATCTGGCATAAATCTCCACTGGACGTGAGGAAGGAGGGGCAAATTCTGCGGTCTGCATTAGCACAGCCTGACAGCTGCCAGTTTAATCCCTGGATGATACAAGAATTTCTTCAAGGAGGGATTCCCACTTAACTTGCAAACACACAAGCCCAGTACATTTGCTCTCTTTTCATTTTAGTGACACTAATTTGAATAAAACTGTATCTTTGTAAAAAAAAATTACATGTGCAGTTAAAATGACAGAAAAGGAATTTTGTTATGTCAGCTTCCAGAGGTTCCTAGTAAAATTTCATTGCAGATTTACAAAAGCCAGTGTCTGATAATCTAATGCTAAAACCACAGGAGGATGCTAACATCCTTGAGGAATTCTTTAAGTGAGACCTAGAATAAAATATAGCAGGAAAAAAGGAGAGAACATAGATAATTTTTGTTTTTATATCTGTGCTTTAGCATTTTGTTCCTGAAGCATCCCACAGCATTTACCATATGAGTCTCACTGTGGGGGCATTGATCTGGTTCAATCTTGTGATTCTGGGCAGAACTCCACTTACTAGAAACTCTCTGTGCCTTGCTCTCACAAAGTTATAGCTGTTTGTCCTTCTGTGACATATTCCATGACTCCAGTTTTCTTCAGTAATGCATTCCAGCAACTCGCAAGCCTTAAAGCCATAAAGAGATGCTACTAAAGGGAGACTCACAGAGAGAAAGTCAAATACTGTTCCTCATTTATTGCTCCAGCCTTCCCTCCAAACCCCTGATGGAATTATTTCACTCTTTCCTGTGAGCAGCACTTCTGGGTACATTGGTCAACATCTAAATGAGAGATAACATTGGTCTCAAATCATTTTAATGGATGTATTCATGTCTTTGTAGGAGGAAACCTCATATTGGAGAACCTTCTGAGCTCCTTTGTGTTTCTAATTCGTTAAGTGGAATTGTGATTACATCTTAGTTTAACCTATGACATCAGAGACAATCTTGGGACAATTAGAATGTCATTAGAGCCACTATCAAAAGGAATTTCTTTGTTACAAGCCTTCTTGTTTTACATTCTCCTCAGCAGTCTTAATGTAGTAACAGCTAACACATTATTTATCATCACTGGGTATTCTAAGTGCTTTTTAAATATTAATTCATTGTGTTAAGTACTGTAGGCACCTTCTCAGATTTCTTGAATTGTCTCCCAATATTTAGTCAGAAAAGCACTCACAATTTGTGCTGTTTCCTCCTCAGCTTCAGAATTAGCTGATCCACTCTGCAGAATTCCTGGGAGGATAAAGCCACAGGGTACAAAACAAAAGGGGAGCTTATGAAAGTCACTATTTTATATGGGGGTAAAGACACACTGAAGACAAGTCCCCACATAACTTTTTTCCAAAATTTCTTTTTTCCCTGGTTGCTTCTTATTCTAACCCTTCCATGTAAATACTGTGTGCCAAGTGAAGACATTTATCCAAAGATTCTCCTACATCTCCACATGGCATGCTAAGAAACAGTATTCAGGCTGAGAAACATCACACTGTATGACTTGCCTTCGTTGAACATTAGTACCTTTTTTGTTCACCCTGACTGCCCCCACTAGTCACCACCAAAATAAAGTGGTAGTTTCTTAAATCTTGGCCTCATGCTCTGGTATTTAAAATAAGGAGGTTTTGTTTAATGTTTAGAAACATCTTATACAGTGAGTACTAATATTCTTTTCTTGTTGTGCATATCAGAAGAATGAAACAATGAAGATAAGAACATATACTCAGGTTGACATTGTTACTGAAGAGCATATACGTGGTTGTGGCCTAGAGCAACTGCTTTCAAATAAACAGTAGTAGGATGGATCAAGAAGTCAGCTTAAAGCTAAACCTCAGTGTCCCACTCATGTCTGCAAATATAAAGACACTGAAAGGGAAGAAGAGGTTAATACAAAGAAATAAAACAACAGTAGAAGCAGTTGGTATTCAGGGCTAGACAGTACTGGAGGCAGTGTGGTAGTTTACACTGTCATAATACCAACAGATATGTTGAAATACTTGGTCAACAGGTACTGGCTAACTTGCTGTTTGTATATTTATAGATCAAGGCAGTGGGGTTTTAGCATCATGAATGCCAGCATATCCTAGGAATACTAGAAAGATATGTAAATAAATATATTCAAGCTTACTATATTCTTTTAAAAATAAACCTCTGGAAAAAATAATTTACTTATTTTTTCCTCCAAATATTTTTCATAGAATAACAAGTAAATATGTGTCTGTAAATAGTAGATAATAAATTTACTGATATTTCTTTGTCTAAGCACTTATTAATAATTATTCCTTTTAATTTTCAAGTATCTATCACTTTTTTACATAAACTTCTCTTAAAAATAAACTGAATAGCAAAGCACAGGTGGTTCATGCCTATAATCCTAGCGACTCAGGAGGCTGAGATCTGAGAATCATGGTTCAAAACTAGTCCAGGCACAAAAATCTGTGAGACTCTTATCTCCAATTAACCACCAGAAAACCAGGAATGGCGCTGTGGCTCAAGTCGTTAGAGCACTACCCTTGAGCTGAAGAGCTCAGGGACAGCGCCCGGGCCTAGAGTTCAAACCCCACAACCAACAAAAATAATTAATTAATTAATTAACTCAATAAATTCTTATATTAGTGTAACAATAAATTCCTAAAAAATCAGTCATAATAATAAAATCCTAGAAAGGAAAATGTAATTTTTAAAGAAAAATAAAATTAATGTTTATATCATATGCTTTAAAATTTAAAAGTTAACATAAAATGTTAGGAAATAAAAGCATTAGTTCCTAATAATATTTTCACACCTATATTATTATAATCTACTAGTTATTGGAGAAGAATTGTGGTCTGCCTCCAGTATACCAAAATAAATCTAATCATGCCCTGAAGTCAGTCATTTTTCTTCCAGGAAATTGTAATGGAGTTTTGAAACTCAACTAAATCTTTTAAATTATAAAAACTTCAAGATCTGTATTACTGAGTCCCACAGTGATAGCAGTCATTTTTCTATTCCCTTTGATTTCCAGCAATAACATATTCTACTTTCTGGCTGCAATTCAACTAATATAGCCTTGTACTCAACTCTATCCCACAACTTTCAGGATAAACAGTTTAGTAAATTACAATTTAAGATGCATTGCCTTCCACAAGTACAATTCATATACTGCAAGAATCCCTATTTTCCATTTGATTGAATATCTTTTCACCTTCAACTGACTTAATCAGAGTTTTTTTTTTAAATCATTTTAAGGTTCCTCTCTCCATTTAGAATGTCATCATCTTTATCATCAGAAACTAACATAATTCTATAAAGAATAACATCCACGTAGAAAATCATTACACTTAATTAAGTGTGTTATTTGGGGTTTGAATACTCAGGATCCTGGTGCTCATTTTGTCTAATTGTTCAGCTGGCACTCTTACACTTGAACTGTGCCTTCTGCATGGTATCTGTATAACAAGGAGACAACAGAGAGGAAGAGAGAAAGAAAGCCAATAAGGAAGAAGAAAAGAATGAGAAAGAAAAAAAATGTAGGAAATTATGTCACATAATTACAATTCAGTTGGGTCCAAAAATATTGTGTCAGCCAGTAGATTATGTTTCAAGGATAGGTCAATGGTACAAAAGAAATCTGAAAGCATCATGTTGTAGTATCCCCTCCCCTCTTGTTTAATCAAGCTAGTATATCTGATATAATTGTATATTCAGATAACTAGATGAGGTTTACAAACATGAAAGTCAATCCCATCCAGTCAAAATTCACTCTTTTAATGTGCCTGTACTGCTTTTCCTCAAAGTAACAATGGCCAGTATCTAAGTTCTGTGTAAAAAAGAGTGAGTCATAATGTAGGTGACAAGCTCAGTGTGTGTTTGGATGAATGAGAAATAAATTGACATAATAAACACATATGCTTTAAAATTGATTTTTATGATATTTTCAATGACACTATATCCTCAGAAATCAATAGCACTTAACAATACAATGTGTTACAAAATGATATTCTGGTTTTATGAGAATAGTATTATGTTTTTTAGGATAGCCTTTTAATCATTTGAAACAGAATGGAGGTAAGAGTCCTGGGTAGAATCAGATTGCCTGAGATTGTCCTAATTCCATCCTGTAGAAGATAAGATTTTCTTTAGACAAGATTTTTCTGTTTATTAATTTATTTGCATATAAAGTAATATGAATCAATCTTCATCATAGACATTTAGGAGAATGAAATTTTTTACTAAGAGTAAGTGGATTTGGAGTCTGCCTGCATTTTTCATTTCTAAGTAAATAATGTACTTGTCCTGAATTAACAGTGGTCTTTCACTTGTTAATTATTTTTAGAATAAAAACATCATATTTGTATTAGCCAATTAAGTTACTCAAATTCACTTTAATAAACTTATAATGTGAGTCAGAGTAATAAACTTGAAAGTGTTTAGAGTTGATATTCCTTAATTGTGAGATGACTATAAGAAGGATACTATTAATTTTTTAGCAGAGAAATAAAGCTCTCGTGTCTTTAAAATGCATGAATATAAACACAGTGAGTGGATAATTTATTTGGCAAGGAGATAGCAATATCAGGAAAGTGTGGTGGGTGGAAAAGAATTTAGATATATGATATATAATATTATATATATTATATATTACCTATAATATATTGACTTGCTATCCAGTTTTAATTTTCTAATTTTTACCCACGGAATATCACAATACATAAGCCCACATTCCAGAAGAATGGTAAAGTTGGACAATGCTTTTGGTGTACTTAGTACAGTTTTGAACTGAATTATATTTAATCTCCATTTTAATAAAGACTACACATACAATCTATGGGCTTTGGTACAGGTCATAAATCAGGCCATGGGCAGACATCAATTCTAGTAATTGCATCAGGCTGCACTAACTCTTGAAGATGTTTCAAAAAATTGAAAAAATGGATATCTAATATGAAATGTTCTCTTTAAAACAACTCCTACAGATAAATCAGATCTACTGTGCTGGGTCAAAAGACAAGAGAGCACATATCAATCTCTCCGGGCTTTGGTGAGAGAGCACATTGACTAACCAAGGAGATTTATATAGCTGCAATACTGCAGTTGCATTCAACCTCTGCTTGGTCAGCAATAGATGATGATATCCATTCCTAACTGCTGACTGGCTCTCTAGCTCTTGTACTTCCAGATAGGGTCACAATGACCCAGAGGAGTAAAAATCCTTACAGGGAGGAAGCTCAGTGTTCATTTCCCCAAGAGCATCTTTTTATTATATTTAATATCAGATGCTTGGGTCTGATCCCCGTTGTCATTGCACCATAGAGGGGTGTCGCCTACAAAAAAAAAAATCATGAAACCATGGTGTGAGATTTGAGTAACTTTATTATGGAATCTTCCTTTATGTTTACTTGAATTGATTTTCTTAAATATTTTATTAACATGAAGAGACTGAATGTATATTTTAAGGCAGGAAAATGAGTAGAGGATGGGACATCCTCTTTAGAAAAGATATAGGCACAAAAAAAGAAATGTCAAGTCCTTAGGTTTCCACATCGCAAGGGCCAATCAACCCAATGAATCCTCAGAAGTAGAGCTGAGCTTAGAAATCTAGGATAAAGTGTGTGTAACTTCACAAGGGGAGAAAATCAGGATTTGAGAATGTTAGAAATACAAGGAAGAAGTATTGAAACAAGCCAAAAAAATGACTGTTTACTTGTCCTTTAAGGTTCATTTTTAGATGGCTTTTTTGTTAAATTTCAAAGCAGTTGTCACTTTGTGTTTATTCCTGCAATAGTATAAAATAAAGATTTTTGAGAAAAAAATACCATCTCATTTACCTTCAAAATGGATATTGTCCATCTTAATATTATGGAAAGGAATCATATTAAAACACTAATAACTAAAAGAAAATCAAACACAATTCAGTGAAATAATAAAATTGACAGTAAAATGATCTTCAAGAAAATATGAAACATAGACACACACACACACACACACCACACACACACACACACACACACACACACACACACATACACCGCTAAACACACAAAGAATATGTGTGAAATGGAGATCCATTTAAAGTCAAGATGACCTAGATTCCTAACTAAAATAACCTAGGACTAAGACAGAAACAAACTTGACTAGGTTAAAGGTTACTTAGGCTACATCTTATTTCACAAATCAATCTTCTTACCATTAGTCAACTCATATGAAACTCGTAAAAGAAATAGTAATATAGTAGAAGGGCTGCTTTAACATGGAGAAATTCTGCTTTGTAGGAAATGTCTTTGAATATGTCTCTAAATGACCACTAAAACATCATTATAAAACATTCAGGTCCCTTCCCCTTATGAATGGCCGTATCAAGTAAGACAAATAAGTTCCTCCTCATAAATGACAATCTGTCACCAATATATTAAGGAAGAATTATACACTCTCCTTAAAACATCAATTCATTTTGTGTTGCTATAAATTTCTACATATTCTATTTTATTTTTTTATTGTTGGGGTAATGTGTAGAGGGGCTATAGTTACATTCACCAGGTAGTAGGTGCATTACTTCTGACACATTGATACTCCTTCCCAAGTTTCTGTCTCCATTTCCCTCATCCCACCCCCTCCCAATAATCTTGTTTTCCCCCTTCCCTTTCCTATTTTAAATAAACATATATACAATATACCAGGAAACAAAGTCAGATAGAATAACAATATGAGATTAACCAAAGGGCAACAAAAGAGAAGAGAAATAACATAGCACATTAAGAACAATAATAACACAAGGTAAATCTCTTGTTTCCATATCCTAGAGATTCTTTCATTTAGTCTCTTCCTATATGACCTTATGTACCTAGGTTTTGAACTATTGTAATCTTCTACTAGGAGAGTCCTAGATTTGTACTAATTATTACAAATGAGGGAAACCATTGAGCCTATGTTCCTTTGGGCCTGGCTTACTTCACTTAATATGATTTTTTTCCAAGCCTTTCCATTTCCTTACAATGGGGCAATGTCATTCTTTCTGATGGCAGCATAAAATTCCATTGTGTATAAATACCACATCTTGCTGATCCTATCATCTACTGAGTGGCATCTGGGTTGGTTCCCTATCTTTGCTATGGTAAATAGTGCTGCAACGAACATTGTTGTGCTAGTGGCTTTAGTATGTCCTTGTTTCTGGATGACTGGGGTAAATGCCAAGTAATGGAATTGCTGGGTCATGGGGGGGTTCTATGTTTAGTCTTTTGAGGAACTGTCATACTGCTTTCCATAGTGGTTTCCATCAGTTATTAGATTTCTTGATCATGGTCATTCTAATTGGAGTGAAGTGGATTTCTTTTATGGCCAGAGGTGTCTAGCATTTCTTCATGTGTTTATAGGCCATTCTTATTTCTTCTTCAGGAAAGACTCTCTTTAAATATTTGGCCCATCTTTTAATGGGATGGTTGTTTCTTTGAAGATTAGTTTTAGATTGATTCAATTTTTTTTTAGCTGTAGATATATTTTAGATATGAGGCCTTTGTCTGTTTTATGGCTAGTGAAGATCTTCTCCCACTCTGTGGGTTTTCTATTTAACTTGATAGCTATATCCTTTGCTATACAGAAGCTCTGCAGTTTAAAGCACTCCCATTTGCCCAAACTTTCTTTCCTGAATAATGCTTACTTTGATTTATCCAACATATTCCAAAACTCATAGTAGAGACAAATGAGTGGATATTGGGCACATCTCAAAAAACGCATTAGAATAATTTTTGAGGGTTTGGAAACATGGTTACATATATCTTTGCATTGATTTTCAAAGATCATTTTCTTCAACTCAAATTCAGTTTTTCTTATAAAATGTGATATCTTTGCCTATCCAACTTTCAACATATGTAGATCTTATGGAGTATGTACCGAGTTGATGTACATGCATGGAAAATACACAAACAGGTCATGGGCTTCCCCTGTCCAAGTTGTTGACTTCCAGTTAATTTAAGAAGAATTTGCTCCAGTAGATAAACTTTCACTGACCACTAAAGTAACATATTATGTCTCGATGAGAGAATAATCAAGTTGATTTATGCTTCTGACTGTTTTTAATGTTTTGTCATTATATTTTAAAATCGTAAATGAATGAAAAACTCACTTAAAAATTACAGCAAAACTCCCAACCTCAGAGTAAATCATGAGTTTTGTTTTTCATTTAGACACTTTAAAAATAATGGTGATTGTTTTACATGGTAATGTTTTTTATCTTCTACTCAGTCAGATAATCTGGGAATATTGCAAGCTTTAAGTGTTATTATTATTTGTTGTTGTTATTGTTTGTTCATCCTGGGGCTTGAACTCAGACCCTAGGCACTCTGCCTGACCTTCTCTGTGCTTGAGGCTAATGCTCTACCACTTGAACCAGTCTTCCACTTCTGTTTTTTTCTGAGTCAGACTGGCTTCCAACTCTTATCCCCAAATCTCAACCTCCTGAGAAGCTAGGATTGTAGGCATGATCCCCCAGATCCAGGCTGTGTGTGTGTGTATGTGTGTGTGTGTTTTCTTTTTTTTTTTTTAAATTGAGGTCAGAAATGTTCTTTTTTTTTTTCTTTTTTTTTTTTTTGTTTTGGTGGATCATGGGGCTTGAACTCTGGGCCTGGGCACTGTCCCTGAGCTCTTCAGCTCAAGGATACCTACCGCCCAACCCTTGAGTCAGGCCCCACTTCTCATTTTTAGAGGTTAATTGGAGATAAGAGTCTCAGATCCTTTTGTGCCTGGACTGGCTTTGAACCTTGATCCTCAGGTCTCAGCCTCCTGAGTAGCTAGGATTACAGAAGTGAGCCACCACGGCGGTTCAATGTTTTTTTTTTTTTTAAGGTGGGTTTCCTTTTTTTTTTTTTTTTAGTTCAAAGGACTTTTTGATGAAACCTGACTCATGTTAGTATCTTATAAGAGAAATGGTGTGTAGTATTATTTACTGAATTGAATTCTTCTCCGTAGATGTCTATTGGAAGCTATTCTTGACAAAGTAACAAAAGAAGGTCTTTAAGACAGAAAACATTAGTTCATTCCTTATAGAAAGAGGGGAAAGCTGAGCCCTGGTGGTTCATGTCTGTAATCCTAGCTAACGTTGGCCTGGGTGTAATGGTAGGGGAGATGGGGAGGGAGGTAAGGACTGTGATATGAGGATCATAGTTCAAATCCAACTAGGGCAGTAAGATCCATGAGATTCCTATCTCTAATAGACCAAAAGGCCAGAAGTGGCACAAGTAGAACTCTAACTTTAAGCACAAAGAGGCTCAGGGACAGAATCCAGGCCCTGAATTTAAGTTCCAGGATTGTAACACCAAGAAGAAGGTAGAGAAGGAGGAGGAGGAGGAGGAGGAGGAGGAGGAGGAGGAGGAGGAGGAGGAGGAGGAGAAAGAGAGAGAGAGGGAGGGAAGGAGAATGGGAGGAAGAGAGAGAAAAGAAGAGAGAGAGAGAAAGAAAGAAAGAAAGAAAGAAAGAAAGAAAGAAAGAGAGAGAGAGAGAGAAAGAGAAAGAGAGAGAGAAAGAAAGAAAGAAAGAAAGAAAGAAAGAAAGAAAGAAAGAAAGAAAGAAAGAAAGAAAGGAAGAAAGAAAACCAAAGAGAGGAAGAAAGAAAGGAAGGAAGGAGAAGGGAAGGAAGGAAGGAAGGAAGGAAGGAAGGAAGGAAGGAAGGAAGGAAGGAAGGAAGGAAGGAAGGAGAGAAAGAAAGAAAAACAGTGCTAAGGGTTCGGGTAGAATTTTATGTAGGCTAAAAAAATAGCTACTAAAAATAAGGTTCCTGTGCTAGGCACTTTTATTTTTACTTATTCTTACTGCTTGGCCCTGATGAAAATAGGCACAGCTGGACAAAGGGCCTGAACACAGTGATCTCATTGTGATGGCCCCAACCTAGAGCAGTTAAATGATTGAAAAGCACAACATGCTCTGCAGATGTGAAGACCATGTAATTCTGAGCTTCCGCCAAGAAAGGATGAGCTTCGATAGGCTGGAACTAAAGCTCTTCTAAAGGTGTAAAATAACCGTGAATTTCCTATTACTCTAGACAACTATTACAGATATTCACAGCCAATTTAAGCATGGTGGCAAACAGCTGTTGTTGGGCCTTAAAGTACACACATCTTCTAATAAAATATTCCAATAAAAAAGAGCAAACACTCTTCACTCTTTCTCTCATTAATTATAGCCTTGCTATTTTTGTTGAATATTTTAGTTGAATCAGTGTACTTGATTAGTTACACTGAACTTTCACAAAGCACATATTTATTATTTTGTAAAAGCTTAATTTACTTCCATCTCTAGAAGCTTAACACAAATATATTATATTTACAAAGTTTGTAAATTTGTAATTCCACCTTTTCTAATTCTTCCAAGAAGAATAATTTTACTATCAAGGTCATTATATACAGAAATGCAATTCATATAAATTAGAAATCTGGCCCAATTTTATTTTGATTATTTTAAATATTCAATTTTAAATTCATTAAAACTTTAAAGCCTATTTATATATGCACATATTAAAATATACATATGTACTTTAATATATATATATATGAGAATAAAGACAAAACATTTTATTTCCATTTATTTATTTATTTGTTGGTTATGGGGCTTGAACTCTGGGCCTCAGCATTGTCCCTGAGCTATTCAGCTCAAAGCTACTGCTCTACCATGTTGAGCCACACAGCCACTTCCACTTTCTGGTGGTTAATCAGATATGAATCTCATGGACTTTTGTGTCCAGCCTGACTTTGAACTGTGATCCTCAGATCTCAGCATCCTGAGTAGCTAGGATTACAGACATAAGCCACCTGCCCCTGGCAAAGCATTTTTTTTTTTTTTGCCAGTCCTGGGCTTGGTCTCAGGGCCTGAGCACTGTCCCTGGATTTCCTCAAGGCTAGGGCTCTACCACTTGAGCCACAGCAGCACTTCTGGCTTTTTGCTATGTATGTGGTACCAAGGCATCGAACCCGGGTCTTCATGCATTCTAGGCAGGCATTCTACCGTTAGGCCAAACTCCCCGCCCCTGGAAAAGCATTTTTAATATCTACTAAAGTTTGTCCTTTCTTTTCACTCAGAGGACACATATTTAAGAAAATGCTAAATTCCAAAATTAGGAGCTACAAAAGTCTGGACAATTTTGATGCCATGTAAAACAAAAGCTTAGGATTATAATGTTCTGAACACATTATTCAACAAGTACTAGCAGCAACAAATGCTTATGGCTAAGAATCTGTGGTATAATTCAAGTACTAGTTATAATTATAGTATGAATTTGAGGGAATACAAATAATGTTCTTTCAGTATATTTTTCTCCTCAAATATTTTTGGGAGATATGTGAACGACTTACTTTGGCATCATAATGCCATTTCAACATGTACATATTATATGATAGAAAAGTATTTGTATCATTAGATAAAAGACTCAACCTAACTATGTTCTTTGCAAATCGCTTTATATCTGCCAGTTAATTATTCCTTACAGCCAACTGAAGAACTCTTCTGAAAAGTAGGTAACTGTCAGTACTATAGGTATTTTTTTTAATTGGGAATCTTTATATCGACTTTCTTTGCTTCCTCAAACTGATGAAATTCCAATTATAATTGGACAATCTCATTTCTACATTATGAACAAGAACTGTTGGTATTTCATAAAATACTCACAAATTACATGATGTAACAAAATTCATGGTTAAACTGAGTATACATGCATTTCCACTCTATTTCCTAAAGTGGATTTTTATTTTGTTTTCTTTCTTAAGAGAGAACTAAAGTTCTTCCCTATTTAGTTGGTCTAAAACTCAATTTGATCCTTTTTATTTCAATAGTCTCTAGAGTTGTGTGTCATTCAAGTAACATAAGTCACATACTGTAGGTATGCAAGTGAATAATAGTATAAAATAGACATATTCTTTACATTACGAAATCTTCCCACTTATAAAACTAAGTGATGAAGCCAGACATAATGATACACATCTATAATCACAGCCACAAGGAGGCTAAGGCACTAAAGACCCCTCTACTAGTGAAGCCTCTACATCTTAATGAGGCCTGATAATGCAAGTGAAACACATGTCAAACAAACATACATCATCAAAACAACAATCTTGTCACCAAATAAACAGAATGCTGATGCACAGAGTTACTGCTTGAATGGAAATTTGAAATATTACTGAAGTTGAATCAATAAAGTTTACAAAAGGGAAGCTGCCATAGAATATGTGACATGATACTGTTTTGTCGAAGGATGAGGAAGAGAACTCATGATGAGAGCTTGGTAATGGATGATGTAGATCTGAGGTAGGCAAGGAGGAGAACAAGAGAGAAGGGAGGGATGGCAAAAGTCAAGTTACATTAAGTTACACAGTAGTATTACAGGAGTTTCTGCCAAGAGCCAAAAGCTTGAGTCAAGGTTCAAATGTTAATGTTACCAAATTGATGATGTGTGATTTTGAGACCTTTGAAGTATAATTAGGTCATGAGAGTAAAGTCCTTATAATAGGATAAGATTCCTTATAAGAAGCCATGTGACAGAGCTTGCTTTCTGCTCTCTATACACAAACAAGAAGCGCTTCAGCAGATACCAAGTCAGTTCAAACCACAATCTTACACTTCCCAATGGTTCAGAGTGTGAAAATAAGTATGCACCATTGAATTAATTCCATTTATGGTCGTTTGTCATAGCAACCAAAACAAAGAACAGTAATGGTGAGTCACTGCAGGATGAGACTCAGATGGATGATAATATCTGGTGAGCTACCGGTCAGCACTCTTTATATCCTAAATTCCTAATCAAAACCAATATTGTGAAATTCTCTTGTGAAAAATTTACTCTCTGTGCTGCATTACAAATTATACATGACCTAATTACTATAGTAATGTACCTTGTTTATATTTCATAATTAACTACAGAAAGTGAAAAACTGAATGATAAGGGCTGAGAGTTTGGCCTAGTGGTAGAGTGCTCACCAAGCATACATGAAGACCCGGGTTTGATTCTTCAGTACCACATACCTAGAAAAAGCCAGAAGTGGTGTTGTGGCTCAAGTGATAGAGCTCTAGCCTTGAGAAAGCCCAAAGACAGTGCTTAGCCCCTGAGCTCAACCCCAGGACTGTCAAAAAGAAAAAGAAAAAGAAAAAAGAAAGTGAAAAACTGGGGGCCGGGAGTTTGGCCTAGTGGTAGAGTGCTTGCCTAGCGTGCATACAGACCCAGGTTTGATTCTTCAGTACCACATACATAGAAGAAAGCCAGAAGTGGTGTTATGGCTCAAGTGGTAGAGTGTTAGCCTTGAGAAAACCCAAGGACAGTGCTCAGGCCCTGAGCCCAAGCCCAGGACTGGCAAAAAAAAAAAGAAAGAAAGAAAGAAAGAAAAAGTGAAAAACTGAATCATGAGTTGGATGAGAAATGATTTAGGCATTATTCAGAGACAAAGGTAATTTTTCTCTCTGAATTTTCTTTGAATATCTCCTCCCATGACTTTGATGATTCTGTGAATTTTCTTTCTCCTAAATTATCTAATATTCTTGTTTGTTCTATCTCTTAGACTTAATAAGAAGCTTGCTGATTATACTATTTCTCCCTGAAATAGAGTATAGATGAGATTTTAAAAATCTATATGCTATTTGAAAGTTCTTAACCCTACCATGATACAAAGAAATAATGATAAATGATAAAATTTAAGTGAAAATATGTTGCTAATTTATTTATCCCTAGAAGTCACATAAACTTATTGTCTTTCAGTCTGTCTATCTTCCTGGCTCCCTCTCAGTATTTTTTTATAATCTGACTACATAGTATGCTTTCATGTATGATCAAAATTTCAAATTGTCACAAGTTTTCTCATCTCGGAACTACTTAGTATTCTAGATCTATTACAAAGAGTTGCATTTTCCTTGCTAAAAATAGTCTCTGTGGGAGTAATATTAAAAGGAAGTAAAAAAATAACAATGTATAGGTAGCCTTAATTTTCCCTTAAAATGCTGTTATTGTGGTGAATTATATCTTTCATTGAAGTTCAGTAAATATTATAGGAAGGAAAAAGGAAAACAATAATATGTAAATGTGTAAGATGTAAATAAAGAAACAAAGTTTCTAAATTTATATTTTGTGAGAGCATTCTAACTGGGGATTCCACAGATGAACATGTAAGCCAATTGCTACAAATGAGGCTTCTGAAAGTATGGTATTTACTGAAGTCAGTGTTCTTAAAAAAAAAATACTGCTCCTTTACAAATCCAATAAGAAAAACTATAAGACAATGTATTAGTTATTTCTATTTCCAATATTAAACCTTTTTTAAAAGGCACAGTGCTAATTCCATTTGTATATTAATCTTTCGTTAATCTTCATTGCGAATATTCTTGTTCAGAAGTATTATACTGCAGTTAATATGTTTGTAGTTTTTTACATAGTTTTACCTTCTAAAAATTCCTAATGATCTTATTATCACATTTATATAAAATAATAGAAAATGGCCACCTAGGCAGAGGTAGTTCAGTTCTGCCATTGTCTTTTGTGGATTCCAGTGTCCTCTAAAGAATTAGCAAGTATTAGTAGAAAATTTAAATAATATTTATTTTTCTAGTCATTGAAATATTCCCAGTTTCTCCAGGTATTAGTAGCTGACACCTGTAACCTTAGCTACTCAGAAAGCTGAGCTCTGGAGGGAAGATTATGGTTTGAAGGATCATGTCCAAAGGTCTACACCTATGGAGAAAAATCCACAAGACTCCATCTCCAAAGTAACCAGAAAAAAAAGTAGGCTGGACACACAGATTAAATGTAAAGAAAGCACCAAGCAAGCAATCAAGTCTACCCCAGAGTTCAAATACTAGTTTAAAGACAACAGTAACAACAAAACTAAAGTTCCCTTAAGCATGAAAAGGAATGTCCACAAAATTACATGTATGCTCACTCATTACTCCAACAGCTCCATGACAGAAATAAGTAAAAACTAGATAAAATTAAAAGTGACAAGTATAACAAATGATAGCTTACCCAATTTACCTACCAATTAAATTAATTAACAGCATAATTGACCCAGTTCACCATAAAATGAAATGTAACAGAAAGAAAACTGAAATTGCAGCCAATGAGATGGCATACTAAAAAATGTAGATTAGAATCTGCAAAAATGAACAAACATCCTTCAGAGGACTACTAAAATCACTAAATAATATAAAGATGATGATATCTAGATATAATGGCAACAATAGAATTTTGTTACATGTATACATATATTCTATGGATTAAATTATTTTCTCTTCACATTCATGTGTCCCTTTCTAAACCTTATGACTCTGGAAACAGGAGTCACTAAAGAGGTTTTTAAGTCAGAATGAAGAAGTTAGAATGAGTCTTAATCCAATATGAGTCATAACCCAGTAGGAAAAGGAAATTTGACACACGAGAAAAACCAGGCATGGTGGATACAGAGGAGTGACCATGTGAGGACTTTGTGAACCATGATCATCTGTATCAAGAACAAGTGGAACCAAAGTCTCTGACCTCTGGATCTTGAACTTCCTATCCTCTAGCACCATATGAAAATAAATGTCTGTTGTTTATTGCCATGCAGTCTGTGTATTTTTTAGCGTTTCAAAGCTTTGCCCAAGCTGAGGTTTCAGCAATCCTTATATACCAAGTTCTTAAGTAGAAAGATTATAGGGGTGCAACACTATTTGTATCACTTTTTTATGAGAGCCCTAGAAAGCTAAATAGAATGCACAAAAATAATAAATTATTCTTATACAGACATGTTTTACATTATGTTATAATTGTTATGGACATACATCTGGATATTCATGTCTTATTTCAACCAGACACAAGTGACTCACACCTGTAATCTTGGCTACTCAGGAATCCAAGATCTGAAGATCAGCATTTGCAGCTAGCCTGGGCAGAAAAGTCTGAGAGTCTTATCTCCAATAGAGTACTCAAAAAAAGCTGGAAGTGGTGGCTGTGGCTGAATTGGTAGAGCACTAGCCTTGAGAACAAAGAAGCTCAGGACCTCAATATCAGAAAATAAAAATGTATTATTTAATTTAGTTAGAAAATTGAAATGTACACTAAGTCTTGGTATGTCATTTATTGAAAAAGAAAACTGAGTCCGAAAAGTGACACTAGCTCAGGTCTCAAAGCTCTAAGTCAGAATTACTGTCGTCTAAATAAGTAAAGTTCAGTTTAATACTAAGTAGTAAACATTGTCCATCAAGAAACAAAGGACAAGAAAACCCACTGTTTTTGGTAAAACCTGATGAAAAATCAGATAGACTTTAAACCAAATTTGGACATGCATGTGCACCTGTTATTAGATCTATTTTTACAAGGATTTTTCAATATTCGTGAGGAATGTGGATAATAGGCATGGTCTCTGGAGCATTATGTTGTTTTTAGAGTAGCCTACCCTACAACTTTAAAGTCCTTTAGACTTTACGTTCCAAATAGTATCTGAGTAATTCCATGAACACATTTACAAAGTAAATATAATTCAGAAGGTAATAAAAACTAGCAGTACTTACCTAGTTCATAAAATGTTCAGATCTTCAACTTGAAAACATTAACTACATCAGAGGAAGATTTCAATACTCCAATGTATGAATTATTATTTTTTTTTTCCAGTCCTGGGCTTGAGCTCAGGGCCTGAGCACTGTCCTCGGACTTTCTCAAGGCTAGAGCTCTGCCACTTGAGCCTCAGCACCACTTCTGGCTTTTTTTCTTTTTCTATGTATGTGGTACCGAGGAATCAAACCCAGGTCTAGGCATGCTAGGCAAGCACTTTAACCACTAGGCCAAACTCCCGGCCTGAATTATTTTAATAGAAGTATGGCTTGATAATTTAAACTCATATTAAATATGAAAGGCCCTGAGGGATTTGAAAAAGTTAACATAAATTAATGTTATTTACTTATAAATAAGCTTGCATTATAAAATAAAAATAGCACTTTAAATTAGAAGAAATAGTTGTTGCCAAGTAGTGTCAGTCACTCTCCTAAATATTAGAGATAGCAATCTGGCAAAAATTTTGATTCGAATTCCTTTCACTGAAATTTCTTATTTTGATTAAACTAAATTAAATATTTCCCTAAAAATATAATCTAGTGTAAAATCCAGATGGAATTGCTTTCTCTAGCCATAAGAGAAATATATAATCAATAGAGAATATATCATCTCTCCACCACTGAGGATCACTAATGTTCAGATACTGAAACCAAAGGAAATCCTGAATGAGCCAGCTGCTCCAATTTCCTGGATAAACCCTTTAGCATTTTCAGCCCTTGTTTTCCCTTGGCTATTGCCACTGACATGAGGGTTATGGCAGTGACAGCTGATGAAGTTTGATCCAATCACCTGTGTAGATGTCTCAGCACTTGACCAACCTCAAATCCTGTCCCCAGGGAGGCAGATTTGAAGTTTAGATTTCCTGTTTCCTCACTCTGCCTACATCCTGATTCTGACCACACTCACGGATCAGCTGTTGTTTGCCAAGCCGGTCATTTAATTGATTGGTGTAGTATGGATCAGGCAAAATGTACCTGGTTCAATAGCTATATCAATGTATTTTTGCTCTAAAAATTTGCATTATAGACACATTTACTTTTTGTTTCAACAAACATATTAAACAATTACATTGTTCCATACACTAGAACATGAGAAGTCTGGATCCTATATTCTATCTAGAACAGAGACACCATTTAATGGAAAAATGAGGAGTCCAGATTTGGAGAAGTTGAATGAGACTTGGATTAAATCCTCAAATGGAAATGTTGAACAAGAAGTTGGATAGTGCTTTATAATAAGCTGATTCAGCCAGGGAATTGCAGTATTTAGAACCATGAGGTCTGTGCTTTGACAGAGTAAACACAGGACTATGTCTGAAGCTCTTCAGGATTGAGATGGTGAAAATCAGAGCAAGAAAACATGACAGAGAAGCAGCAACCAGTGATTGAGGAGGAAACTAAGAAAAAAGTTATGAAAACCAAGTGAAGAAAGTGCACACAGGTAATAGAATCTGCAGCTTGCATTTTATATTACTGAAAGATCAAATGATTAGATAGGTTAGCTCTTCAGCTCAAGGCTACCACCCTATCCCTGGAGCCACAGCCCCACTGCTCTGTTTTCTAGAGGTTAATTGGAGATAAGAGTGAAATTGGATAGGGAAGGGGAAAATCAAGATAAGTGAGGGGGGATGGGAGGGAAATGGGGACCATGTCATGAGAAAGGGTATCAATGCTTGTGAAGTTATGTACCTTCTGGTGAATATAATGTAACACTTCTATCAATCACAATTTTAAAAAAATCTGAAAAAAAAAAAAGAGTCAGGTCCGGGCTGACTTTAAACTGTAATCCTCAGATCTCAGCCTCCTGAGTAGCTAGGATTACAGGCATGAACCACTGCACGTGGCTAGAACAGCACTTTTTCTACTAGTCAAGGTAGGGAATTGGCCTGGAAAAGTCCCAAAACTAATGAGTAGGTAAAGGTTATGTGGTCCATATACACAGTAGGATATTGCAATAAAACTTTTTTGAAATTGTGTGATTTATAGGAAAATGAGTAGAATAGGAAATCAATAGGTTATTCCTAAGAAGCCAAGATCAGAAAAACGAATATTGCAAGTTTCCTCTCATTTTCAGAATGTAGAAAATGAGAATTAAATAAATGCCGCAGGGGTCAGTCATATAGGAAATATCACTGTATTTTATAGCCTTGATTTTTAATTTAGAAATGTACCTTACTACTTCTACTGTTATTAAAGATTCATCATAAAACTTTTTAATTTTATCTTTGTTCTTTTTTTTTTTCCAGTCCTGTCTTATTCTATATATGTGGAATTGAGGAATCAAAACAGGGTCTTTGTGTGTGCTAGACAAACATTCTACCACTAGGCCAACTTCCTGAACCCTTTATTCTTTTCTAAAATAACTATATCTTGAAGAAGCAATACACACACACACACACACACACACAACTGCATATATCTTTCAGTAATTATAAACTAAAAGTATAGTGTGACACATACAGTGTCACAAGGATTTGTGACAATAAATCTTTGGATCAAAAGTTATGTTTTCTGGCTGGGAGTTTGGCCTAGTGGTAGAGTGCTTGCCTAGCATGCATGAAGACCCAGGTTCCATTCCTTGGTACCACATACATAGAAAAAAGCCAGAAGTGGTGCTCTGGCTCAAATGGTAAAGCTCTAGCCTTGAGAAAGCCCAAGGACAGTGCTCAAGCCCTGAGTTCAAGCCCCAGGACTGGGGAAAATAGTTGTTTTCTGTTTTCTACCTGTGTATCCTTTTGCAGCATATTTCTAAGCATTTCAATTCTTACCTGTAGAAATATGGATACTTAGTCTGGTTGGCACCATCTTGGCTTCTTGGTGGATGAAGGTAAAATCCCACCTTCAGGTGATGGGAGTGGCTGAATTCCTAGAAGCAGGGGTGGGGATTTGGACAGTAGATTACCGGGCCAGCCAGACTATGCAGTGAACTGGAAAGATCCTTGGAATGTTCAAGCTCTCGGGACCACGTTCCCAGACCATGACCCTATTTCGATCCCATCACCTCAGCGGCCAATGCCGTGACTTTGTCTCTTGATTCTCCTCAGATCACCATGGCATTCGTCTTCAACCCTCCATTAGACCGGATCTGGTTTGTTGAGATTACTTTTCTGCTTTTCTTGACTGCCCTCGTAGCTGCATTTCCTCAGTATTAACTGCACTTGAGGTGACAATCTTTTGGCAGTGAGTCGCCGACTTTTTAATAAAGACTCTTGCTCTGACCAGTCAAAATGTAGTCTCTTTGTATCCAGAGATGGAATTCCCGTATAACACCATAAAATGACAACTTCCTCCCGATCGTCGTGTGTTACATGGGAAATTCATCAGTGACTTACAGAGAAGCGTCACATTTTGGTAGATTGAATCGACAAACTTTATTAGAAAGCCTGTGTGTCATGAGTATATGTCTCCCCTCCCTCCTCCTCCCCGTAGCTAGCAGAAAATTCATCAAGGCAAACACCACATGCCACACGGTATGGGGGTCTAGTAAAGCCTGTTTTACAGAAGCAAAGCAAAGTTATCTAAGGGTAACAATGGGGTGATCCAGGGCATCTTATCTAGGAGCACTGAAGAGCAATGAAGGGTAAGGATTCTCTGGAGAATGACAATCCATGACACTGCTGCAAGAAGGACCTGTACCACCTCTAGAGCTCTCCTCACCAGGTGAAAAGTACCCTGTCATTCAGATAACAAGATGGGAGTGAGGACAACATGACATTACTTAGATCCAGCACACGTATTTCATTGTAGCCTCTGGAAGCAAATGAACCTCCTAGTGTGGTATAATCTTGTTATGCTGAGAGAACTTTGGGTAACTACTGGTTTTATTTGAATGTTTTCGTATCAGGATAACTTCAAAGGAAAAGGAATTTATGAAGTAAATCATATGTGAAAATCATATGTGGAAAAAAAGGTACCATGATTTGAAATAAAATACAAAGTTTGGTACAGGAAATCTAAGTAGACTGTAGAGATTTCAAGAAGACATTTTTTTATTTACCCTTTTTTAGAAAAAACTCCATCATTGCAAAAGATGTCATAGATTTTCCAGATTTACTTTTCTTCACTGATCTAAATTATATGGTTAAATTGGATAACAAAGAGGCATTTTCAGTGACACTAGAATATTGAATGGGAATGGATTTAATTCAATCAATGTAAAGTTTATAATTCAATTCTTCAATCCTTTATTTGTGTCCTTCAGGTATGTCTGGGTGTGGCTGCTTTTAGACATTACTGGTTAAAAGTTATATAGAAGAGATTTTAGAAAGATTACAGTGCTGGAATCTTGTAAGCACCTGTAATCTCATTATATAACATGCATGGGCAGGAGAATCATGAGTTCAAGTCAGCCTAATATATGCATTGAAATCCTTTTTGAGGGACAGAGAAATAGAGAAAGACACAGACACGGGGAAAGAGACAGACAGAAGAGAAAGAAATCATTTTGATTGGTTGCTGCACAGATAATAACCTTCAGCATGTGGTCTTGAATTAAATGCAAAATAACATCAGGAGCCTGCTTCAAGAAATAATTAGGCCTTCTGCAGAGTCATTCAGTAAAATTACATTATTGTGTTCAACTGAGAGGAGCTGTGTAGAATGTATTTGTAAAATATAATTGCAGGGACAGCTGGCCTGCAAAAGGAAGAATCTTCATAATATATGTTGCTGAGGTGGTTGGTTGTTTACTCGGCATTATGAGAGTGGTTGATAAGAAGAACAGTTATTGTTGCATTGGAAAGAGAAATTAATTCTTGAAAATAATAATGTAGCTTCTCATGTCATTTAACTGAGTTTTAAAATGAAACATATTGTAAGCCTAGCAAACAAAATGCCTGGAGGATTTGAGCTCCCTGCTCCCACTTTTGAGCCCTCAAATCTTCTATGTGACTTTTCTCAGTTGGCTTCCTCTTTATTTTAACTTCCCTCTTGTAATGTAAACATGAGCAGAAAAAAGTGGGGAAAGAACAAAGGATATGCATAGAAAACTACCCCACACCCTCTGTATCAAGATTTAATGGGGAAATGGTACCATACTGAGACTATATGAATAGATTGATAAATAGTGCATTCACTTAAACCAAAGATGGAGTTACTGCCTATTTTGCTATTCTATAGTTAATTTTGCCTTTATTTAAAGGCCTTCTCTATTTTTCCTTACTTTTTGTTGAACAGGACAATTAATTTTATCAGCATAACCACTCAATGATATTGAAAACTCACAAGTGCTAAACAAAATGTCTTGAAACTTCCCTGGCCACAAATGATATCTAGTATCACATGAAATATGAAAGATATTTCATATTTGTATAAATTAAACACAAATCAAAGACAAAAATAATTATCTGATTACTAACTGTAGAGCAGATTTTACATTCTGATAACATTAAAAACAGCTCATTTAAAAATAGTATTTCTTTATAGAAATGAATATCAAATAAATACTTATGATAAACATCTACCAAATATAACATTAATAAATATATGTATTAAATAATCTTGAAATGGAAAATTTCTATTTTTGGATAATGGCAGAATAGTAGTCTTTTTCATCTATGAAAACAAAAGTGAAAATATTCAGGCAAAATTCTTGAAAGCAAAATTTCACTTCCTCAACAAATACATCTTGAGACTGTTTTGTCAGTTACTATTTGCATACCAAAACAAATACAGTACCTGATCTCAAAGAAGATAGGTGAAAGTGAAGGTAAATGTTGCACATTTAAAGCAATCTCAATAGTGGTAATTACAAGTACGATGGAAAGAAATTAAACATGAGGAGATTATGCAGTCAGTGCTATTCCATTGCAGTTTTAATTCCATGTGTCAAGGAATGTCTTTCTGAGGTTGAGCATTTCCCATCATTTAAGTCTCATTTTCAATGTTTTAAAAAATCTCTCTGTGTGTCTCTTTCGCTCTGTGTCTTTGTCTCTGTGTCTGTTCAATTGAAAATCTAGTAATGTTATTTTTTATTCTGATATTAAAGAGGAATCAAACTTACCTCAAAATTGTGAACACATTTAAAGAAATTTTGAACTAGGTGCCCCTTCTCGTTCCTGTTATCCTAACTTCTCACAAAGAGGAAATCTGAGGATCCCTATCCCAATTCATAAGTCGCTATGGAATTCTTATCTCCAGTTACCCACTCAAAGACTGGATGTGCTGCTGTGGCTCAAGTGGTATAGTACTTACTAACCTTGAACACAAAATGGCTCTGGGATGGTGCCCAGGCCCTGAGTTTATGCCCTGCAACCAAAAAAATTAAAAATTGTTCTGTTATTAGAGGAAATCATAATAAACTCCTGAACTAAACACTGCTGAGGTTGACAGAAATGGCTTCATCTACATGGGGAATATGCACTTAAATGAGGCACTGGCAGATAATGCAGGTATGAGTCATTGGTGGCTCACAACTGGAATCCTGGCTATGTAGGAGTTAAAGAGCTGCGGATAGCAGTTAGAAGCCACCTTGGGCTGGAAAGTCTGCGAGACTCTTATGTTTAATACAACATCAGAAAACCAGAAGTGGAGTTGTGGGTAAAAGTGGTTCATGATGTGTTCACAATGCTTCATCTATGATATTTATATTCCAGTGTTTTAGTACGACACTTTAATATGAATATGTACAATTCTAGCTTCTAACAGTACTAGCAACAATTGGGCAGTCTTCTGACTTGTGCAAATAGTTGGTCTGTGCACCTGGCAAAAGTTATACTTTTCCCAAATTTACTTGGCTGTAATAGGGATTCTTATTTCTGTATATGTGTGTTTAAGATTCTATGTCCACTGGTCACTTGGGTGTTGCACACTTGTTCTAGGGGTCTTATATTTTTCTCTTTGATGTCCTCTGACACTAGCTACTCCTGGGACCTATATTAATTATCTGGGATCTCTCAATAGTCAACTCATTTAAATTTAAGATAGTGCCAGTTGAAAATAGACTAAAAGGGAAATATTTATCATTCTTCATTGCTATGTTCATGCTAGAATCTCATTTTATTTACTTATTTGTTTAGTGTGTGTGTTGTATGTGTGTTTGTCTATTTGAGCTTAGAAAGGAAGTTCAAATAATCATATTAGATTCTTTTTGAAATGTGTGGACCTCCTGTCCAGTTTACTTTTGGTCTCATAGTCTCATGCTCATTTTATAATTAGTTAAAAGTCACTTTAATTCCTCTTAAAGGTATGATCAAAAATGATATATCTCCATTTAAATGTTTAGTCATACAATCCCCTGGAGATGAGAATAATATCTTCAGGCTGGGTAACTCAGTTACAAAAATATCTGACCCAGATATCACGAGATATCTAAAATCTTAATTTTTTCCTACATTTTTTCTTAGTCATTAGCATTATTTATGCCTAACTAAAAATTCTACATTAACTAAGTAGTGTGAAGCACTCATAGAAAGCACATAACATATGAATTATCATGCATAATTAATATACATTGAAAAGATGAACCGCAAGAAAGTTATGCAGTTGAGGTTGGGGAGCAGGGAAAGCAAGAGGGAAGGAACATCAGAGAATGGGAATGGGGGTGCACATGGCTGAAGTAGTGTTTTTTGTTTTTTGTGGGTTTTTTTTTTGCCAGTCCAGGGCTTGAGCTCAGGTCCTGAGTACTGTTCTTGGACTTTCTCAAGGCTAGAGCTCTACCACTTGAGCCTCAGCACCACCTCCAGCTTTTTTCTATGTATGTGGTACCAAAGAATCGAACCCAGGTCTTCACATGCTAGCCAAGCATTCTACCACTAGGCCAAACTCTGGGCCCCTAAGGCTCTTTTTAATGCACCTATTGAAATAGAACACTGAAGCCTGTTGAAATTGGCTTACGCAGTAGAAGAAATGAAGGAAAGAAATAAAAAACTTAAATAAATAAATAATGGTAACCCACAGACAGCATTCAGTCAAATCCAGGTTTTTCTCCATAGATTTTTTTGTGCACCAGATTTCTTCATGAGACCGCTGTAAACATGATAATGTTTTTGAGGAAGTAAGCCAATTATACTCATTTCCACAAGTACATTTTAACATACAGGTCATCCACTTTTGTGGTCCTTCACTACTTATTTCCTTTCCTTACATTAAACTTGGGAAGAAACTATTTGTAAAATCTATGACATTAAAAGGTGTAACAGAGCCTATTCCTAGAAAAATTATTGAGTTCACCACCTCAGCCATGGAGAAATTGCACCTCCAACTAGTGTCTGGCATTCTTCTTTTTCTCACATGATTGACATATGATTCCCATTTGGTAACAGTAATACACATACAGTCATGTATATATACATATAATTTATAAACAGACACACATATATACACAAATATAAGGCATAAGTGTGCTCACTATTGTTAGACTTTGAAACATAATTTTTCTTTTCAGATTATTTTTTTTTGTAAGGAATCTAGATAGGTACAACTACTCATAGTATATAACTGAGTTTGGAACTTATAGAAATGGCAAACATGATTTGTTATGTAAAACAAGCATATGATTTCAGAAAAATAATCAAGTTCAATGAACTTGATCTAATTTCCAAAATAACTGTAAAAATTAATCAGATATTTTAAACTTTTATTTAAGTCATGGTACATAATAGAAATGCTTCTTGAATAAAGTAAAAGAAATGTAGGTAAAATACTTCAGGGCTCTTTCTTATGACTTATTAAGACAAAGACTCTAAAGTAGAATTAGGAAGGAGGTGGAAAAATTAGCACTGTAAGCTTGTGAACTGACAGTGAACTGATTCGCATCATCTACTTACATTTGTTTTATAATATGTGATTTTTCTGTTCTTCACAGTGTAATATTGAGACTTAAAGCCTAAATTTCAACATCTTTTTGAGCATGTTTCTTTTTTTTATTGTAATTAGTAAAAGGGTTACATGATATTTGCCAGATAGAAGGTACATTAATTCACATTTGAGCATGTTTCTTACCTTTAAGTAGTTGTACAAAGGAGTTCCCATTCAGGAAAGCAGTTTATGAATACAGTACATCTTGATCCATGTCACCCTTTCAACATCAATCACCCAACCCTCCTAATCCATCTCTTTCTTCACTTTTCATAATTTTATGCACTGATTTGTTTGCCATTTAACAAAGCCAGTTTATATACACAAGAGCTCTTGATCTGTGTCACCACTTCAATATCTTCGCCCCTCTTCCACCCCATCCTTTCCTTTATATTTCTCAGTTTTCTTGTATATGCCAAGACTTCTTGCCTGCATTCCTCCCACTTTCCCCTGCCATTCTTCTACCCTTCCTCCCTTGGCTCCACTCTACCTTCTTGCAGGAACCATTTCCTGCTACGTATTTTGTTGGGCTTTTACTTACTCTTTTCAAAGAATTATACTATTTGCACTCTCCATCGTATCGATTACAGGACAGTTACTTAATTTGTAGCCTCTGGCTTACCATCTAGTGTGTTTACTTGTGAATTTACAGGCACAATCTAGCAAATGAAGGAAACTATACAATTTATTTTTCTGAATCTGGATTACTTTTTAATCTAAAAGCCTTACAGCTACAGCTTGTAATGTTTTTCTTCTAGTCTCTTAGAAGTAACATTTTTCTTTCAGATATTTCATATTTGATCAGTGAATCGTGAAGTATGAATATATATATTTTAAAAGATTTGATGGCCAGCAGTTTAGCCTAGTGGTAGAGTACTTGCCTAGCATGCACTAAGATCCAGGTTCGATTCTTCGGTACCACATACATAGAAAAAACTGGAAGAGGTGCTGTGGCTTAAGTGGGAGAGCTCTAGCCTTGAGAAAGTCCAAGGACAGTGCTCAGGCCCTGAGTTCAAGCCCTAGGACAGGATCCTAGCTACTCAGGAGGCTGAGATCAAAGCCAGCCTTTGCACTAAGGACTATGAGTCTCTTCAATTAACCACTAGAAAACTGGAAGAGGCAACGTGGTTCAAGGGATAGGACGGGAGCCTTGAGCTGAAGAACTCCGGCCCAGGCCCAGGCCCAGCTCAGTCTTGAGCTGAATTGCTCAGGGACAGAGCCCATGCCCAGAGTTCAAGTCCCATGACTGACAAACGAACAAATAAATAAAATAAAAAATGAAAAAAAATTAAAATAAAAAATGAAAAAAAAATTGATGCTGGGTACTGGAGAAAAAAAAAAAAACCCAAACCCCAAAACAAAAACAAACCATGAATCTTTGAGACATGATCTTGGCAGAACATTGTAGGTTCCTCAAGGCTGCAACCATATGTTTTTCATCGTAAGTCTAGCACAATCTCTGACACATAGTAGGCAGTTAAAAATATGTGCTGAATGGAAAATGACTGAATGGCTGAATGTTCTTAACGGTTTCAGTTAAGTATTTGGAGGTTATTTTTAAAACTGTTAGAGTGATGAATAAACTCATTGAATGCAGCAGCAAATATTTTCCTTTGAAAAATCTCCAAGGATTTTTTTGATAGGTATGTTAGTTCCCCATGGTGCCAAAAGTGCTAGTTACTGTGTTCTTTTTAGTGCAAGCACCACAGAAGTCTTCGCTTAGGTCTTAGAGAACTTACGTGAGCACTTTCAATTGTTTTCTTGGCAAAAATACTAAGTTGTGTGTTGAATTTCCATCATTTGAAGTATCATAGTTTTCACATCCAATGTCTTTAATTACAAGTGTTTCTTTTTTTCCAAAACAATGCCTTCTTTCAAATTAATTATCACTTAGTAACTTTCAAATTATACACAAACCACAACAACCCCCAAATCTAAGTACTGGAAGTGTTTTTTCTACACTTAGCTTTAGACATGTTAAAGATTAGTTCCAGGTAACTCTAATGATAACATGGCCAGGCTTCAGAGGTCTTAAATCATTTTCTTTTTACCATAACCTTTAGTAAAGACATTTTTATTGACATTACAATACTGATGCCATATATTAGACTACTTAGAGTTGTTGAAGCAAACTAATTCTTTCAAGTCTAGAACCTGAAGCTTGTGTTTGAAAATGATGTTTTTTTTTTCTCAAAAGGTTTTATATAAACAATTGAAATTTCTTTAACATTGCAACAATACAGCATTTTCTTTCACTAGACTTTTGGGGAGTAAAATATACATGTCTGGGGACTGTAGAAAGATCTTATTTCTGATTTATATTTAAACACTAGTTTTTTTTCCTGTATGAATACTTTAGTTTTGTTTTGACTTTCTGCTCTCTCTTGTTTATGATTTGTTTTGTAAGAAAAGAAAAAAATTAAAAATTCCTTATTAATATAAGTCAACATACCACTGAAAATTCTATATGAAAAACTGAACTAAGGAACAAATCTGGATTCATTATTATCCACAACCGAAGAGAAAACACGTGAATTTAAATTATCCCCCAAAGTGCTCATGTTGCTTCTACAATTGGTACAATTCACATATAAGCAGTGGTGGAACAGACTCTCCAAGAGCTGCAATTATATTCCTATTATGTCATTTGGATGCTTTTAGCTGTCGTGTATTGTGAGCCACAACATGGCCAGGGAACGGTTTGTCTCTTGTGTACAGTAGCAGCTCTTTAACAGAGATCTCCATAGAAAACACGAGGCAAAATACTGCTGTGTTCAGTTGCATGAGTTTTTACTTATTTTTATAAGTTGCCTCTATTTTCAAAGTTGAATATTAATCAAGATGAGTATTATGTCTAAAGCAACAGAAACAACAATATACCTCAAGCTGTTGTTATTACCATAGAAATAAAATAACTAATTTAAGGCAAGGCAATTTGACATCTAATGTCTATTATAATGTTTGAATCACTAATACTTTTAGTGTCTAAATGGCTGACATGTTATTGATTAAAGCAAATAAACCCATATGTTTCAATTTTAAAAAGCAGAAATTAGAAATAATACAAAAAAATAGAAAAAACAACACTCATCTTACCACAACTACATTTTTTGGAATAAATTAAGAAATAGATGAATGGTTTGAGCCTATCACAGCTATTCTTTAGAAACATGTAGCCAACAAGCCAATTAGAAGCAATCATGAATAGCAATTATACATGTGAGAAGTAAATCGTTTATTATTGAAAGTGTTGGTACTCATTAACAATATAACTTAAAGATGATGAAGCTAAGAGTCAGAGTTTTGGGTGCTAGTTGGTTCTGTCATAAAATGCTCTGTGGCCTGTTGCTATCTGTTCAAGTACTTTGGGCCCCAAAATTACTAGAGACTATTGAACACTCCCTGATTACGAAAAATATTTCTGTGTTTAAAAGGGAACAAAATATGTACTGAATATATTTTAAAGACTCTTCCTAATAAATTTCCTCATTGATAGAAAGCTGGAAACTACCTGGAGCTTTCCTTACTTAGATTGAATTCCAATCCCACGGAGATTGTTCCTTTTAGAATTTTTTTTTAATTTACCATGTCAGCTCCAAGAATACCAAATGGAAATCTTCCTTGGGTCTTGGAAGGAAATAAAATAAAAATAAGTGTCCCTGGATGTTTAAAATTATTTGTTTTCATAATAACAGAGGTAAATTTTTGTCACAACTCTATCTTTTAGACAATGTTGAGTTAAAATTGAGAAGGATTTCACTGGTGTGAACGTTAAATGTGGTGATGATGATGATGATGATGATGATGATGATGATGATGGTGGTGGTACTTGAGTATAGCTACAGGGCTTAGTATGTGACAAGAAGGATTTCATTGGTATGAAGGTTAAATCTGATGATGATGATGATGATGATGATGATGATGATGATGATGATGATGATACTTGATTATAACTACAGGGCTTAGTATGTGACAAGAATTATTTTCGGGAAAGGGAAACAGAGAGACAGGGAGAGAGACTGAGATAAGTAATATTACCACAATTTCACATTTCGTAAGTGAGAAAATGGCAACAAAATATAATAAACTGTGGAAGAATCAAAATAAATTGTGCTCAAGTGCTGGCAGGTTTTGAATCCTATATGCTGAATCTTTTAAATCAGTCTTCTGACTTAAGCTGCTTGTACAATTTATACAAAAAAGAAAAATATTAAGTTTATCTGCCTTCAATATAATACATGGCCAGTTTACTCTATATTTTACCTCAGGGCAAAGTAATTGAAACCCTTTATAAACTTCAAAAATGTATTGTATAGAGTCTGAATACTGTTCAACATTATTAATTACTGTCTGTGTAGTTCTGGGTAAATCACTTACCCTTTCCTAGCTTCAATTTCATCAAGTGTGAATAATAAAGAAAAACAATTTTCTATGACCATTGGACACACTATTAAGCAAAGGTCAGGACTCCTGTTGGTGAAGAGTAAAGCCTGCAAAACAGAGGCAAGTGATCAATAGTATGGCCCTCCCTGTCCTCCTCTTCTTCCTCCTCTCCCTCCTTCTCCTTCCACCTTCCTCCTTCCCCTCCCCCTTTCTCTTCCCTTTTCCCTCTCCTCCTTTTTCCTCCCTCTTCCTACTTCTCCCCCCTCTTCCCTCCTTCTCCTCCTTTAAAACTATAATTTTCTTGAACAATTTAATCACATCCAATGTACATTTTTCTAAACGTAATAGACATATTTCATGCTCTCCTGTCATATTTTAAGAAAACTAGCAACTCTACTGTACAAGTGCTCATTTCATAAAATATTTAACATTGAATTAAAAGCCACTTTTGACCTGACTTCCAAATCAGACAATATCATTTTGAATAAGAAAAACATGGAATCATTATTAGCATTGTACTTTTTCAGAAATTTAATTTATAGTAATATACTTAGTTCCATTAAGTGGGTATCTTATTTTTAAATGAATTCCAACCTATATTAATATTGTTATTTGGGTTCAATCCCTGAATAACTTTATGATTGAACCCTTATCTTGTTCTGATCCTTGAGATTTGTCATTTTCTAATGAGGACCCTAAAAATCGCTGCAAGTAACCATCCTTTCACACGTTTAAGGAAATTGACATTTAATATAGGAAGCAGGTCTTTCAGCCATTTTTGAAAGTGAGTAACTATTTTCAGATTCAAAACATTGAAAAGCCTAGCACAGTGGCTCTCACCTGTAATCCTTGCTACCAAAGAGACTGAGATCTAAGGAACATGGTTCAAAGCCAGGCTAGGCACTACAGACCATGAGACTTTTATTTTCAATTAACCACTATAAAAGCAGAAGTGGCAACGTGGCTTTAAGGTGTTAGGGCAGTAGCTTTGAGCTGAAGAGCTCAGGGACACTTCAGGGACAGCACCCAGGCCCAGAGTTCAATCCCACATAGACAAAAACAAACAAAAATTCATTGAAATCTTCTACAAAAACTTGAGTATCTTTAAAAATATCTGATGCCTCATACACATGAATATATTTTACCTTGGGAAGTAGAGCTCAGAAGGACTGTTGTTGAGGCTAGCTCAATCAAAAATTTTGCCAAGAGCTTATCTCATCCAATAAAAGCTAGTCTTGCTTCTCACCCCAGCTGCATGGGAAGCACTGAAGACTTATGTTCAGCCCAGAGTAGGCATCAATGCAAGTTACTAGTGAAAAATAAAGCATGATCAAGATCCCTGCAAAGGTAGACATGAGAAAAAAATATATTTTTTTCAGTTAGGCTATTTGGATACTCATTAAGAAAATATTCATCATATTGTTACATAAAGCCATATAGGATGAGGCTAAATGAAAGTACCTCCAGGATATGGAAACAAGAGCCATATAATGTGTTATCGTTGTTCTTAATGTACTATGTTATCTCTCATCTCTTTTGTTGTCCCTTGGTTATCTCATATTGTTACAGTATGTTACCTTTTTATCTGGTACATTGTGTATATGTTTAATTGTTTATTTGAAATAGGAGAGGGAAAGGGAGAAACAAGATGAGGGAAGGGGGTAGGGGAGGGAAATGGGGACAAAAATATGAGACGGGGTATCAATGTTTGTGAAGAAATGGACCTTTTATCTCTGGTGAATACAATATAACCCTTCTATTAATTACAATATTTTTTTTAAAAGCTGGAGACATGATTCAAGTAGTAAAGTACCTCAGTATTGCTTAAAAATGTACAGCCTACACTCTTAAAGTTGACTAATCTGGAGAGTGACCATGACTCTGAAGAATGTAACCCAGAAAACTGCATAAGTATAAATCATATAAGCACCTACAACATATATGAAGGCGATTGCACAAAGGATGGAATGAATACATGATTCTGATCGGGATAAGCTGTCAGGAAGGGACCTAGAAAGAAATTTTATGGCCATGTAAACACTGAAGAGGGCTTTTGAGACAGAAGAAACTGTTTGAGCAAAGGTTGCAAGATGGCACAATGGATGAAAGATGGCATAATTAGAAATGAATGGACCATCCTGTTTGAATACAATGTAGACTATCTGAGGAGGAAAGCACCAAATCTCCATCCTTTAGATTTGTTGCTCTCAAACCTCAAAGTCACTCAGTCCTGAAGCATGAACAAGCACAAGAGTTTTTGCTGTTAATGAATGCCCCAAAAATGCTTGAGTTTCCAATTCATGGAAAACACTTTGAGGGCTACTGATTTAGGAGGCAGATGACTTGCTGATTTTACTTCTGAAATGAAGTAAAATGAATAAGATGGGAAGAGTTAGTTGTTTATAAGTAGCAAAACAAGGTAGCTCTTTTGTGGCTTATTTTGTCTGTCAAGGGTAACATCATATGAATGAAAGGTAATTGCAAGCTTCAAGGGCTTGTTCAGAAAGGATTTATAACCATGGGTTCTGGAGATATGTGACCTCTGCAAGGAAACCCTATAAATGAAAGCCTTGCTAATATTAGTGTAATATCAAGCCACACCTAGGGGCATTAATTAAAACAATAATTCATGTCCGGGTTATAGTAACTCATGAGTTTCCCAAGCAGCATCACATTTTAAATTCTAAAGAAGATATCATTTTAGAGGGAAAAAACTCTCAAAACATTGTCTGTGTAATGTCTGTCTTCTTTTAAAGAATTACTTCCAAAACCTGTGAGTTCATATAGTCCAATGTTACCCAACTAAAGCAAACAAAAGAGTTAAGTCCTCCATCAGTCTTTGTAATCTAGTAATTGATGTGTAGATAGGAGCAGAGACTTACTGTATAAAGCAATAATATGTTCAGATAGCTCTTCTTTGTCATCTCCTCATGCACAGTGTATTTTTTAAATTATTCATTCTTCTTTTTTCTTTTTAAAAAAATTATCTTCATGTCGGGCATAGTGGCTGACACCTGTAATCCAAGCTATTCAGGAGGATTGTGGTTCAAAGCCAGCCCAGGCACTAAAGTCTATGAGACTCATCTTCAGTTAACTACCAGAAAACCAGAAGTGGTGGTTCAAGTTCCGTGACACACACACACACACACACACACACACACACACACACACACACAGAAGTTATCCTCAGTTGTGCCATAGTCAAAGTTTCATTTTCAACTGAAGTTTATATTTTCAGTCAAACCCATTAGGTCCTATAACTTGAGTTAAATAGTTGATAAAATGAAAAAAAGAAAAGTAACTTCATTCCTAATGTTGGCAAGGTGGTAGTGGGCTGTGTGATCTTAGGTAAGTAGTCTGTCATGAGCTATAGTTCCCTAAAGCATAACACAATGTAGTTGGAGAAGTAATCTCAAACATTCCTATAGCTCCGAAATTTTAGAATCCAATGTTTAAGAATAAAAGCCAGAATATAAATTTAGAAACTAAATCATGGGCATTTTTAACAGAGAAGATGTAGGCCAAAATCTACATTCAGAAAACATGCTCGTTCATTTACATGTACCTTTTAAGTCTCTGACTCATCTGCTTAATAAAGAAAACAATTCTTACTCTGAGAAAAAAAGAAAAGCTGAAGAATAATGATATAAATATTTTGTTGGAATGATTATTCTAGTAAAATGTTCTTCCCTTACTTTTTTCTCTTTGTATGTAAAGAATTACATGGAATAAAATTTCACACTCACTACCATTAAAACATTCCCTCTCTGAACCACATAAAGCATAAATGTATAGCATTAATCTGTACATTCAAAAGAAAGTACAAAAAGAATATGAAAGTTTAAAGAAAGGAGGAAGAGAGATGAAGAAGTAAGGAAATGTCTTAATTCTAAATAGTATTTTTTTTCTTAATCCAAAGTGACTAAATCCAATCATGGTAGTATGAGAATATAAAGAACATATGGAAAACTACATACTAGAAAAATTAAATTGTCAACAGATGTATATTAAAAGTGTAACCACAAAGGGAAGGAGCACAAGCAGTATATTCTACAGGTATCTGTACTGTAATGCAGGCATTCTAAAAAGAAAAGATCAATCATTAAGATGCCAAACTCTCAAGGATCTTCAAAAAGATGAAAAGTGCCATATTAATTCCAGGAATGATGTTACTTGGACCAGTTATTTATACTCTTTCAACCTTATTTACTAGTAGGTATTTTATATGTAGGTAGCATTACCTACTTTTCTGTTGAGTCTATTACCAGGCAGACAGCTATATATTAAAGTGAATTCAAAGGTACAGGCTCAGATTCCCTATTCTGAGAATGAATCAAGATCATGCATTTCTAGGACAGGCAATAAGTTGTTCTGTAAGTATTAGCTTTTAATAAGAAAGGATTGATATAAAAGCACTAATAATAATAATAATAATAGTCATGTATGGCTATTATCGTATGAACCTTTTTGATTCCTGCTCAGAATGGATGGACAGTAAACCCACAATTAACAAGGAATGTATATGTATGTGTATTTTGAACTTAGATACTAATCTTATCATCAAAGGAAGCATCTGGTCATAGTCACAAATGCAAATGAGAATAAAAAGCATGAGAACAAGGATCATATTAGAAACTCTTTTTAGGAGTATTTGAATATGATAGGATTAGAACTTTAAATAGAATGAAAAGCATTAAAATACAGACTTCCACATACTACTAAGCAGATGAAACGACATTTGAGCTGGACACTGGTGACTTTCTCTGGTAATCCTAGCTACTCAGTAACTGGAGATCTGAGGATCACAGTTCAAATCAAGTTATGTCAGGAAAGGTCATGAAACTTCTATCTCCAATAAAATGCTCCCCCCGTTTCCCCTAACGTACATACAAATAAAGACATGAAATGGACATTTGGCTCATATTGGTAGAGAACTAGCCTTGAATACAAAAAAACTCAAGGATAGTACCCAGGCTGTCAAAGCATTGTCATTTCCTTGAGATTTTTGCGAAATAACATTCAAGACTCACACATAGATGGCTGATTATTTTGACTTGTATTGTAGATGAAGTTTTTGTTGCTATACCTCATTTCTTGGTAAACTATCATAAACAATAGTATGACCTTTTCTTCAAATGGCCAGGAGTTTGGCCTAGTGGTAAGAGTGCCTGCCTAGAGATTTACAATAGAACAAAATCTAGAGACATTAGGCCAAATAGTATGACACTAAATGTAAGGACCTCCAGGATAAGGAAACAAAAGCCATAGAATAAATGACTGTTGTTCTTAATGTACTATGTTATCTCTCATCTCTTTTGCCATCCCTTGGTTATCTCATATTGTTACAATATTTCACATTGTTTTCTGATATATTTCATATGTGCTTAATTGGTTATTTGAAATTGGATAGGGGAGGCGGGAAATTAAGATAAGCGGGGGAGAGGGGTATCAATGTTTGTGAAGTTATGCACCTTCTATCTGGTGAATATAATGTAACCCTTCTATTAATCACAATTAAAAAAAGAAAAAAAAAGAGTTCCTGCCTAGCATGCACAAAGGTCCTGGTTCAATTCCTTGGTATAACATACATAGAAAAAGCTGAAATGGTGCTGTTGCTCAAGTGGTAGAGCACTAGCCCTGAGAAAACCCAAGAACAGTGTTCATGTCCTGAGTTCAAGCTCTAGGACAGGCAAAAAAAAAGAAAAGAAAAGGACAATTAACAAAACGTTCACAATTTGCAAAAAGTGTATATATGTGTATATATGTGTACATACTCTAGCACCACTCTTGTCAATGGAGGCATCTGATGAAAAAATCAAATCACTCTATTAAGATATCTTAAGCAGGCATAGTGTACAGACATGGGAAAAATACAAAGGCAGTTGTTAAGAAAATCTGGAAAGCGGTGCTGTGTCTCAGCCTGGTAGAGTGTTAGCCTTGAGCTGAAGAGCTCAGGGACAGCGCCTTGGCCCAATCAGAGTTCAACCCCATGACCAACGAAAAAAAAAAGAAAAATAAAAAAGAAAGAAAGAAAGAAAGAAAGGAAGGAAGGAAGAAAGAAAGAAAGAAAGTAAGAAAGAGAAGAAAATCAGTATCACCTCTCATTCAGAATTACATGATATGCACAGTGTATGTAAGAGGTAACAGTATAGGCCTTGAACCTTTCAGATCTCTCAAGTATTAAGTAAATATAGTTGTGAACAGTTGTTCTAATAATTGGGAAATGTTCATTTGAACAGTTGATTTTGAAAATTTCTATCACTTTCAATTATTCTAGTTAATATTAAGATCATTTTTTCAAATGTTTCCAGGAACATATTTATCATATATCACCTCTACCTAATATTTTTGTCAATAATGCGCAATAAAAATGGAAAGAAAATAGAAATAAAATATTTTAAATATCACTTTATTTTTAGTTTAGTTTAAATATATTTAACTCATAATCATTGCAGAAAATTGAGAAAATGTATGAGAAAAAAATTTTTAAATCATATTAAAAATGTTACTGTCCACAGTGAGTAATCTTTCTTTTTCCTATTAAAGCTTAAGTTTATATTCAATGCACAATTTTTTAAGATAATACTGTTTCCATCTCTTTTGTTTTCTATTTTCATTATGAGCATGTTGACATTTCTATACTCTTCTTTCTGTCTTTCCTATTTCAAATGGTACTACTATGACTCCTGATATCCTCATTAGAAACTCATTGAAATCCTCTAGACATCACATGCTTTCTTGTGTCTCAACAATAGCTCATCAAGTCCTAAAATGTCCCCTGCAAGCTTCATGACCGTATTTCCTCTTTACTCACTTCTATTACTGAATAACCTCTTGGCCTCATGATCCAGTCATTTTATAGACCATGTTCTACCGTGGTGTCAGAATTTTCTTTTCAAGGCTGAAATAGTCTCATCATTTGCATGGTCACAATGATTAATGTAGGACAGTATACTGTGCCTCACACTTCCTCCCCTCTCCGCTACTTCAACTCTCACCTCTTGAAATTGCCACACAGGTAGATGACCCACAGACAATCTGTAATGGCTGATTCTCCTTTGACCATTGTTAAATTCCACTTTGCAAGTCTGATGCCTGGTGCAAGGGTAGGGGGAGGAGATGCAGGCTACGATTTAAGTCCTGGTTCTGCTCCCTTAGGCCATCACCTTGACTTCTACGTGTTTCAGTTTCACACCTGCAAAATGAGGGTAATAGAGAGTTATGGGAGATAAAGACTTCTGTTAAATACAGACTTTGCTTGGTCGGTCACGTTGCTTACCATGTACAGCATGCTGGATTCTCCCAGTGTTACTGACAATGTACTAAGATGCTCACCTCTCCTTTGTCATCTTTGACCCATCACTTTCACATAGGTGGAACTGTCAGCATCTGCGACAGCCAGAAAGGCCGAATATTGTCCAACAATTTATCTCTCCTCTTCTTCTCTTCATTGCCAACATCCAGCACAAATACTGAGCAATACTTTATCAATTCATGGTTGAGCCATACGTACTGTTTTATGAAAATTAACAATATTTGATAACTGACGACTACAATTAAAGTCTTGTTCACCAGTTTTGCTTTTTGTGTAAAATTTATTTCCAAGATTTTAAATATTTTAAGGATGCAGTCTCTTGTGCTAATAAATCACAAACACATTCTCTGCTTTAAGTGACAAGAGTAAAATTCCACTTTAATCTGATATTTTTCAGTATTTTCTCATGAAGAAACTAAAAAGTATAGGTCATACAACTAATCCAGCGTTTCACAATCAACAAAGCACATTTGTTAAATTGTACTAACTGGGACAGAGCACTGGGAGAGGAAATAAAGAAAAAACTCATGGATATTATTTTGAAGGATGCTTGTGACTCTTGCAGTTGTGACTAGACAATGATAAAATTATTCAGGAACAGTGAGAGACTTGAATAATGTATAGATCAGATAAA
This sequence comes from Megascapheus bottae, assembly GCF_031878675.1. NCBI lineage: Eukaryota > Metazoa > Chordata > Mammalia > Rodentia > Geomyidae > Megascapheus > Megascapheus bottae. The sequence goes on along the minus strand of NC_143509.1, from coordinate 79,429,771 downwards.
AATCACACATTTCTATACACATAGAAATAAGACGTAAGTGGAACCAAGAAGACAAGAGCTCTAACTCAACAATTTCATAGTTTTATTTTTTTCTAAAGGTAGCGGATTCAATCTGTTTTCTGATATGGGGTTAGCATAAGAGGTAAAGCAATTAATTGGCAGATTTTGTCACAACCTGACTACATCAGGAAGTGACATTGGTAGGTATATCAAAGTTGGGAAGTCAAGTTCTAGTTGTCATTTTAATAAGTTACATGAAAGCACTTTGTGAATGAAAATATCATTAAATGTTAATTTTCTTATTAAACCTCTAATGTTACTATTACCTTAATAATAACAAAAATAGTAATGCTGACCTAGTATTATTATGGTTGATAATGATTAATATTTGTTATTATATTAATTGGCTAAAGACACAAATCCAAAGGACCATACATTCTTGATTTTGTGCTTTTTTTGTCTTGAAAAACTGAAAACCTGAGTATCTAAAATACAATATTAATGCCAAAAGACATGGCATTACTTTTCTAATAAAAAAAGAGTTTCAAAGAGAGTAATATCCAAATCCTTTTGGTCACCAAGCTGCTCTTATACAAGAGGAATTCGATGAGTTAAGTGTAAATATAAGAAACATGTGGATTGCATTTTCATTAAAAATACACAAGGGTTTAAAAATTAAGGAGAAAAAGTGTTTGGCACAATGCACTTTGGGGGAAGCTAAACTAGAAACACTGTAGACAGTTCCACATTGTAGTATGACCCTCATATTGCTTGTTTCTGCATATTAAATTAATCTAAAAACAAGCATCCTGTTTAACAGAACTAAAGCAAAAATCCCACACCTAGGTATGAATGTGAATGAGTCATTTGATGAGTTTTATTGCATTGTTTCCCTATTTTAAATAAACTTCCATCCCGCGATTTCAAACAAATGCCCACCATATGTGTCATGCTCTATGTCTATTCCATTATTTCTTCATGATGTTTCTATTTCGTGTAGTAGAAGAGACAGCATCTGAACATATATAAGGAAAATGTCAGCCCTCCCCTAGTGGTAGGATGAGTTTAACCACAGCTTGTACTATTCAATTGGCTTGAATGAGTTTTGAATTTGAGTTATTTTTAATACTTTTAGTTCATGTTTAATTCCAATCTCTCCCTATTTACTTTTTAAAAAGACTCTTTGGAAATGCCATCAAATTTCTTGTAAATAGAGAAGAATGATGGTGAAACATGAATGCTCCATGAAATGGAGATGGGGAAGTCAAGACGATGGGCCTGAGCATCTATGACCGCCACATTGCTAGCCTGCAGCGAGCAAAAAAAAAAAAAAAAAAAAAAAAAAAAAAAAGGGAAAGGAAAAACCCATGCCTTGATATTTGGAGTTTTCTGACAGCTCATCTGATGCTTTAATCAAATATGCTATTTTAGGAAGCTGGGGGTTTTCCTTCATTTTTCCTCAATTCATATTAACAGTGTTGAGTAATGTACTAATCAATTATCCTAAATATATATATATATATACATGCATATAGATATGAAAAAATGTACCTCTACATGCCATTTACACCATGCAGGGAGAGCTGCAAATTACTACTTAGAACATAATTTTCAAAAATCTTCCATACAAACTTCCATTACAAGCTTCCAAAGGTAAATTTTATCACTGCAAACCTATAGTTTTTAAAAAAAGACAATCAATCTCTCTGCTACTTCTAATATGCTCTTTATCAGGTGGAGAAAACTTTAACAGTTCTAAAGTAACATTGTGATTATACACTGAAAACATGGTTGCTGTTAGAAGTAAAGTCACAAAACTTTTTCAGTCTTTTATTTTGAGAACTTAAGAGGTGCTAGAATAAACAAGACCATGAGGACTTGGATTCTGTCCTGCTGCTTTCTATTCAATGGAATTTTACTATACTTTTCAAATCATCACTAATATCTTTAATCTTTTTTATAATTTTTATTGTGATTAATAGAAGGGTTACATTATATTCACCAGATAGAAGGTGCATAACTTCACAAACATTGATACCCTTTCTCATGACGTGGTCCCCATTTCCCTCCCAAACTCCCTCCCCCCCAGCGCCGCTTGTCTTGATTTCCCTCATTCCCTATCCAATTTCAAATAACCAATTAAGCACATATAAAATAGATAACAAAGTGAAATATTGTAATAATATGAGATAACCAAGGGACAGCAAAAGAGATGATAGATAACATAGTACATTAAGGACAACAGTGACTCATTATATGGCTTCTGTTTCCTTATCCTGAGGTCCTTACATTTAATGTCATACTATTTTGCCTAATGTCTCTAGATTTTGTTCTATTGTAAATCTCTGCTAGGAGAGCCCAAGGTTTCTACTGATTATGACAAATGAGGGAGACTATTGGGCCTATGTTCCTTTGAGTCTGGCTTACTTCACTTAATATGGTTTTTTCTAAGTCTTTTCATTTCCTTACAAATGGGGCAATGTCGTTCTTTCTGACAGCAGCACAGAATTCCATTGTGTATAAATACCACATCTTGTTGATCTGCTCATCAATTGAGGGACATCTGGGTTGGTTCCATATCTTTGCTGTGGTAAATAGTGCTTCAATGAACATCATTATGCTAGTTAATACCTTTAATCTTATGTTCTTATGTTCATTTTTTTTGGGGGGGTTATGGGTGCTGTCCCTGAGCTCTTCAGCTCAAGGCTCCCACCTTGGGCTTGAGTCAAGCCCACCTCCTGTTTTCTAGAGGTTAGATATAAGAGTCTCAGGTCCTTTTGTGCCCAAGCTGGCACTGAACCTTGATCCTCAGGTCTCAGCCTCCTGAGTAGCCAGGATTACATGAGTCACTGTGCATGGCTTGTTCATTGTTTTTCAAACTTAATAATTTCTTATGACTCTTGTTGAGATGAAATCAAAGAAACAAGGAAGAAGGAAGAAGGAAATAAGGAAGGAAGGAGGAGGAAAGGGAAGGAAGGTAAAAAAAAAGACAGCAGTAGTACCAATCAAAACCAATGTTTAATGACTGAAGCATGTTCTCAGCATCTAGCAACGAATTTGTAAGAAGTAACTGTGAGGCAAAGTGTATGTTTGAAAATTCTTGCGGCTTCAGGAATAACAGCTAATTATATGTAATTACAACTAAATCACATTCAAGTACCCATTGATGTTCCTTGTTAGTCATTTTCTATGTTACAACAGAATTTTAGTGACGTATTTGCTTGTATGTTTACCAGTGAGCAAAAATGGTAAAGTATACTTTAGTCCACAATCTCTAGAAAGAAGTGTTAAGCTTTTTATATAGTGCTAAGAAAAAATGGAAATATATATATATATACCAAAATAAAATTCAACCTACTAGGGTAATACAGATGCTTTACTAGAGAGTCAATATTGCTTAGCAACTCAAGTACTGATTTAAAAAAAAAACAGCCTTTATATATTTGCAGTACTTTGATGAGAATTATTCCTCATATTTTCCAATTTAACACTCCTAAAATGAGCCTCTAACATACTAAACTTTTTAGTTGAATGATCATTTGAATAACATTTAGTACATCTTCATTTGAATCTTTGCTTCAGGTTTAACTTGTTAGAGTTGCTAACAAGTGAAAAGTTTTTCAAGGTTGACAGGATCTAGGATTGAAAACTGGATCACATCTCTAAGTTAACTGGAAATCCTCTTCCTATAAGTGAAATAGCATGACAACCAAACCATCAGCTTGCTCCATCCTAGTCTGTCTTTTTTTCAGTTCTTTTACAATATCTTAATTAATAAATGTGGGGTGTCCCTAGGTCCATTTAATTTTAGAAAAGGAAATTGTAAAGGAAATACCTTCCCTTTGGTACACACAAAGGTTTTCCCAAATTCAATGTGCTTTAAATTTTAATGTAGTCAAATCTATAATACAATTTACATTTGAGATAAAGGAAAGTAGAGTTTAAACTTTGGGAAGTATACAATTTCACATTCAAGGTAATTCTTTTTTAATAGATTTCATTTAAAACAGGACCACTTATCTCAAGAAAAAGAACTTTAATACAATTCTAAGTAGGTGCAAGTATGAATAAGCATGCTATGGTTAATTGATATGAAACGTAATCATTTTGTTAGATGAGAAATGTCCAGTGAATAAATATGAATAGTTAGAACTGCTCATAAAATTTTGGAAGACATACTAGGCATTCTTATACATTACTTCTGCATATATTAAATTCAAAGACTCACAGAAATCATAGAATCACAAAAGTCAGAACCGAAAGGACCTTACAGAACCACACAATTTCATCTTCTCTCCTGCCTTCCTTTTTGCCCACAGAAATCTATGTAGAATTGAGGTTACATATTCAGTATTCAGTTCTACAACATTAATCCTAGTGGTAGCGAAAGCCTCCATCTCTTGGTTTCTCATCAACACAATGAGGATGACAATGGCAGCTGCAAAGTACAGGGATATTGGAGAAACAGGTGATTTGATCAAAAAAATTGTAGAATTTCTCACCCACTAAAAATACAGTTTTCATTATCCATTAACTATTCTTCTAGCAATTACTATCTGATATCAATGACCAGGTGTTAGAAACACAAACATTATTGTAATGATTTGTACCCTTAATGTGCTCAGAAATTGATAGATGGATAGCCAAGTCCTGACCTTTAACATCTATCACCCTATCAGCTACCTGAGGAACTGAAATCTGACTGTGGGCTGGGCAGACAAATCTGAGAGACTCTTAACTCAAATTAATCAGCAAAAAATCTGGCAATGGAGGTGTCACTCAAATGGTAGAGAGCCAGCCATGAGTGAGAATGTGAAGTCTAGAGTCCAAGCACCATTACCAGCACCAAAAAAAGAATGGAAAGATGAATGAAGATAAGAAGGAAAGAAGGAAGATAGAGGATACCATTGTAACATGAAGGGATAGAATTCTCCGGAGCAATCTTTTTTTTTTTTTTTTTTTTGCCAGTCCTGGGCTTAAGCTCAGGGCTTGAGGACTGTCCTTGGATTTTTCTCAAAGCTAGAACTCTACCACTTGAGCCTCAGCACCACTTCTAGCTTTTTCTAAGTATGTGGTACCAGGGAATCGAACCCAGGTCTTCATGCATGCTAGGCAAGCACTCTACCACTAGGTCAAACTTCAGGGCTCCCGGAGCAATCTTTATAGATAACATAAAATACTTTAATCACAATTATAAGATAAGTAGGATATCTCTCTAAGCAATGTTACTAATGCTGCCAATCCTCCTAACAGTAACAAATAATGAATAATAATACTATCTTTAGGTAATAACTAAAATTTATCATAGAACAGACAACTTCCAGTAAGCAAATGAACCATATTTTTTTTAATCCTCGGAAATATTGCATGAGTTGCATTTCATTTTTCCTCTATATTCTGAATCTCAAGACACCAAGGTACAGAGAGCTCATTATTATTTTTCAAAGTCATTCAGGGACTACATGACAAAGCTGAAAAATGATCACAGGTAGAAATGTTATCCTGTCAACTAGGCATAAGGAAGTATGAAAACAGACATGACACAGAATGGGACAGTGTGAGCACTACCATGCTTGAGCATTTCCATTGGTATCAAATAGGGAGTAATCTTGAGTATTCTGCTAGAAAGTTGATCACAACTTCAATAGTTGAATTTACATTTACAGTAAGAATTTACGTGCCCATTTTGTTTTTGAGGATATAAAAAAAATTGTTCCACTTACTAAGAATTTACATCCACCCAGCCCATTCCCTCACTCAACTTTTCAACAATTTGTGGTGATGCTAAGGTGCTTTTCAAAGTTTGCATGTAGGAGTTAAAACGTTTTCCTCAGAACTTTGGAAGACTACTCTTGTGGAAATGCAAGTAACACAAACATTCTAAATCAAGGGGCCAGATGGAAGGCAGGAAATGATGAAATCAAGAATGAATGGTTTGGGGAGTAAGGTACTAGAGAAGGAATGATATCATTAAATAAGATTTATAGAAGAGCTTGAGATAAATAAGAACTCAGAATTTTTACCCGTTTTCTTTTTTTTCAGTAGGAGATATAAAGGAGTGGTTGAAATATACATCTGAATTTGGAAAAAAGTAAAAAGCTGATAATGCAAGTAATGATTCAATAATATTAATGAACTTAACTTTTTTCACTTTCAAGAATATAGACAACACCCTGGTAATCTGAAATAAAATGAGAGTAAGAAGATTTATGTATAATTAGGATGGAATGTAGAGAATAGATATATATACATGTACATATGTAATGATTATATCAATGACCTTTCAAGTCATATGAAGTTACAATATTATGGAAAAAGGTAAAGATTAACTTCTTTAACTCTTATTGAATACATGAAGACTGTAGTAAAATGGATAAAGGAATTGTAAGAAATTCTAGTAAAACATCTCTTGAAAAAAAGAAAATGAACAATTAGAACTTTAAATTGATGGAAAACAAAGTGTGACATGGCAGATATGGGATACTTCAGTTGAAAGTGGACAAAAATTTAATTTAATTTATTTTATATATTTTATTTTCCAGATGATAGATATTCATTAGATCATTTCAGATAGAAATTTAGAAAATAATATTTATTTTTTTGTTTCTCAATTTAGTTACATTTAATTGGCATTTAAAAATATTTTTTCATATATTTTTTATTGTAATTAATAGTAGGGTTACATGATATTTGCCAGATAGATGGTGCATTAATTCCCATACATTGATACCCTTTCACATGTCTTGGTCCCCATTTCCCTCCCCCCCACCTCCACCCCTCATCTTGTTTTCCCCCGTTTCCTATCCAATTTCAAATAACCCAATACAAATATATCCGATATATCAGGTAACAAAGTGAGATACTGTAACAATATGAGATAACCAAGGGACAGCAAGAGAAAATAATATTTAAAGAAAATTACCCAGGATGAATGTTAAACTGACTTTCTTATAGAAGGACAGAAAGTGAAAGAAACACAACTTAGTATAATTAAGGACTAAGACCTCTTAATTAAATTGCTTAATGAAGAGTAAATTTAGACCATGGAGTCATAGATCTGCTGGTAAATGTTTAGTGTTTTGTTTTGTTTTTCTAGTGGATAGAATAGTTGAAAACATAAAGTTATGTATTTTATTTTACTACAGTTTCCTTGTTATATCTCTGTTGCCATGTGCCATCTCTACTATTTGATCCAAACCTCTAGCCTATTTTACTCTGGTGAAATCTGAAGTAAGCATTTTTCTCAAGCTGGCTCATACTGGCTCTGCTTATATTTTCTTTCATAGTTTGGGTAACCAATATGTGACAACTTACCCAGATATTGGTTGAGTTTGGATCTCATAAGCATCTTTTCTAACCAGTGCTAGATTTTTACCAAAAGTCTCCTAATCTCGGTACCTCAAGTAGCCACGTACATACAATTGCAGGCTAATGTCATGTATTCTAATCCAAACAAATTAGCTTGTATTATGTAATAGTTCACCCCTCTGTGTAAACATTCAATAGAAAAGAAAAATATGATACGTGAAACTGGTAATTACTTTTTGCCATCTGATAAACGTTTAGTAGTACGTTGTTTCTGCAAATCTTATTGGCATAGACTTGTCAGAGTGGAGCTATAACTTGAATTTCACTCAGTGCTCACTGGCTAATGAAATTCAATCAACTAATATTATCTATAAACAAACCCATGGACATCTTTACTAACCGTACATTGTCACTCTAGCTTGAGAAGGGAGCCAAAACTGTCACACAACTGTGCTAGAACCAGATGAAGCTCTGGATGAGAAGGTATATATATCTCCCAGCTACCCAGGGCAACTCCAGGCAAAAATGTAGTACCTTATGCAAAATACAACTAGAGGAGAGAGTGCATAACTCAGGTAGAGTGCCTGTCTAGTAACCAGGAGGCCAAAGGTTCAAACCTCAATATCATCAAAAAATTTAAAAAGCTAAAATAAACCTTTAAATTGGCTTTTTTGGGGCAATCGATGTCCCCAATAAGTAGCTTAATAACTCAAGAAAATTACACTGAGGAAGTGGAGTCACCACTGACTATTTCCGACAATGTAGTTTAGAAACCTTTATACTCAGTTTATGGGAGAAATTTGGAAAAGTTTAGAGATACAGGCTAGATAAATCCTAGACAGAACAGTAATGACGATGCTCATAAAGCATTGTGCAGGAGTGAGGGCTCTAATGGATAGGGACTAGCAACTCTTCATGTTTCATCTTGGCAAAGCTTTTATCTACATATCGTCCATGTTCCTGAGACTGAGTGAAGCTGGATTTAAGGATGATGAACTAATTAATCTGACAGCAGAGATTTCAAGTCAGCATACCATTCAGGATATGGTGTGGCTATTCCTGGTTTCTTTTAGTCACATTTATAGTGACATTTGGGAACAAAGAGCAAAGCAGAAACATTTGAAAAATGTGCACTTTGGCAAGAAAAGGAGTACGTTTAAAGTTACAAAGCAAAAAGGTTGTGATTGTTAAAGAGATTAATTCAACTGAAAAAAAAAAAAGCCAAGTACTTTTCGGCTGGGACAAGAGAAAAAGATGCCTTGAAGATGGCTCAGGAATTCACTACACCCCACCCATCACAGGCTAAAGAATATGAAAGTATAAGCAGAGATCTCCATTTGTGTAGTTTCTTTAAGCTTCATGCTGCCATGCTCAGCTGCTCAAGTACTTGCAAAGTGCTGCAGCCATGGTCCGAGAAACTTCTGGTTCCTGTTGCAACTTGGTACCCTCCATGTGTTGGACTGGTTTTACAATCTTGTAAAATAGGAAGTTTTAATAAGCTCATAAAGGTTTATATCTACATTCCAAAGGAAAATGTGAGAAGCCAGGCAGTATGTAGCAAGAACCAGAAAAGCTTCTATGAAGTACCCGTCATAATGGAGCTGTGAGAGTGAAGTTGAAGATAGAGGAGAGGCGGCAGGAAATTTGTTGGGGATGATAGGAACTGGGAATGTGTGCCAAGGAAAGAAAGCTTCAGGTAGCAAGCAGAGGCCTCCCATGAGAGGATATTGTTAGAAGTCACAAAGCTGACTAGTCAGGAATTTAACTCTAGCTCACATCAAGCTTCCATGTGTCCTACATGCCAGACATGACAAAGCTAAATATTTAACATTCTGTCTGCTCAGTTTTTGTCTTGCTGTTTAGTCTCCTACATCTTCCTTTCATAGTGGGGATGTTTGCTCTGTATTTCTGAAAGTATATAGTTTATCTTTTTTTTTAATTAGGACAAGGACTGACAGGTGAGAGTGTGCCTTTAGCATCAGAGAAGACTTTGAATGTGGATTTTATGCAATGCTGAGAATTCTGGGAAATGGACTGAATGGATTTTTGTATGATGTGTTGATTCATTTGGGGCCTGAGGTTGCACTATTACGGTGTAAAGGGATTGTGCTGTTACCAAGTTCACAAAGGATGGGTAAGTTCACAAAGGTGTGTGTGTGTGTGTGTGTGTGTGTGTGTGTGTGTGTGTGTGTGTGTGTGAATTTCCTCATAACACTGTCAGTACCATTTCATAAACTGACATACACATAGAATTGGGGATGGGGGGATAAAAGGCTGAAAGAAGCATTTTCTCTGTTTCCCAGCTTAAGGAGCTAAAGAACTTTCCTCCATTTATATTCTTCCACAATAGTGGACTGAGAAGTCCAAGACCATAATCCAAAGTAAATCTTTCTTTCCTTAAACATACTTTCTCAGATATTTAGTCATAATGACAAAAAACTTTTCTTCCAGATCTCAATGAACAAGTGATGTTTGTATTCATGAATCAGTATGTTTGTATTCATAGCTTTCATAATCATAATAACCATTCTAATGTGTGTTTCAATGATCATGCAGCTAATTTACCTTTGTTGTCCTGTGATGTTCTTGGGTAGCCTTCAGCATAGATGACTCATGCCCCATTCTGTTCACTTAGTGCACTAATTGAAGACTCTACTAAGCCCCTGTTATCATAGACTGTTTGTAACTGTGGATCCTTGCTATCCCTCTTCCTACATTTCCACTAATGACTTCTCTTTATTTTCAGGGTTTCATACTTTCTCATGTCTTCTGAGCATTGTATTGCATTCTACCTTCTTACAGGAAAGAAGTTACTTCTTTAAATAAAAGGTAAACCTGAATATCAACTAGTCATGATAAATGGTAAAACTTAAGCACAAGTACTTTTTTTTTTTTTTTTGGTTAGTCCCAGGGCTTGAACTCAGGGCCAGATAGGTAATCAAGGTGTAGTAGTTCACGCTTATAATCCTAGCTATTCAGGAGGCTGAAATCTGAGGATAGCAGTTCAAAGCCACCTTGGACACTAAAGATCAACCATGAGACTCTTATCTTCAGTTAATCTCTAGAAAACAGGAAGTAGGGTTGTGGCTCCAAGGGTCTGGTGGTAGCCTTGATCCTACCTAGTTCAAACCCCATGACCCACAAAGTACATAAATAAATAAATAAATAAATAAATAAATATCTGAACCATGAGAAGAGATGCTTTTTGTATGCAATATTGAAAGAGTGCTTGTGTTTCCAAATGTCCTCTTATACTAGGCAGTGTTGTTGCATTTTATAAAATATAGAAGCTTAGAAGTCCTCTAGTATATTGCACTTTTTTCTACTTTTTTAAAAAAATCAATAAGAGAATTTGGACAATGATCATAACAAGAAGAATGAAGAGATAGAGGTGGTGATACATCAGAGCCTGAAGGCCGAGTTAGTTCTACCCCCACATGCGGAAAAAGTATAAAAGGGACTACTGGATCTTAAAGTTCAGAAAAGGCTTTGATTAGAATCCAAACTTTAGATTCCATTACAGAGCTATAATAATCAAAACAGCTTGGTACTGGCTCAAGAACAGGCCTGAAGACAAATGAAATAGAACTAAGGACCCAGATATTAACCCACGGACTTATGGCCACCTAATCTTCGATAAGGGAACCAAAAAAATAGAATGGAAGAAAGACTGCCTCTTCAACAAGTGGTGCTGGCAGAACTGGTTAGGCACCTGCAGAAAACTAAAGTTGTCACCCTGCACCAGGATTAACTCTAAATGGATTAAAGACCTGGAGGTAAAAGCAGATACACTGAAAACTTTATAAGAAGGAATAGGAGATATACTAGGCCTCCTTGGCACAGGTCAAAACTTTCTTAATAAGGACCCAGAAACACAACAAATCAGAGAAAATCTGGATAAGTGGGACTGCATTAAACTGCAGAGCTTCTGTATGGCAAAGGACATAGCTAGCAAATTAACTAGAAAGCCTATAGAGTGGAAGAAGATCTTCACTGACCATACAACAGACAAAGACATATCTAAAATGTATCAACAGCTCAAAAAATTGAATCACTCCAAAATTAATGTCCAAAGAAACAACGATTCCATTAAAAGATGGGCCAAAACTTAAAGAGAGTCTTCTCTGAAGAAGAAATACAAATGGCCTATAGTCACATGAAGAAATGCTCAAGATCTCTGGCCATAAAAGAAATAAAATCCAAACAACTCTAAGATTCCACCTCACTCTAGTTAGAATGGCCAGGATCAAGAAAACTAACAACAACAGATGCTGGAGGGGATGTGGCCAGGAGGGATCACTACTACACTGTTGGTGGGAGTGCAAACTTGTTCAACCACTATGGAAAGCAGTATGGCAGTTCCTCAAAAGACTAAACACAGAGCTCCCCTATGACCCAGAAATTTTGCTATTTGGCATTTACGCAATCGTCCAGAAACAAGGACATGTTCAATTCACTAACACATGATGTTTATTACAACGCTATTTACCATAGCAAAGGTATGGAACCAACCCAGATGTCCCTCAGTTGATGAGTGGATCAACAAGATGTGGTATTTATACACAATGGAATTCTGTGCTGCTGTCAGAAAGAATGACATCACCCCATTTGTAAGGAAATGGAAAGACTTAGAAAAAATCATATTAAGTGAAGTAAGCCAGACTCAAAGGAACATAGGCCCAATAGTCTCCCTCATTTGTCATAATCAGTAGAAACCTTGGGCTCTCCTAGCAGAGATTTACAGTAGAACAAAACCTAGAATCATAAGGCCATATAGGATGATGCTAAATGAAAGGACCTCCAGGATATAAAAACAAAAGCCATATAACGAGGTATTGTTTTCTCTCATCTCTTTTGCTTGGGCTTTCCTAGCAGAGATTTACAATAGAACAAAACCTAGATACATAAGGCCATATAGTATGACGCTAAATGAAATGATCTCCAGGATAACGAAACAAAAGCCATATAATGAGCGATCGTTGTCCTTAATGTACTATTTCATCTCTCATCTCTTTTGCTGTCCCTTGGTTATCTCAAATTGTTACAGTATTTCACCTTGTTTTATGATATATTGTATATATGATGATATATTGTATACATCATATAGGGATAGGGAAGGGGGGGAAACAAGATGAGGGGCCGTGGTAGGGGGAGGGAAAAGGGGACCAACACATGAGAAAGGGTATCAATGTTTGTGAAGTAATGCACCTTCTATTTTGTGAATATAATGTAACCCTTCTATTAGTTACAATAAAAACATATGGAAAAAAAAGAATCCATGATCTTAACTTGTGTGAACATTGTTCTGCAATGAGTACAGCTACAACTTAACAACGTTTGCATAAGCAGCCAGTTATGGAAGGGATGTCCAGCTTAAGTCAGAACCATCACATGGCCCTATTTTTTCTTCCAGGACGTGGTTTTTCCTGTTGCTAATGAGCCATTAGGACTGCCTCAAACACACCCTGACAGCTGCAGAGTTTTTGGTAACTGCTCTAATTTTACTTTCCTTTCCATCTGTCTATAGATGGTTTAAATTTGACCTCTCAAAAAAAGAAGAGGAAGAGGAAGAGGGAGAAGGAGAAGGAGAAGGAGAAGGAAGAAGGAGAAGGAAGAAGGAGAAAGAAGAAGAAGAAGAAGAAGAAGAAGAAGAAGAAGAAGAAGAAGAAGAAGAAGAAGAAGAAGAAGAAGAAGAAGAAGAAGAAGAAGAAGAAGAGGAAGGGGAGGGGGAAGAGGGGGAGGAAGAGGAGGAGGAGGAGGGGGAGGGGGAAGAGGGGGAGGGGAGGAGGAGGAAGAGGGAGGGGGAGGAGGGGGAGGGGGAGGAAGAGGAGGAGGAGGGGGAGGAGGGGGAGGGGGAGGAAGAAGAGGAGGAGGAGGAGGAGGAGGAGGAGGTTTTCAGAAAGCATCCTACCCAAACACAATTGCTCTGCTAGTAGATTTCTCCATAAAACAAGTGACAGTATAGTGATTTACAGAAGATTCTAGTAACTGTAGAATACATTAGAGTTTGACATTCATTCTTGATGTGCAGGTTTTGATACTATTTCATTTGGATTGCTAATATCCCATTTAGATTTATTCAATCTGCCAATCAAAATGCCATACATAATACTCAGAAATGCCAGCCATAAACGCTGACAGAAGTCAGTTCTTTCAAAAATATTAGGTCTGCTTTTATTTTTCTTTTTAAAAATATCGTTCAACTAAAACAGGATGATACAACACCAGAATGTTTCTGTTTATCATGTGCCATCTGGGACTTTTTTTATTAATTAAGTTGGTCTTCTTCCTACAATAATTTTTAGATTTAAAAGGCAATTTCAACATATTACATCAGTACCCATTATATTTCAAAGATATTGTATCAGTATTTATAACGGGTCCAAGCTAATTTAGGAGACCTGAACGTGTCAATAGCATCCTAGAATATTTCAAAGATTATTCATCTTCAACTTGTTTACCTCTGGTTCAAGTTATTATTTTTCTGGATGTTGAGAAAGTTGACATGGACCATATCATTCATTTTCTCTGTGATTGATCCAGAAATAAATGAAGGTTCTCTCAATACACAAAACTGTAGAATGTACCTTTGACAATTTAATCACACATAAATCATTTTCTCGAGTTCGTTTTTATAATATGTTCATATCTAACTAAACAAAAGTCTCCAGTATGAAAGAAATTTCATCATGTAACATTAAAATATATACTTTCTGGGAGTTGATAGCTCATGCTTATAGTACTAGCTACTCAGGAGACTCAGAGCTGAGGATCACAAATCAAAGTCAGCTCAGACATAAGACGTTTAGAAGATTCTTGCATCCAATTTACCAGCAAAAACAGGCCAGAAATAAAGTTGTGGCGCAAGGGGTATAATATCAGCCTTTGAGAAGAAAAGCTAAGAATTTGTGGTCCTGAGTTCAAGGCTCACTGCGTGCACAAAGACACACACACACACTCATGCACACGCGCACAGGGCACACTTAGTAATTGGAGCACTTGCTTAGTTCAGTCCCTTTATTTCAAATATATAATTCACAATTCAGTTTATATCAGGGAATCTCCATGTGTGAAGAGACAATTCATATTTCAAGGCTGTGCATAGGGAAGAAAATGGCAGAATAAAATGGGAAGACAAAAGGGCCTGGGCTTCTTGGCTTAATCTTGGATGCAACAAATACATGTAGTGCTGCATTGAGCTGTGCTCATTTGCAGATCAGCCCCACTCTGAAGATATTAGCAATCCAAATCAAATAGTGTAATTCATTGAGACAACAATACCTATTGCTTTTCAGGAAAAACATCCTTTATTTGGACATATTTAAATATAAAAGAATAGTAGGAAGACATTTGAGGGTTATGCATTTATTCTTAAAGATTTAGTTAGAACTACAGATTATATGTTCTTTCAGATTTTTTTCTAAGTACTTTATCAGTAGCATTCATATATTGAATGGCTAAAGTTATGGGAACTGGCTTGTGCAACTGGATACAGGCAAATTCCCAACTATTAGGCTAGATATTGTTTTGAGGTACATTTTAAATGCGACTGGCATTTTAAATCAGGAGGTATATGAAGTTCCTTAAATCTACTTTTCTGCACATAAATAATATACACAAATATAAAAGCACACATATTCTCACATATTATACGCACACACATCCTCAGCGTTGTTTTGTGAATATTTATTTTGTTCAGTCCCACTTGCCCTATCATTTAGCATCTTTTATTCTGTCACATGATGACATAGCAAGAAGACCCTTGCTAAAAGCCATCATTTAATTATTAGACTTCTCAGCCTCCAGAATTATGAAATAATATATTTCTGGGCATTAAGAATTAGTCTGCCAGGTGTGGTGGTTTACACCTGTAATCCTAGCTACTCAGGAAGCTGAGATCTGAGGATCAAGGTTCAAAGCCAGCCCAGGCACAAAAGGACCTGAGACAATTATCTCCAATTAACCTCTAGGAAACAGGAAGTGGGGCTTGGCTCAAGGGTAGGGGGCCATAGCCTTGAGCTGAAGAGCTCAGAGACAGCACCCAGGCCCAGGGGGAGGGTGGTAGCCTTTAGCTGAAGAGCTCAGGGCCAATTCCCACCTCCATGACCCACCAAAAAAAGAAAAAAAATTACTTGGTCTCTGGTATCCTTCAATAGCAGTACAAAACAGATTAAATCACACCCATTGCATGTAAAACATGTTTTAATGTATTTACATGCACGTATTTAATGTGCATTAACTATCTGTACTGATATGTATTAAATATGTGTATTTAAATATATATATTTAATTTAAGATATATTCAAGTCTTGTTAATGTATCTGAGTTTATTACATGGTATACTGCATATATGTTTATTTGGAATAGGAAAGGGAAGGGGAAAACCAAGATGAATGGGGTGGTGGGGGGAGGGAAAGTTGGAGAAAAACATGGAAAGATGTATCGATGTTCAGGAAGTAATGTACCCATTACCTGACGAAGGTAACTGTAACTTCTCTATGCATCACCCTGACAATAAAATACAGAAAAATGACTGTATAATTGATTTTAAAGTGATATATAAGCACAAATAACAAGTAACTTCTATTTTCAGGAAAAAAAAAACCTACAAATCATATTTTAATTATTTGTCTTTCTTTTATATGTAAATTCAAACTTGGACTTAAGGATTCTTTGGAGAAGTTGTTGCATTATTGCATATAAAATACTATAAAGGAAGAGAATATTCCATGGTTAGCATAAAGACCTTCTGAAGACTATCTCATTTCATGTTAGATCTTTTGCTCAAGGCTGCACATATGCAAATGTACTCAGCACGCATTCATAATGGTGACTCTGGCAGAGAAAATTTCACCAAGAACTTCTTGCTTGCATTTCTCCACCTTCCTGCATCTGGGTAGGCATATGCGAATAGTCTGAACTAAATTAAATATGAGCAGAAGGAATATTTGCAACTTTCAAAATAAATCATTTTTAAAAAATAGAAATTGAAAAGAAAAAGTTTTCCAGATGTTGCAACTTCAAGAAGCAAAGCCCTTCATATTTTAGATTATACAGTGGCTAAGTATGAATGGGAAATCGATGTTTTTTATGTTGGTCCTCTAAGTTTGGTCACTGTAATCTCTGGTAAACAAAATATTTTCCTTATTAACTTTTTCATTCTAGATAAAATAGTGAGAAACCACACTTTGGTACAGTAAGAACAATCAGTAACATTGTATAGAACTGCAGACCTAGTAACTAAATTGTCTAATTTTGTAAGAATTTGTAGTGAGAAGATAAATATTGGGGCAAATCTGGTTGAAAAGAGCTTCGTTTCTGCCTTTTCATTTTATTTCTGTGTTTCTGTACATATTTGTAAAGTTTGAAATCCTCAATATTTATGTACTCTTTGTTTCAGGTGAAATTTATTTTAAAACCCTTTCACAAAAGGTACAATTAAATTTAAAGGAAAAAAATCTAACCCATATCATATTGATTTGATATATTAATTCCAAAGAATATTTTAATATTTAAGATAAACTTATCTGTGCAACTTCCTAAATTTAGGTTCAAACTGTTGAAGCCCTATTTATACTGATAAGGCACTATTGAAGCAATGGGATACTGTTGGAATCTGAAAGTCAGGCAGTCTTAATTTTCAATATAGTCATTGAAATTACTCTAGGGTAAGGATGACAAATATATCGGATGATACACAGAAAAGCCACGTAATACATTATGGCAATTTATATTGCTCATCAATTAGCAAAATGAATATAACAGATATACAGAACAGTTTATTTGTCTATTTTTCATTGCCATAATGAAGTGTCTGAAACAGGCTAGCTTGATAAAGAAACTAGGTTTATTTAGCTCATGATACAGAAATGAAAGTTGAAATAACATTGTGCAGGCTCTTGCAAAGGCCTCCTTTAGCAGTGACAGAAGCATGTGTGGTAGAGAGAGGGAGCTTATCTCAGATGAAGGAACTAGACAGGCTGACATCCACCAATCCCTTCCACAGCAGATCCCAGTGACCTGAGGGCCTTCCTTAAAGCTCCACTTCCTACTGTTTAGCTTCCATTACCTTTAGCTCCCCACACAAGGGACCAAACTTCCAGTGCAGTAGCCTGTATCTGAAGACAAGTTGAAACTGTCTTCAAAACATGGCAGCCTGCCACCATTAAAAGGGAGCTTGGGCCAGGAGTTTGGCCTAGTGGTAGAGTGCTTGCCTAGCATGCGTGAAGACCAGGGTTCGTTTCCTCGGTACCACATACATTGAAAAAAACCATAAATGGTGCTTTGGCTAAAGTGGTAGAGCTCTAGCCTTGAGAAATCCCAAGGTCAGTGCCCAGGCCTTGAGTTCAAGGCCCAGGACTGGCAAAAAGAAAGTGAGCTTTAAGATATTTAACATCTTAAATTATGTAAACTACGTAGTTGTATTATAGTTCTATGTATGCATAGTTCTATGTCTCAGTAATATTCTAAACAAAAATAGTAAATTTCCTCAAAAGCTTAGAAGTACATCGGGCCTACAAAAGACAAAGAAGAAATATATTATCATTATAGAAATATATATCAATATAGAAATTCTATTGCTAATACATCTTTCCAATAATTGCCATTCTTGATATTAGTAAAAAATTGAAAGTAATTTATTAACATTGACTAGAAAAAATTAATGATAACAAATAAATTTTTTGTTCATTGGGTAGAAATTTGAGGATACTGCCTATAGAATAGAAACAACTCTCTATCCGTGTGTAGCATGTTTTAGAATTCTATATTACAGCAATGCCATTTATTACTGATCCTAATCTTAAAAATAAATTACAATAAGTTCTTAATATAAAACATAATATAAATAAGGAAATGACTACTTTAAACTCTAAACGGCCATGATATTAGGAGCTCAATTCAACTATCTCTTATAATATGAAGTTGAATTTAAAAATAGGAATTTTATTTCTAGTAAAGTCCTATGAATGAAACAAGATGAAAAGACAATGTGGAGAAGAAAATCTATCCCCCAAAACAAAAGGAACGAATGAATGAATGAGTGAATGAGTGAATAAATGAAATGTTATTAGCCTAGATGAAAAATTTAAATCCTAGTTCAGAAAAAAAGTCACTATAATTGGAGAAGATACTCAATGCTAACTCAAAATCACGATAGAGTTGGAATAAAGCTCTATATGGTCAACATGCTCTTAAGAATCAGAAGCACAAGGAGTATTATATTAAGAGCCAGTTCATTCACAATGGTCTTAATAAAAGTGCTGGGATATCAGGTATTGGTGGCTCACACCTGTAATCCTAACTGCTTTGGAGGTTGAGAATGCAAGGATGTAGTTTGAGACTGCCTGGACAAATACATTTGTGACATTCCTTTTTAGCTCATAGCTGGGAATACTAGCATACATCTGCCAATCCAAGACATAGGGAAGCCTGGGACTGGAAGACTGCAGTACCAAGGACAACTCATGCAGAAAAATCTTCAAAATTCTGCTTCCGTGGAAGGGAAATACAACTTGGTCACTGGACCCTGTGATCCAGAAGCCTGAAAGTAGATTTCAACTCAAGAGTGCCTAGATGGAAAGTGTGACTCTAACCTAAAATAATTAGGGAAATAATAGGGCTGATAATACAGCTTAATAATATTTGTAGTCTCACAAGTGCTAGGCCCCAGGTTCAAATCCCCAGTACTGTCAAACATAAATAACAACAAAAATTGGGATCTGGAGATCCTCTTAATTATACAGAGCTGAACACTGCGATGAAATGATCATTTTCCTCTCAGTGCAAGCCTGAAAGTTAAGAGCAAATATACTTTCCTCTTTTTTAAGTCCTGAGCCCTTGTGACATAAACCTGATTCTGAATCATCTGTCTTCGGAGAACCGACCACAGGCAGTTCTGTCAAAAGCTGTAACAACACCCCCAGCCCCCCACACACTTACTATGAACCAAAGATTTGGGGCGTGCTCATTTTATTCAATTCTCAAAAATAGGACCTTGCATAGTCAGGTGCATTACTCACTCTGATAAGTGTTACCTATAATTCTGTGTCATCTGGGGTCATGAGACTTTGGTTGACTTGGTTTTATATTATCTCCCATTCATCTTTGCTATGAAATATGGAAGTCACAAAATGTGCCTTCAGAAATCTTCTGAATTCCATGCATATTTTTAGTCTTCACTCTCATTAGCAACAATCCATTCTCTCATCAGTCTCCTCCATTCTCAAAGGCTCAGTAGTATAAGAAGCACAGAGTGAAAAAATTATTCTTTCCACTCTCAACTTAGTGAAACAATTGTCAGTTCCCTAGGGAGCCCTGGCATTGTAATACCCAATGTTTCAGAAAAACAAAGACAACTTGTATAAACTGAGTTGTGTGTTGCAACAGAAAAATAAATCACAAACACACCATGTGTTTGTAGTGTCCATAGGGTTTACTGGGGAAAACATACATGCATAACGTTTATTGGAGAAAACTCAAACTTGAAAAGTATTAAAGCACATGCTGTCTCCTAAACTCTTTGACAGCTAGGGAGAGTTCAGAAGGTTTAAATACACCCTGATCACGGCTATAGCAAAAGAGAGGGCCAAGACCAGAAAGCAGAAAGACTGACAGTGAGTGAACCCAAATACTCCCTCCCCCACCACACCCCTTTACTACTCATTTATAAGGATAGCTTGACAGGGAGTAAAAAGCACTAAGTTCACTAAGAAATGAGAATTAGATCAAGATATCTCTTCTGGGTTCAAGAATGGCTTACAGGAAAAGCACAAAAGTCACCCAGGTGTAGAAAGCTCTGCATGCTAGGAATACTAACATCAGTGAAAGGCTTTCTTTCTCTTTGTAGGTGTTTAGTTTAGCTGTTCCAGCTCTCTTGCAAGCTACCAACAGGGAAAGGAAATTGAGCCTTCAGGGGGTGTCCTGACTTGTCATCAGGTTCATAGAATAATGAGCAGGGTCACTTCTTATATTCATTTGTTTTCTGTTGCTGTAAGGGAGCATCACAAACTGGGTGACTTAAGGGAAAAAGTCAGAGGGCAAGATGCCCCAGCAGATCTACTCAGTTTAGTCAGGGCCTTGTTGCTACATCTTAATAGGGCAGATGTCTGACATGGTGAGGCAGTGACAAGCAAGAAGGCACTGTTGCTATATCTATTAATTTCTGCACTGATCTATTCACAAGGGGAGAATTTTAGCCTCTAATATTCTCTTGAGCACTCCAACTCTTAATACCTGGCAATGGGGTTCAATCCCTAACTCTTCTATTGCCTTGACTTAATTTCCAGATCAGAGTATTCTTTATGTTTATGGGAAAAATAGAGTCATCATTCAGTATTTCAAATCTGAACTTAAGGTAGGGTTTTATTTTTTTTGAGGTGACCTTAAAACTGAATCGTCATCCATTTCACTATTTGTACCAGATCAACTCTTGCATAGCTATGGATGGCTGCTTTTGTGAGAGCTGTATGGACTTATGAGTGGTAGGGCTGAAAAAAAAGTATATTACACAGAGAAGGCAAATCTCCTTCTGAAATACATACACACTACTTATAGTATAACTAGTTTTGCTTACCACAAGTTGTTTCTCTTTCAAGGAGGTACATTGTACAAATCTGATGAAATTACCTTTTACCTTGGAGCAAGTATTCCTACATGCCATAAGCAATTTCACCAACATGGCAGAACCCTGCATTTTCATCTGGTTCATTTCCTATTCTCTATACACATACGAGTTGATAGGCATTGAGCAATATTGCTTGTTGCTGTTATTCCCTCTTTACTAGATTCAATCATCATTAATGATAAGAACCTGTGAGATGCACTGTGGAATGTCCCCATGGAGACCCCAGGATGCTACTAGTATAAAAACAACAAAGGCACTGAAACACACTTAGATATGGCAGTATCCAAATCTTATGCACAAAATATTTTGACAAACCTGACCACAGATACTAAAGTGTTTCCATTTAGCTATCAGATTATGGAAAATGGGGAGGCATTCTCTGAGCCAGATCAGTTGTTAAGTACTAAACCCCAAAGATCATTTTGGTTTACTCTACTCAGAAAACACTTCCAGAACAACAGACACAAGCAGACTCATTGAATGTAAGAAATTCCAAAGTTACCCTCCCAGATTTCTTCTGCTTTTTTACAGAGTATTATTGACAGCCCTAGGACCGTTGTTCCTATAAATCCTTTAATGCTTTGATGGAAAGTAATTATGTACATATTTTCCTAGATAAAGATTTTTTGTTATTTATTGTTTAGTTAAGGATGTCTCTTAGAGGGTAATAACTTCAGCCTTACCTAAATAATGACTTAATATAATGCAAGGATTCTGTTATGAACAAAATAATCAAAAGTAGAATCCATGGACCTATTAAATTTAAGATAAATCTGACACAAAATTCCATGCATCAGCTCCCTTCTCAAGCCCTGCTGAATCATAATGGTACTTCAAGGCCCCTGGGATCAGTGTCAATTGAGAGACAGTGTCTGGAATTTTCCTTTCTCTTGTTCAGAGTCACAAGCAAAATGGTCATATACTCCTTTGGGGCATGCTGGAAGGAAGATTTACAATCTGAACACATGACGGTGTTGCAGGGCCTTCCTGGACGTGGCCAGATCTGCCTGTCAGTCAGAGTTCTGGCTTATCTTCTAGCTCAGCTGGAGGAATTGGGCAAGAGACCATGACTCAAGATTTGTAGTCCCAGGATAAGTGTATTTCCTGTACAAGTAATATTTTATATGTATTTTTAATTTCATTCTTAAGGCCCGGTAATCAATCATGTGTAGCCTGGATCTGTGCAGGTTAAAGCAGTTTCAGTGACAATCATTGTCGATAGCCAGTTATAGCAAATGACCCATTGTTATCTCTCATGGCTAAGTTTTGCCACCTGGCCTCTGTCACTCTGGGGTCTACTGTTAAAGCCTGCGTTGAGGATGTAAATGCCTGCTGCCATCCCCATTCTTCTGATTGCCACATTTTGAGATTTTTCCCATCAACCATTCGTTTCTCAATGCCCAAGAGATGGGAGTGTTCTAACTTCCAGGCAGCATTGTCAAGAGGAGAGAAAGCAAGTTGCACACAATAATTTTGTTCTAACATTACCAAATTTGTAAGTCTCTTAGATTCCTTCCTTCCTTTAAATAATTACAAGGAAGTCCTGGCAGCTTGACCTCATTAAACATAGCCCTTTGTGGAAACCATGCTTTGTTCAGTCAACCAGACAGACTGAGAGGACACTTCCAGATGATCAAGTCAGGCCATCACATATACGGACCTAGTTTTATAGTCTGCTTCTTTGGTCTACTGGGCTTAAAATGCATTTGTGTAAGGTAATCTGTAGGTTCAAAGCTTTTGTAATTCCCCTTCCAAAATTTTTGTGATAATTTCTTTCCTGATGACCAAGAGTCTAGTACAGTAATGGATTCTGACTCTAGAATCAAGTCTAGAGACAAGGAAATGTGATATAGATTACAAAAGGTAGCTAGTTTCCTTAGAATGAAGTGGGCTTTTGGATTGGGCATGTAAATTTTGTTATTTATTGGTGGGGCTCATTGCATTATAGGAGTCCAGCATTCCTAGCATTAGCTGTGATCATGCATATGCTTTGCCAATGTCTAAGGAAAACCTTGTTGTCTTACTAATCCCTTAATATTATCAGAAGAAAACTAGCAGTTATCGGACAAGTTTACTTCCACATTCTCCAGACTGTACCATAGAAGTTTAAGCCTAATCTTCAGCCCCCTCTCCACTCCCTCTCCTCCACAAATTCCTGTACTATTGTCTCCAATTTTTCTTCCCAATCCCTACTAGACTTGTAGTCATTGTCAGTACAGCTGCAAGTGTACAAGTTACTTAATTTCTTACAGCTTTGAGAACCCAGATAATTGTGATGATACTGCATACCAGGGATTACTTAAATTCTCCTCTCTGCCTTAAAGCAGGTCGTTCTTGCTTTCCTGCTGAAACATGCACATGATGCTATGCCATGGTTCTTCCTTGAGGTGTTGTTTTCTGGGACCACTCCACTAGGCCAAATTGAATCTGTCACTATAATTTTTACAAGAGCAAAGTCAATGCAAGAAATAGGTACACAACGTCAAAAAACCTAAGGAGACAGTGAAACAGACCAATCCATCTCTAGGTGAGGAAATCACTAACACCCACAGGAAAAACATAAAATGCCCTGTCTCAAAAAACACATCTCAGAACAGATGGAAGTGCAACAGGCACTGAGACCTCCAAGGAGTCAGTTTCTGTGGGACACAGCTGCTCTTAGAAGTAATGTCTAAAGCAAAGCAGGACAGAGACTCATCTTAATTCTCTCACACTTTCCTTAATTCTCTCACACTTTCCTACCAATGCCAGGAGTCACTCCTCCTGTGATACTTCTGAGATGCTACTGGAAGGTTTAGGGAAAAAAAGAAAATCAGTTCCTGATCAAACAGTTCCTATAACTGTGGTAAAATAAAAGAAGGCTGAACAGAGTGATTTACCTAAGAGAAGAAACTCACTGCACCTCAGGAATGCTCAGGCACTAACTCCTTGCCCACCAAGGCGTATACTTTCATGTACTATCTGTGTATAAGAAGGAAGACATGGAACCCTTAACCTGGAACACTTAACATGGAACCCTTAAAATGGAACCTCACAGGGACTGAGGAAACCAAAGGTGGTTACATATGATATGGAACATTTATTGCTAGAAGAGAACATGGTAGTGAATTTCAAACACTTAGAATAGACAAAGAGGATGTTTTCAGAAGAAACCTTGTTTTAATCCACTCACCAGATGGCATCATAGACAGGTGTCAAATGTGTTTGGATTATTATGATAAATTATTTTTTCCTGATGGAAGTGTGAATTACTGGGCAGTAATTAAATGAAAATTTGGACATAAGGAAATGAAGTAGTTAGCAAATACAGAGAAATGACATTGAAAGGTATGTAAGTATCAGTTTCCCAGTAGAAATTATACAAGGCAATATAAGACTAAACTGGACACATTCTCAGGATTTTATTTTCTTATACAAATTAGACAGAGCTAAGTGTATAGGGGAAGAGCCTGGATACCAGAGTCTGTTTCACTGATGTATCTGCAACATTGTCTTTCAGTGCTGCACACAATTAGTAATAGGAATGCTGTAAATGTTTTTCCCCCTACATTTCTATTTTCCATCACTGAGTAATTCAAACCAGCACGCAGGACACATGGGATGAGCAGAAATTCTAAATTACACACAGGTTTGAATATTGGCTCCTTCAAGGATAAACTGTGTTATAAATACAAATTCCAGGATGTCAAATCCCTAAGGGAATCTTGTCTTTTCTTGCTATTTTTTTCCCACTGTAAAGTACATAAATACCAATGGCATTTGTTGCAAAGAAATTCTTTGGAATTTTATTTGTTGCTCTCTGCACATTGCCATTATTATGTTTTTATAGCTCGGCCTTCCATTCGCAGCTAAAGAAGTTGTCAAATAATCTTTTCCAATTAGGTTGTTCTTTCCAAACTCTTCTAGCTCCTGGAAGATACTAATTCTGATGCTTAAATAGGATATGATATTACATTTAAACATTTAAATAGGATATAGGATTACATTTACAGTCAGAATTTTCAGAACTAAAAGAATTCCCAGAAAATATCTAGCTCCTTCATTCATAAGTAAAAGAACACAACAAGAGATGCAGTAATTTTTTCCAGGGGCACAGAAGTTATTAGTGACACAACTAGGTTAAAAAAACATTTTTTCCAGACAATCTAGGGCACATTCTTTCAGTAATGCTGCATTATTCAGTAAGACTTCATTACTTTAAGCATGAGACAATAGTTCTGGTTTATGCTCATTCATAGTCAGAAATATCATATAGCTTTATTATCAAGAAAAACAAGACTGCTTTACCCAGAGGACAGCTCATTCCTTACTGTTCTTAGCTTCAGGTTATTTGAACATAAATTCTTCACTTTTGAGTCATCTCACAATCTTTTTCCTTGTTTGTCTATGTAAAATTCATTCCCAAACCTTTCAGTTTCCCTTCTCTCCTGTGTCCTGAAGTATTTTTTAAACTTTGATATAATTTTCTTACCCATGTGAATTTGCAGTTTGACGGACTTGCAATGGTAGGCACCAGAAATTATAAATGTAGTCACAAACCAAAGTTCTTGCAAACAGACCTTCTTACTGCATTCCAAGAGTGAGCCATTGAAGTACCATGTACAAAACACATAACCTAATAAAACCAAAACTTCAGAGTTTCACAGGCACCTCCAAGGCCTTGGCATGGATATCAAGCGTTCTATTGACATGTTAATTTTTTCCAATCTAAGGTAATTTAGCCATGTTATTTTTGTTCATGTATTCTCTGTTATGTGTTTAGGAGACTCTGAATTGCTTCACTGGCCTTATTGGGCAATCTAGAAATTAGTGTAGATTCTCAAACCACTCATGTCTTAGAAAATGGACCACTTAGCCTTGAGCTGAAGAGCTCAAGGACAGTGTCCAGGCCGAGTTCAAGCCCCATAATCCACAAAAAAGAAAGGAAGGAAGGAAAGAAGGATGGAAGGAAGGAAGGGAGGGAGGGAGGAAAAGAGGGAGAGGAAGGGAGGGAGGAAAAGAGGGAGAGGGAGGGAGGGAGGAAAAGAGGGAGAGGGAGGGAGGGAGGGAGGGAGGGAGGGAGAGAGAGAGAGAGAGAGAGAGAGAGAGAGAGAGAGAGAGAGAGAGAGAGAGAGAGAGAGAGAGAAGAAAAGAAAGGAAAAGGGAAAGGAAGGAAAGGAAAGGAAAGGAAAGGAAAGGAAAGGAAAGGAAAGGAAAGGAAAGGAAAGGAAAGAAAATGGACCACTATCTTGGTATAACTGGAGAGGAAAGGTGAGCTTAGAAACTATAGTAGCTAAACAATTCTCCTTACTGAAAGTGATTTAAAATCTCTGCAACTCTGTTTTATCTGCAATGAAGGACTAATGGAACTCCTCTGAGAGTTAGGCTTAATAGTCAGTGAGGGGATTTTTAGGAAGCTCCTATTTATGGGGTCAATATCAATAAATGATTTCTTATACTTTCAGTGAAGTCCAGTATGGGAATATTTATGCACTAATACATTAAATCCACATATATGAATATTATAGGCCTTACTATTTATTTATTTATTAGGAAGTATATTACTTCCAATCAAACAGCTTGAAAATAAATGACATGGTTATAGTCAAATCTTTATCAATTCTTGTTTTTTTTTTTTTTTTTTGTCTGTCATAGGGCTTGAACTCTGGACCTGGGCGTTGTCCCTGAGCTCTTTAGCTCAAGGCTACCACCCCCCTTGAGCCACGTTGCCACTTCCAGTTTTCTAGTGCTTAGAGATAAAAGTCTCACAGATTTCAGTGCCCATGCTGGCTTTGAACCGCAATCCTCAGATTTCAGCCTCCTAAGTAGCTAGGATTATAGGCTTGAGCCACAGGGTCCAGCTATTCGTGGGCAGGAATAACTCACAGAGAAGCTGTGAGTTATTTGTGGGGTGTTAATTTTATGAGAAATTAGGATACTGTAAAATATTTCCTTCAATATAAACAGAATGAAGACTAAAGTACAATTTCAATTCTTGGCAAAAGAGAATCCCATCATTTAACGAGATTAGGTATTAGCATCCTTAGATATGGGATTATATCAGAAATTATAGCTGTGGCTCATGCCTGCAATCCTAACTACACAGGGAGCTGAGATCTGAGGATGAGGTTCAAAACCAGCTCTGGCACAAAAGTCCATGACATTCTTATCTACAAGCAACCAACAGACTACCAGAAATGATTCTGTGGCTCAAGTAGTAGAGCATTATCCTTGAGCTGAAGAGCTCAGGAATAATGCCCAGGCCCAGAGTTCAAGCCTCACAACTGAAAAAAAAAAGTTATAATTCTTCTAACCCATTCACTATTTTAAAGAGATTTGAGGTTGAGCTTGGTAGAAAAATGAACATAATTCTTCAGGCCAGTATATATTTATGTAAAGATAATGTTCTATAATTCCAGAGTCTGTCATTCTTTTTGACTTCCCAAAGCCATATAGTTCTTTCTTACTGCCTTACAGTTCCTTTTCTGAGCATCTTAGTTCCTCTTGCTGTTTTTTTTCCCCAATTTTTCATTTATTCTAATTTGCTTAGAAACTATTAAAATTTGCTCAGACTTAAATGTGACAGGTAATATGTGCCCATATTAAATGTAACAATAGCACAAACTTAGGAAGCAGGATAGAACTCTTGAAATTCTTGTTTGGTAGACCTAGGCTCAAATTCTGTTACTCATACTTGAGTACCTTTGGCAAATGCTATTATCAAGTGAGACAACTAAAACAATAGTACCTTAGTGCAAAATGAATCTCATGCTTTAATTCCTGTAACTCTATGAAGTAGTTGACTTTCAAGCCTTCATTTTTCCTATGAAGACACTGAGACTCAAGAGTACAGATATGGTTAACTCTTCAATGGTATGTCAAAACCTAAATCTTTTTATATTAACTTCCAAAAAGTGTTGAAAGTGTCATGCTATGGCATATAGAGGATTTTTACTTTCCTGTGTTTCTAAACAGAATCTTGAGTTTTCCTAAAGCAGTCTAACTTTATTTCATTTTGTTTTCATTGACAAATCCAAAACCTGTGGCACTAAATGACATCAACAAATTACCATAGAATCTGTTCCTGGGATCTGGGACTTTTCTCTTTCCATTTTTTTTTCTCCAAACCTTCTTTTAAATCATGTTTAAAAAAAAAACAAAATTTCTATTTGGTCCTTCTTTCCTGTTGTGGGTCTGAGGAAAAGTCATATGCTTATTTTCATAAATGGACAATTATCCTGACATTATTGAGCCTGATAAAACAGTGACAATTAAAATTATTCTGTGGGGCCGGGAGTTTGGCCTAGTGGTTAAAGTGCTTGCCTAGCATGCATGAAGACCCGGGTTTGATTCCTCGGTACCACATACATAGATAAAAGCCAGAAGTGGTGCTGAGGCTCAAGTGGTAGAGCTCTAGCCTTGAGAAAGTCCAAAGACAGTGCTCAGGCCCTAAGCTCAAGCCCAGGACTGGCAAAAAAAAAAAAAAAAATATTCTGTGATCTCTGGTATGGACTGTCACAGCTGGAGGGCCACTCACACAGGACTTTCTCACCCTTTACCATGACAAGCCTTAATGGAATCTGGCCTGAGGAGCGTCTGGGCCTTGTGTGAGGCCCATGTCAGAACGAGTCCAAGCAAGTTCCCCGAAGAGCAGCCTTTACAACATCATCTCACTCAGAAACATTCCTTTAAGGCCACACCCACCTTTTCCAGTGGGATCTACTGGCACTCTTGGAAACAGCATAAAAATGTGGGGGGGGGGGGTGGGGGTGTTGTGTATCTGCATTTACGTGTGAAAAGGGGAAAAACGTTAAATTTTAGTTTTTTATAAAAGATGAAAGGGGAGATGAAAATCAAAGATGGAAAAAAAATATAACCAAGACTGCCATCAAAATATTCTGCTCCAGGATAAGGGAGTACACCCTGCAGCTGTTAGCACTGCTGAACATATTTTGCATATTTACATACACCAAGTATTTCCAAACAGCCTTGTGTTTGTTTAAAATCCCCCATGGAAATGTCTGGTAAAGTAGTCATTGTAGAAAGCTATTTTCTTGGTAAAGTTTGTAAAATTTTCTTCAATATATATTGTGTGTGTGTGTGTGTGTGTGTGTGTGTGTGTGTGTGTGTGTGTGTGTGTATGCTGAGCAGAAAGAGTCACTGTCATTTCCTAGCTATATAGCAAGAAATCTGGACTATCCCATCTACATGTCAGGTAACTTAGAACATAGTACCCATGTTCTAAGACAAAGAAAACAAGTATCACTCTACAGGTTGAAGACAATTCTTTAAACAATAAATTAGAGATATGAAATATGAAACATTGACCCCCTTTCCCCCCAATCTTTAAGCTACTTATGTGAAACTTTCTTTACTACCATGAATTGTAATCTTTGTCATAAGACTAGTTTTTAGAGACCAGGAGCATGGCCTAGTGGTAGGGTATTTGCCTACCCTGCACAAAGCCCAGGTTCAATTTCTTGGTAAGACACACACAGAAAAAGTCTGAAGTGGTGCTGTGGCTCAAGAGGTAGGGTGCTATTCTTGAGAAAGCCCAAGGACAGTGCCCAGGCGCTGAGTTCAAGTCCCAGGACTGGCAAAAAAAAAGTTTTGTGAACTGGATTTAAGTATGTAATAATCTGTATCTTCAGGAGAGATAAGATTGCTAGTAATTATAAACATTTCCAGATATGGATGAATGCCTCAATTAATTACCAAATAATTTATCAGAATTTTTGTAAGAAAACTTACAGTACTGGATAATGTCATGTAGCTGTCTTTTAGAAATACAAACAACTCATGCCTGTAATCCTAGCTACTCAGGAGGTTGAGATCTGAGAATCAAGGTTCAAAGCCAGCCTGGGTACTAAAGTCAGTGAAACTCTTATCTCTATTAACTACTAGAAAACCAGAAGTGGTGCTGTGGCAGAAGTGTTAGGGCAGTAGCCTTGAATTGAAGAGCTCAGGGACAATGTCCAGGCCTAAAGGTAGGGTGGTAGCCTTGAGCTGAAGAGCTCAGGGACAGAGCCCAGGTCCAGAGTTCAAGCCCCAGGACCGACATAAAAAAAAAAAAATACAAACCAGGACAAAACCATACATAACTCATTTGAAAAAGGGATAAAGCTTTTTGTTTTGCAAGATCCACAAGAAAGTCTAGAGTATTATGCTTAAAGAGGAACAGATTTTGTCATTTTTGGCAAGATATTAAATCCTCTGTTGCTATATTTGGCTCTCTGCAAATAGTCTCTCATACAAGTGCAAAGCAAAGATCAATGCTTGTGTTCTTCATTCAGCTGCAGCCAAACTTGGTATGGAAAGTAAAACAGTTGTGCTTTAGGTGTTGTTTCCAACAAAGTCTTGCAGCTCATTTATTGATCATCAGCCTGGCTCAGTTTGGTTACCTACTTTGCACATTAAGTCTATCAAAACATGTTTGCTTTTCCCTAACAGTTTTTTTCCACTGCTTAACTGATAACAGATGGAATGATTCAGCCTGGACAGAAAAGTTAAAGCTTTACCACGGCAATGTGGTCATGTATCGCTACATAGTCAAATGTGCATGGGCAGGTCAAAGGAGATGCTTGCAGACTTAGGACATCATGCGATAGGCATATGTTCCCAAAAAAGGAAGCATAACAATTAAATAGTTGGTTGTCCCTGGAGAAAACACACTTCAGCTCGGAAGAATCTGCACTGGATGACCTGTTCTCCCCCCACAGAGTACTTGTCTTACACAAACAATGCATAACCTCGCAGAGTCTAAGCCACTCTACTAGCTACATGAAATGTTTCCTTCCTATACAATTATTCAAGTTATGAAGAGGATCTCCTATAAAAAAATGTATAATTTCATGTTTCATATAAACATTATGGGACTTGTAAATCCTCCTGGATTATAAAGCTGATTTTTTTTTTAATCATTGAAATTTGCAATTAGTTGTGGAAGCCATTAAAGGCATTCACACTGCACTGCTCCAAAGCTTTACTTACTTAAATAATGGATCTAGAGCTGGAGAGAGACATTCTGAATTTTACAGGTATAATCCAAACAACCACAGAGGACCTTAATATATAAGGGGGCAAAAAAAAAAAAAAAGAAGTTAGGAGACAGGAGGTGAGAAGTACTTGACATTGTTGTTGCTTGCTTTGCCTGGGCCCTGAATATGAAGTGCTGTAGACCGGGGAAACACATTCTCCCTTGAAGTCTGTAGATAGAAGGTAGCCTATATTTTGCAGCTAAGAGAAAACTCAAGTCATTTTTCTGACCAACAGAATGTGAAATCATATGTTTGTGTTATCGTAAGCCATTGTATTTGTAGCAATATTTCTTAGTAGTCTGAAAATATCTTCATATGCTAGTCTAAAAATGGCAGGCTCTTGTGATTGCTTTGACAAAGTACATAATGTCTAACATTGCAGACATAGGTGGGTATTGATTTTCCAACGTTTGCATTTTCAAATTAAAGACACATTTAATAAAGGGTTATGGGGGAACTCTACCTTCCTTCAAAGCTGAAGCTCTTGAAATGCACCCTTTTGGGTTTTTGTTTTTCGATTTTGCCTGTCCTGGGGCTTAAACTCAGGGCCTGACCTTTTTCCTCAAAGATAGGCACCTACAACTTGAGAAACAGCACCACTTCTGGCTTTTCTATGAATGTGGTACCAAGTAATTGATCCTGGGTTTTTGTGCTTGCTAAGCATGCACTCTACCAGTAGGCCAAACTCCCAGCCCAAAACGCACCATTTCTAGGGACGTTAATAAATTTAGCAAAGTATTTTTTACATACTAGTTTTTTTCATGCTATTTACAGAAATTCTGTGTCAAAAAAATGAAGAAAAACAACAAGAAATATATTTCCTAAAGTGCCAAGCAACCTTAAAACCCCAAAACCTTAAAAGCAATGTGTTAAAAAAATAGAAAAAGATCAGGACTCCTGCTTTATATAATTAATATAATCATTTCACTTGCTGTTGTGTTATAACCATATGTTTTATAATACACTCTAAACTGTAACAAATAAATGTCTTGGCTCTAGAAATTAACCTCAAAAAATGTAAATCTGAGATGTTATTTTGAAAGATATTTACAAGTTCTTAATTAAATAAAGAAGAAACAAAAGTAGTAAAGTTAACTCTCAAAAAGTGCAAACCAAATTGCTACATCAAATTCACATTAAATTATTTATTGAATGAGTTGAATGTAATGACATGTTCTTATTACAAAGTCTTTCATTTCATTGACACAATTATGTGTCCTGCATTTGAAGAGTGAATAGAAATTTAAAATGTTTCTTCCCCAACCCAACAAAAACACAAAAAATATGATTTTATAATACAAAGCCAAAAGTTTTATGAGTTATATATACTTTTAAGGATATCATAACTAAGATTTATTTTTCTTTCTCAAATGTAAAATTAAAGTATTATAATTGCTCATAGAATTAACAAATCTGCCATTTTATTTTTCATTGCTGTAAGGTAATTTTATTAACTTTTAGTTTACCTAATAGAAGTGAAAAATATAAACTTTGCTGTACTGTATATTTTTTCTTCATGAAAACCTTACCTAGGTTTATATGAAGAAAAAAATCAAACCCATATTTCATCCTTAAATATATGTATTTTAAATTGATGCAAAGAAATCATATGAAAACTTTCCCTATGCTGTGCATCTCTCAAAAATGTATGGAATATATGCAAATCAGATAAAATGTACAACACTGTAAATATCTTAATAAAATCAAGTGTGTAAATAATCATTCACTTTTGCTCATCTTAATGTAGGAAAAATGTACATCTTTACAAGTATAAAGAGATATCATTTGAAAGTTCACATCTTAAAATATGCCAAAAATTTCTGATTTACAATTTGTTTTCTGGAATAATTATTCTGCTTTGTCATGAACTCATAGCCTTTGGCGACTGCAGGGCCATACTTCCAGTCCTGTGAAAGAATTTCTTTTAGAATCAGTTAGGAGCCCAAAATTTAGCAGAAATTTTCAAATGGCAGTTTACTTAAATGGGTAAATCACTGTTTAAATTTATCAGAATTTCTTGGAATCAAGAAAAGGACATCAAGCTGATTGGAATTTCAAGAGAATATTACTTTGATTATCTGAAATCATAAAAAATATTTCTCAAGTAGATGAAAAAAATAATGGAAATATAATTAAGATAGTTTCATAATTATGGCTTTCACTTAGATCTGAATTTCCCAGAAAGCATTGAAAGAGAGAAAAAAAAGTGCAATTATAGAAATCTGTTTTGTAAGCCTGGTGTGATGGCTCAAGCCTGTAATTCTAGCTCCTCAGAAGGCTGAGATCTGAGGATCACAATTCAGAGCCAGCCGGAGTAAGAAAGTCTGTAAGACTCCCATCCCCAATTAACCACCAGAAAACCAGAAGTGGTGTTGTGGCTCAAGGGGTAGGATGGGAACCTTGAGTTCAGGGACAGTGCCCAGGCCCAGAATTCAAGTCCACAATAGACCAAAAAAAAAGAAAAGAAAATCTTGTGACCAATTACCATAAACAAGTTATCAAGGTGACTAATATTTTTGAAACTGTATTGAATCCCAGGGCTTTTTATAGACTCCCTTCAGCCCCTCCCTCTAGAACCATCATAGCTTATATTCCATTTTTGACTTATTCTTTTGGACATATATTTATTTTATTTGTGGGTCATGGAGCTTGAACTAGGCCTGGGCACAGTCCCTGAGCTCTTCAGCTCAAGACTACCACCTTACCCTTGAGCCAAGTCCCACTTCTTGTTTCCTAGAGGCTAATCGGAGATAGGAGTCTCAAGTCCTTTTGTGCCCGGGCTGGCTTTGAACCTCCTCAGATCTCAGCCTCCTGAGTAGCTAGGATTACAGGCATGAGCCACCATGCCAGCTTGGACATATATTTCTACCTAATTTTTAAATCATATTAGCAATCATAAAAACGATGTATTAATGGTCATAAAGGATTTCCAACTTGCTTTTAGAAAATAAACTAGTTTCTCTCCCAAACAAGACTTACTATATGTGAAAGATATGTTTTGTTAATCTACAGGGAAGAAAACCAAAAACTTAGTTGTTAGAGTCCTGTATATTACATTTAGCAGGCTGATTTCAACTTTGGCCATATAAAATGTGTGTTGTCTTCTGTCAGCTTGTGAAGGTGATTTCTCACAGGAATTCTAACTGCCATCAGTACTGCTTTGTAACTTCAATGATTCAGTGATCCCTTCTATCTGGAATAACTGACAGTGTCAACATGTGCTTCCAATAAAGATGTTTCACTTTTTTCTTCAAGTAGAATAAATCTGCTGACTGAGATTGGAAAGGGTATACTTCTACAACCCCTTTGATAGGGAAAGTTTTTTTTTCCCATCATATTTTATAACTTTTTCTCCGACGCAAGTTAAAATTTAAAAAAAAAAGCAGACAGTGGGGGAGGGGGGGTAACTTCAAATGAAACATTCTTCTTTCAAAAGTCAAGGATAGGAGACCAAAATATAACTAAAAAAAATATAAACTCTAGTGATGCAGTGGTGTTGCTTTCTCAGTCTTGGAAGCTGAAACACATAGGAGTTTTAGATGAATACAATATTATATGTAAAAAAGAAAAAGAAAAATTTCTTAAGCCTACATACCACCAACACCTAATTTCCTTTCAGAATTGGAATAAAAATGATAAGAGTTAACTAAGACATTCATATCTACCTCCACAGTAGTAGTAGTAGTAGTAATAGTAGGAGGAGGAGGAGGAGGAGGAATAGCAGTAGTAGTAGGAAAAAGAATCTCTTGCAATCATGACTTACAGAAAAGCATTCATCCACCTACTCGGTTGAGGCAGAAAGGCAGGTGCAAAGTGAAGAGAGGACATTTAGAAGCTCCATTAAAAGAACTACTTACTCAGCTAGTGGACAATTATGGTAGTTAGTGTATACTGAGTATCTGAATCAAGTATTCCATCTACATATCATTTACAACTTTCTCAGTCTGCCTGTTTGCTAGTATTATCACATTTTGCTCATATGGTAAATAAATGAAGTAAAAAAAACATCATATAATTTGTGACTCCGTCAGAGTTCAAACTTGTCCAGTGGTGAAGCTCTTTTACATGACTTCTTTCTGCTTCCTTGATCATTCCTTACTCACAACTCTCTTTCCTTCTCCACATTATGTCACTGTTCCTACTATGCAACTGATACACTCAGTAAGGAATAAAATGAAATTTCTCAAAAATAAACTTTTGCTGTCATTTTAAATTACAAATGAAACATTAAGCTAGTAAGTTCAAACATTAGGTTTTGTCTCATATTATGCAAGCCATAGAAGGAACTGGTCAAATATTGATAGAGGATGTCTTTTGAATACTATTAAATTAAATGCATCCTTCAGCTGGTCCTCTTTTTGCATATTTTGGAATAATGAGGGCCATTTCCCCTTAACATAATATAGCATTAAAATAAATGAGAAAAATTAGAGAAGAAAGTTAAGAAAGGCCAGCTAACCTTTGTGATCCTATTTGCCAAAGTTACTTTGTTCCTTCTCCTGATGAATTAATGGTGGAAGCACAGCACAGACTTTGGGTAAATGAGATTTTTCTAATATCTGAATAAAGTTCAGTTTTAAAAGTAGTCTAAGGTATAGTGGTTCTACATATGATAGAGAGGTGTGTTAAGACTGAGGATCTTGCTCAAGTTAGGCCCTAGGTTAGCTTGCAGGGAGCCTGGATTGGTTCCCCAGAATTGCAAATCAAAACATTACAAAGAGGCAGATAATAACTTTCAAAAAAATAAAAAAGCAAAGGGCTGGGAGTTTGACCTAGTGGTAGAGTGCTTGCCTAGCATGCATGAAGACCCATGTTCAATTCCTTGGTACCACATACATGAAAAAAAGCCGGAAATGGTGCTGAGGCTCAAGTGGTATAGCTCTAGCCTTGAGAAAGTCCAAGGACTGTGCTCAGGCCCTGAGCTCAATATCAGGACTGGCAAAAAAACAAAACAAAACAACAACAACAACAACAACAACAACAACAACAACAAAAAACAGTTTGGAATCTTTTTAGATCCAAAGTCATAGTTTTTATGTGAGAAAACCAGAACCAGAGGATTGACACAATTGAGATTATTATGCTGAAGTACAATTCACTTCTGGCTTCCACAGCCAAGAAATATATTGTCTACAGAGACAAAAAAAAAATCTAAATTCTGGGTGAAGCCATCTAATTGTCCTGTTGTTTCCATTTCAATTCAATTTAGTGATGTATAAAAAAAGAAGCAAATTGTTTATACTTTCCCCTACTTCTTAATTGGGGGAAAAAGCCAGTTGAATGAGGTGTATTCAAGAAACTATAAAAGAAACAAAAGGGGAAGCCAGCAGGTTCCAACAGAAGTGGGGGCAAGTCATCTCCAGTTGAGTTACATGAGAAGTACTGTAGCGCAGAAATCAAGGTAAAATAAAGTTTATAGATTCGTCCATCTCTGCACTCTACATATTATGGGAAAATTACAAGCACACCAATCATAGCCACTCAAAATATGCATCAACATATGCAGAATTTCAGTAACCAACTTCCTAGAAATGTAAGGTCTTATGGTCTGTGAGGATTATTACTTCAGTTTGGGATCCTCACTGGTAAAAATGTGGATATGATGTTAAAGAGAATGTAGTTAAGAGGAAACAGTACGTAGAGCTAAGACTAGAAGAGAGCGTAGAGGTTTACAAAAACTTGCAGGATGTACCAGGCAAATAATAATATGCAAAATATAATGAAAAATGTTTTAAATGCATCTGTAAGACTTCTGTCTGAAGAATCTTGTAATGTTATGAATAATTTTGGTGTTGACATATTTGATGTGCATTGTTATAGGTGGAATGTAGCATGTCAATGAACATTCTATTTCATGTGCATGGAGAAAGAGAAGAAATTTGAGACATTCTTTACCAAATAAAATTATCTATTTTACTCTAATTTTTATATGGTCCATGCCTAGAGCCAAGTTAAATTCTCACATTTCTCATTTTCAAATTTAGCCTCATTTCATTAATGCTAATATAAATTTAAAACCAAATATGTTTTATTTCATCCTAATTTTTAAGCAGATCAAAGCAAGTTTTGAACTACATTTAAGACAGAAATCTTTTGCAAAAACTTATCGTTAAAATATTACCTATAGAATACATCATTTTTCAATTAAAATGTTACATTATGTGAAGGAGCCATGGCTTTGTGTGTTAAATCATTCCTTATATTACCCCTTCGAACTCTCTCCAGGAACAACAACAACAAACAATTCATTGGAAATATAACTTTGAAATTGCCATGAATGAATAATCCAAAATGAAGGAAACAACTCGCAGGTAGCACAGAGAAATACATTTTGTTTCCAAGTACAGTAGTTATATAAGTATGAGTTCTATCAAAGTTGAATGGACTAGAAAGATTTCATACTGCAGGCAAACCTTCAATGTGATTCAGGAGCATACGCAAACTTTTTTTTCTTATTCAACCTCTAAGTATTCTTTGGAAGAAATGAAAATACGTTTGCATTAGTGTGACCCGAAAACACACACTCTCTTTCCAATCTATACATATAACTCAAAACCATGTGAGCTAACATGAAATTAAATTTTCTCTGAGATTTAAAGTAAAAAACAATACTGTATTGGCTTTCTATGGTACAGCTACTCTTGTAAAAAGGAGAATAAATCAAACACTTGAGGTAACCTAGAAAGCATAGACATGAGCCTATCACAGACATTTTAAAGATGAATATTTTAAATGGTTTTGCCAGTGCTTCTCTGAGAGCAAGTTCTTTAAACAGAACTCAACAATTTTTACAATATTAAAACAACAAAAAAATCTCTCAAAAATAGCCCCTCAATGCTAAGCCAAACTTTTTGTATTACTATAAAAATAGATGATGATACATCTACAAAATTATATTCCTGAAAGAATGAGCATGTTCATTTTTGTTTCTTCATCATTTCCTGACATTGTGGCTGCTTCAAAAATCAAAAATAAAATAAGATAAAAATAAAACAGAAATGAACTCTGGTACTGGTAAAAGCTAGAAAGTAAAAAAGAAAGGGATACACAGTTGACAAAGGCTCAGATGAGAGAATAAAACAAAAATGCTTTTCTTCAATAACTCAGACTCATACTGCTTTCTCCAAGAAAGGTTCCCAAAGTCAACTGCCTGACACTTCTCTTTCCATTTCTCATGTCCCATTGCAGAATGGAAAATCCCAACAGCATCTCTTCCCGGTGGGCTTTGGATTTACATTGCAATCTGAATTCAGACTTCTGACACTGTTGGTCAGTACCATGGTGATTCCTTGCTCTTGTCTTGATGCTGTAGACCTAACAGAGATGACAATGAACACAAGCAAACAAAAAAGAAAAAGGGTTATATAAAGCACTCAACACTCTGTTCTCCTCAAATGTATGGGGCATAGATACAAAGTGATAATCCAGGAAAATGTAGGAAAACAGCTAAAATTGGGTAGAATAATCTATTCTAAAAGCAAATTCTACACATTAGTTGCAGAAAACCAACCAACTCAATTTGTGGACAATCTCAATACTATTTATAGTGATATTTTTACAATGCATATTCCTGGTGATTATGTTTTCATTTCCTTAGAGTAAATAAGTATAACAAAATGAATTAAAATTTTAAATTGTGTCAAATGGAGCCAATATTGGGAGAAAAAGAAGACATAGCTAATTTTCTGGGAGACAGTAGGTAGTACTTCAATTAATACTTTGCAGAACTATGTAAATGACTTTGGGGGCTAAACTGATGAGGCATATCTAGCAAGTAAAAGAGAGAGACAGAGAGAAAAAGTCAGAGAGAGACAGAGAGACACAGAGAGAGAGACCAAAAATGACCCCTAAAGAATTGTAAGTAACAGTTCATATACTGTATTTACTTGATGTATTTGGAAAATTAAGTATTTTCTGAATATCAAAAGGAAGACAATCCCCCCCCCCAATATTTTCTTCTCCAGGCAGAGCACTGGAATTTCATCTAGATGCAGAATCAGCAGGTTTCTGCCTTTCCTCCCCCTAAATTTACAAAAAAAAAAGACAAAGGAGGAAGAGGCGGAGTAAAAAGGACAAAGGTTACATCAAATCACTCAAGTTTGCTTTACTCATTTTTAAATGATTTTTTGGTTAGAATAATTTGCAACCTGGCATAGTCTCTATTGGGGCACTTTTATAATCAAAACCACCTTTCCTGACAATCTGCTGACTACATAAATATTTTTTTCATTATTAAAATGTCTCATCTTCTGTATGACTCACTGTTTCCACACTTGAAGACTGCATCAATCTATAGAATGTCAGCACTGAAAGTCATGAATATTGCTGTAATCATCAAGTGGTTTGACTGTGCTTTCATTTTTGAAGAATGGCTGTCCCTACGGGTTTTGTTTTGTTTGTTTGTTTTTTCAAACTCATACAAATTCTTCAGAATTATGTTAGCCTTTGCTATAGAGAAATACTGCATTACTTAAGATAACTTAAAATTCCCCGATGTGACAAGTCATTCTCTCATTTCAAATTCATCTCAATTTCTGTTTCCATGTCTGTATGCCCCCCCAATATAAACCTTAAAAAATAATTTCATTTACAGCACAAAAAAGTATCTTAATAAATCCTCATGATTTAGTTTCTTCTTGGTAGCAAGAAGAGTATCAAATTTTTGTTTTAATTATAAAGCACTATTATTTGTAAATGTTAAAACAGGCATAAGTATGAACACACTTAAAAAGAGGAATCACAATCAAAAGACCTACTAATAAATAATTCTAACAGAAAGGCAGAGGTATGATTTTTTTAGGTAAGAAACCCAGTAAGAGCAGATCAGTCCATTGAAGTGTCAGTCAATTAGTTCTCCCCAGAAACAATGAGAAATAAAACGGATGAAAACTCTAAGGTAATCAATATAGAGATGGGATTTCACTTTTTTTTTTTTTTTTCCAAAACAGAACCCACCCACTCTGCTACAAGTTTTGCTCCTATTTAGTTAGGCTTGTTCTTCTTTTCAATTCAAACTTACATGAGACTAAGTTCATAACACTTCCTGACACCTTCCCATTCACCATAAGAAACCACTAATGCTTCTTTTCTTTATATTAGCAGTTTTGATTTCTTCACGTAGTGTGTGAGATTTTTTTGGTAGAGAAGAAAATAGGTGATGCTACCTAACACTGTCTTCAGGTTTTGAATATGACAGGCACTGTGCTAAGAGCTTTAGGTGAAACATCCCATGCAATACATCATAATATGCTCTAATACTATTCAATTTATAGTTAAGAGGAAAATAAAAGGACACATGAAATTTCTGAATGGTAGATGAAGTGTCTCGAAAGATGCAGGGCTGTAGCAGGATCACAGCGCAAGTAAGCACCCTCTCACAAATCAATTCACAGAAAAATTGAGTTATTTTTCATATTCCTTTTCATACTATTATTTAGAAATGCCTACATGTAGTAGAATGGGTAACAAAATTAGCAAATTTTATTAGCGATTTTGTAAAACAACTATATCAATTTGACTTCTCTCTGAAGGTATAATATACATATACTATTTACTTAAAATAAGTACATAAATGCCATATTTTCCCCATATGGACTTAAGAATTTTGGAAGGAATTCTTTAAACATTCAGATTGAACCACTGGCAGTATGTAAGAGGACATTATTTTTTAGGAAAAACTCTCCAAAAAGTCATAAAATAATACCTTAGCTTTGATTTTAGAAGGATATATCATCACAGATTTACATTTTTCCACACGATTTTGAAATAAGGAAAAAATAGCAATTGGGCAGAACAAAGCATAAGAAGTCTAGCAACTTTCCCCCTTCCCTTCCCTCCCTTACTAAGCATTGTAGAAAAATATCCTAAAGAAGGGCAAGAAGTTTGAGTGAGAGAGAATTGTAGTGTACTTTCCAGCTGAAGTTATGATCTAGATTACGCTACAGAAGAAGAAATGGCCTAGACCACTACAGATAAGCATCAAAAACTACCAGAAAAATGAAAACACCATCAAGCTTAATAGGTTATTACTGAAGGAAACACTATACTAGAACACAAAACCCAATAGGCCAGAGTGGTCAATTTGAATAAAAGGAGCAGAGTATGCATAACTTTTGCATGTGAATTACTTTCTAGAAATATAGGGAGAACCACAGAGAGGAGATGAAGTAGAATTTCAGAATTGTGTAAACAGAATGTTGTTATAAATGGAATGCAATAGAGATACCAATGAGTGAATGAAGATATCAGAACAAATTGTCAGAATATTAGTAGAAATTGTCTATGTTTACATAGAATAATAATAAAGGAGGCAACTTAAGAATTTATTCTTGTCTGTCATCCTAACTACTCAGGATACTGAGATCTGAAGATCTCAGTTCACAGCTAGCCCAGGCACTAAAGTCCATGAGACCCTTATGTCCAATTAACCACCAGAAAATAGGAAGTGGCACCTGTGGCTGAATGGGTAGGGTGGTAGCCTTGAGCTGAAGAGCTCAGTGACAACACCCAAGCCCAGAGTTCAAGTCCCACAACTGACAAAAAAAATTATTCTCCAGTAGTACTAAGTTTTGAAGACTTTGTCAATCATTTCCCACTGAAAATATGTCCTACTTCTAAGCAAGCCCAATCATTTGACAACATGATTGACCACACCTCTTTAAGCTGATATCCTTTCAATTATTTTTATTGCTGAAGGTAAAAGATAAAACTATGTAAGAAAAAAACATGTTGTTGATGAAAAGGAAGATAAATAGGAAGATGAAATCTGAAAATATATGTAGACTATTTTATGAACTAAAAGTAAAGAAAAAACTTGAGTGAATATAAAGTTTATATTTCATCCATACTGAAGGTCTACAACTAATTTAGATTAGAATGTTTTCTTTTACAGTAACAAGATGGTAAATACGTTCTGTATTTTGAAAACTGACAAAAGTTATGTAGGATATTGTATCAAAACACCTGACCTCTTTTTAGCAATTTAACCTCACATTTTGAAAAACTGACAAATAATCCCAACCTGCAAGAAAGAGTCATTCTATTTTCTATGACTTTATGAAATTATTCTTATAAATGATCATATAACTGAACTTGTTTAAGTCAAGGGTAATCCAAAGCAAGTCAGGAATTTTTCAATAAGATCTATGTAAGCACAGCACCTTACTTCTTATGAAGGGGAAAATGTACATGCAAGAGATGCTTATTTTGAAAACTAAAATTTGATTTCAAGTGAATATCAAAGAAAAATGTATAAGCCCTTTTAAATATCTTCTTATTGTCCCCCAAACCACTTTTTTACTCTTTTTTTTTTTGTCAGTCCTGTGGCTTGAACTCAAGGCCTGCAGTACCCGTGGGCTTTCTCAAGGCTAGCACTCAACCACTTGAGCCACAGCACCACTTCTGGCTTTTTCTGTATACGTAGTACCAAGGAATCAAACCCAGGTCCTCATGCATAATAGGCAAGCATTCTATCAGCAAGCCAAACACCTGGCTCCTAAGGTAAATCTTTTATTTATTTATTTATTTATTTATTTATTTATTTACTTACTTACTTACTTACTTACTTACTTACAGTCTTGGGGCTTGAACTCAGAGCCTACGCACTGTCCTTAGGCTTTCTCAAGGCTAGAGCTCTACCACTGGAGCCACAGCACCACTTCCGGCTTTTTCTAAGTATGTGGTACCAAGGAATTGAGTCCAGGTCTTCCTGCATGCTAGGCGAGCACTCTATCACTAGGCCAAACTCCTGGCCCCCAAATAACTTTTTAAAGTATCACAATATTATAAAAGCCCCACCAAAACAAGATGAATATTATATAGAAATTAAAATGTCTATTGAGTAATCTCTTGTCAGCAGAAAGCTTACTGAATTTAGTTCAGATCTACAAACACAAACTACTCTTTATATTGACCTGCAAATTATTATATCAGCAATATGATCATGGAAAAATATTACTATAGCTCAAATTTTGGAAAGTTTCAGAGCATTTAGTTTACACAATGTCAATTTTCTATATAATTTGGAGACACATGTACGTACATACATACATACTTAAATGTTTGTTACTTGTATGAAACTTAAGATTTATATGTTGTTGAAACTATATGAAATTTTTGTTGAATCCAATCATTTGTATTATTAGATTTAACATTTAATTGTGGTGGATATGTGTGCATAGGAAGTTTATGTATAATTATTATACATTTAAAATATTGAAATGCCACCATATGCACTGCTAAACAGTGACTTTTTAATGTTTTTATAAAGTTCCTTATTGATAGCTAAGTGATTTCTGTGTAGTAGGTATATATGACCATTTGTCTTCACATTTATTATATGAAGGTTAAGAATTTATCTTCATATTTTTCCCCTGGTCATTGGTCATGAACTCTGGGCCTGGGAGCTATCCCTGAGCTCTTCAGCTCAAGGCTACTACCCTTCCCCTGGGGCCACAGCACCACTTCCCATTTTCTAGTGACTAATTGAAGATAAGAGTCCCATGTGCCCGGGGTTGGCTTTGAATCTCTTGAATCATGATCTTAAGATTTCAGCGTCCTGAGTAGCTAGGATTACAGGCATGAGTTACAGCACCCAGCTAGATACATCTTCTTATTATGACAAATAAAATGTATTCTTTTTGTAAGTTAATTTATGACATTTCAATCACAATTATGCTCTTGTAA
The DNA here is from genome assembly GCF_031878675.1 of Megascapheus bottae. Classification (NCBI taxonomy): domain Eukaryota; kingdom Metazoa; phylum Chordata; class Mammalia; order Rodentia; family Geomyidae; genus Megascapheus; species Megascapheus bottae. Next base: position 79,386,139 of record NC_143509.1, on the reverse strand, counting down.
TTACAACTCTCACACACTCCTTTAATGATACAAGAAACTATGTACAGGTATTTTCTTGAAGCATATTTTGAATTCATTTATATCTTCACACAGTAGTACTGTCAAATATAATAAGCTGAAAACTGTCTGAACTTGTAAAAAATGTCTTCAAGCTCACATTTATCAGAAGAATAGAAATTGAAAATCTAACAAACCTGATGTTTCTAGTAGGCCATAATTTACCATGTGGTTGTCAGAAGCAAAGCACCTGCGTACCTGAGGCAAACATGGCAGTTAACTATTCTTGTCTTCCCAGGCCCCCACAGCAACACATCTAGCATGTTTCCCTCTCCAAACCTTCCTCCTTCCCCAAACCACAGCCTTTTCTATGCGTAGAATCTTTTGCCTCTGCCCATAGCGCCATCCACGTTTTCAGTCTGGTGCACATCCAGCCCGAAGGTAAAGTGGATGATGCAAAGGCATAAAGCTGAATCAGACATTTAAAATTGAGCTTTTAGACAAACATAAAGTACAAACCACAGAATTGGGCACTTTTTGATCATGGAAACAATTTACTAGAGTCAAAAAAGAACACTCAAGTGACTGATCTCCTCTCCTGATCTGGCAATTAGGGAGCATCAGGCCACAATAAAGAATTTAGACAGTGCTTACCAATTCAGCAAACTCAAGTTCAAACGCACAGAGGCAAAGAATAAAGGAAGAAGGGAGTGGGGGAGAATGAAATGAAATACTCTGTCTACAGACTTTCTCCCAGCACTGTGAAGAACAAGAGCAAGGGGGGAAAAAGTTTGGACCATTTATTGTAAGTGAAACCACAAGTTACAATCCTCTCCAGAGATTCTAACTATCCAGACATCTGTTGGATAACAAATGTGGCCAAACATGCATCTTTAAAGAGGTTTCTAGGTTATGCAGTGACAGCTTTACGATTCAGAAAATAGATAATCCAAGTGAAGGAAGAGCTAATCTGCATCCATTACTTGCCCATGAAAACATAATTACAGGCAATATCCACACAGGAAACAAGGTACCTGGAAGCATGAATTATTAAAAAAACAAATACTAAAAATTTCTTTCAATGCTGCTAAAATACAAGTGTGTTTTTTTTAATGTACATTTGGTTTACATTGTCAATCTCCGTGAAGGCAAAATATATTGGGAATTATTAGGTAGGCTAAAACCCATGACATCAGTAACTCTCTACTTATTTCGACGTGGTATGAATGCAAGCCTGTTCTGGAACAGGCGAATTTGTTCAACGTAAGGAACATAAATAGGGTTCCAATGATAATGAGGATGCTAAGTAACACCTGATACAGCCCAAGCAAACCTGGCATGAAAATGAGCTTTAAACATATGCCTGTAAAATATGAAAGCTAATCTCCAGTATATCAGGCTACATCCAAAAAAAATGGCATAGTTTGCCTCTCATTAGTCCTTTGCAAGACTTTTTTTTTTTTTTTGGCTATCTGTGTTGCCAAAAAATTCAGAACATGCTGGGCACAGACAACTGTTTGTGAAACTTTAGATTGTTGATAAATAGGACAATAAGGGAAAGCTAGGCAGCCTTAACTTTTATCCCCTAACCAAAAAGGGAGAAAGAATATGTATAAATTCCTCAGACCACATAGAATTTTTGTCTGTAATCTGTGTAGTCTATATCAAAGCTAATGCAATGCTATCTGAAGTAAATTTTTCCATGCTGTTCTTTTAGATGTTTTTTTTTTCTGCAAAATATGAGAAACAGCAAAGAATTACTAAAGAGATTATGTGTTGATACAGAACAACCCTGACCCTTGAAACATCTATTTCAGTGTTTTGTGTAGTTCTCCAATGAGAGTTGCACAAGAATTCCTTGGGAAAAAGTTCAATGTCTACAACTTATCTTCTCCCAGAACATTCCTATTCCTTTTAAGAAGTCACAATATAGTTTATTAAAGGTCTCAACTTACAGCCACAGACAACAGATGACTAAGGAAACAATCAACATAAATAGTACAAAAATGGAATACAAATTTTCTGATTTGATATATTGCATACACATATTAAAATATTCTGTACACAGTACATTTATACAATTATTCAGTTAAAAATTGTTTCCCCCCCCCAAGGACAGCCTAAACAATTTACTTTTTATTTAAAAATAAAAAGACCTGGTGTTAGAACTCAGCGGTAGTATGCTTACCTGACCCACATGTGACCCTGGGTTCAATCCCCAGTACCATTAAAAAATATATTTTTTGCCAGTCCTGGGGCTTGAACTCAGAGCCGAAGCACTGTCCTTGGACACTTTTTATCTCAAGGCTAGTGCGCTGCCATTTGAGTCACAGCACCACTTCTGGCTTTTTCTGTATATGTGGTACCGAGGAATTGAACTCAGGGCTCCGTGCATGCTAAGCAAGCACTCAACCACTAAGCCATACTCCTGGCCCAATATATTGCCAAATTTTGCTGGAGATTTTTATGAAACATTTTTTAAAGTAAGAGGGGTTATCTCCTTTGTATAGTAATTGCTATAAATAAAGGAATGTTGAAAGTTGGTTATAAAATAAATGTTGAGATGAATCAGTGAACTAAAAAGTCACGTTGAAAGGATGAGCAGGTATTAATGTAATTATTTTGAGTCTAACTGAGGGAGTAACTTTCTTGTTCTGTCCATAAATTTCCTTTGATCCTGTGACTGAAAATGGTGACCATCTCCACAGAAACATGCTTAGATTGAGTCTATTTGTTTTAGTACTCTTATCAAAGCTGCAGAATGATCTTCCTTGAAGACATATCTATTTACAACTTACCAGCACTTTATTACACACGTGCAGTTGATATTTTTCATCCCAGCCCTCTGATTATCTACCCAAACACTATGAAAAAAAAATCATCCAGTTCTTATTGTATGAACAATGCTACTATAAACCACTACTGACAAACTTGGCTCCAACAGATATCATGGTTAATCTTTAAGAACAGACATGAATTACACTAGACACAGGCCAAATGTGAAGGAAGAATTCAAAGCTTGCATATCAATTATTCACGATGCCTTACACCTCAGTGTGAACTTTTCTGTTTAAAATGTACCATATTTCTTAGGAGTCTGAAATATTTCATTTTGTATCAGTGCTCATCATCTGGAAAACACAATCATGAACCGTAGATCATTGGAATCTCAGCATGATCAGGTCAGACAGCCATGCTGAGATTCGAATCAAAAGAAAGGCGGGCCTGAGGAATTATGGGACTTTTCACAGCTAAGAAATATCTTTTGATTTTGTTCTGTTTTCCGTATGTCTTATACAAATTCCTGTCCTTTCAAAGATTAAAATTACTATCTTGATCCTTATTTTTATGAGCCTTTAAGTGACTGAGGAAAAGCTACTCTTTCTCTTTGTAATTGTTTGGTCTCTCACATATTCATATCCTCTGTTTCATATAACATGTTTGTCTTATTCTAACTCATATATAAGTATGGACATCTTTTTATCTTCTAACTTTCTTCCTTTGGTCTCCTCACACTCATATTATTGACCTTCATACTGGAAGGTCTAGAAGGAACATAACTGGAGAAAATGATTTTCTCTGCTTTCATTAAATGTAATGTATATACACACAAAAATACATTTTCCCTCTTTGTTAAAGGACATATGTGTGTATATTTTTCTGAAATATTTTCAGTCAACAATACCACATCCCATATAATTCACCCACAGATTCCTCTGTAAAGTTCAGACTCTAAATCCTATTTATAACTATTATGAGAAAGCTCTTTTAAACATATATACTCATATGCTGCAAACTAGATTTGTTCAGTAGATGCAAGTGGAATGTTGAGGAAAAACAAGTACTTTTCATTTATTGAGTACTTTTAGAGGAAAATCACTCTCCGGCTTCCCTTAAAAGTCTATACAATTCTTTAATTTTCTAGCAGAAATAGAAATGTGAGACAGAATTTCCCTTTAGCTAATATATCCTTTCCAATGACTCAAATTTCACATTCAATCTTATTTGTAACTCTTACAGAAATACAACTTGAAGCATTCATCAGCCTCTTTCAAGGGCTCCTGAACTTGTCCTACTCAAGCTGATAGAGAATGTGTGAGCAAATTTCCATGCTTTGGAAGCTATGTCACTGTGGGCCTCTATGGAAGAAGCCCCACAGAAGAGCGTGGGCATGATGTCTTCACGGCTCTGAGAGAACAAGGGAATCCACACCATGGGTACGTGAAACTGGCAGCAGTGCTCTGGAATGCATCGCTCCCCTCTGATTCATCATCCACTTACTTTTCATGCCGACCTCCCTATCTGGCAGGAATCACTGAGCATTTTGCATGCATCTCAAAGATGGTTTCCATTACCCTTCTAGTCACAAAATTGTCATTCTGGATGTGTGCCTGATACAACTAACACCATACAAAGACTGTGTAAATATTTTAACATATCTTTGATGGTTTTTTCCTTCCCTTAGTGGAAAACAGGGCTATGACCTATGCCAAAGGACAAAACTGAAGTTTTGTAGGAAGTGTGAAGCAATCATCTGTTGATTACCAGGCTCTTTATCGTTACAAAATCATAATAAACTCAACAATAACAATATGAAGAAAGTGTTTCCATTAGCTCATAAACTTTTTCTCTACCATTGTAATTTATCTGCAAATATTGCCTTATGACCTAAGTATATTCACTAAAATAGTATATTCCATCTAAGTATGTAAGCATCTCCACATCTTTTAGTGAACAACACTGTCACTGAAAAACAATATATAGTTTGCCTAGTGCTGGATTTCATAAAGAAATATCATTTAATATTTCTTTTTGGTGGGAGATGATTTTTTTTAATTAGACCTTTCTATTGACTGAGACCAAATGCATCTGCATTTTCATACTATTAAATAAAGGTTCCTAATTTTAAACATTCATAAAAATTGATGATATGGCCTTCATTGTCAGAAGGCTCAGTTAATTATTGTCTTTCAAAATTTAGATGGCTAGTATTATGTTCCAGGGAGGTATTGAAGTGGGAAGGAAGAGAACAATTTGTAGAGAGCATCTGAAAATTTTCTTCCTTTGAGGATGCTCTCTTCTCTGGGAGGGAAAGTATTATGTACTTTGGTGTTTTAACATTAATAACAGTCTACTGTTACTATTGTGCTTCTCTAATGTGGTTATTTGCTGCTATAGTATCAACTACTTTTATTTTTTTCTATATTCCCTGCATTTAATGAAAGAAAGACATTTACATCGCAGCCAAAGATTTCACTGCAAAGCATCCTAATAGTAATAACAATTGTAATCTTAACCAGTAATTTAGCTTATTTTCAAGGGAACACTATATAGTACATAGTCAATTGTGGGGCATGCTTGGTATTGGGTTCCAGGTTTTGCATATGCTAAACACATGCTCTACCAAACTACAATTTTGAGCATTAGTAAGTGCAACTAAAATCCAATTGAAATTAATTTTTTGTTATTTAAGAATGAAGTTCTTTAAAAAAAATATGAACTAGAAAGTTCATATTAAGCCACATAAAAACCTTTAAAGTGTTTAAACTTTGATTTACAAGATACAAAACATCTATGAAAAGAAATGAATAGATTAGAATATGTTTGTATTTCAAACTTCTTCACTGGTATCCGGTGTTCCCTCCTAAAAACAACATTTAAGACATCAGGTTTCTAGTTGAAGTTCAGAGGGAAGCCAAATGACATAAAAAGTCTTTTCAGAAACCATTCATTTTATACATCAACATCTGACAAAAGTTCCAGAAATCTAGCCTCCTGTTTTTATGGAAAATTTCACAACCTTCATTTCACAAGCAACGTGTGGATCGAATATCTATAGTAGTCTTGTTTTGTTCTGCCTGGCAAAAACCATTGTCCTGATATGCAATCTTGATTTTCCTTGATATCTGACAATATTTTGGTTAGGAAGAGATGAACTAGATGATTTGTACTTTCTATCCATCCTCATAAGTTGGGGAAAGTTCTTCCAATGATTCCCTCATTAAATCTACATGCACAAATTTATGGCTAACACTACTAAAATATGTTTTTGAGACGCCAGAATAATATCAACATTTTTGTTTGTGGGCTTGATAGTGGGGCTTGAAATCTGGGCCTGGGTGTTGTTCCTGAACTCTTCAGCTCAAGGCTGCCCCTCTACCCCTCTACCCATAATTAATTGGAAATAAGGGTCTCACAGTCTTTAGTGCCAGGGCTGGCTTTTGAACCTTGATCCGCAGATCTCAGCCTCCTGAATAGCTAGATTACAGGCGTGAGCCCGGCGCCCGGCTGACATCAACATTTTTTAATTCCTTGTTAGCACCACAGACCTCTGAGACAATACAGAATTTTTTGGGGTTTTGAGTTTCAATTTTAGGTTACCTAAATGTGCCTTAGTAAAAACAATACATACAGCTCATCTCTGTTATTTATGCATATTTTACACCACACTACTGTGACATTCCTCACAGTAAAAAAAAAAAAAAATCAAATCCATGACAAAATTGTAGTGAAAATAACATGAGGTTTCATAAGAAAAATAAATCTGTGGCTCTTCTGATGACTACAATTTCAAGCCATGAGCAGCTTGTGTTTATAGAAACTTCACATTACAAAGTAGTATTCTTTTACTTTGATAAAATTAACATGCAGTGAATGAAGTGAATGTTATGAAGTCACCCTTGTGGTTCAGTCAAAAGGTTTCATTAACAAATCTTTACATGAAAATTAATTTAAACAGATCAAGAGGCGATATGCCTCGTACTAGTTCAGCTACTCGACATAACAGGAAGGCAGAATGACAATATTTTGATTTAATGCATTGAATGTTTATGACCAGTGAAAGGTGAGTAGTACAACAGAATTTACTTAATGTCATCACCAAAAGCTCTGAGCAGAAAAGGAGGCATATTCTCATCTTAATTAGAGATTCACTCATTCATCTGAATGTTTACTAACACAATTGGAAACATTTGCAAATTTAACGGTCTTATTCCTAAAGGACCCATACAATATTCTAAGGATAATTGAGGCTAGATATTCCCTCTACTTTACCTTACTATTATATATTAATGGCAACCTCACCTAACCTTCTTTAAACTCTATCTCTTCATCATAGCTTAATGAAAGATGAAAATTATGAATTAAGGTTGAAAACTATGTCTTTTATTATGAAGAAAAGCAAGTAAGCTAAGTGAGCCAAAAAGCATTCCATGAGAAGCTAATAAGTATGCTAAAAACAAAATGTGCCCAAAAGAAAATCATAGTAGAAAAAAAATCTCCTATTAAATGTAACATTCATTTACTAAAGAATGTATAAAAGTTTTTTAAATGCTAAAGCAGATGGTGCATTCCAAGAGAAAAATATACTAAGCAATGCTGTCAAATTTATTTGACAATAGATCTTTCTATTTATTCAATTAATCTCACATTCTGGAATTACTGTTCCCATGGGACTCACAGAACCCAGCTAATAATAGTGAGAAATAGCCTAATGTGATACCTGTGACAGTCCTTTTGAGAATATGAATGTTTTTCCAAGGAGACATCGGTGGCCTACAATCACATCAACTCACTAATTGTACAGAAAGAGCACACAAAGCCTGTTAAACACACAGCAGTTCGTGAGGGTAGACAATGAGAAAAACCCTGCCAAGTATGGTGAGAGGAGTAAGGCACTCTTGATTCAAACTTCACAAAAGCATCATGTGTACTCATCGTTATTAACCATTGGGCCCAATTTTTTTTCTATAAATACACAAGGAGCTTCTACCCTATTAATTATTTAAAGTAGGACAAGTCTTAGTTTAAATCTCAATTTGTTCTTTTTTTTGGGGGGGGGGGGTTTAAGCTATATAGAAATAGCTTGTAATCTAGTTCCAGCTCATTGTGCCTCTTATCCCAGCTGTGGGGGAAGCACATGTGGTTGGATGCCATGTTCCATGCCTGTCATCCCCCCATGACATACGGAAACATAAGAGGACAGTAGTTTTATGCAGCATAAAATTAGAGCTTACTTAGTAAATAACTGACATGAAAAGGTTCTGTTAACAAGACTAAAAATATATTATTTAATATACCCAAATGGAACCTCTCCCAAGATTATTCTACAACAAAAACACACTTTTTCCCACTTTTGAGAGGTAAGAATAAGGCTTTTCATTCTGATGAGATGGAAAACTGCCATTCAGAATAATGAGTAAACCAGATTCACACTAGTTCGTAGGCATTAGCCCAAAGATGACAGATAATTAAAAATGGAGAGCCATAAGTAGCATATCCATAGAACACAGAGAAAAAATCATTTCCTAAAAGTGCTACTCAGGTATCATGGATATGAAACAGAAAATACTGTCCCCAGACTGGCCATCCATGAAGATGACTAAAGTGAGACTTCAACAACATCTGGCTACATGTATGAATCATTCAAAAGCTGTTGTTTTAAAGGAAGAAAGCCTGTGATTACTAGTCCCAGAGCACAGAAATCAAGACCCACTCCCTGATACAGGCTTGATCTAGCACACTTGGAAATACTTTGGAAAAGCAGAGACTCAAAAGGAAAAGGAAAACTCAGTGGAGAAGAGCTGACCAAAATTAGAAAGTTCCATTCACATGAGTAAGCACAGTACCAAGCAATTGATCATCTACAGTAGTCTGTTATAAACTGGCACTCAAGGATTACTTACACTGCAATTGTTTGTTTGTCCTGGGGCTCAAACTCTGGGCAGGGGCTATTCCCCTGAGCTCTCCAGCACAAGCTTAGTGCTCTACCACTTGAGTTGCAGCACCACTTCCAGTTTTCTAGTGGTTAAATGGAGAAAACAGTCTCAAGGACTTTGCTGCTTGGGCTGGCTTTGAACTCTGATCCTCAGATCTCAGCCTCCTTCATACCTGGGCTTACAGGCTTGAGCTGCTGGCACCCAGCTATGAAAATTTAAAAACTGAACAAGTGTCTTTAACCATGTCTTTTATGTGTTACAAAGTATGTTAGGTTAAAAAAAAAAACGGATAAAATTAGAAATGGGTAACTTTGGAATGTAGACTCTATAGGAATATAATCATTTAAAAATATATTTACATACTTATTACATGTGTATATACTTGTGCACCTATACTGTATATTGTGTATTGTTTGATATCTTGACTTCACAAACTCTGAACTATTATTACTATAATATCTCTCATCTGGTCCATGAATTAAGCTCAAACATTTCATACCATGACCATGAGAACTAGTGAATTCCACAGAGTTGATCACTCTGAAGAAGTATAGTCCTTACCATCTTTTAAAATCCACTGGAAATGAATTTTTTTTTTTTTTGCCAGTCCTGGGCTTGAGCTCAGGGCCTGAGCACTGTCCTTGGACTTTCTCAAGGCTAGAGCTCTACCACTTGAGCCTCAGCACCACTTCTGGCTTTTTTCTATGTATGTGGTACCGAGGAATCGAACCCGGGTCTTCATGCATGCTAGGCAAGCACTTTAACCACTAGGCCAAACTCCCGGCCCCTGGAAATGAATTTTATGGTAGTCTTTTAAGACTTGTATTATTTAAGGAGAGGAATTTGGGAGGAAAGCACTTAAAAAAGATATCAGGGTTACAAAAGGGTCAAGAAGGGAAGAGAAAGAAAAGAAAAAGATATTCCTTTGAAATATATTTTCTAACTTTTTTTTCAAAAGACTAAACTATAGAAGACAATCCAGAAAGCACTCTGTTTTATAACACTTGAGGACTGAGTAAGATAAAAGCAAAATAAAACTTACTGAAGCATAGGAATTCTCCTGGGCATTGTACAAGATACTGAGCACAGAGATCCAGGAGCTATAAGGATATCTTTGTAAACATCAGGAACTAAAGACTCAGTTCCAAGGAATCAATCCCTAGTCTGTCCGGTGGGAGAAAAAGTACTGAGACTTCCCTCAGCCATGAGCTAGCTACTTATACCAGTTTTCCCAGGAACGCAGGTATTATTGCTACCTCTCAACAAAGCTTAACTTACCTTATATGGGTAACATATAAGAACATTTCAAATGAATTTAAACAAAACTACCCATCTTATTTCTGAAACTTTGTCTCTTTTGATAGAAAGAAGGGCACCTGCCAGCTCACCTGTGTCGAACCCCACACTTGGCACGATGTCCACTGTTCCGTGAAAGGCTCCAGCCCACGCTGAGGTAGCAGTGGTGACTGTGGTCGCATCTGTCTTTGTGATGTCACACTGGGGGGCAGGAATCCTGGCTGCACGCACGGATGGCATCAGCAGGGGGCCATAGGACGGATCCAGAGCAGAGCCAGCAGCGGGGTGATGGTGGTGGTGGTGGTGATGGTGGTGGCGCCGGTGGTGCACGTGAGCATGTGGGTGGGACCGCATGTATACGTCATGCATGTGGCTGTAAGATGGGCTCACCTGAGATGCCAAAGGATAGTGCCAGGACTCAGACGTGGGAGGGGGAGGGGCTGGGCCAGTCTGATGTAGGCTATGGCCTGGCCAGGGGCTGGGATCAGCTGCAGTAAACGTGCCAGGGGGGGCGGTGACCTGAAAGTCAGGATGAACTCCCCCCAAACAGGGTGCAGGTGGGGGCTGGTAAGAGCTGGTCCAAAAAGAAGTTGGGAAACTACTCCGCTGGCTTGAGAGAGCTGAGCTGTCTGAGAAGACAGAAAACACATTTATGTAAGAAGCCTTTCAGACACAAGACTTGTCTTTACTTGCCCCATCATGTGTGATAAGCAGGTGCGTTAGCATGCATTCTTTCTTTCTCCACATGGGGTAAAGTGATTCCTGCCTAGCTTTTGGCTTCTGTGCCAAGAGAGTGGACAGAATTCCACCTGATAAATGCTTTTCTCCCCCCTTCCCCACCTTTCCTAACATATACACTGCACCGTTTGATCACTCAGCCTGTGCTGTCCTAGGTTTGTAATTTGAGAACTGAAAAGCTTTGTTTCCTCATGGGAGTCATATGGGCCTTAAGCCTCAAAAGGACCTAGCTCTGTTTTTCTCAGATAAGAGTTATATCATGTGGGTTATAAGATGTAGGTGGATTGGGGATAATTTTATCAGCTCTTGTTAAGCAAAAATCAATTATGGTCACATATTTCCAATGCCAACAGTAGCAAACAGCACCAAGATAATCTTTAATTGTGCTCACCAGCTTTTTTTTTTTTACCATTAAGATTGTATATCATTTCATTTTTCTCCTGTGGAAACCTATGGGTCTGTGGACTGAGAATAACCGCAATGCCAGCTCAAGGACTTTTCACAGGTGATCTCAGTCAACAATCATGCCAATGTCACGAGGGAGTTATTTTATTCAATCCATTTTGATAATGAAGAAATAGAGGCTGAGAAAAAAGTCTAAGAAAAACTGGTAAGAACAAGCCACATAGCCTGTATCAATGATCAAAAGACTTTGTAAATGCCAGAGGGGTCAATGAAAACTGTACCCTGGACCTCTGGATTTTATGACGATTCTGTGGAAATCATAAAGAAAGGAGATTCTAGTTGAAGTTATGGGTTTAGAAGCTTATGAGTTCAGAGGCTATGAGGAGTTAGAAATAACAAGTAATGCCCCTTAGTTATAAAGAAGTAACCAGAAAAATTCTCTACAATTCCACAATCCTATCCACTTAATACCTTCATCATCACAATATATGAATAACCTATTTACTATGTGACAAATAGAGGGATTAAAGATAGGTAGGCCTCACTTTTTTTTTTTACAATTTTGAGGAGTGAAGATAAAATGTTTCCAAAGAAAAAATGGAGAGAAAGAATGTGGAAAGGGCATAACAAAGTGATAACTGTCAAATATGGATGGTTCATTGGAGGTGATCCTGTAAAAGATGAGAGATTATATGCATACATACACATGTGTGTGTATACATACACACAGCACTCCTACAGGCCTACATACAGTAGTAAAAACAGCACATCATTTAAAGAATAAAATTTGTTCAGAAGGGAAAAAGTGACCAAAAAGCAAAATTTATAAGACTGTCCAACTATAAGGCCTCAGAAGAGTGTGATTTTTCTGCCCAGAGTACTGAATGTAATTCTATCCCCTGAAGAGGATCTCAGCAAAAATCAAAGGATTTTAATCTAGGAAATGTAGAGTAAGATGTAGATATGTTCACCTACAGTGAACTCATCTTTAATCTCTTGTCACCAGCTTTGTGTAGGTAGTCAGAGTTTTCGCGAGAGCTCATACCTTATGACTACAAGTGGAAACACTGATTCTTTTACCACTTCCCGCCCCCCCTCCTTCAAAACTATTAAGTGATGACATGCATTTCACTCATGTTTTCTACCCATTCTGTTGAGTGCTTTATTGGTTGTTTCTTGTTGTAGCTGAACATAGCCACGAAAAATATAGTAATACATGTATTTTCATATTGATTCCACATTTATAAAAGAAACCAGCTAGGTCTTCTCACTGAATGAAGGATACTCTAAGGAGTGGTCTGAATTACGAGTATTCAAAAGCCTAACGTATTTATTGTCTCACTTCATTAATTTCTAAGAGACAGTTTTCCTGCTGCAGGGAAAAGTATAACTAACTAAATACATCATGAAGGTAATATAATGAGGCTAACACTTTGCTGCTCATTTTCTTGAATTTTCATAGAAGCTGGCGCACTAGTAGTGCAACACTGACATCAACATCATATTCTTTATTTCTCCTATGCATAAGCAAATTGACAGTAAAATCCATGTGTAAAAACTGGCTCTCAAAACTGTTTGTAGAAATAGGAAAAAACTGTGCTTAAGAGGCTTTAGATAAGACTACCTGCTCACCAAATCTTCAGACATTTCCAGCAAGCTATCAATAGTTTGTGCTTCACTCTCCATCTCTTAAAAGAAGCAAATATGCTGTTCTCTTACTTGAAGCAAGTATGTTTTATTTAATCATTGCCTCCTGTGGGCTTATGAAAAATGCTGCTAATGGAAAGGAAAATTGCAAATCTTGTGGGAAGAAAATTCAGTTTGTCTTAGGCAATGGCCATTTGTAGAACATTTTTGTTCTACTAATAATGATAGTCATCATGTTTAAGACATAAAGCCCATATTGAGTTCATAGAGGATCTTTAAATCACACACCACAGCTTGGCCACCACCAATTTGTCACTTTGCTCTCACAAATTCCATCTTTTAGACCAAATCTTCATTCTGCTCATAACTTCCATCTCCTGGTACAACCAGAATTCCATTATGAAACCTACTGAACTCCAGACCACAAATATGTGCCATAGACAGAGTTCCCTTTATTCAAACCCCCCATTCAAAATGTCAAAAGTACAGAGAATATTCCATTTCTCTGGGTGTTTATGTTTCATCTCTTCTAGTTTGTAGAAACAGCTATACACATTTGTTAGGATTTGAGTTCTTCACACACAAATATATAATGAACAAATTCCTTCCCCTATATTATCATTCTATTTATTAAATATCATATTGCAAAAAGTGAACACATTATCATTGAAAGTAGAAATTTGTTTTTGAAAAATTGCACAATGCTTAACAATCCAAGAGGGGAAAAAATAAAATTAAAAGCAACTTAATATTTTCCCAGCTAACATAACCCTGTACTATAAAGTCTCCAGAGGTATATAAATGCCTTTACAAAAACATTTTTTGCACTTTATAGATAAGTGAAACAATACTGAGTGGAAAATAATTATGCAGAAATCTATACTCCAGAATCACTATTTGGTATCTTGCTTATTTAAAAGAAAATTCCTGACACAAAGAAACAGATGACATTTTTTTTGCTTCATGTTGGAGAATCAGTGTGCTTATTTCATATGTATGTAAATTTTTTCAATACGTGACTCTGCTTATGTGTAGTAAATCACAGCCACATTGTTGAATGTAAAAAGCACATGAAAACCTCTGCAAGCTATTTCCATGCAATATGGCTTTTTTTCGGGTTGGCGGAGGCAACCCTAAGCTTTCTCTGGTAATTCTGGGTTCACTGCTATTCAATATTTGGGTTACATTAATCAATGTTTTGGTGATGTTAACTTTGATATGTAGAACCCAAATATAATTTGGTTCAGTTTCCATTTGAGATTCACACACACATGCATACACATATACACACACATTTATTTCTAAACAAAAAAGACAATAAAACATGCATTTTTCCAGTACAAGCTACCCAGAGAATGCTAAGCAATACTGCTAGGTAACTTTAGAACAGAAACGTCTCAAAGAAAAATGAAGGAGTTTAACATGGAATACTAGTATTTCTTTCAATGTGGGATGCATTTCATATTAATCTTACATATTTCTTTTTTTAATGAAGAGAAAAAGTACTTTAAGGAAAAAATTCAAATACAAAATTATTTAAAAATATGATTTAATTTGAAAAAGAGAAAATTAAACTAAGAAAATGGGAACATACAGCTCTAGGACCTTGAACTCATCATCTTAATAACCTTAGTATTAAACTACTGGTGAAAAATGCCTCATAGTTAAAGATAACCTTTACATACTAAAGACCTTGGTAAAGAAAAAAATATTCAACATAATTCTTGAAAGTTCTTGATATAATTTAAGACCCATTCTCTACTAGAGAAGATGTCAAATGAAATCTCTGTTCTGTTACTATTTCTCATTCAAGAATTATGAGTTATCTTTATATGGAAAGACTGCCTGTAGGGCCTGGGAGTTTGGCCTAGTGGTGAAGTCTTTTCCTAGCATGCATGATGCCCTGCGTTTGATTTCCTGGTAGCACATACACAGAAAAAGCTGGAAGTGGTGCTGTGGCTCAAGTAGTAGAGTGCTAGCCTTGAGAAAACTCAAAGACAGAGCCCAAGTCCTGACTTAAAGCCCCAGGACTAGGAGAATTTAAAATTTTTTTTGAAAGAAATGAAAAAAAGAAAAAAAACATGGCATCTAGTTATTTTATTATAGAGTTGCTCAAAATAGGTCTTGTGACTCCCTAAAGAGATTTAGAGTGATAGACTTAGAGTATCTCTTGTGGGCAGGAAGACGACCTAAGCAGGACTTCACTTTTCTCTCACATGTTTGTCCTAAACTTTCTTCAAGGGTATTTTTCCAGTGCTTCCTGGAATATCTCTGCTCAGCTCCGTTGTTCCCAGTCAGAATTCACGTGCAGAGGTCTTCCTTTCAACACTGAGAAACTATGCTTCTAACATAATTATAGCACAGTAACTGTACCAATGTGCGGTTTTCAATATCTGACCTACTTTGGTATGCCTTGACAAACACTACCTGTTTGTAGACCCACAGACAGACAGACACACACAACTACACACAGAATTGGGGGAAAATTGATGCATAACAGTGTAAGGTGACAAGCAAATTCATTACATTTTCTTAACTGAAAATCTCTCTTCACCACTAACTAAACGTATAGTGAAGTTAGAGAAAACAGATGAAAGGTTGTAGCAAACTAGCATGAAAAAACATTTTCTCCTGGTGCTGGGTGACAGTGGATCACACCTGTAAGCCTAGCTACTCTAAAGACTGATCCAGAGGCTCAAAGTTTGAAACAAGCCTAATGAGAAATGTCTGTAGAAATAGACTATGTCTCCAATTAAGTAACAAAGGGCTCGCTGGAGTCATGGCTCAAGTGGTAGTGTACCAGCTAAGCAAGCAAAGCTAAACAAGCAGACAGCCCTGAGTTCAAATCTTAGTACTGATAAGGAATATTCTGCGCTTATAAGAAATAGAAGACGTCAAAATTGATAATATATTCTTAGCTATGTCAGACCTTATCCTGAACACTTACTATGGAATTTATTAAACAATCAAACATAATTCAACTTTTAGTTCATTTGTATTTTTGTATCATGTCAGTAAGTGTGTGATAACTTCATACCACAAACTAATGCTTTACTACTGGTGTTTGGTAGCTCCTTTAACACAATCGATAGGCTTTAGTTCTGCTTTCCAACACTCTTTGGAAACATTGCTTCAGAATAGAATCAAGTTTGCTTTCTGTGCCCAGTGAACGCAAACTTACTTCAGGAAAGAGAATAAGCACCTGACTTGAGTAGAATGCTTTGTTCCAAATGCTGTGCTAAATTATTCATACATATTACAAAATCTTCATAACCTTAGAAGAATATCAATAAACAAATACTACAGTGAGGGAATTTGATCTCAGAGATATTTTAAGTTATTAATCCAAGATTATATTGCAACCTGTAAACAATGGGGGGGGGACATGGACTTGAATCGAAATTGAGCAAGCTCCAAAGACTACAGTATTAATCCTTTGCTCTGGCATCAAAATTACATTCTTACAACCATATGGCACTAGTGTTATTATACTGTCTCTGTAACCCTGTATATATTCTGTGGCTCTCTTGTAGATCCTATCCAATCTTTATTTATTGATTTAAAGCAAAGTCACAACTAGAAACAATCGAAAATTCTTTTTACAAATAGGAATTAAAATACATTTGAAACCATAGGACTTTAGGCAATGAAAAACTCAAATAATTATTTAATTCAAGTACTTGTTTTATAAATGAGAAAACATATATCATAGAACATTGTATCCCCTACTGAAGACACTTATTTTTCTAATCTTGGTACTAAGTTGGCACCAACTTAGTTCACTTCAAAATACCTTATCAATCCATTTTATTTAGAGTGTCCACATAAAAATACATTTTCTTGGAGAAAATTATATGGACCCACCAGAGAGGTATTAACAGAGAGGAAAAGACAAAGTGCCAGAGATTGCATGCTCTATCACTTCCCAAGCTCATAAAGCTTGTCTGCTTTGCATTGAACACTTTATCTCATCTTCTGGGCCACGGCTCTAGCTGTTTCTTCTAGGTAGAATTTTTTATTCCCCCAAAACAGTCACAAGAAGAATGATCTTATTTTCTTCAGGTCTCTACTGAGATATAATCTCCTCTCTCTCTTTCTTTCTCTCTCTCTTTCATTTGTAGGTCATGGGGCTTGAACTGGGTGTGGGCGCTGTCCCTGAGCTCTTCAGCTCAGGACTACTGCTCTAAGCTGGGTGTGGCCTTGTCCTTGAGCTCTACAGCTCAAGGCTACTGCCCTTGAGCCAAGCCTCACTTCCCGTATTCTAGAGGTTAACTGGCGATAAGAGTCTAGGTCCTTTTGTTCTCAGGCTGGCTTTGAACCTTGATCCTCAGAACTCAGCCTCCAGAGTAGCTAGGATTATAGGCCTGAGCCACCTCCTCCAGTTGAAATATAACCATCTCTGAGAAGGATTTCATTATCATCTTGCAGGTCACAGTATCTTTTTCACTATGGCTACCACACATACACACACACACACACACACACACACACACACACATATTCACATACACACACACTTTATTCCATGGAAACAAAGCTTCAATCTTGCTGTTCTAGTCTCCATACCCTGAACACTGCCTATTACATAGTAGCAGAATAATTATGCATTATCTAAATTTCATTAGAATGAGACAAGAGATACATCTGAAAAATAAATGATGTAAAAGACAGCTTTAATCATAAGTATTAAAACAGCATCACTGTTCACTCTATGTTTACTAAACATTATATCTAAAGATCTCTGATTAATTTAGTTAAATTGTAAATATGTATATACATATATATGAAGAGTAAACATTCATGAAGAGTATCCATGGGTTGAAATGGTTTTGCATGTACCAACTATTGTAGACAATTCTGGGCCCAAGTTTCTGCTTTCTAGAGTAAATAATCGTTGTTTTGTTTTGTTTGTTAAAGTGAACATTGCATTTATTACTCTGGTAAAAGTGATTGTCTTTATAGAATTTATTAGGCTATTTAGAATAACAATAAGATTCATGAAGCTTTCTTATTTCCTATAAATTATTAACATAATATTATCGTATTTACCAGTTAAGTGATATGTATGCCAGAGAAAATCATGAGAATGGAAAGGACAAGGGAGGGTAAAAGGGAGGAAGGGAAAATGAGAGAGAGAGCAGAAGGAGGGGGGAAAGCATCCAATCCACAGACCAGATCTAGCAAGCAAGCCAGCACCTGTCCAGCAGAGTAGAACCATTCATCTGACAATAAGGGGAGCCAGTTATTACAGCCCACTCTGGGCAATTGGTAGAGTGTAATTTCCTCTGCCTTTGTATGGAGTTATGGGTGCAATGAATTTGCAGCAAGGCATCCTATAGCATACCTAGCAGCACTAGATCAGAACTTGTCACACTTGATTCTCCATCAAAATAACCTAAGAGGCTGGTTTAATATGAAATACCCTACCTGAGTTTCTGATGCTCTAGGTCTAAGGTATGGCGCAAAGATTTGAATTTCTAACAGACTTTTATCATGCCTGTCTTCCTAATCAGGAAAGCACTTTATTAGATTCTTCTTGTAAGGTAACTAGGAGAATATACCATATCCCTACCATGATAGTTTCAGATAGAAGGTGTTACATGATTTTCTTTTTTGAAGTTACCATGTAATTACACAATCTTTTGTGAGTGACCTCCATAGAGATGGCAATAAAGAAGAGGTAATCTGAAGTTTTTTTGTGTGCATCACACGGTAAAAACATCAGTTTAAGACATAGAGATGCAACCTTTAATATTAGATTGTATTCTATCAAGAGCGACTAATAAATCGACTGGGGAAAAAAAGCTACAAGAAGAACATAAAGTTTTTAAGTGCCTTCCCATTGGAACAGATATCTAGTAGGTCACCACATAATAACACCTACAGGAATGAGCAAAAGCTATGTTTTTTAGAAGCTGATCCAGGCACGCCTATCATTCAGAGATCCAAATTGGGCCATGGGGGCTTTAACAGTGGAGCTTTGCAGTTCCATTCAGCCACTATAAACTCAAGCTGTTATATCACTATTTTCCATGAGGAATTTAAGGGGTGTGACCGCATCCTTTCCAACCCTGCATTCCACATGTGACAAAACTGATCCAGCTGTTTGTCTGAAAGAAATTCCTTGCTGTCCTTAAAAATTAAAAAGCTAGAGGATATCCATCCTCCAGGGGCAAGCCTCCAGCTGGAACCTGGTACAGGCAGTTGCGTAACAGACACAGCGCCCTGGAAATCATCTGCTTTTGAATTCTTACCTCGCCATAGGGGGGTTAGCCCCATCTTGCTTTTTGAAATGGCAGATTCTGGGTGGAAGGTGCTGGCTTGGCCCAAAGCTCTTGAGAAGTGTTCATCCACTACTGACCCAATGTCTCCCTGGAAATAAGTGAAAAGGACACAGCGAGAGTTAAGGTACTCCATCTCGGCAGGCTGGTCTTTCTCCTCCTCCTCCTCCTCCTCATCCTCCTCCTCCTCCTCCTCTTGTTTGCTGGGAAGGGTGATTTCCAGAGAGTCCTGCATCTTGCTGTATACCGCTAACTTTTTCTGGGATGGAATAAACAAAACAACAGTATCAAAGACAGTTTGTAAAAAAAAAAAAAAGCATTAATCAGTTAACTTTTCACTTAAAAAAAATCTAAATATTCACATGTTTGCAAACTGATGCTTCTACATCTGCTTTATTCCATTATTTCCCTCCCCCAAACCTGTTGCCACCTTCTACACTAAGAAAAAAGAAAAAAAATCTGTCATTCCAAATCTGGCAAAGAAAACAGTTCATTATCAAATTGTAGTATTTTCAGTGTCAGACAGAATTTGGGTTTTGTTATTTCTTTGGTTAAAGCACAGTGGCACATTCTTTTCAGTATTTCTCCTCATTTTTGATTGGATGCTAACAGTGACATTATAGCTTAAGACAGAGAATGGACAAGAGGAGATCTAACTGTCCTGGGGAAGGGTGGAGAAGAGGAGAGCTTTACATAAGTGAAATAAATGGAAATAAAACAGGAATGCAGCATCTTATAAAAGGATTTGGCAGCTATACTTAACTTATTTCTCAAAAATCAAACCAAAATGACAAAATAAGTCTGTGTGAAGATCCATTTCGCATGGAACATATTTTTCAGATGTTCTGCAAACCACCATTATCATAGAAAGAAAAAATATTTTATTATGGCTTACTGAAAATAATACCAAATATGAACAAGGACTTTCTCAAAAATGAGAAAAGTTTGGAAATGTGAAATATTTTCACAGATGATCATCACTACAGTACTAATTACACTGGAAACACTTCTCAAATCTTGGTTTATTTCCTCACTCAATCTTGATAGTTATTACTGTTAAACTTAAAGACAAAGACACCAAGTCATCAAAGAATTAAAAGATCTGATGAAGTTCAGGAAATATGGAAAGGGGAGCCACAGCATATCATAAGGTGCATGTGTGTGCGTGTGTGCTGCTGTGTGTGTGTGTGTGTGTGTGTGTGTGTGTGTGTGTGTCTTGGGTCTAAATGTTTGTGCCCAGGAAATGTGTTGAAGGGTAAGAGAAACATCTCTAATGAGAAGGAAAAGTCAAAATATATACTGTGATTTTTTTCTTAGCATTAACCTTTTACTTGTTTCCCTTTTCTTCCTTTTTAATATTCTTTACAAAGTGTACCTTTTTGTTAACAATTGCTTTGATGCGCATTACTTTTTAAGAGACAATGCTAAAATCTCATGAAATCCATAAACGCTTTAAATTACATCAACAAAACAATCTTTTGTCACATCATTTCTCTTATTTCAGAGGAAAAAAATATGTTCTGGAAAAATAAATATAAACTTAAAAAGGGAAATATAAATTTTAAAAGCCTTGTTTATGTTATCAAATCATATAACTAATATATATCCCAATTATATGCTGCAATTATTAGTTTTTAATCTATAGCCAAAAATATAAATTTATCATCTGATAAGTTGGTTGTCTTCTATAAATGAAAATTTGAGATTTTTTTTGAGAACTTTAACTCTATTATAACGTGCTGATTACTAAGTCAAGAATATTATTTGTGAAAGCACGTATTCCTTTTAACTTAAAATTTGTGTCAATGTGTCTATCATCTGTCAGAGAATAGATTATTTATTTACCTCTTGTGTGGTGATATATCTACTTGATATACAATTCTATTTACTGCTTATATTTCTTAAGTCTGTTTTTGCACATATTTGAATGTATTTATACTTACATTCTATAACAAAATATCATAGTAACATAGATTATGTATAAAATTAATAAGTTGAACTAAATGACTACTAATTTTGAGTTCTATTATAAAAGTAAACAAATATGGTTTATCACAAAATCACAGTTCTGTTTCCCTGGGTGTATATTTATCCAAAAGTGTACACTATCACAACATATGAAAACACTTTTTCCTGAATATTCTGTGAAATTAGGAAAAAAGTTTTTATATTATAAGGAAATTAAAATTGATATACAGTGGTTCACTGACCACAAGGGCTCATTATTACACACAAAACTGATTTTTGTTCTTGCCATTATGCCTAGCTCAGCATTCATTTATGAGTTGTGCTTTGCATATATTTTTTCATTCATTTGATTTTAAAATGTATTCTTTCAAAAAGACCCCTGCCTGTGTTAATTACCCAAATAAGCCCAAGTGTTTATTTTACCCTCAACAGCAATTATT
Organism: Megascapheus bottae; assembly: GCF_031878675.1. NCBI lineage: Eukaryota > Metazoa > Chordata > Mammalia > Rodentia > Geomyidae > Megascapheus > Megascapheus bottae. The sequence continues at coordinate 79,364,650 of NC_143509.1, read as the reverse complement.
TCTTAAATGTAATAAAGTCATATGTGTGTGTATGTATAAGATTTGAGAACTGAAAGTCCAGATACAAATGAAAAACAGCATTATAATCAATAAAAGCAGTCATAAAATATCTTAAATATTAAATGATGACAGTTGAATTTTATGATATAGATGAAATTCATTCTATTTAAGGCAGAATAATTTTCTGAATAGTATGTATGTTTGTTGGATAGTTAAATAGAAAAAACAATTTCTCTTTAAAAGTACATAATCTGGCAAACACTGGTGGCTCACACAGATAATCTTAGCTTCTCAGAAGGTTGAGATCTGAAAATAGTGGTTCAAAGCCAGACAAGGCAGGAAAGTCCATAAAACACTTATCTCTGATTAACTATCTGAAAACCAGAATGCAAACTGTACCTCAACGTGGTAGAATGCTATCCTTGAGCCCCCCGCCCCCCCCCCCCCAAAAAAATACAGGGACAGCACTCAGGGCCTGAATTGAAACCCTACTACCAAACCAAAAAGAAAAAAAAAAAAGGAAAGAAAGAAAGAAAGAAAGAAAGAAAGAAAGAAAGAAAGAAAGAAAGAAAGAAAGGAAGGAAGGAAAGGAGGGAAAGAGAAGAGTACACAGTTTTCAGTAAGCAATGTGAGAAAAGTGAAAACTGTCATTGTAACAAAATATCTGTCATTGATCTCTTTTTAAAAATTATTCCCTGTCAATGCATGCACCAGTTCATTATGTTGTTTCTTTTTCTTGAGTATGTAATATATCTGTTTACACTTATATAAATACGTGCTCCAAATATTCCCTTTGGGTACTGCAAACATCTTTAGTTCTGAAAAAGTGAGCATAGGACATAAGGCAAGATATATGAATATTTAGCATCCCAACTTGCACAACTTTAGATAAAATTGGGTTACTTTTCACTAACTATAGAGGTTCAGGTTAAATATATTTCCAACACATTTGTTTTAACATGACAACCAATAGTACTAGTTAAAATAAGAATATGAAAGTGTCAAAAGGGCTCATTAAGCTACATAAAATGATCATTAAACTTAAATAAATGCTTTAAAATTAATTGAGAGCAAGAGAAAAACGGATACAAAAGTTAAATAGCAATTGACTCATGATAACATTTAAACCACCCTAATTTTCTTCAGAGATACTTGACCCTCAGTTACTTTCTGTAGCTATGGTTTGGTAGTTACAAGGAAATTATTTGCCTTTTTTTACCCAACATACTTCTTATTTGTACTTTTGCTATGATCTGTGTTAACCTGATGCTCACTTTTTTTGGAATAAAATATCTCAACTGTTAGAGTCAAACTCTATGCATTAAAATCTAGACATTCAGAGTCAAGATAAAAATATAATATAGAGCTGGGCCAGGTGGCTCACTCTTGTAATCCTAGCTACTCAGGAGGCTGAGATCTGAGGATCAAAGTTCAAAGCCAGCCCAGGCACGAAAGGAGCCAAGACTCTTATCTTCAATTAACTTCTAAAAAATAGGAAGTGGGTCTTGGCTCAAGGGTAGGGCGGTAGCCTTGAGCAGAAGAGCTCAGGGACAGAGTCCAGGCCGAGTACAAGTTCCAGGACCCACAATATATAATTTCTTATTTTCCTCAAAATGAACAATCAGTTCATAAAAAATCCTAATTTCTCATAAATATTCATGGCTATTTTAAAAGACCCTGAAGAACTGTTAACAAAACCAAAATCATCAAAATAAGGACTCCAGGTGGGTGTAATTTAGACACATACACCTTTGCATTGCATTGCAACTGCACTGTAATAGCAACATTTTCCCAAGATGATTTGAGGATGGAGTAGAGTAAAATGTTGCCAATTGACGAACATAATGTGGATACATACAAAGGCATAAAGCAGTAGAGTGAAGGGCAGCCGAAACCAAAAGCCACTATCTCAAGACTGGCTGGTAGGCTCCAAAGAAACAAACTGTAGCAGGAATGTACAAGGAAAAGAAATTATCTGATGAGAAAAAGAGAGAGATGGGGGAGAGGGGATCGTGGGGGGGGGGGAGAATGAGAGAGAGAGAGAGAGAAAGAGAGAATGACTCTTCTGTCAGAGCCAAATGCCCCAACTCCCCAAGGTTTAAGCCTGGAAAAGGCTAAATTATTAGTGTGCATATGTGGAAGCTGTTTTTTTTTTTAAGGAAACAAAAGTATTTTCATGAAATCATTGAACATTTAGAAAAAACTTTCTTTTTTACTGCTATCTCCTTTAAATGCAATGATTATTTATGTCTAAAACATCACCTAAACCTCAAAAAAAAAAACATTACTCCAGAGTAAATGCATCAAATCCATAAAAGGAATCCCTTTCTCTTTGATTATACTTTTAAAAATTTATTTGTACAACATACTTTTTAAAAATATATCTCTTGGAAAAAACCAAGATGTTGTTCTAAGATACTCTTAGAAAATATGTATATTGTTTCATTAACTCTCTCTGACACACACATTTTTAGCCAAAAAGTTATTACTAATGTACATATATAAAACCTAGTTGTACAGGACCAGGATCACCGAAGTAGAAAGTGGATGACTACAAAGAATGTGCTAGCATAAATAGACTGAGGAGAATGAGTGTATTTATTTTGGCTAAATAAACTAATTCAATCCATGGATACCATCCCCATTCTAACAAGAAGAGTCTAGGGTTATAAGATTTAAAAACTAGTTTAAACATATTAAATATATGAGAGATAAGCTATTAAGAAATGCGATGATTTTTCTAAAGCATAGTTCTTGATGGCACTGAACTTACACATTTGAAAATACATTGGCCCTTTGGCTGTCAGATACATACTACAGCTGCCTACAACCAGAAATCCTATTTTGGAAAATGTGAACCAATTTAGCTTGTAAGAAATAGTCACACTTCATGATTCTAGGCTTATTTTTGTCTGCTTGGGATTTTTTTTTAAATTCTTAATAGTAGAAAGAAGCAAACCAAAAATAATATTGTTTAACCTGATGTCTGATGTGCGCAACTTGTATAAATGCCCTTTAAATGATTCTGGTCATAAAAAGTAACCTACCACCTCCACAAATGAAAATTTTCCACTTTTTATGAAGTTTTTTTAAAAAAATGTGCCACAGGCTTAGAAGCAATTTCAAAATTTGCATTCCCAAAATGTTTTAAGCAATGATCACATCATTAGAGTATGTCTTCTTACTCATTTCAACTACTTTGGATGAAACGAGTTTCTGATGTATAAATTTCTGGTATGTGTACATAATCCTGTGACTAGACTTAGGTATGATGCATTCAAATCATTCATTCATTCATTCATTCATTCAATCCACTGCCAGTTAATTCTTATTTTGTGTCAGCAATTGTGCAAACATTTGGATATATGAAGGTAAACAGCATATATCATCCCATAACTGAAATTGCTCATGGCTGGAAAAAAAAATTGAAAGGACCACAGTAAATAAAGAGAGCCCTGTGGTTTATCCAGATGATTAACTGTTATTTCTCACAGTAGCTAACATCCCATTTTTTTTAAATGAGCAAAGTAGGGCAGGAACATTAAGAAACCTATGAAGTGAATTCTACTTTGTAAGGTAACTGATATAAGTAGAAAGTAAGGCAATGAAACTCTATAGCAAGGAAAATGGCAAAGAGGAGCTCATCAAAGTGTCTGAACAAGTCAAGGAACCTTTTAGCCCTGAGCTTGCCTTTCCGAAAATGAAATATTTTTATTGGATTGCTTCAGAGGTTTCATCCAACTCTATATACTAATAAGCAAAATGCTGGAGCTCTAGACAAATTCACACTTGATTTTGTTTCTTACTTTGGCCACCTCTTTTGATTTTGCAAAATCCTGGCCAAAAATAATATCTACATACAATTCCACACTTATTCATTTCCAGATGGGGGCCATCTAAGCTCAACTGCTAGAAATTGGTTATGATACATAAGAAGATATATCTTTAGAGTCCTGCTACTCTATCCTCCAAGGAAGAGTAATTTAGCATCCTAAAATGGTAACAGTTTTAAGACAATAGGACACCTCTTGAGATTAGGTCATTTTTTTTCTCTACTAATATTAGAAAATGAGTGAAAAATAGTTCAAAGTTACACCAGCTCAGACCACACTAGTAAATCACTAGCATGAATCTTGTATCTATTGAGAGATGTATAAATATGGCATTTACGAGTTGTTCTCACAGCTGTGTGGGCCTAATGGTTCAAGGCACTCTCAGGGTTGTCCTAAATGAGTAGCCAAAGTAGAAAAACAGCTGTTTAAAGAGGTGTGCTTTGAAAGGTTCAGGGTAGAACTTTGCCAGAAATTACTACCCTCACTGTCTCTACCACAGCCTTGAAGTCAACTATTAGAGTTTGTTTCTCAAATTTAAAAAAACACATTTCTAGAGATATCTTAAATTATTATCTATGACTAGCATTTTTGTTAAAAGATAGCTTGAAACAGAGATTGTGAGTATGAAATCTAAGTTAAGCACCACAATGTGAAATGAATCCATATTTATTGCAAAATTATTTTAATCTAATATAAATTTGCTTTACGATCTTCCATAAGCATCAATTGCATTAATTTCTTTAATCCTCCTTGAAAATTGTTGCTGCACCAATAAAGATACTACAAATATACATTCTATTCAACATGGTCAGCTCAGTGTCTCTCCTGAAGTAGCATTAAGAGATGTTGTACAAGAGAGCAAGGCTACTACTCTTTCCCTAAACATTTGTCATGTCATCATCATCTTGAACTCGGCCAAATGGAGGACTTTACCATGTGGTTGATCAAGTAGGATTTCCTTGCATTTGTCCAAAACCCCTCCTCTAAAACTGAAGTCACTGTGCCATGGTATTGGCTTTTTGATGAACATACTTTACTATGGATGCTTTTATGTTCTATTGCACTGCTTATTCTGTTTGACTGCCAGGGCCAGGAGTTCAGTTATTTTAAAGTTTAACTTCCTGTAGTTTTGAATTCTTCTGGTTGGGAAGTTACTGGGAACTTGCAACTGTGGAGGGGTTTAAGCTTTTAAGAGTTGGCAGTCGTTAATTTGTGTATTGTGGAATTACAGGGACTGCACTTTGTCAAACAAGCCCTATATCAATCCTTAGAAATACACTTAAGCCTCAGTTACAGTTGCAAGAAAAATCTTATCCCTTAAACAATTTGTATGCTAAAATAATTTGTGTTATGATTGTATTCTTTCTCCTTTAATGAATCTAATTGATAAATCAGAATAACAGTGAAATATGTGGCACTTAAAATTGTCAATATAACTTCTGGTCTTCTATCTTAAATAAATGTTCATTTGCTAAGTGAGTATTCTGCCTCATCAACAAGAGATGCAACATAGATAGTAAAAGTCATTAGCATAATAGAAATGCTTGCAAAAGGCCTTTGGAATGCCTCAACTTAAAAGAAAAAAAGCACACGACCAAGGACTTGGAAAGATTCTCAAACTCCAAGGCCAAAGAATCTACTGCATATTAATCTTCTTTATAAAAAAATGTTGATTGGGGGCACTAAATACAAAAATAAGTCCATTTTGCAATAGCCAAAGAGAAAAAAAAATTCCTTCGGAGAGATTGCCTGGCATGGTGGAAAGATTCTGCACCTGGTTCACGGGCAAGTTTGGGACCTGGAGGTCCTAATTTTGTCATCAATCAGTTTTGAAATCTTCATTATGTTGACCTTATGTACATGCAATTTGCCAGATGTAAGCGGAAAGACTAAAGTGTAATTTTTCCATAATTTTCCCATGACACACAAAATCCTAGCGATGTTTCATGATTTAACCAAGGTGGCAGAGTACAGAAAGAGTTTGAAATTTTTCCAAACAGAACTGCAGCACTGCATCACAAGTAAATCCAATTCTTTTAAGTGAAAGCATGCATACACACTGAGCCAGCTGTTACCCTCAAACAGAATGGCATAAATATGTGCTAGCACATATCAAGCTTGAAATGTGATTGTTAAGAAAGAAAAAAAAAAACTTTTACATAACTAGAATTTAGGGACTGTGCTCTGCTTTTGTCATCTCACATATAAACTACAAAATTCTAAAAACCTAACATACCTTCCCAATTTTAACATTATGGAATGAGGAAGAATTTTGACAACAGACTGACAGAAGAAATTTACTGGGTATAAAAGGGATCTATGATTTCACATTAAGGCCCTTGATTTTTCCTGACACATATTTCAATCCGTTCTACTGGCTCTTACCATCAGTGTTACACATACAAAATGAACTCTATTTTTTCCTGACAGCTCTGGAGCTTGAACTCAGGTCCTGGGCACTACACTGTCCTTGAGGCTCAAGGCTACTCTTGTATCTACCACTTGAGCCACCACTCCACTTCTGATTAGCTGGAGATGCATCTCATGGACTTTCCTGTCTGGGCTGGCTTTGAATCCTGTTCCTCAGATCTCAGCCTCCTGAGTAGTTAAGATTAAAGGTGTGAGCCACTGGCCCATAGCCTAAACACTTTTTTATACACATCCAGCCAGTGGCATCCACCTTCGGAGCATGTGCTGAGATGCTCAGTCCCAAGTTCTCCAAAGAGATGTTAAGAATGGTGGACTCAGCAGGACCTGGGTTACTTGTCATCCCTCACGAATTTTGGGCTCTATAAGGCATAGTGATGTTTGCACACACTCACACTCAGAGTTAATATCTGGGACTATAACATTTGCTCTTCAGATATTTACAGATAACTTTTTAATTCATTTATCCCACTAGAGTTTATATAGATGGGACTTATTACGTTTGTAAATACTTGCCAACTATATGAGATTTTTCAATACAAAACTTCAATTGAAAGCTAACAGTGTATGTGTGTAGAAAAATGAAGAAAAAGAATTTCAGTTATCATGTATTGGGAGAAAAATAGGCCTATCGTTAAAATCCATCATGAACCAATTTTGACACATTGATTTATAAGGAATACAGAGCTGGGGATATAACTCAGTGGTAAAATGTCTGCTTGGCATGTGTGGGGCCCTGAGTTTGATCCTCTGTACTGTAAAACACAAAAGAAATCATACAAAAGAGTCATATAGAGCTGATAGGGGAAAACCTCCATCAAAGAATACATTCCTACAATTAAATGCAGAAGTAGTAAAAACAAACAAAAAACTATAGTGCTCTCTTTTCTAGCATTTATAAGTGACCTTTGAACTCGGTGACTATTCTCTATTTCTGTTTTTCTTTTCTGTCTTAACAAATCAGTCTTTCAAATGCAATATGAATTATATCCCTTATTTTTGTCTCCCAGGCAAGATGCTATTAGGGGTCACTTCCCATGTACGGAGAAAACAATCTTCATGGATAATAATGATAAAACCTTATGGAATGCAAAAACAACCAAAATATGTATTCTCAGATGACTGCATGAGGGCCAAGTCAATATTAGTCCCACTTCACCCACGCACTGCATAGTCTAAAAATGTTGTCAGCCTGATAAGAATTCCTGATTTACTTTTTTCTCCAATAGAAAATATAGGTCATCAAAATAAACTCCTGACAGTAAAAGAACAGTAGTTACTGTCAAATCTCTATTCATTTTACTGACCACTAGTAGTCAGTTTCTTCACAAAGAAAAAGCAGAGCTCTTGAATGAGCCAATTTACTTAACATGAAAATTTCCAAACACATCTCTCAACTCAGACAAACATTTCCTTAAGGGCTGTTTACAGAAGCTCAAAATATAGCAGAAGTTGATCACTGGGCAACACAGCCATGTAGACAATTAAGGATTTTCTTTCCCCTCCCTCCTTTTTTTTTTTCATTTTTTAAAGCTCATTCTCCAGCTTGTTGATGGACTGAGCCAAAGAATGGAATTTGGGGGCTGCAACTAAGTGCTATTGCAAAAGCAAGATAAAGTACATGGAGTCATTTCTTACTGAAAACAAACGTACTATGATACAATTTTTCTAATAGATCATAATTTCAGCAAAAATTACATTAAAACAGATTCATACTTTAATGAGCCTCATGTCACAGATTTTCAAATAAACCATCTTAATTCCGAGTGTTAGTTCCTGCTTTTTAGTATTTTTTTTTAAAAGAAAGTATCCCTCTTCACATTTAGAGTCTGTTGCTCATCCACAGTCCAACTGGCAAATGAAGGCTTCTGAGGTATTAGAAAGGAAAGAATACTTCATCCAGTGCTGAGAACTACTAATACCAGCAGCTTCTTTGCCTTACTTGCCTCACTTAAATTTATGTGTCTATTATATTTGATATATGTCAAAGAAAAGCAAACAGCCATCTAAAATGTATCCATTTCCTGTCACCATACATCACCGAATATTTCCCATCTTTCTCCTCAGAAGTCATTGTGCTTTGAAATAATAAAGCTGCTAAATATTAAAATCAATGAACATAAGAAAACAAGGCTCTTTCCTCCAGGCTCCCTCAGTGTTAAGTCAGGTAAGTTCGCTGGACCCTTCAGGCAGCAACTGAATTTTACAGCCAACTACATTTTAAACAAAACTACATTTCTTATTGCTTATTTCCAAAAAGCACTACACGTGTAGAATAGGAAAAAAAAAAAAAAAGACGGAGAGAATGTCCAGATTCCGAGAGCTGGTGAATACTACGGTTCAACCCTTAAGGTCTGAGTAAAACATAGAGTTTTGAAGAGATGAACAAGATCAATCAGTTCTGCCGCTCATAATTCAGCATTCACTAAGCACCATAGTTTGAGGAAGACCAGCCCCTGGTCACAAACACACTTTCGCATATTATGATATATATATATGTATATGTATAGCTGCAGATATTACAAGGATAACTAATCTTGGGTGCACTTGCTCTTGTGTCCAGCGTAATATCCCAGGGCACTTCGTTTTCAGTTCTCTGGAATCCTACTCCCTCTTCCAAAAGTAACTCCGTCATCTCCTACCTAGCTCCAGATCCGTTTCTATGGTCAGTATTTTCAGTCCCCCTGGCATGGCGGAGCCCCCCTAATTTAGAGATTCAAGGTTTACCTCTTGAATGGGATCCACAGACTGAACACGAGACAAGCAATGGTCTGTAGGTGGGGTGAGGAAATGAATGAAGAGCCTCAGCATCCCTCGTTTCTCTAAACCACAGCCATTAAAAAAAAAAAAAGTTCTAGAAACACTTACTACAGGTTACATCAGACCGATGGCCCACCTTAAAAGTCTCGGCAAGGTCAATCGTCTGAGCTCACTGGTCAGGTAGCTGGGGCTACCTTGGCCGCAAACACTTCCTCCTCGACTCCAGAAAACCCTGGACCTCGCTAGCATTCCAGAGGAAGAAGGCATTGGCTTTTTAAAGGAAGTTTACTCACAGAGTCCTGAAACAGATGCCCTGGGTGAACGCGCTTCAAAGATCTGAAATCCTGACATCCGGGGTGGCGAGAGCCCAGCAACCTCTGAGCTGGGGTGACCACAGCTCCACTGACGCCCCCCCTCTACGTCTCCCTCTTCCCCCCCACCCCTCAGCCAGGTACTGCCTCCCCGAGATTCCCCACCCTCGCGGCCCTCCCTGCTGCCGGGGCTCCTGTGCGCCGCAGGCTCTCCACGCCAGGGCGCTCCCGCGGCCGCCGGGGCATCCTCGGTGCCACCCATCCCCGCGGGGACGCTCGTCCCACCGCGGGGAGCCCCAGAACCGATACTCCCGGTGCCCCTCGCCCCCGCCCCCGGACGGCTGCCCGGTCGGTGACTCACCTGGCCAGGTTGGGGAGCCGGATGATAGTAGGCTGTAGGACAGGTTGCGGCTGCCACGGGGTTGGGCAGATACTGGGACGCTCCATACGGCTGGGGGTGATACATCACCTCCGCACAACTCATGGCAGCAGGGGCAGCGGCGACCCCCGAGTGGCGGCCGTGCGCACTGGTTCCCGAGGCGCCGCTGCCCGCGCCTCCGCCCGCGTCGCGGCTCCGGCTCTGGCCGCTACTGCAACTGCGGCGGAGGCGGATCCTCCGCGGCCTTGGGCTGCGCGCCGGGCGCGGGCTGGGGAGGGGTGGGCACTCGGATGCGGCCCGGGCGCGGGCACCTTCATCTTCAGCCCCTCCGGGTGCCACCTCCCTCCCTCCCCCCCGCCCCTTCCTCTCCTCCCGCGTGCTTTACGCGAGCGCAGCTCCGGGACGCCACGCGGGTGCGGGACCCTGGCTTAAGACACCCTGGAGCCACCGCTGCCCCTGCCGGGGGTGAGGAAGCCCAGGGGAGCCGGGACACTGGTTGGCGTCTACACCCTGCACGCCCCGGGCTCGTCCTATCACCGGCGATCGGGGCTGGGCAAGGACCCAAAGGCAGGGGCGGGGGGGAGAAGCTTACAGGGGGTAGGGGAGGTTGACTGGGGAGGGAGAGCACTTTGCCTTTCCAGGCTCTGAGTTGATTTGTAACCCACCCCCTCCCCCATTCCTCACCCCACACCTACTCGGGGAGCTGGTGGGCGGGTCGCCCGTGGGTGGGGGAGGGTGGGGGAGACCCTGGGGAAGGCTGGCTGCGGATTGGAGCAAAGTTTGCAGCCCTCCCCGCCCTCCTCCCGGGATGGGACGCGGCTGGGAGGGGAATGGTATGTCAAGGATTCCGCGCCCTCCGAGCTAGGCTGGTTCCCACCCTGGTCTTTGACACCCATCACCTGACCTCCACCCAGGCTAGGGTTTCTCAATTCCTAGAAACTTCCCGCCCCCCTCCCCACCAAGATCATCAACTCAGAACCTAATCACACCTAAAGAAGGCTCCTCCATTCAAAATAGCCAGATGAGAAAGGGAACGAAGTTCTGGCAAGTGTGTGCATGTCAAAGAATGCACCGCAAGTTCATCCCCCCCCTCCGCCCCCTCTACAAGCAAACCTCCGCTTTGAATTTACAACTTCATGGCAAGCATTTTTCGTGGGCTCGCTTTTTCCTTTTCTGTTTTCCGTACAGCAGTAGAATGCATTGGGCTACTCGTCAACTATTCCAATAGAAGTCCTGTTTATTTGCAAGTGGCTTTTAACCCTATCTAAGACGAGCAGGAAAAATCTGTACACATATAAATATGCACTGATACAATTGTGGAAAAAGAATAACATTTATTTTTTTTTATTACCAATAAGCGATCTCCAGCTGTCTGGTCTTTACCTCTTTTGGAAGAACACCAATCTGTGTGACAGAGAAATCTATCTTTTCTTTTTCCCTCAGAAGAAAATTCGGTTTGGAAACAAAGGCACAGCTATGACAGTGAATTTTGTTCCCCTACAATTGAAGCCTTAAGACATCCCCCCACCATGCCTATGTCCATAGACAGACCTTTAAAGAAGTAATAAAGGTTCAATGAGGACACGAGATAGGGTCTACTCAGACAAGATTGATGTCCATCTTTCTTTCTGTACCCCATTCAGTTTCTTTCTCCCTCCTTCTCTCACTCTTGTTTTCTGGCCTACTACAGGAGAAAGGCAAGTTCAAGTAAAGCACCTGTTTACAAGTCAGGAAGAAAATTTTTAAAAAGGGGGAGGAGAGGGTAACCAGGGAATCACCCCAAACCAACACTGGCTGAACATTGATTTTGGATTTCCTGCTTCCAGAACTGAGAAACAAATAAGTTTTTGATTTTCCACTGTCCCAATCAGAGAGTTTTCTAACACATACCTATGTATATATGTATACCTACACACACACACACACACACACACACACACACACACACACAGAAATACACAAACTATAATACTTTTGCTACTCCATAGTGGCTTTTATTCACTTGCTCATTTCTACCCACTGAATATTGAATGTTATCAATTGAATGCTTTTTCCCTTAGTTCACCCTCCTGGATAGAGCCTCTTTCTAGTGCTCAGTCCTATTGATTACATTTCTTTCTACACAGATTCTTAATTTTCTCAATATGTCTCCCTTGGAATCCTGAAGAGGCTCCTTGCTGATTCCCAGGGCCTCAAGTTCAAATTTATTCTAAACCATTCTTCACAGTTTACAATCCTGTTTGGTTTTTTGTGTATGCTGTACTGAATTTGAACCTATAGCCTCATGCTTTCACTTGTTTGTTTGCTCTACCACTTGAATCACACTTCCACTTCCAGCTTTGAGTTGATTAATTGGAGATAAGAATCACACCCATGGACCATGGCTCACCTCTGTAATCCTAGCTATTCTGGAAGCTGAGATAAGAAGATCGTGGTTCAAAGTCAGCCCAGGCATGAATATCCTTGAGACTTTTATCTCCAATTAACCAGAAAACCAGAAGTGGTGCTATGGCTGAAAGGAGGAGAGCACTAGCCTTCAAATGGACATCCTGAGATCTCACCCTCCTGAGTAGCTAGGGTAATAGCTAGGATAATAGGTGTGAGCCACAAACACTCAGACAACAACCTTATTTTTAGTACTCCATCCACTGCAAATCTAGTGGTTTCCTAGAGGTTTCCTGCCTCTTTAAAAAAAAAATCCTCACCTCCCTATAATCTGCAGTTCCAATTCTTAATCATTCAATCTAGCATATAGACATGTGACCATATCCTACATGTATAGAATCATCGTGCAGATGTTCATGATTTGCAGAACCTGATATCAACAGCCAGCCCCTCCTCTATCTCTGTCTTATTTTTTACAGTCATCTTTTAAGACTTCCAAAGGAGACCATCCCCATGCATCTACTGTCAGCAGCTGCAGAACTCCACGGATATTATGCTTATCATACTGTTAATTAACAACTGAATCAGAAATTGCTATAGTCATGTCTCCCCAACATGACTATAGCTGCTTGAGAACAGGGGTGACTTTTATCTTGGAATCTCAGTCATATAATTCTAGGCTTAATAAACATTCATCAACTAACTTATTTACAAAAAAGGGAAAAGAGACAGTGATTAGTAGAAGGACTTACAAATTCATGAGAGATCTAAGCAAATATGAAGTCTTTGGAAAGTCACAACAGAACATGGTGCTAATTGTGCTTCAGACTTTCTATTCTGGAATAGAATGAACACATCTTGGTGAGATGAAATAATTTAAGAGGCTAGAGGGTAAAATGACTACATTAGGCCATGATTCTGGTTTGTGTGAGGGCAGCCTTTCCCCAACACTCTACCTAATGCCTTTATCTTCAAATAATCTAATGTATTAATTATTACTACTTTGCACAATGATGCATTCACTAATTGCCTCCTCCACTACCCTCATGGAGGAGAGTCTAGTCTCCACAAAAGAGGCAGAGGTTGTTTCTACCTCACTCAACCCCCACATTTATTATTGAAGAGATGTCAGATTCTATTTATTGACTGAGAAAAGTGAAACTAGAACTAAGGTCAATGCCTGTCCTTATTGCCATAGCATGCACGTGTCCCAAATATTTAGTTGTGTCACAAATACATAATGCATCCATATTAAACAGCATAAAATCAGCCTGGGAGGGTTTGGCAAATCATACCTACAAATACATACCTACAAATACATTAGTTATTTTTTTGAAAGATTTATTAACACTGTTTTTGTTTTGTTTTGTTTTGTTTTGTTGTGTTGTGTTGTGTTGTGTTGTGAGTCACTGGGCTTGAACTCAGCTTGGGCGCTGTCCCCAAGCTCTGCAGCTCAAGGCTACCGCCCTATCCTTGAGCCAAGTCCCACTTCCCGTTTTCTAGAGGTTAATTGGGGAGAAAAATCTCAGGTCCTTTTGTGCCCAGGTTGGCTTTGAACTTTGATCCTCAGATCTCAGCCTCCTGAGTAGCTAGATTACAGTCATGAACCACTGTACCTGGCTAACACTGATTTCTACATATTTCAAATGTCATGTTTAACAAACTATTTTTATATTTTTAACAAATGTGTTTTTTATATCTCCATTTATTCTATATTGCAATGTAGTTTAAAATGAGCACATAAAAATAAATTTTGCCCAGAATTAGAATCTAGAATGACAGATATATACATAAGAGGAGAGCTTGTGAAACTCTACCATTTGAGGTGGTTCATTTAAAAAGTTAAGACTATTTCTCTAAAGTAGAACTAAGTTGAAATTCTGGTAGGAGGTGAGATGTAACCGACCCACTTATCCTAAGCAGATAGTCAACATTTTTGACTAGTAAAGTATCAAAAAGCATCACCTCATTTAAAGATTTCATTGTTTAGGCAAGTAGATTACCTAATGAAAGGATCTTTAGAGATGGTGGCAGAACTAGAATCAAAGCCCCTTATCTTTTCATTCTTGGATCAATCTTCTTCTTATAAAGCCCTTGGAAAGATTCTCTAAGTAAATATATGTATACTTACATAATTATAGATATGTGAACATAGTCATACATATTTATGGAAGCATGCATTTATAAATACACAAAAGGAGACTTCCTGTTAGATTTCTATTTAAATGGAGGGGAGAACTTAAGAGGTATATAAGCCAAGCCAATCATATTTTGCATTAGTAACTTGCTCAGATCAGAAAATTAAACCCGACCACTAAGATACTCTTGCTATAGTGTACAGAAGAGCAATAGGTTAGAACTTGATTATGTGGGCGTCTCAGTGAATGTTTCTCCAAGTATTTGCTACTCATCTTGAAGCACTCTTCACCATTCTGTTCTGATGCAGAATCCAAGCCTACCTATATATTTACCTATTATTCTTTTTTTTTATCCAAATCACACAAATAATAGCAAAAATCACAAATGACCCTTAACGTTCTCAATTCTTCTGATTCAGGAGTTCATTCTCATTGCATTTTCAGTACCATTGACCAAGCTTCTTTGAATAGACTCAAAGTTCCAGGTGTAATTTATTGAGCTGAATCTCCAAAGTTAATTTTCAGTAGAGAAGTAAATTAGAGTGAGTTTTTCATGTATCAGAGTGTGAGGGTAAAAAATGTGGAATATTATTTACAATAAGACATCATAGATTTGTATGGATATCTCAACCTGTATATCAAACTGCTCTTCTCATCTGTCGTTAGTCACCAATAGCTAGCTTTTGGTCATTCCTCCGTCCTCACTTTAATCTCCTGAAAATATACCCAGCTCTAAGATTTCTGACTATAAGAAATATGTGTGCATCTTATCTATTCCACACATTACATGATTGTTCTAGGCAGAAGAGCATTTCCCTTGGCCCCCACACCCAAGAGATCATTACTCTGATCTCATGGAACTCATGAATGTGTTTGAGTGAGTTATATTGAAATAATATTTCATTTTGAAGCCCAGGCTGGTCTCATACTCACTATGGAGCCCAGAATACTTCTAACATGTGAGGCTCCTGCTTCAATCTCCCTGGAGCTGAGATTTACAGTACATGCTTCTCTATCCTATTTGAGATACATTATCTTACATGGCAAAAGGGAGATTAGATGATGCTAGATTAAGTCTGTCTATGAGTGGATCTTTTTTTACGTTCAATAGGAGACTCAGTACTCACTTCTTTCTCTCATTGGCTAATACTCTACTAACTGAGCCACACCTCCAGCACCATTGTGAGTGGATCAAAGGAGAAGGAGATAACCTTGATTATCTGGCTGAGCCCAATGTGATCACCAAGGTTTTTTTGAAAAGGAAACTGGAGATTCAGGAATCAGTGTCATATTGATGCAAAGTTTTTTTTTTGTTGTTGTTGTTATTGTTGTTTTGTTTTCCTTGTTGGTTGTGGGGCTTGACCCCAGGGCCTTGGTGCTGTCTTAGAGGTCTTTTTGCTCAAGGCTAGTGCTCTACCACCTTGAGCCACAGCTCCACTTCCGGTTTTTGAGTGGCTAATTGGAGATAAGAATCGCATAGGGACTTTTCTGCCCAGACAGTCTTCAAACTGAGATCCTCAGATCTCAGCCTCCCTGAGTAGTTAGGAATAAAAGCATGAGCTACCAGCCCCTGGTTTTGTTGGTTTGTTTGTTTAAAAAAGACTACAAGACTTAGAAAAATCATATTAAGTGAAGTAAGCCAGACATAAAGGAACTTAGGCTCAATGGTTTCCCTCATTTGTCGTAATCAGTAGAAACCTTGGGCTCTACTAGCAGAGATCTGCAATAGAGCAAAACCTTGATACAGAAGGCCATATAGTATGAAGCTAATTGGAAGAACCTCCAGGATATTGAAACAAAAGCCATATAACGAATGATTGTTGTCCTTAATGTACTATGTTGTCTCTCATCTCCTTTGCTGTCCCTTGGTTATCTCATATTGGTATAGTATCTCACTTTGTTATCTGATATATTGAATTTATTTGTATTTGGTTATTTGAAATTTGATAGGGAAGGGGGGAAAACCAAGACGGGGGGGGGAGGGGGGGGTAATGGGTACCAAGACATGTGAAAGGGTATCAATGTATGTGAATTAATGCACCTTCTATCTGGCAAATATCATGTAACCCTTTTATTAATTACAATAAAAATAAAAAATAAAAGACTACATGTCATCACTGACTTAGAAAACATAGGTATTTAAGAGCACAGAATCTAGGCTAGAAAAGCAAAAGAAATGATTTCCAATGGAGCCTCCAGATAGCATGCAGTGCTACTTACATCAGTAATGAGATGTCTTGCACTTTTGACCTCCAGAAACATAAGATAAAGAGTGAGCCTTGTTTCAAGTCACTATGTTTCTGGTACTTGGTTGCATCATCCACCGTAAAACAATACAAGTGTGTCTGAGGCAAGGGAGTCTGGAGGGAAGACCTAGGATGAAGAAACCCCTGTTGCCCCTTTGCCTAAGAAAGTGTAAGAGGGCTAACGGAAGTGGACTTCAAAGCCTGGAAGAGACTCAGACTACCTCTAAGAAAAGTGTCAATGGTGCCAATAGAATAGAAAGAAAAATAGGAGGTCCAAATTCACAGATAAAACATGAAGACTGGTATAGTGTTTGCCTAGTACGCACCAAGCCCTAGGTTCAATTCCTCTGTACCACATACATAGAAAAATCTACAAGTGGTGCTGTGGTTCAAGTGGTAAAGTAGTAGGCTTGAGAAACTCCAACTCCAAGGACAGGGCCTAGGCCCTCAGTTCAAGCCCCAGGACTGGGGAAAACAACAACAGCAACAACAAACCAAAAAACATTAAGACCTAATGCATTAACCATTGTGCTTCATGTCATCTGCGTGAAAGGGTAGTCCTCCATATTTGTCAAGGTTACTGCTTCTCTGCCCCATGTACAATAATTACTTCCTATCTTCTCAAATTTTCTTTTATCCTTCAAACTCACTTTTCTTCACTATTTCCCTTTCCATGTACTATTTTACTTCATCTCACCATGAAAATTTATTCAGATCACTAGTTATGGACCCATTGACAGGCAAACCTTACCATACTAACCTCTCCACATTTTATGTTCATGGATTTTGACCTTGTGGATTACTCTCCTTGAATGACTCTCCTCTTGATATCTTTGCAAGGCATTGTCCTGTTTTATATACTTTTAAAAAATGTAGATATTCTTTCTCAGTCTCCTTTGCTAAATCCTCTTTTCTTGAACTTTAAATATTGAGTTTGTTCCTTTCACATTCTGCTCTATATTCTTTCAATCTTTGAATCACCTCTAAATGAATGCAACATAGAAGATTAATCTCTGAACCAGAATGTTTCAAAGAATGTCTAACATTTCCAGTAAAAAATATCTTACATGGAAGTTTTAAAATTAATAAATGAGGGCTGGGAGCATGGCCTAATGGTAGAGTGCTTGCCAACCATGCACAAAGCTCTGGGTTCAATTCCTCAGTACCACATGCACAGAAAAAGCTACAAGTGGTTCTGTGGCTCAAGTGATAGAAGGGTAGCCTTGAGAAAACCCAAACAGAGTGCTCAAGCCCTGAGTTCAAGCCCAGAACTAGCAAAATGAATAAATAAATAAACTAAATAAAACAATTCCATATTATATTATTATTGTAGTTCAAATACTTAATTTATATTTCATCCCAGTAACTTTTTTTTACTCCAGAAAATTTTTGCCAGTACCCCATAATGATCTCAACAAATAATTTGATCATCATGGAAAAGATTCCCTTTTCTTAGTTCAATCAGTTATCAAATAAAGTATTTTTCATATTTAAAAAATATGCCAAATTAAAATGTGCCTAAATCCCACTTAGCAGGGTAGCATAATGCAGGCTCAGAAGGAGGGAATTTAAATCAGCTCAGCAGATAATAGATTTGTGTCTTCCATCTATTCTTAGTCTTTGCTATCAACTTAAAGATGAATATAATATTTATAATTTTTCCTCCTATCCTCTTGCATCTAAGTGAGACAGAAAGCAGAGGTTTAGGGTTGATTTACAAATACTATAAATAAAATTAGTGGTGAGCACCAGTGGCTCATGCCTGTAATCATAGCTACTCAGGAGGCTTGAGATTTGAGGATCAGGGTTCAAAGCCAGACCAGGAAAGAAAGTTTCTGTGAGACTCATCTCTCAACTAACCACTACAGAACAGAAAGTGGATCTGTGGCTGAAAATGGTAGAGCACTAGCCTCAAGCAAAAGAAGCTCAGGGACAATTCTCAGGGCCCCAATTGAAGCCATACAACCAATAAAAATATTAATAATAATAAATATATAAAATTAATAGGATAGAATTTGACTTGTATATCAAAATATGTTTATATCCCTGTCAGAAGCCTACCTTGGACATTTATAGAATATATAAAATATATTCTACATTTAAAAGTGTATTTTATTTCTAAAAGATGTATTATAAGACATCTAAATCCAGAGAGAGAGAGAAAGAGAGAGAGAGAGATGGAAGCATGATTCACAAGGTAAAGCCCTTCTCTAGAAATCACACTGCCATGAGTTCAAACCCCAGTAACCACCAAAACCCCCATAATTTGCAAATCTTTTCAAATACTCTGATGTAAAACCACAAACCAACTGGTAACATTGTGATTCAAGGCAGGCTGTGGAGTAGGACATGTGTAGATTGCACATGAGACATGCATTTAGTCATGCCTTTTGCATTACTATAGTCTATTCATCATGGAAAGAATAAATAGGTTACTCTGAAATACTGTTTTAAATATTGATGCAAGTATTCCTTGCAGGGTTGTTGTTTTTTTTCCTGATTTATTTAACATGTAGTAAATTGACTTCTCTTATTGACTCCTCTTATTATGGTTATTACATTAGAGTAATGAGGTAAAAACATACCAATACACAACTTAACCTGCAAAATAAGAAAATAAGAAGGATGGCACTGGTGGCTCACACTTGTAATCCTAGCTACTCAGGTAGTTTGAGATCTGAGGATTGAGTTTCAAAGCCAGCCCAGGCAGAAAGTTCTCATGTGACTCTTATCTGCAGTTGACTACTCAATAACTGAAAGTGGAACTTGGCCCAAAGTGGTAGAGCACTGGTCTTGAGTAAAAGAGCTCAGGGCACAGTGGCCAGGCCCTGAGATCAAGCCCCACAACTCACACAAAAAATAATAAGAGAAATGATAGATATGTTAATGGGCTAGATTTGATCATCTCACAATGTCTACATAATATATATACATATATATATATATATGTTTACACCCCATAAGTACAGGCAATTATTATATATCAAATGAAATAAAATATTTTAAGATACTGAATTATTGAAACAAGCATTCAGTAATAATTATTTATCCATGTACTGTTAACAACTTAATTACTAATAAAAATTGCAAAGCAGTATCACTCAAGTGTATAATGGGATCATCTTTTCTCATGGAAAGCAATGACATGGTAATAGTTCAGTGTGTACCTTGAATTTGTGCTTTATTTTCGTAGTAGTAATGACAGATCCAGGCTGATTCAAATCCATTCTCACTGTCAGCCTCTGACAAGTGGAACGCACTCGCTTGAAGTCTGGTCTGGTAATGAGGATGGCTCTGTCCATGGAATGGAACATAGCTAAGTCAGCCAGGGAGGATTAAACTCTTGATCTTGGCATCATTAGCACTTTGTTCTAACCCACTGGGCTAACTAGCCACAGACAAAGACCAATTGGACTAATAAGTCACAGCAGCTAGAAGGATCTGGTTTGCATTTATTTCTCATTTTTAATACATTAGTTTTATAATTTGATTTAAATATTTTAGAGTAAATGAAGCCAAAGGTCCATGTTGCTGTCATTCGGAAGACAGAAAACAGAAAACCCACACAGACTTGCAACAAGCACTAGGGACAAAGTGTCACCATTAGCTATACTCTTGCTTTGCCCAAGAGGTATTCAGCAAGAATACTGAGAGAAAAATCACAATTCTTATAATAATTTGCATTTAATAAGTATACAATTGGCTATATATTAAGGTTTCCCTCCCACTTTTAAGGCCAGTAACTTCTTAAGGGGAAAAAGAGTTAACTTTGTTATTGTTGCTGTTCCCCATTTTCATATTTTTGTTTGCTCAAAAAATGACATATACATACATCCTCAAATTTTAAAACTTAATTGAATCCCAGCAACCCACTTCATTCAGACTGTGTGCAGTGGAGAAGATATCTAAATATTACTGTTTCTGTGTTTCTCACTGCTTGGAATATATTTTTTAAAATTCCACCTACTGCCAAAGCCCATTTAAAGTAGCACCTGCCTTATCCATGGTATCCTAATGTTTGAAAATTGACTTCCTTTATAGCATTGCAATTTGTATTACCTTCACTTTATATTTGGAGACTTGATTGTATGCAATTAGAATTATTGCTCTTTATGTTGCTCTGATCATTTCAATTATGATAATTACCTCCTTTATAAAAAGATAACTTCCTTGAGGGAAAAGGCAGTTAAATACATTGCTGGTGACTCATCCAGCACCAAAGGTAAGGACTAAGTGTAAACCTGCTGAGCTTAATTTCAATTGAATAGCTCTATCTGATCTGTGAAAGCTGAATGCTGTGGAATTGTTAGTTTATCAATGTTTTCCTCATGCTCTTCCTTTGGTCTCTCAGTCAGATAAAGACATAGATGAGAAACATATTTGATATGGGTTTTACAGTTCATCTTTCATATATCTTTAAGTAGATGTCCCTATCTTTTTAAGCCATCAAATAATGGTATATTGTAGGATAATACTTTTTTGAGATTATCTAACACACTATAAACTTGATCATGATAATGGAGTAAGGAGACAATAATAATAGTGATGATAATGATCATAATCATAATTAAACTTTCAAGCGCCTACAATATTCTTGGATGGTTGTAAATGCTTTATAATATATTAGTTCATCAAATCCACAGGCACCTCACGAGACCAGAGGAGTAATTATCTCCATTATATATACTAGGAAATAAGGGTCCCATATAATCCACTGATTTGATATCATTATCTAAGCAAGCATTTGTCTGCACAGTCCATCTCGTATAAAATGTGCCTACTATGTTCAAAGTGGAGAGTGAACACTATTGATACATAATTTAAGTACCTCTAAATTGTTTTACCCATTGTATTAAGAAGTTCCACAGGCCCTTTTCTGTTGTTCTTACCAACAGAACAATTAAAACCATCTTTTTTTTTTTTTTTTTTTTTTTCCAGTCCTGGGCTTGAGCTCAAGGCCTGAGCACTGTCTTTGGCCTTTCTCAAGGCTAGAACTCTACCATTTGAGCCTCAGCACCACTTCCGGCATTTTTTTTTTCTATGTATGTGTCTTCGTGCATGCTAGGCAAGCACTCTACCACTAGGCCAAACTCCCAGCCCAAGACCATCTCTTAAGTCTGCAATAACGCTCTGTTTTGTAAATGGCACTGATCTTTACCAAAAAAAAAAAATTATTCTGTATGGACTCTTTTGTTGAACTTTCAAGGAGACAGGAAACACAAAAATAAACAAATCAGGATAAAACAGTACTTCAGCTGCCTCAACACATGCCCAGTTCTCTCAGAGTATCCAAATATAAGTTTTGTTCTTTCTTAAAAATGAATAACTGAAATAATGACATGTCTGCTGCCAAATTTATGAAACCAAATCTCATAAATGCTCAGTGACTGAACTGTTTGTTTCTATTTTTCCTGGAAGCACATCATGCTCGCTATGGATAATAACAAATGTTTACAAAAAAAGTAAAAGTAATTTTAGAGCATTTGATATTTGGGTTAGAGCATTATCAACTTCAGATATGCTAAGAATATGAGAAAACTCATGTGAACACATGGGCGAGATAAGGAAATGCAGGAGCTATTCTTGGGAAATATGAGATATAATATTGAACACTGTTGCTTTAAGTTCAGGAAATATGCAGAATCATTAGAGTATTACCACCACAATTGTCATCTCTGGATCCAGTCAGGTTGTTATTATCTAGATTAGAAGGGGATAATAGTGATCCTCTACTGAATCTGTTTCTATGGTTGAAATAGTCTGGGTGGTTCTTTAGACAGATCAAACCCTACTGTCTCTTCATACCCAAGGACAAAATACAGTATCAAATCACTTGTGTTGCCTTTCAAGTTTTTGATAAAGGCACAGTAATGATGATGTGCTCACAACAACTTAAATATTACAAAGCATTTTCCCCAGCACTTACCTCATGTAATAGCCTCGTTCTGTCCATAAGAAATTCATGATACATTATATATACATATATTATAATAATTTTGCTTTATGAGAGAAAATTAATATGGAGTCAAATTCAGAAGGATGAGACATGAACCTTAGATCATCTCAGTTCAATTCAAATACCTTTTCCAATCATGAGCAAACTGTTTGCAGTTGCGTATTTTCACACTGTGTCCCGCAAATACGGAAGCACTGACAGTCTTTATTCTAAGACCCAAGGTATTCTCTGTCCCAGCAACTGGTTATGCTGAAAGCACACAAAAAAGCAACTTTAGTACATCACTAGTCAATTCAGTCACTTCAAGATTTTCTCAAATTATTTGGGTAGTGATTTGTGGTTAAAATAGATTGACATGTCTGTTTTCTTCTTTTCCTGTCAACATTCTCAGGAAGCCGCTGTCTTTCAGCATGCCAGAACACAATTATGCTGTCTAACTTTTGTTGCTCCTTTTCACATCTAAAGAAGCTAACCCTAAGGATGAAGATGAGAAAAGAGGGTAGAGGATAAAGAGCCACCTACCTCTCAAACCTTTCCCATGTCCAAGTTTCTGGTCTCTTCCACAGCACTTACCTATCTCTATGAGTCCAGAGAGTTCAGATCCCTTCAAAGGCAAGAAAAACTTGATTTTCAAGTATTCGTGTATGGCTTTTAAAGCTTAAAAGCCAGGAATTTGATGTTTTCCTTCTCTAGTTTCCACAGTTGTTATTTACCTTGAGGCAAGGCCGGCCTGAAGCCTTGAGGCCTGAGTGGAGGAGAGGTGACAGGCTGAAATGGAATGAGGAATTGCGAGCATTGGTTAATACTTTAGAAGATCTTCCTGTGTCCTATAAATCTCAGGGGATGATATAAAATTAAGAAGAATATGAGATCTCTAGAATTCAAATAACGGGATACTGAGGTACAGAATTTACTTCTTACAATTAACTGTCAGTAACAACTTGAAGGCTGCTCAGAGGAAAAGAAAGAACATGATCAGGTACTGGGTGATTTTGAATGAGGCCTGATTACATGAATTATGATATTCAGCCTCGAAAAATAGAAACTAAAGGAAAATAGATGGTTTCACATTTATCTGTCATGCAAATACAATGAGCAAGTATTTATCATTCTTAATGCTTGCTCCAATGGAATAACAAAAGTCAAAAATTATTTTGATTATTATATTTAATTAATTAATTTATTCATTGCACAACTGGGATTGAACTCCGGGCCTTGTACTTGCTGAAGAAGTCTTTTACCATTCCAGCTCTAACCTCAGTTCTTTTGCTTTTCTTAATTTGTTTTTCCTCAAATAGAACCTTGTGCTTTTCCTATGATCTTTTTACTTCTGTCTTCTGAGAAGCTGAGACTATACCTTAGCATCTTCCCAGCTGAAAGGATTAATTCAAATAAATGAACTTTTGCACAAACTCATTTTACTTCTGGATAGAGTCACAAGGTAGGCCAGCTTCACCTTACTAAATGATAAGGTGAAGAAATAAGTCTTTTTTCACTACTGTTGTGAAATTCTTTTATAAATACAGCATACCTTGTTCTATCTTAAATCATACAGTAAAGAAGAATTTCTGAAAGCTCAGGTCCAGTAGTGAATTGGATTTTTAGGCAAAAACATTTTCATATTTTTCAAAGAATATGAATCTTCAATGAAATAATATACTCATGTACACAATTATTTTAAAATATGCAGATGTTATATTTATTGAGTACATTCAATGTGCCATTGATTCTGGTATGCACAAGAGAAAAAACTGTGAGATTAACATGGCCTGTGAACAATGTCTAGTAGCACTCCTGATTAGTTAATACGGATGCTTGCTTCTGATGTACAATTTTTAGAGTTAACTCAGCACATTAATAAAATATTGCTATCCCTTTTATATGCATAATAATGTATATATACATATACACAGTTTGTGTTTATAAAGATAGGCTTACATTCTTTGTTACTGGGTACATAATTGTTAAAAGTTTGAGACTATTCTAACTTCTTACCTTGCTCTAGATTTGTGGATACTAATAGAAGGAAAACATATTCAAAGCAAAGGAGAATTTAGTATTTGTAGTAAAAACAAAAGCAAAAATAACATTTGTACTTATTTCCTGAGCCTCACTTCCTACAAAGGAATGTATGTAACAAAAACCAGGTGACCTCTGGGTAACAGTTAGTTAGGGAAGAAATCCTAAGTACAGAAAATTTCAGTCTTTTAGAAAGAAGTGCAAGAAAGCCTATTCAAATATTGTCCCAGAGGAAGACATTGGTTCTGTATAAAGAACACCCATACAAGTGTGTGTGTGTGTGTGTGTGTGTGTGTGTGTGTGTGTGTGTGTGTGACAGCAGGTTTGCTGCTTTCAACATAAACATTTCTGTTTCCACAACTTTGCATATAAAGACAGACACTAAATTTCCAAGTTGTTCTCTACACAACTGTCAGAGCTGTCTAAAAGGGTAAAACAAAGGCCTAGCAGTGCTTCGGATAACAAGACACAAAAAAATACTAGAAATCAATTGAGAATCCAAAAGATTTCCAGCTACCCTAAACCAAATTCCGTTTTTCATTACCACATCATGATTGCCTGATCAACCAAAGAAAGCAGCATTTACTGATGTCTTATCGTATTTTAGGACTTTAAAAACCACTTTGAATGTAAATTTACTTGAGTCTAACAGTTCTAAGACAAACACCAATATTATTTTCATTGCATGTATAAAGAAACTAAAATCTGATGAGTTCAAAATTTCTTTCAATATCATAGAAATAACAGAAGATGAAGCCTAAATGTGCTCTTGTTGACTAAGTGAATTTAAAAATAATTATAAGCAAAGTGGCTGTGATTGTAAATATAAAATTATGCACTAAGATTTACACAAAAGTTTGAAGAAGATGCAGTTCTGACTCTAAACCTAATATGCTCATAAAAGATTAAATTCAGAATGAATAAATGTTGTGACATTGCCCTTCAATTTCTTTATGCACCCAGGGATATTCAAGGAAATCTATGATGCCACATATCTAATTTATGATTTACTGAGAAGTCTAAATTTTCCCAGATTGGCAAAACTACAGGGCAAAAGACAGATTGTTTTTTAAAAATATGGTAATGTATTTCGTAGTTATTGTTCTTGGTGGTATGTTCATTGGCAGGACATTAAAAACAAATAGAATGGTTCTGTCTTATTAGCTATGTAATAAATGCACAATGGAAAAACTAGCTCATGTCTTAAACAGGAAGAAGTAATTTCTATGCTATGTAACTGTCCCTGGACAGAGATAGGACTATAGCTGCACAAAGTATATACTGCCCTGTCTTAAAATTTATTTTTTAAGAATACACCCCATTTTTTAATTTGACTCTCCCTCATCATAGATGGTCTCTTTTGCCAAGTTTGTCAATATAAATTAGTATGCATGTATTTATGTTCAAAGGACTCCAAAGTAAATATTACTGCATGACAAAAAGGAAAAAAATTGAAAATTTAGAAAAAATAAATGTAAATATAATTCTACATCCATACATGGGACTGAAATCACCTTTGATTGTACATTTTCTTTTACTCTTGAAAAATGATTTATTGAGCCAGGCAATGGTGGCTCACACCAGCTTCCTTAGGAAGCTGAGATTGTTGAAATTGACAAAGGAAGTCATCTTGGGCACAAGAAATGACCCCAAGATCTCTTCTGAAGGAAGAGCTAGACATGGTGGCACGAGCCTGTTTTCCTGCTTATGGCAAGCAGAGCATAAGTGCGTTTTGCTAATGTACATGCCTGGGCAGAATAGCTAGGATTATAGGCACAAGCCACTGGTTTCTTATTCTTCTTTTCTCATTGTCTTCCTCATCCTTCTTTTTCCTAGTCTTCCTCCTCCTTCTCTTCTCTCTTCTGTATTAATATGTTCATATCACTCGAAACATATACATAAGCATGTATGTTTATATCACATAAACATAGACATACATACATGAGTATAATTTCTTGCTGCCTCATCATCATCATGGAATATGTAACATGGCATTATCTATTAATTAAAGAACTTTCTTCACATCTAAGCATGTGTGTAGTTGGTTGGTTAGGTAAAGGAACACATGTGAATCTCATCAGTACAACACTGCAGTTGTCTGGAGTCAATAAATAAGGTGATTTTTATGTATTGTCAGACTGTTAAAATGTTTAAGGATGAGAAAAAGCTGGAGATCGAGTAGGCTTATAAACTGTTAGTGCTACAGAATCTTCCAGAGTAGTTGTTTGACTTTCAAAAGAAAGAGTTGAGGAAGAAAGAAGCAGAGACTTGACTAATTCATAAAAAGTAAGGTAATACTTAAATTTGAATATTCTTTTAGTTGTAGACTACTAATTTCTGCCTCTTAACATTTGCATATTTGACAGCTGCCTATTTTATTATAGTTTTTATTATCTTTAATAAGTTGCACAAAAGGTTTACATTCAAGAAATCTGTAAGTATAATGTATCGTCATCAATGTCACCTCTTTTATTATTCTCCTCTGTCATTCTGAAGCCAATCCCTTCCAGTTTTATAGGCTAGGCATACAATGTTAGGACACATTCTCCTTCCTTTTATAGGTCCATCCATTTCCTTGAAAATGGGGTACTGTCATTCTTCCCAATGGATGAGCAAATATTCCATTTTGTATGTATTTCATTTTCTTGACCCATTCATTTATTGAGGGGCACCTGGGCTGTTTCCATACCTTGGCTATGGTGAATAGTACTGGAATGAATGGGGTTGTCCTCATGTCTTTACTGTACCCTGATTTGTAATCTTTCAGATAAATGCCTAAGACTGGTATCGCTGGATCATAGAATTGTTCTATGATTAGTTCTTTTAAGAAATTTCTAAGTGGCATTTTCTGAAGTCTTCTTTTATTATGTCTTCTATCCCTTAAATTGTTTGTGAATTAGGAAATAAAAAATGAAAAACAACAGACTCGCATGCATGTATAATTCACATTTATTAGCTAAAAGGTGGCTGTCAATGTCTGTTATTCACTTGGCTTAAGGAAAATGGTTAGACAAGAAGAGTCAGAAAGTTGTATATACAGGAAATTCATTTCAATAACTGGATTTTCTCCAGCAAAGAGCTTGCAACCTTGATCTAGATTACAGGAACTAGATAGGAAAGTCAGAACATATAACATTTCTTTTCTGATACCATGTATTTAGTGCCTAGAACATACTTAGTACCTACCAATCAAAAGATGCAATAGTGTTACTCTTCAGTTTGTCATCCACAAAAGAAGACTAAGTATTATAATTAATAAAGAATTTCTTTAAATATCTAGACTAGTACAATCCACACTGAAGTATACAAGAGTATTTAATATATAATACTCCTAACCTCACCCTTCCAGAAAATGAAGAGAAAGAGTAGCAGGAGAAAGAAGAGGAGGAGAAGGAGGAAGAAGAGGAGGAGGAAGAGGTGAAGGAAGAAGAAGAGAAGGAAGATGAGAAGGAGAAGAAGAAGAAGCTGCTATGATCTGATGTGAGTTGTAATTTGTTTTATTTTGCATACTTAACAAAAAACTAATCTAGGTGTTTATCTTAATTCATTAGTTCTTCAGTTAAATTTGCTTGTAAATTTATGTAAGACTTTTAATCAAAAACGATGATTTGAGCTATTGTCCCTATACTATTATAGTTTGTATGTATGATCTAATGAATAATTCATGAAAATAACAAAATAATCCTTTACCTCTTTATTTTCAATATGTTTGTATTATCTTTATATGAGAGAAGGGAAGGGAAGAGAAACAAAAAGAGAAAAGTAGAGAACTCTCAATTGTATTTCATGCTTTTTTTTCCCTCTACCAATCCTGGATAATTGTTTGTTCTTGAATAATGCATGCCAGTTGAATTTTCATATGCTCATATAATTTATAAACTGCTAGAAAGCAATTTTGCCTTCCACAAATTAAAATATGATGCCCATTAAAGTGTAGCATTCTTTATTTAGATTATGCAGTATTTCTTAGGGAATGGGAATGACTCAAAAAGCTTTTTACTTTATTCATGCCAACTCCTCTTATAAAACACCAAGACCAGAAAATCCATGGTAGACAAGACACATGGAGGATTATTTTATTTTTGTAATTTTAATTTATATTATTTTAGTGTCAGGGTGATGTATAGAGAGGTTACAGTTACATTACTTCTTGAACAGTACTGATCCTTCAATGATTTTCTCCCACTTTACTTCCTCCACCCTCTCTCATTTCTTAAAAATACAATAAAAATTTAATTGTAAAATTAAAGAGTGAAATGGCATTAACAATGATAGGTCTAAATTGGAGGCTTTTTGTGTTTGCTTTTCCTAGTGCTACGATTTTCTCTTTTCATGATTGTCTTTCATATTCATCATATTAAATTCCATTGTTATTCCTTTAGAGACACCTTTAAGATTAAGATCACATTTTGTATTCTTATATTTTTAAATTAAATCATTCTTATATTCTTTTCTAATATCATTTGTAAGGTATACCCTTTCCATTGCAATTTGATATTTATTGATGGAATTGTGATTTCATCAGCCAGCTTGAGAACTGACTTGTAAACCCAATCCATTTATGAAATAACAGTTGGAAAATTATTGCACATCTACTTGATGTTGTTCAAAGACCTGTAAGCCATGGGTCTAGGCACTTCTTTCAGTATGACTCACTTGCTATGTACTACCATACAAACAGTATCATTTGTAGTGTTATACTGATTTATACCTTAGATCTTTGTTACACTTCCTTGCTAATTTTTGTTTTTTATCACCTCCATGCCAACAAATGTATCAAGAATCTGAAAGTTCCTAAGCTACTTTCTCAACCAGTAAAGTTAGTAGGTGAGAAAATTGTATATATTTAAATGAATCAATATAAACTATTTCAAAATTTTCAGTTCCATAGCATCATATATTCATAAAAACTGTTCTAGTAAAACCTGAGTGCCTATTGCCCCCAAATAAGATTTGGAAGATAAGATTTCAACTTCTACTTTTTATTGTGTTCTCTCATATAACATAGGAAATAAAACTTCAAACTTAACTGGGAATCTGTTTTTTGTTTGTTTGTTTTTTGCTTTGGCATTCTTAACAAATATACTCAGTAGAATGGTCATCTTTCTTCCTCAATGAGCACTGTAAGTTACATATAGTAACAAGTGTTGCCCATTTATTATATTTCAGTCAATTAAGTAGCTGTTGTAAAAAAAAATCACTTTGGACACATGATGACTCTGAGGCTCAGGTTAAAAAACTTGCTTAGAGTCACACATTCTGAAGTCACAACTCTGCTTTATTGTCATATCTCTAGGTATACAAGAACAGAGCCCATTCTCCTAACCTCTACAAAATACCAGCTCATCCAACACAATCTAAACTGTTGAATGTGCTGTGGGCTAATGGAGGAGCAACAGACGGACTTCTCTCATCAACTACTTAGATACCATCTTATTAATCCAGAGAGCACAAAGTCAAAACTCAACACTGGATTTCTAAAACACCAAACGGATTTCTGAAATTCCCTAAGGGAATTGAGGACTTTCAGCTACTGAGATGCCTATGCTATAGTATTACCATCTAATTGGCTATGAACTAACTCCTTGAGACTCTTGTATAACACATGCAAAAACAAATCTAAATATATTTCGTTTCCTTATGTCAATGAAATAGATACTTCCTCAGTGACAAAAATATCAACACAACCAATTTTTCTTGAGGCTTTAGGAAGATTTGCATGATGCATGTCATTTTTTTTTGTAATGGAAACTGTCAATTAACAATCACTGAGGGCTCTCTACTAGGACCTTGTAAATCCTACTTAAATGAATCCCATTTAATGGAACGTAATTACTTAGGAGGTCTTTTGTAAGTATTAATTCTAATTTCACTGTCTTCTGTTTAAATAGTTTGGTGACTCAAAATATTTTTTTAAATTCCATATAAGAGGCAGCTTGGATATAGTAATGGATTAAATAACTTATTTAACATAGTTAAAATATTAGATTCAAAGACAGCCCAGAAAATTTAACATAGATCACATGCCAGAATATGGGCAGTAATGTTTATTGCACTTAATTATCACTTTAGAATCATCACACAAGAAAAGTTGACTCCTTAAATTTCATGCAAAGTGAACTTTTGCTCCTTCATCACTATATGACTTTCATCAAGTAACTGGTCTAATAAATCTATTTGAAAATGGTTCCTATCCCTCACTGAGACCATTTATGTTTTCTGCTGTTTGTTTAACTCAGCTTTCTTGCTTTTCTCACTCCCTCCATGCTATTTTCTTAAAATCCTCTCACTTACCACATAGAGGGATAAGCTGTCTCCTTTCTCTGCTGTAGTACCTGGAACACAAAGTCAACAGGTCAGGCTTTTGAGTCATAGAGGCTTGAGGTGCACCCCCTGTTCTATTAGCTAAGTCTCAGAATTAATGATGAATCCATTCTCTCTTTCAGTGCATTCACTTCAAAACTCAAAATGATAATAGCACCAAATTCATGTGGTTGATGTGAATGCTAAATAGGCTTTACATGGAAAGTGGAGGCAAAGAGTAAGATGCCAAAATGTAAAATAATCATTATCATTATTATCAGCTCCCATTGAAAATCCAAAAAGAAGAATGTAATTTGATAAATGAAAAAGGAAAAAAATGATTTTTTTTTCCTTTTGGATTATACTTTAATCTGACCCTCTCAACTTTCCTATTAATAAGATGCCTCTAAGGTTAGTACTTCAGCTTTCAAAATACAGCACAAGAAAGCTATTAAAGCTCATAATATCTATGAAAAACCCTGAGTAGTAAACATTGCTGACTCTGTTTCCTTCTACCTGTTTTATACAATTTACTAAGTATTTATCATTAGGCTAGATTATCAAAAGTATACTTTCCCAGGCAGAAATATTCCCTTTATTTTAATGAGAAAACTAAGCATTTCCTATTTGGCTAAAATTGTTAGCATTATATTTTGCACTATGGACACAACCTCACTTCTTTCCAACTATATATATATATATATATATATATATATATATATATGCAACGTGGCTGAGGGATGACTTCACTAATCTGATATCTGAAATAAATTTATTCCTAATGTGAAATCACAGGAAAGGTTACTATTATGTATATTACAACATAGGATTACCAGTCTATGATTAAGATTATAAAAACACATTTAGTAGAGCCTCAATCTGGTTATTAAAGAACTAACCATTTTAAGTCAACAGTTCTTGATCAGAAGCAAAATCCATACCATATGAGTACAACTCCTGTAAAGAGTATAAATTTTGAGCTTTGATTTAAACAGTGAATATTAAGCCTCAGATTGCATGAAGTTTTCTTAGGATGAATCCAAAGCTAAATTGCTTAGGTCTGTTTAGTTTACTTTCTCTAATCTCTTGTGTTGCTGTATTTTTCAAAGCACTGTGGTCACCAATGTCAGCTCCCTACAAGAGCAGCTGATGGATCTCAAGTTGCTGAGCAACAGCTTTGCTGTTAAGTTTCTAGGCGACATGGTCTGCATATGGTCAGAATTAAACTTTGTTGTAGTCCGCTGCATTGGCTGTAGTAGAAAATTTATCTCCTCTTTGTTATTCTTATTTTTTACCTTTAAGTTTCAATATTATTTGCTTGTAGTGTATGATCTCTTATTAAATTTTCTACTATAAGGAAAGGTTTAGGGCCTGAAGAAAATGACAGTGTGAGAAATGACCAGTACAATGCTGGATATTGATCTCCATGGAGAGTCAGATGTATTGAGAGTACACATAGTCTCATTTTATTGCTTCACCAAAAATCACACACACACACACACACACACACACACACACACACACACACACACACTCTTCCCTTTGTCAAGAATATCAAGAATACTCTCCCAGCACAGAAGATTGACGGAATACGTGATAAAATGGAAACTGCCACTTTTCCACACATTAGGTAATTCTTTAATCAAGCTGAGTTAATGCCCTACTGAGGAAAACCCAAGCCTCGCTCCCTTTTGTTATCAGCAGGACTGGAGTTGCAACCCCACAAACATGGTGAGTGTAAGCAGTGCTCTGCTGTGACTCTGGAATGCAGTAGGGCTTGCAAAGCTTGTAGCTCTTAGAGATCCATCTCCACTCTGCTGACTCCTGTTTAGGGACTGTGAAGCTGGATCTCTCCACGTTGGCTTTCTCAATTTCCTATAAATTCTTCCAGGCTGTTTAACACAACATAATCTAGTCCAGGAAGTTGAACTCACCACTGCTTTTCTTTCATCAACACAGGTAAAGTACCTGAGAACATAGTGCCTAGGAATAGATGAATGATTCATTTACATGGTGAACATCCCTTTTGTTCTCTAGCAGACTAGACCTTCATTTATAGTTTATAACTCATTCCTGCTAAGAAAATCTAGTGCTATTTCATACCACTCTTCAGCTCACCAAATGGTAATTTTTTCCATTGTTTTTCTTCCGAACCTTCATTTTTCCTCCCAGATGAAATTCTGAAGTCATCGTTTCTGTGTAAATGGCATGAGAAAGACATATGTGGCTATTGCAGATTCTTAGGTTTCTGTCTCACCTTCATTTTATTTGTAACACCACTATATCTTCTTTTCTCTAAGATCCTCTTCTGACTCTGCTTCCAAGATCCTAACTCAGAGATAGCACAATGGTGTTGGTTAATAAAATTTTCAGAATGAATTAAAGACACTTTTGTTTGGAAACACAATTTTAATAGTATTCCTTTTGTTAGGAATAGGTTTCTACTTTTCTCTCTTTAGAGTATTTGAACTCAAGATAAGGAAATGCTGTACCACTTGATCCATTTCTCTAAATGGTTGTCTTCAATTACCTTTTTTTTCAGATATAGTCTCATAATTTTTGTTCAAATTGACTTTGGATTTCTATCCTCTCACTTGCTTCTTTCCAATATAACTGACATGTCACTACTCTGACTTGTTTTCTGAGACTTCCTACTTTATATTCTTTACTTGGCCTTGACACTCAGTCTTCTTATCTTTGCTTGAAGTATTTGAGAATGGGCCACCATATCTGAACATCTACATCTTTTTTAAATGACTATGGTCTGAATGATCTCAAATATTCATCCTGTGGGTATTAGGGGCATCCATAAATATTCCAGTCTTTCCTTTAATAGGCTCATGTAAAGCTCACAATACCATAGACCTGAATTTGAATATAATATATTTGAACCTGCAGTCTTAGTTGTCTGTTTGGTGATTGGAATGAGACTTTGAGATGGATTTGGGATCTATGTGGGGCTGTGTTGTTCCCTGATTTGAGGGTTGTTTATTACAACACCATAGCAAAGACTTTCCTGACTTGTTCAATGCTTATATTTAATTTTATTTAAGAAAATATATGTGCTCTAATCACAAATCTAATACCATGCCATAAAAGAATGGTTTCCAAAAAACAATTACATTAATATGTTTTATATAAGGGTTATTTTAAAACTATCAACAACACTTGAAGCACAAATGTGCTTCTATTTAATGTCAGTAAGCAATTACAATAAAATAAAAAGACTTTAAAATTAGTTTTATAAACCATAAGGAGAAATAGAGTCGAATAAGAACTATTTTCCTCTTCTGCACTTAATTTATGTCCAGAGAAGATGGTTCAGTTTCTATATTTTGGAAAACATTATTGCACATGGACTCAATTTTACTAAAATTGCTCAGTTCATGTATATTATTTTCCAAGTCATTCTTCTTTATGAAATATAGCTAGTTTTTCCATTTTGATTGCAATATATTTTCACCATGTAATAAGTTACATGGTAATGCTTTTGAATATTATCAAATTTTTAAAAATATATTTTTTGAACATTGGAACTATCACCGAGAAGACTAGTGTCAAAAATCCAAATAAATAAATGTTTCAAGAGATTCAGATATTCTCAAGTTTAGAAATCAATCACTAAAAAAATAAACAACAGCAATTTGGTTCTAGTTTTCAATTTATTTACATTTTAAGTAAGGTACACAGATTGTATGGGAAAAGAAAGTGTTGTTTATCAATTAATGAGATCCTTGCTTGCCATTAATTATAAAACTTGTACTTTTACTGTCCTAGATTTTATGGACAGAAACATAATTATTACTTTTTTGATACTCTCTAAGATACTACAGAGTCATATTTTCTTCAGGCTAACTAGGGATCATATAAGCTAAGGGTTAACTAAGAGCTGGATATCCTTGGACAATCATTTGCTTTATGGAACCTTCAAGTTGATAATTATCTGCTTCATGTATTTGTTATAAAGAATAAGTGAATGTGGTATTTAGCTACATAATTATTAGTTGTATATAGGTATTCTCCTTTGCTCCTTCTGTAGCCTAAGTGCTTACCACACCTAATACAGAGGAGCTCTTTTATGTTTTTTGAATCAGTGAATAAACATTTAATAATTCCAATTTATCAGTAACAAAACAGTTAAACAACAAAGAACTTCATATAATACTGGGTATATAAGTTGTTCAAATAATAAATATTATACATAACACTATTTCATGATACATTGTCTACCTTTAATGTTAAACTTTAATAAGATTTGACACTTGGGCTCTTAGAGAAAATATTTTGATTATACCTCATAATTATATAGACAAAATTACTATGGATTAAGATCCAACACTGATATGAAGAAAGTCTTTGCATAGTTCTCAGGAAAAAGCATACTAATAATTTTCAGTTTCCTATGTCACCTAAAAAGATTGAAATCATCTTTGCTTTCAAGTTCTAAGTAAATTATGATATCACACTTAATCAATTTTAGTGAAAATATAACTTTTGTAACGATCTGCATGTCTTAGACACATTTCCTTTATGTAAACAGTCTCCTTAAAATCTCCCCCTCTCTCTGAATTCTTCTAAAGACTAAGAGAGGGTATGTCAGGACTACTCTATGAGATAAGCAAGCATCATCTCTCTAAGTACCTTTCTACCCAGGGAGAGGTCTTGGCAGGACCACTCGATTGGATAAGCAGAAGCACTTAGTCACACATTTTCTTCCCTTGATGTTGCTGGCCATTCACTTGTGGACTATAAAGACGTCAGCACTGAATACCTCACCCCTCCTGGAGTTGACCTCTCCTGTAGGCTAGGCTTCTTGGCTCAAGAATTCTGCCGTTCCCTATAAAGATCAGCGATGAGCCAAAAAAATAATGAGAACTTTGAAATCCCTCCTGGGTAATGCTAAATGAGGATAGCAGAGCCAAGGCAACACGTTGGGATGCAAGGGAATCTGAAAACCTGTGACTACACTGAATTCCCTCTGAAGAAAAGTGACCAGTGAAACTATGCTTACAAAAGTTGACAGAAAGAATAAGGAAGCAACATAGCCATTATCATCTCATATATCAAAAAATCTTTGTCTGTATGCTGTTATTTTACATTTCCAAGTTATTCTGAGAGAGGTTGCCTATGGATGCATGTTTCACTATTAAAAGGAGCAAACACTAGTTTTGTTTTAAAATAGACTAAATTCTAGTTTGGATACAGCAACTAACTTAAAAAAGTGTCATGAAATTAGGTGAAAATTTTTCTGTAAGCAAACTATTAAAATTAATTACAGGTAAAGAGAAGAGAAGATCTCAGATTATTCTAGGCCATACTTTCTTTAGGGAAAAGTGCTTAAATGGTTTTAATAGGTCCATGATTTTAAATTATTACAGCATTTATTGTTCTTGGTTACCCATCCCAAAGGCACTGAAGTAACTGGTCAAGAGGTGGATGATGAGAGGTCTACCTGTCTGGGTCAGCATAGTTGTGGTGTCACCTACAGTATATTTTCAAAATCAAATGATCTACCAAATCTATGAACACAAAGAAGACTCTCATTATATAGTGATCTCTATTCTTTCAATCAACTAACATATCTGCACCCCCATTACAATAGCTTGTGCTTAGTAGGCATTTAAAGAATGGTTGAAAATGATTAGTAAATGACTGAAAAAAAATTCAGATACTCTGGTTAATTAGGTGAGTGATTTCAGGCTTCATTTGTGCCCACACTTTCTATCAGTGTTTATGAACAAATTTAGATAACATTAAATTCTATCTTTTCACTTGGGTGATGGTGAATTTCATCCATGGAGATTGGCATTGCTGGATGTTTATTTTCACATCAGCTCCCCTGAGGGGCTTTGACATGTTTGCCAGAAGGCCTTGCCTTATGTACACCATTAGAGTATACAGAGCTAGATGCAATGATGCTGAAGAATGAATGAAGATACAACTAGAATAGTTTCAGATTCATTAAAATCCAGTTGTTTTGATGCCCAAGACCAGGTCTTTTCTTTTAAGTGACAGTTGTAGTCTATTTTGCAGTAAGAAGTGCCTCTTTTTAGAAAGAAAATCTCACAAATGTTTCCAGTTCTTCCTCCCACTGAAACCAAACATGCAGAATCAGTTTGAAACTTCCTTCTGCTTTAGGCAACATGTTTTCCAACAATTCCCTGATTTTCTCTCTAACCCTCCTCCCAAGTCATTCCTTAGACCACAATTCAGAGCCACTTCTTCCTCCAGCCAACAGCTCCATCGACAGCACTTAGCAAGAATCTGCTCACATGTGCAATCATTTTCCATGCTCACAATCTCTCTGCTCACACATCTGGGTTTGAGCAAGTGCAGTGAGGAAGTTAATAAAAGGCCAAGAATCTTCGTGCTACCCTTTCAGCTAAAATAAATACGGTGTATTTTTAGAATTAGGTTCTGTTACTTCTTAAGGTAGAACAAGAGTCTAAAGAAGTATATCCAGGGATCTTACTAGTTAAAAACCTGCCTGTCTTTTTTTACATTTAGACATTATATGATCCACACTCTCATGTTCTCAAAAGAAAATAACTAAAAAGATGTTCCTTTAGTTAGATTTAAGATGTATCTTTAAACCTAAGCACTTTTGAGAAAAAAGACAACAAACTGCTTTTTAGCCAATGACTACCTTAAATGAAAATTTATCTGCTTTACCCATGAATGTGGAGAACTGGCTGCACCATACCAAGACAGAGGAGTCTCTAGCAGATTGGTTATTTTATTTCCCCAAATAGTTAGCAAGTAAACACATAAAAGAAATGTTAATCCATAAAAAATACTTTTCTCAACTTCTCATAATAGATTGAGAGTTAAAAATAACATGAAATTTTTACTCACTTGCTAGAGAGACATAAACAAGATGCATCCATTTACAAAAGCTGCTTATTTTTATTTTAATAGTACCCAGGGTAACAAAAGAAAGAAAAGAAATTATCTTCTGTTGTTTCTGGATAATTAAAGTAGGGTATACATCAGAAGAATGAAAATACTAATCAATGAAACTCTCAAGATTGTAGACCATTCAAAGAAAGACAGAAAGCAGAACTGCCTATAATCAAAATAATGACTCAAATGACAATTCATCTCATCCTTTTTACCCATGAAGAGCCCAAAGGATCTATCACTTAAGATTTATTTAAATAGTTGTAAGAAGGAAAGTTTAAAATAATGCTTATTAAAACAATTGAGATGAACTAGCTTCATTAAACATAATTGTATGATGTCTTTTATATGGAATCACAGTAGGACTATGAAGGAGAATTAGTAGAAGCTAAGTACTCTGTATTTATTGTGAAACAAAAGGCCATGGAATGTATGACCTTGGTATCTAGCCAACAATTTCTCAATCAGACACTTCTAACCCTATGCCACCTGAAAGATTATGGCATCATTCCTGACATATCTTTTTACACCTGACAGAAGCATGAGGATTCTGGAATGAAACATGAACGACTCCCAACTATTATTTATTGGGTATCATTCTACATGTTTGTTGAGAATATTCCAACATCAGAAGAACTAGAAATCATCATTTTGAACCAGCTTCAATGTAGATTCATCAGCTTAAATTTTTTGGAAAGTGTAGTACTGTAAAATAAATAAACCAAACTGTCTGCCAGGATACGATATGAAAAACATATGCAGATAAAACAGTCAAAGGAATGGTTTTCTTGCACACTTCTTGCTGACTGCAGTTTCTGGTGTCCCTTGGTTATTCGGGCTAGAACAAATGTACTAAACATTGTGAGATGCCATTTCTCACCATTAACAAGATTTCTTATGTTTACAGTAACTTCCTCTTCTCACATTTGAAAAGTACGTGTATGAATGGACAACTGGTGTTTCTCTGTGTCTCTGTTTCTGTGTTTCTCTTTGTCTCTGTCTCTGACTGTCCCTCTCTCTCTCTCTCTCTCTCTCTCTCTCTCTCTCTCTCTCTCTCTCTCTCTCTCTCTCTCTCTCTCTCTGCCACTGTCTTTTGTGAATATAGGGGAGAATATTACTTTTAGAGAAAGCTATTACAGAAAAAAATCAGAAGGCTAAAATTGAGATGGTTACATGATATAAGAACATACTACTTCTCCACATATATATCTAAGTCCTGAAGCCTTTTAGTATATACCTTATGTGACAAAAGAGACTTTATTACATGATTAGTGGCCTTGATGTGGGGAGATTCCTCAATGACCTGTGTGAACCTAACTTAATCACAAGCATTTATATATGAAGGACTTAAGAGGATCAGAGTTAGAAAGGCGATATAATAGAAGCAATCAGAGGAAAATTTGAAGAGACTGCAATGCTTACTATGAAGATGGTGGAAAAGGCAACTAGGCAAATAATGCAGATGGTTTATAGAAACAACAGCAAAAGAACGAGGGACAGAATCATGTTTAGAGCCTATAGAACAAATGCTCCTTGTTTCTTTAGCACCATTCAAAACCCTAGGAGGCTGTTGACTTCCAATTTGTGGTATGGTGAATTTTTTTTATAACAGCAATAGAAAATTAAAATATATTCACCTTATTTATTGAATAAGAGGGAAATGATTTACTTTAGTTTTGGATCTATATCTTTCTGTGACATTAAATAATTTTCTATGTCTGTGTTTCTTTATCAGCATTACATGGGTAATAACCGCTGGTTATCATGTTGAGAGGGGGACTAAATTAGTGTATATAGGAGAAGTTCACAAAATGAGATTAGAATTCAGAAATCTCTGTTTGTGTTGTCCATAGTATTGAAAATCAGAGCAATAGTCATATCTGACAGCTAATTAATAACACCAGTATTATTGCTACACAACTGAGACCTGTTTGGGTGATGAATGAATACCAGCTTGGTCCATTGGAAAGGTGTGTGGAAATGCATTATATCCTACTCTATAATTTCTCTGCTTTGTTGGGATGATTCATGGCCTATTTCCTACCACAGAGCAGAACAAGTTTAAATTATTCTGAGGAAAGAGTTATGGAATTATTTTCAGGATTCCAAAATTAAATCAATAGAAAGAGCAATAGAACACAGATTGAGACCAAATGTAAAGACAAATTCAGAGATGATGTCAAGCTTGAGCATCACTGGGAATAAAGCATTCTGTACTTTGTTCCAAGGATAAAGAAGGAAAATGGTAGAAAAATAGGAAGGAATGAGGAAGATTGAACACACTGGAAAGTCTCAATACATTTCCCTCAATCCCGTTTTTTATGCTATGAAATGACCCTAGTCTTCATAAATTCAAAAATATTTCCAGAGACCAAATGGTCTGTGATCATCCAGTGGTCAGCTAGACATCTCTGTATATCTTTTCCCAATAGTCCTTATCTTCTTTGATTAATGATACTAACATACCACTCAGAAACTGGGGGCTATCATCAACCTCTTGTTCATAACTCATGACTAGTTGGCCACATCCCATCAATTCTTCAAGCCAAGTAAATTTCAGTCTGCCATCTAGCCTCACTCCATGGATTAAGCCCTAATAATTTCTCATCAGCTTTCACAAAAGTCTTTCTGAATTATTAAAAGCCTTGCCTGAATTATTTCTGTAAGAGCCAGGTTTACTCTTGTCAATACCCTGTTGAATAATTTTTATGTAGATCCTTTAACTTATTTTATTTATTTACTTATTTTTGCCAGTGCTGGGGCTTGAACTCAGGGCCTGAGCACTGTCCTTGGGTTTTCTCAAGGCCAGAGATTAGGGAGATCCTTTTCAACAATACAAAAGCAATGTCTGTTAGCAAGAACTTTATAGTCCAATTTGTGCTTTTCCTGCCCTCACAGTTAGCCTTCTAACCATTAGTTATTTGGGGCCTAAATTTTCTCAAGGTCTTACCCAAATGTATTGTTCTTTTACTGTATATACCTTTGCATATATTCTAATTCTTGATAAATATGTGCCCATTGTTACTGATATTTCTTTTTTTTCAAATGTTACCATATTTATACATAATATGATACCCACTCTCACTGTAGAGTGTTTTCTTTTACATTGGTAGTGATAAAAAACTATTAGAACTTGATGTAGTGCAGAAGAAGCAGAATTTACTCAGTTGAAATATGAATTCGCTATGTTGAGCTCTTATTTTGCCAGTGTAACAGACAACTATCCTGTCAGTTTGAATTTCCTGCATCGTTTTCTGAGACTAGGTTTAAGTTGGGATAGACTTACACTATTGTAAGTGCTTATGGGTAAGAAGCCACATCTTTGCATTTTCCATTCTGCTTTGTTTTGAATGATCCTTAGTCATGATAATATTCAACTCCGCACTGAAATTCCTACTCTGTGACCAAGTGAGTTGGTTATTTGCTGTTAATATATTTCTATTATATTTGGATCACAGAATTATTGTCATGATGGCTATGGCTTCTGAGCCTCTCAGGACTCCACCTGGCGACCCGAGGGTCACAATGTCCCTTTCTCGCCAATCTCTTCACTCCTCCCAGACCCTTTCGTTCTCAGATTTCCTTCTGTACCACTCTTCTCTCCAATCAAAAATCCTCTTATTCCTTCATGGCTTAAGTATTTCCTAGCAAAGAACATAGTGAAACCCAAGCTATCGCTCTTCTTTTTCCATTAGCATTATTTTGATTATGATTATGGCTGTCCGGAATAAGTAACGAAGGTTTATCTGGAGAAGGGGAAAAGAAGGTAGAAAAGAAAAAGAGTATCACAATTCATATCTGAACTATATATATTACCTTCCACACTATAATGGAAATGAGACAAAGACTTGGATGAAACCCCAATAACTAATTTTTTACCAAGGCTGGTGTAAGTCAAATTGAGAAGAGGAAGATATTGGTAATTGGAAATCACAGCTCTTGAATTTTCTGAATTGTTCCTCTCTACTCATTTTTTTTATTATTTATTTATTTATTTATTTTTGCCAGTCCTGGGCTTGAGCTCAGGGCCTGAGCACTGTCCTTGGACTTTCTCAAGGCTAGAGCTCTACCACTTGAGCCTCAGCACCACTTCCGGCTTTTTTTTTTCTATGTATGTGGTACCGAGGAATCGAACCCAGGTCTTCATGCATGCTAGGCAAGCACTTTAACCACTAGGCCAAACTCCCGGCCCCCTCTCTACTCATTTTAATTCAGTTAATTTCCTCTTGAGTCTTAAAAACAGATTTCTACAAGTTTCCTTAGTTCTTTACCACTAAACATAGAAATGGTAAAAGTAGGAAATTTACAATAGTCGGTAGTGCCTATTGATCTGTAAACATTACAGAAATTAGAGTAATACCTGATTTAGAAGCATGAGACATTTAGAGGAAGTCATATGTCCCAACTCAAAATAGACAATTTAAACTCTAGCTTTTTTGGTCACCAGTTTTCATGAGGGAGGACAAGAATCAAAATAAGAAAACAGACACATATGAGACTATGCCCCAAATAAAATTTGTTGTCATCTTGTAGACAACCAGGAAACATAATTACTAGTAAGTCCTTCTTTACCTGACTTCTTGCCTGGTTGTGCCAGGGGTCCTTTGTGGTTCACTTACTCATCATAGCTTGCAATCACAATTTTTTGGGTCTTCCCTAACAGCCAGCCATCAGCTGCCAGGTTTGATTTTTGTGGTTATAGGGGATAAACTTATTTTAAAAATTATTACCATATGGATATTTATGCATAAGCATTCTTTTATGCTATCTTGATATAGGGAATGGATTAAATAAATAAAACATTCATTATTTTAACTCTACAGAGAAATATTGGTTCAAAATATTAACTGTCAAGAAAAGCTATGTCCTTTCTGATGCAATTGTAAACTAAAACACACAGGATTAGGACAAAATGTTACTTTCAGAGGAAAAGATTTAGATATTCATATTCATCAATGTATGCATTTCTAATCATCCATTTAAGTTGATTATTACATGCTTTAAATATATAAAACCTATATTTAATAAGTAGTGATATGCTGGTGTTGCTATCTGGAAGTTTTAAATAGTTACTCTTAAATTCAGAGGCCAAGGACAAGTTTTTTTCATCCACACATAATAAAGCCAAGAACAAAACCTTGAAATACACCCAAACCATTTGAGGGTTTAAATATCCTTGTTTTTCCAGCTGTGTATTCTAGAAGAGTCCACAGATACCTAACAGTTTAAATTTCAAATATTTCACTGAAATGGAATAAAAATGTTTTTCAGGATAGAAAACTACTTGTAACAAAGGTAATGTAAATGAAACCAGAAGGTATGCTTCACAGTTTCACTAGAAGAGAAATTTTATCTACCTATAAATTGCTTTTTTTTCCCCTCATCTGACTTTTACTTGGATAGATTCCAATTCTGTGCTCTTCCTTCATGCTTCTTAATTCATTTCCCTTCATCCATTGTTCAGGTACTGTGTCTACTGAATGGGTGTTGAATATTAAATAGATCCAGTATCCTTGAACTTGTATGTTTCTTTCCCTAGTCCAACCTGTTTCCCAGCAGATACTCCATTCATCAGAAGAAAATAAGAATGTGGCCCTCATCTATTTTCCATATACAGGAAAGGTTCTAACACGCTCTATTTGTTCTCTTTAACAGAGAAACTCGACTCACTTACCAAATAAAATTTTGAGTAGGTTCCATTGCATTGTGAATACTAGTTTCTGAAGTAAAAAATGACTTATTCTGTTCATTTCCTCCCTGGTTGGCAGTGACTAGGAGACAGAGATATTACCTGAAATAGAATTAACAAATTATCAAACTATCAATGTTCCCTCCACTGC
This sequence comes from Megascapheus bottae, assembly GCF_031878675.1. Lineage (NCBI taxonomy): Eukaryota > Metazoa > Chordata > Mammalia > Rodentia > Geomyidae > Megascapheus > Megascapheus bottae. The sequence continues at coordinate 79,321,153 of NC_143509.1, read as the reverse complement.
ACAATTATAATCCAACAATAATTCACTGTAGATACTGTACACATACTGTAGACATTTTGTAGACATGGAAGATACTGTAAACATATAAACATAAATGAATACTAAATTACAATTTTTGTTAAGAGTTAAGATTAATCGTTTTGAAGCAGGCTGTAAAGGTTTTGTGTAGGTGTGTGTTTGACTTCATGGAAGAGACAAATCTGAGTAGTGAGTGGATAAGTATAATTTTTATTTCAGAAGAAAATATTCTCTGATGTACTTTAAGTGTTATATGTAAGTGTCTATGTATGTCTCTATATATGCACAAAGCATTGTATCACATTGTATGTGGTACAATGTTTTGTCCACTAGATGGATCTCACTTTCATAATTTTCTGAGATACACATTTTCCTATATTCATTCTGAGTGACCTCACAGAAGTACCTGTCCAAGTTAAAAACAAGAAAGAGGAGATAAAAAAGGAAAGGAGGAAGACAATAGGGAAGAGACTGGGGATGTATAATAGCTATTAATAACTAGAGGAGTTTAATGTGAAAAAATAACTATAGGTGAGAGCTGGAATACAACCCTAGAACAAAAGAAGCAAATGAGAGCGAAAAGGTGTAAAATCTAGATAATATATAATTTAGATTATAATCACCTAGTGGACACAAGGAAGGAAATATGAACTAATTCTGTTATATTTTTCAATTATTTTAATTATATTTGTAATTCTATTAATTCTATTTGAAAATCTAATTCTGCTATATTGGGTGTAAAATATTTTCAAACTCAAAACCATTTTAACTGAGTCAAAGTGAATGGCAAATCACAAAAGAATAATACTAATCAGGAAGGTAAAAATTCTACTCAGCAAAATATAGCAGACAAAAATAAGTAAAAGGCTAGGAAATATTAACTGTATTTTTAAAACCTCCGGAGAATATGCCTATTAAGGTATAGTGCCACCAAGTCACAAAGAATATAACAATTGTCTTAGCTCATCAAAATAACTGAAAAAATCTAACAAAATGTAAGTACAGCTCACCAAGTTCTTTTATAACTAATGTTTTTTTAATATATTTTTATTGTAATTAATAGAAGGGTTACATGATATTTGCCAGATAAATAGTGCCTTAATTCCCACACATTGATACCCTTTCACATGTCATGGTCCCCATTTCCCTTCCTCCCTCCCCCACACCTCATCTTGTTTTCCCCCATTCCCTATCCAATTTCAGATAACCAAATACAATTATATCCCATATATCAGGTAACAAAGTGAGATAGTGTAACAATATGAGATAACCAAGGGACAGTAGAAGTGATGAGAGATAACATAGTACCTTAAGAACAACAATCATTAATTATATGGCTTATGTTTACATCATATTTTAAATGACAAGTTTAACAAACAATTGTTCTAGGAGGAAATCTCTAATTACATTCTCTGGGATATAACTAATGTTTTTAATTTCCAGTTTTTTCTTGAATTTAGATCATTGCTTGATCACTAACAACAAATAACTAAACTATATTTTTGGAAGAAACGTACATGGGTTGCTTATTCTCATAGTAAATAATACAAGCAATCCTAAAAACAAATGAAGCACAAGATTCTCAGATTTAGGAGCTTATTTCACTCTTCTTTCTTTATAAAAGTTACTTGTTTTATATTTCAAATTTACACAGTTTTAAGGATGTTTTGTTACAGAAATGAAGAACATAGATTTGGTTTTACAAGATTTGGCTGTAAATATATACTTTTTCAGCATTGGTAAGTTTCACTGTATAAAATAACATTATATTACAGTTTCCCATTTAATTGTTTTGAAATATTTATTCTTATTATGTATACAGCAATTATATGTTCTAGACAGTAATCTACTTTACATATATCTTGTCTACTCATGTATTAATTTTTTCTTTCCTTCTTTTTTCCATATATTTTTATTGTAATTAATAGAAGGGTAACATTATATTTGCCAGAGAGAAGGTGCATTACTTCACATACACTAATACCCTTTCTCATGTCTTGGTTCCCATTTCCCTGCCCCCCACCCAAACCCTCATCTTGTTTTACCCCCTTCCCTATCCAATTTCAAATAACCAAATACAAATATATCCAATATATCAGATAACGAAGTGAGATACTGTAACAATATGAAATAACCAAGGAACAGCAAAAGAGATGAGAGATAACATAGTACATTAAGGACAACAATCACTCATTATATGGCTTTTGTTTATATATCCTAGAGGTCCTTTCATTTAGCGTCATACTATATGGCTTTATGTATCTAGGTTTTCCTCTATTGAAAATCTCTGCTAGGAGAGCCCAAGGTTTCTACTGATTATGAAAAATGAGGGAAACCATTGAGCCCATGTTCCTTTCAGTCTGGCTTACTTCACTTAATATGATTTTTTTCTAAGTCTTTCCATTTCCTAACAAATGGGGCGATGTCGTTTTTTTCTGACAGCAGCATAGAATTCCATTGTGTACAAATACCACAACTTGTTGATCCACTCATCAACTGAGGGACATCTGGGTTGGTTCCATATCTTTGCTATGGTAAATAGTGCTGCAATGAACATCGTTGTGCTAGTGAATTTAGTATCTCCTTGTTTCTGGACAATTGGGTACATGACTAGTAGTGGAATTGCTGGGTCATGGGGGAGTTCTATCTTTAGCCTTTTGAGAAACTGCCATACTGCTTTCCATAGTGGTTGAACTCCCACCAACAGTGTAGTAGTGATCCCTCCTGGCCACATCCCCTCCAGCATCTGTTGTTATTAGATTTCTTGATCCTGGCCATTCTAGCTGGAGTGAGGTGGAGTCTTAGAGTTGTTTTGATTTGCATTTCTTTCAAGACCAGAGATGTTGAGCATTTCTTCATGTGTCTATAGGCCATTCGTATTTCTTCTTCAGAGAAGACTCTCTTTAAATCTTTGGCCCATCTTTTAATGGGATGGTTGTTTCTTTAGAGATTAGTTTTGGAGTGATTCAATTTTTTGAGCTGTTGATATATTTTAGATATGAGGCCTTTGTCCGTTGTATGATTGGTGAAGATCTTCTCCCATTCTCTAGGCTTCCTAATTAATTTTCTATCTATGTCCTTGGCCATACAAAAGCTCTGCAGTTTAATTTAGTCCCACATATCCAGCCTTTCTCTGATTTGTTGTGATTCTTGGTCCTTATAAAGAAAGTTTCAACCTGTGCCAAGGAGGCCTAGTATATCTCCTGTTCCTTCTTGTAAAGGTTTCAGTGTGTCAGCTTTTACCTCGAGGTCTTTGATCCATTTGGAATTAATTCTAGTGCAGGGTGACAAAGGAGGATCTAACTTTAGTTTTCTGCAGGTGATTAACCAATTCTGCCAGCACCACTTGTTGAAGAGGCTGTCTTTCTTCCATTCTATTTTTTTGGCTCCTTTGTCAAATATTAGATGGCCATAGGTCTGTGGTTTAATATCTGGGTCCTCAGTTCTATTCCATTGGTCTTCAGGCCTGTTCCTGTGCCCGTACCAAACTGTTTTGATAATTATAGCTCTGTAATAGAGTCTAAAGTTTGGTATTGAAATTTCTCTTGCGCTGTTCTTTCTGCTAAAAAGTGTTTTTGCTATACAAGGGTCTTTTATTATTCCATATGAAATTTTGGATTGCCTATTCTGCTTCTTTAAAGAATGACATTGGGATATTGATGGGTATTGCATTGAATTTGTAGATAGGCCTTGGCAAGATTGTCATTTTCATGATGTTGATTCTTCAAATCCAGGAGCATGCAAGGTTTTTCCATTTCCTTGGTTCTGCTTTAATTTCCTTTTTCAGGGTTTTAAAGTTTTCATCAAAAAGGTCCTTTACATTCTTGGTTAAGATAATTCCTAGGTACTTTATTTTCTTTGAGGCTATTGCAAAAGGAGTTGCTTTCCTGATTGTTGCCTTGTTCCCCTCACTGTTGGCATAGAGGAAGGCAGTTGCTTTTTGAGGGTTAATTTTATATCATGCTATCTTTTCCAAAGTTTTGAATCAGCTCAAGGAGCTTGGGAGTGGAGTCTATAGGATTCTTTAAATGCAGAATCATATCATCTGCAGAGGGAAAGTTTTACTTCTACTTTCTCTATTTGGATCCCCTTTATGCTTCCTTCTTGACTTACTGCTCTGGCTAGGAATTCTAATACTGTGTTAAAGAGGAGTGGAGAGAATGGGCATCTTTGTCACGTTCCTGATTTTAGAGGGATTGGCTTTAGCTTTTCACCATTAGGTATAATACTAGCTGTGGGTTTGTGATACACAGCCTTTGTTATACTGAGGAATGCTCCATGGATTCCTAGTTTCTCCAGAGCTTTTAACATAAAGGGGTGTTGGATCTTGTCAAATGCCTTTTCTGCATCTATTGAGACAATCCTGTGATTTTTGTCCTTGCTCCTGTTGATGTGTTGAATTATATTAATTGATTTGCATATGTTGAACCAGCTTTGCCTCCCTGTGATGAATCCTGTTTGATCATAGTGTATTTTTTTTTGATGAGTTGTTGGAGACGGTTGGCCAGTATTTTGTTGAGAAGTTTTGCATTAATGTTCATCAAAGATATGGGTCTATAGTTCTTTGATGAATCTGTCTGGTTTGGGGATGAGGGTTATACTGTCTTCATAGAATGACTTTGGTAAAGAACCTTCATTTTCAATTTCGTTGAAGAGCTTGAGGAGTATTGGTGTAGCTCTGCTTTGAAGACCTTATAGAATTCACCTGTGAATCCCTCTGGCCATGGGCTTTTCTTAGGTGGAAGATCTCTTATTGCCATTTCTTGAAATAGGCCTGTTTAGTTGGGTTAGTTCTTCTTGGTTCAGTGTGGGTATATTAATATTGGCTAGGAATTCATCCATTTCATCTAGATTCTCAAATTTGTTGGCGTAAAGGTTTGAGAAGTATTCCCTCATGATACTCTGGATCTTGGTAATTTTCTGTCGTGATATTACCATTTTTTTCTGTGATTTTGTTTATTTTGGTATGCTCCCTTCTTTTTTTGGTAAGATTTGCTAAGGGTTTGTCAATTTTGTTAATTCTTTCAAAGAACCAACTCCTTGTTTTGTTGATTATTTCTATAGTTTTTTTTTATTCCAATTCTGCTCTGATTTTAATAATTTGCTTCCTTCTACTGGGATTAGGGTTAGTTTGCTGCTCTTTTTCCAGGAGCTTAAGGTAACATATTAAATTGTTGGTTTGTGATTTTTTGAATTTGTTATTGTAGGCACTCAGAGCTATAAATTTTCCTCTGAGTACTGCCTTTGTCCTGTCCCAAAGGAGCTGGTATTTTGTGTGCTCCTTTTTATTACATTTCATAAACTCTTGGATTTCTGTTCTGATGTCCTTAATAATCCATTGGTGATTCAACAATGTGTTGTTCAATCTCCATGAGTTACAGGGTTTTCGTTGGTGGAGATGGGTGTTCAGTTCCAATTTGATGTCCTTGTGGTCTGAAAGTGTGCAGGGAATAATTTCAGTGTTTCTGAATCTGCCCAGGTTTGTTTTATACCTCATATGTGGTCTATTTTGGAAAATGTTCCATGTGCTGCTGAACAAAACGTATATTGTGTTGTTGCTGGGTGGAATAATCTGCAGATGTCTGTTAGATCTAGTTGGTCTATACAGTTGTTCAAATCAAAGGTTTCTCTGTTGAGTGTTTGCCTTTTTGATCTGTCCATAGGTGAGAGTGGTGTGGTAAAGTCACCAAGAATCACTGTGTTTCAATCTACGTATGGTTTCAGTGAAAGTAAAGTTTGCTTGATGAAGTTCAGAGGTCCGAGATTAGGCGTGTAGATATTTAGGATGGTTATGTCCTCTTGGAGGAAAGATCCCTTTAATGGTATGTAGTAACCTTCTTTGTCTTTTCTCACTAATTTTAGTTTGAAGTCTATTTTATCTGATATGAGGATGGCCACTCCAGCCTGTTTATGGGGGCCATTAGCTTGATATACTTTCTTCCAAACTCTCACTTTCAAAAAATGTTTGTTTTGGGGGGTAAGATGTGTCTCTTGAAGACAGCAGAATGATGGATCTTGCTTTTTGATCCAACTAGATAATTTATAACACTTAATTTGAGAGTTAAGTCCATTGATATTGAGGGTCATAATTGAGAAATATTTATTAGTTCCTGCCATTTTTTCCAATGTCTCATTATTTCAAGATACTTTATTTTCAAAACAGCTCCCAACACTAAGCTTCTTGCCCTTGCTGCCATTGTACAAGCTACAAATGCTTGCTTGGCAGCGAAGGGCACTCTTTATAACATGTTGGAAAAGTAAATAATAATCCATAGAAAACAAATATGCAAATAGTTTCCATAGGAACATAGAAAAGTGTGGCCCCATCTCCTAGGCTTCTGTTTTTGCTGTGTCTGTGCCAGCCCTATTCTTACAAAGACATTCAAAACTAGCAGTAATTAAGTTTAGTGGTCCCCCCAAATCCCTTAATTCAAGCTACACTTGCACTTGACAGCTATAAGAAGTTTCTACACATTGATACTGGCAGATGTGCAGGCTGCTGGGTGCCTCTCCAGGCAGCTCTCCTGGGCACAGGACAGGGGCAGCATGCTAGCATCCTGCTCCTCCACACCAGCTGGGAAGCCTTGCTTCTGGACTTGCTGCATGAGCTGCCACATGGGCCATGATATCACATAATGGATAGTTGGCCTCTGGAAGCCATTGAAAGTACAAGCAGCAGCCACAGTGTAGGTGCCCATGTTCTCAAAGAGCATCCAATCGCCCATGTGCATCTCGGGCAGGTCACAGCGCTCAACACTGCGATCAAGGCTATCACACGTGGGTGCCCAAATGCTGGAGGAGTAGTACTTCTCATCAGGCTTGGGTCTCTTCTGCAGGAGGGGCTTGACGCGTGCATGATCATAAAGGATGCAGTTGAAGGATCTGTATACGCCATCATTCACATAAAGTCTGCTCATTCAGGTCATCTTCATCATTAGAGCCACTCTGCTCTTTCCATACGATTTTTTTGGCAATGATATTAACTGCAAGTGTGAACGCAGATGACACATAGTATCTGCCTGGCTCGGTGATAATCTGCACTCCAGAGTCTGATGGAAAGTACTTGTCCTGGGCTGGGTTAATCACACTGGTAATCTCTTCAAATTTCAATTTCTCATCCTCAGATCCTGGGAAGCCATCACCAATATCCAGCAGATACATGCTGAAGCCAACCTCAGCCCCCATGTCGAAGCCACAGCAGGCATCAGAGACAGCCTGCACAAAGGTTTCTGCATCGGTACAGCCACTCCCCACGTGGAAGCTGACATCAATGACATCAATATTTAGCTGTTTTGCTCATTCCAAAAGAAGTGTGCTGGCTTTGAGTGTGGCACCAAATTTAACACTGAGGTGACAGACTGCTTTGGAATCATCAGTGGCGATCCGCAAAAACAGCTTTGCCTTTGGATGTGCTCTGGCGACTTTCATCAGCTTCAACTCACTGTCAAAAGTCATTATCTGGACTCCACTGCTGGCTGCATACTTGATCTGAGACACTTGCTTACAAGGGTTTGCATAGATTATCCTTTTAGAAGGCAATCCGAGGCTTTGCACCAACTGTATTTCAATCTTGCTGGAACAGTCAAAGCCGGTGCCGATGGCTCTTCTTCTCATTACATTTCACTGCATAAAAGGGAGTAACTCGGGGAAGAACTTTTAACCACCTGAGATGCTTCTTTAGAATGTCTCCAAGGTCTGTGACATAAAAGGCATCCTTATCATCCAAAGAAGAAACTTCATTAATTTTTTGGTCCAGGATGTCTTTGGCAGTAAAGCCTTCATCGAGGATATGGCAGTCAATCTCTTTCTTATTAAAGTGGCTCATGGTTGTGGCTCTGAATGTGCTTCTGAAATGCAACAAGCTCCAAGTGGCCAGAGTTCACTCTGAAGATTTAGCAAGAACTCTTCTTAACAAATGAACCTCAGGTCGTCCACGTGCCGCTCACCGGCCCCGTGGAGATGCCCTGCCACCAAAGCTGAAGCTGGAGCCCAAGGAGCGCGGGGCAACCCGCTGCAGCCCCCATCAGGTGCCTTGCTCCCGCCTGCCAGAGACACCGGCCCCAGGTGGCGCTGAGCTGCTGGCTGAGGGTGGCCGGCGGTGGCGGCAGCAGAGATGGTGGCAGCAGAGACTGACCAGTTCCTGCTATTTTTAAAAGCTTTCATTAGGCCCTGTGTCTTGACAGTTCTTGTGGTACTTAGATGGTATTAGTTTTAGGTGACATTTCTTTCTCTGTATTACATTTGTGTTGGTTTTCTATGTGTAGAACATCTTTGAGAATTTTCTGTAATGTTGGTTTTGTTATTACATAATATTGCAGCTTTTCCTTGGAATGGAATGTTTTTATTGTTCCCTCAGTTATGAATGAGAGCTTAGCTGGGTACAGTATTCTTGGTTGGTAGTTATTTGACTTAAGGGCATGACATATATCCTTCCAATCTCTTCTTGCTTGCATGGTCTCTGCTGAGAAATCTGGGGTTACTCTGACTGGTTTGCCTTTATAGGTGATTATTCTCTTCTCCCGGGCTGCTTTTAGGATCCTTTCTTTGGTCTCTATTGATCCAGTTCATATTATAATGTGGTGGTGGGATGTCCTTTTCTGGTCAGGTCTGTTTGGGGTTCTAAAAGCTTCTTATATCTGGATGGGCCTGCCCTTCTGGATATTTGGGAAGTTCTCTGAGATGATTCCCTGAAATACATTTCTAATACCATTGACCTCTTTCTCCAGATCCTCCTCAATACCAATTAGCCTGAAATTAGGCTTCCTAATTGTATCTTGGACCTCCTGAAGTGTATTCTCATATTTCCTAGATTTGAATTGACTCATTTTCTGTTCTTTCTCTATAACAACTAAATTATCTTCAACCCCGGAAATTCTCTCTTCTGCATTGTCTAACCTGCTATCAAAGCTTTCTACTTTATTCTTCAACCCCCTTGCTTCTAATTGCTCATTTTTTGATGCCTGCATCTCTTGTTTTAGATCATGTATGGATTTCTTTAACTCCTTGATTTCCATTTGGGTCGTTAGATCAGCAGCTTTATTCTCTTTGGGCATTTGTTGGAGATCGGTCACCTTTTTGTTTGTGGATTCTATGAATTCGTCCATTTTTCTTTGAAAACCCTTTATTATGGCCTTTATGGCTTCCCCTTTTTTACATAACCCCTTGTTTATGGTTTCCTCTTGATTAGCTATGGCTTCCTCTCTTATCTCTTTCTTTATGTTTTCACACTTTTCATTAATGATGTTTATCAATTGCATTTGTATAGCACGTGGAAGGCTCTCCTCTAGATTTGCCACTGACTGCTCCATTACCTGTTTATATTGGGTGGGAGATGCTATTCCCTGATTTGACATTTTTCTTGAGTTTCTTGTTCTGCCCATTTGAAAACGGGAGCAACACTAATATTAAACAAGATTATAAGTTTTCAGATATAACTACCTAGACCTTTTTAGTTGGCTGACAATAGATGTTCACACTTTTAGATTGGTAATATCACTCTCTCTTTCTTTTTGTGCACTTACATACAAATCTAATACAACCACAGATTACTGATTTATGACCAAAACATAAGCCCCTCAATCCAATCTCTATTGTATATAAGTCCTTCTGGACCTAGAGTATAATTGAACACCAACCACCAAATGTAGATTCATTCATTATAAGAGTTGAAGGATGAACAGAGGACCAGAGATAGAAAAATAATATGAAAGACAACAAGGGAGGTAGGAAAAGAATAATGCAAGAGTGTAAGATTATTATAGTAATGAAGAAAAGGTATGGTGTAAGGATAACTGACCTAAGGTGATAGACAGGCAGAATATTTGAGTAGAAAGTTTAGATGAACTTAGATAAAACTTATGAAAATAAGAAGAGTAATAAGAAGAATATATAGAGAAAAGAAGGAGGTAGATATAGGTTATTCCAATGATACAAATTTAAACAAAAAAGAAACAACAACAAAATAAAACAAAACAAAACACACCAAAAAAAAAAGGGGAGGGGGAGATTCCTGACTATTGTGAGTTCTTACCCAAGAGATACTAGCGTTGATAACCAGGAGATTAAAAAGCAGGTGACTGTATCAATATAGATATCATTTTTATTCAGAGTGTACCCAGAGCTGTCACTGTATTTCTAGATATGACCACAGTGACAGAAGGAATGCAGGAAAAGAGAGGAGAAAAAAAAAGGAATGAATCATAACATTAGAAAAAAAGGTGTAGGTGAAATGGCAAAGAGAAAATAAGAACACCTAAAAATGCAAATGAAAGGGGTAGAAGAAGAACAACAACAACAAAAAAGGGTATTTTTCAGGTTTTTTGGGGGGCGGGGCAGGATAGGAAACTTGTGTCTCCACTAAATTCGGGATCTTAACACTTCACAATGTCTTTTTCTCTTGTGATTTGGCTTTGCGGTTTTTGGATCAGATTGCTTGTTTGGTAAAACAAAGCTGAAAAATCTGAGGTGGCTTTGTTTACCGGGTCTGTGGGCGGTGCAGGGGGATGGACTTCAGCAGCGCTGAGGTGGATTTCTGGCTAAGGGATCTCTGGGAAATCCTTTGCCAGTAAGAAAGATGGCGCTGTCAGCAACACCTCTCAGGCTCCAATTGCTTTGGCCAGGTCTTTGCCAGCAGTCAAGATGGCGCTGCTCTCAGCTTGTGGGGGAGGGGCTCCCTCCCAATGTGGATCCATGAGCAGAAGTAGAAACTTCTCCTCAGAGGTACTCACAAATTGCTGGATTCTCCGGTTGACTGAAGCTGGCAGGTCCGTGCACAGCCAGGTGTCGGCTCTGGGCTTGCACAGGCTCTATGTGGCTCTGTTTGCAGCCGGCGGGTCTGCTCTGCAGTGAAGCGCTGTCTGCTCTGGGACTGGTGGGGCTCCAGGCTGTCTTCTCGCACAGGTATTCTGCCATTTTCCTCTCTGACTGAGATCTCTGTGGCACTAAAACTTACTTAGGATCAATTTCTGGTAAAGAACTGTCCCCTATGCTGCCAGAACTTGTATCTTGGCTGGAGCTCAGAACGACTTACACTGAAGAGCTGCCATCTTCCGCTGATCTCCTCTTTCCTTCTTTTTGTTCTTCATTCTTTTTCTCTATCCTGTCTCTAAGAGACTCAAAGGCAGAATCCTTACCAATAGTTTAGTTATCGTTCCATCATAGTTTTACAAAATGATTTCACTTAGAAATGCTAGCAATAAACACTAGAGCCCGGGAGGTTGGCCTAGTAGTAAGAGTGCTTGCCTCGCATTCAGGTTTGATTCCTTGGTACCACATACATAGACAAAGCCAGAAGTGGTGTTGTGGCTCAAGTGGTAGAGTTCTAGCCTTGAGAAAGTCCAAGGCCAGTGTTCAGGCCCTAACTTCAAGCCCCAGGATTGGCATAAATAAATAAATAAATAAATATTAAATTTTCACTTTTCTTATGACTTTATGTAAATCTATAATCATTTAAGAAAAGTAGGAGGGAAGACAAAGATAATTCCTGACTTTAAAAAGAAGGAAGAGATAAAGAAATCTGAAGATATTCTCTATTCTATCAGAGAAAAGGAGAATGTAATTTCAAGGAACTGTGAAGTAAACATTTTAGGCTTTAAGAGAAATACAACTCTTGTAACTATTCTTCTATACTCTGATAGGACAAAATCAGTTGTAGTCCATATAAAAATAATGACCTGGGCTGGGCAGAAAATAATGCCTATTTATTATACTAAATTTCTTTGAGCTTTTTCAAAAATTACAAATTTTCAATTTATTCTTACCACAAATGTCATAGAATAATAACATGCAGGGGAGAATTGGGAACAAAACTAGCTTCTACACTGGAGAAACCGATTTGGGCTGAAAATGATGAAATTAGAATCTGATAAGAAGGTGACATTGATGTCTCACGATTTTCAGCATGAAGATTTTTATGACTTTAAAGTTTTATCTGTCTTGAAATGCAGAAATTTAGAAGATCAAAGAAAGATGTATCTATAGCAAAACATTTTTTCCCTTGTTTAAAAATGTTAAATATTTTTTCCCGGTATCTAAAATTTATACATTTCCAGAACTGGAGCAGTATTTTTCAAACCTGAATTCATTGCATTTTGATACATATTTGACTTTCTGGTAATGTCATTAGTAAGTTCATTTAAATTTAGTAGTGGAAGATATTCATTTGCGAAAGATTCTCTTATTTGTGAAATTGTCAATGCAATCTATTGTGGCCATTATTGTTTCTATTTTTTAATTCTTTTTATTTATTTACTAATTTTATTTCAATACAACATTTGGTCAGGCCACAGAGAACAAGAGCAAACTTCCTCATACATTCAGCTTACTGACATGTTAAAATATACAGGGAAACTATTTTACCTCAAGCTTTAGAAAAGATTTTGCTCCTCATAGTCATATATCTAAAATTTTGTCTGTACAACTATATTGCTATATGTTACAGCATTAGGCCCAGTTCAAAAAGTCTACCATGATAAGCTGTAGAAAAGAGATATGAATTAGGCACTGTGGGACATGAGACTCTTCTAATATCCAAATAAAAGCATTTTTTTGAAATGAGCATGGATGACAACCTAGAAGCTAAACCTCACTAACCAAAAATGAAAAAAAATATGAAACATACCAATAGAAACTCCAGGCGTTAAGAAAAGACTTTCCATACCAGGATCTTCACTAAATTATATTGATGGACTATACTGTGAACTGGTAGTGTGTGTGTCAGAATCAGAATAGGAAGAAAGGGATTGGAGTGATTACCAGTAATAAGCCACTTCTCTGGATTCCTCATCCTAGCTACCATGGGACAGTAATGCCATTCTGTCACCTGTTAATTTAGAACCCATGTTTCCAACAAGTAAAGATATAAATGCCCAATTGAAATAAATCCCAAGGAAAAAAATGTTTTTACAGTGCTAGGCATATTGCTCAATGGTAAAATGCTGGCATTAAGATCTTGGTTTTGATCCCCAGCACTGCAACACAAATAAATAAATAAAAACATAAAGATTTTCAGTAAAGACTTCCTTAAAATATGAAGTAGGGATTTAGTTCATAAGACCATCTTTAGGAAAAGCTACATCTTCTTTTAAAATTGATGAGCATTTTAGGATTTAAGAAAGGGTGGATCATTGACTGGATAACCTCATGATAGTTGAGACAGTTATGGTTTTCTTTCTCTTGTCATTAAGCACACATATTGAAACATGTAATTATGGCAGCAAACTGAGAATTGAACTGCTGCTACATGAGCATATGTCTTGTTTTCCCTAAATGCCCCCTGAGCAAAATCTGATCAATAAGCATATCTTTGCGATGCATGCCAATATTTTTAACCTAAGTCAATCTTTTTACTATTAGCTGTGTAGTGGAATTTACATAGTCCAGAAGAGTCCTGTCCGTATTATGCTTAATCTATTATACCAAATTTGTTGCTTTAGAACATTTTGGAATACAAGCTACTCTCAGCCACATGAATCTGACTATTTGGCTATATATATCATCGGATTTGTTAGTAGTGATTCGAATGGGATGTATCTATAATAGCAGGATAGATTGAAAGTTGCTTTTTAAAAAAAATAGGAAAGGAAAAATGTATACTTAACTCTTAAAGGTATATAGCAGATTCAAAGTGCGACAAATGCATTTGCTTCAAATGCTAGATCATTTGATTGTATCTTTTGCCAGAGAAAATGGATGAAATTATAACTATTCAATTAGAAACTGTGTGTAGCTCACAATATGAGTGACATAGTTAAGTAGCTGCTTCTATTATTGGTGTAACTATTACCTGTTTTTAGAATGACTCATATGTGCTGTTTTATCTGTTTAATACCTTATAGCAAGTAACATAAAGCAACTGGAAAGCACTGGCTTAAAGTTTCCAAGTGATATGCAGCCCTGAAGCCTTCAAATCTGTAAATGCACCAAAAATTGCATAGAGATAAAATAAGCTATGGCTCACAGCTCCCAGACATGCATAAAATATTTTAGTATGTAAATATTGTTTTCATCTAAGGTACCATTTTCAGAGCTTCTGAATTCACAACAGATTTTTGAGCCTTGTATGTTTTCAAAATTAGTAGACTACAAACATTAAAAAATATTATATCAGTATTGATAAATATTTTGAAAAAATAAACTGACTCTAGCAATCAATGAGTTTAGCAATTTCTGTAATTCTCCAAAGGTGGATTCCATAAATCGTATATGTCCAAAATAGAAGTAGAAGTAGTATATTATTCTTTACCCTTGATAGTGGATCTACTTTGTCATAGCATTATTTATGATTCAAATCCTTATTTGCAAATAAAGCAAGGAATCTTTAAAATAGCTAAGTTGGTCCACGCTAAATCTGAGTGAGATTGTTCCTTGAAAACCAAATAATCCTCTTTTAAAACCAGTAATCCCTTAGTGGCCACTAGCTCATTTTAATGTTCTTTGATTAAAAGCAATTGTGATTTATAGAGCAGAGGTAATAGCTCTGTTTAAGATCCTATTGTTATTAACAACACAGCATGAGAGCTCTCAAGACAACAGTATTTTAGCAGAAAACACTCCAAAACAACTATAACACATTTCAATAGCTACAGCCCACCATCTTTAAAGTGACCAAAGAGAAGTGTGTGAAACTAAATTTATAAATACACATATCTGAATAAATTTCCTAAAAACATAATTTGAAAATCTTTATTAATGTACACTTAAGAAAAATCACACTGTATGCATGTGCTAACATGCATTTTACAAGAGATTTCTGAATTCCAATTTTCATACTTTACTATAATTTTTTTTAAAAATTCACTTCTTTGCTGTTTAATTTTTAAATTTGAATGTTTAAAAAGTATTTTTGCTGTTTATTTTTAATTCTTAGTATTAAAATTAAATGACATCTGGCCGGGAATTTGGCCTCGTGGTAGAGTGCTTGCCTAGCATGCACTAATACCCAGGTTTGATTCCTCAGTACCACATACATAGAAAAAAGCCGGAAGTGGTGCTGAGGCTCAAGTGGTAGAGCTCTAGCCTTGAGAAAGTCCAAGAACAGTGCTCAGGCCCTGAGCCCAAGCCCAAGACTGGCAAAAAAAAAAAAAAATTAAATGACATCTGGTAAAAAAAAAAAGTAGACATATTTTGGGGGAAAGTTGACATTTGTTAACCATTAAAACGTAGTATGTGGGAAGTAATTGAAAATACTATTTCAGAAGACAAAACAAATTATCAAAGCTTGCTGTACATCTATAGAAACATTCAATAAAGGAATAACTGGGGTCAAGGAGATAATGTTGAACTGAATCACCATGAAGAACTGTTTTTGAAAATTTGTAAAACTATGTCAGTAAGCCACTTAATTTTTTTTTGTGTGGGTCATAGGGCTTGAACCTTACCTGCGTGCTGTCCCTGAGCTCTTTAGCTCAAGGCTACCACCCTACCCCTGGGCCTGGGCATTGTCCCTGAGCTCTTCAGCTCAAGGCTACTGCCCTATCCATGGGCCAAGGCCCACTTCCCATTTTCTAGAGGTTAATTTGAGAGAAGAGCCTTAGGTCCTTTTGTGCCCAGGCTGGCTTTGAGAGAGCTTGTTTGGAGGTTCTAGCAGGGGAGCGCAGCTACTCATATACCCTTGACCGAAGACCGGTCCTCCTCTATCGGGGATGGTCATCCTCTTCGACCAAGCGTGCAACTTTGGGAGGGACGCACATGGAGCAGTGAGGGAGGAAGGGGACACCCGCCTAGCCAGCCAGATCAGCCGAAAAAACCCTGGCGATCACTGGGGTGACAGATGTCACAGCCAGATCGCCCTCACATCCCCCAGGCTGGCTTTGAACCTTGATCCTCAGATCTCAGCCTCCTGAGTAGTAGCTAGGATTACAGGCGTGAGCCACCGTGCCAAGCCGAGTCACCTAAAATTATTATCAGGAATATTCTCACAAAAAGATATGCAGAAAGGTCATCTTTAGGGTTTCTCACAGAGATAGGAATAAATCTTTGAAATATATAAATTAAATATACCTCTTGGGAAGTCACTTAATGCGAGCTTTTTGTTTTCTTGATGGTTTAATTAAGATCAGAGAAGTGACTTGTTCAAGTTCATACCAAGGACCTAGAAGATCTGGTGTGAGTTCAAGTTCCTTTTATTATATTGTATTGCTTTTTAAGGGACCCCTTTCTTGACTTCCCCCAAAATCCATCCCCTGTAGGCATTTTCCATCTTCATGACAAAGGAGTACTTAAGGCAGGGGCTGTAAAATCCCTGATAACAGCTCAGATTACAAGAGCAGCTAAACCAGGTGAAGTTACCAGAATTCCTCCCACCCTACCCTGCCTGCCAGGAAACTCCTTACCTTTCCTTTGTCATCAGAGCAGTGCACCAGAAGCCCACTGAGATGATAGGTCCGTTCAAACAGCAAAGATGTCAGATGTCAGCCATCAATCAACTATGTTGCATTCCATTGGCCACCTGTGTATGGCCCAGCCCAACCACATGACTGGTGGCCTATAAAGGTAGCCTATGAGATTAGGTGGGGTTGCTCTCTCACTCACATACAGGCCCTGACTGGTCAGTATGATTCTTGATGCTAGGAGCTGAATAAAACTCTGTTTAACTTCCGCTTTTGTGTTAGACTCTGTCCTTTGATCACGGACCCTAATATTGGGGGACTGGACCCTAACAGTTTTGTTCCATATCCATCAACCTTCCCCTTAGTAGGATGAATGAATTCTAGAAGCACGTAGGCAATCAGTTGATACAGGTAGTCTTACCTGATAAACTTGATCTACTAATATGTAAGTGAAAAATGAATCCTCTTCGGTTTTTGTAAGTGAGATTTAAGGGACATTTCAATAGTGTCATCTTTTTTCCAAGGTCATTTTGTCACATTGCTAAAGTGGTACAGTCCAAGCAGGCTTATAGTAAGTAAAGACACTTCATAAATATCTGTCTTTTTTGTTTGTTCTTGTTTTTACACTTCTGGTTCAGGTGAAATGACTGGATGAAACAACTTCAGAATGCATCAAACAGAATAGAAATGCATCCCTTGCAAGCTCTTGAGAATGGTGCAATTCATAAAATCATATTTTCAATGAATTTTTAACTTTGTCCCAGAATTCTAGAATTAGTAAGTGGAAGTACAGCAGGGAAATGAGAAAGAAAGAGTTTCTATAACTTCCTTGAACCCAGAAAGTCATTTGTTAGTTATTCTAAATGACAAAAAAAACCATAAATCAACCTTGAGACTAATGCAATTTGAATTGATATTCACTGACAGTAACTCATGAGTTTCAGGAATATTACAATCACAAGTTGCTAAGCATCCCTCTAATGTACACAGAGGGAGACTAAATACTTTTATCACAGCCTAAGACTATTCAAATAGAAGGCCTCAAATGATCCTGAAAGCAACGTGACTTGAATACTTCCAGATCTTGACAGGATTAGGTTCTATCATTGTGGTCTGTTATTCAAGGAACTATCCCCATTCAAAAACAATCCCATTGAATTTCCTCCAGATTTCACTCAGCAGCTATTTTATTTTGTATTTTAGGGTTATCATACATACAAAATTCGCTAGCTGAAGCTAAAGTAGAGACTTGGAGATAAAACACTACAACTTAAGTAACGTTACATATTTTTTCTTAGGTAAATTCATATTGCTCCACAATTCTTTTTTCTTTTCTTTTCTTTCCTTTTTTTTGTTTTGCCAGTTCTAGGGCTTGAACTCAGGGTCTCAGCATGGTCCTTGGGGTTTCTCTAGGCTATAGCTCTTCCCCTTTGAGACATAGCATTATATCTGTTTTGTTTTGTTTTGTCTTCTGTGTATGTGGTACCAAGGAATCAAACCTAGGGCTTAATCCATGCTAGCATGAACGCTCTGCCACTAGGCCACCCTCCTGGCTCTGCTTTATAATAATTCTTAACTCATGGTATTATTTAATGTATATACTCACTGCCACTTACAGAACAAAAAGGTTTTAGTAAGATGTAAATGAAGTAAACTTTTATTTGGTTCAATATAGGAATATACAGCTTATCAGATTTTAAAAAATAAAGTAATATATATTTATATTTAAAATAAAGGGTAACATTAAGGTATTTGACTTCAATGTCAAACAGTATATTTATTTATTTTTCTTTCTTTTTTCTTTCTTCCTTTCTTTTTTTTCCTGTTGTTTCTGGGGCTTGGGCTCTATGCCTAATGTTTTGTGTTCAAGAATAGTAGTCTATTACTTGAGCCACATATTCAGTCTTATGAATAGGTTGAATTACAGGTGTGAACCACCATAGCTGGCTCTATTTCTGTTTCTTTTCTTTTTCCCCCCTTTTTTATTTTCTTTTTATTTCAATGAGGTATTTATTGTTAGGTAACCAAAGCTGACCTTAAATGTCTGTCTTTTTACCTCTTACCAATAAGTGCTTAGATTTTTATGTATGTGTCATTATACCTGGCTTGTGTGTTCCATCCTAAACTAAACTCTGTGACTCTAGCATATACCAAATATTGACTAGTAACAAAAATATTTTAAAAGAAGATCCAGAAGACTGAAATTCCATCAAACAAGTCTCAGCACTCAGCAATATCACTTTAACTTTATTGAGAGAGTCGTGGCACATTGCCAATGGGAGTTCAGTGGAAGAAACTAATTTTCACATATTTTAGAGCACTAGTTCAGCACTACTTTTAGGAATTTCTTTGATATGTTGTCAGATTGCCCAAGGTTGTTTTCTCATATTGAATGCTTAGCTAGGAGCATCAGGGTTAACAAAATTTTTGAACTCTAGTTGAGGAAAATGACAGAGGATTTAAATATACAATACATTTTGGTACCAACATGTACCTCTACCATCATTGTACACAGGTCCCTCTTGTATAGACATCATTTGTTTACTTCTCCACAAGATGTAAACTTGTATTCTCTTCTTCTCATAGGCAGGTACATGAAGATCAAATCTACAAAAAAATTAGTAAACTGTTCATTTTATGTTAGCTTCTTCTTTATTCCTTTGTCCATGGGACCAGTGAAGACTGATTCCTGAGACACTGGAAATCTCCAGTGTCTTTTCTATCAAAGTGTATTGCTTACAAGTTCATGCTTTGGCCTGGTGGCTGGGCTTTTGTCATGAAAAAGAGGAACTGCTTTCGGATAAGAAATTATTTTTGAAATATAAGGTTTTGTCTTAAATTGGTTTCTTTTCAGATGGAATTAAGAAACACCCCAGACTGCTCAAGAAATAGCAAAGTGTATAGAAATATATTGAGATTACTTGTGTAATATCTTGATTCAAAAATCAAACTAGCTAATCACAAGCAGATTGTGAAATTGAGTTCACCCAATCTGAACAGTGGGGCGGAGCTTGCAGTAATCGTTGGGGCTTACTCTTTCAGTCACATGGATTATAAAGAACTGCAAAGGAGCTTGCTGATAAAGATCCTTTAAGAATTATTCATCTGAAGATGTATAACTGGAAGTAATTAAAAACTGGACGTCATTAAACTTTCCTGATCTTACCTACAAACCTACAAGCCTGCCACTTGATTCCACATCAGGATACATTATATATCAACAATGACGTGTTTGTGTATAGGAATTTTTCACTGTGAACACAAAGCAAAGTATGAAAAGAGAATGAGGGAGCACAAAATACTAATGTATGACACTCAAACAACAGCATAGGCAACAGGTTGCCATAAAATGATAAGTGCACCAGCTTATCATATGTGAAACATATTTAATATGCAATTAGCATCCCATTCTATGGTCTATATTATGAAATGTTATTGGTATATCAAAGATCATTTTCCAATATTATTAAATGATTTCTGAAGCTTTATCAAGCATCATTCTACACAATCCTAAATATATTGACTTATTATAATAGCTAATATTGAATGTTAATTAAACACTGATGTAAGTGTATTAGTTAGACATGAATGCTCATGTAAGTGTATTAGTTAGACACGGATGATAGGTAGATAAATAGGTGATAGATAAGTGGACAGATTTTTCAGATACAAGCTCAAATTCATTAAAACATTATATTAACTCTCATAACATGGGGTTTGGTGTACTCCCATTTTACTGACCAGGAAACTGAGGTACAGAGAGAATAAGCAATTTATTCAAAATTGTGACACGTGGCAAATGGTCAATTCAAAGTCAATTACTCTCTTCCAAAAGTTGTATGACACAACACTATTCACAACCCTGCGCTGCCTTTCTCTTCCATCTAGTAACATCAATGTCCAGCAGCTCTCACAGTTCATTTTTGCTTTTTTACAACTTGTGCAAGTTGAGTAAAAATTTTTTATGATTTGCATTTCCATCTACCACACACCTGTCCTAAAAAATAAAGAAAAAATAGAAAACATCTTGTGCCTGAGATTTAAGCTTATTTCTGTAGAGTCTCATATATTGTATTAGCAGTGTATTCTTGGGTATCATTCCCATGAGCCAAACATTCACTGATAAGAGCAAGGTAACGATATTTTACTAAACACATCCTTTCCGTTTTAACATAATTTTCATTCCATATTCATAATAAGATGTTAAAATAGCTTCCAATGATTTAATTAAAACTTTCCTACACAGGTAGTGAGACTAAGACTTTGTGATACATTAGTCTTGTCAGTCTCTTCACATTTTTTTCTATTTCCATTTAATAGTCATAATGGGAAATTATTAAGTCACTGTAGAAAGATCATAGTTGAGAACTTAAATAAATTCACTGTGTATTTACACAGATTGCTCAAGATTCAAGGAGAGAAAAAAGCTTAGATAAAATGTTATTTTAAGGAAAGATTATTTGTTATAAAACATTATACTAAAGAACTAAAATTTAGAGCCTATTTCATTTCTATTTCTAACATAAATTTGAGCAATGGTATTTACATTGTTCATTTAATAAATGGGAATGTTAATGTTCACACAGGATTTCTCCTATGCTAACGCATTAGTTCATATTTTTCACAAATCAAGGGTATTTTTCACAAATCAAGTGGATTGTGCTGCCCTGTCTCCAGAATCAGTAACTAAGATCAGATGATTATCCTTCCCTACAAAACATAAGCCAGAATAATGACAGCATATTCACATTCCATCACTAAGCTGACATTATTCACACAAAGAGAATCAGCCAGGCACCCACAGCTCACGTTTGCAATCCTAGCTACTCTGGAGAATGAGATCTGAGAATTGTAACTGGAAGTAGCCTAGGCAAGAGACAAATCCCCACTTAACTAAAATGGGGAAAAAGCCAGAAGTGAAGCTCCAGTGGTAGAGCACTAACCTTGACCATAAAAAACTCAGGGTTGGTTAGTGTTTGAGCTCAAGCCCCAAACCAAAACCAAACAAAAAGCCAAGAGAGAGGGGGGGGAGGGAGGGAGGGAGGGAGGGAGGGAGAGAAGGAGGGACAGAGAGAGACAGTCAGAGACAGACACAGAGAGAGAGAAAGGGGGAAGAGAGAGAGACAGAGAGAGAGAGGGAGGGAGAGAGAGAGAGAGAGAGGGAGGGGAGAGAGAGAGAGAGAGACAGAGAGAGAGAGACAGAGACAGAGGGAGACAGAGACAGAGACAGAGACAGAGACAGAGGAAAGCAGACAAACAGGCGCAGGCAGGCAGGAAAGCAGGGAGACAGAAGGCTGAAGGGAATGGAAGGAAAGGAGGCAGGAAGGCAGGCAAGAAAATAGGAAGACAGAAGGCAGAAAGGGAAGGTAGGAAAGCAGGAAAGAAGGAAGGAAGGAAGGAAGGAAGGAAGGAAGGAAGGAAGGAAGGAAGGAAGGAAGGAAGGAAGGAAGGAAGGAAGTAGGGGAAACAACAGAGAGGGGAGGAGGGAGGGAAGTGGGGAAGGAAAAAAAGGTTAAAGAAGAAAAAGAGGATTAATTTGCACCGATGTCTCCTTTCTATTTACCTGTTGAACTTGCACTACCTGTGCTTTGATGGCATGCTTAATTCTTGCATCATCAACCCCATTAATGAGGAAGTATTTTCTCAGAAATAACTCTTGAATTTCCTAAGCATCATAGATAATCTCTGACATTCTCATTCTCCAAACTACTTTTGAAACAGGTTTTAAGGTGGTGTTGGCAGAATCACAGTCCCAAAACAATCACATATTTGTGTTTCCTTTTTCTAAAGATAAATTATCAACCTTGACCACAAATGGAGTTTTGAAAACTATTGACTATGGGGCTTCTACTTTCACAGTTTCTGATCTGGACTAGAATGCAGGCATTGAGATGTTTTAATAGTCCCTCAGGTGATTCTAATGAGCAGCCTGTATGAAAGAATCTAAATTCTGTTTCACTTAAAATACTGTGTTGGTTATGCTGTATTTGTCTACTTGTCTCTGCATCATCATTCTTGATGTATTCTTTGTTAAAAGAAAAAACACTATTCGTTTGTAGCTGCAACGAATGGCTCCAAATTAAAGCAAAGTTGCAGACATTTGCATAATTTCTCTTAGGGAGAAATTATTATTTTATTTTTTTTACAAAAGTAAAGTATTTTTATTTTAAAACAAAATAAAAAGTAGTATTTGAATGAGACAACATAAACATAATTAACTGCTTTGCATAATAATAAGCTCCTATTTGTTCTCACTGATGTGGAAAGAATATTTTAATGTAAAATAATGTTAGTTTTAAATAGGCAACTCTTGACAGGGAGTTATTGCTTTTATTTGTGTTGTTTCATGTTTGTTCACTTGTAATTTTATTGTTTAGTTACTTTTAAAATTTCTGCACTTTCTCTGGAGGATGTTGGACAATATGGAACAAATGTAATGGCAGGGATATGGAGTATTAAAAAAAAAACAGGAAGAAAAATAAGACTTTTCTGGGGCCTGAAGTGGGGCCTAGTGCTTGAGTTCTCTCTTTGAGGCTTGATTCCTCAGAGCCACATATGCAGAAAAGCCAGAACTGGTGCTGTGTCTGAAGTGGTAGAGTACTACTCTTGAGAAAGCTCAAAGGCAGTGCCCAGGCCCTGAGTTCAAGCCCCAAGACTGGCAAAAAAAAATATATATATATATATGTATACATATATATATATATATATATATGAAAGAAAGAAAAAAGACTTTGCAAGGATAATATTCTCCAGAAACCTGGTTGCAGATTAAGCCTGAAAGAAACAATAGCTATTAATGATAGTACAATACTTGATTAGAAAAGCAGTTTCCTATTCTGTGTTAACACCCAATACTCAATTCATCTTTATCCACTACTTTT
Organism: Megascapheus bottae; assembly: GCF_031878675.1. NCBI lineage: Eukaryota > Metazoa > Chordata > Mammalia > Rodentia > Geomyidae > Megascapheus > Megascapheus bottae. The sequence continues at coordinate 79,297,926 of NC_143509.1, read as the reverse complement.
CACAATTGCACTCTTCACCCTGCTTTGGGGAATAAAATTTCCACATTTTGAATTTTAGGTGAGAGGTATCAGAAAGGCTGGAAGAATATGCAGAGGCAGTAGAAATACCTGAACGATAATTAAAAGGTAGCCAAAACCAGAAATTCGGCAACAAGGGACTTAAACACAGCATACAAAAACACAACATGCAAGAATAAACTGGAATTCTCAGAAGTATTCGGAAAAAATATGAACTCCTTGAAGAATAAAGTGTGATCATAATTAAAATTTGCTCATTTAGAATAAAAAAACACGCATTGCTCTATGAAAGGGGAGACATACAAATGAATTGCACAGTGATATATTCTTGGATGAGTCAAAATTCCTAGCATAGAACACTAAGTGATTGCTATGGAATGACTACATCCAAAGATTCAGAAAAGGAATTATCATATTCTTTTAAAAAATGGATTTACTTTAGGCTATCTTATTTTTCTGTCTTCAATTAGTTGTACAAAGGAATTATCATATTCTTTAAAAAATGGATTTACTAATTAATTGTACAAAGGAGTTAACATTGAATAAAGCAATGTCACCCTTTCAATATTCTCACCAATTCCTGCCCACCCATCCTTTCCTTCACTCCTCTTAATTTTGTATGCTATACATTGAATTCTTGTCTACATTCTCCCATCATCCTCCTTTTTATTTTCTACCCCTGTGGAGCAAGTCAGATCAAGGAAATGGAAACCTATGCTGTAGAAAAGGAGGCCTAACTGGTGGCCCAGTGCTCATTTCCTGGTCTTGGGACCGCACCTGGCTGAGATGGTGCCTGCCCCCAGCTTGGAAGGCGTGGCTGTGGTTTGTGATGTAAAGTAAGGCCACCTCTGGGATAGGCCCTGGACCCTTCTGCCCTCTCAGACAACACATAATTCCTATGTTAGTTGAATGGACTTCCACATGAGGGAACCTCTCTGGCCCTGCCCACCTTTGTGCTGATAGGCTCCTGCACCCTATATTAGCTGAATGGAATTCCTCAATAAACGAGTTCCTGCCTTGACTGGTCTCCCTGACTAGTCTGATTGTCCTCTGGTGAGGGGGATGCAAGCAGTCAGTCTACCCTTTTCTTTCTTGGCTCATCATGGTTGGGGAGTGTTCTCCCTATCCCTCTTGCAGGTCAGGAGGGACCGACAAACCCCTTTCAAGAATCTGCTTGTGTGTACTTGTGTTTACTTCTAAGAAACTGAGTTCTCACTTCAATCTACCATATTTCAGTTAATACATTGATATACACTTGCATGACGCACAATGACTTTATAACTCTATAGGCTAAATCTAGCTTCCATACACAAGGGGAAACTAGCAACCTTTGTCTTCCTAAGCCTGATATATTTCATTTAATATAATTTTTCAAGGTCTACTTCTTTACAAATAATACAGCATCATTCTTTTTTAATGGATAAATAAACTTCTATAATATATATACACTACAATTTCTTGATCCATTTGTCCACTTAGGGGCATCTGGGATGATTCCATCTTCTAATATAGGAGAGCTAACATAAAATCTATACCAAAGAGCTAAGATCTTCTGGGAAACTTGATTTTTCAGATTACAGTCTTGGCCTGCTTAAACTCTGAAGTTCTATGAAGTTGTAATGTGTTTGTTTTGCTTTGTTTTAACCTAAAATAAAAGTTGTTGCTTTTGTAAGATGGAAACCAACTGGAAAAAAATTGCCAAGCAAGCCACATGTTGTCCAACATTAAGATAAATATTGAATGTCTAACAGTTTCTTAGTTGTAATTTATATTTATATTACTTTTTTCATTTTGTTACAGCTTTAAAATAAGCCATGTTTAAATTCCTAATGGTGGTTAGTTTTACTAGACTTATGTCTATATTAGACTATTGTCTTGCTAGAGTAGACTATATTCTTGGATGTCAGTGTTTTCTTTCTTTTCTTAGAGAGATGATAATTTTCATGGAAATACTATCAGAAGTTTTAGCCCATCATGTCAAAATTATATAAGTCCAATTCCAGAAAATGTATAAACAGTAGCATCTGCAAGAAACTTCTGGGATATGCTGAGTCAGAATTCCTTTGTATAATCATTTAAGAATAATATATTTTAATGCAAATGTTGCAAATGTTTGGATTCTGACTTCACTTGTGGTAGCCAAGGGGATTTTTTGTTTGTTTGTTTTTTATTGTTTGTTTTTTTCCAGTTCTGGGGCTTCAACTCAAGGCCTGGGCACTGTCCTTGGACATTTTTACTCAAGGCTAGTGCTCTGCCATTTGAGCTAGAGCGCCCCTTCTGGCCTTTTTTCTGTGTGTGGTATTGAGGAATTCAACCCAGGGCTTTGAGGACTCTACCACTAGGCTACTCTCCTAGGCCCTCAAAAGGTTTTCTTTATCCACATTATCCCAACTTAGGACATCAGAGCAGGAAGCGAGGTTCAGATCATTGGGCGCAAGATGGAATAGCTAGCATAAGATTTTACCTAAGAATATAGTGCAAGCTGGTGAAATGGAACAGTGAATAAGACCTAATGATCCCCTATGCACAAGGCCAAAGTTCACCCATGGAACAGCTCCAGTGTCAGACTGAGACTTACTTTTCAGCCAGTCACATTTTTATTCCATCCGGCACTACCTCTGGCAGATTGTAGCACTCTGAAGTTTTGGGTTGTCTGCCTAGCTGACTAGGACTTAGTGCTTACCCTGTATTGTTGTAATTGTAGACACCTCTGGACTACGGTGTGAGACAGCCTAGTAGCTTTGGGTGGCCACAAGAGCCATTGTGGATTCATGGAAAACTGGAAGTTATCAGGTACAAGCATGGCATTTATTGGAGATCCCTCTCCCTGGTGTCAAAACAATAACACCTCAACTTATAGGAACCTTGGCGTAGGTTGCCACCTAGTGCTAGAACAGCAAATATCACTACAGGTTCAAAAGGAAAAAAAAAAAAATAGACTGCTGGAAAATTCTGAGGAAGTGGGCACAGATGAAGCCAGGCTAATGAAGATTGGACTACATTCATGATTATTCAATGTTCAGAAGATGCATCAAGACCTTTCAGGAAACCCTGAATCCATTTAATCTTCAACATAAAGTATTGGAAACAAAAAGACAAGTAAGCATCTAATATGGATGAACTTTCAGAAAATTAGAACCAGATGCTTAAATACACTCAACAAATGTAAAGACAAAAAGAAATATAAATCAATAAATGTTTTTCATTGAGTTGGAAACAACTTTTTGAAAATGAAATGGAAGTCCCAAAGCTAAAAATAATACTTAGCAAAATTAAAAATGCAATAGAAGGCAACTATCAGAATGGATCCAACAAAAGAAAGGATTAATGTGCTCAAAAAAAGCTACAAAAAACTATATAGTTGGAGGAGAAAAAGAGAAATAATTTCAAAGAATAAAGAAATCTCTTTGGGGAAAATAGGACAGTAGTAAGAGAGTAAAATTCTAATTAATGGAATTTAAAAGGGATTTCATAAAGAAAAAATAATAGAAATGTTTATACTGTGTTAAAAGAAAATTTCCCAAATTTATAGATTCATATGAATATGATATAATTACATAGATAGATTAAAGTGTATTATAATCCAAATGTATTTAATCTAAGTCTCAAAGGTGAAGGATAAAGTGAAGATCTCAGGATTTCAAGAGAAAAGAAATAAATAACATGTGACTCCAGCCCAATTGGTCTGACAGCAGCAGATCTTTTGGAATAAATGTTTAGTTTGGGAGATAGTGACATGGCACTTACAGTAAAAAGTATGTAAAAATTGTCAAGAGTACTATACCCAGCAATGCTATCCAATAAAAGTATGAAGGAATTTTCAAAGCAGACAAAAAAGGGAAAAAAAAATCTTCAGACCTGTCTTAAAAGAAATGCTAAAGGAAACTCTTCATACTGAAGGATTCTAATAAGCAAGAAGATAATCATATGACAATGATAAGTAAGAAGAAAACTAGAAGATTTAAAAACAGAAACAAGGCAGAAACAGGGCGCTGATGACTCACCCCTGTAATCCTAGCTACTCAGGAGGCTGAGTAGCCAACCCAGGCATTAAGCATCAGAAAATCAAAAGTGGTGTTGTAGCTCATTGATAAAGTGGTAGCCTTGAGCTGAAGAGCTCAGGGACAGCGCCTAGGACCAGAAAAAGAAATGAAAAACTCAGTGGTAGAGTAAAAATTCAAAACGTTATGCTATTTTAAATATGGTATGCAGATCTTTCATATTTCAGCATCATGAAGACTAAAAAAACAGAAACTACTAATACATTGTATTAGTATTTTTAAAACAAGATAGCATAAAAAGATGTAAAATCAGACACCAACTGTTCAAAATATACATAAAAATCAGAACAATTGTAGCATTTTTAGTGTATTTTTTGTCTTTTTCGTTCACTTCATTCCTTACCTTTATAGTCATGTAAAGTAGCCATCATTTCACAATAGCTTGTCATAGTCATAAGATGTTATTTGACTGTAAGACTCATGTTATTCACAAGACCCGGGAAAAAGAGAAATACTGAAGCTTCTAATAGATTAATGGACATTGAATCTGGACTGGCATTGTTTCCTGAGGAATCAAATTGTCTCTATATTTTACTAGCCAGAAAAAAAAATATTTCTGAAAGACATATGATTGATTTAATATAGATCCAGATACGCTGTTAATATTTTCCCCATTATTCATAGTACTATTAACTTGTTTCAATGATATGGTATTATATTTAAAATAGTGACTCATAACTTGATAGTGCTAAGCTATTTCAGATCCTTATACTCAATCTAATACTTTATCCATAGTAACAATCTTTTTTGTTTTGTTTTGAAAAGCAGAAATAATAAAATACTAAAAATTAATCTCCACATACTTTTCAGTTGTATGGGTCAAGATAGGCTATATAAAATACCAATTATTGGCTAAGAGGTACCACTAATTACCGCTAGAACTTCAGGTGTGGCTTCATTTGTTAGAAAAAAATAACATATCTATTCTCCTTAACTGTTGCAGAGTTTGAGTTGGAAAGTCTTCTTCCAACCCAATGGCAATTATGAAGCCCTATTGGATTGGTGAAGCTTTTTTATTTTAGACTGGGTCAAGGTTTTGACCATCTGACATCATTTAAGGTTCTGGACACTTGATGATTACATGATCATCTTCATAAGACTTTAAGAAATGCTGTCAAATGGAAGAACATCTGGATTAAGTGAATAGCACACTGCTTTGTTTTGAACCTTTGTGTGGTTGAGGTAGTATAAAACTACATAGAATATGCTGTTCTGAATCAATTAACAAGCATCCATAACACTGAACACAGCCAGTGCAGTGCACATGACCTTGTCTTCTGGAATCTGAAAATACATGTAATACATAGCAATATGACTCTGTAACTAAGTGAAGAACTTCAGTTGTGGAGCCCATTCTATGTTATACAGATAAAGCCAATTGAATTAATGGGTTCTTGACAACTGAGTCATTTCCATTGTTTCAGGAGATGGAGATGTAAGCAGTACACAGTGGTTGGAGAGAAGCATTCTGTCAGAATTTGAAGATAGAAACAGAATAATAACAGTACAAAGAATGTTGGCAGCCTTTATGAAAAATTTAAAGACAACGGGATTCTCAACTAGATTCAGAATAATAATATAAAGCTCTATTAGCACCTTGGATTCAGCTCCACAAGACCCATTGTGGATTTCTTTATGAAAGAAAGAGCTCAAAACAACTTTTTCTTGTTTTTGGCCTTTATGATTTATTTGTCAGTTGTGGGGCTTGAACTTTGGGTAATTTTTTAATGATCTGTTACACAGCAACAGAAAATTGAAACAGGACTGGAACAAGCAAACGTTTCTGAAGCTGATGCATCTATTGGTATAGGTAAGCTATTTTCCTTCTTAGAGCTTGTGAACTAGCAAATTCAACATGGGTCCAGCTGTCAATTAGTTGTGGGAATGCTGATAAATAATCGGAAAGTCTTTGTTAGGAGAAAAATGAAGATTTCTTTTTCTCTTTTTGAATTTCAAGTGAACTTTCTTTGCACAAATGACTTGTCATTTCAAAGCCTGCTTCTGGGCTTGCCCCTGGGCTCTGCTGGAACATCAGGTGTGCATATGTGATCTGATCTGCCCATCTCAGATATAGCTGTTATCTGATTTGAACCCGCTTGAAGTTGGGTGTGTGCAAGAGCACTGCAATCTCAACTAGGATCAAGGAAGGATTTAGTAATCTCTGTGACAAAAAGGGGGAAATACGTGTGTGTGTGTGTGTGTGTGTGTGTGTGTGTGTGTGTAGATATTCGTATACATGTATGTATGTGCATATATATATCAACATGTATTTATATAGCCAAATACTGATGTGTATATGTGTGTATATATTTGTATGTTTCACACATCACACACACACACACATATATATATAAATATATATATTTTTTTCTTTGAGTACTTCACGCTCCAGCATCATCCCATTTCTCTCAATTTGAACCTTGTAATGAGTCCTTGTGACCATTAGCAGGTAAAGATATTTCAAATAGATATCAATGCTCAACACAGAATGTTGAAGAACAGGCAATTTTAATAACCAAGTAAATCTAACGTATTATTATTATGTGTCTTTTTGATATTCATGAGGAAAAGAGCTACTCACTCTGACAAGATCTCAGTTATGACCAGAATCCACTTCATGAAATTATTATTTTTATTGTTATGTTGGTGCTTCATTTTATTTTATTTTTTAAATTTAATTTCATTTCATTGTAAAGGGGACAGAGAGGGGTTACAGTTACATATGTAAGGTAATGAGTACATTACTTGTCAAACAGTATTACTCCATTCCTCATTTTCTCCCACTTTCTCTCCCTCCCCAGAATACCCTCCCCCCAAGTTGTAAAGTTCATTTCTAACATCGTGTCTGTGAATATTGCTGTTACAGTGGTTCACTCTTGGTGCTTTGTCTCACCTGTTCCTTATTCTTCTTCTCTCCCCCAAAGAAGATAAACTTATATACAAGGCACAGGGAACCAAAATAAAATACACTGACCACAGTGGATAAGCCAAAGGAAAAGAAGAAATGATTTTACACAATGCATTAAAAAAAACTCTTGTTTCTATATCTTGGAGTTCATTACACTTAGCATTATTTTGTATGGTCATATGCACATAGTTACTGAGCTATTGTGATCCCTTGCTTGGACTATCCTAGACATCTGCTAATTATTACAAATGAGGGAAACCGTGGAGCCTGTGTTTCTTTGGGTCTGATTTTTTTCCAAGTCTTTCCATTTCCTTCCAAATTATCTTTGAATATCAGCAAAGGAGTTGCTGTTTTACAAAGCAGTATAGGAACGCAATGTCACTCCTTTTGACATTCTCACTCATCCTTGCTCCTTGCTTCACTTTGTTAATTTTGTAGGGCATACATTTAGTTCTTGATTGAACTCTGCCCCGTCTCTTCCTTCTTATTTATCTGACCTCTGTCCCGAGAGTATTTCCAACATACTAAAAGCACAGGTTTAAGGCTAAATTTTTGTGTGGCTCCATTACTCAATGTAATGACTAGCATTTGAGAAGATGAGGAATACATCAGTATCCTTACCCCATAGTACCAGGTGGGGTGCCTTTTCCACTGTATTATACAGTTATTCTGTGTATAACTATACTGCCTTTTCCATATAGTTTCTTCTAGAAAAAACTATTTGTTGCTTTGTTCATGATTATGGTATACCATACAATATTGTTTCTGCCTGAAGAACTCATTTTTTTCCTACAAAATAATCAAAGTGAATATGCTTTGGGATAACTCTTCTGAATTTGCGTGAGTGTCATGTAAGATGTAAAATAAACTACGATATTAAATTGGCCCTATATACAATGCATGGCTCTGTTTCTTTCAAGACTCCAAGACTGCAAATTCATGGTGGCAGTTTTGACAAAAGCCTACTGAACATTACTCAGTCTGGAAAACTAATGACATTAGTTCCTCAAATAATCTGTATTTGTCTCTAGAAATGTGGATTTGATCCCTCAATATGAAGAATGATTATGCTAGAAAAATATAATTATGTTCTACTTGAAAAAAAACTGACACTCCCATTTTAGTGAGTGTACTTCATCCTCTAACATACACTGCCTGTCTTTCCTTTTCCCTTGTCCATATATCAGGCTATATTTATACTAATAATCATAGTGATAGAAGTTTCAGTTACATGTGAATACTAAATTTTTCTCTTCATTCCAACCTCAAATGTTAGGAAATCATGTCTAGGTTATTGAAGTTGCCTGCTGGGGTCAAATCTGATAAGTAGAGACTGAAAAATATTATGAGCAGAGAAAAGGAGTCATTATTGTATAGGCAGACATTCCAAAACATGTCACAGTCCCCAGGTGTGTTCTGTATCTCATTCAATCTTCAGAAAACTATGCAGCTAAGATGGCAATTAAATTTCCCACCCTTCGAATTGTACAATTGACTGGAAACACCAATCCCATGCCCGATACAAGTTTAGTTTCCTCACTGAGATGCCTGGAAATTCTCAGGGCAGTTTTACCCCTCTGTCTAAGGAGTAAAGCTCAACTGTACATTTAATTTTCACTAAAATAAAACAAAAACTAAGTACTTACATGCATAATACAAGTCTATATTTAAAGAATAGAGTCAATTACAGAAAGAATACCCATTTCTACTGTCATTTTTTCCCCAGATTTTTAAGTAGGAGGACCAGTGGTCCTTTAATTTATAAATGTTTGGCTTCTTTTCATTCAGATATTAGAAAATCAAAATTTGCTTGGACTATCCAGTTTATCTCTCTCTTATCTGTATTGCTAGAAACATTATCTTCAGTTTCAAAATCGAGCTTATAAAGCCTTTGTTTCCTTTCATAGAGAAAAACCAATATGATAAATGTATTTAGTGACAATTTCTAAAGATATGATGCGTTTTCACAGTTAATTGACCATGAAATATATTGGAATGATTTTTCTCAATTAAGTAGTGTCCAGAGAGATCAATGATAAGGTAATGCCTTGTTATGAAGTTATAAAGTTTTAAGCCAAGTTCATGTCATTTTTTGCCCTTTGGTTCCTTTTCTCCCAAATGTTTACACAAAAACTTACTGTTTGCCAAATATTTTACCTATTATGCTTCATATTTTCTTAACAAACACACTAGTATCAGCTGCGAGGTATTTTAAAATATGGCATCAAGATAAGAAGTATTTTCACTAATAATTCTACTGGCCACTTTAGATTTCAATCTTACTTACCATGTTAGGTTTTCAGTCATTCTTCTTCTCTCTTTGTTACAAGGAATTTACAGTGTTTTCAAAAATTCAAAACGTTTCCTCTAGCATTTATACTATACTTTAGAATTAATTTTCATGAGTATATCTTTTAGATATACTTTGGAGAAAAACCAAACATATGGCTGTATGTATTAAGAATGTGATGGATACTTGTTGAATGATGATAAGTATGATCGAATATTATTTAACTATATCACTTATCTAGTAGTGTCATATTTATTGCCAGAGAACAATGAAAGACTATACTAATGGCTAGTGCAATTCAAATGGAACTATTCTCCCTCTTACAGATATATTTTATTTTAAAAATGTAACATCTTCACAGAAAATAAAAAGGAGTTTATTTTTGAACAAGAATTAGGTGCTTCTCTTCTTATGTTTAGATTTCCTGTTGTCATTTTTTCTTTGTTCATATTGAATATGAATATAAAAATCACAAATTCATACTGGCCATTTGTTGACTTTCCCTTTTGATTATCTCATAATGAACTTATACACAAACTCCAAACATTTTTATGGATAAAGTTAAGTAGCTTAATTCTATTTTGAAAAGTACAACTAAGAGAATTTAGCTCCTATAAATATGAACATTAAGGAGCCTATAACAATCTCTCTGAAAATTATTTAAATTGTTTACTATTGATTTAATATTTAATGTGTCAGTTATTATTACATTGTATGCTATTAATTGAAATATTTTAAAATATGATCACCTGCTATTAATTATATAGTTAACTTTGTTTTACTTTCTATGAACAAAATAGTTTTTTTTAAATGTTGGCAAGATTTAGATGAAATGATCAATCAGTATTCTGAGTGCAGATGGTCTCAGTTTTGCTTTATTTATTCAAATGTCTTAGCATAGGCTGCATGTATGCTGCTGGGACATTCGATGTAGCACATCTTGTGTTACCAAGTCTACTATACTGTATTTCTGAAAGAGACTCAATTTGCAAAAGCTTGCAGTGAACTGGCATCTCATTATATCCCAAATAAATACTAAAAATGGAACCAACACTCCAAGTTCACCCTCATATTGCTGAGTTTTCAAGATTATTTGCAAATTAGAATATTTTAGATGTAAATGTTATTGGCAATTAGGGTTGCTTTGTTTGCTTTCCTTGTTTTCTTCAGTCAGAAACATTATCTTATAGATAACATTTTGTGATGTCAACTGGAATGAGACATACGAAAATGATTTTAGCAGCTAGAGTGATTAGTGGAGACACATAATTGCCTGCCTATTTACTTTGAAACAGTCATTAAATGAAGTGGTTCTAACTAAAACTCTAATGGAGAGATATTCTTAATTCCTTTTTAATATTTCCCTATGTCTGGGCATGTAATTTAAAATAAATTTGAATGCTGATTGCTAAATTATATTCTTCCCCATCAGCAGCACATCAAAGTGTTTGGCTGTTTATAGACAACAAAACAGATCATTTGAGATGTTATATAAAATAAACAGCCAATCATCAAAAGATAATCGTAGTTTCAAATAAGATGTCAATTCTTACACAGTCAATCAAATGTAAATATTTGTTTTTTTATGCCATGTCCTTGATATACTTATGCCAAAAACAGTTAACAGTTCTCATATACCTTCTGTATTCTGCTTTATAAAAATTATATTTAAGTTTTGATTATAAAAGATACATTTTTATTATAAAAATAAAATTTTATTATAAAATCAGTAGGATATTCTCCATAGCAATAAAATCAGTAGGGTATTCTCCATAGCTTCTGTATATGAGAGAAAATATGTGCTGTTTTTCTGTCTGAGCTTACCTTACCTTGTTTAACATGCTTTGTTCTAGGTCCATCCATTTCCCTGCAAATGGCATAATACTCTTTCTAATGGCTGTATAAATTCTATTGTATTTAAGTACCACATAGTTTGGATCCACTCATATGTTATAGGGTATCTGGGCTGTTTGCACAACTTGATTATTGTGAGTAGTACAGCAATGGACATGGATGTGTAAATGTCCTTATGGTATCCTGCTTGTAATGTTCCAAATAGATGTCAAGGAGTGGTATGGCTGAGTAAGGGGGTAAACCTATGCTTAGTTTTTTGAGGAACCTCCACATTGTTGTTAGAGTGCTTGTACTAGTTTATATTCCCACCAACAGTGCAGTAATGTTTCATTTTCCTCAACATTTATTGTTGTTCAAATTCATTTTGTTGGACAATCAAACTGAGGTAAGATGGAATCTCAACGTTGTTTTGATTTGCATTTCCTTTATTGACAGGGATAATGAACTTTTCCTTATGTGTCTCTTTACCTTTCTTACCCCTTAGGCTGAGAAGTCTCTCCTTAGCTCCTTTACCTACTACTAAGTGGTTTAATTAGTTAATTGGTTTATTAGCTTGGGAGGAATTAGTTTCTTGAGCTCCTTGTATATTAGGCCTTTGTCTAATATATTGCTGGTAAAGATCTTCTCCCAGTAACAGACTGGCTGTCTTTCTAACTATGTTCTTTAAAAGTCTTGAAAAAAAATAAAATTGCATTGAATCAACTAACAAACTAATCAGTGTACTAACATGTAATAGAAAAGAGTTTTTCATCCATCTTAAAAATATAGCCAGGAAGTACAGATGGAAAACTCCAGAGGAAATTTCATATTCTACCACTGCATCAAGAAAAGGAAATACATTTTAAATGAAATATTCAATTTAGACTGAATTAATCACAAAATAAATGATACAGGAGAATCTCTCAAAGCAATTGTAAAGACCAGCCATGCATGCAAAGATCTGGACTCCTGCGAAAAATAAACCAAAATCTCTAAAAAATATTGGGAATAATTACTGGCAACTATGAAAGTTAGTATATTTCGTTGTAGCAGATTGGAAATATTGATCTTGGATAAGAACAATGATGACTTTAGAAAGTAAAAACTGAAACGATCTGATTAAAATTTTTGAGTTAGGATTGTCTAGGGCCATACTAAATGGAAAACATTGTTATGTTCTGATGTTCTAACCTGGACCCTTGGCAGACACTGGAGCAGATTACCAGAGGATGCTGTGGTTGGTCTGACTCTCAAATCCTGAGGAACAAGATGTAGTAAGCCTGTGTGATATAGAGATTGAGGGTAAGGTCCAGATTCCAGCCCCACAGAGCTAGCATGTCCAGGGGAAAGCCTGTCCACAACAGAGAGACAAATCACACCCATTGCCCTTTATCATGGTTTCTGCCAAGAATTGCCTTTGAATTTAAGTCTCTCAACTCAGTAGGCAGTCAGTCCGTAGTCACTCTAGTGTCTTTTAAATAATTTCATCTTTTTTATTCTTTTGGCATTAGTTACTTCTTAATTTAAATGATTAGGAACTGAAATGGAAATTTCACAGATAATAATACTCAGAATAGTTTTATTTGGGTATAAATATATTTCCCATTTATACTGATACATGCAAACTGTAAGTGCAAAAATGTTTACAAATTCAGATCTGATTGGAAATTCTTTCCATTTACTTTATTTTTAAACAGTGTAGACATATTTTTCTTATGATATAACTAAAATTCTTTCATGGCCCTAAACCAGAGTAATGCTGTTGTTGTTTTATTTATAACAACAAAAAAAGTTTTCTCTAAGTTCTTCTTTCTATTTAATTGAAAAAAAGATTAAACTTGTCCACGAAGCTTGGGAACATCCATGAAACATTTTCTCATGGTCCATAGGTCTTCAAGCACCCTCCAGGGTCCCTTCTGGTCACATACTTCTCTACTGCAGCTGACCTGTACACTAGTCAGAGAGCTGTAGGAGTCTAGTTCTGGGGTATCACGACACAAAGAAACCAGGTCACAGAAGGTTGCAAAAGCCAACAACACAGTTGATCTGGGGGAAAAATTCCTCCTGACTAGTGAACTCAGGGAAGATAGCTCCTGACCTGGGTGAAAAAGAGAGCATGAATGGGTGAGCAGGGGGTGTATGGGGGTCAGACCCTCACTGCCATTCTCTTGTTCTTCAATGCCAACCAAGCCTAAGCCAGCTCCACCTTGATACCCCTGAGAAACCTCCTGTGATTAATAGGAGTCATTGAACCTGAGCTTAACTCTCATCTTGTCCAGGACAGGGCAGGACAGAGATAACATGACAGCCAGTTTCATGCAGAGAAACAAAACATTCTCTCCAATTGCTGCCCATCCAGATCAATCCAAAAGGTGCCCTTTAAGAGATTGATGGAAGCCCACTGCATATAAGGTGTCACTCAGAAAATGGGTCAGCGCATGAAAGACTCCTTGGAGACTTCCATTTCTTCTTTAGGTAAGATCCAAACCATGCTAAGACCAAGCCAGGAACTGATTCATAGGTCTCAAGCCAGCGGCTTCAGGGACTAGTGGAAAATAGCAAATGATCAGAAACACACTTTCTGGTATTCTCAAGTATAAAGATGAGAAAAAGAAACATACAGAGAAGTAGAGGTTCCTACTACAGAATTAATTCTGTGCTGATTTTCTTCTATTTCTTGTGCATGCAATGGTATTTCTAAGTGTAGGGATAGAAAGCCCACATAGGTTTAGATATAATTCACACTGTTGGCATTTATTCCCCTAACTACTTCAGTCTGGCCAACCAACAGAATGAGAAATCCAGACCTAATCTGAAGCATTTACCTCATTTTGCATTTAAATATCTACTACCATGATACATTTTGGCTATGAAGTATAGTTATCAATTGCTGATTTGATAGCTTGGTAATGACAAATCTTTGTATTTTATTTCTACAACAAAGATTCAATAGACAAAACCTGAAGAACATAGTAGAAAGTAAAATGCAATAAACTAAGAAGATAGAATGTTCAAGTATTGCCTAAGTAGGATATATTTATCAAATGCAATATAGGTAAGTGTGTGTACTTTAAGATTTGGTCAAAATTCCAGTTATAGCAATTGTTTTTAGACACTTTGTGTGAGCTATCTCCAGAAGAGATCTCTTACATTTAGAGATGTTTCAAGATTTGTGTTTTAATGTGTGCTTGAGTTTACTAGAATTAAAATACACAAAACCAGAAAGTAGACTTGTGACAAAAAAAAAAAAAACATGCCATAGGATGGAAATACATGTGATTATCCGGGCGTGGTGGCTCATGTCAGCTACTCAGGAGGCTGAGATGTGAGGATCAAGTTTCAAAGCCAGCCTGTGGAGAAAAGGACCTGAGACTCTTATCTACAATTAACCTCTAGAAAATGGGAAGTGGGGCTTACCTCAAGGGTAGAGCAATAGCCTGAGCTGAAGAGCTCAGTGACAATGCCCCAGGCCCAGGGGTAGAGTGGTAACCTTAAACTGAAGAGCTCAGGTACAGTACCCAGGCCAAGTACAAGTCCTATGACCCACAAAAAAAAAAAAAAGAAAGAAATACTTGTGATTATGTGTGCATACACACGTCCTTCTGAATCATTTTGTTCAGAGTTCACTCCACAGAACTGAATATTTCTCAGAATGACTATAACACAATTGTCAAATCCAGTTTGCTACTTATGTTTTGTTTTGCATCAGAGAGGTCAGGAACAAAAAGGAAGAAAGTGTGTATGGCCATTATACAATCACCTTTTAAAGGCAATATTTCTTCCTATAGAAAGAGTTGAGGTTAATAGTTGAGGTTATTAATTGAAGCAAAACTCACCAATTAAAATATGAGGCAAATTATCCTCAGTGTTTTTAGATGAACTGACAGATGTGATCATTCTTAGCAACTTCCTTGAGAAATCAATATTATGTATGAAATGAAAATAAAGTCATCTTCTGTGAATTGGCTACCTAGAACAACTATAGATAAGAATATTTTAAAGGAGCTAAAGATATTTATTCCAGTACAAACTAAACTAGAATTTGCTATATGCATTTCAATTGATGCAGAAACAATGGAGGTGGAGCAAAAAGTCTATTTATAAAAACTTACAAGTTTGCTATATATATATATGGATATATATATGGATATATATATATATATATATATGGAGTTTAAAGCCATCAGTATTCACTTCCTTTTTTATTTGGGAGTACTTTGCCTAGAATCTTTTAAACTAATTTGGTCATTGGTGGCATTCAATCTGGTGCACAGTTATATAGCTGTATGTGTGAATGTGTGTGTGTGTGTATGTGTCTGTGTGTGTATTATTAATTTATTCTGGTTCTTGTCCTGGGGCTTGAACTCAGGGCCTGGGCACTGTCTCTGAATTCTTTTTTAAGAACCTTCAGCCTGTAGTTAGGTCCTGTAAGTGCTGTCTCTGAATTCTTTTGCTCAGGGCTAGTGCTCCACCTCTTGAACCACAGCCCCACTTTGGGATTCTATGATGATTGATTGGAGACAAGAGTCTCCTGGACTTCCCTGCTAGGCAGGCTGGGAACCTGGATCCTCAGATCTCAGCTTCCTGAGTGGCTGGGAATGCAGATAAGAGCCACTAGAGCCCACTCATGGCTTGGCTTTTAAGTCAGAAACTGCACCTGAGTAGCTCGGATATTCACTTCCATATTTATCACACAGCTCTTTTATAGGCTCAAAATTTAAAAAAATTATGGCACCTTTTTGAGCTCAAGTTTTTGATCAAAATATTTTTCCAAATGAAAAGCTTGCCCTTGGCCTATATTAATAACCACTTAATGGCTTTGACAATTGGTCATGTGGCTAGAGGCATGGTTCAAGTGATAGAGTTCCTACCCATCCAGTGAAAGACCTTGAGTTCATATTCCAGTAGCTCCAAAAAATAAAGAATAAAAAATTGACTACAGATTTGGTAGTGCTTCTTAATTATTTCAATCTGTAGTAATAGGGCAAAACAGTCTTGATGTGCTGCAATACATGCTAGACAATTTTGATTACTTTTTATACTGTTTATCTGAAATAAGATCACTATTCCCACAAATATTTGAAGTACATAATTTTTTCCAAGATCAATCCACAGCTTCTAAAGCATTTTTATCATCTTAATGAAAAATGCAGTTTGATATTTAAGTTAAAAAATTTCTTAGGTCTTGAATTCAAGGACAAAAGAAATTCTGTATTTAAAAATGCATTTAGTTTCCAGTTGGGATACTTTCATATAAAGGTTAAATTAGAAATGAGTACACTATGAGGCAGTGCTATAATCAAAGACAGATATGAAGAATAGACAGGATTATATAAGTGTTTTCTAACAGATAAATGAATATAAATAAAATCACTTACTAGTAGACTGATAATACTATTAATAGTACTTCTATTTAAGAAAAGCCATCTTCAAAAGTGAACTCTTAAAATCTTTATTTCAGTTCAGGATTAACTGATGAATATTTGTGATTGGGACATTGTAGTTTTTAATTAAATTCTACTACATGTTGAATTTCATCTACACACATTGTTTAATTATTTTCCTTTTTGTGATTTATATACGCAGAGTAACTCAAATTTGAATTTAAGCTTACAAAACTTAAAACCTATAGTAACTAATCCTACGTTTGAAGAAGAATTTTCTGCTCTCTCATCTAGTTGAAAACCAAGTATTAAATATTGATTGACTATAGATTTGTTTGAGAATTTTCATTGATTCAGTAATGTTGATATCAAGGAGGAAAGTATTTTGCAGACAACATTTTAAAATGTACTGTAAAAGCAATATATATTATACATTCCATCAGTAGTCATATATTTTCTGTTAACTATATAGCCACTTAAAATAATTTAAGGATGTGATATTACTTAATGTATTATTTGATGTGAACTCTATTATCATTGTTATTATCTTAATTATCATTATTATCTTATCATCATTATCTATTATCTTAAAGTATGCTTCATGCCTCATGGAAATATTCTTTAAGTATATGTATATCTTTCTAGTTCAATTTTGTCTGATCAGTTTAATATATACCACTCATCAGGAGGCTGTGCACCAAATGACCAAATGCAGTCTTGGCCTGTTAACTATCATTGCATTGTCCAAATTGTCACCCTGCTTTCTTACACTTGCTGCAAATATGTAACAAAATTTCTTTTCAGAGTTCAGTATTGACCAAGATAAACATTAGATTTTTTTAAGTGGGTAAGAATTTACTATTTTGTGTTAACATAAAGAAAAAAAAACCTATTGCTAGTTTTTTTTTTAAAGCAAATCAATTTATATGTCCTGGAGCTGTGTGTGTGTGTTGTGTGTGTGTGTGTGTGTGTGTGTGTGTGTGTGTGTGTGTGTGTCTGTCTGTCTGTCTGTCTGTCTGTGTGTCTGTGTGTTTGTGTGTGTCTGTGTCTGTGTGTGCGTTGCTATTTCTCTTGGACCTAGAATTCTATTTGACCTAGAATTTGTGTTCTAATACAAATTCTGAATCTGCAGTTCTGCAGTGCTTATATTTCCTTAAGTAGCTGACTGAACATAAACAGAAAATCTCCTGCCACATGACATAAAAATCATGAACTGAAGATTCTATCTATGAAAAATTATCTGTCTGAAAATTCTGTCTCTGTCAATTCCATATTTAAAAATTGTACAGTTTTCTTATGAGCAATTTTTGTCTGTGTGTTTATTTTAATTCTTGAAGTTTTGAGACTTAGCTGGACAAAGTGCTTCATTTTTGTCACCTAAGCTATCTGAAATAGAGATCAGGAGGATTTTTTTTTTCTTTTGGTAGTGGGACTTGAACTCTGGGCCTGGTAGTGGGACATGAGCTCTTCAGCTCAAGACTATCGCCTTACTCCTTGAGCCATAGTGCACCTCCAGTTTTCTGGTGCTTGTTGGAGATAAGAATTTCATGAACTTTAGTGTCTAGGCTAGCTTTGAACTGCAACCCTGAGCCTCCTGAGCAGCTAGGATTACAAGCATGAGTCACCCTGCCTGGCAATCAGGGAAATTTTTAAAAATGCCTTTTATTGTTATTATAAAGGTGATGTATGGAGGGGTAACAGTTCCGTAAGTCAGGTAGAGTACATTTCTTTTTGGAAAATGTCAATCCTTAGCTCTCTCCCAATTTTTCCTCCCATCCCCACCCATCTTCAACATAGTGTCTAGTGAGTACCACTGCTGCATTTCTTCATCCTTTGGCCCTTCCCTTATACCCCTAACTAGATATAAATGAACAAACAGAAAAGAAAACAAAAAAAGAAAAACAATCCTCTTGTCTTCACTTCCTGGAAGTCATTTTGATAAATATTTATTATTTTGTATGATCGGCTGCACATAGGCATTGTACACTACTCTTCCTCTCCTAAGGGTGTTCTCCTTTGGTGTCACTGCATGTGAATGCCTAGAAACATGTATATAATTTATTATGACCCTATAGTTTAGATCTAACTTCCACATTTGAGGAAAAACAAGCATCACTTGTCTCTCTGAGCTTACCTTACCTCATTTAACATGATGTGTTCAAGTTCCATCCGTTTTCCTGCAAATGATCTAATATTATTTTTTTCTAATAGCTGTGTAAATTCCCTTTATGTATAGGAACCATGTTTTTCACATCTTTACTCTTCTATTGTAGGGTATCTAGGTGGTTTCCACAGCTGAACTATTGTGAATAGTGTAGCAATGAAAATGGATGGCTAAGTTTTGGCCTTATATCTAAAAATGTAGATGTATTTAGATATTGATTTGAAATTAGCCAGAGGCAAAAGTAAAGCTAGGTTGATGGTACTTGCCTGTGGCCCCAGTTACATGAGAAGCATAAACAGGATGGATGCTAATTCCAGGCCAGAAAGAAACAGAGACACAGGCAGAGGCATTAAGTGAGAGCATTTTAGAAAGAAAGAAAGAAAGAAAGAAAGAAAGAAAGAAAGAAAGAAAGAAAGAAAGAAAGAAAGAAAGAAAGAAAAGAGAGAGAGAGAAAGAAAGAAAGAAAGAGAGAGAAAGAAAGAAAGAAAGAAAGAAAGAGAGAGAGAAAGAGAGAGAGAAAGAGAGAGAGGAAGAGAAAAGGACTGGAGGCATAGTTCAAATGAAAGAGCACGTATCAAGCAAGTAGGAGGCTCTCACTTCAAACTCTAATACCACCAACCAACCAAATCAACTGACAAACAACCTTACACATCAACATCATATCCCTGGACAGTCAAATAATATTGTACAGAAATGATAATAAATAAGTAAGAAACTGAAGAAGTTAATTTGCTTTAAACTTGTTCATTCATTAAGCATATATATTTCGAATGCCAACTAAGTACCAGTGCAATAGTCCCTAGTCCCATCACAGTACAGGATAGATTTTCCAGCAGAATAATCATTATTTCACTGCCTCATTTTTATTCTATAATAAAATCATGATGTTTTATAAAATGTCAAGGAAAGAGTAAAACTTTTAATGAGTGTGGCAATTTCATAATTAAGTTAAAATATTTAATATTTTAGTTATTTCTCCAGTATAGAATAATAAGAGAATGTGCTTATCTTCTTCCTTGAGTTTAACTTTCAGTCATCTTTCAAAATGAGAATATGAAGTCAAATTCTATTCCAAAGACTAATTTCTTGAACTGGCCTTTGCTTTAAGCTTCAGTTTTGCAATGTGTTTTCTTACTCCTGGAAGATGAATATATTTAATATATTTTAAATTACATCATATTTTATGAGACCTCAAGGGAGTCATTCTTCTATGAACCAAACAGTATTACATAATTATTGTTTCAGATACTTCAATTAATACTAATTAAATATACATGAAAGATATTTATCAGTGAAAACATTGCACTGCATCCATTTCTATTCCCTCCTGAAAATACCATATTCTTTTCAAAAGTTTTAAGAGCCAATGTCAGAACAACTGAGAATGTGGTTTACCATTAATATTTCATAGTGGAACTAAAGCACATGGTTGAGAAATATCAAAATCTTCCATTCTTGCTTTTATTAGCATGCTGATGAGATGAGCTGCCTTCTTGCTGAAGGGTGGTACTCTACCACTTGAACCACAATTCCACATCTTGCTTTTTGTGGTAGGTTAGTGGAGATAAGAATTTCATTAATCTTCTTACCTTGTTATCCGGTATATTGTACATACGATTATTTGTTTATTTGAAATAGGAAAGGGAAGGGGTAAAACAAGATGAGGGGAGGGATGGGGTGGAAAATGGGGACAAAAACATGAGAAGGGGTATCAATGTGTGTGAAGTAATGCACCTTCTGTCTGGTGAATATAACTGTAACCCTTCTATTAATTACAAGGAAAAGAAACCTCTTCTTTGAGATTCAAACTTTCAAAAAAAAAAAAAGAATTTCATTAACTTTCCCACCTGGCTTTGAACTGTGATCTTCAGATATCATCCTTCTGAGTATCTTAGATTACAGACATGAGCCAACAGAGCCCAGATGAAGTTTCATTTGGCAGTCATTAGTTTAAAGTACCATTATACAGAAATTTCTACTTAAAAAAGGAATTAAAAATACCAGTTATTTCTTCACTATGCGAATTTTCAATTAACTTGTGCTACATTCTACTGTGAGATATCCAAAGTCTTTCTTCTAAGATGAAACA
The DNA here is from genome assembly GCF_031878675.1 of Megascapheus bottae. Classification (NCBI taxonomy): domain Eukaryota; kingdom Metazoa; phylum Chordata; class Mammalia; order Rodentia; family Geomyidae; genus Megascapheus; species Megascapheus bottae. The sequence goes on along the minus strand of NC_143509.1, from coordinate 79,277,179 downwards.
AAAACCTTAGCTATTTATCCTCCTCTTATAAAGTATCTTATCCAGTTACTTTTCTCCAGCTTATAGTTAGTTATATTCTCTACAGAATACACAAACAAATATGTACATTCACATAGGCCTCGGAGGGTAAAGGTAAATGCAGAGTAGTTATTTACTCCTTTCAGGGATGATAAGATATTTTTTTCTCCAAAATGATAGTGATAGTAATTCATTTACTACATTACTGTTGGTTACCTTAGCCACTGTAAACAGAAGTTCACTTCTTTCTTTTTTCTTATACATTTTGCTATTTACTTAGTTTTGAAACACAAAATCCAATCCATGTGGTTGTGTGGGAGATCAATACACTTTTCTATACAAATAATTCCATAAGGAATCCCAAATGAAATCTATCTTACGTTTTCTCTGGCCCAGTGAAGAGCACAGTATCCAGAGTGCAATGCAATGTGGTTGTCATAAATGAGCACTTGATGTTTCTGTTTGTTATGGATTTTGGAATGTGCTGTTAATCCACTTTCTTCAACATATTCCTATAAAGAGGGTGGAACAATCACTTTCTCCAAATTCTTTTATTGAGTGATTTATGCACCAATTTTTCAGGCAAAGTCAGTCCTGTTTTGAGCAAAACTTTTCTTTTCTTTGAGTTCCTGCCTATCTAAAACATATTAATAGCTCATTTCAGTTTTCTTTTTTTCCAATAAATTCATTTTTTCCATGCATGTAAAACACTATCTAATGCAACAGCTATTGAGTATACACTTTAAAAATAATTTCCTGTCCTTTCCACACAATTGCTCACAAATAATAAGGTACTCTGGGAAAACAATACAAAATGCAAAATAGAATAATAACAGAAATGTCAGAAATGCCCCAAACAGCAATAACACTAGGCACTTTCCCCTTTGTTGTGATTCTTTTTTCCAGTTCATAGGATTTGCAAAATTCCCAGATATTTTTTTCCAGTCTGGAGGCTTGAATTCAGGACCTGATGAGCACTTCCTTGGGCTTTCTCGAGGCTAGAATTCTACCACTTGAGTCACAGCACCATTTCTGGCTTTTTCTTTTTCTTTTTCTTTCTTTTCTTTCTTTCTTTCTTTTTTTTTTTTTTTTAAATTTGCCAGTCCTGGGTTTGGGCTCAGGGCCTGAGCCCTGTCCTTGGGTTTTCTCAAGGCTAGAGCTCTACCACTTGAGCCTCAGCACCACTTCTGTGTTTTTTCTATGTATGTGGTACCAAGGAATCTAACTGTGGCCTTCATGCATGCTAGGCAAGCACTCTACCACTAGGCCAAACTCCCAGCCTTTCTGGCTTTTTTGTGTATGTGGTGCATAGGAATTGAACCTGGGTTTTTGTGTACGCTAGGTAAGCACTCTACCGCTAGGCCAAACTCCCAGTCCCAAATACTCGATATTATTTAAAGAATTAGTTCTACTATTTTTACATTAGTAGATTCTACAAAACTTAAGAATATATGTAAGACTAGATGAAATCAAGGTGTTAATTGAACCAATACCAGTTTATAGGTTGTTTTGTTTTTTTGTTTTTTGAGTTGTTTTTTTTTTTGCTCTGTAGGGAAAACTAAGAACTCCTATATTTACTTTTTTTAATAAAGAAAGAAGATTAAAAAATATTGTCAGGATGATGTATAGAGGGTTTACACTTACGTTCATTAAGGTATTGAATAGGTTACATCTTGAACATTGTTTCTCCATAAGCAATCAATAAAAAGCATGGTTAAAAATATATTTGGGGGCTGTTTTTTTCTTTTAACAGCACTATTATATTTTTTCTGTTCCTTGGTGAACATGAGCCACTGAAGTTGCAGCATTTAGAGAACTGACTCAGTGCTAGTCACAGAGAAGTACTGAACATTTTAATCTCACATAAGAAGGTCATGTCACAGAAGTAGTGCTGTGGCTCAAGGTGGTAGAGCACTAGCTTTGGGCACAAAGAGGCTCAGGGACAGCATCTGGGCCCTGAGTTCAAGCCCCACAATAGACAAAAATAAATAAATAAATTAATTAATTAATAATAACTAACTAAATAAATAGCAGATATAGATTTTATTTTGTTTTGGTAGTACTGAGGTTTGAAATGAAGCCTTTGCGGGCCGGGCCAAAGAAACCACCCTGGGCCCTCAGGAGACCATAACCTATTTATTTATTTATTTTTGTTAAGCCTTATATAAGCCTATGCCCAAATCCAGTTCCTCCTGTCCCGCAGGAAGGTCTGTGCCTCTTGCTGTTCCTCAATAAAAAGAAGAAGAAAAAGTGGGGAGGAGGAGAGGAGGAGGAGGGAGAGGAAGAGAAGGAGAGGAAGAGGAAGGGGAAGAGGAAGGGGAAGGGGAAGGGGAAGGGGAAAAGGAAAAGGAAGGAGAGGGAGAAGAAGAGAAGAAGAAGAGAAAGAAGAAGAAAAGAAGAAGAAGAAGAAGAAGAAGAAGAAGAAGAAGAAGAAGAAGAAGAAGAAGAAGAAGAAGAAGAAGAAGAAGAAGAAGAAGAAGAAGAAGAAGAAGAAGAAGAAGAAGAAGAAGAAGAAGAAGAAGAAGAAGAAGAAGAGGAAGAGGAAGAAGAAAGAAGAAGAAGGAAGAAGAAGAAGAAGAAGAAGAAGAAGAAGAAGAAGAAGAAGAAGAAGAAGAAGAAGAAGAAGAAGAAGAAGAGGAAGAAGAAGAAGAAGAAGATCGAAAGGGACGACTTTGTTCAAGGTGAATTGTATTAAATTAACTACTTTGTTAAATGGCAACTCCAGTGTACAACCACTTAAGGATAAAAAAACATGGAAAAATTAGAAAAATGCATTTTCACTGACAGTAAACCTTATTCCATCATACAACTTTTGAAATCAATATTAATAATAAAAAACATAACCCAGAAAAGACATATGTGTCATAAAGATTCTTGTGTAACTTTATAAAACAAATCAATATTTAGTTTAAAACAACAATAGATGAATATAAACATAATGTCTTTAGGAAGAAAACAGTTTGCAGTCTCTCCAGATCTACACACACACACAGTAAACTTGCATAGAAAAATCAGGCTGAAATAACTTCCATCCTTACCAGATAAAGAGCACCAGGAACATTGAGTAATTTTCTACTGTGTATTCAAGCACAAAAATTGGAACATTATTATAATTAGCCATATACGTATTATTTTTAGGCAGGATGAGCCTAATGGATTTATTTTCTTATGTTTTACTTCTTTACTGTTGCCAAAAACATAGTCCAAAGAACAGCCGTTTTAGGTGAATTTGATTAATAGCCTTTGCTTCTTTGCAAAGTAGGAATTATAAGAGCATAATGGATATTCAACAATGAAGATAAGCAAATTTTTGATATGGTTCATGCAAGAGCCTCTCAAATAAACTATTTGAACCAGAGAGTTTGGAAGCAAACAAACTAAAATGAAAATATTTTACTGAATAATGTCTTATAGAGAATGAATCAATATAACACAATATATTAATGCTAGTTATTATGAAAAAAGAGAGCAAGTGGAATCTTGGGAAGTGAACTCACTATGTGCAACAACTCCTGCTTAAATCATTTGTTACAAATAGCTGATTTTAATAAAGAAAAAATAAACAGGCATGTTGTATTACTTGCTGTTAATTAGTACACGATGTGAAGGTTGATTGACCTCTTCATGATTCACTTCTACTGAAAATTATGTTCAGAGAGAAGAATCTTTGGCTCAGTTCCACATTATCTGCCATATGGAAAAGTTCTCTGCAGAGATGTGGGAGGAATATTTCTCTGAATTAAGATAAAAAGCTCTTACAGATTATCTACTCCATATCTAGACATGTGCAATCAAAGAAAAAGATTTGGTCAAGTCTTCAGAAGCCATTTTTTAATTTTAATTTTTGATTTATTTTAAAACACTTTTGTTTTAAATTTTTTATTTATTTAATTTTATTGTCAAGGTGATGTAGAGAGAGGGTACAGTTACACAGGTAAGGTAGTGGATACATTTCTTGTCAAAAAGAAGATTTTCTCTCTTGTGCAATAATCTATTTTGAAGACAGTGCTTATATTATATCTGCCTGGTCTATCAAACAAAACACCAAAAATTGGGTGAGTTAAGCAATCTCAGTTTATTTTCTCACAGTTCTGAAGTTCAGGAGTCCAATATCAAGGTGCTGTGAATCTTGGGTGTGGTGAGGTGCCTTTTCTAACTTGCAGATGTTGTCTTTTCCTTTTCTCACATAGACTTTCTTCTGTACGTAAAAAAAAAAAAAAGATCGATGGAGTATGAAACTGATGTCTCTTTCAGTTTTTATAAGGACATTGGACCTAACTAATCCATGCCTCATTCTTATGTTGTGATTGGTTTAACTGTCTTCCTGAAGTCTTCTGTCAAATACAGTCTTAGCTGGATTTACATCTTTAGAATACAAGACAGTGGAGAGTGGATTTATAGAACATTCATAACACTCAGATTGTGATAAAGCCTCCTAAACTGTTTTATTTCATTATTTTGTGGAAAAGTTGGTGACAAAATAGAAATATACCTTCGGAAGAATTCATTTGTTTTTGTTCTTTTTATTATTTTGTTTTACATATAAGTTTCTTTTACTGGATATGTGTCCTATATTTCTTTCAGTATAGTTATGTTGAGAAGACAATTGAATCTTTACTTGCTTACAGTTTCTCTAGTAGAAAAAGGTGACTCCCTGAGTTACTGAATTGCATTAAGTTACTCTAAAGAATTTTGAATTAAAAATGGGCAAACTAATTGCACCATTTATTCATCTCATATAAACAGTGATATGAATGTTTTGGTAACTAACAATGATAGAACCAAACAATTAAAAGCAAACAATTAGAAAAAAGAGATTTTAAAATAGAGAGGAGGAAAGGGAAAGAAAAGGAGGTAAAGGGAAGGGTGAGGAGAGAGGGGAAGAGAGGAGAAGGAAGGAAAGAAGGAAGGAAAAAAAGGAAGAAAGGCAGGTAGGCAGGAAGGAAGGAAGGAAGGAAGGAAGGAAGGAAGGAAGGAAGGAAGGAAGGAAGGAAGGAAGGAGAGAGAAGGAAAGAAAGAAAGAAAGAAAGAAAGAAAGAAAGAAAGAAAGAAAGAAAGAAAGAGAAGAAAGGAGAAAGAAAGAGGAGAAGAGAAAGGAAAGAAGACATGTGTGAGGAAAAAAGAACAAAATCCCAATGTATACATTAAGTAATTACTTGAGACTACTGTAGCAGGGCAATTGTGTAATCAGATAAGCCCAAGAGATGAATATGATCAAGTTTATAATAGTTCATTTTCTTTGAATGCAGCTGTGTACAATGCCCTTGGAGATTCTTGAAGCAGTGAAACTGTAATAATTATTTTGATTAAGAACATATCCACTTTTTAAAACCGTCAAACAGAAAGACATATTTTAGTGCTTTCAAGGGTATGCCTCAACACCTACAATCCCCTTTTGAAGAGAGAGAAAGTAGCTGAAAACCTTTCAAACATGTCAATATTTGTTTGACAACTTTCGTAAAGATAATCTTTTAAAATTTAGCTTTTTCTTTTTTTTCTTTGTATTTAAATTGCTAGGGTTAAGCAATGCTATAATTGCTGTAATTGTATTTTTTTCCTGATTTTATTGCCAACAAGGAAACATTAACACCACTTATTCTATTTAAAAATACTTGCTTCTGTTGAATCTCTATTATCTATTTTCTTTCTTTCTTTCTTTCTTTCTTTCTTTCTTTCTTTCTTTCTTTCTTTCTTTCTTTCTTTCTTTCTTTCTTTCTTTCTTGCCTGTCCCGGGGATTGAACTCAGGGCCTGAGCACAGTCCTTGGGCTTTTTCAAAGCTAAAACCCTACCACTTGAGCCACAGCACCACTTCTGTTTTTTTTCTATGTATGTGGCACCAAGGAATCGAATTTAGGACTTCATGAATGCTAAACAAGCACTCTACAATTAGACCAAACTCCCATCCCTCTTATCTATTTTTTAGTGCTTCACTTTATTACCTGATTATGGTTAACTTTGAACAGAGACAGAATTGTAACTTTCAAAGAATTCACTGTCGCTGTATTTTCCCCAGAAGTCAGGAACCTCTGTTGATATCAGTCCAGATGGGTGTTACATAAGCAATTAGGATTAAAAACATGATGTGAATGCAGAGAGCTGCAAAACATTTGCAGATATGGGGATAAATACCTAATCCCTTTCTCAGGATAACTGCTTCGCAGTAACTATTGGGTTATTCCATACTCGTATTGAGTTATTGGGTTACTAATTACCCAATGCTTTGTGAGGCCAGAGGCCTATTTAAACACCTTCTGATATATTTTGTTTGGATACAAAGTTGCCTATCATTCTTTCCCTTCAGTTAAAGGAAGTTAGATAGATAGATAGACAGACAGACAGACAGATAATGTAGTAATCAATGAATTAGGTGCAATGATAAGGTTTTTCTCATTAGTGTCAGGCATATATAACAAGTGATATTTCATCTTTTGTCCCTAAAATCCAGTGTAGTTTACAATAAAGGGAGGAAAGTTTGAGCTAATTATAATACAAGCTGTGTTTAAATTAACAAATATTTCTGTAGATATTTTTGAGACAGAATAAGGAGTATCTAAAATACAGTAAAATTAAGACTTTCTAAGCACCATAGGTATCTCAGAGAATAGTTCTTTGATACCTAAATTGTTCTATTTTAGAGTAATTCTATGGTATGAGGACTTGATAATAATTTTGTCTGTCTGATGTCAATAGTTTGGGTAGTAAAATCAACTAATCTATTCCTGGAGAGTCTTTGAGAGGATAATATCTGAAGAACAACGCAGACAAGATCAATGGTGGTTAAGAACTTACTAATAATCAACAAGTGATAAAAGAAATATTAGCACCAGTTAGTCATACAAGGCGGGACATATTTTGCCAATTTCTTATGTGCATACAATGTTCATATTCACCAGCTGTGCTTCTCTCTCCCTCTCCCCGTTCTCCTGCTTCCCAGACAACCTCACCAAGCTTCATTCTACTTTCACACATGTACCCAAAGTCTTTTTTTTTTCCCGAATTCACCATTCTTCACTCTTTCTATTCACTCACACTAGTATTTATTTGGAACAAATCTTCTGAGTTTCTGTTTTGTTCTAGGCACCAAAGTGTCCACTGATCACTGGTGAAAAAAATTCTTCCTCCTCACAGAATTAGTAGTCAGTAATCATCCATGGCAGGGTTTTTCTGCAAAATGCTCAGATATAAATTAAATATATAAGAATAATATGATGATATCTAAAAAGCCATAGGGTCTAGTCCAACCTAGGTGAGAACTCCAGCTCTCTGTCATATTAACTGGTAATTCAATTGAGTTTCTTAGCCTTTCCATTTTACATTTTTAATCTGTAGATGGAGCAAATCACATTGAGAGTAATGATGTAAACTGGCAAGTGATGTTTGAATCCATATATAGTCTTGAATTTACAATGCCTTCACTAATATCTGGAATATGACAATACTCACTAGTCTGTAAAAAGGTTTTACTCTCTTATGCTTTTACCCTTCACTCTGCATATGTGTTTCATAGTCTCAGGCAGAAGCCTCTTATTATTAATTATCCACCAAAATAAAATACTTCTCAGATTACCCCATCTGGAAATTTCTGACTCGTGTTTACAGAAACCTCTAAAAAGGATTTTATTTTTTGGAATACCAAATTTAAATTCAGGCCAATTCCTCCAAGGCTTCTAAGCCACAATGTAATTTATGATAAGAATCTGGAGATTTAGAGTTTCTCTTTCAGTGAAGTGATTTGACATTTATTTTTCTTTAAAAATCATTTTTATTATCTTTAATTAGTTATACAAAGGAGTTGCTATTCAACAAAGTAGTTTATGACTAAAGTGCATTTTGCTCCATGTCACTCATTTCAATATTCTCACCCATTCTTCTCAGTTCATCCCTCCCTTCACTTTTCTTAATTTCTTAGGATATACGCTGAATATTTGGCTCACACCCCCCACCTCTGCTTCTTCCTCTACATTCATCTGTGTTCCTTCCCTTGATCCTACCCTACTCCTTTCAAGTATCCATTTCTTTTTATTTGTTTGTTTTATTCTATAGTCAGGGTAATGTATAGAGGGGTTACATTTGTTTTTTATTATTATTAAATTATGATTTTGCTTTTCTAAGGAACCACACTATTTGATTGCTCCTCTAAATCTACCTTATTTCAATTAGTATATCATGCACATTTGCATATCATCCAAGGTATTTACTTATACTTTCATTTTTTTGAGCATATACAACATCATTGTTATTCTAGGTGCCTTAATTTTTGAAATTTTATTTTATTTTCAATGTGATGTACAGAGGGGTTACAGTTACATAGATAAGGTAGTGAGTACATTGTTACCCCTCCCTCGTCTTTCTCCCACTTTTCCTCCCCTTCCAAATAGGCTCCTTCATTTTATAACATACCTCTATGGATTTCAAGTTGAGAACAACATAGAAGCATAAAGTTGTAATAAACTTGTAATTATTTCCTAAAGTTATAATTATTTACTAACAAGAGCAAAATATTTTAAAATTAATGTATTCCTAAAGGCTATGGTGCATGTTAAATTATCCTTTACCTTTGAACACACTGTAAAAGGAAAATTTTGAATAGTTGGTCTCATAAACCATGTGTGAATATTGATTTTATTCCTGCCACATTTGCCTTTCTGCAGAACCGAGGAAAGATTATTCTTGCAACATTTCAAGACAAAACCCATCTATCTCAGTGATTTACAACAAAAACAAGCTATGTGATTTCTCAGTCTAAATCATAGCCTGCTCCTATGTGTCCAGGAGATTAGCCAAATAACATTGACATTTGTGCACACAGTGGTAAGTCTGATTTTTTAGACTTAAACTTGAAGTTATTTGAAATGTTCAGTTTTACATAAAAAAACAGGTAAATCTGGATGTCTCACAAATTTGAAGATTTACAGAAAAAAGTCTTAAATCTTTAGATCTTATCAGATTTTGTTTATTTTGCATAAGTATAAAATACATTAAAATCTATATTCAAATGAAGCAAAAATCAAATTTTCAATTATATTTTTTATGTTTATGAAATCCATCTGTTTTTATTTCCTTTCTATATTTGGGAAGTATCTTTTCAGAGTTAAAATGTTCAGACTGATCTTAACAGATCATTCCCACTAATTATAATGCAAAATCCTTTATGAATTATTACTTAGTACATGTCTCATAGCAAAGACATTATCACCTAATTCACCTGAACTGTATTCTCTTAAAATGTCTAAATGGCATAATATAATGTTAAAATATTTAAATTAGCTACTTTTTCAGTGGCTGAAATAATTTTTTACTGTGGAATTATTACATGGAAATTCAGTCATAAGTTACAGAAAATCCGTATTTTGAGACATTTTGTGCCATTTAATGGAGAATCTTTATTAGAAAGCCAATGACTGCAAGTCTCCAAAAAAGCTTTCAGCCTTGAATCTATTTAATATTGTTAAAAATCTGAGCCACGAAAGTAGTAAAGAGAATGCGGAAGAACAATTTCAACAAACCAGATCAATGGAGAGTTGAAGAGGATTGCCAGTGGTGACCCGGGGAGAGTCAGGAGACACAAGGAATGGTGCAAAACAGCTGCCAAGGTGGCCAGTGCTTAAAGAGGGCCATGGTCAGGGAGCTAAAGAGATCAAAAAGTCTCACTAGTTCAGAGTAGAGGTCTGGAAGGGGCAGTAACCTACTGTCCAAGGCCCTCGCCTTGCCTCTAGTAATTCATGTCCATCACCTACACGTGGGACTTCACTGTCACGCACCAAGCAGTCAAGCTGGTACCCGTTAGACTCATTTCCCTATTATTCAACATGTTGTCAAGATGGTGACAATTAGACCCAGTATTCTTATTTCAGAATAGTACAAATGTTATGTAGGGTACTCTTTTCATAGTGTTATATTTTAAGACATGTTGAAAATGGACTACTTTGTTCAATATTTTATGAGGTTTTAAAGTTTTAGAACCCAGTAGGTAAAACACACAAAGAACTTGTCCTCCACATTATCCTATGGAAAAGGTCTGGATTCTCCTGTAAGCTCCCATACTCAAAAAGTTACAGGTATTCTAATTAAGGACATTGAGTTCAGAAATCTGAGGTTATATATTCAAAAGCAGTGCTTTATGCCACAGGCAAATCATTTATTCTGACACTACTGACATTAATAAGTTCAAAAATTTAGAATCTAAATTACTATAGTATATTAGAAGTAACTTTATATGAAATTTAACTCTAAAAACAAAGCAATGCTTTTCAGATGCTTGTCTCCAAAAGATAACTATTTTAATACTTAAAGACATGTTTTTTCCTACTTCAATGATGTCTCCTAATCCATCATAACTTATTTTTTTCAGACATTTAGTCTTTGCTTAGAGAAATAATAGTTCACATGCATGCTCATAGATGATGGAACTCTGAGCTGCAACTCAGATGTAATCCCTTTCCATCATAGTCATTAAAACTATCATGTTCTAAGATAGCTCTCTATTACTCCAACTTGTGAAATTCTGCAATAACTATAAAAACATTACCATTTTACCAGTAAGGACTATCCCATTGTAGTTTAAAGTTCAAACTGTAGAACAAGACTGCCTGACTTTGATTCATTAGCCTACTACAGAGTGGTTTAAATTACCCATAATCTCAGTTCATAACCATCTACATCTATGAACCCAGAACAGTCATAATGCTACTATCATAGATTTACAATGGATATAAATTATTCACTGTAAAAAGCCTTCACACATAATGAATATTTAAAGTATATTGATGATTAAATTAACTATTATTGCTTCATATATGTTATTTCTCTCCAATTTTAAAAATGAACATATTGATCATACACAAATCATATTTCATGTTTTCCCAATTCCAATGATGCAACTGATTCTCAATATAGAAAAGTAAATATTAGGTTATATTCTATAACCCCCTCCACAACAACAAAGGATTCATTTTTCCAGAAAAAAATATTTGTATTAAAAATATTCCATTCTTGTTATCTGATATATTGTATATATGTTTGTTTATTTGAAGTAGGATAAGGAAGGGGGGAAAACAAGATGAGGGGAGGGGTAGAGAGGGAAACATGAGAGGGGACAAAACCATGAGAAGGGGTAGCAAATGAATTCACCTTCTATCTGGCAAATATAATGTAACCCTTCTATTAATTACAATAAAAAATAGTCCATTCTATGAAGAACATAACTCACAATGCATATACTAACCAAGGAGGAAAAAACTAGAGAGAAACAGAGCCTTGGAAGCTAAACACTGATATCACCTCAATGAGGAAGAAATCATAATGACTCCTTCACAGATTCCCTGCCAATACCTTTTCCTTTATGCGGGGTGTACCAAGCTGCTTACCATATGGGTGTTATTTAGCCATTTCAATTGCTTAGGACCAAACTGAATGGCACCCCCTACACACAAATGTCCACACATTTTTGTAACTTCAAAAATAAAATAATAGTTATTGACAGACAAATGAGAGACAAATGCTCCACCTTTTCAGTTCATCTAATAATCAAGGAATTTTGCCAATAAAGCTTGTACATGATCTGTCTGAAATGATTCATATTTTGATAATCTTTTAAGTTAATAGTGTTTATCACTATTCATGTTATTAGAAAGCATGAAGGCAAATGAGAATCTAAAATCAATTGCCTAAGCAAGTATATTTGTATTATTTTGATGATAAATGATTATGCTACAAGGCTAAAATCTCCTGTAGAAATGGAGACAATGTTGTTTTAGACTCTCAGTACAAGTTTACACATCAGGGCTCTAAACTTTTAAAATGGGCAAAAATATATGAAAAGAGAATTACAATAAAGCAGCAAATGTGGCTATTATAGACATTTTGATTTTAATTGAGATGAGTGAGGATCTATATTATTTAAAGGAGTCATAGACTTTTAGACTAAGAAAGAACCAGAGAAGGTATATCCAATCCAGTGACTCCTGGTTGCCCAAATTATTATTATTAATCCTATACCTAACATGGAAACAACACGGTAAATACAAAAATGGAATTATTTTCTTCTAGACAAGTCACTTCACCATTTTGAACTTCTGTTGCATTCTTTATTCATTACCTTACTTATATAACTGTAACTCTTCTATACATTACCTTTACAATAAAAATTTTTTAAAGGAAAGTATATGTGAAAAACAAAAAATATATAAATATATCTATATCTACATATAAATTTATATGAGTTAATCTTCTATAGTCCTTGTAAATCTCTAGTTTTCTTGCTAATCTCTAGGTTCCAGTTCAAATAATGGAAAACACTAAATATGGGATGCTTCTGAAGAACTTTATTACTTTTACTTGAGATGGGGGCTTACTATGTTGCCCAAATTGGAGCTAAACACAAAATCCTTATCTTCTAAATGCTGGGTTACAGGAATTCACTTCCAATCCTAGCCAAAAACTCACATTGTTTAGTTGTTTTGAAAAACCAGTACAGTACCAGCAACTGAGGAAACAGATTTTTTTCCTTCAGAATCTCTTATATACCTTTGCGCTAGAATGCAAATACCTTTCTCACCATTCTTTCCATTCCTAAACCAAGTAGAAGTAAATAAATGTGTAACACATCTATTTTCAGATACCATATGGATTGCATTAAGTGAAATATTAAAATTGAGAAGTTAGAGATTTTATTGGGACAATGTTTAGACTTAGGAAAAATAGATCATTTATTCAAATACTCAAAACAATTTAATTGTTTTCCAAACTTATATTCCACTCATATTTTGTGATATTTAGTCCAAAATACACAACTGATCATTCCTTTTATGTATTATATTTATAGCTTTCCAATGTCTGAGTTTGAAATACAAAGGATTTGGATTTTTCACAGGTAGATTAATATCATGACTCCTAAACCTGAAGCGGATGTTTCTTGCTTCTTTTCACAACCACTATTTTTCACCATATAAATCTATAGCCATTGCTGAAGTTCCAGACAATGTCCAGAAACCTCTGTGTGCTTCTATGATGCCTGTTCCTGAGACTGGAATCTATCTTCATGGCCCTATGTTAGAGCATAGTGCCTTCCACTGACCACAGCCATTTACAAATACCACTTCTAGAAGAATCGTCCATCAAAATTTGAGCCACAAGAAAATAATACTAATGATAGACTAGATTAATATGATAGAATCATGTTACAAAAATTGTCAATTACTGTTCATAGCATTATAATAATAGGATAATTTCCTTTATCCCTTCTATATCTCAGCAAAATGGTCAGCATGTAATAATATTTGGTGAATACATACATGTGTATTAAAGAAAGCAAAATGTCAGTTGTTGATAGATACTGATTTTTCTGTGTAGAAAATACCATGTGTCTATGAGAAATCTTTTGATAAGGGCATTAAGACAATAAAAATAGGCACTTATTTGTATTGCCAAACAATTTGACACTTAACTTGAAGAAACATTGGGACACATGGCGGATGTTTACCACAATCATGTACAATGTTCTCTTTTCAAAGAGCATTACAAGTGATACAACTTGAAAGTGGGAGGAAAGCAGCACATCCTTGAAGCCCCCTCCTGGGTTCTGCTAATGGAAGGGGGTGGAAAATGAGGGGAAAGTATATAGATCATATGCACACTTGCCAGGGTAGCTGTGTTCAGCCACTCTTCAGTCCTGCCAAAGTGGAGGTGGTGCATGGAGCATGGTCTGCAAAACAGCAGATGAGGATGGTTTGGTCCCCATGGAAACCAGACCTCCCACTGAGAAGTAAACAGATTTGGTACTTTTGTAATCAAAACCCATCAGAACCCAGAAAACAATTAATTTTTATTGTATTGTCTTAAGAGAATTATTCCAAATCACATTCACTGTGCTTTATTTCCAACTTTATCATTAAAAAAATCAAATTAGGCCTCACTTGAACAACTGATGTAAGAAATTCTTTTTTAAAGTTCTTGATTTAGATTCATGATGGGGTAATTGTATTCTGTCACTTCTTGACAATAAAATATGAATCCCTACCTGAGTCCCTACCACCACCTTTGACATCAATAATAGTGTTAACTGAAATAAAATAGAGTCATTGTCACAGCCAAGATGAGTTTATATCTGTTAAACTCCAGAATCAGTGTTCCACTTCTAAAAAAACCTGGAAAAGATGCTCTTTTATCTTTATGTATTTATCAAGCGGTATTTAAGTGCTATAAGAAAAAATATTCCATCTTGTCTATTGAAAGTTTTCTGCTGGCCATTACTTTTGCATCTTGAAAGCATCTGTACTAGCTTTAATTATTAATCAAATTATCATTAAATATTTAATAAATGAGTATTAATTAAATGTTAGTAATTAATAATCCTGATTCACATTACAGATGGAGGCTCTACAAAATTTTAGTCAGTGTCCTGCAATGGCAAGAATTTTATCACTTCTGTTACTTGGAAATAATTGGACTTATAGTAATTAATTGGACACATATATTCCATTTTGGAATTTAAAAACTCTATTACAAGATATTGTATATATGAAGATTAAAGACTGAGATCAAAAAATGAAAATATAGTTCATTCACTAGACATTAGTGTCTAAGCACTATTAAACATCTAGATATTTATAAGTAATGGGATATCTGGCATAATGTGGAAAAATGATTGAGCTGATTGTTACATTATTTTAATATATATTTTCTAAGCAAAATAAAAGGACAGCCCCCATAAATACTAATTCACCACTTCTAATATAGTTATGTGTGACATCTCAAAAATAACTAAATATAAAACTTACCATATTTTTTCTAGTTCACTCCAGCACATTTGCCAATCTTATAAGATTGTTTTTTCTGCATCCTTTATAGAAATTAGCATCCATGTGTTTCTAATAGCTCTTGAACACCAAGAATTCTTGTGTTGTCTATGTGTTACATTTGAGTAAACGTTTAAAGGAAAGAACTCCAATAATCTGTGCTCTGTTGTGATGGACGACAATGATATTATAGAAAACTCCCAACAGTTTTTTGTTTGTCAGTTTGTTTTTTTACGAATGTCAATAACATCTTGTATCTTGATCCAACATAAAGTTTCAAAGTCATTGCAAATAGCAAACTTAAAAAAAAGTAATGACAAAATTGAAAAAGCAATGATCTCATGGACAGCCACTTTTCATGTGTACATACTGTTTTGGAACACAATACTTCAAATGTGGTCTATGAAACCTGAGGCAAGGACACAAAGCTCAGCTGCAGAGGCCATGGTCTTGGTCTTGTCATTACTAGAGCTGAAGGACCAGGGCCAGGAGGGAATTTTTTCTACACGTTTGCCAAAGTTCTTTATAATTACTTTTTTTTTTTTTTACATTGCTATGCTCCAGTACCTTGCTCCTCACAAAAACTTCCATTCACCCTGTGTTGCAAAGCTTTTAATTTCTTATATGAATCACTTTCCTTATTTCCTCATCCTCACACTAACCACTTCAGGAAAATATTGTCCCTTTGGAAATAAACATGAAGAAATGCATATTTGAATGGCACTGTCATAGACTCACCATATAATAAACCCTCTGGTATATCTAGTTGAATACCTTTACTCCTGAAGAAGCCGTCCAGGAACAGTACCACAATGCCCGGCTTGAATCTGAGAACAGCTATGATGAATATTTGTTCTTTCTTCCCAAGTTTGTTTTATCTTTGCCCAGCATTATTTTCTGGCAAGGTCTTTCCTTCTCTGACTTTAAACTACCTAGTAGTTCAAGTTTTCAAAATCAGTCTGTTTTTTTTTTTTTAATTCTTATTCACCTTGACAAATACTGAACATCAAACAATTTCATCAATTAGATACCTAAAATTCATTTTTGACCACAAGGTAGTGCATATTCTTCTGATATCTTCAACCTTTGGTAAAGAAAGCACTTTCCAAATTGAAATCAGAACGGAAATTGGTTTCCCAGGTAACTGAAAAGGGAGATATCATGAGACTCAAATGTCAACCCAGTAAAAATTCTGCCTGGCTGAAACAGTGCTAAGGGTTTGTTTATGTCTCTCAACTTCTCAGTTACTATACACTCTCACTGAATTGGCCAACATCTAGTGAGCAGGTAGAATACTCCCCAGCTACTCCACCAGAGACAATGTGATGAAAAGAATCACCAATCCACAGAAATCTGGCAAGTGTATAAAGCCTATGTAAAAAACTAAGTCACCGCAGGGGAGTAACTGCAGGAAGCAGCTACCTTCCTGCTGTGTAAAGAAACAAAGGAGAAAGGTTACAATTACTGAAAGAAGTTTTAAGCTGGTGTTAAACTCTTGCCAGAGAAAAGACAATCTAAAATTCAGACTGATAGAAGTCACTAGCCCCTGGTTTTGGTGTTTTTGAACAGGTGTAAGGGGGTTGATTCCATTAACAGAGGAAATTCTACATACTGGACAGAATCACTGCCATTGGAACAAAATATCCCATAGTGCACTTGTGAAGCTGTGAAGAGATATTTCAGTGCAGAAAGCTAATAGGAAGGAAAAAGAAATGTCTTTTTTTGTTTCTTTTGTAACTTTTCAGCCTTCCTTTAGCATCCAAACTTACACAGTCTTAACAGGAAGCCTGCTGCCAAAACTGAAATGTGGCTCCCAGAGACAGGGCCCATTCTTCATGAAAAAACATCTGGGGATGGGTGTTGAAAAAGAGAAAAGTTTAATGACTGGCACACTTGCTTTTCTGTGCTTTTAGTTCTTTGTGCAGATATCTGCCTTTTTTAGCCTAAAAATTCCTCCTCCGGGGCAAAAAAAAAAGTGTATCCAACTCATCCAGCATATTTGATGTGTAGTTGCTGGTGAATAAATCCACAGTTAATATATAACAACTATATTTACTCATATTAAATATTATTGTTAGATATATCAAGTCTTCTCATTTTCACTCGTTTCTTTCTTCCCTCGTTTTCTTTTTTGTTTTCTTGCTTATTTTCTTCCTTCCTGCTTTTTCTTCTTTCTTTCTTCCTTTTTTCCCCTTTTGTCTCTCAAAGATAATGCTGGCTTTCCTGGTTATTAGTCCCTTCTTTTGGTTCATTTATTTGCAAAATATAAACTGTCAGGCCAGGAGTTTAGCCTTTAGCCTAGTGGTAGAGTGCTCGCTTCACATGCACCAAGACCCAGGTTCGATTCCTCTGTACCACATACATAGAAAAAAGCCAGAAATGGTACTGTGGCTCAAGTGGTAGAGTTCTAGCCCTGAGAAAGCCCAAGGACAGTGCCCAGGCCCTGAATTCAAGACCCAGGTAGTTAGGATTACAGGCTTGAGCTTCTTCTCTAACTTTAGAGGAAACAAAGTTCATCTGGAGACAGAACGTTGAGCTTGATATTCTGATTTAGTAAATGATAAAGAGACCAAGCTTAGAAATATGTCCCTTAAGTCATTTTTTGTTGTAAGTTTAGACATATGTCCCTTAAGATATTTTTTGTTATAATCTTAGACATATGTCCCTTGACATTTTTTGTTATAAAATCATAACAGAAGTCAAGGAGGAGGAGTCTTTTAAAACTCATTTATGCTTTAATTCAACAACACATTCTCTGGATGAAAGGTATATGCACAGTCATGTTAAAAACTGCAATCGGCATTAAGATGTAGTCACTCTTCACAATGAAGTTTCAAATTATTTGTAAGTGTTGTACAAAAGAGTTGCTATTTAACAGTTTATAAATACCATCCATCTTGCTCAAAGTCACCCCATGTAACATTCTTTTCTTTCCTTTTTCTTTTTGCCAGTCCTGGGCTTGAGCTCTAGCTCTCAAGACTAGAGCTCTACCACTTGAGCCTCAGAACCACTTCTGGCTTTTTTCTATGTATGTGGTACTGAGAAATTGAACTCGGGTCTTTTTGCATACTAGGCAAGCATTCTACCACTAGGCCAAACTCCTGGCCTCATTCTTTTCTTAATTGTATAGTACATGCATTGAATTCTCGAAAGTATTACCCCCATTTCTTCTCTTTATTGATCTACTCTTCTCACCTAAGCCCCACATCATGCCTTGCAAGCACTCATTTCTTGGTATTTATTTTGTAGAGCTTTCACTTCGCCTTTCTAAGGAATTATACTCCTTGAAATCTACCTTTAATCTACCATATTTCAATTAATGCCTTTGCAAACACCTGAATAACATTTGAAGTGTTTACTTATAGGCTTATAGACTAATTCTAGCTTCCACTTATGTGGGGAAACGTGACTTTTGTCACTCTGGGCCTTAATTAATTTAATATAATTTTTCCAATTCTTCCCATTTCTTATGATACATTATGTCATTCTTTCTAGTGGAAGGGTAAGATTCAATTTCATATATTTACCATATTTTCTTGCTCCTTTTTTCCACTGAGGATCATGTGAGCAGAGTGGATATTTTGGCTATAGTGAATAATGCTGCAATAAACAGGGCTGTGCCAGTGGCTTTATTGTGACCTTGTTTGTAATCTTCTGGACAATTGCTGAGGAATGGAATTGCTGGGTCATAGAGTAGTTCTGTATTTATGTTTTTTGTGAAACTTTCATACTGCCTTCCAGAGTAGATGAAGAAGTTTACTTTCCCACTAAGAGTGCACTAGGGCGCCCTTTTGGCCACACCACTGTCAATATCTGTTATTGTCTATTCTTGGTAATAGCCATTCTATTTGGGGTAAGGTAGATTTAGTAACTTAGTAAAACATTTGAAGCAGTTCATTAAAGAGAAAAGAGTTTAAATAAAGTTCTTTGGGACATACAGAAGGGGAGATAATCAGAAATAGTGGATGTTTGTTGCAAATAATGTATTTCGTTGGATGATTGATTATGTCACATTTTACTCACTTTCATTTGCTCTTAATAGGTGAAAAATATAATTCTTATATCCTATTACAGATGAGCATTAATCAGCTTCAAATATTTAATGAATTTCCTTTAATTCAGGTAAAGCAGAAAAAGGGATCTGGTAGATAGAGGGAAACCAATCAAATCTGACATTCAATTAGGAAGAGAAAAACTCATGTGCAAAGATTGGTGGTGTGAGAATGGATTTAGCACAGTTTTCTCATCACTAGTTTCAAGACAGAGTCATCTGGAGATTTTTTTTTATGAGAGCCAGGAGTTTGGCTTATTGGTAGAGTGCTCGCCTAGCAGGCACGAAGACCCGGGTTCGATTCCTCTGTACCACCTACATAGAAGTCGGAAGTGATGCTGTGGTACAATGGTAGAGCTCTAGCCTTGAGAAAGCCCAAGAACAGTGCTTAGGCCCTGAGTTCAAACCCCATGACTGGAAAAAATTAATTAATTAATCAATTAATTAAATTTAAAAAATAACAAAAAAATAAAACAATGATGACTAGTCCTCCTCCCTGAAACCCTAATGTTAAATCCAGCCCTCATTGTGATTTTTCTTTTTCTTTTTACTTTTGTAAAGTTGATGAACAGAGGGGTTACAATTTCATAAGTAAGGTTATGAGTACATTTCTTTTAAAACAATGTTAACCCTTCCCTCATGTCCTCCCACTGACCCCCTCCTCTTATCTCCTCTCCCCCCAAGTCGTAAAGCTCATTTCCAACATAGAGTCTAGTGAGTGTTATTGTCTCATTGGTTCATCCTTTCACCTGCCTTGCTGCCAAAGTGATCGCTTCCGATGTAGCTTCAGGATCCAGAAGCACTTTTCTGATGCACGTTTTAATGGCAATGAAACAACTAGGTCATTAGGGAAGGGAAAGGCTCTGAGAAAGTTATTACTTAGTATTGACAGTGAATACTTCTTGTATCATACTGCATGTAGCCCCTTTCAATGAACTAACATTTAAATGCAACAACTTTTTTTTTTTTTTTTTTTTTTCCAGTCCTGGGCTTGAGCTCAGGGTCTGAGCACTGTCCTTGGACTTTCTCAAGCCTAGAGCTCTACCACTTGAGCCTCAGCACCACTTCCGGCTTTTTTCTACTTATGTGGTACCGAGGAATTGAACCTGGGTCTTCATGCATGCTAAGCAAGCACTTTAACCACTAGGCCAAACTCCCGGCCCCTTAAATGCAACAACTTTTAAATGGCTGTATCGATTCCTTTCTTAGTATTGAATAAACTGAATCACAAAAATAGTAAGACTTACTCAATGCCAAGTAGATAATAGCACCTTAACCAAGACAAAGGGATTTAATTTGCTCTCTCAAATAATATGACATTCTTCCTAAAGAGTTTTATAAGAATTAGATTAGAGTAAATATATCACAATAAGGGAACAAGAAGAACAGTATGCAGTGGTTTATAAGCAAAGGTTCAGAATCTAAAAGTATACTTATTTAATCCCAGCTTCTTTCACAAATTAAGTGAACTACTTTCTCCATGTTTTCTCATGTATAAAATTGAAACAATAATACATATTGCATTTCATTATGGTAGAAAAAATGATTGATAGGTTAATATTTGCAATGATACTTGTCTTTAGGAAAGGAATAATTACCAGGAAAGTAGATATATCTGAACCATTGCCCTGGATTATGGAAGAGAATGTAGCCTATATATGAGTATATATAAATCAATGATTTATTATGCAATTATAGTCATTCACATTTTTCTATGTTGCTTTTAGGTGGGTCTTGAATTGAATAGAAGAAGCACCTAGCATAAATCAGTTTGTAATATTGCTTCTGTAAGGAATTAACAGAATGGATTTTCTTTGAGTTAGAAAGTGTCATATAGAGGGGGAGGGAGATGCTTTCCTTTGAAAATATACCTCAGTAATAGTATTAGATATATTGCAAATTTTGTTAAAAATGTTATAATTTGGGGCCAGGAGTTTGGCCTAGTGGTAGAGTGCCTGCCAAGCGTGCACAAAGACCTGGGCTCGATTCCTCAGTACCACATACCTAGAAAAAAGCCAGAAGTGGTACTGAGGCTCAAGTGGTAGACTCTAGCCTTGAGAAAGCCCAAGGACAGTGCGTAGGCCCTGAGCTCAAGCCCAAGACTGGCAAAAAAATGTTGTAATTTCCTATTTTAACATAATGTGCTTGAAAAGTGTTGGGCATTTGGGAACTTAAGACAGAGGGAGAAGGGTCAAAAATGGGATATAGCCTCTAAAGACTGAATCTTTACTTTGAGTTCAGGGATCAAGACAGGAATTGTTTTCATTATTAAGGCCATGTGTGGCCAGAATCATTAAAAAGACCAGACCTTAGTAAATCTGGCCAAATTGGCAGTGGTGTGTGGGTTTGGATTTTTCTCTTTTTAGGAAATCACAGTAATGCAGGCCACAGAAGAAAACACAATACCCCAAGTATTTGTGACCTGTAGGGTAGGCAGAGAAACTAGGTGTGTGATCATGAAGAGTAGGGAGGAAAAAGCAAGGAGAGATTTCATTGCTGTCAGATCTCATAAAAAATACCATTCATCTGAAAGAGCACTGGCATATAGCTCCGGGAGAAGAAGCAAGGCTGTGTCGTTTGCCTTCCCATAGTGATTTTCACGTGGATAAGATTCTCCATCCAAGGTCTCTTAAAAAGAACATATCACCTCTCACATGACATTCCAGAAACATGGCAAATCAGTGTGACTGAGAAGTGAACCTATGCTGGGAAACTAAAGCCAGCTTTTCTGCATTCCTTGCAAGTACCCATAGTTCCTTTAATTATGCTTGAAGCTTGTAAACAGGAAAGTGTTTCACAGATGTAAAGAATCCAAGAGGTGAGCCAACAAAATAAAATAAATATATGGCTTGGCCAAACCAAACTAGATTAAAGCAACATGATTTACTAAGGGGAAGAAATATTTTGGGTAAATAGTAGCAACAATAGAATCCTATGCAAAATGCTACTTGCTTGGGGAAACTTTTCAACTGAAGAAGAGAGTAAAACATTTTGAGGAATATAACAAATATGTACAAAATAAGAGGAATGACTTACAACTAGAGAAAGGAAAACAAGATATCTTAAACCTATTGTTGAATTTCCAAACTTCTGGCCATTGGGTATAGGGGAGGAAAATGTACATGAACTTTTCTGGTGTATATTGAAAACTGCATTTCCATATTTTCCTCAAATGTATTTCTATTATTTCACATCTACATCCAATAAAGTTCTAAGGTTTTTGTAGATTTATTTGTGTCACCTTGATGCTAGCCAGACATATCTATGTAATATTAGTATATTTCTCTGCCAATTTGAATATCATATACTTTGGTAGTGTATCAAACTAAACATTTCATAAATTGTATTCAAAGAAAATTCAATTGTATTTAAAAACGTTGCAAGGTAAGTTGGTATGATAGCTGAAACCTGTAAAACTAGTTACTTGGGAAGCAGAGATGGAATTACTCTTTTTTTTTTCTAATAAACAAGAAGTTTTTGATACTCCATCTCAACTTAGAAAAAGTTGTGGTTACACATGCTATTATTCTTGCTGCTGAGAGAGGAGCCATAGTTAGGTGTACTGGCATATAGCTGTCATCATCAGCCACATAGGGAAGAAGCAGTAGGAAAATCATAGTCCAGAACTGCCAGGTCATAAATCAAGATCTACCCTCAGAGATAGCAAATACAAGTCTTTCTATTTCTTTACTAATGGGGCAACATCATTCTTTCTGATGAAAGCATAGAATTCCATTGTGTGTATGCATAGGTGTGTGTGTGTGTGTGTGTGTGTGTGTGTGTGTGTGTGTTTGTGTGTGTGTGCGCGCGTGTGTGTGCAATTTTCTTCATCTGTTTGTTCATATGTTGATTCCATATCTTGGCTATGGTAAACATACTGCAGTGAACATGAATGTGTTGGTGGCTTTAGTGTGTCCTGGTTTGTGGTCATTTGGGTAAATGCTCAGGAATGGGATTATTGAATCCTAGGGAAGCTATATGTTTAATCTTTTGAATAACCTACACACTGCTTTCCAGAGTGAGTGAACAGTTTACACTCCCATTGTAGCTCAATGAAGTAGCATTCCCTTTGGGCCACAAACCCTCTATCACCTGTTATTGTTAGTTTTCTTGATAATTGTCATTCTAACTGGGTGGGGTGGAATTTCAATGTTGTTTTTTTTTTCTTCTTTTTTTTTTTCAATGTTGTTTTGATTAGCATTTATTTTATGGCCAGATATCAAACATCTCTTCATGTGTCCACTAGAAATCCTTACTTCTTTAGAGAAGTATCTCTTCAAGCCTTTAAATTGGGTTGTTGTTTCTATGAGGGTTTTTTGGGGGGTGGGGGGGATTAGGAGAAAAAGTTATATTAACTGAAGTAAGCCAGATCCAATAAAGCATAAATTGCATGGTTTCCCTCATTTGTAGTAATTAGAATGTGCCTATAAATCTGCAAGTAAATACAATGGATGGTAAAAGGCAAAAAAATTATGCTTAGACATGCTAAATTAAAGAAGACTCTAGACATTCACACAGTGAGACCAAACGAGGATATTCTCAGGAGAGGATCACAAAGGCTCAAGAGCTATGTGAATATGATCATATAAAATGATGCTTATTGAAGTGAATTTAAGTAATGGAAACAAGAGGGGTTTTGTTGTTATTTTACACTTTGATTTTGCTTTTTTTATTTTTTTCCTTTTGTTGCTATTTTTTTATTTCTGAACATTTTGTCTTATATCTAAGTTTATTTGTTTTGTGGAGGGTAGCAGACAGCATAGAAATGGTGGTCCAAAATGGTGAACAAATGTAGCAATGACATTCATTAGACACTGCTGAAAATACACTAAATAATTTGTGAGGGAGGGAGGCCAGGAGAGAAAATCAGAAAACAAGGGAAGAAATGACACTGTTCAAAAAAAAAATACACTCATTACCTGATTTATGTGACTGCAACCTCTCTGTACATCACTTATCTATCTATCTATCTATCTATCTATCTATCTATCTATCTATCTATCTATCTATCTCTATCTATCATCTATCTATCTATCTATCTATCTATCTATCTATCTATCTATCTATCTATCTATCTATATACGAGGGGCTTGTACTCAGCCTGGGCACTGTCCCTGAGCTCTTCAGTTCAAGGCTACTGCATTAACCTTGAACCAAGCCTCACTTCCTGCTTTCTAGAGGTTAACTAGACATAAGAGTCTCAGGTCCTTTTGTGCCAGGGCTGGCTTTGAAAGTTGATCCTCAGATCTCAGCCTCCTGAGTAGCTAGGATTACAGATGTGAGCCACCACACCCAGCACATCCCCTATATATTAAAAATAATAACTTTTAAAAGTAGAAAATACAAAAAGACTCAAGAGATTGAGCACCTATCTAGCAAATGTGAAGCACTGACTAGAATTCCCAGTACTGATGAAAAAAAAGGTTCATTTAGAAGGCCTAGAGGAAATTCAGGAAGGATTCAAAGTTATTCCACAAAAAAATTTAGGAATTCCTTCCATTCATTAGCAATCAATATGCAGCTTATCAATTGATTCATTTATACATTTATAGGAACACAGTATACTTTCTATCTAATGTGCTGTCCTAGAATTTCTTTTGCTTCTCTCTCTGGCAGGAAGTCACTGTGGTGACATCTGTTTCTTGTAGAGCTATCAAGAGCTATAAGTAACTTTTTGTGCTGCTTAAGTCCTGGATTTTTCTCCCTTTCCTCTAAGAACTTGTATGTTCTTTTTTCTGTCAGAAGGAAAAGATAAATACCAGAATCCCAAATATCAGAATAAAAGAAAAATAAGAGTAAAACTCTTTGAACACTGACCATGAAGCAAGTTCTTATGAAGTATGTTCAAAAGTGTTGGGAGTTTCTGTTATTTTACAATTAAATTACAGGTCACACAAAAATGATGCATAGCAAATGTTTTATATCAGTCTATTAAAACAATCTAAAATGAACACCAATTGCAATTGTTGATGCTTGTGTTAAAACACAAAACTTTACACATTAAAATAACCTTCAAAAAATTGTCCTAAGAAATCTGTGGCTTAATTGAGCTCAATGAAGCTGATCAGAGCTGAAGTCTTATTCATGATTGCTCTAAAAGGTTGGCTGGAAATATTTTCATCTCAAGTCTTGACTGGACTAGATAACTATAATGATTCACTCATATAGCTACTAAAGTTGGTGAAGGTTATTAGCTTGGACTGATGAAAATTTGAACTCAGACAAGCCTCCCCATGAAGCCTTGGCAAAGAATGGTAGATTGGTTTCAAGAAGTAAATCAAGATCCAACAACCCAGGTAAAAGATCCTCATGTACAAGACATTCGGTACCACTCTTGTAGTATTCTTTTATGCAAAAGAATACAGTGTTAACCCAAATTTAAAAACTAGTAACAAGTGTTGGAATAGAAGGAACTATGTCTCCAGGCATGAGGTGGGAAAAGGTGTGAAGAAATCTGTCTTTGAAGGCTTAGATACTGTCTTCAAGTTAAAAGAGTATGTGGAAATTCAGAGAGAATACTTTAGGAAAAGTATGTAAGTATGGAACTTATAAGTTCAGGTACCATTTGATTTGGGAATCTACCGATCCTGTTGATTTCTGATTATACTAGATTATATTGGATCTTATCTTTTCAGTTATATATCAACACTAGAATGTTTAGTGAGTAAGGTTTCACATTACTATTGTTAATGTGATAGTTTGTACTTTTGTTCATTTTTGGTAGCAACCTAGGAAAAGGCAGGTGAATAACTTGAATTTTTTATTCAGTTACACATAAAACAAGTACAATATAGAAATGCAGCATGCTCAGTTGGAATGTTTGAGAAAGAGACTGTTCTAGGATTTGGGGTTTGGTTGGATGATATCCGTAATAAGGAAGCTAATCTTTTCTCTAGATCCAATGTGTCAGTGCTGCTAGAAAATGAGGACAAGTCAAAAAAAATGTGAACGAAGAGTAAACTACAGAAAATATAAAGCTAGTTTTAAAATAGAAGAATCACCCAGATTAGCCATGTCAGAGGGATGTTATCTGATACTAATATTCAGTAAAAGTTTTTAAGCAATATCAAGAATCATTTTTTCTATTTCAATCTGTCTTTTCCCTTTGTTCCTTCTTTCCCTCCCTCCCTCCCTCAAGTTTAATATTTATATTATTCATGTTAATAATATTAAGTATTAGTACTTTTATATTACTCTTAGCTGATTTTCTACCACATTTACATTAAAAGAGCATACATTTTTCTTTTTGATGTGACACCAAATTTTTAAGAATTCTAAGCCACGCTCTGGCAGCTCACACCTATAATCCTAGCTATTCATGATACTAAGATTTGAGGATGGTGGTTCAAAGCCAGCCTGGGCAGGAAAGTCTTTCATCTAATTAACCACCAGAAAATTGAAAGTGGCACTGTAGTTCTAAGTGGTAGAGCACTAGCCTTAGACAAAAGTATTCAGGGAAAGCAGCTAGGCCCGGAGTTCCATCCTCACAACAATTCTATTCCATGTTGTTAGTAATGCACTGCAACCAAGAGTTGCTTTAAATTCACTGTATTTTGGATGACTAGTTATTTTATATACATATTCAGCAGTTAATGAATTTTTCATCTATACTAAAGAATATTATAAGATTGTTTTGTAATAAAGAACAGCCTTCAACATTTCCTACATCCCTAGAGTTCCTAGAGTGATGTTAGCTTTCTGTTTATATAGTACATGTGAGATAAAGGACTTGAAAGAAGTTATATTTTGGCTCACAGTTGCAGAACATTATAGCCCATAGTTGTTTGACAATGAACTGAAGGGCACACCAATGGGCTAGCTTTCTTCTATTAGGCTCTACTTCCTAAAAATTCCATCACTGCCCAATAGGGGAACTAACTCAAGACCATACCTCTAACGCAAATTTTCACAGGATATTCAATTTCAAACCATAGAAAATGAGTGGGTCCTACTAGTCTGGTGGCTTATTCCTGCTTATCCTTGAAAAACTAATTTAATTATTTTTTTCAGATAAATGTGACTTTTCATGGCCTCCAAAATTCTATTAACAATTTTATCATGACAATTATTTGCATATCTCCCTGAATGAGAACAGGGAACTTTCAATAAGAGACTAATCATCTCCTTTCCTTAGTGTCTAGCAATGTCTAGTCTCTAATAACTGGTCCATCAAAACTGGCTATTGAATGAACAAATGAATGGATGGAGACTAGCTTTTTAAAATTCTGATTTGATGCCGGGAGTTTGGCCTAGTGGTAGAGTGCTTGCCTAGCATGCATGAAGACCCAGGTTCAATTCCTCGGTGCCACGTACGTAGCAAAAAGCCAGAAGTGGTGCTGTGGCTCAAGTGGTAGAGCCCTAGCCTTGAGAAAATCCAGAGGCAGTGCTCAGGCCCTGATCCCAAGCCCAGGACTGGCAAAAAAGAAACAAAAAAAAAATTCTGATTTGATGAGTGAACTCATAATAAATATATCATACTTACAGTAAAAAATTTTCTTAGATCTGTAAATGCACACAACACATAATCAGGTTACTTAAAAACTTAGTTATTTTGTAAGTTATACAAAATCTGACTTATTAGTCCTTGATTTTAAAGTTAATTCTTTTTCTGTACCAGAAGACAAGATGTTCTCCAAAGGCTATTTTGTTGTTTTGGTTTTGGAATTTGCTTTAGAAAATACGAAACAGGTGTGGATCATATGTAGTTATTTAAAGCAACTTAAAAATGAATTTTTGAGTGTGCACTTTAGAAAACATATGCAAAGTTAGCTTAATTTCCAATGCAAATAAGACAAATATTGATATTTATAAATACCACATGAAAAGTTTCCAAATTAATATCAGGATTTGAAAAAAATGAACTCTCATGCCTGATTTCTAAGAGAAGAACAAATAAACCAAATGTGTTAATTCACAGATATTTAAACTCATATATAACTCATTAAACAATATTGCTGTAGACTGTTTTGTGGGACAGATTCACAATATGCCTTTGAAGTTAGACTTACAATGGAATACATTTATTTTGTAGTTTAGTAGATGAAAATCATAGAATTTGCTTTGCTAATACTTCTCATTATCCTTTACTGAAAAATAACAATGAATTAATGCCAATATTTACATTTAAGGTCAATAAATTACCAATCACTACATCAACTGTAATAGTTGCTAGGCTAATTTTTGTTACTCTTAATCACAATATGATTATTAGCAATCACATTGAACTTATTAAGTTCCATAAAAGAAGTGTAGAAGATACTACCCAGAAAAGAGTAATTTTTCTTAATTAAAAGAAAACTTAAAAATCTTGACTCATATTTTCTGATGAATATATTGAAATCTTTTCCATTATGATTTACTTAAGTCAATGATAAATCAATGATATATAATTTAATTTGTTAATTTACAAAAAGATTAATAGTTTCCTGAGACATTTAAAATGGATAACTTAAATTGATTGATATAATAAATTTTAACAAACTAAGTAACTGAATAATTAAAACTGAGATAAAATTAATGGCTGATATTAATAAACAATTCTAAATTTTAAAACATTGTTTTCTATTTCTTCATGGAACTTTTATTCTGAGAGGTGAACAGAAAGAAAGTGTCAAAATGGAAATAATACAGATTTATTATTGATTATATATATAATTTAGAGATAGAAAATGCATTTTTTTGTTTTATACTACATAAATGGGATAGTTATGTTAAATCACTTGGGAATATTCTATGTAATTATGAATGTAAGTATCTTTTAAAGGTCAATTATTTTTTTGTTTTGTATCTGTTTTATTTATTTTTTCCACATATTTTATTATAGTTAATAGAGGGGTTACAGTTATATTCACCAGATAGAAGGTGCATTACTTCACCATTTGAGCCACAGCACCACTTCTGGGCTTTCTTTGAAAGTAAATATTTTATTACTACTAAAAATAATCATTGATCAAATGTTAATTAAACATCTGTAATCCAAGGTATGTTGCTAGTGATTATTTGAAAGATCAGAATCATTTAACTTATTTCTAAATGTGGAATATATTTACATAGGCCAGATGCATACTTTATAAACAAATTATACTCAAAAGTACGTAATGGTCTCATGCTATTTATACAGCAGAGTTGGATTCAAATATAGACTAACTCATGTTTATACCCATAGCTGGACTTTTACAATTCTGTAAGACATTTGGTAATTTGTCATTTTACAAGTAAATAGACTGGGGTTCTCTAAGTTGAAATAACTTATTCAAGTTGATTTTTCCCTCATTATTATAGGTTTCCACTTTTCTTGTTCTAAGTATTCTCATGGAAGACATATTTCATAACTCCTTGCTTCACTAATGGGTCACCCAACTGGACTCATAATGATTAAACCAAATGGGTAGGCCACTTGGCTGCATGAGATGAAACAATTTGCTTGTATAGACAGAAAAGATGCTTTTCAGGCTAACAAAGGAACCTGAAAGACAGACAAACCATGAGGATAGAAACATATCATAGAAATAAATAAGAAAAACAGTGGTGAATAATTACAAAAAAGAGAATCCTTGTACAAAGAAATTGCCTAGATTTCCATATTTTGAAAATGCAAGGACTAGAGGCAAATGTACATAGTGAAACCTAAGTCAGCCTGTGATGGTATCTGGAGTTGGGGCTGTGGTATGTAGGAATGAAATAGATTCCCAGGGTGACTTCTTCATGGATTAATGCTTTTAGAAGAGGCAGCTCTCTGTGTCTCTGTGTCTCTGTGTCTCTTTCTCTTTCTCTATATTTCAGTCCCTGTGAACAGTGAGGATGTGACTATTCACAACCCAAACAGTGGATTCTCACCACACACAGGTCTGCTGTTACTTAGATCTTGGAATTCCCAGCTTCCAGAAGTACAAGAATATTTATTTTTCTATAAATATGTATTTTTCAAATTTATGTTTTTGTTTTTATTGTTCTCATGCTATGAAATGGTGACCTCTATGGATTGTGCCAGTGGGTACTTTCCTCATTTAATGGACCTCACCAGGAGGCTTTGAAGATAGTTATTCTCCTGGTTTCCTGCCTGCTGAGTTATTGTGATTTGGATTTTGTCCAAGTACTCCTTTTGATAAAAGTTCTTCATACTTCTGATCACCTATCTGTGGTCCAGAAACTACCCCCTTCCATTTGCCCTTAACACCTAACAGTGGGAGCAATTTTATTATTCTGTTAGCCTCAGAGCATTATATGCCCAGGGATTTCATCACCCCCTGTCTTTAGTTCATACAGAAGACCTTCAAAAAGTGCTAAACAATAAAATCTCAGTACATTGGCTTTTATGTAGACATCCCCAAGAGTTACTCCGAAATAATATTAGGAGAAAACATTTATCAAATGTGCAAGATACAAAATCAATATGCATGAACCAGTGACAGCTATATAGAGATAACAAAATATCTGGATGAGAAGTTAAAACAGAACCTATAAAACTATCAAAAATAAATATATTCAAAGAAGAAAACAATTTCTACATTGAGAATAGATACATACATTGAAGCTGATGAGAGAAATTGAACAGGAATTCATGTACATGCACACAAACTCGAAGAAAGAAAGAGGAGAGAGAAAGAGAAGAGAGAGAGTGAGAGAGAAAGATAGAGAAAGAGATAGAGAGAGTGTGTCTCACTATATAGCTCAGCCTGGACTTCATACTGATAGAATAGCTCACAGACTCTTGCCATAATATCATAGCCTTTAAAATACTTTTCCTACATTTATTAGTATCTATGCCGGTGCCAAATTACTGTGTCTCCGCACAATGGCACTTTATTTCAATTCTAGATTACAAAATAAAAAAGTAAAGCATGAGTAATCAGGACATGTCTATAATAAGATTACTATTAAGACATTCAGAATTAAATATTGCTACAATACCTGCTCTTGTTAGGGTTATCAAACCCCACTGATACTGTGCAAGCACATGCATGTATATATATTTTAAAAACACATTTATTTTAACAAGATGACTTCCACATTTGAATAATTTTATGTCCAACTTTAGTACTTCAAATGCTTTGTGACCCCTTACATGCTATGGAAACAACTGTTGCTTTTTACTCTATATTGCTTGGCAACTGATTCCTGTGGTGTTAATGAAAGGAAAAAGAGAAATACAATTAAGAGAGATAAAATTTTAAAACAAAACATTCAAAAGTGATCAACTGGCCTTAAAAGTTGGCAATACATCTCTTAGAATGTATCTTTTGTACATTTGAAACCATTTGGAAGGTCCATCTAAACTGTTAATTCTATAAGACAAAACTCTTTCTGTCAAGGTATGCATATACATAAATATATTTTTAAAAAGAACTTAATAAGCTGCACGAATGAAACCATTACAAATGTGAATTATGCATGTAAAATAGGCTCAAATTCTTTTCAGTCGATTTCCTGCCATTTGGACTTACCCCATCTTTGAGACTATAGGGTCTTTAGGAAAATCCAGCTTGCAATGAAATTTAGGAGAGCATAACAAAGCAGGCAAAGCCACGTGATGAAAGCTCTCAGCAGATACGCCATAAAATAAAATTGGCAGGTTGTGCCTAACTCTTGTGGCATGAAGGATGTCATTGTGATGTCTACAAACTCCTGAACTGTTTGCCACAGTGGGAAACTTCGTTCAAGTCAGTCTGACAAGTAGATATTTAATGTATAGAAATGTAAGAGCCTTTGCAACATAACACTAAAGCAACAGGATGACCAGTCTTTCAGATCAGAGATAAAAGACCAGTAAGCTGTGATCCAAGGACAACTGTTACTAAGTTTCCATTTCCTACTAGTACGTGCATGCACTGTGAAACTGTAATGTACGCATGGCCCCTGGCAGATAACCTTGGTACGCAGGATAAGCTTCAAAGTGGAAAGAATAACCAGGTGTTTAGTCAATGATGTTTTAGACTACTTTTTTAAATTATTGGCCAATCAGTCATACATTCTTTTGCATGGATACCTGACATATAATGTGTGTTTCTTTTCCTAATTCCTTGATAGGTAATCGTTAATGAAATTGAAGGTACTTCAAAGAAGACATCAAAATAGTGCATTTCTGAAAAAGACCCAATCTTCTGTTAGACACCATAGGAAGTAATATATTCTGAAGAAAGACAACTCACATGGGACCCAAACAACAAGAAAGCTCCAGCAGTAAGGATGCATGGGGTTCTGCAAGGATAACAGAAGAAAGGCAAACACAAAGAAAACAAGAAAGGAAGGATGGAAGGACAGAAATAAAAGGAAGACAAAGACCAAGAATAAAATGACAACAACGGGAGGGAGAGAGGGAAGGAAGGCAGGAGTGGATGAAAGGATAGAGAGAGGAAGAGAGAAAAGAGGTAAGGGAAGGAGAGAGTGGAAGGAAGGAAGGAAGGAAGGAAGGAAGGAAGGAAGGAAGGAAGGAAGGAAGGAAGAAAGGAAGGAAGGAAAGAAGGAAGGGGAAGAGAGGAAGGAAGGGAGGGAGGGAGGAAGAGAGGGAGGGAGGGAGGGAGGGAAAGATGAAAGAAGGAAGGATGAACTAGTGAAAGTGGCAGTAGTGCTTGTAGAGGTTTCCTTTCCTTAATGGCTGGCCCTGACCCTTCTATGCCACAAGATCTTCAGGTAGAAACATGGGTCCACCCAGAAGTCATTATAAATATCTATCTCTTAGTTGGTTCTATCTATTACTTACCTTGCTTGCTCCCAAAGAAGAATTATAGCTTCCAGCAATTCTTAAAAGGTAAGGAAATCAGAACGGGGAGGCGGGGAGATGAAAGTAGAAACAAAGTGAAGCCAGAGTTGAGGTGGGTGTGCATTAAGATCTGCTGAATTTGATCTAGACAGACTGTAGTTTTGTCTCAAAAAAACTTAAGAGGCTGAAGCAAAGTGGAAAACACAATAAATTCAGTGAGTTAATTGCCCACCAGATAAAAAGAAAACCTAGCTACTGAGTTTCCAGGAATTGAATGCTACGAAAAACAGTTGTCATAAAGCACTGTTATCATAAGAAGTACTTTGTACATGTGAAGTCATATACAATGTACTTTCAAGAGGAGAACTTATTAGGAATCACATCACAGTTTATAAGGCTATTTCTTATATTATACTAATGGTTTGAAGTCATTAAAAAATCTAACACATCTGAAATAAGTGTCTTTTATGCCAATATAATGCAATAAGCTAAATAAACTAATAATGTATTTCTTCATACGGTGTATCTGGTAATACCAAACAACTCTACTTCAGACTCTACCTTGAGACTATTCAAAAGCAAAGATTCCATGCTCTATGTATGGGTATATGTGTATATTTATGTATGTGAGTGTTTCTGTATTCATGTTTTTTTAACATAGCATTGGATAAATTTAACAATTGTTTTAAGCCTAAAGATACAAAGAGAAGATATACCTCATTTGTTGTAGTCTTGGTCTAATACTTAGTTAAAACACAAATAAACAGGATTCTAAAAGAGTGACATAACTGTACTAACAAAAACCCTTAAGTGATTTTACTGTACAGTTAAATCAAACCTCACCCACAATTATAAACACACCAGGCAAGTGTCAGTTTATCTTTGAATGCTATGCCTGCTTTTCAAAGAGAGTTTGTAAATATTATCCTCTGTGGATAACTAGGTCAGCATGTCATTCCTGCTCTGTGGATAGTTTTCTATTTTCCTTTTCTCTTGAATCTGTGTATGAGTCTCCAGAGGTTGAAGAAGCAGTTGTCTTTCCTCAGTGTCCATTGTGGCATTACCAGGGCCCTGTAGTGTTAGTATTCCACCGTGTTCCACAGCTTATTTTCTCTGTCAGCTGTGCACTGAACAGTAAGAAATGATGCTCGGGAGTGTTTCTCACATTTGAACTTCCTTTGCCCTGCATTGGTCTCATACAATGTCATTCATTTTCCTTGTACTCCTGGGGGTGTTGCCCTAGCACTCTACAGCCTGATGGCCCCAAAGAGCCAGAATCAAGTTTCCATACCTGTTTTGAAAGCTGTCCTTTCCCAAAGGGCTCCAGTTTACATGTACATAGTATTTTGTCTTGTAGGAGGGTCTTACTTTGGGAACCTCCGTGTTCATGGAGAAAGCCTAGGGAGTCACAGAGCCACCAGAAAGTACACTCCCACTGGAAACTCCAGCTGCTCCCCACATATGGTACTTTTCCTTCCATTAATATAAAGTGCTCACGTCATGGCTATGAGATAAAATCAAAGTGACTCTGTGTCCCTAGGGCAATCCAGACATCAGAAAGGCTTTGAGGAACTTGACACTGACTTAATACTTGTTATGTGTGCATCTTTTTTAGTTTCAAGAAGCCAGTGCTCAAAAACACATGGAGGGAAGTAATGTCTCATATAGAATCCTCTGAAGGCAGAGACTTATGTCTGATAGGTTAAAGAAATAATTAATATGAAGAGTAGTATGCCCAGGAAAAAAAAGCATTATTTCTGATGTCACATTTCCTCAGCCCCGAAATGGTAAGAACAACCAATTTACCAACCTGGAATGTATCCCTCTCATATTTTGGGGGTTGATTTTCATCTTCAGACAGCCATTCTTATAGGTATTCCCTTATTAAACAACCTGAATAAAGGTAAGTTGTTTGATGCTCTCTCACATATGTAGAAGAACCTTTTTGTATTTTCACAATTATCCTTCATCGTAAAAAACGGCCATCTTCCATATGGAGCAAACTATTACTCTGTGTTGACAGAGGGGTAAAAAGAGAAAGGAATTGTTCTCTGCTGTTATTTTAATTCTGAGCAAAGTTCCCATGAGGAATATTCATCTTTGAGAACAATTTAGACATGTCACATGGATAATAATTAAATTCCTAAGAACAAGTCCTTTTATGAATGTGATCTCTTAATTCAGGTAGTTAATGGCAGTTCTCCAAAGCACCTAGTATCCCAACAAGTAGCTCACTTCCTTGAAGGAAAAACAAAACAAAAAAAACTGAAATCCTCCTGGATAATAATATTTTTTTACAAAGGCAGCGGGGCGGGGAGAAAAAAGAAAAAGCTGAAATCTACCCAGGAAAACAGATCATCCATTGCTTTCCTTTGTAAACAACATCTAAATGTTGAAGTGCAAAAACAAAAATTAAAAGATAGCACTTTTATATTACAGTACTAAGGATGGATCTCAAAGTTTTGCCCTTATTTTAGTTTCCAGAAATATTGACATTTTAAGTTAGGTTTGAACTTAGTTGGATCCAGACACTATATGTTTTAGTATTATATTGTAGTTTTTACTTTGAAACAGAAAGTCAGAAATATAGCCTTGTAGGAATGCTGTACCTGATGCAGAACAAATTATGTTTCTTATGTATGTTGATGTTTGCAAGGTTAAGAAGTATCAGTGATCAAGAATAATAGCAGCTAAACTTATTGAACATAATTATGTCTGAATAATTTGTAATTTTAGTAATAGCTATTCAAAGTGTCTGAGTCAATACACATATAGAACCTTAGGTCTCATTATGGGTGAATGGCATCATTTATATTTAAATAAGGTCTCTCTAGGGCTTATATCTGTGAATTCAGTGCTTGAATCTCCCTACTTGAATATGTTTTATGAGAGCAGTAATTGGAAATCCATAGTTCAAGTTTAAGTGGAGAGTCTCTGATATCAGTAGAGTACCTCCAATGTATGTTTTGCATATATCAAACATATGCAAATATATTTTGCAACTTCAAACACATGGTAAACAAAAATGATGTAACAAGAAGAAACAATTCAAAACAGGAAGATTCTAGTTGAAGCTATATTAATTTTTAGTAAAGCATGAACCAGCAAAATGGGTAAATAGAAAGTGACCTACAAGTCTAATTTTAGCAAATGCCACATTTCTATAGGAATAACTTCCAGATGTGGGTCTGGGTGTCCATTTTGTTATTTTTGGCAAAGAAAATTCTTACATTTTGCCAGCCTAAGAAAGCAGAATCAACTAATCAGTACCAGCCACGATTTGTTCTTCCAACATAAAAGCACAAGCCTTCTGCTTGGAATGCTTTGTTATAACCGTCTTTTTCTCTGTTCTTGCCTACCAGGCCTCAGATTCATATTCACACCATGAACTATGTCAGAATTTAGTGCTTGCCTGGTTGACTTAATGAATTCTTTGTCATGAAATGGCAAAATCTTCAGAGAAGCCAAGGCCACCACTTTCAAACATTGGTTGGCATTTGAACACCTAGAGTATTAATGAGTGACAGGCTTACAGAAGTCAAGTAGAGACTGTTTCTTTGTGGTTTTATCCAGGTACAAAATGATTCCAGGGGTTCTTTCAGCTCCGTCCTTTTGAATAGTTTTCCATCAAAGCTGAACCATTGAAGTTTCCAGGATATTTGAGTATGATTTGAAAGAGCCTTCCAAAAATTCATGGATAGCCATAGTGGGAGGGGGAAGTACTTAAGGTCACTGAGGGATCCTAATTCGTTCTTCCAAGTAATTTGCTATGAAAAGAGTAACAGAGGCCACTGAATGGCCTGGCTTCCTGTATTGTCACATGACAACTCTGCAGGCTGCCAGTCTTCTTCCTGCTTCTCTCTTGTAGGAATGCAGTTTGGAGTTGGGACGTCTTTTACCAGGATGCAGGCATCATGCTGTTTCAATCCTCCAGCCACAGAATCAATATCTAGCTTTGAGGGATTTTTGTTGTTGTTTTCCTAAAGCAACAGAAAATGGCCTAACATATCAGACTGAGGTCTGTTTTTCTGCTTGTCTTTTAAACTTGAAGCAGTGGAGTTCAGCAGGAGTTGTTAACACAATCCAAGTAGCTTCTGTGCTGTTTCCTCAAGTCGCAACTTTCTCCAGTCTGTGTACTCCTTTTCTAGACTTTAGCTGAGGTTTTTGCTTCCGTAGTGCTCCTGCCAACCCCTTGGACTGCAGTCTCTTCACAGTGCCAGTACTATGACTAGAATGAAGCCTCCATTTGGCCAGTGTTTGCTGTGGTCTGAAACATATCCACTGAAATCTGTTTCCTTGTACATAAGCCGCCTAGCCGGCTTCCTTGACGAATATCATTTATCTACCAAAGAGTTCTCAACTTTGATTTTATCGGTAGGCAGTCTTTACAATACTGATGACGATTGTTTTCTGAAATCATGCCCTTGTGAAGTTCCTTCATGATTAACAGGGCCTAGATTTTCTCAGACAATTATCATGAATAAAAAAATGGCAGAATGTAATT
This sequence comes from Megascapheus bottae, assembly GCF_031878675.1. Taxonomy (NCBI): domain Eukaryota; kingdom Metazoa; phylum Chordata; class Mammalia; order Rodentia; family Geomyidae; genus Megascapheus; species Megascapheus bottae. Next base: position 79,240,111 of record NC_143509.1, on the reverse strand, counting down.
TTTGAGATAAAGCTATTAGAAAGACAATGGCTTCCTTCCTGGTGAAACTTATCCACTTATTCATGAACCGTGGAGACACAGCTGCCTTGAGAAGAACTATGAAAACATCCAAAGGGTTCTAGAAGAAAATATAAGTTTTACCTGAGCATAAAAATTCCATTGGGCTTTATAAATAAATCAGTTTTATAAACAATGAACTTGATAAGTATTTACCTTTGATTCATCTTTTATAGAAGGAGATACACAAGAGGATAAATAAGTATTAAATTTATATGCATTTAAAACTAGTATGCAGAAAAAACTGTTGGAAAGAAACATAACATTTTTGTGAAGCCAGGTGCTGGTAGCTCAAACTTGTAATTCTAGCTACTCAGGAAGCTAAGATCTGAAGATTGTGGCTCAAAGCCAGCTTGTGCAGAAAAAAAATCCCTGTGAGACTATTATCTCCAATTAACCACTCAAAACCTGGAAGTGGCACTGTGGCTCAAGTGGTACAGTGCTAGCCTTGAGCATAAGATGCTCAGGGACAGTGCCCAGGTCCTGAGTTCAAGCCGCATAATCCACAAAAAAAAAAAGTGAGCATGAAAATCTGTTCTATGCATGTGCTAAGAACCCTTCTGGCTTAGGTTAAAATACATATTGCCAACCCTATTTTATATAAGGTGATTTATTAATTAAAAGCAAGCAAAAGAGAACAAGAAGTGCGAAATATTGTACTCTTAGAAGTCCCTGAAGTGTATTTGGTCCTCATGTGTTTTGGAACAAGAAGAAAAAAACTATGACCACACAGGAAAGTTTGTTGAAGAAAACTGAAGCTCCTACATGGTGATGACATTGCACAGAACAAAACTTGTGGTTATTTCCAGGAAAATGTTCTAATATTTTTCATGTGAAGCCACAGTGTTAATCAAGCCATTTCTAAATGTGCCACAACATTTTAATTTTAATTTTTAGATTAACTTTTAAAATGCAACCTTTACTATTTCAATTTATTCTGGGCTTAATCTGTTGTTAGAATTTTCTTTTCATAGTTTCAGTTGTTTAGCAAATTGAGAAATATCTTTTATAACTACAATCCAGAATGACATGATTGCATTTTACTTTACCTGGAGTTTCCCGTTTTCTGGGTAGCACACATATATCTTGTTCTTGGTTCTCTGAATAGAAAAATGTTCCAAAAATCCTAATACCATCAATATGTTCAAAAACATCAACTGTGACAAAACCTTTTTTAGAGTCAGGGAATTTTCAAGAAAGCAAAAGGATTCTTCTGAAAATGGTTTAACTTATTTAATCCAGAAAAGCATTATAAAGATTTGACAATCTAACCCTCCCCCCTCCAACTAGTGCCAATTATGGACAATTGAACTTGGGACCTCTCAATTATTGTTCCACTTTTTTCACTCACTGGTGTTACTCTAACACTTGAGTAACTCCTCTAGCTTCATTCAGCCTCTGATGGCTATTAGAAGGGACAAAAAGAGTTGTGGATTTGTCGGCCTAGTCTGTCTTTGACAGGAGATTTTCCTATCTCAATCTCATGAATATCTAAGATTAAAGGCATCCCTGGTGCCCTGCCAAATTCTTGGCATCAGATTTCCGTCTTCAAGTTCCAAAACAATAGATTTTATTTTGTTTGAAGCCTCCCAGATTGAAATAATTGCTATGACAGCAAGAGAAAATGAATATCCCATTTTTTAAGCATTTTCTAATTTAAAAGACAGAGCTAGTATTTATTTAATTGTTCTGGATTGAAAATTTATCTTCAGATTTAAGATTATACTTGAATGTCCTCAAATTTACTGAAATTAAAAGCTGTATATTTATATTGACATTTACTTCCTCTCTCCTGAATCTTCTTGCAACATTTTAATTCTTTTTTCTCCCCATTAGTATTCTTTTAAATGAACACATTAGGGACATTACTTATTATTGTTCATACTTACATTTCTCTGTAGTGTTTGATTTACTCTAATTTGCTTCCCAAATGTATAAAAGAATCATGAGTTATTTTATGATATGTATATAATTTTAGTTAATAAAAAGTTGTATTGCAGCCAACAACAGCAAAAATACTTCTCAGTTTCTGTTATCTGTTATTTTGGCATGGTATTCTTTTGAAAATATGTGTAAATTATATTAAGCTGCTTCAAAACTTTTTTCTTACAAAGAAAAGTGGATGCTTTCACTCCTGAAGATTTTTTTTGTCTGTGGTTTTATTCTTGTGAGGGGCAATTTCAGGAAAGAGGGTTCTTTTCATTGCAAACTATCATGTCCATGGAAACATTTATCACTCTCAAATAATATGGAAATAACATTCCATTACATACAGCAGAATATAAAAATGTGCAATATAAAAATCTTCAGTAAAAAAGTAACATTTAATTGAGAGGGAGGGAGGGAAGGAAGAAAGGAAAGAAGAAAGAAAGGAAGGAATAAAGGAAGGAAAGAAGGAAGGAAGGACAAAGACAAAAGAAGCTACAATCAACTGTGAAGAAACAAAAGCAATTGGAATATTTCTATAAAATTCAGTATTATATTTTATCTTATGATGAAGCGCTAGAACCAAAGATAAAGTACACAAGATATATAGAAAATATAACATTGTCAAAATCCCATGTCCATGATAAAAGCAGGAGGTCATGATGATAATCACTGTAGGAACCTCCGAGATAAGAATTTATCTCCAGGAATAGCTATAAAAAGCTGACATGTACAATTTAATTATGATGGAGTAGGGCTTGAGTGACTGTAAATCTACTGCTGGAGTCTGTATAAAAATTAACATTCAGGAGTCTATGTTTTAATTTATAGGACTCTTCTTTGAGCTGCTTATAAATCTCAAGAATAGCAGGAATTTCAAGGACAAAACACTGGCTCTGCTTATTTTCTGAGGCCCTCTTCTTAGGTCAGATTTCTTTTCTTTGATTTTGTAGTAAACAAGACAGAATTCTTAGGCCTACCTTTGTTTTTCCAATAACTCATTGTACTCATCTTCACAATGTCTAATGAATACAGTGCGGAGAACTGATATACTGCTAGGATTTAATTTCCAAATCTGAGAAACAAATAAAGGAACATCTTGCAATTACTACTCATTACTACTACTAATATGGAAAATGATATGTAAGTAGATTATGTGATAGTTTTGCTTGGCTATAGATATCTATATGTATATTTATTTTTTTAATATATTGCTATATTATTTTATGTGCCTGTCAAATTATATGCAAACATATTTATTATATATACTCCTTTAATAACCAATCAAAAATGTGTTTTTCTATATATAAGGAATGCAGAAAGCCAATGAATGATTTGTTTTTTCCTTTTATCAAAGAAAAATGTAAGTATGCAAAACTAATGATGGTTAATTGTTTTCCTTATGTTATATTTGAGATAACATTACTTGAATGAAAATATTGTTATATTTACATGAAAATGGAGAGTTAATCATAATTCCTATCTTTGTCCTAATGATGAAGAAGACTCTCTATTTTAAGACAGAACTGTATGACAATAGACATGAACTTTCTTCAAGCAGACATTTACAGAGATCTTACATAATAAAACAAGATCTGAAATTTTTGGGGTACACAGAAGATTCACATTGGGGTGAATCCCCCAAAACTGAGGATTTGATCTGGGCTTATAATCCACATCTTTATGTGGCCTGACATAATGTGATTCTATCATTTTGACCTGAGTGGTTAAGTCTGAGACAATGGTTTTCAACCATTGACCACCAGGGCCATTTAGAAATCTCTAAGATATTTTTGAAGCAGGGAATGCCCCTGGTATATGTGAGTAGAGATTAGGGATGTGTCAGACCTTCTACAGTGTACCGTGATGTTCCCAGAGCCTACAAAACACTTACAAGAGAACATTCTATCTAAGAGCAAATTAAACAAAGGTGATTGGAGCTAGTCCCTATGACTTCACTGGAGTTTGATTGGTACGGTTTTGCTTCACTTAATTTTAAGAGGACAAGGACAAAGTTCAGTGTACCTATGGGATGATGTTTGGAAAATGTGTTATTTTTATTTTTAAATTATTAATAATTTTATCAACTAAATTTTTGTGGGTCATGGGGTTTGAACTCAGTCTGGGTGCTGTCCCTGAGCTCTTCAGCTCAAGGCTACCACCTTACCCTTGAGCCAAGCCCCACTTCCCATTACCTAGAGGTTAATTGGGGATAAGAGTTTCAGGTCCTTTTGTGCCCGGTTTTGAACCTTGATCCTCAGATCTCAGCCTCCTGAGTAGCTAGGATTACAGGTGTGAGCCACTGAGTCCGGCTATAGACTAATTTTTATAGGTACTCTAATACTTAATCATGTCTATAATTCTTTCTTACCCTCCTCCTTCCAAATACATAACTTTGATTTACTCTACTCTGTTTGAATGCCTTTTGCCAGTTAAAAAAATACTTTTAGGTGATACTGGGGTTTTGAACTCAGGGCTTCGGATTTGTAAAGCAAGAATTCTATCACTTGAGCTACAACCATAGCCTTTTTTAAAATTATTTTTTTCAGAATATTTTTAAACTTAATGCAATCTGAAACTAGAGCCTCCCTCCTGTATCTCTCTGCTAGCTGGAATCACTTCATCTTGTTGATTTTGTTTATGTGGTGGAGGTCTCACTAACATTTTGATGGCCTCAAACCTCATTCTGCCCAATGTCTACCTCATGAGTAGTGGTAATCTACTCATGAGTGCAGTAAATCACTACATCAAGCTTCTTAAAATATTTTCTCAGTTAGACTTGCATTTAAGAGAAAACATGATACTTGTTTTTCTGAGTCTATCTTATTTACCTAAACATGGTGTTCTTCTGGTCCGTTCATTTTCCCATACATTAGAGACGAGTTTGCTCTTCTTTTTTCATATATTTTTTATTGTAATTAGTAGAAGGGTTACATTATATTCACCAGATAGAAGGGGCATTACTTCACATACATTGATACCCTTTCTCATGTCTTGGTCCCCATTGATTTTGCTCTTCTTAAAGAGTGAATAATACTCCATTGTTTACACATGCCCCATTTACTTTAAGCATTCATGTATTTATAGGCAGGTAGGCCAATTCCATACCAGCTATTTTGAATTGTGCCGATGTGCAGATATTTCTATTGTACTTGGTTATTGATCCCTTTGGATCTATATACCGGAAATGGCATGGCAGAATCTATGATAGTTCCAATTTTAGTTCCACATTAATTTCCAAAGTGTCTGCATTAATTCACATTCCAACACATTGTATATCGGTTTGTTCTTTTCTTGGCAGTGTTGTTTTCTTAATTCTTACCATTCTGACTGATGTCAGATGAAATTTCAATGTAGTTTTGTTTTGAATTTCTTTTTTTTTTTTTTACAACTCTTCTTTTGAGCCCCAACTTGAAGCAGACTTGTTTTCTACTGATTTTTCCTTAATGGCAAGCCTTTTTTTTTTCTTTCTCCTTTTTTGTTTTTTATTGTAATTAGTAAAAGGGTTACATGATATTTGCCAGATAGAAGGTGCATTAATTCACATACATTGATACCCTTTCACATGTCTTGGTACCCATTTCCCTCCCCCCACACACCCCCCTCCCGTCTTGGTTTTCCCCCCTTCCCTATCAAATTTCAAATATCCAAATACAAATAAATTCAATATATCAGATAACGAAGTGAGATACTATACCAATATGAGATAACCTTAGTACATTAAGGACAACAATTATTCATTATATGGGATTTTTCCACACATAAAAATGTCGCAAGGGCTGGGAGTTTGGCATAGTGGTAAAGTGCTTGCCTAGCATGCACGAAGACCCGGGTTCAATTCCTCAGTACCATATACATAGAGAAACGCCAGAAATGGTGCTGTGGCTCAAGAGGTAGAGCTCTAGCCTTGAGAAAGCCCAAGGACAGGACTCAGGCCCTGAGTTAAAGGCCCAGAACTGGCCAAAAAAAAACCCAAAACAAAACAAAAAACTGAGTCAAAATTTGTGTTTAAAGCATCAGGCTCTTTGTGATCTGTGCTTGTGTTTAAAGACTTTAGGATGTGATTCTGCCCAGCTTAGCCTCATCCAAAATGGATCCCCGGCTCTGTGAAGGGAGCTTTCTAACTGGCCAGAAACTCAAGCTGATGAGTTTGGTAGTCATATGTATCTCATACTTATCCCACCTTCTGTCCTGCTTGTGCTCCTAACCTGTGGGGTCCAATAACCTATTCTCCATTTCTGAAATCTTGACTCTTTAAGAATTTTTATAACCGCTATAAATTGTTGCATAAACTATTCATATTTGACTTCAAAATTAAGATTATTTTCTTCATATCTACTTAAGTTGTTACATATATTACATTGTCAATCTATGATTGTACCTCAGCTTACATCATTCCCCTACAGAATGGAATCTATTTTCTATCTGGTGTTATTGTGAATAACATGACTATGAATATTTGTGTACTGCTCTGATGTGAATGTAAGTTTTCATGTCTCTATGATAAATGCCTGAAACTCATGCTCATAAAAGTTAAAACAAAACAGGCCATATGGGTTTTATATGAAGGTTCATGTGCAAGGAAAAATATTTATTTTGTAAAAGTCATAAATAATACTGTATTTTAATTTCCAAAAGAGGACTTATAGGGAAATGTTTATTAATTATTTATTATTCACTGAATTTATTGGATGGTATTAAATATTTTTCTAGATGTCTTGAGATTTTCTGTGTAGGCATTTATGGCATCTTCATCATCATCAGGATCTCACGGCATCTTTATCATCATCCTAACCTCCTGACATTTTTATCAATGAGAGAAAAATACCAACAAGAACTCTAAAGATTTACTTTATGACTTACAAAAGGATTTTTCTGCCCTTTCACTTTCAATATGCATATGATTGTTGTTATTAGAATCTCCAGCATTAAAATGAAAACTGCTGTGAATGTGCATTCTTTCCAGTTCATACTCTTAGAACATTTAATTTTTCCCTAAGCTTTTGTATGTCATTTCCATTCCTCAGCGAAATGTCTACAGACAAAAAGAGTCCCCAAAACAGCAAATGGAGAAATCAGAAAACTAGCTCTGATGTCTATTTAGGATTTAGCCAGGTGATTTAAGATCAATTTTATTATTTATGAAAAAATTTAATCCTTGAAATGTATTATTATTATATGAGTTTAAAATGAAGACTGTCATATAAATCCTGATATCAAAGACTTGCTAGTTAAATGGCAGCTATTAAATAGAAAACAGTTTTAATATGTAGTTTGCAGTGGTAGACTGCTAAAAACAAATCACAACTTTGAATACATATAAGCTAAAGTAAATTAGACACACATATACATTATTCAGGAAACCTTCAGATCTACAGATATACACTACCACAGCAGAATATTAAAGAGCAAGCAATTTTTTCAGTATATTTTATTTGAAATTTTTAACGCAACTATTACATGGAAATTGTTGGGAAGGAAATATGGGCAGGTTAAAGGTCTCTAAGAAGGGTAAAACTTATTTTCAGAAAGTCTCAAGATAGAAATAGTTTAGATATTCCTGACAGATAACAGAAAGAAAAAGTTAGATCTTAATGGAGAAATTATTTAATGGTGAAATGATTATTCTTGTACATTGACAAACATGCAATATTAAAATGTATGAATCCTCTTTATCCTTTTAAAGAAATATGTTTTTGTAGCCAAAATATCCAGATGAACAAAAGTTTTAAAATACATAAATTTTAAATTATATAATCAGAGCCTCCTAGTTTTCTGTGTGATTAGACAAATATGTACTTGATAAGTAACATCTCCTGGAAATGTGATTATATTTTATAAGTCTGCTTAAGTGCTCTAATATTCAAAGAGTAAGATAGCATTTTGAAATCAGCTAAGCAGTTGCGGAACCTGGGTGGGAGGAGGGGTAAATGAGCTTTGGGAGGATTTCATGAGCAGCTTAGTTTCAATTTTCTGATTACTGCTAATAGCATGAAAGGAGGCTGCTACTGCCATCTGGTGGTCCTGTGAAGAACTATGGGCACTGAGGAACAGTCTTGCTCTTAGAGGAATTCCTTCCACAAGAGTGCGAAGGACTCTTGCTAACCCCAACCAAACTAGTTATGAATGTATCTCATATTCTATTTGAACGCCTGACAAAATGCTACTGACTACTTAAACGTTTTCTCATGTGCATTGTGCCATCCTAGTAGTTTCAGTTGGAAAAAGTGGAATATTTGCATTCTGTCACAAGCCACGTGATCTTGAAAAACAGCGTAGAATCGATTTCCCCACCCCCTCTACTGTCTATGTGTTCTCACACAAGTATACACTTTTTGTGCACACACAGGTCAGGAGACATAGGGACACAGACAGGGAGAAAGAAAGGACAGAAAGACAGAGACAGAGACAGATGGCAGAAAGGAAGGAAGAGAAAAAGATATTAACTACCTAATATGAGAGGTGGGAGTCACAAGCAGAGAGTTGTTGCCTTGCTGATGAGAGTATTACTTTTAGAAAAAGAGTATTAACAAAGAGCCTTAACAAAGAGCCTGAAGTTCTTGTTTTACTCTACCTCTGTCCTCAAAACCCATTGCACCAGGATCACACGTCTTTTGTGACATGTGCAGAATCTCAGGCTGAAGCTAATTCAAATGTAGATTCTTCAAAATCTTAATCTTTATATTTAAAATCTCCGCGGATGATTCTTGAAACAAAGCAAAGTTTAAGAATGTACATTCTAATTTAATCTCCTTGACACAGTAAGTGCATTGATATGATTGTTTATCGACAGTCATATACATGTTTTATTTTTATTGCAACACCTCTCAAACTACAATTATGCATTTTGATGTAGCGTCTAATGTCAACATAGTATTTTCGTTCTAGTTCTACATAACCTAACATTTTAAAATTGAAGAAACCTTGAGGTTTTATGAAATATCATAAGCATTATTTTGTTGGTTAGAGCAGTAATTCATTGAGTTGACACATAGACAAGAATAAAAATAGCTAGTATGAGCTGGGAGTGTAGCCTTAGTGGTAGAATGCTTGCCTAGTATGCATGAAACACTGGGTTCAATTCCTGAGTATCACATACACAGAAAAATCTAAGCGGTTCTGTGGCTTAAGCAGTAGAGCTTTAGCATTGAGGAAAGTGCTCAGGCACTGAGTCCAAGCCTCAGTACTGGCAAAAAAAAAAAAAAAAAAGAAAGAAAGAAAGCTAGTATTTCCTAAGTGATTAGCACATATTAGTCATCATTCTCATAAAATGTTTTATAACCCATAAACTTTAAAAAGCTTCCCAATTTACCACATCAAATCTTACAGAATTCATTGTTTCTTTATATGCATTCTATTAGGTAGAGAATTCAAGCCCAGGTTGCTCGAATGCCAGAAGTCCTTTCCTTCACTACAATCTATTGCTTCTGATCAATGCAGTTTTGTTTTGTTTCAGTGAAGAAAAGGTATCAGGAAAAGCCACACATAGAAAAACAAATGAAATATAAATGCTTGTGAGCAACAGGAGTGATCAGTTCAGTGTTCCTGCTAAGAGCAGATAGATCACTCTCCAAGCTACAAAAGTAAGTAATGAATGATATCCAAGAAAAGATCATATGCAAATATGACAACACAGAAACAATTTTTGAAGCTATGAGTGTGAGAACTGGGTGAAAGGTGAGTTTGAGCAAAAGCTGTGCAGGCAGCCCTGGGGAAGGAAGCTGGCAGTGTTCTGGCAAGCAGCTCTGGGATGTGCTGACCTTCTGGATTGTGGGGGGCCAGCCACCTCTCCTTCTGGAAAACACATAGGATTCCACATGGATTTACACCGGGCATTCTCTAGTGTCCTAGCTGCTCATGCTGGGGTTTGATTTTTCACTAATTACTGTTATTTAACTTTTCACAGAGATAGGTTTTTGTACCCCTTTTCAGTCAAGTGACCTTTAAAAGCACCAGCAGATGCAGTTAAAGATATTCAAGGGAAGTAGCGATTTGGCTCAAAGTGATAGAGCACTAGTGATAGACTGAAGAGCTCTGGGACAATGCCCAAGCCCAGAGTTCAAGCCCCACAACGGATAAATTATTATTATTATTATTATTATTATTATTATTATTGCCAGTCCTGGCTTGAGCTCAGGGCCTGAGCACTGTCCTTGGACTTTCTGAAGGCTAGAGCTCTACCACTTGAGCCTCAGCACCACTGCTGGCTTTTTTCCATGTATGTGGTACCGAGGAATCGAATCTGGGTCTTCGTGCATGCTAGGCAAGCACTCTACCACTAGGCCAAACTCCCGGCCCATATATATTTTTTTTTAATTTAAATGAATATATTCAAGGGAAATGGGAAAGATAATGCCATAAAGGTTGTCAACTACATGCTTGCTTGTTCTCGGGAAACTTACAAGCTCCTCACACACCACAAGAACCCTATCACTATCACTATATGGGCTTTAACAGTGATAAAAGGCATGCTTACAGAACTTCAGATTTTAGGGTGCCACGACCAGTAAATGGTAGATGGGAAAGTTCCTAATTTGAATATACTTGATTGACTACAAGGACAGTGAATATTAAACGTGGATTTAAAAAAAGATAACACAAGGGCATCCAGCTTACATGATTCAGTCTAGATTGTGGTTCTTCTAGAAAATTTACCTTAATGAGACTGCCTTGAGCTCTCCAAATTGTCCCAGCTTTCATATATTGCCAGTGACAATGAAACAAAGTTATTGACAGAGAAGCCACATAGAATTCTCCCTGGATTCTTGCCAAATTCTTACTTGGTGAGAATCTAAAACAATTCACTTTCAGACGCTTACTGCAAAAAAAATATAGAGATTTTTCACAAAGCTTGGCCCAAACCATGTACACATGTGATTTTCTTTAGGGAAATAATAGTTTTCCAGAGCACATCTTGAGAGCAGGGATTGTCTTTGTGGATGAGAGTTTAGAAAGAAGCATATTTTGCTATATAAATATTACTAGTAACAATGATAATGATGTCTTCGCATTACAGGTTGAAATAATTGTAGACCTCCTCCTGCTGATAAATTACTCATGGATTAAATCAAGTCAATATAAACACCACAGGGCACTAACCAAGACCAGTATCCTAAGCATAACTTTAAACTAACTATGGCAAAAATCCATGTCCTGTTGGTGCTAAATGTTTTAAAGGCTTTTATGATGTAATAAAAACACACCTGAGGGATTTGTTGTTATACAATATGTATTTTCTTCTACAACTGGAAAGTTTATTAAATATACAGTCTTTCATCTTAATTGGTTTGAAAGCGTGGCTGAGTCCCAAGCAGAATGATCTCTCTCGGGTATGCTTAGAGGATCTGTTTAGCCTGAAGTGTGTTTTCATGCTGGGTGGATGCAGAAATCTCTGTTCTGATCATTCTCTCTGTACAATTCTAGAGACACCATAATTTCTGAATATTCTATCCTGTGTCATTTGCAAATGTAGTGAAAAATATAATTTTCACTACATTTCTGTGTGATTTCTCTGTGTGCCTCTGAATAATACTATTTTCAAAAGAACGGAAATACAGAAATATCACCTTCAAGTATTGACAATGAAAATTTGGTTGGTAAAGGGGGTGTCTAAATAGTATTCTTCATCACCCAGGGGAAGTCTATTTCTTACATGGTGATCATAGAATTGGGATTCTGAAATGGTGAAAAAAAAAAGGAATTAGATTTGTATGTTTCTAAATTTCTTTTTGATGAAGTGAACTGCACACCCGAACTTCTGTCCATATAGGAAATTTAAAATAATCCATCTTTTCTTCTTTATGGTATAAGTTTTGTTCCAAATATTCTTTTTCTTTCATTTTTTATTTTCTGTTTTGTATGTGTGTGCTTTCCTTCATTCTTTTTTCCTTTTTTTCTTTCTTTTTGGACAGTACTTGATTTTGAGCTCATGCCTTATGCTTGGTAGGCAGGCACTCTACCAATATCAGCCTTTCAGATGTTTTTCAGATAGGGTCTTAATTTTTTACCCAAGTTGTCCTTAGACCACAAACCTGCTAAGTATGGTTTCAGTATTTGAGATGATAGGCATGAGCCACCCACACCTCTCCATTTATCAAAATTCTTTTCACTTGTGTTCATTTAACCTTGACTTGTTTTTATTCTTTAACTGCTATGTGTGTTGGGAGGATGGGGAGGTGGAAGAAGGATTAGAAGGTAAGGAAAGTACCTAGACCAGTAGAAAAAGCCAAGTAGGGAAGGGTGCATTACTTCCTCAATTGTTTAAACTGTAAACTATAAAGAATGGGTTAATGTGCCATCCTGACTTTCAAATATTGTCATTAACTCCTCATTCCACTTTTGCCAAATAACTAATTTTTCCCTCTTTTGGATTTTTAACCAACAGGGCTTTTACCAATTAGTCCATCCATATTACTAGTGAATTGCTGCAACCAGTTCTGCATATGAATGATTCTAATGGCTTTATACTGTTGAGAAGAATTGGGGTGATACTTTCTATGGTCACTCATAAACTGACCAACTGAATATCGTTTTTCTTCTTAAAAAGGCCACTGTAGCAGCTATCAGGATTAGGATCATTATAAATTATTTCAACAACGCTGCTAGTTGGTTATTCCCACACAAATGAAAAAATACAACTCAGAGAAACAAAATGATTCATTGAAAAATTGGAACTCTTCTTATGTCTGTGGAACACACGGTGCAAGTTTTCTACTACATAGATTTTGTGGTAATAAATTATGTAACTACCACATGAAGGCATTAACATTTAGCTGTATTGTTTCAGGCCTCAAAGAAGATGGTATGTAGTGTCCTTCGTAGGTGGAACAAATAATATCTGAGAACTTGTAACCAGGTAACAGCTTAGATTCCATGTTATTCTTGGTCCAGCTAAATACAACACATTTTATAGGAAAATATAATTTTGCTGCAAAATAATCACATGTTGGTGAAATTATTCCTAATCACTTAGAATTCACTCATCCCCTAGGATGAAAAGTAGATCAGATACACTGACTGACAAACTGATCTTCAATTTCTTAGCAAGCCACGCATACTGAAGGCTGATGGATATCTTACTCTTAACTTTCTTTGAAAAAAATTTCAGAATAGCAAATCATTAAAAATTAGGACATATTTGATTTTATATTGTTTTTCTAATGTTTTTTTCAGTTTTACTCAATGAATAATGTACATGTTTATTCAAGAGGATAATTTAATACATGTATCCATTTTACAATGATGAAACCAGGGTAATTAACATTTCAATATTTTAAACATAAAAAGTTTTAATCCATCTTTATAAGGAAATATTTGGTGATCCATTTTCCCTTTCTACTTAACAGATTTTTCTACTCCAAACAATAAGAGGATCTAACATGTTTATAGCATAAAAACAAAAAAGAATACTTGCAGTAATAAACTTACTTGAATATACAAATTCTTTTATATGAGAGGAGGAAAGATGCTAGTTTTCTATGAATTAACTACATCGGTCCCCTGTATCAATTAAAAGCACCACATCAAATCACTCATCTTTCCTCTCTCTGCCCTGTAGCTATAATGAGAAGTGAGAGAGAAAGAAGTTAATTTTTTCTAGTAAGTACTCTTACTTTGACTAATTTTGAAGTGGGAAAAATCAATAGCTTTAACACATGGTAGAAATCCTGTTTATTTTGGTCTTAAGGCCCCGAGTTATTATTTTTTTTTCCTAGCACATGGTGGACAGAGACTTTATTTATGCATTTAGGTCATGCTTTTTATTTATGCTTTAGTAATTATAAAAATACCAGATCTAATTGTAAGCCAATTCATAATGCTTTTTGCATAACTTTGTGGAAGTCAAACCACAAATATTACCTATATTTATGTTGGGCTTCCCAGCCTTTGGCTGTCTCCATAGCCCTAGTTTACAAGGCCTGACCCTCCTGGGTAGCAGTGGCGCCACATCAACTTGGCATAGCTGTCTACACAGGATTTTTCCTTCTGTTGTCTCTCTTTGGCACAAACGAGCACGTGAAGTCATGCAAAAATGTGTGCCTCGTCACTGGGATCCTGTAACTGTGATGATGGATTCTGTTCATTTCGCTATAGGTCCTATTGTTGTTGAGAGATCTTCAGACAGGTTTCTTGTTAGCTTGTTAAATGTTTCAAGCTTTGTATGCCTAGAAACAGCATGGACTGGAGTAGAGTAGGTGGAAGTGGGCTTTAGTAGAGACACGTCATCTCAAGCTTCCCTCTAGATGGCAAATCACTTGCTCTACATAGCCATTTAGTTTGTGTTTCATGCAGACATGATTTCTTAGTATATACTTTGGAAGCTCTTATATTAGTTGTGATTACTCTGGTAATATCTGAATCTTTCTCCATCTTCAAATCTGCAAGCAAATCAGGATTATGCTGATACAAGAGGGTCATCAGTACATACAGAAATTATCAGAAGAGAGACAAGACAGAGAGAAAGCAACACTGTTCATAATCTAATTGTGATGAAAAGAAAATGCAAGTGTCTGCACGTATGAAAGGAAATTCAGTTAGAAATTGTTTAGGCTTGCTGGTCAGGCAAGGTTTGGTGTGATAACAGGCAAATTTACCAGGGCATTGAAATTTGATTAGAAATCACACAGATGTTTAAATTACAAGATCAATGACATCTAATGGACATTTGTTGGTGGTGGTGGTCATGGGGCTTGAGCTCAAAGCTTAGGCACTGTCCCTGAGCTTTTCTATTCAAGGCTAGTGCTCCACCACTTTAGGCCACAGTTCCACTTAAAGTTTTCTGGTGGTTAATTGGAGATGAGTCTCAAGGGCTTGCTTGCCATGATCCTCAGATCTCAGCCTCATGAGTAGTTAGGATTACAGATGTGAGTTACCAGGGCTTGGCTTAATGGACATTTGTAATATGCAACTTGGAATACAATCACACAAAGTGGGAGAAAGTAAAAGAAGATGCCTAATCAGAGTTTTATCTAATTTTATCTAATCTAATTAGAAGCAGAAGTCAATTGAAATCTAATTAGAAGCAGAAGTCAATTAAAAGCCAAGTATGTTGACTATAGAGATTAAATGAATAAAAATCAAAAGAATTTATGTTCTACTACAATGGAAATTAAATAAAAATTATTAAAATGCTGCAAAAAGTAATGTAGAAGAAAAAAGATACCATTTACCCCAAATATAACCAATGTAACAATGTTTCCTAAACTCTAAAGTGCTTATCGAAATACTTCATGGTGACAGACAGTTGTCCTACCAGACAAAATTTGCCAGGAGCATTTAAAGCCATTAAGAATCATTAAGAAGCAAATGATCACCAAAAGTATTTGTGTAAGTTACATATGTACTAAAATATATAACGTGATTAATGCTAAGTGCCATGATTAATATTAAAGTCTCTCAGAACATTTACTTTCTTGTCCATTTAGAAGGCAACGCTACATCAGTGAGGAATTCAGTGTCCCTATTAAGCCATAAAGACATGCGATGAGTTGAAATATGGCAGTGGCATGACTGTGAATTGATGGGCCCATAGTTTGGATTATGAAAGATTGAAAAGCCCCGGTTTATTGGGAAAATTCTGAGTGTAGATTTCAGCTTGCTGATTTTGAGTTGACGAGAGCCAGAAGAGAAACTTAGCATAAAGGTGACAGGACTGGCATCACGATAAAGCTAGAGTGTTGTCACTCTCTTGAACCATCAGCTTGATCATTGAGCAAGAGCATGTGATTCAAGTTCTCATCCTGAATCATGATGAGAGTGAACACTGGTAAGAAGGGGAAAAAAGTCCAAGTTACCATAAAACTGAAGGAACTCTGAGCTTCAAAACTTTTTCTTCCCACATATCCCCAAATACTTCAAATCCATTTTATATTCCTTTGTGTGTAATAAAATGTGCCTCCAAGATATAACCAATACTTCTGCTAGATTATCATCTGCTGTTGCATCTCAGAACCCCCAGTCACCTTGTTGTTTTGTTAAGTGAAGGGCAGCAGCATAATCTTGACATATGTGTGCTTCTGCTTTGCAAAAGCTGAAGTGGTTTTAAATTCTGTTTTTAACCACCAACTAAGAGAGTTCTTCAAAATCTACTATCTATGTCTAGGAGATTAAAAATAAATAAGACTGAATGATAGCTGGGAAAAGATATTCATAAAACTAATAAGTGCAGAGATCAATAGACAACATGGCCCTGAAGATCCTACTGAAAACATTTTTGCATCATACTGAACTAATAGAAATGCCTATGGTATAAATGCAAAATTATTTATGAAACAATAGAAAGTCTGCTCTTAAAAAGAAAAAGAACGTGCTGCACATGATTTCAGTGAAAAAAGAACCAGATGTTACACATACTTACACACACACACACACACACACACACACACACACACACACTCAATCCCATATGAACTTATCCATGAAATATTCAACAAACACACAAAAGTTTAGAGCTCTGGCTGGATTTCTTTTCTTCCTCTCACCTTCATGCTAATATTCCACATGTCAGCATTTCTTTGGAATCCAGGGTGTGTTACTAATGTCAAGTGTAGGAAGCCAATTGAAGATTGGTTCCAGTTGGATTTTGTGTGGAGTGCTCAGAAATGTCCTCAGCCATAAAAGGAAGAGGGTGCAGCCCTTGCCTGCCAAGAACGCACTCAGACGTGTGTCATTTGGTATCTGTAGAACTAGAGGCAGGTTGACCTCTGCAAACAAAACCACTATTTGAGCAACATTGGAAGCAGAAAGTAAGGTGAATTAAATAGATCACACTCCAATGTAGAAGATAAAAAGTGAGACAAAAGACTATTAATTAAATTCCCATCACTTAAGATGACCTACATTATCGCAGTTACAAAATTAGACCTGTAGTCTAACTGGACTCTGATACTCTAATTAGAATTATGTTTGCATAGTAAACTTTAAAAAAAAACGAAGGAAAACACAACACATTACTAATTATGTGTTTATTTACTTATTTTTCTTTTCTTTTGTTTTTCCTTTAACTGGCGCAAAAGATCCAGGTATATCACATGTTTGGCAGCTCTAGTCTTTCTGTGTTGTTCATAGATATTTGACACTGTAATTTTCTTGCATAATTAGATTTAAAAGAAGATAAAATCTGGAGTCATCATTTGGAAATACTCAGATAGTCCATGGTTCACTCAAAAAATATAAATGCTTTGCTTTTACATATTAGCTTATTTTTTCCCAAAGTTAATGAAACAAGGCTCTCTATCTTTTTTTTTTGCCAGTCCTGGCTTGAGCTCAGGTCTGAGCACCATCCTTGGACTTATTCAAGGCTAGAACTCTACCACGTGAGCCTCAGCACCACTTCTGGTTTCTTTTCTATGTATGTGGTCCTAGGAATTGCACCCCGGTCTTCATGCATGCAAGGCAAGCACTCTACCATTAGGCCAAACTCCTGGCCCATCTGCCTTTTGAATACACACATTCATTGTTACTTGCAATTAAACGGAAGTAATTTCTGTACCTAAACAGAAAGTTCAGTAAGAAAGCTCAGCTTCTGTTTTCCATTCAGTGTAATGGTAGGCATATCCATATTACATCCAGTCTTCTGCATGAAATCAGTGGTTCATTGCCTTTCAGAAAGTCTCACATTCCCAGATTCCTATTTAAGTTCCAAGTGCACTGAAGAGTTAGGGCAGGGAGTTTTGCCCTCCACTTGCAATCAAGATGGGGTGATATGAGGAGATGCTAAAACATTTCACTAAAGTCACAAAATATTCTAGTCGCAATATCCTTACCTCTGTTGGACTTTGAAAACCTAAAAAATGATATTAACTAGAGAGACAGACAAACCTGAAAAACCTGACAAATCTGGGAAAACCTCCCCAAATGCCTCTTGTATATTATCCAGATAGGCAGAAAAAGTACAGAAGTCAACTCTTGAATATAAAAGCCCAGATCATCAGGCAATTAGGCCTGAATGCCCACCTCTCACATAAAAGCATGAAAAACAAAACAAAGTTTTCATTCTGGAGAAACTGAGGAACTGGCTGGAGGTGAGAGCATACATTAAAATGTAAATCTAATCAAGTCAGAACAGTGGTAAGTACAGCTATGGACTATTGTCTATAAATACTTCATGCCAGAAACATCCTCAAAGCAATCACACTACAAAAGTCAGGAAATAATATGAGGTCTGTTTGGTCTCAGGTCAGGTCTATCACAAATATGACTAGTGGCTCAATACTGACCTCCCCCCCCACCAAAGGTACTGTGGTTCTGGTTAGTTGAATGCTGGTGAATTTAGAAAGGAACACCAGTTATCAGGTTTCTGTTAAATAGTTGGTCCTGTGTCAAGCATTCTCATGATTTTTTTTTCTAATGCTCACTAATTTGGGTTAGGCATTATTAGTTAAATCTATTATGCTGGTGGAATTACATACCTTCCTACAAAAGAGATCACTTGAACTCCATCAAGGCTGACTCAGCAATCTGGACAGGGTTGAGTACGCAGGAAGGGTTGACAGAGCTGAGAGAATCACAGGGTGACAAGTTTGAGGTTTCAGCTGACCCACTGGGAAGATTAGCATCTGTAAGACTTCTAGAGACAAACCATATATAGTAAGCATGAGCATATAATAGCAACTCAAGATATTGCTATTTATTGGACTAGTTAACCCCTATTACCTATCAGGAAATATCCAGGCATGGGAACATACTAACAGACTAGTCAGCTGCTGTTAAGGGTGGGGAGTCCATATGCTAGTGATTGACTAATAATTCATGTACTCAAATGGATTTGGTAATCTGATCATAAAATCACATGTCCAACCTCCAACTGAACACAGGAGACCCATGAATTTGGCTGGGGACATTTGAGACAATCTTTTCTTTAAATAAAGGCACAATTATTCCTCATATTATGTATATTATGTAAGGAAATGTGTTAAGTGTGAAGCTGACTGAAAGGAAAGCAGAAGGAAAGTCCCGATGACATGACGAAGTATCTGATTTCTTTGTGCTAACACCTCATGTTATGTGTATACTTGGCTTATGTGACATGATTACTTCATGTTTCCATGTAAGAGACCATATAAAAAGGGGTAACCTGAATTTGTAGTTGAAAGGTTCCTACCTGATCATACAGAAATGGAATCAAATGATCTATTTATACATTTTAGCAAATAAAACAGGCCTTTGAAGAACTGGCAAACGTTGCTTGCGTGTTTAGTTATGAACAAGTAAGATACCAATTCCAAATTGAAACAAGTATAGAAGCAATTTTGAGAAGATGCATATAATTGTCAAGGAGAATGCAAAATAAGGAATACAAAGTCCCTTTCTGAAAGAAAAATAACAAGCCTAGTGTTGCAGTGTATACCTATAATTCCAGGAAAAAGCTAGAACATTGTAAGTCCCAAGCCAGATTTGCATATCTTGTGATCTCAGGGACAACCTGGGCCTCATGACAAGTTTCTATCTTATACAACTATTGTGTGGAAGGGGGGAAAATTAATAAAAAGTTGAAACAAAACAAAAATGTTAAAAAAAAGTATGAGAGGAGACACAGAAAAAAAAACAGTAGTGATTTTTATCTTCCCAGATGTTTTCTGAAACAAAATTTGCTTCTCTCAAAAACTGAAAAAGCAAACACAATATTCATCATTCAATTTGCTGTCACTGATTTTAGCTGGTTATTGAGTCTCTTACCAGTCAAGTGGCTATGGCCTTGATTTTAACTTACCACTTCTTAGAAAAAGCCTTTTTACTGCTCTGACATTTTCTTATTCTTTCCTTTGGTTTTATATTCTACTAAAATAAATCTAAATTTGGGGTCAATCTAAGCTAGAGAATGAGCCTAAGAGAGAATGAATTAGACATACAGTGGTCTTGTATTTTAATGCCAGTAGTTAAAATGAACATCTTACAGCTTCTGGCCATTAGTATTAATTATTCATCACAATAATTATTATTGTTCCTCCTTATTGTTAAATTTTAAAAATACTGAACATCAAATAAAGGAGCAAATGGTTTTCTTTAAATAATTAAAAGCAAATATTGGTATAAAGAGTATATGCATTTAAAAAAATTAAAATACTTCTAAAATATCCGAGCTTCAAAATAGGTAAGTTGAGAATATGGGTAAACATAAGCAATCACCCAGTGGCTATTGATAAACTTTTCATATATTTTGAAAATACTACATACCTCTCTTTTATAAATAACACCGTTTTTAATCAAAACAATATAAAATTAAAACAATAGCTCATTGTTAGTTTCCATTCTAAAGATGCCAGATGTAATTGAGTTACATTAACTCACACAAAATGGGACCCAGTGATGACACTCTGATTACCATTCTCAATTAACACTGTTACATTTTTTAATGCCTAGGTTTGATGTCAGAGCATTAAGTGGCTTCCAAGACAAGAAATCTATTAATGTTTTAAAAATATGTTCCAAACTAGAGGCATGTGAAACAGAATGAAACCATATGACATTTGCACTGAGGTGATAATTTCAGCAATATGAATGAATGAATCAACTTTCTCAAGGGAACACTATAAATTGAAAAAAAAAAAGTATAGGAACTCCATGTTGATCACTTGGCTGAATCAGCTTTAGACATAAACCATAGATCTGAAAATAGGTGAGAGCATTACATGTGAGGACATTTGCATAATCCTACGTATCTAGTGTATCTACTCAAGTCAAATAGTGACTTATGCTTGTGTTCCTGTTTAACACCTGTGACTCACCTGTGGCCTTCATGCAAGACTGACTAGCTAAAAAAATAAGCAATGTGAAAATGTAAAACTCAAAATTTAAGATTCTATCAGGAAAATGCAATTTAGAACTAGATTTTGTTTCTGACTTTGCCAAAGATTTTGGGGTAATGGAGCAAAATATTAGATAAGTATTATATCTCTAAATTTTTTTGACTGAATTTCTAAAATTCTTTCTAATTTTTCTTCTGTCACTAAAATTCTGGCTTAGCTTTAAAAATAAATTTAGGCCAGAAGTCAAGACAAAGAAAAGGAAATATGGGAAAATGGCCAAAAATTAGTAACGGTAGATGACTTGAAAGATTATGTTTGTTTTTTAAGATTGGAACCATCTGAATAAAATTAGATGGAAATATTCCCTTAGGGTTTGAATATATTTAAATAGAAACAACCAATCTGAAATATAAAGAATACATCCTCATAGAAAATGGAAAGCAAAATGCCCAAATGGAAGAGATTAGTACTTAGAAGTTGTTTCTCCATGCACTACTCAACAAGCATGTATTACATGCTTTCTCCAGGCCAACTACCTAGGTAGGCACAGATGGTTTCATGATAAATGATGGAACTGCTCTCCTCTAGCAATAGGGCTATTACATTGCTGTTCTCAATAGTTATTGGATTTAAACACATAGTTCTGAGTATTTAGTCACAGTAAAGAATGCTCACAATAGTAATATTTATTTACAAAACAAAAATATAGGAATCTCTTTCCTGGGTTCCCCTTCTAATTCAAAAATAAATAAAATATTATTTTAGAAAATAATGTATTTATAAAAGCTTGCTAACATCAAATTCCTCAAGCAAACTGTAGAAAATCAGTCTCTCCTCTCCATAGACAACTTCCATTGCCTTCTGACGCTTGAAATACTGTGCATTTTAAGGGAACTCCTATACTTTAAGCAGGTATTCAAACTCCTGCTATATTTTCCAAAGGAACCTTCTCTCAGAGGAAGAAATATGCAAGAGAAATAGTGCCAAGAAAATTGACATTGTAGGGAAGATATAAAGTAATCTTACATATTTATCTGAACAAACTATCAGGGTTGAGAACAACTGTGCGTTCAATCTCCAGCACCACAAGAAAACACCAAGAAAAGATGTGGAATGCATGAGGCTTTGGCTGTCACACAGCAAAACAGATGGGTGTTTGGATAACTAAATTTAATTTTTGTAATTTGCTTTTACCTGTTTATGACTTTAAACACTTATTCACCAACCTCTGATAGTCCATAATATAACCTCTCTATATCTAAACCTCATGACTTCAAAAATATATCAGTTTCTAAAGGATGCCTGCATTATATATATGAAAATGTGTATATACACAATTTTCTTCATTTAGATGCAAAATATTTAACCATTCCTAATAGAATATTTCAGA
Organism: Megascapheus bottae; assembly: GCF_031878675.1. Taxonomy (NCBI): domain Eukaryota; kingdom Metazoa; phylum Chordata; class Mammalia; order Rodentia; family Geomyidae; genus Megascapheus; species Megascapheus bottae. The sequence continues at coordinate 79,217,992 of NC_143509.1, read as the reverse complement.
GATATGTTCCACTAAAGTATATTGTTTTGTCTAGAATAAGATGTTAATCATATTTATGTCTAGTAAATATAACTTCTTTTTTTAAAAAATCAGTTTGATTTTTTATACTAAACTTGAGTTTATCCAGAAAAAAATACCTTGCAGCATTTAGGTTTACAGAAATTATGTTCTGTCAAAATATTTTATAATGATAGCATGAAATATTGCCCTGAGGAGAAAAATAGAGCTAAAAGTTGACTGAGAAATAATACCTTGGTGCTATGCCACATTAGAATAATTTTTTATTTTCTAGAGATAATATTTTATGGTGAGACTTTTGAAACAGGACCTCTATTTGTCTGCAAAGGGAAATATTTAAATGAGAAAGTTAAGGATTCATGATGCATTACTAAATTATGAATTTGACTGCCACCTCCACACATTTCCACTCACAAAAGCCCTCTTCCACTTTGGACTAAATGAAGGAGTTAATAGTTTGGGCAAGTATCTAGCATTTGAAAATAGCCTGCAGAGAAAGGATGACATTAATGATAAATATAACATACATCTGACAATTTACATCTGATGCCGGTGCCTACAGTAATAGCTCGAGATAATTAGCAAGCACCCCTGGCAACTCTCCATTTCCTCCCCTCCATCTGTTGCTTCACTTAGAGTTTTAGGCAACTAGAATATTGAGTATGCGGAATGCTTTTAATGCTTTTAACTCAGTTTCTCTCTCACACACATATATTATATGCTATGAGAAACATTAACAACTCAGTTACTGAAGACTTCTTTTACAGCTAGCACTGGAGAATTAAATGTTCCAATATCTGAAGGACATTTTCCAGGATTATTTTAATGTCTAGCAATCTTCCAAATCTTTAAATACGAAAAAACCAAATCTGAGTCAATTGAATAAAATAAATAAAAGATGACATAGGAGAGCTAAAAGTTGCTCATCCTAAAGAAACATCATTTAAGGAAGTAAATTTTGCCTCTTTTGGGAAGATGACAGCAAATATATATTTAATAATGTACACACACACACACACACACACACACAAAGCAACCTGCTTTATAAACCAAACAATATGGAATAGGCTTCCTGGGCTAAACTTCACATGCAGATATTTATTTAACTACATCAAGTCTCTTAACAACTCTCTGTATTATTTTATTTATTTTTTAAAAATTTATTTCTGTTTCCTCATTTGCAACATGAGCAGTTAGTAGTGCCTTGAGGGTTGTTGTGAGGATTAAATGAGTCATTATTCATAAACACTATAAGTGTTTACTATAAACTAAATCTTACATGTTTTTAAAAAGCAGCATGGATGTTACGTTCATTTTATGTTTGCAAATGCCAACCTTAAAAGTGTGAGTTAGTCGGTAACTACTAGCTACTCAGGAGGCTAAGATCTGAGGATTGTGGTTCAAAGCCATCCGAGGCACTAAAGTCCATGAAACTCTTACTTCCAATTAACCACCAGAAAGCCAGAAGTGGCACTGTGGCTCAAGGGGTAGGGTGGTGGCCTTTAGCTGAAGACCTCTGGGACAACTCCCAGGCCCAGACCAACAACAACAAAAAGGATGAAAGTAACCTAAGATATATTTGTGTTAACAAGTAATAACACTTTTATTACTTTCATTATTTATTTGTAGAAACAATTATTTGATATTAATAATGTCATGATATAGTGAATTCAGTTGACACTGATCTATGGCTTCATAATAAATAAACATAATATTTCCGTTGAAAGATAGGCTATCCATTGTAATAGTGACCATTTGTTTCTTGGAAGAATTCCAAATGAGACATGTCAATTAGTATAATTAACTGTGCTTATTAGTCAATGTACCAAAAATATTCTCTAAAAATCTTTAGAAATCCTGTGCTGCATGTAAATACTTTTAATTTAACAAGAGACCAGAAATAAAACCCTGGAGGTATAGAGTAGATAATTAGTCACAGTGAGCTATACTCTTGGCTGATCCCAATAGAAATTAACAAAATCTAAACTACTAATGGCAGACAGGCAGTGGACCTTAAGAATAAAAATAAAACTCCTAGCCTATTATTATTCTCTATTTCTTGATCTAGTCCTTTAAAATACATTGAAATTTTATATATGAATATATGTATATACACACATATTCACAAACATATATATACATATACCTATATACGTACATGTATATGTCTATATGTACATGTATAGGTGTGCATGTATATATATCACCTGTACATATATGCATACATGTATGCATATAAATACGGAAATATAGGTATTATATGTGTACAGACAGCATTATTATACACATTATAAATGTATTATATTTATAGAGAATGAGAAGGAAAGAAGTTTTCCTTGAATCTTGATCTGAGTGTTTAATTTGAGACTATAAGAAGCAGCACATGGAAGTAGCACTGTGGCTAAAAGGGTAGGGCGGTAGCCTTGATCTGAATTCCTCAGGGTCAATGCCCAGGCCCAGAGTTCAAGTCCCATGACCCACCAAAAAAGAAGCACAATATAGGATAATACAAACAAAAGGAACTTAATACTCCTGTAATTATGAAATAAATTTAAATTGTAAACAATAAAGGAAAAATATATTTTTGTTTCCCTAGTAGTCAAATAATCTTCGTACTAGAGTTAGAAAACACCAATTACTTTATATTATATATACAATATCTATAATTAATATAAATAGAGATATATAAAATTGTATACTTGTGGGTAACACCAGCATCTACAAATAATCATTAAATTACTGCTTCAGATGAGTCGGACTCTCAAACCCAAGAATCATAATGTATTGCAAAGTTACTATTTCTACTAATTCTATTTTGTATGTACATTTAATCTTTAGCTGAAAGTGCATACTTAAGAAGACTACATTCAGAGAAATGCGCAGATAGGTAGATACTATTTCTTATTTTCTTTCCTGTTTTAAGCACCAGAATTCTGCTTAAGTTTACAATGGTGGTCACTTGATTTCTGTGTTTCTTTGTGAAAGTCTTCTAGCTTGGATCTCTTCTATTTTCTTCCTCCCTTCCTTAATTGAGGGGTGGGGTGTGTGGGAGGGGAGTGCATACCAATAACTGAGCTTGAACTCGAGTCAGTCTTGTGAAATAGCTAGGAGAATGAGAAACTAGCATCTTTCTATATCTTGTAACTTTATACAAGTGGTCGAAGAACTTAGCTGAGAAAAATTTACATGATATATGTGACTGAAAATGAGTTTATATTAATATGAATGGGAGTGTAGATTTTATAATATATGAATGTAACAATATTCATCATATCACAAGACTAATAGATCCCTTAACTACCATCTTTCCCTCAAGGTTATTCCCTCTCTTATATTTTCCTTACAAGTAGCGCCACTAATTTTTTTCTGTTATTTAAACCAGAAATCTCCTTGGCATCTCTTCTAGTGTATTCTGTGTACATATCATAAGCAACAAGGTCATACTTCCTCTACCCCAGAGTTTGAGTCTGCCTCACTGTCCTCACAGTGTGTGCCTATTTGTTGAAGGTAACTGGCCTGCTACGTGTCATCCATTGTCTCCATTACTATGAAAATGAACTCTGTAAAATATAATGATAGTTACTCCATTCATCTACATAAAATTGCTTAATGACGCTTCATGACTTTCAGGAAAATATCAAAATTCATATAACCATGCAACATGATTTTTTTAATGGGTCCTTTTCTATTCAAGGACCATATTAGCACAGGGCCAGAAGAAAGCCATTGTGTTCTCTGGGCTCTAATTCCAGTGAGGTGGTACATTATCTGTGCAAGGTTACTAAAACAGATTAATAACCCCAAATTGTCTTTCTTTACTCTTGGACCCATACAGATATACGCCTATCTCATTGGACAAGAAAGAATTGTGGATTTCTCTTGATCTGAGATCAACAGCAGTATCTTCAAGGGAAAACTTCACTATTAACATGTCGTAACAGAAGTGTAACTTAAAAATAGGCAGGGGATAGACTGAATTATACAAGTAAAAAGCTGATTATGGGAACCGTTTATCAAAGACAGAAGAAAGGGGGTATAGCTCTCTGACATGTAAGTTGGGATTCATGTTCAGCATAAAAGCCTCTCAATATAAAGATAGGTAGGTTGCTGTAACTCCAAATGGCGCCTCTGTGTTCCCAGAGGTCTAAGGAAGAAATGATAGTGAAACAGATGGTTTCAAGTGCCTCAAAGGCACTACAATCAAGAAGCTCAAAAACAGAAACCCAGGAAAATAGCCAGTAGGAAATAGGTTGGCAAAGAATCACATTGAGAGGGTATTAATACAGGCATCACTGGATTGTATCTGTGACTGTCAATTAGCTCCTTCATATTTCTTACCCCCCAACCTGACCCTCAGATCCATAATGAAGAGAGAGAAAGAACTGCTAGTTAATTCTTACCATTGGATAAGTTCTCCTTAACCTCTGGCAAAGAAACTAGGCTGGAATTATGAAAAGTGATATATAAAGAGGCTATCATGCGAATTGTAAATCAAAATCTCTTCCACCAATAATGAACAGAAAGTTTCCTAGGAGATGTATTTATATGCAATGTTGTAAGATTTATAAAAATCTGGACATATTTGCAATATTATTTCTTCCTTGTAGTGTAGAACTAAGTTGCAGTTAGCCACAAATACTCAAGATGTTTGATCATTTTATTTTTTTCATATATTTTTATTGTAATTAATAGAAGGGTTACATTATATTTGCCAGATAGAAGGTGCCTTACTTCACTGATTGATCATTTTAAAATGCACTAATGTTTCACAAAAGAAAATGAAATATCAGCTCTTTCATTAAATAAGTATTTTTAATGAAAAGAAATAAGTGTTTATAAAGCACAATAAACTCTCTGGTTAAAGGAACTTAAGAACCTAGGGGAAATACTTTCTGATAAGCCCTCTAGCAACATTTTAATTATAATGCAGTCTCCCCTCCCCAGGCAACAATTCCCATCAATTATAATATGAATAACATTCTATTTACTATAATACATTAAGAAATCCAAATATCTGGAACAGGTCATATCTCATTTGCTATTGCTGATTAAAACAAATAATGAAGTAGGATGACTTACTTTACTGTCTTTTTTTCTAAATCATCACTTCTCTAATGCCCAAGATAGATTATGGAATAGAGCTAATACTTTAATAATCGAGTAGATATAATTTCTAACTGTATTAACCATATGAACTTAGTGTGAGAGTTATTCCTTTGGGTGATTCTGTAATGATGATTCAAGAGCTCACATGTCTGTACTTTGTGTATTTTGGTTAATAGATTAAGGAGATCATTTCCTATGCATGTCATCAAAATATGACCTAAGTTACAGAAAATACAATGCTTTCTACTCACTCTAATAGAGATACCTTTTGCTCTAAACTTATTTTCTGAATTTTAAAATGGCACCAAAATTGAGCACTGATGGTTCATGCCTATAATCCTAGCTACTACTCAGGCTGAAACAAAGGATAATGGTTTTCAGGGGCCCTGGGGTAGAAAAACTTGAGTTTCCAGCTCCAGTTAACTAGCAAATTGCTGGACTAAAGAGGTAGAAGAATGCCATTTGTGAGTATGCTCACAAGGTCAGTGGAGCATAGAAGGGTCTGGATGAAAGTTCCATTATCCTCTACCCCATCAAAAATATATGTACATGTATATATATATACATACATATATGTATACATATATAGGGTATATATATGTTTATACATCTATATATGTGTATGTGTATCTATATATGTATCAAAAATACAGTCTTGGGCTTGCTTGCCAAATAGATAAGTAATTGAGCTTGAGTTTCCATGCCCAATGTGACCCCACTTTCATTTCACATCTAGATGCCAGCTGTTCTTCTGTGAACTTAAAGAAAACTTTTCATACTTTCGTTAGAGTATCATTAGTTCCACTTTTCCTACAAAGCCTAATCCTGAAAAGACAGATTATCTTTGCATAAAGGAAGTGATTTTCCCTGAAGGGCATTTTCTTTTCCTTTATCCCATCTATTTTTAAATGTCTCCAGAGATGAAGCTGGCTGTTCAACCAAGTTCAGAAACACACTTTCATTCAACCCATTATCTATCATTGTAAACACAAACCTGCTGTTTTTCTCTGCTGATAATCTATCACCTAGCGGGAACGGCAATGCCTTTAAACCAGGAGAGCAAAGGACAGTCATAGACTTGACTAACAAGGAGATTTATACACACACACACACACACACACACACACACACAAAACTATATTCAATTCCAAATTTCCTTGTTCAATGTAATGCAGCATCTTGCCTCCCTTTTCATATTAGCTACAACAGAGAAGCAGCTAAGTATTTTAAAAAGACGAATGAGGAGATGAATCTAGCATGTGTACCTAGTCTGCTTATTTCTTGGGTATTATTTTTAATGGGGAACATCATTAATTGTTTTGTACAAAAACAGAAACTAGAAGGGGTGTCCCACTGAAGGACTCTCTCCCCTAAATGTCCTTATCCTTCATTATGCTATCTGTTTTCCCAGGATAGCAACATTAATTTGACATGGTTGAATTATGCTACCTACTGTTTCCTGTGTAGCAGTCTCTGTGCCTCAGGCTGAGTTTTCTGCTTTGGGGATAGGGACCAGAAAGACATTTCTAACTCTACTGTACTATGAGAAGCAATTAAGCTACAAGTTGCTTAGCTGTAAGCAGTTAACCTCACAAACCTAATAAATTATTTGATCATATGGAATACTTTGAACTTCAACTCTTCTTAGTGATCGTATATAAAATTCTAAAATTTGGATACTTTGCTTCACTTTTGATTTAGATTATTTTAACATTGCCCTCTTAGTTCAAGTTTTAGGACATACAAACAGCAAATATAATAAGCGAATAAACTCTCTTAGTGCCAAATCATGTAAGTCCATTATCTTTACTATGTATTTATCAGTTGGAGACTGCATTTCTTTATTTCTGCATTTGAGAGAAAAGTGCATTTTAAATGTCCTTTCTCAATTAAAAGTAAACAAACAAACACTAAATCCTTCACAGACACTAATGAACCCAAAATAGTCTGTAATTAATTTCAAATTCACTACTAGTTTCAAAAAATTAGCTAACACTGCAAATTGTGTTGACCATGATCAGGCTCTTAATAACAAGGCCTATTGTAAAATGTGCAAGTCAGCAGAAATCTAAATGAAAACCTTTCAGTTTTGCATACTTCCACCAGCAAAAGAATTGAACAAAGCAAGATGAAATCTAAATTTTTAAACAGCTTTAAGCAATTATGTCTCACAAAACCTCAGTTAACAAGTCAATTTGAAGCACACTTTTCTTTTGTGTACATTCATTTTTGTGAAATCAACTCATCACATGATATTTGCATAATTCTGCCTTTCTTTCCAAGAGCCCCCCAAAACGCAGAAGGTAGTCTAAAGTGCTCTTAATGATAAAGAATGTTATCTTAATTGTGAAAATTGTTTTTAAAAAGTGAACAAAATTAGTAACATGTGGTATTTATACACAATTGAATTCTATGTTGCCATCAGAAAGAATGAGATTGCCCCATTCCTAAAGAAATGGAAAGACTTGGAAAAAAAATCGTATTAAGTGAAGTAAGCCAGACCCAAAGGAACATAGGCTCCTCCATGGTTTCCCTCATCTGTAATAATTATTACACATCTAGGATTCTCTAGCAGAGGATTATAATAGCTCAAAAGCTATGTACATATGGCCATATAGGATGAACTATAGGATATGAAAGCAAGAGGTTTATCTTGTGATTGTTGTACTTAATACACTTTGTGAAGTTATTTCCTTTTCTCTTTTTCCCCATTATGGTTTATCTTATGTTGTTATCATATCTGACTTTGCTACCTGGTATATTGCATATATGTTTATTTGAAATGGGAAAGGGAAAGGGAAAAACAAGATGATTGAGAAGGGTGGAGGGAGGGAAAGAGGTATAAAAACATGAGAAGTGGTATCAATATTCAGGAAATAATGTATCCACTTCCTGACAGAAGTAACTATAACCCCCTGGTTTTGCCAGCCACAAAATAGGAATATTTATTTTCAGGAATAGAAATAGTTGTGGAAAATCTCTAAGAATGAGTCAAGATACCATAGGAAAAATCTTGCACTTCTTTCATAACTGCTCTGTTGATTATCTGTGTCTTTATTTTAGGTTCCCAGACAGCTCTGTTATTCAAGGCCATCTTTTCTTTTTTGTTTTTGATTTCTGATTTCATATTTATTTGGGAATTGGTTACAATTCTACAGAATTCACCTCATTCTCGGGTAAACTACCTTTACCTGTTACAAATGCTAAAGAATAAATCCAGCTTCACAAAGAAGTAAAATATGAACTCTCAAAATGCAAATGTTACATTAACATTGAATAACAAGGATTGAATAACAAGGGACTTGACACCTCCTCTTCCTGAGCTGGGATTTCCTGCTGCTGATGTGTTATCTTATCCTCCTCCCCAACCCCCCCCAAAAGAGGACAAGCAAGGCTGACCTTCTTTAAAGATTACTGTGCAGGGGTCTGGAGCCAAAAATCAAATAGGGCAATGTATTCAGGTTGCTAAAACCAGCCCAGATGCCTTAAACAAGACAGTAAGTGATTTAGGAAACAGATCTAAAGAAATCCAGTAGTGCAGAAAGACAAGACTTTGAAAATAAAAATAGGCTAATGAATTGACATGAAGACTATAAGGGGAAAAAGGTTTTATATTTCTAATTTAATTTCAAATTTCTTCCCAAAGGAATAAATACAAATAAAAATTGTGGTGACAATATTGAAATAGAGGATAATAAGATAATTATTATCTAATAATATTAATAGTACACATTTTGCATATGTATATATACATCTATATATATGTATATATAATAAATATGTATTTTACATTCATTATGCTTGAGGTCATCTTTTTTCTTTAGTTATCATCAGTATTTGTTGCTTCCAGTCCTCTCATGAGAACATAACTTTTCTTCTAACTCTGTGGAGTGCCTTTTCATTAATAAATGTATGCAACACTTCCATCTGACAAATATCATTCTAACTTTTTAATGACTTCACTAACAAAGAAAAGGCAAGTTCCCCCTCCAAAACTCCAAATGCTATGTGTCTGATACTATGAACAACTAATCTGATATAAGCTATCTTTGCTGTTTAGTCTACTTTTTCTAGAGCACACTGTTCTGCTTATGAATGTTATACATATAGTCAATTATCCAAGCTAATGGAGGCAAGCTATGGGAGAGATAATTAAGAACTGTAGATAATCTACCTTGCTATTAGTGCAGGTGTCAGCAAAGAATCCGGCCTGAGTTAATATTGCAGGGGGTATGTGTTTGGAAGAAACGATGCTTACAGTCCCAAGACAGCTAAAAAGTGGCAGAAAAATACTACCAAGGAGGGGTGGAAGAAGGAAATCTAGTGAGCAAGAAAATGTTAAAACAGATGATCACTCATTATTATGAATGTTGTAGATAATCTGGAAATTACTATTGTGTTTAAATGCCTGCTTGGCTGATGATACTAATTAATTTGAAGCCATTTATTTGATTTATGTCATGAGCATCTTCTCCTACTCCATTGGTTATATTTTAAGATAATAGACCCTGCTACTGGATCCAGAATTCAATCTTACAAATATGTCCTTGGGATTAATAAAGTGGTATAGGGCATACGATGTATATGTATATGTGTATATGTGTATTTGTATGTATATGTATGTGTGTGTATATATATATATATATGCTGAATGACCTAGTCATTGTAATTGCTTTTCTATATAAAAGTCACAAGCATATCAGACTAAGTGAGGTGGGTCATACCTGTGATCCCAGCAATCAGGGATCAAGTTAGAGGACAAGGCAGGAAGATAAAAAGTTTGAGACTAGCCTGAGCTAAAGAGTATATTCAGAACCATCTGGAGTTATGCAATAAGATCCTTCTGCATGTATGCATGCAAATAAACACAACCCATATATATATATATCTACATATATATATTGTTCTAAAATATGATCAACTGGTTTTTAGAAAATTTGATTTTCAGTCAAGAGTTTGTTCCTATGTGCAAGAATATACAAATATTTCTTTATTAATTCGATAACTATGAAATAAAGAATAGTTTTATATAGTTTCTCACCCTAATAATATATATATGTACAGATGAAATTGTATCGGTATGTGCAAGAAGGCAACAAACTCCTCATGTTGAAAGGACACAATAAGCATTTTAGTATTTAGCATATGAACCAGAATCAAAATCATCAGTCACCGAAAATAAATGTTTCAATGGACATTGGCAAAGCAGCAAATGTAGTCTGGAAGTCAGCTTTGTTTGTAGTTTATTTAAAAGTGATAATATTGGAATTCTTTTGGCAAATCCCATCATAATTTTTATTTTTTACCAAGCAATGGCTTTCAAACAAGAAAAGAATAGCAGATTCATACATCTCATTTTATAACCTTCTTCCCATAGCTTTGTATCATCCTACCATTTTGGCATTAAGAGCCCATGGTTTTACCTAGTACACTTTTCCCAATTACTGTTACTGTCTTGCCTTGTTAGATAGGAAGTGATAAAACACCAAGTAAGAAATCATTTGTCATAATCCTTCAGAGTCCAATCTAGCCATAATCTTGCTTCTCTTGCAGTGCATTTGTGCAGAGAATCTGAGTCTGGGTGGATTCTGTTCCCTCAAATGGAATCACTTCACATAGTAGATTAGTCTCTGGAGTGTTTTTTTCTTACTCAGAAATTCTAGTAAAACAGCGTATGGCCTGTCAGCATTGTCACTGAGGAGACATAAATATCAAAGAAAATAATATTTTTAACTGGCTTTCCAATATTTCAGCCAACTTTGGCTTCTTTTAATAAAAATCCCAATATTTTCCTCCACATAGTTGAAGACATCGGAAATATTTACACTGAGATTCAGTACATGATATACTAGTTGGTTTGTATATCAAGAATTGTAAAAATTATATGATGTCTTTAAAAAAAACAGAAATGACGTTGAAATTTATTATAAAATATTTTTATCATTCAAAGAATAGGAGTAACAATATATAGGACTATTAAACATTAATATAATCAATTACCATTGGTTTCACTTTTAAAGTCAATAAGTATTAACCTTCTGTTTTGTAAAATATACTAATGACTCCAAGATGTATTGGTTCAGGGATTTTCTCTAGGCATATGATGCTAAGGTTGAAAGCAGTTAAGGGTGCTTAACTTGGTTTACAAGCCTATTATAAGCCAATATTCAATCAAAATGATTATTGCTAGCCATTAAAAAGTCCACTAAGTATCAAGGGTAATAACTCTTGCATGTTATTACTGGGAATTTCGACAAAGCAAAAGGCTTTGTGATGCTGTTTGCAAAGACTATTTAATTTATTTGATATCCTTGGAATGAGAAAAAAAATCTGATGTTCAACCAGAAGGAAAAAAAAAGAATAGTTTAGTCCCATTAGCTCTGAACATGAAGTGTCAGGAGCTTCAGGCTAGAATTAACATGAGATAGGCTATTACAATTTTAAGAGCATTTAGCAGTCTTCCCTACTGACTTCATGGTGATAATGTATACAGCTCTGGTGTAATCTGTCTCTTTGCTGCGCTCTCTCTCTCTCTCTCTCTCTCTCTCTCTCTCTCTCTCTCTCTCTCTCTCTCTCTCTCTCTCTCTCTCTCTCTCTCTCTCTCTCTCTCTCTCTCTCTCTCTCTCTCTCCCTTACTCTCCTTCTTTACTAGTACACGTCTTATTGTAAATCATGATAAGTAAACAGCAATATTTTTTCTAATAAAGTGACACTGTTGGTTGGAGTATAACCTTTGGCAAAGTCATAGAGATCACTGTTTATATGCAATCTTTTTTTACAAGCCAAACCCAGCTTTTACATAGAGAAATATCCCATGACTCATGTCCTAGAAAATAAGCCATATAGTATTTTTTTTTCACTAGAAAAGGTGTTTTCACACATTGTTAATTTTCACACACAAGAAAAACTCTAAATATAATTTAGAGTTGATTATCATAATTCATTAAATAAAGTAATTATGAATATTTATAAATATTATAAGTAATGTGTTTCAAGTACTAAGTCAAAGGTGCATTTAAACCAAACTTGCCGGTTTTTTTTTTGAAATGTAGAAGATAGAAATGTGCCAGTAGTAGTGTTGAGCTTTTGGTTTCTGAATTTTTCCACATATTTCCACTTTAGTTACTCTTTTTTGTTTGTTTCATTTATTATTATATTTTATTGTTGGGGTGATGTACAGAAGGATTACAGTTACATTCATCAGGTAGTGAGTACATTTCTTCTTGAACACTGATACCCTTTCCCATGTTTATCTCCCAATTTCCCTTTCCCACCCTCTCCCAATCACCTTCTTTTCTCCCTTCCCTTCCAAATAGACGTATATACATTATACCAGGTACCAAACTTAATAACTCCTAAATTGTTATTACTGTCATTTAAATGAACATTCCTATCACAGCAACATGTAACACATTCATGCAATTTCACATCACAAAATGATATTAATGTATGGAAGCTAACACAATGTTCTTTACAAGGAAACACTAGTGTTGGATTTTTGTTCAACACTGGCACTTCTGCTGTGCAGGGCTGTTCAGTGTGAGTGATGTTTAGCAGCATCTCTGGTATGTACTTCTTAGGTTTCATTAGTTACATCACCCAGCCTCACATGTACCATAAGTGGAGGTAACCAAAAATGTTTTCTGGAAAGGGGCAGGGACAGGAACAATCACCTTCATTCAAAATCCTTATTTTAGCAAAAGATCTAAGCTAAATTTAAAAATAGAATTGCTTCAACAACACCTGAAAAAGGAATTGTCCCTGAATTCTTCATCCCAAACTCTAATTTATTTTAGAAAAGTAAAACTAATCTAGTTGTGGTTAAGACAAAGGTATTTCCTTTGTAATTTTTTAGGAAATTAACATACTTTGAAAAAGATATAAATCTCCAATCCAATGATCCCATCAATTTTAAATATTGTTTTAGTCTGCTTGGTTTGCCATAAAATATCAGACTGTATGACGTAAACATATTTTCTGATAGCACTGGCAGCTAAAGGTCTAGGGTTAGGGTGTTGTCGTGGTTGAGAGCTGATGAGTGCTTTTATTCTGTCTTACAATCTTCTACTTGTATGCCACATGATCTCTTTTTTTGTGATCAAAAGAGAGCAAACTCTGGTTTCTTAAAATCCTATCAAGGGGTGATATGGATCAAAATGTGTTTTATTCATAAACTGGCAGGTGGAATCGAAACCCCTTTGTGAAAAATTGACCCCCACCCCCAAGACACACACCCTGTTTTCCTAGGTGTATACAGGCAGTCTGTAAGGGCGGACTGTCTGGATCCAGCGGGGCAAAATATCTACAATCTAGCTATAAACCTTCCATCGTGGGCTCAACAGAGAAGCCCCCACCTCCTTTGACCTAGTGGCTTTTGCATTAATCTCTGCCTCCTTGCTCAGAACCCCTAAAACCCAGCTCCTGTCCCAGCTCGGACACACAGTCTCCAAGCCCGCAGGAAGGCTATATGCCTCGCTGTGGCTCTATCTCAGTAAAGTCTTCCCCTAGGGAAGCTCGAGTCTGGCCTGTTTCCTTTCTTTCTCCTTCATTTTCCTACATCTACTTAAAGATGAATTTACAAGCCCGGTGCGGTGGCTCACGCCTGTAATCTTAGCTATTCAGGAGTCTGAGATCTGAGGATCGTGGTTCAAAGCTACCCTAGGCTCTAAAGTCCGTGAGAATGTTATCTCCAATTAACCACTAGAAAAGCAGAAGGGGTGCTGTGGCTCCAGGGATAGGGTAGTACCAGTGAGCTGAAGAGCTCAGGGAGAGCGCCTAGCCCCAGAGCCCAAGCCCCATTAAAATAAATAAATAAGTAAATAAATACATTAATTAATTAACAATATAGATTCAATATCATTATGAAGGCTACTCACTGATCACCTCATCTATTTCTGAAAGAGTACTATCATACTAAGAAGGAATATAAATTTGGTGTATACTCAGACATCCAGTCTCAAACATTAACTGTTTAGCTTAAAGTTTTTGTTGATTAAATAAGTAAAAATATTTCTTCTTCTATTCCCGGACCTATAAGAAAAGTAATTGTTAGATTTGGATTTTTGTTTTTAGTATATCACATATATTCCCAAACTTACATATGCATTATTACTGCCTCTTGATATCTTTCTTGGTTAGACTTAATTTTAAATTATTCCGAGCTTTATAATGACCACTTTCAGTTTTAATCATGTGTATATATAGTAACAAGAAAAATGGAGACATAAAATCACTTATTCAAAAATAGCAGCTATCTAAGTCTATGCACCCCTGTGTTTGGAAAAGAGGGAATTAACTCACTGAGGCAGAGAGAGCAGGCCTGAGGGTACTTCAGACAGAAATAAGTGGGAGTAGTTCTAGGCAAGCACTCTACCACTAGACCAAACTCTCAGCCAAGTGGGAGTAGTTCTAAAGGAATCATTATAAGCCAAATAAATGAACTTTCATTTTGTATTTTCACCTGTAACAAAAACATTAGAAATATAGTTTAGAATTTATTTTTAGTAAAGGGGTAGTAAGACAGCCTCAACTCTCAAGCAAGTGCAAGCCTAAAGGGTCAGATCAGTAGATTACACAATACAGTATAATAAATATGAGCAAGCTCTTTAGGACCGCAGACAAGGAAGTGATTAACTGCACTTGGACATATCAGGATAGATCTTATAATAAATTGTTTTTGTTAGTTGTGGGGCTTGAACTCAGGACCTGGGCCTGTCCCTGAGCTCTTCTGTTCAAAGCTAGTGATCAACTAGTTTGAGCCATAGCTGTGTATAGTATGTATAGAATTAGAAATCTGCTTGAGCACTTACATATAGCATATACAAATGTATGCCCTTGGCACAAAAGCAATACAACTTTTCTTTTTTTTTTCTTTTTCTTCTAGTCCTAGGGCTTGAACTCAGGGCCTGAGCACTGTCCTGGGGCTTTCCTCAAGGAAAGAGCTCTACCACTAGAGCCACAGCACCACTTCTGGCTTTTTCTATGTATGTGGTACTGAGGAATCAAACCCGGGTCTTTGTGCATGCTAGGTAAGCATTCTACCAATGGCCAAACTCCCAGCCATCAAAGTGATATGGCTTTTTTATATATGCCTTTTCAGGATCTATAAATATTTGATGACCACTGTGCAAATCATGTGGTAGAATTAAATCATAGGACAACACACTTGACACAATGCCTGACATAAGTGCCTTAGATTATTTATATATTTATAGATTTTATAGATTCTCTTACATTCATACATTTTCTATTCTTATTCAAATTACTATTATCACAGTTTGCTCAAAATTTCAGGCCCTGCAATCTCTAAAGTTAACAATGACCTCCCGAAAAATTCAATGAACTGCATATGGAGTTTCACGTGGTTTTGATATTAATATTGGATGGTGTGAGTGGGTGTTTTCACCTAGCATTCTTCCCATAGACGTCTCTTCTAGCTCTTCTTCCTGACTGTTATTCAATGGCATCTGTTGACTCCTTATTCTTAGTGAACTTTTTCGTGCTGAGTCCAATCAAGTTTCTATCCTTTCCATGTTCTGTGCTAGCTTACATGTTTCTTAAGATAGTGCCCTTCAACAAAGTTAACGACTCTAGTTCCACATCTTCCCTGAGCTATAAACTCTATTTTTAATTTTGTATAGGGGAGGGGGGGAATTTTGCACAGGTGTCTCATATACATATCCAAGATAACATCTACAGTGGATTTCATTTGTATTCTCTCAAAATAATCCTCTTTCTACAAGCCTATCCTAATTGTATCTAGCTATATGGTCTCCCTTTCTGCTTTTGATCTAGTATAACTCAACCAAAAATACACAATTTGTCTTTTAACTACTAATCTTGCAGACCCAATTTATCTTACACAAAAATTATCTTCTTAAAACTTAAAAACTATCTGGCCCAACATAAAAAGGTTTTTAATGCCAGTGAACTGAAGATTTATGAGTAAAAATTTTCATGTCATGTATATGTTACAAAAACCAGAGCAAGATACTTTTAACAAAACACCAAAATACAGTTTTCATAAGCATAAACAGGTAATGTATATCTACTAATTAAAATAAAAATGTAAAATACTACCACATAAGAAGTGATTTTCAATATTATTTCAGGTGACATATGTGTGTGGGGGTAGTCTTCAAGATATTTTGAGATTAAAATTCAGCACAAGAAAAATTTTAGCCAGATGCCAGTGATCCTAGTTACCTCGGAGGCTGAGATCTAAGGATTCCAGTTCAAAGCTAGCTTAGGAAGGAAAGTCCATGAGACTCTTATCTCCAATTAATTACCAAAAAAAAATCAAACTGTATCTCAAGTGGTAGAGGGCTAGCCTTGAGCAAAAAAGCTCAGTTCAGAGCACACAGGCCATGAAGTCAAGTCTCAGAACCACACAGAGACACATACACAAAGGAGAAAGGAAATGTATTCAGCTATTGGATGTTATGCAC
Organism: Megascapheus bottae; assembly: GCF_031878675.1. Lineage (NCBI taxonomy): Eukaryota > Metazoa > Chordata > Mammalia > Rodentia > Geomyidae > Megascapheus > Megascapheus bottae. The sequence goes on along the minus strand of NC_143509.1, from coordinate 79,201,421 downwards.
AGCTTCATAATGACAACATTGTCCATTGTCTTTCTTCACTCAGATTCACAATCATTATTTTTTTAATGTTGACAAGGTAATGAGGTATGTCAAATAATTCCAAGATTTGTAAACTTATGCTATTGCATGTTAGTGAAAGTAAAAATGTTACTAGTTTGGTAAATGACTGTCAAACATTTCAAAGATAGTAGTACAAGCTATACTTAAATTATTCATGCCAGTTTTTTGTTGCTTTGAAAGTTCATTAATATAACCTGAGGTATATAATTAATTTCCTTTGTCTACCATTGCATCTTTTGGTCTGTGATAGAGAGTATTTATGCAAACAGCTCAGGAGTAAACACACAAGAATCTTGTATGTGTGGATCTCATTAGAGATTTGCTTGTTCTTTGCAGGAAATTGCAGAATCTTATTTTCATTCTTCCTCTGATGAATATTTGCTTCATCGACAGCAAATTCATACCCCACTGCTTTGTTTTCAAGCCATTTCAAGTACCAAGTAACTTATTGTCTCAATTCTGGATTGCAAAGTAATCTTTTTGATGACATTTTCAGCAATGCACATAAGTCAACTTAAGTGGCAATGTGAGCACACATGACAGAGTTCCCATATGTACAGAAAATACCAATTACTTCAGGATTTAGCAAGCAGTGATTGTAAAATACCAGAAAATGTTGGAAAAAATGTTTAAAATGTTCGGAAAAAGTGACATAAATAGCAAAACACTGTTGATTCCTGGGGAAGTAAGTACAATGTCCATTCTAAAAATTTCTCTATTTTTCATAGCTTATAATTCCACCTATTTACATTTTTTGACTGCATGATTCTAGTTGTTACATAACAGAGAACTAAAGGATAAGCAATGTACATGATTATGTGCCTACATTTTGTAGACATTATTATAGATTATTTTCCCTTGCTTATAGCCTATAGGCAAAGCTATTCTTTTTTCTATCCAAGAAGAAACTTAGTTTACTTCCCCTCAAAGATTTGTATATATAGCTATGCACCTCAGATGATGATGATCTAAGAAAGCCAAGATAGAGCAACCATCTTCCACTGCTGTATCATCACTGAGAGCTTTCATGATGTTATAAATATTCATCAAAATATTCTGTATTCATTTATTTTAAATACCAATATTAATGGAGTGATGCTTCTCTTTTAAATATTACCTGCAAAGAAATCCAGAAATTTTCTTCCAAATTGAGAGTATATAACCTCAAGTCTATAGTACTAGTTTCTTTGACTCCAAGGTACAAAATATCCTTGGTTCTTTAAGGATGAGTGCAGTGAGAAGGATTAAATTTCTTTAATCTGGAAGTATGGCTCTCAAGTACTACCACTCACTTGCCTTGGTATATATCATTCAATCTTCAGGACCCCAGAATCTGGAAAGGAGTGAATGAATCCAGCAAGGAAGAAGGGAGGGAAGGAGAGAAGGAAGATAAAGATTGGGGGAAAGTGGGAGGAAGTCAAGAAAGGAAGGAAAGAAGGAAAGGAAAGAGGGAGAGACAGAGGGAAGGAAAAATGAAATGAAAGAAAGGAGGATGGAAAGAAAGGGAAGTATGAGGGGAAGAAAGAAAGGAAGGAGAGAAGAGGAAAGAGAAAGAAAACAATGGATTAAAGAAGGTAAAATATTTCCAGAGCATTGTTTAAAGGCAAGTCTGACCAATATCTACTAAGATTACTGATATTTCTCCATGAGATATAATAGGCAGTTTTTGATCCACTGAATTAAAGAGTATGCCTGTTGTTACACACACATCCTGAGGAGGAGAGGGTTTCAAGGGTATTAGAAACAATCTATGTCCATTCATCAAATCTGAAAATTTGAAGGGTTTTTTCTACCTACCGCCTCCACTTCCTGTCTCAGCATCACTTGTCTTCAACTCAGTGCATTTTGTCCTTCTGCTCCTACACAAATGAAACTACATTTCTGAATGTCACAAATGATAATCATGAAATAAAATGGCCTTATCTCTATTTGCTATTTTTCACCCACTGTGAATGGTTTTTAACGGTTTTACTACCCATCCTTGAAATTGTCTTTCTGACTTTCTTAACTCTAAACTTGGTCATTCAAAATGTTTACTTGTGTTATTTTATTTTTCTTACAAGAAGATGAAATTTCACACACACACACACACACACACACACACACACACACTTGCTAAAAAAAATTAAAATACTCCAGCCACTAAGTGGATGGGACCATACATAATGAAGCATATCAAAATGAACTACAAGAATTGGAAACAAGAGGGTTTTGCATGTCCTGTATGCAGTTATTTCTGTGTTTTTCTTTCTGTTTTAGTTGCGTGCACCCTTTGTCTTGTGTATAAGCTTATCTGATTGGTGGAAGGGAAAGAAATCACAGAAACAGCAGGACAAAGGATGAACTGATGCAACAATGATGCTCACTAGGGTAAAAGAAAAATAGTATTTATCAGGCAGTAGATTGTAGGAAACGTACTCTCAAAGACAAAGTGAAGAGAGTAATTTTTTTTATTATAATCACCATTCATTATTCCAAAGAATTACTAACAGTTACTACTATGCTTTTGGAAGTCACCAACTGAGGACTTCTTTGCAATAATTGTTTTCCTATCAGGGAATGGCTTATTAATAAGGCAAAGTGAATTCTTAGTAACTTCATATCCTTTGAATTTCTCACTCTAAGTAAAATAAATACCCACAGATATCTGACATTAGACATACATATTTGGTATCCTTTGAATTTGAAATTTATAAAGGAGAGACATAAAAGATTGCTAGGTATTTTGCCCATATCATGTTAATAAATGTCAATAAAAAGAATTCCTTGAGATTTTATAAATTTCATAGCATCTACTTTTCAGATACTAAAGTTTTTGCTCCAAATGAAATGCATAAACTATCAGTGAGCGTGTACTATCTGCCAGTGAGAATCTGTAACTACACTACAAGGCCAAGATAATGTTTTTTTTTTCTTTATTGTCCCTTATAGATCTCAGAATGTGGTTAAAATTAAGTCATATAAAAAGTTAAATCAGTGAATAATGCTTTTCCATTTTCAGTTTAAGTGTGACTCTCATAAGCAAACCCATTTGTCTTGCATCTATTAACCATTTGTCTTACTTATTGCCTTGCTCTGAAAATTTGTATTTTCCAAGTTCATTTTAATCCCCATTCTTTACAACACATCTGTGAGTTGGAAAAATATGATTATTCATACTGTACAGATGGTGAGACTATGGTAGAATGCCATCTAAAAACTGGATAGGAGAATTTATGATTCCCTAAACCTCACATGGAACAGTATTTTCTGATATGCCTGCCCTCTGTTTAATTTTTGTGAACAAAAGGCCACATATAATTTCACTCCCAAATTAAAATGGCAGCTACTAATTCAGAAAGAGGTTAGGTCTGACACCTTCATATATGGTTTTATAGAAAAAATAATGATTTCATCTTGTCAAGATTCAATGTCAATTCATTTTCAATGAAAATTAGGTTTTAAAATTTTTATTTTGGACCTAGGGTATATCAGATACAATATTTTAAAGAATTTTAGAATACATTTTCTTTTGTGTTATACATAAGTTAAATACCTGCCTTGTTTGATGTTTTAAATCCACAAAATGAATAATTGTTGAAAGTAACCCTATATTCCAGGCTGGGAAACTAACCAGCATATGCACTCACAATAAAAATTCATGACAACTCAAAATAACTGTAATTTATAAATGCTGAAGAAAATATGGTTAGAAGGAGATAATATGAACTGGTATACTCTTGTTCATATTTATAATATAGTATATATCATTAGTAAAAAATTATTTTCCCCTTTAAAAACTAAGGACAAAACCAAGCATACATTTCCCTTTCATTTTCCCCCAATTCTATTTGCTAGACATATTGAACACATAGGACTGACAATATCACAGATGGCTTTACATAAAACAAAATTAAAATAAACTTTTGCTACATTTATTAACTGTAGAATAAGCAAAATTTAGATTCCTTAAAGTTTCTTCTTTTAAAGCTTAGTTTAACAGTATGTCACTCAGTAGTATTTTTTCCCTCTCGGTTAATGAAGCGCACAGGCTAACCAAATTCATATGATTCTCATCTGTCAATGTTGGAACTATGATGAACCCAAAACTGAAATTGCATTTTTTATTCAACTCATATAGCTTGATACCAGCCAGGCCATCAAGCACAACTTCAGGAGTCCTGTGTTTTCAGAAGAGGAAACTAAGGTCAAGTGACTTGCCCTGGGTCACACAGCACGACATCGCAAAAACAAGGAACAAAACCAGAGACCTTGGACTTTCTCAGATGTTACCTTCACAGGTAATTGCCTTCTCTTATAAAGTGAGTTACAATTTATTGCTTCCTTTTTTCTTTCCAAAGAGCATCTGCTTTGCCCTCTTTCTTCTTGTTCTCTGAAGCAGGCATGTAGAAATGCTGTTCTCCACTTAGCCTTTCTGGTAATTATCTTCAAGGAAACCAGAATAGAAACTTAAAGTACTCATTAACATGCTGATTAGAAAATTCTCTCAAAGACTCAATAGGGCTGGAAGAGACCCCCAGAGATCATCTGATCCAGTCCCTGACTTCAGGCATCTTTCACCTAAACAGTTACAAGCAGATGGAAACTCTATTTATGGCCCCCAAGGAAAAAGTTGTCAACCTCCCTTGGTAAGACAACCCAACCATGGACTGAGATCTACATTCTACGTAAAGAGTTATGTGAAAAACATCATTAAAGAATGTGCTCTCCCTTAGAACAACATGATTAGGTTAACCATATGTTTGTAACTCACCAGCAGTTCTGTATCTGACCAGCAGTTCTCATCCTATGTTGGAAAAGTCTTCTTAGTCATTAAGTTGTTTTTTTTGAAATAAAACATAGTAATTTAGTTTCCATTTAAAATCATAGCTTTTTAATTAGGCTTGGTTGCCTATTGTTAAGAGTTTTCTTCTGTAATGCAGAATATGTCCAGCAGAAATTCTAGCAATTTCTCCTAATTTTTAGTCCAAACATGATAACAGCACATTGAGTTTTAGAGAATGGCAACAATTTAAAACTGTTTCTAAGAGCTTAGAAATTGGATGATGATCTTGGTAAATACATATATCATGAATTGATCATAGGAATAATGGTTTATTACTTTTTTAATTTCCTTAGAATATTATATACATAGCTTCAAAACCTTTAGTTTTCATAATATCAGTTCTGTTTATTTATTCTTTTCTGGTGCTTCAGCCATAAAGTAAAATCTTGCCTTCATTAAAACAGGATATATTCATGAAAATATCCATGAGGGCTCTACTAAACCTTTACATTGAATGAACGGCAATATGTACTAAATAAAAAAGTCCATAGCCCAAATGTAACTAATACAGTGAGATATGGGTCCAACGGATTGGTTCTGATGCATAATCAACATCAGTAAGCTAGATACCCTGGGCATTCAAGGTGGGGGCACATTTGGGCGCGGTGGATCATGTCCTTAATCCTAGCTATTCAGGAGGCCGAGATCTGAGGATCAAGGTTCAAAGCCAGTTCAGGCACAAAAGGAATTGAGACTCTTATCTTTAATTAACTTCTAGAAAACGGGAAGTGGGACTTGGTTTGAGGGTAGGGTGGTATCATTCAGGTCAGCTCTTAGGCTGAATTTAAGCCCATCACACACACACACACACACACACACACACACACACACACAAGATGGAGGCACAGCCTTCATTTCTTCACATGCAAAATGTCAACACAAGTAGACTTGTAAGATTGCCTTCTCTTTCTTTACTCTTTACTTGTTTATTATGACCTTCTCTTAGCTCAGTGACAAACAATCCTAATTGTAGACTTTCTGCAGTCCCCCCCTGAGATTTGGAAATTCTTTTTGATGGGACATAATGTATCTGTTTATGAAATAAACATCATTACCATGATGACTCACTATAATCCACTTAGCTTTACAATTCTAATTAAGTGAATGAAAGAATTTTTGAAAATTTTGATCTAGTTCTTTTAGCTTGTTTTCCTCATCACCCCCACCCCCCAAAATTGGAATAGCATTATTTTAAAGCACCTTGTTGAGATATATTTCATTCATAAGGTAAATTTTATTTGATATAGTTTACATTATGCAATGAAAGGCTAAATGAAAGGATCTCCAAGATATAGAAAAGAGTCATATAAGGTGTGACTGTTGTTCTCAATGTACTGTTCTCATCTTACCTTGATATCTGATATATTGTATATATATATATTTGTTTATTTGAAATAGGATAGGAAAGGGGAGAAAACAAGATGAGGGGAGGGGGTAGGGAAGGGAAATGGGGACAAAAACATGAGAAGGGGTAACAATGATTGTTAAGGAATGTACCTTTTATATGGCGAATATAATGTAACCCTTTTATTAATTAAAATAAAAAATAGATACTTATTCGACTCTTATGAGTCATATATATATATATATATATATATATATATATGGAAGATAAAGAAAACAGTCAACCATTCCAACAATCACTATTAATTGATGACCAGTATTATGAATGTAACATAATTGCAAGTTTAAAAGTTGTTAACACATCCATTAAAGACCATGCCCTATATCCATAAGAATTTGGAAAAATATAATTAAACCAAGTTTATTCCAATGAACAGTGCTATGCCATTGCCGTGTCTTTCCCCAACTCTTGTAGGGCTGACATGGAGACCTAGATATTTTGGATATATCTAAATATGAATCACAGAGTAACAAAGAAGAGCCAAGAAAATAAACAGACCTTTGTAATCCTATGGGAAATTGTCCATGGAGTTGGGGGGGGGACAATCTATAGATGGAGCAGCACAAAGAGTATTGTGCAATGGTAATGAATTTATATTTCATTTTAAGACAGCATTATCTTTGGAAGTTTTAATGTGTCCCTTAAAAGAGACCACATAAGAATATCTACACCCCATGAATATATATGGCAAGGGAGAGATTGAGGTTGCAGATAGATTTAAGAGTTTTTAATCAGCTTACTTTCAAATAAGGAAGTTATTCTGAAATATTTGAGTTGTCTTAATGTAATCAAGTGTCCATAAATGTGGGAAAAGGAAAGAAAAGTCAGAATCAGAAAGAGATTTGAAAATTACTATATTGTCATTTGGAAGATAGAGGAATGGATAAGAAGGCTATGAATGTATGTGATTTGCTGATGTCTGCAAATCAAGATTTCTATTCACCCAAGAGCTTTCAGAAGGGACACAGACCCCTAAACCCGTGAAATTTTACCTCAGTGAGACTCATTTCATACCTTTGGCCTCTAGAGTTGTAAGATAATAAATTTAGGATTGTTTACATCCTTTAGTTTGTACTTATTTGATATAACAACAATCAGATTGTTGACAGCCTCAATCTGGGTGAAAACCATAATAAGGTATTCAAGACATAGGTAGAGAAACTTCTGGAAAAACTTCTGTAGTTCTCATATTTCTATGGCTGTCAGAAATACCCAAGAAAAGCAATTTAAAAAGAGGAAGAATTTATTGTGGTTCATAGTTTCAGAGGTTACAATTCATGAATGACAGGATGTTATTCTAGGCATGTGAATCAGAAGGTAAAGACAGTATACATGCAGCATACTCAGGAAGCAGAGAGAGAAAGAGGCTTAGAACAAAGAAGAGCCCACAAAGACATGCTCAGCCAGTTACTCTACTGACTCCAACAGTTCCTAACTCCAAGACTTCATCACCTCCCAGTGAGGCCACCAAATTTTAAATCTAGATTTTTCTCAGAGACATTATGTTAAGTCCAGGTACCTCTTGAACCTATCAGATGGGGAAAATCTTTGGGGATAACTTCATATACAAACCATAACTACCTCATTTAACAAACAGTATCCACTGTCAAATAAATTCACCAGGTTTTGAGACTGTTTCTAAATGTAGCAGTTGTAAAGAAATAGTGTTTTGGCTTATGAAGTCCGTTCTTCTATGAGAACTTAAATTGCTATTCTGAATTTAAAATTATCTCATTAATGAAAGTGATTTTGCTTGTGTGGATACTTGTTCACAATTTTTTAATTTATTCATAGCTTTATCTTAATATTTCCTTATACTTTCTTACATATAGCTTTTTAAGCCATCCATAAACTATATCCTCACTAAATTTGATTAATGGATATATTTACATAGGAACTGCTTAAAAGTCTCAAGTATACATCAGTAGTACAACTATTGATAGTGCATACTAGCAATGATGTTCTAAGGAATTAGTGATAACCAATTGCTAATAACCAATTACCTTAAAACATGAAAACAGAAAAGCAACAATCCAATTAAAATTTGTATACTTGTTTTGAAAGCCTGCAGCCTACATGGTAAAATAAACAAATAAATAGAGTAAAAAGTAATTTATCAAAATTATCTAATATGACCTGGTGCTGATAACCATTGCCAGTATTCCAAGATAATCAAGAGGTTGAGATCCACAGATCTCAGTTCAAGAAGGACAGCCTGGTTTTCAGATATATTATCTCCAAATAACCTGCAAAATGTTGTGTTTGAGTTATGGTTCAAGAGTACCACCCTGGATGAAAAAGGTGAGAATTTAAGCCCCAGTATTGGTATACACACAAAGTTATTTTCCAAATCTTTTAACTTTTTTATCTGATATTAGATATCTTGGAATTTTCGACAAATGTCCTTAGATACAAGAATATAAACATTTAAATGAACCCCATTAAGTGGAAGTAATGAAAACATACAAACATATAATAGGACTAATTTTAAAAATGAAGATGTTCTATGTTTAGCCTTTTGAGGCACTGCCACACTGCTTTCCATAGTGGTTGAACAAGTTTGCACTCCCACCAACAGTGTAGTAGTGATCCCTCCTGGCCACATCCCCTCCAGCATCTGTTATTATTCGTTTTCCTGATCCTGGCCATTCTAACTGGAGTGAGGTGGAATCTTAGAGTTGTTTTGATTTGCATTTCTTTTATGACCAGAGATGTTGAGCATTTCTGCATGTGTCTATAGGCCATTTTTGTTTCTTCTTCAGAGAAGATTCTCTTTAAGTCTTTGGCCCATTTTTTAATGGGATGGTTGTTACTTTGGAGATTAGTTTTGGAGTGATACAATTTTTTGAGTTGTTGATATATTTTAGATAAGAGGCCTTTGTCCGTTGTTTGGTTGGTGAAGATCTTCTCCCACTCTGTAGGCTTCCTAATTAATTTACTAGCTATGTCCTTTGCCATACAAAAGCTCTGCAGTTTAATGCACTCCCACTTATCCAGCCTTTCTCTGATTTGTTGTGATTCTTGGTCCTTATTAAGAAAGTTTTGACCTGTGCCAAGGAGGCCTAGTGTATCTCCTATTCCTTCCTGTAAAGTTTTCAGTGTGTCAGCTTTTACCTCCAGGTCTTTGATCCATTTGGAGTTAATTCTAGTGCAAGGTGACAAAGAAGGATCCAACTTTAGTTTTCTGCAGGTGCTTAACCAGTTCTGCCAGCACAACTTGTTGAAGAGGCTGTCTTTCTTCCATTCTATTTTTTTTGGCTCCCTTGTCAAAGATTAGGTGGCCATAGGTCTGTGGTTTAATATCTGGGTCCTCAGTTCTATTCCATTTGTGTTCAGGCCTGTTCTTGTGCCAGTACCAAGCTGTTTTGATAATTATAGCTCTGTAATAGAGTCTAAAGTTTGGAATTGAAATTCCTCCAGCGCTGTTCTTTCTGCTAAGAAGTGTTTTTGCTATATGGGGTCTTCTATTATTCCATATGAAATTTTAAATTGCCTCTTCTATTTCTTTAAAGAATGCCATTGCAATTCCACTACTTGGCATTTACCCAACCATCCAGAAACAAGGTCATACTAAATCCACTAGCACAACAATGTTCATTGCAGCACTATTCACCATAGCAAAGATATGGAACCAACCTAGATGTCCCTCAGTTGATGAGTGGATCAACAAGTTGTGGTATTTGTACACAATGGAATTCTATGCTGCTGTCAGAAAGAATGACATCGCCCCATTTGTTAGGAAATGGAAAGACTTAGAAAAAATCATATTAAGTGAAGTAAGCCAGACTCAAAGGAACTTAGGCTCAATGGTTTCCCTCATTCGTCATAATCAGTAGAAACCGTGGGCTCTACTAACAGAGGTCTGCAATAGAGCAAAATCTTGATACATAAGGCCATATAGTATGAAGCTAATTGAAAGGACCTCCAGGATATCGAAACAAAAGCCATATAACGAATGATTGTTGTCCTTAATGTACTATGTTGTCTCTCATCTCCTTTGCTGTCCCTTGGTTATCTCATATTGTTATAGTATCTCACTTTGTTATCTGATATATTGAATTTATTTGTATTTGGTTATTTGAAATTTGATAGGGAAGGGGGGAAAACCAAGATGGGTGGGGGGTGTGGTGGGGGAGGGAAATGGGTACCAAGACATGTGAAAGGGTATCAATGTACGTGAATTAATGCACCTTCTATCTGGCAAATATCATGTAACCCTTTTACTAATTACAATAAAAAATGCAAAAAAAATAAAAATGAAGATGTGTTTGAAAATTAATTACAGTCACTTTTAGAAAGATTTGCAAACAAACTTGCATTCATAAATTCAAAAAAATATCTAATTTTGTTAATAATCCAAAATAATATGGATATATGTCAAACCTTTTCATTCTGCATGTACCTACAATAATTTTTCTGGACTTTTAACTTTTCAAAAAAGTGTCTGTCAATTCTATTTACAGAACTTAAATAGCACTGCACATTTCCGGTGGTAGATTCTCTATGAGGATTTGTTGTGTGACTGAATAAAACAATGAAAAGAAGGCCTCATAAATGTAGCTTGAAATGGGTATCATTATAAAAAAATCACCTTTTCTGTACAGAAAATTAGGTACCTTTGTTTAGAAAATTATTCATACTTACTAATTTACCAAGATCTAACATTAGAAGCCTCTCTAATTTCTATTCATTTGAAATATAAATCGAGATGCCTATGACATTGTTATTTTATTGAAGAACCAAGCACATTACCCTCATTTTTAAGCTCATTTTGATTCTGATGGTAGCAATTCTGCATTCTAGAGTCCTTACTGAATTGAAGAGCAAATATATACATATGCTCTACGGTGCCAGGGGGCACAAATTCTGTCTTGATTTACTCATGTGCAATTCCTATTAACACTGAGAGGAATTCAGGGCAAAGTTTAGTTTATTTTTCGAGAAGGATCATGTTGTTACATATACCCAGTAACACATGAAGTCTTTTTGACTATAAAATCAATGATGTGCAGCCATACACATTTAGGGTCCTCATTTAGCTTTTCATTCACTAAGTGTCTCAATAGTCTGACTCATTCTCTATGGCAAATATCTTTAAAGGAAAGAGGTAAATTTCTGAAGAAACAGAGAGAAAATAAGCAAATTTCTGTAGCTGTTAAAGTATGAATGCGGAATTATGGGAAAATTATAAGATTTAAGTCATTTAATGAAACATGGATAAATGTAGCTTATATTCATTCAAATACATACTTTAAATATGTAAATATATACAAGCCAGCACCAGTGGCTCATTCCTGTAATCATAGCTACTTAAGAGGTTAAGATCTGAGGATCAAGGTTTGAAGTTAGCCCATGAGACTTGTATCTCTAATTAACTACCAAAAAAGCTGGAAGTGGAACTATTTCTCAGGTGGTATAGGACTATCCTTGAACAAAGCAATTCAGAGACAGTGCCCAGCCCTGATTCAAGCCCCAAGACCTGCCCCCACCCAGACATATAGGTCTTAAAATTATCCTGTCTGAGAACTGTTCTTCAGTCAGGTTGAATAAGTCTTGCCTACTTGTTCTGAATTTGGAGAAATAGAAGGAGGGGCACCAAAGTGTAGGTTTTTGTTTTTGTTTTTGTTTTTTTTGTTTTTTTGTTTTTTGCCAGTCCTGGGCTTGAGCTCAGGGCCTGAACACTGTCCTTGGACTTTCTCAAGGCTAGAGCTCTACCACTTGAGCCTCAGCACCACTTCTGGCTTTTTTCTATGTATATGGTACCGAGGAATCGAACCCGGGTCTTCATGCATGCTAGGCAAGCACTTTAACCACTAGGCCAAATTCCCGGCCCAAAAGTGTAGGTTTTGTGCTACTGTGAAGGGAAGGGGAGCCAGAATGCACGGGACATGGAATTTTTCCTTTCATTACAATGCCTCTGGGAAATCAGTCTTGTATTCTTCTGTAACTGAAGGTTGGAGGTAACAGCTTTAGACCAGTCCACACTCTTCAAATTTTCACCCAGAGCACAAAATCTATCTGGACAGGGTCATGAAAAGATTAACAAACTGCCTATATTTTTGACTATGAGATATGAGCACACTAAAGGAATATTTCCTGCAGCTGATGAACTAATTAATGGGTAGAAAGAGATTGCACTTTAAGTCATGTTGTGATTTGGGACCAGAAAAAAAATAAGGAATCTCCTATCACAAATCCCACCTCAACCATCTCAATGCTTATGAACATGGAAGAGCGATTTCAATCTATTGTTGTTGACCTCCACCCCAATTCATGCAATTAGATCAAGATTAGTCATACCATGTTCCTAGGAGGTAGAGTTTTGGGAAGATATGTTATGAGGACTCTACCTACATGGTCTGGTGAAAAGGAGGTGGAGGGTAAGGACTGAAGAAGCTTGGTTATTGCTACAGACATGTGAGAACATAGAAAAGGTGTTACCCATAAGGAGCAGGCCCTTCTGAGAAACTGAATTTGCAAACATCCTCCTGTAGAACTTCCCAACCTTAACTGACCAGTCTAAGACATTTTGTCATACAGCCTGCATAAACTAAGACACATGAAAGGATGTTGATTTCTTTCTTTCAAAATGACTGTTCTAAGCTCCTCCATTTATAAAAATATGTTTAAACATTACATAAGTTGATGTGAAATTATAAATGTTATTTGTGAACAATCACATTCTGTACTATAGCACTGATAAACATAAAAACTTTACTATGTCCAAATTTGAACCTCAGTGAAATTAAAACAAGGGATGTCCACACAAAACCTTTACCTAGAGCTAAGACAGAACTATTGATTTTTAATCAAGATTTCTAAATATAGATTGCTTATATATAAATAGTATATAATGTTGGTTGACATAGATATATGGAGCCTTGAAAATAAACATGTCAAATCTATACAGATGAGATAACTTCACATGATTTGGACATTAAATATTGAAACATAAACAACATTCAAAAGATAAATATGTTTATATTCCACCAGAAAAAGTATTAAAGGTACTGACAAGATATCCTCTCTGAACCATAGGAGTTTTAGGGTGTGGGACTGGAAGGATCTATAAAAATGAGCAATGAATCCTAAGCTATAATACACATCAAAGTTACATACTTGTTCCAAAACTAGTCATATTTTATAACATTCTATTACAATAGGACATTTATTCCCTTCAGGGAAATGAGTGGGATAATTTATACAGGAAACAATTGGCAGAGTAAAGCTAATCAGGACCAAAATCACAGAGCAGGCATCTTCAACTTCCACTGATACAGATGAGTAAATTTTAGAGTGAAAGGATGACTTGCAGAAATATAAAATGCACTGAAAATAATGAGAGAGAGGTGATTACTTGTGCCACAGTCTTAGAAAAGTGGCATATGCCACTTCATCTTGGACTCTGCAGTTTCTACTTCTCTGTGAGCCGCCTATAATCTGTGGTCTGTTGTGAAAGCAAAAGAAATTAGGATATATACACAACACCATTTGGAGTATTCTACATGTATTAGATCACTTTGTCCTTGCAACAGCTTTATGAAGGTAACACCAATGTGTTTCCTATCACAAATGTGTTCAAACACACATGAAGACTATAGCAAATTGCAGCAGGCAGGCCAACAGGCAGAGCATTGTAGAGTTGGCTCTGTCCAGTAGTCCATGTTGCAATCAGCACTCTCCATAGAACTTGGCCTGCCTAAGCACGGAAGATAGAACAAAAGAGGGCATTAATTCACATTGTAACTCAAGATACCAAACCATGGCAAATGTTCTGGTTTCTAAAGAGAAGGAAACTATGTTATGAAGCACTCCAAAGAACAATGCTGAATTATTTCATTTAAAAATATGATACTTGGAAAAGAAAATGTTGATGATGTCTATTATGTATTGTTTCCTCACAAATGAATTATGTTACACTTCTTTTTATGGCTGCTCTAACTAAAATGATATGAATATATCATAATCACATGTACCTTGAAAACAGTAGCTTTTTATCTCTTTTCAAAAATTACGAGAAATATTCAGTCATGAATGAAAATTTAGGATGAGTGGATTCATAAATACATTGCCTGAAAAGTGATTGTAAATTAATGAGTTAAAAATGGATGGAGATCTCTAGATGATGCATGCAATGTTCTGTATTTGAATTAAAATTATACATCAATAATGTATAGGATGGGTTTCCTATACAGGAATTTATGCTTGACTAAATGTTAAGTGACTTACAGATCAATATTTTCAGAACTGCTAATATAATTTCAGAGAGTGCTATAAAAGACAATGTACAGAAAGGAGGAGCTAATAGATTTCATAGTCATGAACACCAGCTTGTGTTCCATTTTAGCAACAAACAATAAACCAGGAGGACAAACTAGATGGTAAACATTTTGATATTTAATGAATGGACTCTGAAATTTATTAAAACAGGTTTTGTGTCTGTGTATGTATGTGTGTGTGTGTGTGTGTGTGTGTGTGTGTGTGTGTGTGATAGACTGACATAATGAGAACAGAATAGATTGAATTCTTTTGAAAAACAAAATTATGCGCTAATATTGTGAGGTTTAGTCTGTTACATTGAAACAAAAAAGGAAGACTTACAACATCAAGGAAACCAAAGACATGAAGAGGCAGACAGAAATGGAGGCTACCTGAGGGAGGATACTTTTTAATGATGATATACCTAGCTCTTCAGGAGGCTAATCTAGAGTATAAAGATTTAAAGCAAGCCTAGGTAGGAAAGTCTATGGTACTCTATTTCTAAAATAACAACAAGTCACCTGGAACGGGAATGTGTCTCAGTGGTAAATCACAAGCTAAACAAGTATGAACTAATTTTACAGGCAAAAATAATTACCAATTAGGTGAAGTAGTAAAATACCATATTTTGTTGGCTTCACCACATTTTTACGTAAAGACAATATGTGGTGATATTACTTAGAAAGGTATTTAACTTAAGCTCCATTTTATTCACAACACAATTTCATGTAAAGAAACCTTAGAAATAGTCTAATAAAGGCTTTTTCTTTTTCTTTTTATTTATTTTTTTATTTTTTGCCAGTCCTGGGCTTGAGCTCAGGGCCCGAGCACTGTCCTTGGACTTTTTCAAGTGTAGAGCTCTACCACTTGAGCTTCAGCACCATTTCCGGCTTTTTTCTATGTATGTGGTACCAAGGAAGCAGGGTCTTCATGCATGCTAGGCAAGCACTCTACCACTAGGCCAAACTCCCGGCCCTCAAGGCTTTTTCTTTTTCTTTTTTCATATATTTTTATTGTAATTAATAGAAAGGTTACATTATATTCACTAGATAGAAGGTGCATTACTTCACATTGATACCCTTTCTCATGTCTTGGCCCCCATTTTCCTCCCCCCCTTCCCACCCACTCATCTTGATTTCCCCCCTTTCCGATCCAATTTCAAATAACCAATTAAGCATATACGAAATATATCAGATAACAAGGTGAAATATCGTAACAATATGAGATAACCAAGGGACAGCAAAAGAGATGAGAGATAACATAGTACATTAAGGACAACAATCACTCATTATATGGCTTTTGTTTCTATATCCTGGAAGTCCTTACATTTAGTGTCATACCATATGGTCTTATGTATCTAGATTTTGTTCTATTGTAAATCACTGGTAGGAGAGCCTAAGGTTTCTACTGATTATGATAAATGAAGGAAACCAATGAGCCTATGTTCTTTGAGTCTGGCTTACTTCATTTAACATGATTTTTTCTAAGTCTTTCCATTTCTTTACAAATGGCACGATGTCGTTCTTTCTGACAGCAGCATAGAATTCCATTGTGTATAAATAACACATCTTGTTGATCCACTCATCAACTGAGGGGCATCTGGGTTGGTTCCATATATTTGCTATGGTAACTAGTGCTGCAATGAACATGTTTGTGCTAGTGGATTTAGTATGTCCTTGTTTCTGGACAATTGGGTAAATGCCTAGTAGTGGAATTGCTGGGTCATAGGGGAGCTCTATGTTTAGTCTTTTGAGGAACTGTCATACTGCTTTCCATAGTGGTTGAATAAGTTTGCACTTCCACCAATAGTGTAGTAGTGATCCCTCCTGGCTACATCCCCTCCAGCATCTGTTGTTACTAGATTTCTTGATCCTGGCCATTCTAACTGGAGTGAGGTGGACTCTTAGAGTTATTTTGAGTTGCATTTCTTTTATGGCCAGAGATGTCGAGCATTTCTTCATGTGGCGAAAGTCCATTCGTATTTCTTCTTCAGAGAAGACTCTCTTTAAGTCTTTGGCCCATCTTTTAGTGGAATGGTTGTTTCTTTGGTGATTAGTTTTGGAGTGATTCAATTTTTTGAGCTGTTGATATATTTTAGAAATGAGGCCTTTGTCCTTTGTATGGTTAGTGAAGATCTTCTCCCACTCTGTAGGCTTTCTAGTTAGCTTGCTAGCTATGTCCTTTGCCATACAGAAGCTCTGCAGTTTAATGAATTCCCACTTATTCAGCCTTTCTCTGATTTGTTGTGTTTCTTGTTTAATCAAGGTGTTTTCTTAAAAGAATTCTGTGTTTAGCAGAGGACTTCTTCAGTTCTTCCCTATTTCACACAGCATTCATCATTGCTCATCAGTTTAAGTTGCTTGGTGTACCCACATCTTAGCTACCTATCTGCACTTCCTCTAAGGAATGATACATCCAATATGTGCCAGGTTTAACCAATAACTAATCTGAGCCTGCTTCCAAGTATGGGCGCCTTGCACTATTAGAATGCTGAGTTTCAGTGGTACATATTTCTATTTTATCTTTATGATCATGAACATGCCCTCTTTTTAGCTCCTGCTGTGCACTTTTGGAGGGTCTTCCATATGGTTGCTGCTAAGTATTCTGGCATTTTCCCAATTGTTACAATTGGGTCAGTGGGGGGGATGCAGTAGGAGCAATAAAACAAGGGTGAATGCAGCAGGGAGGAGTACAATTCCTGCACACATAACCGATTATTGCCTCTCATGCACTCAAGCACAGATCTCTGCCATTCATTACAACAGGCTGCCAGGGAAAACTGCCTTTTTTTTCCCCTTCGATAGAGCTCACTCCAAGAAAGGCAAGGCTTGCATGCAGAGACTGTCTCTCTTGTTACATTTTCCCCTAATGTTTTCTGGCTTTACCTGCCCATCATGTCAAAAAACAACAACAACAACAAAAAAAAAAAACAAAAAAACTCAAGAAGAGACATTATTTACCAGTATATTATTGAAAAACTATATTCTGAGAAAGTTTTGTTCAACAAGCTCTTTACTAGCCTATACCAGCAGCAGCAGCACCACCACCACCAAGAACCTCCAGGGAATTAGACTTTGATACCTCATAAAGAGAACCAAATCGTGGAATGCAAGTCTGAGACATGATCTTGCACACGATCCATAAATCCCAAAGTGAATGGTAATGTTAACATTATTGTAGTGTCTTCTACATCGGAAGTTAAATCTAAGTACGTATTATTAGTATTATTTAGTACTGGGTCTGACACATAAGTGCTCCCTATCACTAAATAAGCTACAACCTCCCCTCTCCCCCAAATGTCTATTATTATAGTTCTACGGAAGGCAATCTAGCCAAACAATAAACTGGGGGAAATGTACTTGCAAGGGAAAATTAAGATTCCAAATAGTGAAATGATATATGAGTCAGAATTACGTATATACAAACACGGGAACATAAGATTGCATTCTTCCAGTCATTTTACCCATTCCAGGATTTCTTAAACAATTCATTATGCTTTCCCTTTAATATGTGATATATATATACATATATTAAAAAAACAAATACCAATACACAGTTGTGTAACCTTCTCATGGGCCCAGGGTAGGGCCATGAATCTTCTCTGGAGAATGGCAAGAAATCAAGAATCAGAGCCAGAGACATTTAAATGGGCAGGTAGACAAATGAGTGATGGGATTTTATACACAGTTTCAACCAAGACCATTAAAGAAAATGTGCTGCAATGACAAACTTCCCTGTCTGCTGTCCTCACCCAGCAAAATCTGGACTCCCAGACCCCCGGGGGGGGGGGAGAACACCCCAGGTTGTGGGGACACAGAGAGATGGCCAAGCCAAGGTCAGTGCAGTACGGGGCATGGACCCTTAAAGGTCACCGCGGTGCCTTAACCCTGGCATTTCCACGCGATCTTGAGTGTACTGGCGTGAGAAAGCATCCTGGCGGCCGGCAAGCAGCCGTCAATCAACTCCAGAGTGGGCTCAGGCAGTCCGCGAAGGACACACAGCCTCCCCCTCTCCCCCTCCCACAAAACACACACCCGGGTGGACCACGGGGAGTCCTTATTTCTCGTTTTTCACATGGCCCAAAGCCTTCACTCAATTCAAGGCCATCTCGAGGTCTGGCATCAGCCCAGAATCGAGCGGAGAAGCCCGGGTGTCCGCGACGACCCCCGCTCTGTCCAGCCTGGGGTCCACCTTTTACCGCGGCGCCCAGTGGGAGGGGAAGGACGGGCAACCGTAGAAGTGAGGGCAGCGGCGGCGGCTTCAGGAAGCGCCGTGCGCAGGCGCGCGCGCCGCATTGCGCAGGCGCCTCCCAGAAGTGACTTCTCAAAAAAAAAAAAGTGTCTCTTAGTTTCTGGATCACCTGAGCTCTGGCGCAGGCGACAGGGCGGCTGTGGTTCTCAACTCCCTCCGTCCTCCCCGGGGTCCCGCTGGGTGACGGCGTATCCCCCTCCTCGTCGGACCTCCGCTCCGCCCGCCCCAGCTTCCCCACGAGCTGCTGGTCTTTTCCCTTGGGTTGGTTCCCAGTCTCGGGCCGAGCCGGGGCCCTCCGGGCGCGGTCCCTTGACCATGGCTTCCCTCTTCAAGAAGAAGACGGTGGATGGTGAGTTCCCGGCCGACGGTGCCCGAGCTCAGCCTTCATTCCTCCCCCTTCCCGTGTCCCCCCTTTTCCCCACGCGGGGTGTGAGTGTGGGGGGCGGGAGAGGGCCGCGGCTGCGGTGCGGAGGCGGGGGGGGGGAGGGAGAGCGGGAGGCGGGGCCAGGTGAGTGTCCCCACAGGTGACCGCGGCTCCGCGTCCCCGCCCCACGCAGCCTCACCCGGGCCGCGTCCCCACTCGCCCTCCCCTCCCCTTCCCCCCGTGTACGACTCGGATCCCAGGCGTGTGTGTGGACGAGGCCCTAGGGTGTCCTTCAGACTGGGGGGGGGGCTGGCTGGCTGGTCGGTTGGGATGGCGGCGGGTCACCGCACCCGGAGACCTGTGTGTGTCTGGGGGAGGGGGGTGTGGAGGAGGGGGGGCGTAGCCACTGCCGAACTCAACTTGAGAACTCTTCTCCCTCGTGACTGTCACTGGGTAGGGGCCGTGATCTGTGTCACTGACAGGGATGGAGGTTTACCTTTTGAAGACCTAGAGGTTGCAGACATCACAACCCCCCCCCCCCCATGTCATCTGGTGAGAGAGAAAGTGAAATGTACTGGAATGTGGAAGTTCCGAGGTACTGCTGTGCAATGTGGGTACATGGTCAGACCCGAGTGGTTGCCAGGTATTACATCCACTCAAGTCATTTAAAAGCCACTACATGTTGAGTTCTGGGTTCAATCCAAGAATCCCTTCTCTGCCAAGGGTCTAACCCTTGGCTAGACAGTGATGGGTACAGACACTACTGGGCCCTGATTTAGGGGATAACTCTTTTTTTTCCCCCCACTCCTTTGTGTGGACTATGCCCATGCCAGCAAAATTATTTAGGGTAAGATAACAAAGACATCACATTGTACCCAGCCCCTCTGCCCTTCATCTCCAACACACAGTGCTATTTTACCCCTAACTGATCACAAAACGTAATTTTTTTTTGCTTCTTTACAGTAATTTTAAAAATTGTTTTCAGTTTTTTTGACCTTTTATTAATTGAGACATTCCATATACAATACTTAGAATGGCTACTTAGTATGTGATATGGTTATGTGACATGGATTTTATACATGTTAGTCTTGACAGTGCCGTTTAGTCACTTTTTTCCCCCCTATGCTTTCTGTACCAGTATAGTGATACCTAGTTATTGGTTATTGCTCCAGAGGGAAGAAAAGATTTATTTTCTTAGTGCTTGTGTTTTGTGTAGTGAAGGTTAAAACAAGAACAGCAACAACAAATTCACTTGTATGTGGCATCTAAAAAAGTCAAACCTATAGTGGCTCTGAGCCAAAGACTGACAGACAGGCATAAGAGGAAAAAAACACATTTCAAAGGACACAAAATCTAGTTAGACAGAGGAATGGTTTTCTAAGATCACTCCACAAAAATGTTCTTTCTTAATTAGCTTTACACAATGACTTTACTGAACAGAAGAAAAGCTATTTGATGTTGAAATTTCTAACTATTAACACTAACACCCAAACATTCTGATTTTAATTGTTTAGGAACTACCAACGAACTCTTTTTAAACATAAATCTCAGTCCCGTGCTTCTGGTGCTTTTGGCAGTCTGGTGACTGTTATATTGAAGCATAAAGGAAAATAGACAATGATGCTGGGTGATGAGAATGCTGAACGTTTTTTGAAGTTTAAACCTAATACGACACAATGTTTTTATTAGACTTTTTTGGGGTGGTGGGGGTTGAATTCTAAAGGATTTTTGCCAGGGATGTTGCCACTAATTAAAGACTCATGTGAAATTTCTGTTATAAATTGGTCCACTATACTCATTGACAACTGCCAAGCTGTATACTTGGTGTTTCCTTAAATTGCCATATCAATTCAAATAATTTACTCATTTCTTCATTCTAGAGCTTTATTTTCATTATATTAATAGAGCCTTGCTGAAGTTTTTATGCCTTGTTTTATGAAAAGGAAGCTTTTGTTTTGTTTACAAAGTGACAGCACTGTTACTAGCAGTAATGAGGCTATATATTATGAAATGGAATGTAGTTTTGTTTATATGTTTCCTATCTTTGAGCACTTTGATTATTGATCATAAGATATTTTACTGCATGCTGACTTTTCTTTTGTAGGAACTAACAGTAAGGAAATTCTGATATGTAAGGGATGTAGCTGCTTATGGATCTGGGGAATAATTGAATCTTTTTGTCACTGGATTGGCTGGAAGAGTTATATGCTATATCATTAAAGACTACTACATATGTAAATTAAAAAGGGAGATGATATTATAATACTTATTATTCAGAGTTATGTTTAATTCATTTTAGACACAAAGATGATCCAAGACTCCTTACTGTGTATACTTTGTTACAGAAATTAATGAGAGGTGTATCTCAATGCCATTGAAGAGAAGGATATCTTTTGTAATTTGAAATTAAAATTGAATACATGATTTTCCTATTACTGATATGTCAGGCTGTATGTGTTTGTGTGTGGCATATCATTTATATACAGTGTTTTTTCTTCCTAATATGCAAATAGTGACCTATTTATAGAGGTTAATTATGAACCTGTAAATCAGCATATCGTTAGGACTTGTCATAAATGGGCACCTCTCCAGGCTTTGAAACAGGGAAGTTCAGGGGTTGGGTGTGAACTGCCAAGCTTGGCTGATGCAGGCACTTGGGATTGCAGATGTGTCAATCCACGCCTGGGTAAAAGTGAAGACTTCAAACACTGTATAATTTTTTATGGATAGCTTCAGTAAGACAAATCTTCTAGTACTGTGCAAAGAATGTCGAATCATTTCTAATTAAGCCTATCAGTTAAGCAGTCCTATTGTCCCCATTTTATAGATGAGGAAACAAAGGAAGGGATTAAGCAAGTTACCCAAGATCACAAAATCCGAAGAGAAGAGTGAGGACCTCATGATTTTAACTGTTATTTATCATTTTTATTATTTTCTAACTCAATTTGGTGTGATAATCTTTATAAATTCATGGAACTCTCAACACATTGTTTGCCATGTGCCTATAAACTGGGTTCTTCAGCTCAAGGTTAGTACTTTTACCACTTGAACCACAAAGTCTCACAGACTTTACTGCTCAGGCCAGCTTTGAATCATGATCCTCAGATCTCAGCCTCCTGAAGTAGCTAGTATTACAGGCATGAGTCACTAGCCCCAGGGAAAAATTCTCCTTTCTTGCTCCTTTTCATTATGTGGTACCAAGGAATTGAATCCCGGGCTTCATGCATGCTAAGCAAGCTCTTGAGCTCTAGGGCACACTCCTGGCCCCTTTTCATTAGTTTTCAGGTCTTTTTGGTTTTTTTTAATCTCTTGATTTTAAAGCAGAATATAGGGTGTTGGGAGAAGTTTCATCTTGAAATCATTGTTTTAACTGTATATGATCTCGCTAAATGGTCTAGTATCTAGCCTTCAGTCATAATTGAAGTGCTACTGATCTTACATTTGTATCTCTATTGGTATTTTAGGTAGTGTTATATATCCTGTATATCCAAAGCATCTCAAGTTTGAGGTAAAAAACAAATACAGTATCTTTTAAAAAAGTATTTATTTCCCAGGTTTGATTCTTCAAGTGTTGCTGGTACTTGAATTTTTCCCACTATCTTCAATTAGTTGCTAAGACAATGATTACTGAATCCTATCTTTTGTTGTCTCTTAAATATTTGTGACATATGATTGTATGTGTACTTTCAACTCTATGCTCTAATTTATATCTTACTTCACATGCACTTTGTTCCATTACTTAGTTTTCTTTTCCTGCACTTCCAAAACTTTAAATCCTTCTTTTACACATAGTGCCATCAACATAATCTGAAATGAAATATAATTCTGGGGCTGGCTCCTTAATGTAAGCTCTTATTGAGTCTCTTGTCCCAACAAGATTACTTAGGAGCTCTTTAATCTCTTTAATCATGTATGTCTCTCTTAATTTGATTGTTGCCTTTTTCTCTAGCCATGTCTGGACATTTTACTGTTCTGCAATAGTGTTCCACTATTCACAAGTATACTTTGTGACATACCTTTTTTAATCCTGACATATTTGCTTATAATGACTTATCACTAGAATTCACTTTTTTTTTCCTTTCCTCTAGCTAACGTGAACTTCATAGTACTTTTGCCATCTCAAGAAAATATTTCATGCCAACTAAATTGTATTAAGCATTTCTGTTGTTTTGGAAACTTGTAAATATTCAAAAGTTAGCTTATGTGTATTCTACTCACTCCTACATTCTATATTGATTTCAGAGACTCTTCAATCCATATGAAATATCTATGGTAGTTACTAATTTGGAGACCACAATGGTAAAGTAATAGGCTATATCTTTTGAAGACCAAAGCCTAAACTGGCATGTATTTCATTCATGAAAAGAGCCTGCACAATCTAGAGGCACTTAATGCCTCCCAGTGGAGCAGGCCTGGGGTCCTTCTGCAAGTGTTAATCTAGGCATGGAGCATGGGGAGGTGATGGTTGACAAGACCACCAGATCCTCTTTTTTAACTCACTGAATAAAGTAGTGACATCATCCATCCATATTTGATAGTATTGCAATTTTGAAAGCTTTCTTGTGTTTGTTGTTTTGTTTTCTGGTGTGTCACAACTCATGACTAAGGATAAGACAGTAACAGAGACTGGACCCTGGAACTGAGGTTTGGGGTCCCAGGGGTTCGACAGCCTTTTGTCACCTTCAGATATCAAGGTTTCACTCATCAAAGGTTTTGTTTTTTTGGTTTTTGGTTTTTGGTTTTTTTTTAGTCATGGGACTTGACCTCTGGGCATGGGTGTTGTGCCTGACCTCTTCAGGCTACCACCCTACTCCATGAGCCACAGCGCCACTTCCTGTCTTCTAGTGGTTAATTGGAGATAAGAGTCTCAGGGATTTTTGTGCCCCGGCTGGCTTTGAACCTTGATCTTCAGATCTCAGGCTCCTTAGTAGCTAGGATTACAGGTGTGAGACACTGCACCTGGCTTCATTGAGGTTTTTATTGTGTTTTGTGTAGGGAAGTATGTGCAGAGAGTGAGATGTAAGCATCAACATATGATAATATTTTGTGTACAAGTGCTAGATGACCCCTTGGGAACTAGAGCTAAACAATAAGCAGTTTACAGTTTGCACAAACCTACCCCCAGGCTTTCTGTTGGTTTAGGGTTGCATTAGCCCCCATCAAGAATAGAAACCTGAATTCCAGATTCACATTGAGAACTGACTGGCCTTTCCAGGAAACTGTCAGTGTTCTTCGAACTTTTACTGGGAGCACTGCCTTCCAGACTCCCAATCCTTCTGGATCTCACACCTGGTGCTCACAGTGGTGCTGTCTCAATCTTCTCTCACTTGGGACACATCTCCAACCTAACTTTTTACAAGTTATTTTGGAAATGGAGTCTCTAGGACTTTCTTCCCAGGCTGATTTCAAATCCAAATTCCCTGAATCTCAGCCTTCTGTGTAGCTAGGGATACAGATGTGCTCAATCAGATATTGTTTTCTTATTATACATATTCTTTGCTTTAGAACCCCTTGTTGTCTTGGAAAGAAAATAGATCCATTAAAAAGTAAATGATATAGAATATAAACTTGGTCTTGAAACTCTTCGAATGTTTTGTGTTATTTTTTTCTTCATTATCCGAACCAAATAATTAAATAAGGATTTAACATAGGGATTGCATAAGAAAAATTAAACTGTAATTTGTGGGTTTTATTGCTATTCCTATTGTTTATGTGAAAAGCTGTTTTACTGTCATTTCCTACTTACCATAATATGTTTTAAAGTGTTATGATTATGTTTTAGTATCTAACATTACATGCTCAGAGTTTATGGCTTAGAACTGTTTAAATATTAATAGGTCTATTAACAACTATGAGGCTGTGGCATACGCAGTAGTTAATTTTCTTTATTTTTCCTCCTTTGTTATACAGGACAGTTAATGTACACATAATAACATACAATTAA
Organism: Megascapheus bottae; assembly: GCF_031878675.1. NCBI lineage: Eukaryota > Metazoa > Chordata > Mammalia > Rodentia > Geomyidae > Megascapheus > Megascapheus bottae. The sequence continues at coordinate 79,176,313 of NC_143509.1, read as the reverse complement.
AATAAATTGAAATGTTTTTGATTAATTCTGTTTTCGATTTTGCCATTGTTTATATTTTTAATAAACATGGGTTCCTTTAGTCTAGACTGATTCTTAGATAACACTTGGGTGTCCCAAAATGCATTTTAATTATGAAACTAATTATACAGAGTTGGAGCAGCCACTGTGCTCAGCCTCATGGATTGTCTCACTGCAGCTGCCATTCATATGTCCTAGCTTGCCACATATACATCTTTCTGACTACATGTTCCTAAGCAAATTTTGCAAGGTTGAAAATTTACTAGGACAACTCTCAGAACTCAGGATAGTGCTTTCCCCCACTTTAATTGTGGATTGTAAAAAATATCACACAGGACAGTGAATGGAAGAGATATTTTGGTAGAAGCGGGGGGCATAGTTTCCATGCCCTGTGTGAGTGTACGTTGTTCCCAGCATATGAATGTAGTCAACAGTTAGGAAACTCTGCATTTCTTTCCTGAGTTTTTATAACCCAATCTTTAGAATCCCTCACATCTTAAGTTTGATCATTTTGTTGTCCACCTCCATCCTTGAGCATGAGTGTAGTAACAGAGTAGTTGTTACAATTCTTTCTCTTTATTTTCCTTTTCTTTTTTTTGGGGGGTGGGGAGGGACTTGAACTCTGAGCTGGGCTCTGTCCCTGAGCTCTTTACCTCAAAACTAGCGCTCCACCACTTGAGTCACAGCGCCACTTCCAGTTTTCTGGTGGTTAATTAGAGCCAGGGATGGCTCTGAACTTCGATCCTTAGATTTCACCTTCATAAGTAGCTAAGATTACAGGCATGAGCCACTGGACCCTGCTCCTTCTAGCTTTTTGCCGATTATCTAGAGGTGAGAATCTCACAGACGGGCTGCTCAGGTAGGCTCCGAGCCTTGATTTTCAGATTTTAGCCTCCTGAGTGGCAAGGACTATATGCATAAGTCTTTAACATCTGGCTATAAATTTATTTTTACATGATACATAAAACATAAAAGTTACAGGTAATTAATAATTGAAATATGTAACTCAAGTGTGCAGATACAAGGGGAAGAGGGGGAGAACTATGAAAGGGTGATGTGATACTCACAACCTCTTTGTACAGCCATTTAATTAAACTACATAGAATAATGGAATGCTGTGTCACACATTGATATATGTATTCATTGTGTAGTGTTTAAATGAGGTTAAATTTGCCTAACTTCTCAAAATATATTTCATTTCTTTGTGGTGAAAATTTTTGGAATCCTTTTTTTAAAAAATATGTATGTACAATCATCTTACTGTGGGAAAGTATACCTGAATTTTTTTGCTACTATATAAGATAGAGCACATGATAGGGCCTTTCTGCTTCTCTCCTTCCTATACTCCTCAGCTCTGGTAAATATCATATTTCTTTCAATTGCTATGAAAACTTTTTTAAATTCTACATACAAGTAATATCATGCAATACTTGTCTTTCTGTCTCTGGCTTATTTCACTTATTGACCTCTGGTTCCATCTGTGTAGTCGTAAATGACAGGATTTTATTCTTTTATATAGCTGAACAGCATTCCATTATGAATATGCATTTTCTTTACCCATCAGTTGATAGAGATTGTTTCCTGATTACAGTGATTAGTTTACAATGAACATGGTCATGCACATATCTCTTTGATATACTGGTTTCATGTCTTACTTTCTCAGCACTCAATTTCGTTATATATAAAGTAATAGAATATTCAATTCCATAATATTCCATATAGTTTATATCTAAAGCACTTAAAATCTAACCAATAAGAAACTAATGGCAAAAAATTGAAATTTAAATATTTATAGTCTTTTTAACATATCACTATTTAGTAATAACTAATGTCCACTATAATCTAGCAAGCCTCGAGCAATTAAATTTTCAAAAAGGACTAAAGATTTCAAGTGAATCATACACAATTAAGATATATTAAGAATAAGTTGAGGGCCGAGAGAGTGGCCTAGTGATAACATAGCCTACGGGTAGCATGCTCACCTAGCATGCACCAAGCCCTGGGTTCAATTCCCCAGAACCACATACACAGAAAATGCTGGAAGTGGCACTGTGGCTCAAGTGGCAGAATGCTAGCCTTGAGCATAAGGTGTCCAAGGACAGAACCCAGGCCCTGAGTTCAAGTCCCAGAACTGGCATACACAAAAAAAGAAATTGACAGAACAGATCAAAGCACTCTGTACATTATTACTTTTTAAAACAATTTTCTGAAAGGAAACATTAAGTTCAAAGTGTCACTTAACTTTTCCAAAATAAAAATTGTATAGTGGCAGAGTGTAATGAAATCTACATCTGCATCATTTAGGAGGTCTGTTATTTTATTCTGCCATGATTTACTACAGCAGGCCATAGAGACAGGCGGGGGGAGGGAGAGAGACAGAGAAAGAGATTTGATCAAATATGTAGCTTGTGATTCTCTCTGAAATTCATACGCTACTGGAGTAGAAGATGTGTGTATATGTTTGTGTGTGCTATAAGTACTATATAAAAGTATACTAATTAATTCACTAAAGGAATATTGTGATATAATGTAAACTTGTGTTTAAAAATTTGACTATAACATTTGACTATATACTCCATATTTTAGTATTTGACCAATTTTTAGAATATCCAAAGGAAAAATACTCAATATAAAGTAAATCAGTAATTTCATTTTTATTGTAGTTTCTTAGTCTAGTATTTTATATGGCATTAAAGAAAATGTTGCTGCCATACATTTAGATTTCTTTGTTCTTTTAGATGTAATAAAGGAACAGAATCGAGAATTACGAGGTACACAGAGGGCTATAGTCAGAGACCGAGCAGCTTTAGAGAAACAAGAAAAACAGCTGGTAAGTAGAACATTAAATTTCATTTTAACTTTTCTAATAAATTTGAATGTTAGAATAATTAGCTAACTAGGAAAAAGGAACATGACAGGTGGTAAGTGACTTACTTGACTAGAAATGGTGTTTAATGCTTTCCTGCATTTCTTCTTACCTTTTGTGTTATCCACTGCCTTTCTCTAGAATTCTGTGTATTCTACAAGACAGACTCAAGTTATTCCTGAGATTTACAAAGTTTTGAATGTCTAGGAAGAAATAATTTTCAAACAACCATTCTCATCTCTTGATTGGCCACAAAAATAAAATGATTATGGAAAACAAAAGAGGGTTATAAAAAAATTACATTAACTCCTAAGTGACTTGTTTTGATATTCTAAAGAGATTGACTGTGACAGATACTATTATTTTGATAGGCCTACCTAGTTTATCTTTATATTCTTTTATGCAATATATTTAACTTTGTCATACAACACATAGCAAATTTGCTGTATATTTACTTTGGTTCTGACTCTTAGGTTCTAATAGATAATCTGTATTATGAATGAGTAAAGCTTTGCATCTTCTATTCCAATCTTGAGATCTGTTTTATAGTATTTTTCCTAGTACTAGCTTGAACCATAAAGTATTAGCTAGAAGTTGTATGCATAGACATTCTTGTCTTTTTGTTAATTATACCCTTATCTTAATATTTGTTATTGTGAATGGGTGTACAGAAGGGTTTCCATTACATACCTTTCTCTTTGAACAGTGTCAGCACTTCCTTTACTTTCTACCACATTTTTCCTCCCATCCCTCCACAAGGTCTATAGTTGATTTTTAACCTAATGTCTAGTGAATATCACTACTAGATTTGTTCACTCTGCCTCACTATTTCTGTGCTCCCCATTAAACTTTCCCCAAACAGATAAGCTTACACAGAAAACAACAGGCACGGGGCCGGGAGTTTGGCCTAGTGGTTAAAGTGCTTGCCCAGCATGCATGAAGACCCGGGTTCGATTCCTCGGTACCACATACATAGATAAAAGCCAGAAGTGGTGCCGAGGCTCAAGTGGTAGAGCTCTAGCCTTGAGAAAGTCCAATGACAGTGCTCAGGCCCTGAGCTCAAGCCCAGGACTGGCAAAAAAAAAAAAAAAAAAAAAAAAAAAGAAAACAACAGGCACAGAAAATATAAATATTAACAAACGAACAGCAACAACAAAGAAAGAAAAGCCAAGAAAGAAAACCCTCTTTTCTCCATTCGATCCTGTGCACATTGCTATTGAGCCTTTGTGATCCTCTCCTAAGAATGTCCTCCTTTGGTCTCACTGTGTGAATGTCTGGAGTCCTGTATAATTTATCATGTCAAAGTTTTTTTTGTGTGTTTTTTCCCATCCAGTGTGTTTACTTGTAGATTTATGGGCACATGATAGTAACAAGTGAGGGAAACTATGCAACCTATGTTTCTTTGGTCTGACCTACTTTGTTTAATATAATTTTCCCCAAAGTCTTTCTATTTCCTTAAGAATAGTAAAATAATGGGGCCAGGAGTTTGGCCTAGTGGTTAAAGTGCTTGCCTAGCATGCATGAAGACCCGGGTTCAATTCCTCGGTACCACATACATAGAAAAAAAGCCGAAGTGGTGCTGAGGCTCAAGTGGTAGAGCTCTAGCCTTGAGAAAGTCCAAGGACAGTGCTCAGGCCCTGAGCTCAAGCCCAGGACTGGCAAAAAAAAAAAAAAAAAAGAATAGTAAAATAGATTTTTTTTTCTGATAGAAGCATAGACTTCTATTATGTATATCATATACCACATTTTCTTGATCCATTCATCCACTGAGGGCCATATGGGTTGATTCTAAATCTTGGCCATAGTAAATAATGCTGCAGTGAACATGGTTGTACTGTAAGCCAGTAAAATTGGTTTCTTGAAATAGTGTCCAGTTAGGTTTGCCATTTTGTCTACACAGGCACTTTGATTTTGAATTGAGGTCCATTTAATTTAATATAATTACCATATTATTTGCTTTAAATATGCCACCTCTCTATTTTCGTTGTTTCGCTGTTTCTGTCTGTATTTTGTTTTTAGTATTTTCTTCTGGGTTCTATGTTCGTCTTTCTTTTTAGACATACTTTGTATTCAGGGGTGAGTGTACCAGTTCTTGACTTTCCATAAATATATAATCATCAGCTTCAATTACTCGTTCTCTCTATGGCTTTATGGAAGCATATTTCCTCTCAGGGAAACAGGGCATGATGTTCCTGTTCTTCTGAAATGATCATTGAAGACTACCTCAGTTGTATTTTTATTTGTGTATGTGAGTGTGCATACACATGTGCATGTACTAGTTCTGAGCCTTGCTTGAACTCAGGGCCCTGTGCTCTCACTTGATGTTCTTGCTCATGGAGTGCCAACTCTACTACTGGCAGAATGCCTCCAGTGTATGAGAACTTCCTTCCCACATTACTCACTTCTTTTTGCTTCCCCTCTTAGGAATTAGAAATTAAGAAGATGGCCAAGATTGGTAATAAAGAAGCTTGCAGGGTTCTAGCCAAACAGCTTGTACATCTACGGAAACAGAAAACTAGAACTTTTGCTGTAAGTTCCAAAGTGACGTCTATGTCCACACAAACGAAAGTAATGAATTCCCAGATGAAAATGGCTGGAGCCATGTCTACCACAGCCAAGGTATGCTAAGTCCTTTGCATCTCCACATTTTTAAGTTTATTAAAGTGACTTAAGTATTAGTATTTTAAAAAGGGAAAAGATTTACGTGAATTGATATGATTTATATGAAGAAGCTAGTACTATTATTTAAATCTGATATTAAAACACCTACTGGCATATATGTGGCTCAGAACCTTAACTGTTAGTAAACTGAGTAATAATACTGGGTAGCTCAGATAATTACTTATGAATTCTCTATTGATACATGTTAACATAAGGTAAGGACACTTCCATTTTCCTGAGGTTACATGTGGATTCTAAGTTTATAACATGGATTTAAAACAGTATGTTTTTCCCATAAATGGAGAGAAGATTTTGGATGTAAGCTATTACATATGACTATTGATGAATAAGAATTTCTTTTTTATTTATCCTCATAGATGTTTAAAAGGATATCTGAACATTAGCATACTATTTGTTCCGTGGCATTTTTTTAGGAATTTGTATTTAACTTACTGCCTTTGTTTATATAATCAGTGTTCTTAGCATACATTTGAACCTTTCAATCATTTAATAAATAGCAAGTTCTTTGTGTTCATGTACTATGAGTAAATCAAATGAAGTTTAAGACAAAAACTCTGCTTTTGCAGATTTTGCATTTCATTTGGGGAAGGGCAAAAGATTTTTTTTTTAAAGTAACAGTTCTACATCAGCATATTGCTATGCTTTTTTGTTAAGCTGTTTGTATCTTTGGATAGAGTGATATAAAAGACTGCAGAAAATCCAACCAGGTGTCAGATGTAGGGAAACGAAAGTGAATCGGAAGTACTAAAAGAGTAAATGGGTTGGACTCATTGGCTCATGCCTATAACCCTAGCTATTCAGGAGACTAAGATCATAGGATCCCAGTTCAAAGCCAGCCCAGGCATAAAAAGTCTGTGAGACTCTTATCTCCAATAAACTGCCAGAAAACAGGAAGTAGCACTGTGGCTCAAGCAGTAGAGCAGGCCCAGAGTTCAAGCCCCATGACCAACCAAAACAAAACAAAAAAAAGTAAATGGTACAGAGAAAAGTATCTTCAAAGTCCATTTTATTGGCTTGTGCCTGTAATCTGGCACTAGAGAGGTAAAAATGGTATTCGTGGTTGATTCATTATTCATAATAGTACTGTGCTGTGAAGTTAGGATCCACAGATTAGCAAATACTGAAGATTGCTTCTATGACATTGGTTCTGCTCCTGTGAGGCTTTTGTTCATCTCGTCAACAAATCTCAACTGTGTGCATGTATGTGTGTGTCCATGTGTCCATCCGAGGGCTTGAACTCAGGGCCCTACCATTGATCATTTTTGGTCGATGCTAGCATTCTTGCACTTGAGCCATAGCTTACTTTTAGCTTTTTTTGGTAGCTAATTTGAGACAAGTCTCAGACTTTCCTGTCCAAGCTGGCTTTCATCCACAATCCTCAGATCTCAGTCTCCTGAGCAGCTAGGATTACATGAGCCACTGGTGTCCACCTTCCACACTTGCTTTTATGTATGTTTCTGAGCTATCAAATAATGTAGTGCTATGGCCAGTGAATGGAGCATATCTAACTTATTTTCCCCAGAAGTCCCATCATGCCCTCCTTTCACTGAGAAACACCATGAGGCACATCAAACATTACCTATGTGAAAGCAGGAAAGTCACCAGTATAAATAAGAAAATATAGCCCTAAAGAGACTGCAAAAGGGACACCTGCTTACCAAATAAGAGCCAATAGGAAGTAGAAGAATCTCAGTGTTTGAAATGTGCATGGTGGATGACTCTTACACATCTGCTCACGTCACTAATGAATATTATGCACTGAAGGCATCCATTAGAGATTACAAATAATTTTACCAAGTAGGTGAAGTCAGAAACATGGAGTCTAAAAGGTGCTAACACCAATAATGCTATAATTGTTATAGAGGCTATAAAAACATGAATGAGTGTAGTGTGTATTTCTCTTATGAGATATGAGATGTATAGTAACATGCTATATACTTTTTTCATATATTTTTATTGTAATTAATAGAAGGGTTACATTATATTCGCCAGATAGAAGGCGCATTAATTCACATACATTGATACCCTTTCTCATGTCTTGGTCCCCATTTCCCTCCCCCATACCCCCACCCCTCATCTTGTTTTCCCCCCTTCCCTATCCAATTTCAAATAACCAAATACAAATATATCCAATTTATCAGATAACAAAGTGAGATACTGTAACAGTATGAGATAACCAAGGGACTGCAAAAGAGATGAGAGATAATAGTACATTAGGGACAACAATCACTCATTATGTGGCTTTTGTTTCTATATCCTAGAGGTCCTTTCATTTAGCATCATACTATATGGCCTTATGTATCTAGGTTTTGCTCTATTGCAAATCTCTGCTATGAGAGCCCAAGGTTTCTACTGAATATGACAAATGAGGGAAACCATTGAGCCTATGTTCCTTTGAGTCTGGCTTACTTCACTTAATATGATTTTTTTTAAGTTTTCCATTTCCTGACAAATGGGGCAATGTCATTCTTTCTGACAGCAGCATAGAATTCCATTATGTACAAATACCACATCTTGTTGATCCACTCATCACACATCTGGGTTGGTTTCATATCTTTGCTATTGTAAATAGTGCTGCAATGAACATCTTTGTGCTAGTGGATTTAGTATGTCCTTGTTTCTGGAGAATTGGGTTAATTGCTGGGTCACAGGGGAACTCTATGTTTAGTCTTTTGAGGAACTGCCATATTGCTTTCCATAGTGGTTGAACGAGTTTGCACTCCCACCAATAGTGTAATAGTGATCCCTCCTGGCCACATCCCCTCCAGCATCTGTTGTTATTTGTTTTCTTGATCCTGGCCATTCTAAGTGGAGTGAGGTGGAATCTTAGAGTAGTTTTGATTTGCATTTCTTTTATAACCAGAGATGTTGAGCATTTCTTCATGTGTCTATAGGCCATTTTTGTTTCTTCTTCAGAAAAGACTCTCTTTAAGCCTTTGGATGGTTGTTTCTTTGGAGGTTAGTTTTGGAGTGATTGATTTTTTTGAGCTGTTGATATATTTTATATATGAGGCCTTTGTCCATTATTTGGTTGATGAAGATCTTCCCCCACTCTGTAGGCTTCCTAATTAGTTTGCTAGCTATGTCCTTTGCCATACAAAAGCTCTGCAGTTTAATTCAGTCCTACTTATCCAGCCTTTCTCTGATTTGTTGTGATTCTTGGTCCTTATTAAGAAAGTTTCTACCTGTGCCAAGGAGGCCTAGTGTATCTTCTATTCCTTCTTGTAAAGTTTTCAGTGTGTCATCTTTTACCTTGAGGTCTTTGATCCATTTGAAGTTAATTGTAGTGCAGGGTGACAAAGAATGATCCAACTTTAGTTTTCTGCAGGTGCTTAACCAGTTCTGCCAGCACAACTTGTTGAAGAGGCTTTCTTCCATTCTATTTGTTTGGCTCCCTTGTCAAAGATTAGGTGGCCATAGGTCTGTGGTTTAATATCTGGGTCCTCAGTTCTATTCCATTGGTGTTCAGGCCTGTTCTTGTGCCAGTACCAAGCTGTTTTGATAATTATAGCTCTGTAATAGAGTCTAAAGTTTGGCATTGAAATTCCTCCTGCTTTGTTCTTTCTGCTAAGAAGTGTTTTTGCTATACAGCGTCTTTATTATTCCATATGAAATTTTGGATTGCCTCTTCTATTTCTTTAAAGAATGACATTGGGCAATTGATGAGTATTGCGTTGAATTTGTAGATAGCCCTTGGCAAGATTGTCATTTTCATGATGTTGATTCTTCCAATCCAGGAGCATGGGAGGTTTTTCCATTTCATCAGTTCTGCTTTAATTTCCTTTTTCAGGGTTTTAAAGTTTTCATCAAATAGGTCCTTTACATTCTTAGTTAAGCTAATTCCTAGGTACTTTATTTTCTTTGAGGCTATTACAAAAGGAGTTGCTTTCCTGATTGTTGCCTCTTTCCTCTCTCTGTTGGCATAGAGGAAGGCAGTTGATTTTTGAGGGTTAATTTTATACCCTGCTACTCTTCCAAAGTTTTGAATCACCTCAAGAAGCTTGGGAGTGGAGTCTATAGGATTCTTTAAATACAGAATCATGTCATACTATAGCTTTTTAAAAGTAGTGTTTTAGAATGATTTTTTTCTTAGTTAACCTACTCCTGATTATTGTTAGTCTTTAAAGTACACAATTAAAGGCAGAACGCATGTACCTCTTTCCAGATGATCAGAATTCAAATATCTTTCTCATTGGGAAAAAGATCATGTCTCAAACTCACATTGCTGGGCTGGGTAGCTAATAAACTTGAAGGAGAGACTTCTCAGAGATTTACTAGTAGGTTAGGCAGACACTTGATATACTCCTGTTATGTAGAAGATACAGTATCTGAGTAGCAGTTCCTAGTTAAATAGTTATGAATGTTTCTAAATATTTCTTTACCTCTTAGAGAAACTATAATGACTAATGATAATGTAATAGAAAGTAACACTAGGCCAGGTTTCAACCTTCCTGTAGCTTACTATCAACTTTATGAGAAGCCCATGTAAGAGGCAATGTGTAGGGTAAGATTAGGAACTTGGCTTTGGTTCAGATCTTATTTCACTCAGCAGCTGTAGGTCATTGGGCAAAGTTTTGAGCGTTTCTCTGTTTCCATTCTCCATATGTAAAGGGCTTAGACCATAGCCTTGCTTACAATATAAATGTATAGCTACTATTTTACTGCCATTAATAGTATTACTTGGTATTATTTACAACAATAAAGTACCGTGCAACTAAAATAATAAGATTTAAATCAGTAACTAAATTTGCATCTCTAGCTGATGAGAATTTACAAAGACATTGTTCTAACTGGTTGTAGTAGGGACTATTTTCCTAAGAAATTGGTATATAAACTGAAAGCTGAAGTGTTGATAGTGAAAAAGATTAGGGTCTAGTTTATGTAAAAGCCTGAGGCAGGAACTAGAGCTGCACATTTAACAAAATAAAAGATGAGTGTGCCTAGAGGGCATTGGTAACAGATTAGATTGTCTAATTAAGGAGGTTCCAGTTGCTGTCAGGCAAATTATAGAATTTGCTTATTAACTCTAGAGAGACACTGGGGAGTTTATTTGAAACCATTATGCTTTTTATATACCAGATTAACTATATAATACCTATGTGTATGTTTGTGTGTATGTATGTATATATGTATGTATGTATACATACACATATCACACTGGTCATAGTAGCCAAAAGTAATGTCTTTAAATATGTAAGGGTTTAAGGACTCTACCCTTTTTTTTGCAAAACAATTTTTGTTGTTATTCACTATTATTTTAAATATAGTAATAACCTTACATATGTGGGCTGGTATATCCTCCCATCTTTTTTTATTTAAACATTACAGTTTTAATAACAATTAAATTTAAAAAATTTGAAGTTGTATTGTTGCTCAAGTGGTAGAAATCTAGCCTTTGGCTGAAGAGCTCAGGGACAGGGCCCAGGCCGAGTTCAATCCTCACAAACCAACCAAAAAACATTAAAAATTCTTTGTTCAGGCGTTACTTATTTGCCATATTAATAGGTAAATTTATTTTTCCCATTTGAATAGCAATGAGTTTTATGTTGAGAATGTTTTTTTTACTGCACAGCTTTTTGCCTACTATTCTAAGGAGGTTTCTCACACTGGACTTTATTATGTAGATGTTAAGCAGATGGTTAAGTGAATATTTCATGTTTTTCTAGAGTTCTTAACACTTCGTGTTTTGTTATGACAGGAGGCACACCTTTTAAAGCCTATTTGTATTTGATGTATTCCTCTAGACTTACTCCATAGCAGAATTTTAATAATTATGTAACTACATGAAATTTTTTTTATACATTTAAAGACAATGCAAGCAGTGAATAAGAAGATGGATCCACAAAAGACACTGCAGACAATGCAGAATTTCCAGAAGGAAAACATGAAAATGGAAATGACTGAAGAAATGAGTAAGTTTAAAAAGTTGTAATAAAATATACAGTTTACTCATCTTTGAATTAACCAACGTCATTTGCTAGCAACTTCTGAAGGCACAGAAATGAAATGAGGAATGATAGAGGAGTTATTGATTATAAATACAAAACAACTTGTGAGAAAATAACTCTTCTTAGTAGAATTTTAAGTAGTTTCAGAGTCTCATCAACTTTCAAACTGCAGAAGGTCTTTTGGTATTGGAAGTAGAGTGAATAGAGCTCTTTCTGTTGTTTCTTTTTCTCTTAACGTAACATTTATATTTAGTTTTCTTCCTTTTGTACTTATACTGCCTACGTGTTTTGGTAAAAAATAGTGAGTAAAATGAAATAGCATATAAAATATATCCATACACCACCTTGATCTTGTAACTCTTAATGCTGTACAATTCTTTACTATTTATTTTCCTTATTTATCTATGTTACCTTATTTATGTTACCTTATCTATGTTATCTTATTTATCTTTGTTACTTTGCAAAATCCTGAATCTTAACTTACTTTTCAAAAACGTGACATAACTAACAAACATGACCTTGAATCTTCTGAGGAGATGATGATGATGATGATGATGATTGTTATTATTATTTTGCCAGTTGTGGGGCTAGAGCATAGGGGCTGTCTCTGTGCTCTTCAGCTCAAGGATAGCACTTTGAACTACAGCTCTATATCTGGCTTTCTGATGGTTAATTGGAGATAAGAGTCTCATGGGCTTTTGTGCCCAGTCTGGCTTTGAACCTCGATCCTCAGATCTCAGCCTCCTGACTAGCTAGGATTACAGGTGTGAGCCACCAGTTCAGGCCTGAGATTTTTAAAGTAGATTTTTAGTATTGTGTATTAAATATTAACAGTAAATATTCTAAGCCATTCTTTTTTGAAATTTTTATTGTAATGTATAGAGGGGTTGTAGTTACATTCGTCAGGTACTAGGTGCATTACTTCTCACACATTGATATCCCTTCTCATGTTTTTTCCCCATTTCCCCCCTCCCACCCCCTCCCAGTCATCTTGTTTTCCCCTTTCCCTGCCCTATTTTCAAATAATCAAAAGTATATACAATATTCTAAGTCATTCTTATTTCAGCATTATATAAATGATAACTTTTTCAGTCATCAGAAAGAGCCTTTTGGGGAAAACATTGTTAAAACTAAAGCATGAACTATCAAGTTAAACAATTTAAAACTACCAAGGCACATATATTACTAGAAAAATAAATAAACAGTACAATGTTTGAACTCAGGCCCTTGAACTTACTAGACAGACAGTCTATCACCTGGGTCATACCCCCCAGTGCTTTTTACTTGAGTTATTTTTCAGTTAAGCTCTTCTGCGTATTTTTCCTGGGGTGGACTTCAGACACATCCTTCTACCTCCATCTCTCACATAGATGGAATTGCTGTACATGTGACCATTACCTACCTTATTCTATGATGATTTAAAAAAAATATTTAGGGCCAGGATCATGGCCTAGTGGTAAGTGCTCATCTAGCATGCATGAAACTCTAGGTTTGATTCCTTGGTACCACATACACAGAAAAATCCAGAAGTGGTGCTGTGGCTTAAGTGGTAGAGTGCTAGCCTTGAGCAAAAAGTGTCCAAGGACAGTGCCCAGGCCTTGAGGTCAAGCCCCATTACTGGCAAAAAAACCAAACACAACAACAACAACAAAAATGTTTTAATTATACATTGTGTGGCTTCTTAAATCTCCTTAGAATAGTAGCAGCTTTATAAGGCTTTTGGATTCCTACTACCAAACTCTCCCCAGATGGATCACATGAATACACCTTTTAAATAATGAGTGAATGCCGGGGCCAGCCGGCAGCAAACCAGGGTTCGCAGATTGGGGTTCCTGAAATAGGGGGCAAGGACTAGGAAAAAAATAGAAGAGAGACAGACACACTGGGTCCGGGATGTCTGCAGCCCAAGTAAAGACTGCCTCGTTTATTCAATTCCAGCTTCTCCCTTCTTGAAACCAGGGAACTTCCAACTGTTACATTCATATGGTAAATCTCAGGTAATTTAAACAGAATAAGGCCATAAAACAATAGGACAATAAAGCCATGGTCTGATGCAAATCAAGGTACAATTTGATTCTACTCTGGCTCCCAACAAGTGAACTCTTCCCAGGATCCTCATGATATATTTACATATTTATATTATTGCTTTGTAGGAATGTAGGAATATGCCAGTTTACTTCTGCTTATCAGCTATCATTTCTAGTATTTGGGGTATAAGAATATTCAGATTGTCATAGGCACTATGATGACTATAAAAACATTAGAATGATTTCTAATATTTTATTTCAGAGTATCTTTTTTTATTCTGCAGTGTAGCAGTAATATACACTTTGGGAATACCAAAAGTTGTATAGTTTCTACTACATGTCTTTATTTTTGAAAACTATGATTTGTCCAAGGCTCTTGAAACTGAAAAGTTATAATGACTAAGAGATTTATCATTTCTGTAATGATCAGAGTGTCTTCCCATGTTCACATGGTTTCCACTGTTGGCACAAGTGAGAATGCTTATGAGCAGAATTGACTTTTTTGTTAAGCTATAATAAACAATATTAGTCAGCCCTTACTTAATTATATAGCTTTCATATTTGTACAGTTGTTCCAATTCGTATTTTAGTAATTCATAACTCAGTTCAAAATAATAGTAGTTATATTTTAATTTTTTTCCAAAACATTCACCCAAAGATAGAGTCTAAACGTAAATAACCATATTTTTTCCAGCAATATTTTTCCAAAAAATTGCTCACATTCATGTTTTAGAAGCAAAATCTTTGGAAAATATTTGTTATGTCTTTCGTTAGGTTGGCTAAGTTTGTCCTGAAAGAACTCTTCTTTTCTAACTATTGATGGCACGTGTGTGGTTGTCTCATGTCTCCATCTTTATCTCCATTCATCTTTTTTTTTTTTTTTTTTTTTTTTTGTGGGTAATGGGACTTGAACATGGCCTGGGCACTGTCTCCAAGCTCTTCAGCTCAAGTCTATCACCCTTCCCTTGAGCCAAACCCCACTTCCCGTTTTCTAGAGGTTAACTGGAGATAAGAGTCTAAGGTCCTTTTGTGCCGAGCTGGCTTTGAACCTTGATCCTGAGATATCAGCCTCCTGAGTAGCTAGGATTACAGGTGTGAGCTACCACACCAGGCTTGTTCTTGGGCTTTCTCAAGGTTGGCACTCTACCACTTGAGCCACAGCACTACTTCCGGCCTTTTCTGTGTATGTGATACCAAGGAATCGAATCCAGGAGTTCATGTATGCTAGGTGGTCACTCTAACACTAGGCCACTCTAACACTAGAGCTTCTAACACTATAGAAGCTCTGACCTCTCTCATGACTCCACTGTCATCTAGATCACTTACCCTTTTTTAAAAAAAATTTTTTTCCATATATTTTTTATTGTAATTAATAAAAGGGTTACATTATATTCGCCAGATAGAAGATGCATTACTTCACATACATTGATACCCTTTCTCATGTCTTGGTCCTCATTTCCCTCCCCCCTACCCCTATCCCTCATCTTGTTTTCTCCCCTTCCCTATCCAATTTCAAATAACCAAATACAAATATATCCAATATATCAGATAACAAAGTGAGATACTGTAACAATATGAGATAACCAAGGGACAGCAAAAGAGATGAGAGATAACATAGTAACATTAAGGACAACAATCACTTTAGGTCACATACTCTTGAATTCACTTTCCAGTGCTTACCTAAAGTGCCTAAAGTATTTGGTGAAGCCTTTTTATTTTACCATTGACAATAAGAATGTGGTAAAATGACAAATGCCTTACCTCACCAAAGTTTCATGGACACTAACTGAAGTAATTGTTTTCTTACTTGCTTTATTTCTTCAGAAATGTCATTCTATATTTTATTTCTTGTCCAAAAACTTTAGTCTTTTTCAACCTAGTTTATTCTACTAAATTAAAAAAAGAAAAAAATCTTTTCTAAATCATGCTCATACAAACCAGATGTTATACACAAAATCAAGCTTTGTGACTAATGTCAAAGGTGCATAGACAAATCAGAGAAATGACTGGAACATGAATTGGTTTATGAACTGTTTCCAGTGCATTCATTCCCCAGCTGGTCACCTACCTTATGCGACATTTTCCAGAGAGTCATGGCTCATAAGCCCACAAATTGCTAGTTAACTATTACAGTACCAAACCAAGAACATCCCATAGACAGAGACTGTTTGAACAGAGCTATTTGGCCTTTTACTGAGAGCCCAAATATCATCATGGACCTGAGATAATACTGGTTAGATGCCCTGCCTCTTCTGTCATTTACCATGAATATTCATTCACAGATCCTACTATTGTAGGCCAGCTATTTTTCTTTTGTTCCTTTCCAGTTATTTTCCATTTACGCACCTTGTATAACAACCAAATGAACATACTCTTCCTGTATATGTCCTTTTAGCAGTCTCTATCTGTCTGTATCTGATGAAGTTGTACACAGGTTAGCTCTTGTAGCACTCTCACATATTCCTTCCCAGCTGGATGTACCAGCTTTTCTCTGAAACATTGCAAACATATGTATTTTTTGCTTCCCTAAATTTGTTATTTTTCTGTTTTCTGCTCAAGAATAAATCACCCAATGACTTCATTTTTATCTCCCTATTCTTTTGTTGTGTTTGGCCTGCATGGAAGCCTGCTGCCCAGTTTCTAAGCTAAATGAGACATTATCCCATTACCCCTTCTCACCACAATGCCCTCTGTTCACGGTAAATACCTGGGAGATCAGTTTAATAACAATATTTAATAGAATACTCACTATAAGCATTATTCTGTCTATATGTGGAGTATACTTTAAGAAACGTGAAGATAAGGTTGTAGGCATACAAAGTGTAAATTGTCTCCCCAATATTAATGGGATGTTTTATTTTTATCTATATTTTTTCCTGGTTAGCTTTCTTAAATACTAACTGAATGGACACAGTTGTTCAACTCCCATTAAAAAATTTTAAGACTGTAGTTTTGAATATCACAGGTTTTATGTGATATGACTTAAAATTTTTGGTGCTGAGATTGACTGCTGGCTTTACATATACTGTGCTTTTTAAAAATAATCGGAGTAGATTTATTCTCGTGATATAGCTTATGTTATGAAATCTTTCCAAATTTAGTGACTGAGAAATGTACTTACCAGTATACTTCACTATACTTTAGTATTCTTGTAAGTTTATTCACTCATGTACATTTGTCTATTGACTACCTTCTGAGCTGTAATTCTAACCTGAAATCTATTTAAAAGTAACTACTTTGCTTTATTTCTTTACTTCTGCAAGTAAATGACACACTTGATGATATCTTTGATGGCTCTGATGATGAAGAAGAAAGCCAGGATATTGTGAATCAAGTTCTTGATGAAATTGGAATTGAAATTTCTGGAAAGGTATGAATAACCACTTTACTTAGATGAAAATAGTTTGTACCATTTCTATCACGTTGCTTTTAAGTTGTTTTTCCATGTTCCTGTCACGGCTTTATACATGTTTCAGAAGTAAATGACTTTACAGCCCACTCTTTGTGTTCTAGTCCAGTAAGTTGCTAATACACATTCTCTCACTTTCTGCTTCACCATAGATGGCCAAAGCTCCATCCGCTGCCCGAAGCTTACCATCTGCTTCCACTTCCAAGTCTACAATCTCAGATGAAGAAATCGAAAGGCAACTGAAAGCATTGGGAGTAGATTAGTCCAAAAGCCATAATATTTTCACTTACTTGTTTAATGTAAAGGAAAAACAGAGTGCCAGTTTGCATTATTTTGTGGAAATGAAGACCAGGAGTGAACAGTTGGTTCCTCACCCGTGGCTATTTTGAGTCCTTTGCCAAAGAATAACAATGATGCAAAAATGGGAACAGTTTGGATTTTAATTAGAATTACTTAGGAGTGATGATGTGTAAAAAGTTGACTCTTCCCTGCATGGCATAGAGAAATCATATTCATTACTTAGTGTCAGTTTATGTTCTAAGTCTTTTATACATTGAATACAAAATTCGGAGGCACCAATTTAAAGAGACTCATAACAATATTCAAAGTATATCATTAACTCTGTATCTGTTGCTTGTCCTCTATAAATGATTATGTGTTATGACAATAGGTGGTTCAGCTACCAAATTATTTTTAAATGATCTAAAAGAAGAGTGCTATATAAACATCTGTCTTAAAAATTGTCAGAGCTTTTGTTTTTTTTCTATTTCTTTTTCCTTTGGGAGAACATTCTAGTTGGTAAGTTTATTACCTTTCAAAATGTGCTTGGCACCTGCCTTAAATAATACAAACATATTGTGCACATCTTTAAATTATTTTAACGGGCAGAGAAGAAATACCTTACTAGCTAAAATTGAAGCTTCTTACAACAATTACCTAAGCTTTCTTGTAAAGCTTATAAAATGAATTGAACACAATTAGCAAAAACAGACCAAAAAACCCTGGATTGGTAATATTTTATTGAAATAAAACTGTATTTTGATCTTTCTTCCAAGAACTAACTTTTTTTTCCAAATGAGAGATAATAACTTAATATTTGTGTAATTTTGAATTGTATTAATGTACATCCTATTCTCTCTGAATTACACCATTCTTACTCTTACTATGACAATACTTGATGGAAATTTTTAAATAAACTCCTTTTTTTTTTCTAAATAAACTACAACTTTGTCAGAAATTACTGCCCAATTGCGTATTACTACATTAGCAAAATGTTTAAAGGTAAGGTTGCTATGGTATATACAATATAAAAAGAGTAAAAATTTTAAAAGACCACAGGAGTTAGACATAGAACATTATGTTGTTACATATGAGTCCTGACTCATCTCATCAAGAGGTTTCTGGAGGAGCTCAAATGTTCTGGTTAATTTGAACTTTGGCATTGTACTTATGTAGGCAAAATCAGATTTATTCTAGGATTGAAATATGTGTGACATGGGTGGGTAAAAGGAGCCAAGGCATCTAGTATAGAAATCATAGATAACTGTGTTCAAAAATGTGGTTCCATTATGAATAGTGTTAAGTTCAATTCCCTGAATGTGATGAGTAAAAACACTTTACTACAGAATATTGTTTCATGACATGTTTTGATCTTGGATGCTTAGAAAAGTACCATCTTACTCTATTTACTTCATTATTAAGGGAGCTTTGTTTGAAATACTTTTAAAGAATTATTTTGTTTAAAAATACATTAAAATTTTATAACAGCTATCCTCTTTCTTTTTTTATCTCTTTTACTCTGATGATGTCTTCTGCTAAAAATTGCCAGATTTATACATGATTTTTACTTTGTTTTTTTGGTAAGTGCCTTGAATTCGGGGTCTAGTGTTTGCTAGACAGGTAATTTACCACTTGAGCCACAGTAGCTCTTTTTGCTTTTATTTTTTATTTTTTATTTTTTTTTTTGCCAGTCTTGGGCTTGAGCTCAGGGCCTGAGCACTGTCCTTGGACTTTCTCAAGGCTAGAGCTCTACCACTTGAGCCTCAGCACCACTTCTGGCTTTTTTCTATGTATGTGGTACCGAGGAATCGAACCCGGGTCTTCATGCATGCTAGGCAAGCACTTTAACCACTAGGCCAAACTCCCGGCCCCATCTTTTTGCTTTTAGTTATTGTTGTAATAACTGAATAACTGGACATTTATTCCAAGGCCAGCATAAACTATGGTTCTCTTACCTACACCTCTCTGTAGCTGGAATGACAGGTGTTAGTTACCATGCTTTTGTTGTGTCTGACCTTTAGCCATGAGTCTCCATAGTGGCTCATTTTATTTGGTAATTTTAAAAGAATTATTAGTAGTCTGGAGATAAAAAGAGATAACTGCTGCTTTTATTTTAACCAGAAAAGGTATTATTGTGAATAGCCTAATAAGGGATGGTTTCACATTTAATTGGTCTGATAATTTCTTTCTTCAGTTTCCAAAGATTAAACATTTTCAGGGTTTAGTTTTAATGGTTATTTGCAGATCTAAAAGAGACTTGAGTCCTTTGATTTGGCCACATTAAAAAAAGTACTTCATCTGGCAGATGTACAATCATTGTAAGTTTAAAAGTAAGAGTTCCTTTGCATTAGCAAAACCTGATAGATCAGAGAGAGGAAGCTGGTGTGTATGGGACCAGCAGTGTATGGGCATTATGCTATTTGACTTGCATAGTGATTAACATTTTCTTTTCTTTCCTTCTTTCTTTCTTTTTTTTTTTTTTTTTTTTTTTTTTGTTAATGAGAGTTGAACTCTGGTCTGAGCGTTGTCTCTGAGCTCTTCAGCTCAAAGCTACCTCTCTACCCCTTGCGCCACAGCATCACTTCTGGTTTTCTAGTTGTTAATTGGAGATAAGAGTCTCAAAGTTTTAGTTCCTTGGCTGGCTTTGAACCGTGATCCTCAGATCTCAGCTTCCTGAGTAGCTAGGACTGCAGGCATGATCCACTGCACTCGGCTAGCAATTAATATTTTCTTTTTTTCCTTGAGCATGCTAGGAACTTATGCCCTGTTGTGGCCAATTGTACATTCTCTACAAAACCAGTCGGCACATTTCCCTCACCTGACCATAAGTGTCTACTTTAAACATGTTACTCTTATTTTTTAACATACTCTTATGTTAAAAGAAGATAGTAGCATATATATAATTCTTGCTTTTCAAATTCTGAGTAGTGTAAAGCCAGACCTGGGTAGAAAAGTTCATGAGACTTTGTCTCCAGAATAACTAGCACAGAGCCAAGTTGAAAAATGTTGTCCCAATCTCAAACATTTCTGACTTTCTCCTTTGAAGCTCTTTGACTTCTCTGCACAAAACCATTTCTCAGCTGAAGAAATACTTCCCAGTGGGCCGGGAGTTTGGCCTAGTGGTTAAAGTGCTTGCCTAGCATGCATGAAGACCCGGGTTCGATTCCTCGGTACCACATATATAGAAAAAAGCCGGAAGTGGTGCTGAGGCTCAAGTGGTAGAGCTCTAGCCTTGAGAAAGTCCAAGGACAGTGCTCAGACCCTGAGCTCAAACCCAGGACTGGCAAAAAAAAAAAAAAAAAAAAAAAAAAGAGAAATACTTCCCAGTTTCTTTGTTGAAATTGATACTATAAGGAGACCTAAAAATGATTTTTCTAACCTTAGTTTTAAAAAATGTTGTTTTCTTTCAAAGGAACAAAAGCCTAAGGATTGTGAAGTCTGATATGAATTACTCAACACATATCCTGAACTTGAAAACACACCCATTCCCTAACATTGAAAATATTTCTTTGACTAAACACACCCTTTCACCATTGAAAGTGGTAAGGTAAATTATAGGAATGAGTTTATCAGTCATTTCTAAGTAATTAATGATCTTTCCATTCTAATTGAGGACACTACAAAGTTTGAAAGACCCCTTGAAGATCTCAGAGGATATAAAAAGCACAAAGGCAGCTTTTGACATTTATTCCACATGTATAACACATAGACATTACAATGATAATTTGCATTTGTCATTTCCTTAGCTACAGATAAGGATTCTAAATAACACAAACCCTTCTCTATTTTTTAAAAGCTAAACAGCTAATAAAATACTACCTTAATATAGTTTGAAAATTATCTGAAAACTCACTGTTACAAAAGCGCTAGTAGCAAATACTAGTGTATCTGCAACTCAGGAACAATTCAATGTTATATCAGTATTAAGTACTCATTGCAGGTAAGTCCTTTTAAGGAGAAAATATGGTTCCCAAGTCTGGTTATAAGAGTAACCAATGGATGAAATTATGGTTATGATCTAAACATTTATAGGTATAGTTACCTAAATACATATTTTTGTGTAAGATAAGTCATGACAGCTGAATATTATAAAAAGATCACTGATCTTAAGTGTGAGTGTGTGTGTGTGTGTGTGTGTGTGTGTGTGTGTATGTTGGTCCTGCAACTTGAATTTAGGCCCTGATTGTTCTCTCTGAGCTTTTTTTGCTCAAGGCTTGCATTCTACCACCAAGCATACCTCCACTTCTGGCTTTTTGGTAGTTAATTAGAGTTAAGTCTCACAACTTTCCTTCCTGAGCTGGCTTTGAACTGGGATCCTCAGATGTCAGCCTTTGAGTAGCTAGGATTACAGGCATGATACAAATTCATATAAATTTAAATAGTATTGATTATGCTCCTATTTATAGATTTTTACCTACATATTTGCCTCTGAGTAGCCAGGATTAGAAGCATAATATAAATTGATATAAATTTAAATAGTGTTTATTACGCTCTTATTTGTAGATTTTTACCTACATACATTCAATATATGTGTACAAACATAAATACACATATATACCTAGATAGATAGATAGATAGATAGATAGATAGATAGATAGATAGATAGATAGATGTAGATATATATTGATCCTGCCTTTGGAAGCTGAGGAATCCCTTAGAATGTTTTAATCAGATAAGGAAATATTGAGTTATGTAAAAAGTAAACTTAAACATGCATAACAGAATAGTTTAGAATTTGCTTTTAAATAAGCAGGGTTCTGGTGTCTCACGCCTATAATCCTAGCTGCTCAAAAGGCTGACATCATGATGTGAAGCCAGCCTAGAAAGGAAAGACTGTAACACCTGTATCTACACCAAACTACCAATAATTCCAGAAGTGAAGCCATGGCTTAAGTGATAAGAGCACTAACTAGCCTTTGAGCCAAAGAAGCTTAGTTAAAGCCCAGGACCTTGGACTGTTAATACTAACTTAAAGTATTAGCTTCAGACATACCAATTCTGACTGAAGTTTACTTCTAAAGGCAATAAAAACCAATGAAGCCTGTCACCTGTCTGGCTCTTACGTTCAAAACTTTCTTCAGCTCAAGGCTAGTGCTCTATCACTAGAGCTACAGTACCACTTCTGGTTGTTAATTGGAGATAAGAGTCTCAAGAACTTAAAGATTGGGAGAGAGTGAAGGCATGAAAGACAATGTATGAAAGAAAGAAAATGTACTCATTACTTGACTCATGTAATTGTAATACCTCTGTATACCATCTTTATAATAATAATAAACTTTTTTTAAAAGGAACGTATTTAACTCTAAAAAAAAGGGGAGGTCTTAAGGACTTCAGTGCCTGGCTTTGAACCTTAATCCTCAGATCTCAGCCTCCTGAGTAGCTAGGATTACAGGCATGAGCCACTGGCACCAAGCAAGTTCAAAACTTAATTGGTGCTGTCTCGATATACTCTTTAATATTACTGATTAAGTGAATAAAACATGATAAATGGACTTAGAAAAGGAACTTTTTATCTAAAAGACCAAGTCAATTTTGTTGGGAGAAGATTGGAAAGAAGGCACATTGTTTTGTTTTTGGTTCACAATCACAATCTGGCTTCTGAAAATATATTAAGGAAATAACTAAAGTATTGGATTTTTTAAAAGTAGAAACAAAGTGTAGAAGAAACAAACTTTTTAAAATAATATTTTAAGGAAACCAATAACTCATTTCTGTTTTGTTGTTGTTGTAAAAAAGAAAGACATGAAAAGGTAATGGGGAAAAAAATCTTATCTGCAGTCAAGATGTTCTTTCGATATAGAAAATAGGCCTTGGTTCAGACTCGTTTTCACTCGTTTCTCTCTCTGCCTTCGATTGCAAAACCAGACTCTTACTACTTCTTTCTCCAGATTCAGTTCTTCTGCCATCCGCATGATCTCTTGAGAGGAAGGCTTATTCTGTTCTCCAAAATGTCGCTCCAGGGCATCTTTAGCTGCGATGCTGTAGGGGAACAAGTGAAGATGGGGTAAGATTTTGTTGTTTTTAGTAAGGTCTTCTGAAGAACAAAATTAAGTTTTATTTCTTAAGTATCAGCATGAAAAAGGAACTTAAGAATTATGAAAAACATTTGCAAAAGATAAATACATCATTCGTTACACACGTTTATTTTATCCCTTCTATGTGTATTTCCCTGGGTGCCACAAGAGGGCACCAAGTTCTTGATGAAGGAAATGAATGCTTCCCTAGGCCTTTCTAAACAGTCTCCCACCCGCCCTTCCAATCCCTCAAGTCCTTAGGAGAGAGAGAATGGCTGATGATCTTGGAACATTTCTCCTGGGCACTTTCTGAAAATCAACCAAGATCAACCATGTTGAAATGTCAGGGGTTAGGTTGGATTTCAAGAGATTAATGTCCTATTGAATAGTTTTGTCATTTTTAGTAAGATCAATTCTATATTCCCAGAATAAGAATTTATATCAAAACAACATTGGGGATGATAACTCTTAAAAGTGATTACTTGGGGCCTAGAAGAGTCACCCATGCTTGTAATTCCAGGTCCTTTGGAGACAGAGGAGGATCATGCTTTGAGGCCAGTTGGCTTCTCCATCACCTATCACTAGAAAGTTAGTGAGACCTTGTCTCAAAGAACAAGGTGGTTTTAAGCCTGTAATCTCAGCTATTCAGAAGGTATAGATTAGGCGAATGTTGGTTCAAGGCTGCCAAGGCAAAAAGCATTAAACTTATCTCTATACATACTACAGCCCAGGCTTGATGGATAGGTTGTGGCAGTATATGCTTTTATTTAAAGCTTCTGAAACGTTTATCTAAAATGTCTTGAATCAATATATAATTTTCAATGACTGGTTCCTCATTTCTCACTATTGAGTTCCAGAATTACACTTTTTGCTTAAAAGTAGATTCTTTCTGATTCTCAGAGTCATTATCCTCTTACTTCTGACTTCCAAGTGCTGTGATTACAGATATGCACCACCACATCTTGCTTAAATTAAGATTCTTCAATTCACTCTTTTGCCTTACATGCAAGGTCTGTTATACTTATATGCAAATGCTGATTTCATTTGTAAATGTCTTTTTCTTTCTCTAGTGAGTTGAACATCACAGCGCTAAATACCTTATTGTTGTTCTCCGTTTTCTTTTTCGCTCATTTGCTCCCACTTTTTCATTGTACAAAGCTGCAAATATGGAAGAGCATATTTTTAAACTATCATCATGATTTCAAATTTCCCTTATATAGAAGAAGGTAAAATAAATTATTATGTAGTTCTGTCTTGTTTTTTTTTCAGTCTACATCACTTAATGTATCCAGTAAGGAAAAAATGTTAAAACAAAACTAAACATTAATTTTCAAAGATAATTTTCCACAAATCCTTCTGATTCCACTTTTGTTAGAATACTTTCACTAAATGGTCTCAAACTATGCCCTTTACTTACCCAACCTGGACATCCTTGTGAGTGGATACTTTTATTCTATTAAATTTCTCATCTATCAATTGCTCCTGTTATTTATGTACTTACTTATAAGTCTGGTGTACAAGTACTGCTTGTATACTAATATTGTTAGAAAAGTGATTTAGGTACAATTATTCCAGAGTAACACAGAGGAAAAACAAGTGTGGATTCATTAAGAACTATTTTCTGAGAGTGTGGCTCAGTAGTAGAGTGCTTAACTTATGTGCCTGAGGTCCTGGGTTTGATACCCAGCTTACACACATACACACACACACACACATACCACAGCACATTTTAATTATACAGTTGGGCACTATTGGCTTAGGCCTGTTTTTCTATTTATTCAGGAGGCTAATTTCTAAGAATTGCAGTACAAAGGCAGCTCAAGCAAACAAATCCAAGAGACTCTTATCTTCAGTTAACCAGCAAAATGCCTAGAGTGGAAGTATAATTTAATTGGCAGAGTGCCAGACTTGAAAGAAAGCTAAGCAAGAGCAAGAGGCCCCGACTTCAAGTTCATACGCTGTTGTTGCATTATCTAGAAAACTTTTCTTACAGAGCTGGATCTATTCTCTGTGAACATATTTGTACACCAGCTTTTTATTCTTCGTATTTTAGAGTGCTAAGACTATGTACTTTTCACCACAGAGATAAAAATAAAAGAAACCTCAAACCTCTTGCTCTAGTCTGAATTCTGCCAATCAAGTAAATTATTTCTAGGCTCGACAATAGCAGTAACTTCAGAGATTTGCTTGATTACCTCCTACTTGTTCCGCTTCCTCCAGCCACTTGGATAATATTGCTTTTAGTTTGCAGGCATTTTTAAAGCTGAGCTGCAGATTTTCAAATCGGCAGATAGTTGTTTGACTGAACTCAGAGCCATGCACTGCTGCCAGGGCTTCACCAACGTTGGTTTGGGTATATCCTGAGAAAGGCCAAGAGTCACGCTTTTGATCCATTGTCACAACAATCTATATATTGTTCCCTATCTGTGATTGCTTTTCTAAGAGCTATGTGGTTTGTAGTTTGAGGTTGGTAATAGTCAGGATTATGAAGTATGTTGAAAACATTTCTTCTAGCTAATATTTTTTTCTAGAAGTCAAAAGAATTCAGATGGCAAAATAATCATATGCTATCAAGTTGGATGGATGTATTATAATGATAAAGCTTTTTATTATAATTACTAAATATCAGAACTATATGCTCAGAATATTTAGCACACCAAGTCAGTGCACAAAATATATGGTGATATATCATAGACAGGAATATTTCAAATATAAGAGCAAATACTGTAACTTTATTCATGAAAGATACCACATAATATTAGCAATCACACCTACATTCCTTAAAATCATGTTTCATATGTGAGCTCATGAGCGTACATTTTATACACACCTCCAAACACATTTACTATGTTATTAGGTAATGCTTCTATCTCCAGGCAAAAAAATGTCATTGATTGCCTCAAACCTTTCTACAGAACAAATAAACTATTAACATTACTATTTGAAACATTCATAGCAATATAAAAGAAAACAATATGAGTGTTATTAAGATGACTATTTCTGTTTCTTACAGTTAGTAACTATGAATCATTATAAGGTCTAGAGCTATATACTTTTATGAATAAATTGCTTATATATGATACCATCAATAAATATAAAATGACCTGTAGTTCATTCTACAAATTCACAGGTTTGAATTATCATTTCAACCCATTCATTTTTTCAAATATACTATTTCATGAATTTTAAATACAGTTGTTCTAGTTATGTTAAAAAACATTTTCAGTAGAAAATGAGAAGTCAATGTGAACTATAATTGACAGAAAAGGAGATACAGATAGTCTCTCAATACATAAAAGGGGCTTCATCAAAATAATTTAAAACAAAAATGTAATATAATTTTAAATAAAACTATAAGGTGGCCACTTGATTTCTCTGACTTAAAAGATCCACAATATTAATAGTATTAGTTTTATTTGTTTTACCCACTGTTTATTTTCCAGTCAGTTATTGAAGTGCTAGACATAGACCATTAGGAGGCAAGAAGAAAGCAATAACCTAAAACCATTTTGTGAAAGTAGCAATAGAGACAATGCAATAGTGTAAAATTGGGGATGATTTTCAGAGAGATCAAATGGATAACATTTATCCAATAGAAATGCAGTCTTTGATCAACCATTTTTCTAACATTTTTCTTGTACATGTTCATTAAAGCGCAAAATGATAATTATTAGGTTAATCATTATGGAGTTTTTTTTTATTGCCTAAAGAATAGAAACCAACCAAGAAAACAGGTTAAATAAGTTGTATCCATAAAGTGGAAGTTAAAAAGATCCATATAAGAAAAGGAGCTCTAAGCCAAGTGCCAACAGCTCCTGCTTGTAATCCTAGCTATTCAGGAGACCAAGATGTAAAGATTATGGTTCAAAGCTGGTCCAGAATCTGTAAGACTTTTATCTCCAGTTAAGACAGAGAGAAAGAACGAGCGAGCGAGCGAGAGAGCGAGAGAGAACGAGAGAGAGAGAAAGAGAGAGAGAGAGAGAGAGAGAGAGAGAGAGAGAGAGAGAGAGAGGAGAGGGAGAGGGAGAGGGAGAGGGAGGAGGGAGGAGGGAGGGAGAGAAAGAAGAAAGAAAACTCTGGAAGTGGAGTTATGGTAGAAGGCTAGAATTGAGCACAAAACTCACAACAATGCCCCTAGACCAACACAAAGCAAAAAGAAAGAGCAATGGAGCAATAATCTGAAGAATCTCCCAAACGCATCTGTATAAAAGAGTATTTGCATTTGCTTATATTTACATGAAAATATCTGGAAAAAAAACACAAGAAACTTAACCTTTGTAATCAGGACAAATAAGCAGAAGATGTGATATCATTTACATCCTTTCACACTTTTGAATAATGTGAACGTACTATCTACTCAAAAGTTCAAATAAATGTGAAAAACACTCCTAAAGTAATATGAAGGTAGATGTACTTTTTTAAGTAGCATTCATTTAAAAAATCTAGGTTTTAGCCTGTTAAGAGTTTACAAAGAAAGCACGGTTTTGTAGATAAGTTGTTACCATTTGACCAATTTAAATCCACAGTAGACATTGCAGAATGAGCAGAACTTTGGACTTTTTACTACACAGTCTAAAATATTTCCAAGTGACAGAATAGGGATAAGAAAGCTAAGGGATTTGCCCCACCACTCTGAACAAATGCATACCTAACTTAATTCTTCTCACTTTAAATTCATTGGCAAACTTTTCAAGTTCTCGGATTTCCGGGGAATCCATGTCTATTGGCTCTTCAACCAGTTTACTTTTCCGCCTGAGCTCCTGTTTGAATTCTGCACCCGAGGGATCCTCTGCCAGGAGAGGCTGGTGCAAGGGTGGAAAGCCATGGCTGAGGGTATGGTCAGGAAACTTGTAAAGACAGGGGGCTAAACTGCCTGTGAGTAAACAGAAAGAGAAAAAAGGCCAGGTGTGAATATCCTCGATTTCTGTGAGAGCAAGGCTTTGCTTGTTACAGAGAGCTCATTCATTCTCTTTAACCAGACTCAGTTCTGGAAGAGTCAGAGTAGGTTCCTAGGAATGGCATAATTCATCTTCCACCATCTCTAGACAGCAAAAGACAGATGATGTCAATGGGGAAAAATGAAGAGATTACAAATAAAATAGAACTGTTTTACTATTGGAAGTGCAATATTCCCATCATCACTTCTCTTTAAAACCATGCATGTTGCTACTCACATCTACAATTTTTTTTTTGAAAATTTTCTACTTGATTTTCTTTTTATTATAAAAGTGGTGTACAGCATAGTTGTGATTATATAAGCCAGGTAATGAGGGCATTTTTTTAAAGTGTCACCTCTTCCCTTGTTTTCGCCCAGTTGTCCTCTCCTGACCATCCCTCTCCCCTCAAGCTGTATAGTTCATTTCCAACATAGCATCTAGTGTTGAATTAGTTCATCCTTAGTTCCACCATTTCTGTGTTTTCCTTACCCTCCCAAAGACAGATAAACTTACACACAGGACAAAAGGAAAAAAGCCTTCACATGTAGTAGCTGAAGCTGGCCTGGAATTTGTGATTCTTCTACCTAAAACCTCCCAGTCTCTAGGACTGCAGGTGTGCACCACTCTACCTTGTTTAATTGGCTGTACTTTAAATTCTGATCACTTCGTTCTATAAAATCAAATGAGTGGCCCAAGAATCAGAGCAGTGGTTGGTTTTGTAGACAGAAAAGGACTAAAGAAGGCAGAAACACAAAACAAGAAGTGGATTGGTCCTTTCAAAGTGACAGCCAAGGACTGAAGATTATGCTAACTGATTGTTAGCATCAGATTCTTTGTTTACTTCTTTTTTTTCCCCCCAATGCACATGGACTTTATTTAGTTGACTGCCTTTTGTTGAACATGTATTATCTGCAGACATACAATATTGGTGACCGAATGCATTTGCAAAGATTATTGGGGCCATGCTGGTGGCTCCCCATCTGTCCCTTTTGTTCTTCCTAGAATCAGCTGGAGTCACTATTCCACACAAAGAAACGTTCACATCCTTTGGAAGTGGCCATTTCCATCTCTACACACATCTACAATTTTTAATTCAGAAGGCTGAGAACTGGGGATCAAGCTGAAGCCAGCTCACCTAGACATAGACTCTTCCTTGCAATTAAAGGCAAAACACCAAAAGTGGTTATGTGGCTCAACTGGTATAGAACCAGCTGTGAAAAAGTGAGTGGAGAAGGTAGATGATCAGAGTTCAAGTATCAGTATCCACATTATATAATTTAGTATATATTTATTCCATTATATATTATATATATGCCATTATATGTATACTAAATAGATAGATCAGTTCTAACCAGAATATATATAGATCTATTTTAGTTTACTGAACAGATTATCTATAATGTTTGCTAAAATAAGGGCACTGTGTTTGTACTATATCATGATTGGAAATTTTCTTGAAGTTGGGAAATTGCTATTACAATGTTAAAAGGGTCCATTGTTCTGTCAGTAGTTCAATTTTAATTGGAAAATAATCATACTTTTAAATTTAACAAAAACAAGTAAAAGACTAACATCAATACAGTTAAATATATCTGTGGAGTCATTAGACTGATAAAAAGTAACTTTAAATGTTCTATTCATCTGTTAGCAGATACATTTTTTGAAGAGTATACAATACAATAGTGCATTCTATAATTATTTAAAATAACAAAATTAATACGATACAATTCTGATATGAAAGATAAACACCTATAAATGATGAAGCATTAACCAGTTAAATTTATATCTTAGAAAAGTAAAAGTATTCTGAAATGTTTAGAGAAATGCTTCCAAATTTAATTATCCATTAATTACAAGATATCTCAGCTCAGAATCATAGGTAGAGGATAGTCCATAAGACAAATTCAAAATATTTTATTTCATATTTCAGTTTATATTAAGTGACACATGTAAACAAGCTATTTTAACATAATAAGTGACTAGTCATTTTAAAGTCAGTACTTAAAACAAATTTTTATACAAGGCATATAGTAAATTTACTGAAAATAGATACATAAGTAAACACATTTATTGATTTACAAATCAATAACATGAATAATATGTCACATATAAATCTTTTATTACTATATCAATATGTAATGACTAAAAGGCATAAAACAGCAAGTAATTATTTTATATTGTTCTTATGAAAATATATAATTATAAAAGACACCTTTCTCCAAGTGAGTATATTATTTTTCTAAAGAAAATTAAGCATCAAAGAGGAGATTAAACAAAATAACATTAATATGATTGCTTCTCAGATGGAAAAAAGACTTGAAAGAAACTTTTTTTTTCCCCCCCTGGGGCCCAAACTCAGGGCCTGAGCACTGTCCTTGTGCTTCTCAAGGCTAAAGATCTACCTCTTGAGCCACATCACCATTTCTAGCTTTTTCTATATATTTGGTACTGAGGAATCAAACCTGAGTCTTCCAGCATGCTAGGCAAGCACTCTACCACTGGGCTAAACTCCTGGCCCCAATAAAATATTTTTGCGGAGGATGAAAATGCATGCTGTTGCCCAGTGCGGTGTCTCACGCCTGTAATCCTAATTACTCAGGAGGCTGAGATCTGAGGATCACGGTTCAAAGCCAACCCAGATACGAAAGTCCACGAGTCTCTTATCTCTAATTAACCACGAGAAAACTGGAAGTGGCGCTGTGGCTCAAGGGGGAGTGCAGTAGCCTTGAGTTGAAGATCTCAGGGACAAAGCCCAGGCCCAAAGTTCAAGTCCCAGAAATGACAAAAAGAAATAAATAAAAAGGAATTCATGCTATTTTACAAATCAAACAATCCAATTAGGTGTCACATATTGTTTTAATAAAATAAACATTTGGTAAGGTCTGAATCTATTGGCCTTGTGATTATTACTTTTAATTTCTCACTCATTTTCATGTACCACTTAATCAAATCCTCTAGTCAACATATTTATCATGCTCCTTTCACTACATAAATGAATTAAGGAATATATATATACACACATATATATGCACACATATATTCATACATTTATACTAATACATGTTTTTTACATCACAATTTACAGTACAGGAAATTAAATAGCTTCTCACCATGAAGTAATAACTAGAATAGATTTTAACTTTTGGAATAAACTACATGAAGCAAATATTCTCAGACAAAAATGTTAGAATATTAGAAGCATATCATGTCTTTTTTCAGAAGAAGAAATTGTTAAGAAATTGTCAGTGTTCTGGAGAAAGTAGATGTCTAAAGTCTTTGAAAATTATGTAAGAAATGCAATGCTCCAAGCTGTGACCTCTGGAACAAGAATGAGGAAGTGGTGTTTGATGTGAGTTTATTTGCTATTATGCAAAACATCCACCAATCTCTGCAGGACTGTAATTTCCCTAGAACCAAGCTTGTGCAAATCCCTTGGACCTCTTAAATGAGGCAGGATACTGTTTCTAGCATATGGGTTTGTAACCCAGGGAGTATGGAGAGTGATTTCTAAGACCAATATGGCAAAATACTTCTGCAAATCTCATTTGTCAACCTTCATTAATGCCCAAGGAAGAAGTATGAAGACAAAAGTTGTGAGTTATGTGCAACTGAGGTCTCACTAGCATATGATAAATCAATGTTGTCTGTAAGGCCTTGAGAAATACACATTTGCATCATTTGCAGTACCAACATATTCTATATATTTCTACAGACTTTCAGAATGGCTCCTATGTATTTCTACAAGTGGAAAGACAAAGATGAAATCTGTTTCCTGCTGTTTGTCCTGTAGGTTGTAGATTATCCGAATTATCCGGAGTGGAGGGGCAGAAGAAGAAAATCTAGACAGGAGTCTCTCCAAAGTGAAAAAGAAAAAACAGGTTGTCTTGGCACAGACTGGCTGTAATTTCAGTCTGGTGTAATTGTAGCACCCACCAAAACTTAAGCTGGGAGACTTAAACTGAGAGGTGCTAAGCAACTAGAACAAGGTTAGTAATTAGTTCACAGGGGGACAAGTGCATCACACTCAATTAGTCCTCTTATTCTGTTGGTACATAGTCTGTAAGGCATAGTGGATTCATCTGATGATTAAAATCATCCCCTACCAAACTGACAAAATAGAATCCCCCACACTTCTTTTCCTGTGCATTAATTTAATGAAAGGTTCAAATGAAAACATCAGAATATGGGTCATAAAATAGCCATATATTAAAATAGTAATTTCACACACTTTGAAATATCATTCTGTAGCTTTGCTTTCATATAAAGTATGTGACACTAAACCTGTCTTTATTGCTGATACAATGCTTCTGTGGATTGTGTGGAAGTGGCTGATTTGATTAACATCTTGAGACTTCTCTGAAAAATTCCAATGGCATAACCGTTTCCCATTGTGTGTTTTATACCTTTTCACTATCATTTCTGAATTCCTGTATTTTATAACTCAATTTGTATAGTCTCTCTGGAGATGAAGGCCAAAGTATTCAGATTTAATCTACTGTAAAGCAAATGCTAATGCTGGATAGATGTAAAATATAGACATTCTGACAAATTGTAAAACATATCACATTTTAATGATATCTCTCTTAGAAATATTCAAATAAAGTCTCTATGCTTGCCACAGTGATTTTCTTCCACTGACAAAACATATTTAATTTTATGACTATAAGAATACTTCCAAATTTTGATTGACTGTATTGATCATGATACCACTAAGTCACCCTTTGAATTCTGACAAAAGACTTGTCATAAGACTGCATTTTCTCCCCTTATGCCCTAACTTTTGAACTTAGGACCTCATGTTCTTGCTCAGATTTTCTCTTCGTCTGGAGCTCTGCCTCCTGAGCCACTTCTTTACCTCTGTTTTCCAATAAAAGTGAGAATGCTTACTCAAAAGACTGCTTAGAAAAATATAGGAGAAGTGATCATTGTCCTAAAGCCTTTTGTTTTATGTTTTAATTGCTTTTAAACTAAGAAATTTTGTAAAAACATAGGTTAGTGAATTAAATGATTCATTATATTTATAGACATAGATTTTGCATTTCTC
Source organism: Megascapheus bottae (assembly GCF_031878675.1). Classification (NCBI taxonomy): domain Eukaryota; kingdom Metazoa; phylum Chordata; class Mammalia; order Rodentia; family Geomyidae; genus Megascapheus; species Megascapheus bottae. The sequence goes on along the minus strand of NC_143509.1, from coordinate 79,143,089 downwards.
TGATGAGATACTAATTTCTATTCCTTAGGTGGGGCACAGTGGTACATGCCTGTAATCCTAGCTACTCAGGAGGCTGAGATCTGAGGATCAAGCTTCAAAAGCCAGCCCAGGCACAAAAGGACCAGAAACTCTTATCTCCAATTAATCTCTAGAAAATGGGAAGTGGGGCTTGGCTCAAGGGTAGGGTGGTAACCTTGAGCTGAAGAACTCAAGGGATAGTGCCCAGGCTGAGTTCAAGCCCCATGACCCCCCCCAAAAAAGAATTTCTATTTCTTCAATATCCTACCATCAATGCTTTCAAATAAGTGTCAGAAAATTGGTAGCTATAACTTGAAAAAACTCATGCTTTACAATCCAGAAAAGTTTATAATTTTATTTATTTCAATCTTAATTTAGATTCAGAAACAATTCAAAATGGGTTTTAGAATTGCTATCTATAAGTCCCTGAAAACTACTGATTTTTTTTTTGTCAATCCTGGGCCTTGAACTCAGGGCCTGGGCACATTTTGCTCAAGGCTAGCACTCTGCCACTTGAGCAATAGGGCTTTTTCTATATATATGGAATCAAACCCAGGGCTTCATGCATGCTAGGCGAGCACTAGGCTATGCTCCGAGCCCCATTATTGAGTTAGTGTCTTAAATTTGTCTTCATGGACCAAGAACTCCAAAGAGACATGGGGAGAAGGACATATTCTCTCTATCTCTGACTTCTAATATGGTAGCCACTGGACACCTGAGAATACTGAGCCATTAATATATAGCTAAAGGTAATTAACTTTAAATACCTACATAAAGCTAGTATAGCTACTCCATCATTACTAAAGCCCCACAATACCATCTAGTGGCCTCCAGTAGCTTGTAAGTAAGAAATACATATAAATATTGGTTTAACACCATTGTAAAAAAGCAGAGCATTTCAAGGATGTAGAAGCTAGGGCCCTCAGGCATAAACCCGTTGGGATCTGAAGACATCACAGTTTAGGAACACTTCAGGTTCCAAGATTGAAAGATTAGAATTTCACGTTATTCTGGTCATCACTCTCTAAAGCCTAAGACATCTATCAAACTACCCCAAAGCCCGGATTATGTGCATAGATGACGTTTCTTACCTGCCATCACACCATAAGTCGACGGTTGGTTTCCATAATGACAGGAAGGAACAGAATAATGAAGTCCCGTCGCTGCATTTCCCATCATTGTCATCGAGAAATACGTGTACAAATATTTAGGAGTTTGGATCAAAGACAAAATAGACGGGACTGGTAAGAAAATGTATGAGGATTCAAGACACATTCAACTCATTTCAAAAATACACATTTATCATCTGTTAAAATTAGATGACGATCTTTTTTTCTCATTTGACGAAGATTGCTAATGTGTAGTTAAATGTAGGGAGGTATTGAAGTTTATATAGTAGTTTATGCTATGGCTTACACTTACTGAAAAAGGTGACTAATCAGTTTCAATGGTGGCTCTTGGAGAGTTGCAAAATTCTCTGTGGATTCCACCTGCTAGCGATATTGCAAGAAACTGACGAGACAGTAAGTCTTTCCTTGCATAGCATCATATTATATAGAGTTTCTCCTGGAAAATTGCATACCAGAATGGATTCTTGAATAGAATACTTTTGTTTATTATTCCCCAAAATTCTTTTCACTGAAAAGGAAATGAAAGAGCAACTATTTTCTTGTTACACACAGTCATAGCAATCCCTCTGCGTTCAGAGTACTGTGAAAAAAAAAAAAAAAAAAACCCTGGCTCTGACTGATATTTTTATAGAGATTTAGAAACCAAGAGATTGCAGGTTTCTTCACATGCACAGAATTGAGTAAAAATGCTAATAATAAAGGGATTTTTAAATTTTATAATGTTGAAATACAAAGGGCCTGACATAAGTCAGACAAGTGTATATTTCCTTTTGAATAATGTCACCCAGTCCCTTGAGCATTTTCTTCCATCCCACCAACAAGTTTTATAGTTTATTTTTAACAGAGTCCAGTGAGTACCATTTCTGCATTTGTTTACCTTTTCCCCCTCCATTTATGTGTTTTGAAATTGTCTTTAAGTAGTTGTCCAAGGTTTTAATTCAACATGTACCTTGATCACTCCCTTCATCAATCCCAATTCTGTCCACCTCCTCACTATTCCATGTTTACATATGTACGTTGAATACTGTGACTGTATTCATGCACTTTCCTCTCTTCATTTGTCTGCTTTAATTCCTACCACCCTCAGAATACATGGAAACTGACATATATAGAATATCAAATGTATCATATATGATATGTATCACATGTATCATGTGTCATATAAATATCAGTTTCCAGGTGTTCATTTTTAACTGTCAGTTAATTGTTGAGAGGAGTTGGATCTTTTTTAAAAAAAAGTTTATCCATTATTGGAAAACCATATACACAGAGATGTGTTATTTAGATACAATCTCGTAGTTACATGCTTCATGGAATTTTTATGGGTTCACCTGCAAATCACCAAACTAGTCACAAACACTGCTGACAACAAAACTTCCTGTCATTGTTTTATTTCATATTTTGTCGTTTTTTTTCTGGCAAAGTATTTTCATATGTATAGATTAAAGAAATAACATAATTTTCCTTATCTTTGATGTAGAAATCAATTTGTCATTTAAACATGTGCTTAGGTTATAATTTTATATTCAACTATTTTATTTGAACTGAAATACTTTATTATTTTTAAAAAACATTTGAATATTCACCAAAATTATCTTTTCTAAATAGCTTATGGGTATCTTATATAATACAAATTTATTCATTAAACTACATTACTAAATTGTAAATATCTAGTCTGTAGATCCTTTAAGATTCATCTGAAAACTTGTATATGTGTTTGGCATGTGTTCAAGTACTTGAACCATACCTCTCAGCCCTTAAAGTTATATATGTTTGGAATTTCCTTAATTATAAGGAAAAATAAAGCTTAAATTTATAAAACTTTAGATAAATATGGCAACTCAAATTTTGATTTTTGAATGTATTGTACGTTATTTAATTTCTAAATCCAAGGCATATTGAACTCTTCAATGGAAAAAATGGAAGAAATTCAGTGAATTCAAATTGTAAGTCAATTGTAAAGTAGTTTGCTATTACATAAAAAAACAAAATATATTAAAAAAAGATTTAGTTGTTTTGAGACAATATATTTTAATTAACAAGTTTAATTTTTATTTAAGAATTACTAGGTTCAAAACAAATATAAAATGTAGTTGCTACTGAACTTAGTTTTCGGGAAAACATCTCAGTTTATGGGCTACAAATATTCTATTACTTATAGCTTTGATTTCTAAGTTTAATATTATACTAAAATAAAAGCAATTAATTTTTATTTTATTGTTAAAAATAACTAATGCTAGGAATTATTTAGTTGTATTTACTTTACCACTTAGGGCTGATTTTAGACAGTAGCAAATCTAATCTAAAAACAAATCTTTACTCTTAAGAAATAGCATCTATTAAACATCAAATTAGTTTAGAATATTTATCTGATTGTGCCCCCTTTCCATAAGCATTTCTATTAAGTAGTTTACAGATTAAAATTGTCTGGCCTCACTATTTACTTATGTATAAAATAAGCCCTTCCTTATTATAATAAAGCTAATAATATAAATGACTCCCCGTGGTACTATTTCTTTAAAGACTTCTCAGGCAACACAGCTTTTTTAAAGTCCTTAATATGTAACTAAAATAAATTAAGCTGAAAGGTGGGGGGGGGGAGTATAAAACCCGCAATGAGCTTCTTCACGAACAAGATTCCAAACATCCACCCTGAAATCTCTCGGCCCCGCAGTCGTGCAGCTCTGGTGGGCATCAGTACCTGTGCTCATCACGTTGGTGGTGTGGTTGGAGGCGGGCAGACATTCTGCAGCGCTGTGATGCATTATCAGAGGCAAGGCTGCAGACGTGTCAGAACTCAGAGGGATAAAGGTGTCAGCCGAAGTAAAAGATTGGCAACTCATTCCCACAAGAAAGTAGAAAAATTAGGAGAACGGCTGTCCCCCAAACAGTTTTTATTATATTACTGTCTCAAAGGGCTGATTCAATTCTCCTCCCTGCATATATACATCAGCACGCTCTGAGGCTCCCGAGGGCGCGTGCTCCTATTTATACCGCCAGAAAATCCCTTTATACATGTTAATAGTGTTTTCCCAGGAGGATTGCTTTATCAGTCTGAACTGCCTTACCTGAACATATCCATGACCCAAAGGAAGCTGGTTCTGGAGGATAGATTGGGGGGAAAGGAGAAACTTGAAACTTTATTCGTCTTTGGTAAGCAAAACTTTTAGGAGGGAATCGAGAACTTTGACAAGTGTCTCAAAGAAATAATTCTACAGGGAACTGATTAAAATTTTATATTTATTTTGGTTGCTAAACTAATAATGTATAAATATGAGCTGTTCGTCTTTTTCTTCTAAGTAAATCTGCAAGATAACAAAAAGAAACTACACACTGAAAACTAAATATTTTTTAAAAATTTTATTGTTGGGATAATGTATAGAAGGGTTACAGTTACATTTGTCAGGTAGTGGGTGCATTACTTCTCACACACTAATACCCTTTCTCATGTTTTTGCTCCCCCTCCCCTTCAACCCCTCCCTCCCAATCATCTCATTTTCCCCACTTCCATTCCCTATTTCAAATAAACAAATGAACATATACAATATACCAGGTAACAAAGTCAGATACAGTACATACTTTTAAGCAAATACTTTATTTTGCATTTAAAAAGCATGAGTTTAAATATGAAAAGGAATATCAACTGCTACTTTGAGCTCAGCAGAACCATTTTTTTACTGTGATGGCAAATCTAATTTTAATATATTATAAATGGAAATGGGAGTGTATTGAATACATTGAGGTAACGTGTAAAGATGAAAAAAAGTGACTGCATCTTTCCCTTGATTTCAATTTACCCATTAAAAACTAACCCCTGGGAAGCGCTTACTAGAGTCTAGTGATATTTAATAGAACTCTCTATACTTGTGTCAAGTAAACCTTGCAAAACCTCTGCGAGTTTTCTACCAAACCACTGTCACTAATCTAGACTCTGCCAGAGACTAAAACCTTGACCAGTTCAACAGAACCTGTGACAAAGCATTGTAGCACTGGACACAAACTTGTCATACTGAATGTGTTGACATTACAGGGGCAGAAAAACACGCAAACACTACTATGAATTCAAACATAGACATCAGCATGGAGAAGGAAGAATTTATATTAAGTCACAGGTTCAGAGATTTTAGTTCATGGTCCTCTGAACCCGTTGCTTTGGGCCTGAAGTGAAGCCGAGTGTCATGGCAGGAAGAATGTGTGGAGGCTGTTCACTTCATGACAGCCAGGGAGCAGAAACACCCCGAGCTTAAGGGGCAAAGGACAAGATAGCTTTCAAATGCATGCAAGGACTTTCCTCTGAATGAGCTGCATAGCCTGAAGTTTCTGCCACATCCTCACATGGTACTTCCACCTGAAAACGAAAGCTGAGCCAAAAGAGCTTGTGTGGGACTTGGTACATTCAGACGGTAACGACGAGTGAATGCGATATTACTCCTAGAGAAAAAAAAAAAAAACACATAGAAGTAAACTGATATGGATCACTTTGGTTAAAGTTGTGAAGGAGGCGCTATATGGATGTTCTGAAATATTTTTTCAATTAGAGAATGTGTCAAGATAACTTTGAACTGATTCCATTGTGTTATATTTGTTGTTAATATTGACAGGAGGGCATCTGAGAGAAACTTGAACATGCTAAGTAAGCCTAAGTAACCAACTGGTTAAGTATTTGGCTAAATTTTGTATGATAATAATTGTGTGAATCATTAGGTATTGCCTAAAAATACATACTCTAAAAATGTCTTATTTTGTGATGAATTTGAAGCCCCACTGAATGAAAATTATATTTAATCAAAAACATTTATTTTAATTTTGCAGAATTCTACTAATTTCCAGTCTTTGTGTGAGTGAGTGTGTGTGTGTGTGTGTGTGTGTGTGTGTGTGTATTTTTTGGTTGTGAGGCTTGAACTCCAGGCCTGAGCGCTGTCCCTGAGCTCTTCAGCTCAAAGGTAGCACTTCACTACTTGAGCCACAGTGCCACTTCCAATTTTCTGGTGGTTAATTAGAAATAAGAATCTCACAGACTTTCAAAATTGGAAACTACCCTTAATAATGCTGTTATTGCTCAGTGAGAATTCAGAATACTTGTAAAGCACATCAGTCGAGTACTAGAAAACCACCATACATTCTACTAAGCAAATAATATAAGAAAAGATTCTATTAAATTTGTCTGCTCAGGCTGGCTTTGAACCAGGTTCATCAGACCTCAACCTCATAAGTAGTATTACAGGCTTGAGTCACCAGCCCCCACCCCATAGAGGGGTTTATTAAAACATAAACACCGAAAAAGGAAATCTGGACATAGGGCAAAGCAGAGGGGAATTGGAAACCATGTGGCAGTGCTGTCTATTTACTCATCTGTATCAGTGGCCATCTCATTGTCTCTAAATCAGGCTTTGTACTTTCAAGCAGGTAAGAAAGAAAAAACTGCCTTCTGATTTTTTCGATCCACATTTTCAGGTGAGATATTCTTTTTGAGCATGGATATTTGCATGTTTAGAAGGAAAGTTGTGGTTCCTTGAGCCCCACTAATGAAGGAGTGAATGTGTCCTGCGGGTAGAGAGAGGCATTCTAGACAACAAGGAACCAGTCATCCTCTAGGAAGAAACACTTCAGTATGATGGATGCCCTTTTACCACATAACACAAGCACCAGGAGTGCACATTTGAGAATTTTCTCATATGATCAATATTTGTCTATATACTTATTCTTGATTAATCCAAAAAGATTAGTGTATTCTAGTACTTCAGTCTGTTTTTCTTTGCTCTTCCAATGCTATTTTTGTTTTTATGCTAGCTATTTGCATTTATTGTTTTGGTAATTCACTGCTTCCATATTTTGCCCTTTTATTTAATACCATCCAGATAGCTTTATTATGCACCAATGTGTTTTTATTTTGCTGGGTGAAACACTATGCGTAGCACATACTAGGCAGTGTTCTTCTGCCTAGCTACATCCCTAGGTGTGTAAAACTCCAAATGTAGAATGTTAATTTTTATCATTGGAGGGGGAAATTGGGTGCAATGCTAGGTTGATCTATTGCTTTACTGATAATAAAATTAAACACTTAAAAGGTTATTAGATTCATCTTTCTCCTTCCTTCCTTCCTTCCTTCTTTTTTCCTTGCCCAATTCTTATATCTTTTCAGTACTTGCTTCTTTGTGGGACTCCATTTTGTTGCCTAAATAATGTGGGCATTATTTCTTCTGGGGGGTAATGGTTATTTCTGAATAATTCAATCTAGTTCAATAATATGTACTCTTAATGTTCATAATTTCTTTTCTCTTCCAACTTGCAATTCAAGTCCATTTGAACTAATCACAGGTTGTGGACATTTTAGATATAAAAAATGATGAAGAGGAAGGAATTGAGACAGAAAATTCCCATTTGGATAAGAAAGTGCATATGAATTTAAATTAATTTATTCAGTTAGCCTAAGTGGCAATAAAATGTAGTATTCCCACAACTCATAACTTTTGAAAACATGATATATTTTACTCAGAGCACTTTTTTTAAGGGAAAGATTATACAGCCATATGGCTAAAAAACGGACTTGATCAGGTTAGAAGCACACATTATTGAAGGCAAGTATTAGTCATGCCTGTCATGTTTGGCTGCTTATTGATTGTGAAAGCAGCAGCAAACACGTGTATTCTGTGCTTCATTCCTGCTTAAATTCTTTCAGATTCAGAAATGAAGGGATTTTTTATTGCCCAAGGAAGAGATAATGTCAAGGGCTTGCTATCTCACTGAAGATGGATGCTCTCATAATGCTGTCTAAAGGGTAAGCTTGTAACTTAGGGAAAATAAACGTCAAGGTGAGACACTGACTTAGCAAAGATGATCACCCATATGGGCTATATCCTTGACTTACCATAGCTCATGGGTGGATGTATCGTTTGTCTCCCTCACTTAAATAGATCCCGTCCTGTCCAAACAATATACTGCTGTGCCCACGTTAATTTAATTGGAACACCTCTTTGTTCTGCTTCATTACATCTTGTTAGTTGATGATGCATACAAGTACGTAATACAGTGTATAAATCTGTCAAAGGAGATACGCGTTTACTACTTAGGTTGGATGAGAATTAAGGTGTTCATTCTTTATACTGATGATGTTAAAAAAAAGAAAGAACGGAAGAGTGATTAGCTCTTTAGTAGTCTTACAGAGTGACACAAGGATATCATATGGTTTCACAAGAAATGAACCCAGAACACAGCAGATTAATTAATACTAGGCTGAGTGTGCCTCGTTTTTCATTTAGGCATCCCCGAAGATGAAAGACGCAGAAAGCTTTCCTAGTTACTGCACTGAGATGATTTAATTATGATCATCTGCCTAGGGCTTAGTTCAGGACATAGGATAATCTAACACAGGGGTTGAAGAAGGAGATAAGGTAAACAAGGTGCAAAGTGGAAGGAAAGAAGGTGTTTCATTTCCTCTAACAGAGATCAAAGGATACATAGATTGTTTGGAATTGCTCCATTAGGTTGTTTTGGGTTGGAGTGGGTAGGTTATTTTAAGGAAGACAATTCTGTTTCTTGTTGGCATTGTTGAACTAGGAAAGACACTCAAAAATGTTTGTGCAATTCACAATGTCTGGTTAAAACTTTATAAAAATGAAAGGCTTCTCAAAAGTGCAAATCATGACAAAGAATTAGACTTTTCAAAGGCAGATTCATACCCTATTCTGTTAGGGTTATCTATCCTAAAATAGCTTAGACCATTTCTTATCATTGTCTGTTATATTTTGTCATATTTTTACTGTCATCATTAAAGTATAATTTATTCTGTTTTTTTTCTAGGCACACCGGGGATTGTCCTGACACAAAAGGCAGTTTCCATAAATAACTTTCTAGTCCTATTTTTGAATAATAGTTGAAAAAGAATGAACTTTTATTAATTAGTAGTCTTGAGACTCACAATGAGAAAAAGCCATAGCTGAGTAATCAAACAGTAAAAAAAAATATACTGCTTTGATGAATGGTAGAAATCAATGGTGGCATAACTCAACGTATTGAAAACAGCCCAAGGGCACATTGCACAAAAATACAGCTGAGAGAACAAAATGTAGGTAGGCAGAACTCTTCACTGACTTTTTTTTTCCCCCTATTATAAGACTTTTTTTCTGAGTTCAAAACCAGATACATTTAGCATGTGTTATGGTTTGAATAAGAAATATCCCCTCTTCAGAGATGTATCTACGTTCTCTCTGTCTCTGTCTCTGTCTCTGTCTCTGTCTGTCTCTGTCTCTGTGTCTCTCTGTCTCTCCCTCTCTCTTTCCCTCTCTCTCTCTCTCTCTCTCTCTCTCTCTCTCTCTCTCCTCTCTCTCTCTCTCTCTCTCTCTCTCTCTCTCCTCTGTCTCTCTCTCTGTCTCTCTCTCTCTGTCTCTCTCTCTGTCTCTCCCTCTGTCTCTCTCTCTCTCTCTCTCTGTCTCTCTCTCTGTCTCTCTCTCTGTCTCTCTCTCTGTCTCTCTGTCTCTCTCTCTCTCTCTCTCTCTCTCTGTCTCTCTCTCTCTCTCTCTCTGTCTCTCTCTCTCTCTCTCTCTCTCTCTCTCTCTCTCTCTCTCTCTCTCTCTCTCTCTCTCTCTCTCCTGTTTTATGCTCTATTAAGGTGAAGAAACTCTGGTACCATACCCCCACCATAATGTTCTGATCGAGTGCATGAACTAAACTCCCCAAACCATGAGCCAAATAGATAATTCCTCCATTAAATTGTTTATCTCTGGACCTTAGGCACTACAACATCAATAACATCTATTTTGTGATTCATTTATGTGGAGTGTTTTGAAATGTGTTATTTAAAATATAAACATATCTGCGCACTGGTGATTCATGCCTATAATCCTAGCTACACAGGAGGCTGAGAACTGAGGACTGAGGTTCAAAACTAGCCCAGGCTGTAAAGTCCCTTAGACTGTTATTTACAATAAACCACCAGAGAAATGGAAGTGGTAGAGGTCGGGGCTTGAGCATAAGCACTCTGAGATAGCACCCAGGCTCTGAGTCTAAACCCCACAGATTACAAAAATAAGTAAATAAACAAATATTGAATGCAATTGTAATGGCTTCCAAGTGTCATGTCAGTCTCTCCCCTGTATTTTCCAAACATTTTTTACATAAACTGATTATTAAAAGATGTTTGTGAATTTCATATATTTGGCGTATTAAATAAGATTTTCCTTGTATATATTTTTACATTACTACTCTCACAGAAACCTACAGCATGTGATTGGTTTTAAAATCATAATTTTTCTGCACACTAGAATTACAGTGTAGTAATGAAACAAGTGTGTGGATGTTAACTTGTATGATTTTTTCAGTGTCATGCTGAGCAGGCTGACTGTATTTATTTATATACAAAGAAAATAGAGTGAACAGATTAAGAAAATTCATAAGAAAATACAATCTCAGGCCTAAAACAATAAATAGAGGCATATGTGTATGCCTTTATGCATGTGTGTGAGTGTTTATGTGTTTATGAGATTAATTCCTTTCTAGATCTTAAAGCTCTGAATATTATAATTACATTATTTTTGTCAGGAGCCTGAACATTTAATCAAGAAACGTTGAAGGATTCAATGAAAGGTAAATAAAATTAGAATTTCTCTCACTGAGACACCTGTCTAGTACTAGACTGACTCTGCAAATAAAAACCACTGTGTTGAACATTGCAGGAAAGAAATATTTCTAGAGCTAATGAACTTCTTCCCATGGTTCTCAGAGAACCAGAAGATAATAAACAAATGGCCTTGATAGAAATTTGTGAAACTAGGTTAGCTAAGTTCATAATTTTAAGTGGTTGTTTCTATAAGAAAGAAAGTTAGTCAACCTGGAAACATTTTAGGCAATAAAATTAAATGCATAAATAAACAATGCTAATGACATTTACGTATTTAATATACTAGAGATGATTAACATTGTTACTTCTGTTATTATTACTATTTCTGGAGATTTCTGGTTAGTATTCTATCAATAAGGTGCATTCCAGTCATATAGCCCCAAAAGTGAATTTTTTTTATTTCTCCAAAATTATATTTTATTTTAAATTATAGGGTCAGCCAGATATTCTGATAAGAAATTTCTCAGGAGAAGGGAAATGCTTCCATAGTTAACATACATCTTCACTTTTTTTAAAGGGTTAAACATATCACATAGCAACTGACTTCAGTAAAATTAAAACTTCATAACACAAAAAGAAACCACTTCCAGTATGATTATACTTTTGGTAATAGAATATATTAAATGATCCTAACTTCAAATGCAACTTCTCAATGTTTTCACATTGTTTTATTTAAAAACAAAGAGCATAAAGTCTTAAGCATGGTCAGCTTCCGACCCAGTACCACAGGATGCTTTCTTGGGCATCTTGCCTTGCCTATCTCCCACAATGAGCCCAGAAGTGGCTTAGTGGAATCTAGTTTAGGCAGGGCACATTTCCCAGGAAGTGAATTTTTATGGTGTTGAGAATTAAGTGGTGCAGTTGAATCTACCCAGAATCATGTAGTTATTTTGCTTTATGAAATAAAGTAATTTTGAAATACATGGTATATTATCCTGGTTATGACATTTATTTACCTTTTGTTTTGTGGTGTGTGAGTGTGTGTGTGTGTGTAGGTACATGTGCACATGCATGTGTGCATGTCAATATTGGAGCTTGAACTCAGGACCTGAGCACTATCCTTTGACCTTTCTTGTTCAAGACTAATGCTCTATTAATTGAGCCTCAGCTCTATGTTTGACTTTTTGGTAGCTCCTTGGAGTTAGAAGTCTCACAGACTTTCTGCCTGGGCTAGTTTTGAACCATAATACTCAGATATCAGCTACCTGAGTAGCTACAATTACAGGCATGAGCCACTGTCATCTGAGGTGACATTTACTTTTCTAATGAAAACTTGAATCAGAAGTTTCAGATGATGATTAAAATATTGAGAGTTAAAGTGTTGATAGAATATTATTTATAGAAGATAAAATGCATAGAATTACTTTGTAAAATATGTTTTCCTGGGCTGGGAGTTTGGCCTAGTGGTAGAGTGCTTGCCTAGCATCCATAAAGACCCAGGTTTGATTCCTAGGTACCACACACATAGAAAAAAGCCAGAAGTGGTGCTGAGGATTAAGTGGTAGAGCCCAAGCCTTGAGAAAGTCCAAGGACAGTGCTCAGGCCCTGAGCTCAGGGCTGACAAAAAAAATCTGTTTTCTTTTAATCAGTGCATTCATTAATTGACAATCATCACACAGTGATAGTTAATATACAAGGGATTAATAGATTGAAGAGATTGAGAGGAAAGGAGGAGAAGTAAGGAAAGGGAGGTTAGGGAAAAAACTGGAGAGACAAGAGAGGATCAACCATATAATGTGAGTCAAAAATACTCATTGTAGGTAAAACCCAGATGCACAGAACAAAACAGCTGGGTATGTTGTTTGAGTTTCCTCTGTGGCTTTTATAAAAGGAGAATATATGGAGGATTGAAATAAAACATTATAAAGAATTTTGTGTCTTCTCAGCTTATTTTTCTAGCATCTATTCAATTTGTTTTTGACATCCATACTCTAAAGAGGAAAAAAAATTAAGAGAAAAATTAAAGGGATATGGAAAATGAAAGTAAGAGTACAACAGTTTCCTAGAATTAGCCAATTACGCAAGTTTGTAAAGGTAACAACAGAATTTTAGTCGAAATATGACTAGCAATGAGAACAAAAGTTCTTTATAGTTCAAGGACACTGTGTAATATTTTAATTACTTCTTTATACCAAAGGACAAAGTACAAATCATAATAGTGTCAAGAAACATTGACCAAGTGGAGATTAGGATGTAAGCACTCAGAAAATTCATTTCATTTTTATTCATACCTGAACTTTGAGCACATACCTGTATTTAATGAATATTGATACATTAGGCAGAAAAACATCATCTGTTCAAACACAGTTGGTAGTTTAAGGTTTCATTTTTCTATCAAATATCTTGCAAGCCAAGTGATTTCATCAACATATTCAAATCAATATCCAGCACCCATGAAAGGTCACATAATGCACTGAGCTGTTCAGGCACAGTTCAGGCAGACTTTAATCTGAAAAACGTAACAGCAGAGATTCTTTTTTCAAATAAAAAATAATATTTTGTATTTAATATTTACACAAATTTTCAAATTCTTTTTTCAAATTTTCAAATTCTACTACTAATTTCAAACTCGCCAATGGAAATCTCATTTGTGAGCATTTATGTTTTGATGGATTTTTAATAGCAATAGGTTAAGGTTTTAGTTATTAATAAATAAATTTACTTCTTTTTATGTGTTATTTATTTGATGTAGATTAAAAGTTTTATTCAATAAATAACACTGTAATACTGGAGTTACTTTTTCTTTGAATGTGTACTGGAATATGAATGTGTTAGTGTCTTATCATTGTGACATCATCTGAAAAAAATTTAAATGGAAGAATGATTTATTTTGGCTTATGGTTTTAGATCTCAGTCCACAGTAGGCAGGTCTTATTTCTTTTGCCCCGATATAGCAAGGGTGACTGATAGAGGCTATTCACCTCATTGTTGTCAGGAAGGACAGAGAGAGAGGGAGAGAGAGAGAGAGAGAGAGAGAGAGAGAGAGAGAGAGAGAGAGAGAGAGAGAGAGAGAGAGAGAGAGAGATAATGAGAGAGAGAGATAATGAGAGAGAGAGATAATGAGAGAGAGATAATGAGAGAGAGAGAGAGAGAGAGAGAGAGAGAGAGAGAGAGAGAGATAATGAGAGAGAGAAAGAGGTGAGACAGAGACAGACATTTTGGGGGCCGAGTAACACCATGTCTAATAACTTTCTGCTGAGACCTGTAGTAAGGGTAAATAGTGGCCCTCTTTATCCTGCCCACCTGTTGCTGATAGGCTCCTGCACCCAATATAAGGTGGGAGGGGAGTGGAGAGAGAGATTTTCCTGCCTTGATGAAGCTGAGTGGGGTCTCTGTTCGTGCTCCAGGGAAGGAGCTCAGGGGAAGGAAGGCTGAGTGCGGGAGGCCAGTGGGCCCTCTCCTCTTGGACTGCTCGGGGTGTGTTTCTCCCCATCCCTCCTACTACTAGTTGAGAGGGACCTGGGACAAAGGACCCCAACACAGACAGACAGAAAACAAAGGACCAGGACAAGATACCAGCTTGGCTATTTTTCTAATCTTATATTTTCTTCATATATCTTGGTCTTGAAGGAGCAGCAACCCAAATTATCATTGTGTACAGAGAATATAATTCATAAAATATTTCCACTCCCTTTATCTGGGAAAGGACCATGGGAAAATCGTATACAAATCTACTCTCCCTACACCATGGAATCTGTCAAATCTTGAAGAAAGTCAGAATCCCCATGGAAAGAAGTTCAACTACTAGCCCAATATGCCAAACAAAAGAGATGAATAATAAAATAGAGTAGAGAAAAGAGATTAATTATGAGGCACAGGAGCCTTGCAAAAAAGCAAGATAAACTGCCCATATCCATTCATGTTTTAGGTCTAAACATGAGTTTTAGGCTTAAATAGACAATGAGTTGGGGGCAGAATAAAAAGAGGTATGCATAATTAAATACTCCTTGTCAAAATATGACTTGATTATTCATTATAGAGCAATTCTAAAGAGGTTGTAACCACTATAGTTTTGGTCCAGATAAACAAGTCATTGTTGCTAAACCGATGATCTGTTCTGAGAAGGAACTCTATTGATCATTTTTGTACTGGAAGTTCCATCCATCTCTCCATCCGAGGTTAGTAAGTGGGTATCTGGGCTTTGATATATGTATGAAATATGGCATTATCAAACACAAAATGAAAGTGTAATATATAGCTTGTCACATAATGAAGTGTGGAAATTTCCATTACTTGGTTCAGGCCATGGAGTTGTTAGAGAATTAACACAGAGATACTCATTAAACACTATGAACACTATTCTTTCACACTGGTCCTTGAAGAAATGCAAAGGTTTATAAATAAAAATGCCTAATTATAAAATAGAAAGAATAAAAAGATAAGGTGAAAAAGGCACTCTCATATTGCATACAAATGTAAATCTGCTTAACATTAATACAAGTCAACTTGGGATCATCAATTATGTATGAAGAAACGCAAAATGTTAATGTAGTCCTTTATCCTGTGGGAATTTATCATAAACACTTAGAGATGCCAACTCATTTATCTATGTAAGGATTGTTGCAACCTAATTGGTTTATTAGTAAGAAATGAAAAGACCTACAAGTCAGGTAATAGAATATTTAAGTAAATGAGTCTACTTAACAAATTCCTGAAATGAAAGTTTTGAACACTGGCATAACACACAAATGAAAATTATAAACTTTTTTCCTGTGCTGGGATACAGTCAAAACACAAGTTCACTGAAAATACTGCTTACAAATATCTCCAGGTTTGGTGTACATGATATAGGAAAAACAAATAAATTCTCTGGGTTCATATTTCTGCCTCTTTACCAATAGAGTTTATTACTGAAATATACTTTCTCCAAAATCCAAAAGTATATGAACTATGAAGTACTTCTGATCATAAGAATTTCATATTAGTGGTACATAACCTATATTTTTTATATAACCTATATTTTTATATAAATTTAAAAAATAATTCTCAAGGCTAATCTATGAAAATGGAAGTAAAACTCACATGAAAGTACACAAAAGGAGTTGTGTAATAAATAACCATCCTCCCCCAAGTTTTAAAGTTCATTTCCAGCATACTGTCGTGTAAGTATTGTTGTTGCATTGGTTTACCCTAAGTGTTCTTTTGGCCTATTTTGATAGTTTGAAATTTTAAGAATAATGTCTCTGTCAAACTTTTGTTGTTGGTATTTTCCCAAAATGCTGATAAAAGTAGATGTGAAAATTTCAACATCTCTGTCAGTTTTGTATGCATGAATTGAATGTCAGTTTCTGGTAATCCAGGATACTAATCTAGGAAATTTGTACTAACCAAACCTCTTCTACCAGGAAAGCAAAAAAGACCACAAATACAAAAAAAAATAAATCAAGGAATTTTCATTATACATTATTTTTTAGAGTTTAGTATGTGTTCTGATTCTGTCATCCAGCGTTTTCTGTGTGCAGTGAATTCAATCTCAATAGAATAGCAGATTAGCTTCACAGTATAAAGACACTCTTCAGTTCAAGTCTACCGCCCTAACCCTGGGCCTCCTCATTGTCCCTGAGCTCTTTGCTCAAGGCTACTGCCCTACCCTTTGATCTACAGACCCATTTCCCATTTTCTAGTGATTAATTCTTCTTTAGTACCTGGGCAGGCTTTGAACTGTGATCCTCAGATTTCAGCCTCTGGAGTAGCTAGGATTACAGGCGAGAACCACTATGCCTGGCTTTTGAAAACCCTTTCAGTACAACTAAGATAAAAATTAATTAAAAAAAAACACAGGTCATAACTTACATTAGGAAAGTATCATCTTTCTCAGGGTTTCAGACGGTACAGTAGATGGTCCCTTGGTCCCATGGGCTACAGAAGCACATCGAGGTAGCAGGAATGTTTGGCAGAGAAGATCTCTTAACCATATGGCAGACAGGAAGTAGAAGAAAGTGTGACTCACTTCCTCCAGCTAGTTCCCACCTTCTAAACCTTTCAGAAATCTCCCCAAATAGCATAGCTGGAGACAAATCCCCAATAGTTGAGCCTTTTGTGGGAGACATTTGATCCTCAACGAATAACAATAATAACAACCAAAGTTTTAAATGAACCAGTGTTTCAATGTCCTAAGTATTCAGGAGACTCATTTGTAAAATATAGTCTCATGAAAATAGCTATACAAGACTAATTGGCTTTACCACACACTTTTACAAATGTATCCCAAAGGTATTCTGATGATATTTTTCAATTAATTTAATAAGTCATAATGTCTTCAAAGCCATTTCTCCTTCCAGGAAAAAATGATATTGAAGAAATAAAAATAACATTAAACTTTTAATAAAGACATAAAACATACTGAATACTGTGAAAATCATTTTTAAATGATGTAAAGATGAACTAAGAAAAAAGATAGCAAATGAGTAGAAAATGTATGCCACATGGAATTATACCAGAATGTTTTGTACTTTCAAGCAGATTTTAAATGAAAACTAATAAAGCAGTCATGCATAAACATAAAACAGAACTTATTAGCTGAAATTTTAAATAAATCAAAATTTTTATTGTATTAGAAATAAAGACTTGTCTACAATCTTTCCACAAATGGTTTCAGCATCCTTTCACTAGCATGATCTATAATAGCTTCCAAATAATCAGATATCAGATTACTGTTGATATCACAGTAATCTGTAGCATTTATGTCTGAAGAATGGCAGTACTATCAATGATAAAGCAAGATGTAAATTCATAATTGCAAGACCTTACACCAAAAGATTACTGTGAAAAACAGACTTGATGGAGAAATAACTGGACAGCAATATTAATTGTAGTGTCCTAGAACCTGCCCCACTAAATCTAGCACCTAATGAAGCATTCTTGAACCAAACAAGTCTTAATCCTTTTTCGTAAGCAGGGATCCAAGCTGTCTCTGTTTGCTCAAAATGGTTTATCTTTTTTGTCACTTCCTCTCAGGTTGCAAGCATTGCAGAGCATTGCCATATGTAAAATGAAATCTACCCACCTAATTTGTGGCTGCCAAAGATGTCAGAGAATAAATGTATCTGTATAATGCATTTTCATTAGTTTTTTATTAAAGAATTTATTAACATTGATTTTTACATCATATTTCAAATGACATTTTTAACAAACAAGTATTCAAGAAGGGAATTTCTATATACAAATGCAGGCACTTAGATTTTAGAACATAATTAAAATTAGGCTGAGGGTTTGTATGTCATAGATACATATTAATCTATGTAATAAAACATTATGTCTATAGAGTTATAAATTTTTATATCTATGTAGTTGTGTTTATATTTCCGATACCATGTCCATAGCATTGGGTATGCAAATATTGACTCCTCGCTCTTGTGCTGTTTGGATCTAATAATCACATATTAAGGATACCATGCGCCTTTTGTTCCTTAGGTCTTGACTTGTCTCACTCAACATGATTCGTTCTAGATTCATCCACTTCCCTGCGAATGCCATCATTTTATCTTGTCTGTTAGCTATGTAGAATTCCATTGTACATTTCTAAATCTAATGAAAGTATAAGTTTTTAAAATTAATCAATGACTGTTAGTTACAATATGTATCAATAACACACCAGAAAAATTGTTGTCATATATTTGTAGGAACTAATTTCCTGTTATATAAGGAGAAGTTTTTCACTTAATTAGTATGCATTTTTATTAAATATCATTCTCCTACCATTTGGCAGTTTTGCCATCTTCTAAAGACACTAATCCTAAAAGGATGAGTCAATTATCCACTAAGAGATTCAGCATTGTGAGATGTCACATATGGGATAATCCATCTTCAATTAGAGTCTTAAGAATCATCAAAGTAAATTGCTGGGTCTTTTTTCAAAAATACCTGATGGGGCCGGGAGTTTGGCCTAGTGACAGAGTATTTGCTTAGCATGCAAGAAGACCTGGGTTTGATTCCTCCGCACCGTATACGAGGAAAAAGACGGCAGTGGTGCTGTGGCTCAAGTATCAGACCACTATCATTGAGAAAGCTCAAGGACAGTGTTCAGGTCCTAAATTCAAGTCCCAGGACTGGCAAAAAAAAATGCATACTAAACTAACCCCTAATAACTGGTCTCTGAATATAAAATGAACTTAGATCATTCATAAAGAGACAACCCATTTCAAGAAACAGGTGCCGGGCTGGGAGTTTGGCCTAGTGGTTAAAGTGCTTGCCTAGCATGCATGAAGACCTGGGTTCGATTCCTCGGTACCACATACATAGAAAAAAAAAGCTGGAAGTGGTGCTGAGGCTCAAGTGGTAGAGCTCTAGCCTTGAGAAAAGTCCAAGGACAGTGCTCAGGCCCTGAGCCCAAGCCCAAGACTGGCAAAAAAAAAAAAAAAAAAAAAAAAGAAACAGGTGCCAATTTCCTTAATGTTAGGCCACCTCAAATCCTCAACAGCTTAGTACCAAATATAATCAGTCATTTTCCTGTTGCTCATTCAACAGATGGTCAGCACAAATCATCATTTAATGATAAAGCAACCCAGAACAACTTGAGTTGCTCTCAAAAAAATTAATACTTGGCATCAATGTAGAATACTAGTAATAAATTTTCTAGAAACAGTTAACAAAATATTACATTTTAATAGAACATTCTGTAATTATAATGTATTATATTTTTACTTCAGAAATCACATTAAATTTATCTTATTTAACAAGTCCTACAAAAGTGTTAGAAATATCTGTTTCTTTCTGGACTGTGAATGCCAGCAACAGCCTACGATGTGTTGTCCTGGAAATGTCTCTGTTGAATTGTCACAAGTTAACTTTGATTTGGGCTAGAAACACCATTAAAAAACAATGGGTAGATCTTTCCCCATTGGTAAGGAAATGGAAAGATTTGGAAAAAAATTATATTAAGCAAAGTGGCTAGACCCAAAGAAGTATAAGTTTCATGGTTTCCTTTGTTTGTAATAGCTACAACATTTCTATAAATCTGCAAGTGAATTCAATGGATAGTAAAAGACAAATCACTGCACTTGGACATGATTAATTAAACTGCACTCTAAGCATGAGCACGGAGAGAAGAAAGGAGGGTATTTTTAGGAAAAGATTAAAATGGCTCAATAGCTATATGCAGTTGACCATATGAAATGATGCTTATTGAAATAAACTCCAAGATATTTAAACAAGAGATTTTTTTTTAAAAAATTGTTCTCATTGCAACTAATATTTCTTTTTCTTCCTCACCTCTCTTTGGTCACTCTCATCCATTTTTGTCACTTTTTATTTTTATTTTTTTAATATATGTACCCTTTTTCCTGTATACAAGTTAATCTAATTTGGGGAGGTAAAAAAAGTGGGATAAAATGAGGGAGGGGCTAACACTGTTCAAAAAGAAAGGTACTGACATATGCAACCTTAAGTCCCTGTATATCTTTACAATTTAAATTAAAACAAAAATGGCTATTCAGGATACACAAGATCTTAAATATTCATCATAATGCAACACAAAATATCTGATAGATAAATTTTTGTGATTGTATTGCTCATTTTTGTTCAGATTGGCCATTTTTCAGAGAAAAATAAGTATTTCATTATGCATACTTTGCTTTCTGACTATGATACTGACATGTGCAGTACATGCCAGCAGGTGGCAGTATCACACATCTAAAGCTTCAAATGTGTAAACTGGTCTTTTCTCAAAACAAGTCTCTTTTTATCACGTTTCTTTAATAGCACTTGTAAGTAAAAGTCAAAGCTTACTTCCTCCGTATTTTTATTAATCATATAGAGACAGTTAAAGGAAAATAAAGGCAAATTTCTTTGGGAAATTTCGAGGTACACAAAGGAAGCACAGAGAATGACTAACCAGTGTGTTTCCTGGAGGCATGGGATGGAAATAGAAACGGTGGCAAATAATCCTGAAAGAGGCATTTATTGAGGTGTATGATTAATAAAAAGAATTCTACTTGATGACAAAACTATTTCGAATCAACTTTGAGTCAACTTTAAATTATGCAAAGCAATCGACATTGTTTAATTATAGGTTCAGAGATTTCCTGGAAAGTTTAATTGGGAGAGTATGAACGATTCCATGGGAGCAAGGAACGAATGCAGTCAACTGATTCTTGCAGCTGTGAATTGAAACTTAATTTCTTCGTGGTTTGTTTTGGTCATCTAAGGATACTTCCTGAGGTGAGACAAGGCTAGAGAGTACTCTGACCTACAGCAGCGGTAGTTTCTGAGCACAGTATCATACAATTTAGATATTCTAACCCTTTTATTTTGCTAGAGAGTCAATGTAGTGTCTCCTGTTCAAGTAACTGAGTGGTTTTCCAAATGGAATGATAATAAAATCTATCTTTTCTGACACGAAGTGACTGGAGATAGCATTTATTTGATATCGGTATTGGAGAAATTGGGGGGTGGAATGGAAAAGAAAAGAAAAATTGGAAGGGGGAGGGAACGAACGTGGTTTAGAAGCAACTCGTATGGATTTATTTGGTCTACACAGGATTCACTTAATGATTTAGATGAGCAAACTACCAAGCATTTATTACTGATATGCTTAAGCATTTTAACCTACTGTTCATATATTTTGCCAATTCTAGCTTTTACTAATTAAATAACATGGACTTTGTTAACTGTTTCCAAAGAGACTCATCTGCTCCATGCTGTCTTTCTGACATTATAGCTATCTGTGTATTATGCTCTTGGCAGGTAATCAGGATAAATATCTCATCTTTAGTGAAGCATTTAACTTAATTGATATCCTTGACTTTTGCAGATAATGAGGACTCTGGTTGTAAGTTACTCAGGTGACTTCTTAATGGCTGATAGAATAATTAAACATTAAGTTCTGTTTCAAATGAGAACTGAATACAAACAGTGGGCTATTTAAAACTACTACTTTATAAAATATTTAGGAAACTTAGAGATTATCATTATTAAAAATAGTAGTAAGAGGGTCTGGGAGTTTGGCCTAGTGGTAGAGTGCTTGCCTAGCATGCACGAAGACCCGGGTCCAATTCCTCAGTCCACATACATAGAAAAAAGCCAGAAATGGCGCTGAGGCTCAAGTGGTAGAGCTCTGGGCTTAAGAAAGTCCAAGGACAGTGCTCAGGCCCTGACCTCAAGCCCAGGACTGGCAAAAAAAAATAGGAGTAAGAAAGGATACTAATGGTTTCACAGTCAATTTTTTTCTCCATTAACTAAAAAAGTAATTTCATCTGCAATGAAACTAGTATCCTTACTGGTTTCTGAGATTTCCTTTAAGATATCAAGAGTATTTTACAACTTTGCTTTAGTGTTCCATGTCTGGGATTCTCTAGTAGATGAACACTTTAAAAGAAGACAAGAATATTGGATATTGAATAATTTGTGAATGAGTTTGTCCCTACACGTGGCCTATGTTTTGCTACTATACTAAATTCATTATTAATTAGAAATTCTTTAACTGTCTATCCTCATTTTGAAGAAATGCAAAGAAATTTTGGAATCAAACTTTCTGAGTGACTGAGATTGTGGTGTGATCCAATGTAACCAGGTTGAGATTGTTAATGCTGCATCATCATATTTCTTTTCACTCTGTCAAAAATGTTCAATATGTAGTTATGAGAAGGCATTAAAATATATACATCTGCTTTCCACTTGAACGTAAAATACGTTTTCAAGCTTCTATAAGAAAGATGAAGAAGATGCATTCTTAATCTAGCATTGGGAATAAAACAACCCCAATGCCACATTCTTTAACATTATTTCATCAGTTTAACTCAAGATTTAACTTTCCTTCTTTCCTATTTAACCTTGAATGAAAATGTATGGTGAACAAGTATAGCTCTGTATTTTTTTATAATTTTGAAAGTTACATATGCATTTATATAATATATATAATATTTAAGTAGTTGTACAAAAGAGTTGTCATTTTACAAAGCAGCATATGAAAACATTCAGGGCATTTTGGTCAATGTCATCCCTTTTAACATTCTCACCCATCATTCTCAGCTAACTCCTTCCCTTACATTTTGTAATTTTGTAGGATATACAAGGAATTCTTGATTGCATTCTCTCCTCTTCAGTTACCTGACCCTCTCTCTGCCCATGGCCCCATTCCCTTTCAAGTACCTGTTTCCTCTATTTTTAATTTAATATTCAACATCTATCCTAATCATGAGCATTATGGGTAACAGATTCCTAGCTTTACATTATTCATGTCTCACTGTTTTTAGCAGATGTTTTTCCAATTCATTAGCAAGATGTTCTCTTTTGGGGAGTAGGATGGAGCTGTACTGGGAATTAAACTCAGTCACACTAAACAAATGCTGTACCACTGAGCTACGTCTCCAATCACTAAGACGACCATTTATCTTCACATTTTTACCACACCTATGCGACATTTAGCTGGACACATGTTTTTCACTTCTTCTGTCAAGTTCCATAAATGCGACTTTATTTTTTCTATTGTTTGGTGTTTTGACCACACTATGTCATTGAATTCCTTGTAGCATGCCCCTTAATATTCAGATATAGATTTTCCAAATTCTAGGATGTTAATATTTAACATATAAAATTAATACACATGCACACTAAAACGTGTAAGTTTCCACTAAAGAAGGGATTTGCTGATTTTGGTTTTGTGTTATAGTCTTTATAGTTTATGTTTGCTTAGTAATATGAGCAAAGGAAGACATGTTTGATATTAGCTATTCTATTGACTTCAAGTGCTTATCTAATTGAACATTTCTCTATGCCTATAAGACCATTATCTTATTTCATTAAACCTACCAATGTGTGCTGATGACTATTTCAGTGAATCTAGAGATAATGGTGAACAAACCATAGCTTATTGTGACACTAAGTAATACTTAGCTTACTTGAAAGTAACATGGAAGGCGACTTGTGGTATTCTTACCAAACCTGTAAGTCATAGCTTCATACCCTAAAAACCATAGACAAACAATCCTCATCCATATGGGCATGATCCTCAAGGTCACTTCCCTGTGAAGTTGTGCAAATGATTCTTTTTCCTTATCATTAACCCATTAGTGCTTGTGAATTGGCCACCAGCCATTCTTATTTCCAGCTCCCAGCTATGCCATATTATTCACTTCTTTCCAGAAGTGAATAGTATTTTTTATGACACTCTTTATAGTAATGCAGAATAAGCAGCTGTCACCATCTGTTTACTCCACCAATTCCTGAAGCATTCAACTGCTCTGAATACACATAAAATTTGAATGAACCACCCAAAGTGACAATATTTCTAGGAAATTTTTATGTCCCTTTAGTATTATTTGCTGCACGTGCATTACCAGCCCTTTCAGCACATAACGTTTCTCCAGAATGCAATCAAAAGGAAGATTCTAAATTAGAGTAATGACTATACATATATATATGTACACATATATCCACAAAATTGAATAAGTCCTTATAGTACTGCTTTCAGTTTAGCACACAGGTCATCATTTACTCTTCTCCAGCAACAGGAAATGAAAAACGGACTTACTCATATGGCTTGCAGACAGCAACTTTATTTCTGTTTGGCCATATGACCTGCCTCTTCTCTGAAAAAGCACTAGACGTTGGATCATACTGTTTTCTTTCTTTTTGGTAATATTAGGGTTTGAACTCTGATCATTAAGGATCATTAAGTCAGGTGTTCATACCACCAAGCCATGCCTCCAGCCCTGATTATTATTTTAATGTTGTGTTTGGCAGGCTATTTTTGAGATAGCCTCTCCCTTCCTGCTCTTGCACAACCTGCCTATGTTTGGCATCCCAAGTGGTAGGGATAAGCAGCTTCTGTTCTCTGAAAATGGGTCTCATATACTCTTCTTCCTAGATTACCCTTGGAGCCAAGAGTTTCCCTATCTGAGCCTTCTCAGTCTGGATTATAGACATGAGTCACTGGTGTGTGGGTGAGTCTTAATGACTTTATTTAATTTAATTACTTCCTTTTAGGTTATAATTTCCAAATGCAGCCACATTGTTGACTAGGACATCACCGTCTGAATTTTGGAGAGCATAAATCAGCCCATTACAAATCTGTTAGCTGTTTCTGATTTACACACCATTTCTCAAGCACATCCACACGTTCCTTGCTTTGTCTTGAAGTTTTTTTCAATGCACGTCACACTGATAGACAATCTCAGATTGTTAAAGACTATCTTAGCTACTATTCTTTCCCGAAATACCTTCACAATCATTTCAACAAAAATAATCTCTTATATTGTCACTCAAAAAACTTTGCTTATTACTTTCGCTGGATGCTTCTCTTTCTTTGACAAATGACAGTCACGTTTGATCAATTTTAACATGCAGATCGTTCCTTCTTTAATATGCTTCAAGCCTTTTGTTGTGAGCCTAAGGAAGATCAGGGCTGTCATATCAATTAAAAATACTTTAATGACACCCACATCACTAACCAGTAAATAATACGATACAGAATATTTCTTGAATGATAATTTGGCCAAAGTTTCTTATATATCATTATATATTGTTATTACCTTTATTTTCATTTGTTAGAACCAGAAGTAAACTATATGTACTATATGTACAATCATTTCACATATATGTGTGAATAGAAATTGTTTTCACATTCAAAAATTAAGTTCTTTTTCTTTTATTTTGCTATTTCTGGTTTTTGAACTCAGACCCTGGGCACTGTCATTGGGCTTTCTCAAGGCCAGTGCTCTACCACCAGAGCCACAGCACCACTTACTGATTTTTCTGTTTTTGTGGTGCTAAGGAAATGAACTTAGGGATTTGTGAATGCTAGTTATGCATTCTACCACTAGGCCATGCTCCCAGCCCATTAAATTCTTATTCTTATATTTTGTAAAAGAAAATGTGAGATTTACATAACGAGGATATGGAACAAACCCAGATATCCCTCAGTTGATGAGTGGATCAACAAGATGTGGTATTTATACACAATGGAATTTTATGCTGCTGTCAGAAAGAACGACATTGCCCCATTTGTAAGGAAATGGAAAAAATTAGAAAAAAATCATATTAAGTGAAATAAGGCAGACTCAAAGGAACATAGGCTCAATGGTTTTCTTCATTTGTCATAATTAGTATGAACCTTGAACTCTCCTAGCAGAGGTTTACAACAGGGCAAAACCTAGATACATAAGGCCATATAGGATGATGCTAAATGAAAGGACCTCCAAGATATAGAAACAAGAGCCATACAATGTATGACTGTTGTTCTTAATGTACTATGTTATTTCTCATCTCTTTTGTTGCCCCTTGGTTATCTCATATTGTTACAGTATCTCACCTTGTTATTTAATATATTGTATATATGTTTATTTGTTTATTTGAAACAGGATAGGGAAGGGGGGAAAAACAAGATGAGGGGAGGGGGAGGGGGAGGGCAATGGGGACAAAAACATGAGAAAGGGTATCAATGTTTGTGAAGCAATGCCTTCTATCTGGTGAATATAATGTAACCCTTCTATTGATTACAATAAAAATATATTAAAAAAGAAAATGTAAAGAGAGAAATGTGAAGATATCTTTACCAGCAACGAGACTCAGACAGCAATGAACGACTTTCTCATGGCTGATTTGGCCTGGAACAGTCTCAGTTTAGCTCTGTGGAAACCCAAACGTGTGCTGAGCTGAGCGCAGTCTCCAACTTTTGAGGAGGGATCCATCCTGGATGGTACTGATGACTCCATGCTGACCGGACCACACATAAGACAATGCTGACTATGGAATGTAGTGACTGCGACTATTTATTCTCCTCTCTCTGCCTTTTGTACTTGTCAACAGAAAATCTGTGTATAATTGTGAGTGTATTATAAAGTGTAAGATGTTGATTTAAAAGAAAAAAGAACTAGCGTTATCTTACTTATTTAATATCCATGCTAGTTAGTACATTCCTTGTGTGCTGGTGCCATGGACAGCTCATCAAACAGATTTGTCAAGCCCCAGATTCTCTCATACCCTATTCTACTAGGTGAGTACAAAATAGTCTGATGGATGTCACTAAAATTATGACAATTTTTCCAAGTTTCTCCTCAGTTCAATACTTTTGTATTGTGGCATGGTGACAAGCCATGGTGGACTCAGCACTGGCCTATGGCCAAAATTTGAGTAGCATTGCTTTTTCTTAAGAACCTACCCTATTTGAAATAGGATAGGGAAGGGGGGAAAAACAAGATGAGGGGTGGGGGTGGGGAGGAGAGAAATGGGGACCAAGACATGAGAAAGGGTATCAATGTATGTGAAGTAATGCACCTTCAATCTGGTGAATATAATGTAACTCTTCTATCAATTACAATAAAAATATATTAAAAAAGAAAATAACCTACCCTCCAAAACTCACACATCACTGTGTCCCTTCTTCTGATTATACTTAATTAGTTCACGTCACTGATTTTTAAATTTGGATGTCGTTTCAGGAACATGGTTGCTCCCATTTTTATAATGGAGCATGATGCATGAATTGATCTATGGAAACTAAAACCAGGGTGCTAGAGAGAAGTAGCATTTCATTCTGTCCAACAACGATTCTCTTCCTATTACTGCCAAAAACCCAGGACACAGAAGGGATTTGGCTAAAAGCCCAGTGTAATCAAAGCCACGGAAGGTAAAGAGAAATGTTTAATTATAACTCTCATTTTCCAAATGACTTCTTGACTAAATGGTTAATCAAACATGAACACAGGCTGCCAAGCCTGATTGTGCTTTCTCCGTGGACAGGTGATAGAAACGAGAAAACTGAGACTGTTAGTGTAATACCTAGCTGGATGAGAATTAATTCTTGAACAAATATCTAAATGTGTTAAAGAGACTAAAAATAAAGTACGAACATGAAATATGGAGCGGTCAGAGACAGATGACCAAAATTAGGTCTTCATTGAAACTATCACATTAACAGCAATTAAAAGTGAGGAAAAAATTAATGTTAATATGCAGGTTTTGTGCCAAGACAATTGCTTTTGCAATCAATTCATTAAGATTGTACAATACTGAAATTTTTTTCAAAAAGAGAGAGAAGATTTAGCACAAGGTAATATGGAAGCAGATTATAAGAATTTTTTTATCTACTTTGAGTTTAGAGAGGTAGAACATGAATTTGAACATGAAAATTAAACATATTTATTTGCAAAAATCAGAAACTATGGGAAATAGCTAGGCACTTTAGTATATAATTATAATCCTAGGTAAACTGGAAGATGGAAATAGAACTACAGAAGTCCAAAGCTAGACCCAGACAAAAATGAACTCCAGACCCTATTAAAAATAATTAAAGCTTAAACAGTACCTGATTTAGCTCCAATGTGCCTACTTAACAAGTACAATACTAACTCTAGAACTAATAAAAGAAGTATTAGAACTAATACAAAAATACAAACATAAATTTCTCATGAGCCCACAATTGCTTATAGAATTATCTATTTAACAACCATAGAATATAAAAATATGAATATCCATACATGTAGGTAATTTCTCACAATGCATATATACACATGGATCTTATTTCAGTAGGGATTATGTTAGCAAAGATTGAAACAATCTAAAATTTTTTTTAAATGATGTCATAGTTAGGTTTGTTTTGCCGGTCCTGAACTCTGGGCCTGAGCACTGTCTCTGTGTGCCTTTTTGCTTAAGTGCTCCACTACCTGAGCCACAGTGCCACTTCCAGGATTTTTTTTTTTTTGAGTAGTTTATTGGAGATGAGAGCATCATGGACTTTCCTTCCCAGGCTGGCTTCAAACTGTTATCCTCAGATGTCAGCCCCCGCTGAGTAGCTAGGATTACAAGCATGAGCCAACAGTATCCGGCAATGTTATGTATTTTTAAAGTAAATGTATAACATGTACTGAGATCATTTTAATTGCAAAACCAGGTGACCGTGTACAAAACAAGAAATGTGCTCATATGTGTATCTGCACAATGTGAAGATCAAATATATGTCGATATGTGTCTTGCTATCTATTCATCCATAAAGTAGGAAGCAGAATGTGAGGATGAATGCATAACAGTTGTAAATGTCTATTCTGCAAAATGGGACTGGAGGGATGAATACAAAAACTCGCTGCGCGCCAGTGGCTCCCACCTGTAAACTTAGCTACTCAGGAGGATTGCAGCTTGAAGACAGTTCTGGAAGGAAAGTCTGTGATAACTCTTACTTCCAATTAACTACTAGAAAACTGGAAGTGGCTTTGTGGCCCAAAATGCTAGGCTTGAATAAAAAAGCTCAGAGGCAGCACCCTGAGTTCAAATCCCATGACCATTGGAAAAAGGAAAACCAAAAAATGAAAAAAACAAAACCTAACAACTTTCATTTCTTCACTAAACTCATAAGAGTTCATAGTATACTCGATATTTATTATTTTTGAGTTTCTCTTCTTATATTTGAATTTTTTATTTTCAGTTATAAATGTATTCTTTATTTGCTATCTGGATTCCACTGTAAGACTGTGCAATTCTAGACATGATCAAAATAATTTTATGAGACAAACACAATGTGTTTTCCACTGGAAGAAGGAGCAATAAGGATATAATTTTTTTGTTTTGTTTTGTTTTGTTTTTGCCAGTCCTGGGCTTGAGCTCAGGGCCTGAGCACTGTCCTTGGACTTTCTCAAGGCTAGAGCTCTACCACTTGAGCCTTAGCACCGCTTCCAGCTTTTTTTCTATGTATGTGGTACCAAGGAATCGAACCCAGATCTTCATACATGCTAGGCAAGCACTTTAACCACTAGGCCAAACTCCCAGCCCTATGATATAATTTTTATAATTTACAATTTAATAAAAACATAAAGGGAAAGTGCAACAAATAATGTAGAATTATTGAACACATACAGACTGCAATGAACTGAAAAATTCTGTGAACACGCAGTTTCTTATATTTGTAAGACAAAATACTTATACTGGTTAAATACTACAAAGTGACCAAAGGAGAGAAAAATTCATAGAATCTAAAATAGAATGACGAAAATATGAGATATGTTGAAAAAGCCATAGTTAGAGAAATTCCTAAGATTTGTTGAGTCATTGAAGAGATTGTCTCAAAATTGATGGGGCCAGGAGTTTGGCCTAGAAGGCCTTGTTTCTCTTCCTAGGTACCACATACATAGAAAAAGCCAGAAATGGTGCTGTGGCTCAAATGGTAGAACTCTAGTCTTGAAAAAGCCAAGAACAGTGCTTAGGTCCTGAGTTCAAGCCCGAGGACTTGCAACAGAAAAATAAAAAACTGATGGTAAGCGCAGTTGTACATTTGCATGTATCAAAACAAGTTAGTATGGAAATAAAGTTAGGGAAAATTAATATGGAAATAAACATAAAAGATGCTGTCAAATCATTTCAAAGTGGATGAAAAGATGCCAATTATGAAAAGATTAGCCGGAAGCAGCAGCTCCACAAAAATGTACTTATCTAATGAAAAAGAAGATGTGGTAAAAAGCATCAGTAACCCATAGACCAAGAGCCAAAGAAATACCCAAATGCTGGAAACTAATGGATGCAAGAGGAAGAGTCTCATCAAAAGAGAAAACATTGAAGTCAAAAGCAGAGTCAAAAGAAACTTGCTTTTGAAGGAAAAAGGACGAAAGGAGAGAATCTAAAAGGACAGGATGGAGAATAGTTTATGCTTCTCTTCTATTCAGATAAAGGCACAGCACATGACAACGTCTCTGACTCCTCATAGGACACACCCAGATTCAATAAATAAACTGTACCTCCAGCAGTGCTGATAGAGAGATTCCCAATCAAATGAAGAGTAAATGCTTTTCTGTCATTAAAACTGAAAAAGAAAGCTATGACTTGGGAAACATGATCAGTATGTCTAAATGAAACATATCTAAAAGTTTTACTAAAAGGTATAGGAAATAAAAGAAAATAATGTTATTCACAAGGATTTACAGGACACTATCAGTGTAGTCAAACTGATCAACTGATGCCAAAGTGTTATGGTGCAATGATCTAGTTATCTTTGTAATTGAAAGATATTTAACACTCATGCCTACATTTCTGTCCAGACCTTCAAGTATGCATTGCTGGTTACAAATAATAACTTTATATAATCTTTTGATTATTTATAACTAATAAAATTTGTTCACAAAGAATATATATTTATAATTACATAATGTATGATTTTCATTTTATTTTCTATAAAAGATAATACAGAGAACTGAAATTAAGGTGATAAATTATAAAAACAGAAATAACATATTTGCCTTTGTCATTCATGATGGAACTCTGTATGAATCACAAACCATTCCCCTTGTTTTGTTTTGTTTTGCTCCTTGTTTTATCAATACCTCTGTAATTTTGAATTTTAGCAATTGCCTTCCTCCATATGCTTTCTTTGTAAAAACAGCATGAGCCTTTCTCTTCACTTATGTTTCCATTACAGTTCTACTCAGGTGACTCCTCTTTCCCAGAGTCTTATTTGTTTCAGTCCATGTGATTAATGGTCTCTCCTAATTGATCCTTGTTCCATCACACTGATTACATTACAATGGGAGGACAAGAATATGATTCTTGACATTTGTGGGATTTTTAATATGGATCCAATTTTTGCATGTATTTTATATGCTCAGACCCAAAATGCTTGATTTATTGCTTGCTGAAATTTAAATGTCATCAGCATTAAAATTTCACCAGTATTTATGGGATACAGTTCAATGATTCAGCCACTAGGTGTCACTTTTATCACTATGCTGATATTAGCTCCACTTACAGGTTATCTTAGCTTGCAAAGAGTTATTTTAGCATATTCAGAAAGGTCAAAAGTAAAGTTGACCCTGAATTTATTTTATAGAAAAATGTGGGTTTTAACAATATACCATTATTTTCGATATAATGTGAATATTTATATGATTGATTATAGTCTTAAGACTCCCATGAATGAACCTACCTGTGTTAAACTAATTTCTTTTCAGATTCATGACACATCAATACAAAAACTAAAGTTTAGCTAGGCACCTACTCCTGAGCTCTGCGGATTATAAACAGCCCAAGCAAGAAAAATCTTGTCTCCAAAACAAGACAAAAACCTAAACTTTGGGAATATATACACCTTTTGCTAAAAATATGACTATATGTGTTATGTGACCTCTTTGCAGTTGTGTCTTAGATTTTTCTCATTAATTCTTTTTTAACATGGATTGTAATGTAATTTCTATTTCAAGTTATCTTTTCTTATTAAGATATATTTTAGTCTTGTGTACATAAACTGGGCTCATATCCACACTTAGCATCTTTTCTTTTTTCTTTTCTTTCTTTTTTGCCAATCCTGGGCTTGAGCTCAGGGCCTGAGCACTGTCCTTGGACTTTCTCAAGGCTAGAGCTCTACCACTTGAGCCTCAGCACCACTTCCAGCTTTTTTTCTATATATATAGTACTAAGGAATCAAACCCAGGTCTTCGTGCATGCTAGGCAAGCACTTTAACCACTAGGCCAAACTCCCGGCCCCACACTTAGCAAATTTAATCTTAGCATTTTGGCATTCCTTTGAGATTCCTTTGACATACACATACATGGTGCTACTTATCAGTGTACTTGCCTATACTCATTCCAACAAATGTAGTATAAGATAGAAATTTTAATAATGTTAATTGTACTTAATTTTCCTCTCCGAAATTACATGAATTTATTTTGAAATTATTTTATTCAGAATCATGGTGTACTAAGGAATCCTGCTTAAGGTCTCAGTGGTAAAATGGTTGCTTGAGCACGATCAGGAGAAAATATGCTGTCCTCAGCTTACAGAGGAGTTTAACAAAATGTGTGCCTCTTTAACCTTCACGGTTCTTACATAATAAGGCCATAAAATACCAATGTTTTCATTGGCATATGTATAATTATTCTCAGAAGCAAAAGATCTCCTTATATTTGGTAATGCTTAGGGAGCCTGCTAGAGGAATTAGTTAACAGGTTTCTTCCAGAAAACCCACATATAGCAGTTTCTGGTGGCTCAAGCCTATAATCATATCTTCTTGGAAGGTAGAGATCAGGAAAATCACAGTTCAAGGCCCAGCCTTGTCAAAGAAAACTTGGCAAGGCTCTATCTCAGACATTTGACTAATTACCTTAAATACCTTCTTGCCCTCGGAAGGAGTGAGCTCATACAACTTGCATTATCTTCATTAACATTGTAGCTTCCTTCTTGCTTTTGGTCTTTAGCTGTGAAAAACACCAGGGTATATTTTAGACAGAAGCCACAGGACAATCGGACCATGTTCTTATGATTAAGAAACCAGACACCGGAGTAAAAACCCTGCATGTTATAATTTTTCTGTACTTCATTGGCCATGTGACAATTATTGAACTTCACTATGTATATTTTTTGGTTTATTTTAGGTTAATAAATCAAGGACTTCATGCATGTTTAGCAAGTAGCCTACCACTTCAGCCCTAGCCCTAGCTTTTATATGTGTATTTTGTTATTGAAACAAACTTGCCAAATTTGTCCCACTCCCAGTCTTTGGTTACTCTCTAGAAGTCATTGGGTTTGCAAATATCCACCACCACACCAAGCCTCTGCAGTTTATTTTTAACACATAAATAATATTTCTTATAAATGATGTAATTGAATGAAAGCAGTTAAAACTATGCTGAGATATTATAAGATGTTTTATTATAATATGAGACAGTGTAATGGTTATAAATATGAGCTTTCATACTGTACAGTTAGTTCTGAATTCTGGCATTTGCTTATTGATTAATCATCCTTCAGTAAATTATTGTACTTGCTTCCCTATAATTTTAGTATTTTAAAGAAAGAGACAGAAGATCCTGTGGCGGCGGCGGCGGATGCATCTGAAGCGACGACGGAGGAAACAGAAAATGGCAGAGTTTTTAAAAGGACTGCCTGTGTACAACAAAAGTAATTTTAGCCGATTTCATGCTGACTCCGTGTGCAAAACTTCGAACCAGCGCCCCTCAGTCTACCTACCCACACGGGAGTACCCATCCGAGCAGATCATTGTAACAGAAAAGACAAACATCCTCCTGCACCACCTGCGTCAGCAATGGGACAAAAAGAACGCTGCCAAGAAGAGAGACCTGGAGCAGGGGGACAAGGAGGGGGAGAGCTCGGCACCCCCAGCAAGGTGGCTCAGACCGACAGCCAGGACAGGCGCAAGGACACCTAGGACTCCTGCTCCCCCCCAGGTTCCTCCTAGGCCAGCTCCTGTCACCTACCTGCCCACCCTCCAAGTGTAAGCACCCTGCCCATTTCCATGGCCCCCAGACCTCGCCATCCATACCGTGTTCAATCTCATAGGAACCGATGTATTTATTTTCCTTGAGTTTTTATTTATGCTGTAACATGTATCAAGATTCGGTTAAAGGGGACATTAGAAGTGTGATGTCAGTAGATGCTTTGTCAAAATACAACATTGATCTTCACCCTCCCCTTTCCCAGCTCCCTCATCCCTAGAACAGGAGTGTGTCCTCCAGGGTCCAGGGCCAGGGTTCCTGCTGCAGCCAGGTGGCAGGGGTGGGACCAGGCCTTGTGGCCTGGTTTCCCCGGACAGTTGAGTGGCCTTTTCCCTCACACCAGACTGGTCCAGCCTCAAACTTCGCCTAGTCTTGAGGTCCTGCACTATCGATTCTATATCCCGGACTCACTGAGAGGCAGGGGAGAAGCTGGCCCTTCTGGATCTTTCTCTTAAGTCATTATCATGGACTAGTGCGTGTTCCATGTCTACCCCAATAAAGGATCTTTCCTACTCAAAAAAAAAAAAAGAAAGAGACAAATAATACTACACATGTCATATGTGAGAAGTGAAGAATAATATTTGTACTTTAGACTCTATTGTGGAGCTGTAGTAACCAAACATCTTGGTACTGGCACAAGAACATGTCTGAGGACCAATGGAATAGAACTGACAACCTGAAGACCTATGGCCAACTAATCTTTGATAAGGGAGCCAAAAATAGAATGGAAGAAAGACAGCCTCTTCAACAACTGGTACTGGCAGGAATGGTTAAGCACCTGCAGAAAACTAAAATTGGATCCTTCTATGTCACTCTGCACCAGGATTAATTCCAAATGGATTGAAGACCTCGAGGTAAAAGCAGATACACTGAAAACACGAAGGAATGGGAGATACACTAGGTCTCCTTGGCATAGACTGAAACTTTCTTAATAAAGACCCACCAAATTAAAGAAAGTTTGGACAAACAAGACTGCAT
This sequence comes from Megascapheus bottae, assembly GCF_031878675.1. Taxonomy (NCBI): domain Eukaryota; kingdom Metazoa; phylum Chordata; class Mammalia; order Rodentia; family Geomyidae; genus Megascapheus; species Megascapheus bottae. The sequence goes on along the minus strand of NC_143509.1, from coordinate 79,108,202 downwards.
TAAACTGCAGAGTTTCTGTATGGCAAAGGACATAGCTAGCAAGTTAAATGGAAAACCCATAGAGTTGGAGAGCTTTACTAACCATACAACAGACAAAGGCTTCATATCTAAAATATATCTACAGCTCAAAAAATTGAATCTCTCCAACACTAATCTTCATAGAAACAACCATACATTTAAAAGATGGGCCAAAGACATAAAGAGAGTCTTCTCTGAAGAAGAAACAAAAATGGCCTATAGACACATGAAGAAATGCTCGACATCCCTGGCCATAAAAGAAGTGCAAATCAAAACAACTCTAAGATTCCACCTCAGTCCAGTTAGAATGGCCAGGATTAAGAAATCTAATAACAACAGATGCTGGAGGGGATATGGCCAGGAGGGATCACTACTACACTGTTGGTGGGAGTGCAAACTCGTTCAACCACTATGGAAAGCAGTATGGCAGTTCCTCAAAAGACTAAATATAGAGCTCCCCTGTGACCCAACAATTCCACTATTTGGCATTTACCCAATCATCCAGAAACAAGGACATACTAAACCAACTAGCACAACAATGTTCATTGCAGCACTATTACCATAGCAAAGATCTGGAACCATCCCAGATGCCCCTCAGTAGATGAGTGGATTAAGAAGATAGGGTATTTATACGCAATGGAATTGTATGCTGCCATCAGAAAGAACGACATCACTCCATTTGTAAAGAAATAGAAAGACTTGGAAAAAATCATATTAACTGAAGGAAGCCAGACTCAAAGGAACATAGGCTCAATGGTTTCCTTCATTTGTCATAATTAGTACACACCTAGGACTTTCCTAGCAAAGGATTACAATAGCTCAAAACCTAGACACATACGGCCACATAGGACGAAGCTGAAAGGATCTCTAGGATATGAAAAACAGGAGTTTTATCTTGGTGATTGTTATTCTTAATTGTTGCTCTTTTGTTTCACTTTGGTTAATCTTATACTGTTACAGTATCTGATTTTGTTACCTGGCATTTTGTGTATACATTTATTTGTTTATTTGAAATAGAAAAGGAAAGGGGGGAAAACAAGATGATTGGGAGGGAATAAGCGAGGGAAATGGGAAGAAGGGTTATCAATGTGTGAGAAGTAATGCACCTACTCTCTAGTGAATATAACTGTAATCCTTCTATACATTACAATTAAAAAAGAATAATGTTTATAGTAAGCACTTGAGTAATGCATGTCATGTAAGATTTGCTCAATAAATGTTACTTATATTATATTGGGATAAGAAGGGTCTGGAATTCTAACAAGTGTAACTAGATTTGTCTTATTTTACTTCATGTGATAATTAAGAGAGTTACATTAATGTGGAGATTTATGTAGTTACAGATTAAATTGGAACTGTTTATGAAATAAACAGTTAAATATTTTTATTAATAATTGTATAAGGATCTTAGAAATATGGTCTTACAAAGTTAATATTTCAGGACATATCATGACACCAGTGATACAGGTACAGAGGGACATTTTATCACCTAATGAGAAAATGAATAGGGTTTGAAACCCTATTTAATGCATCTTTTCTAGCATTCTCTAATCCAGAATTTCAAATTCTACAGTTATAATTAAGAAAGTTGACTTCCTCCTCCTCCTCCTCCTTCCTCTTCCTCTTCCTCTTCCTCTTCCTCTTCCTCTTCCTCTTCTTCTTCTTCTTCTTCTTCTTCTTCTTCTTCTTCTTCTTCTTCTTCTTCTTCTTCTTCTTCTTCTTCTTTGCCAGTCCTGGGGGTTGAACTAGCATTTTCCCTAGGCTTTGTCAAGGCTAGCACGCTACCACTTGAACCACAGTGCCACTTCTGGCTTTTTCTATGTATGTGTTACCAAGGAATCTAGCAATCTAGCCTGAGTCTTCGTGCATGCTAGACAAACACCTGGCCCCAAGACTGGTCCTTCTAGACAACAAGTTTCAGAAAGATTGATGAGAATACCAGTTAATTTGAAATAGAAGTTAAGTAAGTGATCAACAAAGTTTGACAGTATTTTTGCTAGATTATCAAAGTAAGCATAGAAATTTGTTTATTGCATAGAAACTTAGAGCCAAGGGGAGTTTTTTTGAGAGAAATTATGCTGGAATATGATGGTGTTTATTAACTTTATTCATAATTTAAAATTAATACAGAAAGATAATTAAGACAAACAAGGGATTTGTATAAAATGGAAGAAACTGATATTGACAGTGCAAGGAATAATTTACTTACAATACTAAAAAGGAAAAAGAGAATGCTACAGATTTAGCTATCTTAAAAATTTGGAGATGGGAATAAAAATATGATTCAAATATACTAGATTTGTATATTTGTTAGTGTTTAGTGAAAAGAAATTACTTCACCACAGTGAAAATATAATGCAGAGGATTATTCAGCATCCATTTAAGGATATTATGATAAAGCAGAGATTACAGACAGTAATCATTACTTTGTGTGTATATGTGTGTATGTGTGTGCATGTTATGATATAGAAATAATGATGGCTAAACTTGAGTCTATAATTTCAAAGGATTTGATGACCTTTTCTTTATTTAATAACACATTTATATTCTGTAATAAATAAAAGTGTTTTTCAGAACATTTTGATTGATCCTTGGAATAAGTAATTGGATGTGTTGTTGAGTGGAGGAGACTATGGTCACAATTACAAAAACATGTATATCCTGTTGAAGTATAGCTATATATCATTTGTCCTGGTAGCAATGTTAAGTAAATTCACATCCTACTGTTCTATAATGGGAAGGAACTATTTTTGGTTCCATCATCTATCCAGAACCTCACAATCCATTTCATTCCCCAGAATATTTAAAGATCAATGAGACACAAGATAGCTTTTCAATGAATGAGCATCAAATGATCTTGATCACACTTTTTCTTTCTATGCTATTAATATTAAACAGGACACTTAAGGAAAGGGCCCATTGAAATTGGATTAGAGAAGCAGAGTCAATCATAATTTTTAAAACTAGAATAATGTGAGCATAAAAGTTTCTGAGTAAGGTTTGTAGTTTTCCAATTGAAAAAAGCCTTACATTTAGTTCAAAAATGTGGTATAGATGACATAGATAGTTTCTTTTCATGTCTGCCAGAAAATCTGAATAAAAATAAGCAGATGGAGCTATACAATATTGGGTATCAATGATAGTGAAAACAGGTATTTGTTTATCTTAATGCCATTATCTCCACTTGGGTTATTGTTTTAAAATCCATTTGATGCATATTTCCTCACAAAACATCCATAAGGTAGTAAGTTATTTATTGGCCACACATTTAGGCAAGACTATAATTTATCTTACAACATACATTCTTAAATTAGCTCAGAGTTATAGGTATGCTGCTTGAAGGCACTTTTTAAAAAACACACACATTTTGTTGATTTGTTAGCACATTGTTGTATATAGTATGTATGTTTATATGACATCCTCAATTCCTTTGTGAGAAACATCCTACAAATCTTCATGCTGTTAGTGTAGTAAAGAACACTGAAGGAAATTTTGAGCAGTGCAATTGCCAGCACACATACACACACAAACACACACACACACACACGCACACTTGGTACTAAATAGACAGAGAAACTATATCAATTCATAGAAAAGTGAACTGAAATGAAAAGGCAAGAAAACTATCTTATAGAGTGTTGAAAAGATGAATTAATTAAATATGTCAAGTATCTTGAAATAAGCTATTTAATTAATAGTTAATGTAAAACTGCTTTTGCTAATATATAATCATCAGAATATTATATTACTTTATTGTAAATCACACATACTTAGTTAACATTTTGCCAACACCATAGAGAACAGATACTATGTAGATAACAAAAGAAAAATTCAGTCTTCAAGGAAAATGGCCTTGCATTTATACCTCTAAATAGCCTTTTTCAAAATGTTATCTTAAATAGCTATACAGCAGAGTTGCCATTTATCAAAAGAAATTTTCTCACCTCATCCCTCCTCTAGCTAATTCTTCCCTCACTCCAAATTTTGTAAGATATACATTTAATTCTTGACTATATTCCTCAGTTTTTTCCTTATTCTTTCTTTCATATCTGCATAAATTCTTCCAGAAAGAATTTAATATTCCCAAATACTTAATATTCTCAAATAATTAATATTCCCAAATGAGGAAGATACTTACAAGGAAAAGAAATAGTTGATTTATTTCACGTTGTCATAAAAGCTATTGTTTGTGGGAAGTGGGAAAAATTGCAGAACTTTGTTTTCTGAGTATTTATCATTCAGTCGGTATAATCCCTTATCTTTTGTTTATGTCTTTTAACTAATCACATACAGATGTAAGTTAAATGTCTTCTTTGTTACTTCCAAAACCTGGAATGATGAATTCAAGGTTTCTATTCTATTTCCAAGGGAAAATATGAAGTGGACATTTGTGTTTGGGTGAAAACTCTAAGTTGGAGTATATATCCAGGAATTACTGTAAAAAATTTGAAACTTTGAGAGTTGCTGAGGTCATGAAAATAGTGAGCAAAAGCCTAAAAGACACAGATCCGAGCCATAGCATCTTCCGAATAGGAGCCTTGTTATTCTCATCCAGAAAGAAAATAACCAGTCAGCAAGATGAGACCCTAACCCATTTGATCCAAATGTTTTCCCATTTCCTTGTTTTGATATGAAAGTCAAAATAAAGTAAAAAAAATGTGCTTTTTATTTTTGTGGATTTATTTTTACTACTTCACCGTTCTTCCCACTTCTATTTTTTTCATCTGCAGTTTAACAAATATCTCAAAACAATATTTTAATGAATTCTGATATGTTCCTGGTGTGGAATTGTTAGAAACTTAAAGACAGAGGCACACTTATTTCTATAACATAATACTCCTTTGTTTGATCTGTTTGTGTTCATAGATGATAATGACTAGCCATGATTGAGTCATTAAAAAACTAGCAGCGGCTTAAGAAAAAGTGTTCAAATGCAGTGTTTCAGCAGCAGTGAAAACTATTTCTTTCTACTTTTTATAGCTGCTAACTGTTTCCTGAGACAGTCTGTGGTAGCCCAGTCTGGCTTTGAATGAAGCATGTGGCTATACCATCTAAGTGTGAAGATTACAGGCGTGTGCCACTCTGTATGATTTACCTTTTAATTCTTTTGGAAAAACTTCTCTTGTAATATATGTGTTGTTGTATGGATACCTTCTATAGCACCCTTGTTCATGTTAGACTTCTGAAAATTAAGGATTGTATTTAAGTAACTCAAGATGGAACATTTGTTCGCCCTTTAAAAGTTTGATTTCACATTATGTTACTCCCATTGTCGCTGTTCTCTGGGGCAGTGACTACAAATGCTTTGCCAATTGGTTCATGTCTTTTTAATGTTTTCATTTGCTGTCATGCATCATTCACTTTTGAGAAGTGCCTTCACTATAAAAGAACCATCAGCCAGTGTTGCCTAGCTACATGCTTTACGATTGTATTTTACAGCACCCTCTTGAAAATTAAGCAGACTAATCTTTCTAAATTTAAAAAAAGCATACCAACATTTTATTGTGTTCCTAATCTCCTCCTAAACAATCAGATACTCCCTCATCTCACTTTGAAACACAAATTGAGAAAGAGAAAGGGAAGGGAATCATCTTTTCTGTGCTCCCCTACTGCCCCCTTACTCTTCAACTGCTTGAGAGGACTATGAATAGTGATGGTGCATTAGCTGTTTCAGTCAAGAGCATCATATGTTTACAATTACTTTGTGACTACATTTACTACTGTGTTTTAAAGCTAGGCTATTTCTCACAGTGATAAAATGACTTCTTAGGGTGCTCTTTTTCTAAATAGGGCTTCATGTAGAACCCATCTCCATCTTTTAAATACAAGGATAACATAGCATATACTCTACCGCTTGAGCCATTCCTCCAGTTTGTCATTTTGCTGATTTATTAGAGATGGGAATCTTGACTTCTCTACTTTCTCAGTAGCTTGGATTATGAACGAGCCATTTGTGACTACTTACTTTTTCAGTTATATTAAATTTGAATTAAACATTTTAAAAATTAAACTAATGGCATTGGTTGCCAGTGACCCAAACCTGTATGTTTATCTAGTCAAGAAACCGAGATCTGGAGCATTTCTATTTAAGGTCAGCTGAAGAAGAAAAGTCCATGTTTCCAAAATAACCAGCAAAAGACAGGTCTTTAGGCATGGTTCAGTGATAAAGTACCAGCTGAACAAACAAACCAAGCAGGCTTACAGCCATTCAAACCTCAGTACTATCAACAAGAATTTAAAGTGTATTTAAATTTAGTGGAATATAAAAAGTCACTTTATTGTTCTGTATCTGTACACATAATTCTTCAAATAAATACTTCTTTGAACATTTCTGTTACTTTATCCCAAACTCTGAAAAACTCAACCTGTTATTCACAATTAACTTTATATATAAACAGATGAAGTTGAGTGACATAAGTATCAATTAAATGCCCTTTAACTCAGGCTTGTATTTTTAATTAAAAAATCTTTCAGTGAATACATGTGAATGTCTTATTTTCATAATTTACAAGATCAAGTTCACACCCATCCCAACCCATCTTGACATCACCTTTTCTGTGATTTTCAGCACTGAAAGACTAGTTTTAGCTGTAGCCTTTAGTCATTGGTCTTAAACCGAAAGCAATATATAGTAGCATTTTATGATTTCTCTCACTAGCTACAAAATTAAGCTTAGAGGAATAATTTTTTCCATAATGATCTTTGAGTGTGCTTGCTCATTGTAAATTATTTTAGAGATAAATTTATCAACATCTCTTGACAAAAAGTTTGTTTCCTCAGTGATGAATTGCTTTCTTCTGTAGCTTTTCACAAGAGAGTTCTTTCTGGGGTAATGGTGTTCTAAATAGCATCATGTGTTCTTGTCTTCTTGTCATGGCCATAATGTTAGACTCTCAATAAGAAAAAACTACTCTACATACCAGTTTATCACTCATGTCAGATATTATGTTCTTCACTCCATTATTTTATCTTCTTGTAGACATCCTATAGAAATCTGCATGTCTTTATTTCCTACTTTGGCAGTGTCTCCATATTTTCACAGATTAGTATGCTATGCTTTTACTAATGCCTTAATTAGATCTTAGCTAATATCTTAAGTAAGTTGTTATTCACATTGCAACTGAAATACTCTGTGAGCTACAAACTAAGTTTTATTTAGAGCAAAAACCATTCTTTAGTCAATTCAGTAAAATTTATATTACTTCTGAAAACCCCTGTGAGGTTACACAGATTTTTAGTTTTCACACTCCTCTATTTCTGATCGTATCTGTGCATTTAGACACACTGGGAGTATTGAACCTATAGGAATATAATATTATTCCAGAACATAAAATGCATTTCACAAGCCTGAATTCAAATTGGATATGATCTAGAAAATTTAGACTTACTTAAATTTAAAGAAAAATCCTTTTTTTACTAGAAAAATTTGAAAGATACTGATTTGTGCTGTGTATAACAGTGTCGTAAGGCATTATCTTTCAATTATTTTAATGAGCTTTATTCTCAATAGAGGAACTAGAGAAACTCAAAGAATAAAATACATAGACTGAAGATATTGCTATCATTCGTAGGATAGCAACAGAGAAGGGCTAGGCTTGCAACAGTACAGAGAAATGGTCAGTTTTGAAAGAATGGCTAATATCAAACTATTTTCAAAGACTGTCTAATTTCAGATAATTTTCTATGCATCTAATGTACATTTCTTTCTTTCTTTTTTTTTTTGCCAGTCCTGGGCTTACGCTCAGGGCCTGAGGACTGTCCTTGGATTTTTCTCAAGGCTAGAGCTCTACCACTTGAGCCTCAGCAACACTTCCGGCTTTTTCTAAGTATGTGGTACCAAGGAATCGAACCCTGGTCTTCGTGCATGCTAGGCAAGCACTCTACCACTAGGCTAAACTCCCGGCCCTGTACATTTCTTTTGAAACAATTCTAAATGTCCCATTTCAGTCATTAAAAAAAATCACTAAATACACCAATAAATCGAAGACAGAAAAGGCTGAAAGATAAAGCAAATTCATGATGTGTTTCTAGATTATTTTAATGGGTTTGTTAACATTATTGTAAAAACACAAACTGTAAATAGAAATACATGAAGTAATTAAAGTAGAAGCTTTATAATGAAAAAATCAGCAGTTATAAAAACCAAAGAATTATAATTACACTAGTCTTTCATTTTAATCACAAAAATTAAAGAAGACTAATCAAGAAAAAAAGACGGTTGGTTCAGGAAAGAAACTGATTAAAAGTATGGGTAAACATCACTTCTGTTTCAGACTGTGTGAATACAACAATCAAATCAAAGGCTGAGTGTTGGGATATTCTTGCTGCCAGGGAGGATGCTATATGCTCATGAGGTCCCAATTAGAAAGAATTCTGAAAAGATCTTTTCTTTGCCTGTCAGGAGCCCTTTTCGAAGCAATCTCTGTAATATTTGATCTCTAAGAGGAGTCTGGACCATGCCCCATATACTAGAGTCTTATGCTCCCATATTGTAGGTTTAAAGTTGATCCATGTTCTTCCAGGCTCTGGAACCCTGTGTGTGGAGTTAGCCTGACAGATAGACACTGCTCTTGAAGATGTGGGTGTCCTAAGGGTGCCAGTCCCTGAATCTCCACAGCATCACAAACTGAGTTCACTCCTTCCTGGAAAATCATCTCTCTCAGAGGTTTCCTGGTATCATCTAAATTGTGTATTCTTTGCTCTATCTTTAGAAAAAAAGGAATGATGATTCAGGTTCTGACATGGCAGTCATTACTAATTACTTTGACAAGGCTAAGAAAATCCTGAATATTAGAATTTTTATATTAACTCTGTCATTGATGATAGTGAAGGAATTTAATCTCTGTTTTTCTCTGATTTTCCATTTTAAAATGGGGACTTTTTTCTACTATACCTCAAGGGCTACTATAAACCAAAAAGAAATAATTAGATAGGAACTCATTTTAGCATAGCTTTTATTTGCCTATTTTGCTTCTAGGTTTGACGAAGAGACTTTTTCCAATTTTTTTCCATTACAGAAATATGTCAGTATTCTACTGAAAAATAAAAAAAAAATAGAAGAAAGAAGAAAGATAAAGGGCAAGAGTTCATATAGAATAGAAAGTCATTTATTCAGCCCCAAAGCAAGAACTACCTCCTGAAACAGAGCACGTTGAAAAACTCTTTAAAAGCTGCTCTCAGATTGCCATCTGATCCCAACATGCTTCATAAAACAAGGAATCGAAAATGGGCCTTGGCACATCTGCAGCTCTCTGTTAGTGAAGGAATGTCTGTTATGATGCCCACAAATGAAGAAATGGGAAAATGCAAAACACTAAACAGGACTGACACGTAAGACACTAGACAAATACTACTTAATTGTAAAGGAGGTCTTGATGGACAACATGCAAAAGAATGAAAGTGCTTATGATCACAGTGTACATATACCAAGTACCATAAGTGACCCACTAATAGAACCTGAAATAATAGACCCCAAGTTAAGCCTTACAGGAAGAGTGAACAGATTGCTGGGCCGAACTGCTATGGTGAGGAGCCAAAAGTATATTGCCAGAAACGCTGGGAATGGTCAGAAGTGCTACACAGTGATGAAGCCAATATGTCCATACACACCAATCAGGACAGCAGTGGCATTTAAGTTAGGAAAATAATTTCTAAAATATGTGCAGCTAATTATCTTCAGGCATCCTGATACTTGAACACTCTGACAGGATACTCCTATCAGAGAATGATTATTTGTTTAGCCAACCAGAGTTGGTATTTGCTTCATTATTCATAACTCCCCAAATGGACAAAAGCCATATTATTCAAAGAGTGTCAGACTGCTTTATTTTTGGCAGCTTCTCATGTTATTTTAACTTCTCTCTGGTACCTTTACAAATTGAAATCCACTTTCTAATGCCACAGAATTGTGAATGGTTAGGTCGACTAAATCTTTTGGGAGAATCCCATTCTGTCAACCACATGGGAGGGTACACGTCATATGTAAAATTATGTGCATGGCATACATATCCACATACATAAGCATAAAATATCTCAGGACAGCCTAAGAACAAACACTACTGTCTGTCATTGTTGCAATCTATGAGTACAGAAGGTAGAATCATTTGAATGCATATAAACAGTACCTTTTCTGATTAATTCTGCAGTTTAGGACAAGTAAAGTGATATGCTGAGAACTGAAAGGATGATAGAATACCCAGAAGCACCATTCAAGGCAAGGTTTAGAAGGAGACAAGGCGCAGTTATGACAAGCATCTTTATTTGCAAGAAAGTGTTTTACATAGTGAAGAATTGCAAGTCGAAAGAAATAGTGACTTACGTAAAAAATAGTGACTTAGATGAAAAATAATGCACAAGTGAACAAAAGGATGCAAACGTTGAAAGTGCCAAAATGTCAGGTAACTTTCTTAGAATTCATAAGGAATTTTCTTTAGCAACTATAGCAAGTTAATTTTTCACCGATATGTAAAGAACAAGAAGGGGAAACACTTACCAGTTTAATATAGCCACTGAAAACCTAATAGATAATTGAAGTACATTAACTTGCCTTAAGATTTTAGCAACATCTGCGAACTCCATTATGCTACGTCCCTTTCGTCTCCCTGTAATTAGTCCTACTTTATGGGAGCACATGCAAAGATAAAAAGTTAATTTGAAATAGGCATCACTTTCAATCCAGAATGACAGCCTGAATGTCCTATGGTCAGGGTCAGGTAGGCTTTGCTGCAATAATAAGCAATCTCCAAAACTCACTGAATCAGCATCTCAGATACTTATTTCTTATTCCTATAGTCAGACATCTTCCAAGATGAAAGCTGCCTACATGTATCCATTCAGTGATGTATAATGCTTCCTCCTTTTGGCTTTAAGGTCTCAATATATTAACAAGGTTTTATCTGCAGCCACTGACAAATAAATACATCGATGCAACTGGTCTTTATTGGGGGTGTGAAGATTTCCATCTTCAACAAACTTCAAAATGAATCCATAGCATGCCACAATATATTTCAGACAACTTTAACCAAGAAGAGAACAGATATAGTGACTTAGGAAAAACCATTTTTCTTGAGAGTATTAAATGTTTATGATAGTTTTCTTATAAAGATCCAATGATAATATTCAGGAACACTTCATACAGAATATATTTATTAATTATAATATATATATATATTACGCTCAAATAATGTGTGGACTGTATCTGCCCCAAGAGCCGGCATTTTTTGAGTTTTCTTTTGTGAAGGAGGCTGACAGATGGAGTTGCCACTTTGTCCTTAAGAGAGATTTTCTTAATTTCACAGGAGGTAGTCAGAAAACAGACTGGAAAGATGCCTTGTCTGAACACCCACTCAATAGTAGTTGTAAAATGTCAAAGAGGGAAGAAAAGCAATGGAGAGTTTTCCCTTCATTAAGTTTCATTTACCAAACAACTAGCCACTTTGTCATTCTCCTTTTTTCACTTTTATTATCCCCGTTTACAAATGTCACCTGCATTGGATAGAGACAAAACATTTTCAAAGTATCCTTCTAGTGACCTCTCTTCTGCTTGTAAGAATTAATATAGATGGTGCATTAATTCCCATACATTGATACCCTTTCATAACCCTTCTATTAATTACAATAAAATATATGAAAAAAGAATTAATATAGAATGGCCAACTTATCAAATTACTGTAAATGAAACTAAGTAACATTACAATTACTGATTTCAATCCTAACAGTGCTATATATACAGATGTTCCTTTTTGTCACAATGAGCAACATTCAAAAATCAGGAATTGAGCTTTGTTATTCTATATAAACAGTCAGCATTCAGTTCCAATTTTACCATTTTTTATGTGTAGACCTTGACCTATTTCTGAATGACTTATAGCAAGAAAAGTAGATGAACTCAAAAACTGCCATAATTATAAGTAGCTTCTTTTTAAGGAAGGTTTGGAAAATGCCCATATAAAAACATCTTCATTATTAGTAAATTGAAAGTAGGCATATGATGTGACCTAGAGCCAAAAGGAAAACGACAGATGTCCTTCAACCAGGTATATATGAGCTTCAGTACCAGCCATAATTTCTGGTGCCCGGAAATACAAGGAAAGTAGTCTTGGAACACAACTTAAATTTTTGCTGGACTTCATACTTTAATTATTATTTATAGAATATGCCTTTGGGTAATTTTTAAATATTTTATGCATAGAATTCTATTGTGTATAAATACCACATCTTGTTGATCCACTCATCAACTGAGGGACATCTGGGTTGGTTCCATATCTTTGCTATGGTAAATAGTGCTGCAATGACCATCATTGTGCTAGTGGATTTAGTATGTCCTTGTTTCTGGAGAATTGGGTAAATGCCAAGTAGTGGAATTGCTGGGTCACAGGGGAGCTCTATGTTTAGTCTTTTGAGGAACTGCCATACTGCTTCCCATAGTGGTTGAACAAGTTTGCACTCCCACCAACAGTGTAGTAGTGATCCCTCCTGGCCACATCCCCTCCAGCATCTGTTTCTGTTGTTATTAGATTTCTTGATCTTGGCCATTCTAACTGGAGTGAGATGGAATCTTAGAGTTGTTTTGGTTTGTATTTCTTTTATGGCCAGAGATGTCGAGCATTTCTTCATGTGTCTATAGGCCATTCTTATTTCTTCTACAGAGAAGACTCTAAGTCTTTGGCTCATCTTTTAATGGGATGGTTGTTTCTTTGGAGATTAGTTTGGAAGTGATTCAATTTTTTGAGCCAATAAGTTTTTTTTTAAGACAACTTTTTTCTTGAACCTAGTACTTGTGCAATGGAAACCTAATATTTTAAAAATATATCACTATGCTTCCTCATACAAGTTTCTGTACTTAGCTTTATTCTCCAGTGATTCAGAGAAAATAATATTCCAGATTGTCATCAGCTTGTAGGAGCTAATGGTTAAATTTGCAGAAATCTTGCAATTTTGTTGTTAAACAAAGGATTGTGAAGTTTTAACTTCTGAAAATTTAATGACTACAAGCTTGTTAGTAAACAATTTATTAATGCATTTGTAACTTTAGGAGGCAAGTAAATGAAGTATATTAACAATGATTATAAAATTTATACCTTCATCACTGTTAATTTATTTTATTTTATTAAAATCTGTATCCTTGGGTATTTGCTGTTACCATAACTTTATGATAGAAATACTATATGGTAATAAGTCAATCGTTATCTTTTTCTTTCTTGGGATCTAATGACAACAGGTCATTGAATGATGAGGAGGAGGGCAGAGAACGATAGCTATGTAGTAGTATGAGATTATCATTATAAATGAACATAACAGCCTTGATTCTACAAAAGAAAGTTAAAAAGGAAAAGAAAAGGAAGGTTATTAACCAACTACAATCACATCACTGTGACACTATTGTTGCCTACTCTTCAGATTCATCTATCTCACAGAAGGTTTGGAGTTATAAATTAAGAATACAAAGAGAAAAGAAAGAAATCACAGTAGATTTTTTTGAATTCCTTGTGAAACCACCAGGTATTTTTGAAAAATATTTTTCTCTAAACTTCCTCCACTTATATGAATGTGTCAGAATCCAGGACTTGTACCTTTGAAGGTCTGCTATAGAATTCAAATGTAAATTCCACATTTCCCTACTGAGTATTAGGTAGAACTAATAACCTAATTGAGTACATGAGGTTCAAATTAGAGGAGTGTCCAGGGAAAAATTCTCAAGACTAAAGTCAATGATTACAACATCAGCTAAGCCCAGTGAGCAGTTTCCACATTCACAGACCACAGTGGAACTTTTATACTACATGAATTCCACAAGGCCAAGGTTTGGTGAACACAACCTTTGGTGGTAGACAGAATCCACCACAAGTGAGCACAAAAGCCCAGCCCAGTACCAAACAAATGCTGAGATTTAAGCTTTACAACTTCTTCCCAACATAAATTACTTAATGCTTAATTCTGGTGGTAGTAGTGATTCTTATGATACTTTTGACATCAGAAAACAGTATATTCTTATGAATATATATATAAACTCAAACACATGCCTCTTTTAATAGTCATCTGAATTTAATCACAACCTATAATTGTTAATAGATACTGTTTATTTGAATTGTATTCAGTTTCTCTGATATCTAGTTTTTCAGATTCAGAGTTTTTGTAGTAGTCTTCTTTATGAAGTTTCCTCATATTGGCATATGAAATAGTAATCTTAAAACACTAGGTATTATTTTGTCTACTGGCCAACACTCAAATTTTTAGTATATTCTAGTATATTATCAGATTTCTCATTTAAAATTTAGTAATTTAGCAAACTACAATTTTATTTACACCTATGGGAATCATTCAGGATTACACGTTTAGGTAATTTATTGGTTAGCATAATAATCATAGCCAACTTTTAAGTAATATTAGCTGTGTTTCTAGGCTGTACAAATTAACTCATTTTTACTATAAAATACTTTTTATTTTTACAAAATGATTACTAGTAGACATCTAGTAATAGTATAATTTTTTCAGGCTTTTAAAAATATTTATTTTAAATCGTCTAATAGAATTTTGGATAATTAATAGTGGTAGTGTTTACTCTAGTAAAATAATGTTTATGAGTGGAGAATATGATTACTAAAACTTTTCTTCAAGTCACAAGTCTATGTGTGAGAGCTCATACAGTAACTAAAGAAAATCATTTTCAGAAAGTCTACAGGACAGGGGATTTTGTTCTAAACTAAGTTTCACAGGACGAAAAGAAAACTATAGATGGGCTGAATGTCGTTTCAAGGACCACTATTTTGGCATTCATTCATGCAAATGGATTCTGCATTACGTTAGCACAGAGGAAAATTTTTGATGCCCTAGGCAAGGCCCTTACATTACTTATTCTCTGCAGCTTTATCCAGCGAGCTTCTCTTAGAAACTTTGAGATAAATTTTGGATGAGTATGAAAGCAGCAGTTCTTAAACTTTCAGAAATGTATAGTTTCCAAAATCACAATTAGGCTTTGCAGAGACATATTTCTGTAATATAGTAAAAATTCGGTGATTAATTTTTTAAAATATATTGTTTTGTCCTTTGTTGTTGATTGAAGTGTTTTGGGTCAGTAGGTAAGATTGTCAAAACACTGTAAGAGCAATTAGATATCCATGCTGCTAATAACAGGTGTTCTTTTAATAGTTTAACTTTTTCTTGGGGAAGGGGCCAGGCAGATCCAAGAATTTTACTCAGGGACTTGGGCCTATAATTATACCACAATGCTTTTAGGCTTTCAGGGATTTCTCGGGGTTAAGGTAGTGATGGTGGTGGCAAACTTTTTTTCCCCAGCTATTCTCACTTTTGCCTGAGCAGGCCTCAAACCTACCACCATCTTCCTGACTCCAATCTCAGTAGTTGGTATTACAGTAATAAACCACTATACACAGCTTTGTTTTCACAAGTCTTGAGTCTTAAATTTGGAGAGTAAAAGTAAGATTTACTTTTGAACTCTCAAAGATATGAGAATCCTCATATTCATACCTCTCCATTGCAAAAAAATCTTGAAAATAGCACCAAGAGAAATATTCTTGCCTCCCAATATATATTGATATAGGAATGAAATATGTAAGTTTGAGGATGACATAATACTTTAAATCATTCTACAACTCTTAACAAAAATATAAAGCATTACATAGGTGTTATTACATGGTAAGAGTGAAAGAGCCCACGGTTTGATCTGAAATGTGATATGGACTTGAACAAGTCAGTGAGTTTCCCTAACTTTAGACACTTTCTACATTAAATGAAAGAAAAAAAATCTATCAAACCTAATTCAATTTCTTATTAGGTACACGTAAGGAAGTAATATCCATAATAAATTCATTCCTGATTAGGAAGTGTGTGAAAGGCATAGTAGATTCTATATTGTGTTAATGTTTATCATAATAATATATGAATCATCACCAACTAACTTATTGTAATAAGTGTTAGAGCCTAGTCAGCTTTTTGAGCAAAAACTTCTGAAGGATTTACAGGAGAGTATATAGGCCTCTTCACTTGAGCTTAACATTACAATGTCTTTTTGACTTCCATTCCCTTATTATTTACAAAAAGAAATCTAAAAATAGAGTAGTTCCCTCACTCCACATTGTTTACATTTATATTTTGAGAACATACCTGATCAAAGGAATTAGAAATTAAGGAGGAGGCTGAGTATATTTTTAAAAAGGCAAATGTGGCAATAAAGTTTTTCAGTTAAAGCAGAAAAGACAAACATTATAAAAGAAATGGTGCTAGAAAAAGGTAAGCCAAAATTGCTTATGTATATCAGATTGCAGATAATTGTTTTGCTTTGGTTATATTAACACGAAGAAATAAGGGCATTTCTTATGTAACAATTAAGGAAGTTTCACCAATAGTTCTAGTTTTATGTTCCTTTCCTAACTCCCACATTGACTATAGCTTGAAGTCTGAAGATAGGTCTCCATCTCTCTCTGCAAGTTTGCTTATTTTCTTTTCCACTGGGTTTAAATATGAACTTTAATCTTTGTTTAGTTCCGTTGTAAGTTCATAGACTTGATTTTTTTCTGATGATTTGGAAATTATAAGGGAAAAATGTATATCTGTACAAAAGAAAGATAAGAGAATACTATTTTCCCTCACAGCTCATTTAGCTTGATTGGACCATGAGAGATTCTATCTATAATTAACCACATTCGACATACTTGCTCTCATTTGCTTTTCTTTTTGATGTTTTTTCTGGCCTTCCCACAGATTCTCAGTATTTAAACATTCTACTATTAGGAAACATATGTCAGATTTTCTAGATGATTTTTTTTTTTGCCAGTCCTGAGGCTTTAAATCAGGACTGAAGTACTGTCTTTGTGCTTTCTTAAGGGTAAAGCTCTGCCACTTGAGCCAAAGCACCACTTCTGGGTCTTTGTGCATATTAGCACTCTACCACTAGGCCAAACTCCTGGCCCCTCTAGATGATTTTCGAAATCTCATTTCTTGACTTATTGTAGGAGGTATCCTCAGAGCAGTTAAATGTTTTCTGTAAGGAAACTTCTCTGTCATTAGTTTTTGTTTTTGTTTTTTAGTTATCTTCTTAGGAGTAAGTAATAAACTATCCAACACAAAATCTCTGTCACAGTTTCAGAGATTTCATGTGAGTATTGTGTGGCCTTTGCCTTTGGGCTTCTCTGAGATAGAAAAAAAGTCTCATTTAGAATCTGATGCTCTTCATTGGCTATACTTGCTCTTTTATTTTGTTTCTTTGAATTATTTGCTATACAATTTCTGGAAACTGGGGATGGGAGTTTGGCCTAGTGGTAGAGTGTTTGCCTAGAATGCATGAAGACCCAGGTTCAATTTCTCAGTACCAGGCAGTGGTGCTGTGACTCAAGTGCTAGAGTGATAGCCTTGAGAAAGCCAGGCCTTGAGTGCAAGCCCCAGGACTGGCCAAAAAAAAATTCTGAAGATTGCTATAATGCTACTATTAACAGATTTAGGTAGATGGATGGGTAGGAAGATAACAGATGATGCTAGAGAGAACTCATCTGCAATAATTAATATAAGCCTAGGATAGTCCTAGCAAAGGATCACCACAGCTCAATAACTATGTACAAACGACCATAAAAAATGATGTTAATCGAAATGAATTCTAAGATATGAAGCAAGAGAGTTTTTTTTTTGTTTTGTTTTTAGTGTACTGTTTCTATCTATGTCCTTTTTCTTTCGTCCCCCATTCCCTGTTGTCATAGCTTTTGATTTTAGGTACCCTTTGTCTTGTATATAAGTTCATTTGTGGGGAAAGGAGGATCACAGAAATGGTGGGACACAGGCTGAATCAATACAACAGCAATACTCACTAGACACTAAATTGGAAATGATCTTTACAACTATTTTGGAGTTGCAAGGGAGAGAAACCAGGAGAAAGTGAGGGAGGTAACCTGTTTCAAAAGAAATATACTCATTACCTTATATAATTGTAACCTCTCTGCCCATCACTTTTTCAATTGAAAAGTAAAGAATATGCTTATTGAACTGACATGGGTGGCTCACACCTGTAAATCCTAGATACTCAGGAGCCTGAAATCTGAAGATTGTCCTTCAAAGCCAGCCAGGGAAGGAAAGTTCATGTGATTCCTGATCTCCAATTAACCACCAGAAAATTAGAAGTGGCACTGTAGCTCAAAGTGGTAGAGTGTCATATTTGAGCAAAAGAGCTCAGGGACAGTTCAAGCCTCACTGACAGCATCTAAAACTGAAAATAAATGAAAAAGAATGATTAGAACAACAAGAATGGCATTCTGGCATAATATCTTACAGGAAGACAACCATTTTTATCTCTCCTGCCCTCCATTTTACATTACCGACCCTTCACATAGGTAAAAATCACTTTTGCACAAGGAATCGCTTCTACATTTCGGGAAGCAATGTAGAGTAGGATATTGCTGATTCAAAGATGTTTTTTTTTCATCACTTGGTGCATAGAAAAGGGAAGGCAGTTTAAGACACTGATTCAGCTGGGTACTGGTGGTTCATGCCTGTAATCCTAGACACTCAGGCGGCTAAAATAAGAGGATCGTGGTTCACAGCCAACCTGTACAGGAAAGTCTGTGGGTCTCTATCTCCAATTAATCGCCGACAAGGCTGAAAATGGCCTTCTGGCTCAGGTTGCCCAAGAATAGCGCCCAGGCCCAGAGGTCAAGCCCTAAGACTGATTCAGAGCTGAGAGATATTTTTAGATTCCACGTATAGAAGAAAGATGACTGGTGAACTTGGGGCGAAGATCCGTAATAGTACAGGATATCTGTTAAATTTTGTTCTTGGGTACAAGGTTAAAAGTATTATTTGCTTTCTACATAAAATGTCATTATTTGCTTATGTATTTTATTGTTCAGTCTCTTTCTAGGCTTCTGTGTGGACTGTCTGGATGGTTTGAGAAAAAGTGGGTACAACCTGTGCGATTGCCAATGTACTTAGTTCCGCAGGGGAAGAAATGCTGTTCAACAAAACGAAAAGTTATCAAACAAGGCTTCCCTCGGCCTTTGCCCAGCAAAAACTGGTACTGCTCCAGATCTGATATTAATCGATTACAAGATAGCAAGAATTGAGCATAGTGTGAGTTTTCATTTAACACAGAGTTACCTAAAATGTTACTGGAACAGTGAAATAAAACATAATGGAAGTAAACTTCACATGGTCAACATGTTGGCAAGATAGACACGTTAGGATAGAACTACCTATGTCTTGGCTTTTGGTTCAGAAGTGAGTTAATTCAATACATTCTTCTTAATATTTATTTCAATCAATTTAGGATTTAGGTTCTACTACCTCAGTATATTCTCTTAGTACCTCAAAGAGGAGAAGGGGAAAAGTGGACTCTTGGGCTGGAAAGGGTTGAATTTGGAGGTCATTCCTTGATCTGAGACAACCATGTAAGGTTAATCAGATTCGACCAGTTGGAGGTCACTCCATTTACCGTACATTTTCTGGGGCGGATCAGTCATCTCCTAGCCTTATGGTATAAGTCAGGCCTACAGACAACCCCCTCATATGGGAAAGTAATACTGGAATTTTCGCCTTTTCCACCTGCAGTCCACTTCTTACTCCATTTTATGACTAAAGTATGAATGAAAGGGACACTTGTGGAAGGGAAATTTTGTTCCTTGTTTTTTCTGTCTTTGAGAAAGCATTTTCTCCTCGAGGAGAGAGTATTGAAATTAATATCTCTCTTAGATACATGATTGGTTCCTAAATCTACCATCTAAAAGATACACAGAATGTGTTCTATGAAAAACAAATGTTACCGTAACTGTTTTCTCTATCTGCCTTTGAAATAGATGAGATGATAAATGATATTCTTTTCATAATATAAGTATTCATAAGGATTTGCTCATAATTGCACGCATACTTTGGTAAAGCAAAATTTCATTATGGAAGGTTTTTTTTAGCATCCTCAAGGTGAAACAGACAAGAAAATTAAATTAGGAACAGAATAGCTTTAGTCAAACAGATGGCAAAAGTATTCATGAACACCACTGAAGGTTCTTGTCCTCAAAATGCTGAAGTAGATCATTCAAATAATCCATTTTATGCGCCTTTCAATTTTACTAATTTTAATTTCCAGAAGACTATAATTGTCTTTGTTATGCATGAGTTCCTAGGCTCACTTGTATACCTAATTTTGTGAAAAAGGTAACTGTTATTAAATGTGTGCTGAAAGTTAGGCATAAAAAACAGCCAACTAAATTTGTTTCAAACAATTCTAGGACTCTGTAAACTTCCTGAGAGAGAGATTCAAAGTAAAAGTTGAAAAATTCAAAATTTTGCACACTAATGTTTTATGAGCAAACTAAAAGTATTTGAGATTCTCTGCAAGTACAGGGAAAAGTGTTCAAATTTTATCACTTATACTAATGTATCCAAAGCCTTATGCATTTCTTTGAACTTCCAAAAACAATTTTGAGAGAATTTGTTGTTAGAGGAATAACAGAATGGGAAATGTGAAAGTGTAACTAATTACATTGATAGCTTCATGAGACATTGGCTAACCTTTTAGATTAGAGGTAAATTTTAATGTCACTCCTAATGTTTCAGAAAATGCTAGTCATGAGGAATTACATATGCATTTAGTTTTTTCAATTTTTATAAAGATTCTTCAGATAAACTCATAATTTTACTTATGCTCACTAAAGATTTCTTTAATATATGAAGACATAATCATCATTTAAGTTTATACTTAAAGGGATTTTTTTTTTCTTTTTGGTAGTACTGCAGTGGGAGCTCAGAACTTTGTATATGCCAGGAAGATACTCTATTGCTTAATCTGTGCACTCATGGCCTTTTTACTTTACTTGTTTCCTGAATAGTGTTTGGAATTTATGACCTAGCTAACTCAACCTGGATGTTTATCCTATATATATCCCACATAACTGGAAAGCTAGGAATGAATCACTGGGCTCAGCTTTTATTGGCTGTGATGGAGCCTCACAAACATTTTTCCAGGGCTATCCCCCAAGGGTAATTATCCGACCTCTGCTCCTGAATAATTAAGACTCTAGCCAAGTATTTTTCAAGCTTTCTTATAAGCCAGTAACATGCACTTTCCTGTGATTCAAAGAAAATATGAACATACATACTTCATAATATTTAGTATGATGGGACAAGATGCATAAAGTTATACTATATATCAGTTTTAACATTATCTTGCACTCTTAGCTGTAATAGAAAAATAAAGATTTAAGTGGTAAATCTTTCTCTAAATAAAAATACACAGACCTGAATAACAATAATACTTGCAGCCCTGAATTGGTGACATTTCTATTTCCATATGTTTTAATGTACTTCTTTTAATTTTAATGTAATGCTTTGGTATCTATTTTACTGTAATTTTTATATTTTAAAAACTAATTGTTATAAAATTAATTTCTTTCATTTTATTGTGCAAGGATTTGGTAAAATCTACCAGTTTAATTTTTCATAGTGAAGACACTGACAGATGTGTCTGACTACAGAAATGTTCCTGAACTACTTACAAGAGATATAGAAAAGAAAACGTTGGTCACATCTATTTATATATACACATATATTCGTAAGTCTATAGAAATGTGTGTGCATATACAGGTGATACTTTCATCCTTGCATCCATTTCATAAAACACATTTCTTAATATAACTAAGGCAGACTTTGAAGTCACCATTTAAGAAAAATTAACCTTTGCAATCTGTATAATTTCTTCATTAACAGTGTGGAGAGCTATCCTGTTTCAACACTCACGAGGTAATACACTGAAAAAAAAAAGAAAATGAGGACAACTCGTGAATAAAGGAAAGCCCATTGGATTAAACCTTGGCAAATGTTCATTACATTCTCATTATCAACCAATGTTTTTTCAAAGCGGCAGATGGAAACTTCTTACAAGAACCATACTTCTTTCTTGCATGCAAAGAGCAGTTAGTTGATGTTTGAAACCTTCTTGCAGTGTGATTGCAATAGTGCCAGAGGGAGTTTCCAGAAAGAAGTCTCCCCCAAAACACTGCAAGTTTGTTCTGGTTAGGGAGTGGTCATGGTCCCAGCTTCTTTCTATGTCTCTGAACACCAGGACATTCCTCAGATTCTCCAGCCAGCACTCATCCAAACTCTTGTAGGTGTGAGACTCAAGTGTATGTACTAGTGCATATACTAGTAATAAGCCTTTTTTGTTTTATATTGGGAAAGATAATTACAATTGCTAGGTATATTCATCATTTAAAACACATAAATATCTACATACAGTCCTATAGTAATGATCAATTCTGGTTTGAAGAAAGACTGCTGCAGTGAGTTAGGGAACTGAGTTTTTAGGGAAAGTGATAAAATGTATTTTCTATTATTAACTTTTAAATAACATCTTTAAGTCTAGGTAACAAAACTTACAAGTTTTTGTTGCAGAATTTTATAGATTTTTTTGGTCCCCATTCATACTGGTCCTGAACATGTCACCAATGTAAGAGAATTAGTTACTCATTTTTTTGTTCTTCCTAACAGTTTTTTAGTCTGGTCCAGCAGGAAAATAATGATGTAAATAGTGCCAATATTTGCTTTTTTTACAGTGAAGGGAGAAATAATCATAAAATCTTCTTGATAAATTCTACACTTCTCTATCATCACTCTTCTCTGTACTGTGGATAATATTTGTTTTAAGTGCATCTACGGAAATGCAATTGTGAATTTATTTTGCCAGAGGAAAGAAGTTAAACAATGCTAAAAAAAACCAAAATGTGCTAAGAGTTGAAAATCATTATTTCAATTGCTTTCTCTCCAAGCATTTTTTGTGATATTCTGGCAGAACTATTTGACAATTGTGGGAGGCTTAAAATACAATCTCCCGAGGAAACTTAGCATTCATGAATCCTCAGTAGTTGCTATCTCTCTTCAAACCTTTCCTCTCATTCTTTCCTAGTCCAGTTCAGAAAAGTTATTTCATGTCGGAGGCTGGGGGGTACTTAGTGCTAAGTAATGTCAACAACTTGCTCGCATCAAGTTATTTATAATTAAGTAAACATTATATGATCCAGGAGACAATGTCATATGTACAAAAATTCACAGACATACGTAATCCATAATTTTGCCTTTATGAAACAAGCAATACTTATTGTCTCTCTGCGTACCACTTGAGACAATATATCTTCTGTGTTTCTGTGAATAAACTCTGGGATCAAGAAGAAAGCTACTTTGATGGAGGCTTGGTCATGAGAGGAAATGATTAATTAAACAGCAGACTTAGCATTCACACAGTGAGAACAAAGGAGGATATTTTTCAGGAGAGGGTCACAAGAGCTCAATAGTTATGTGTATATGGTCATATAAAATGATGATTATTGGGCTGGGAACATGGCCTAGTGATAGAGGGAGCCTATCATGCATAAAGCTCTGGGTTCAATTCCTCTGTACCACATACTCAGAAGAAGCCAGAAGTGGTGCTGTGGCTCCATTGGTAGAGCACTGGCCTTGAGAAAGCCCAAGGACAGTGCCCAGGCCCTCAGTTCAAGCCCCAGAACTGAATAAAAGGATGATTATCAAAATAAACTCTAAGGGATAGATGTAAGAGGATTGTTTTAATGTACTGTTTTCAGTTCTTTTGGTTTTTCTTTTTTTCTTTCCTTTTTTCTTTATTCCCTTCTGAAATTGTCTTGTATATAGGATTACCTGATTTTGGGAAGAGGAAGAGGAAGCATAGAAATGGTGGAACAAAAGATGAACAATTCAGCAGTAAAACCCACTACACATTATGTTGGAAATGAACTATACAACCTTGGGGGAAAGGAGAAGGGAGGGAGAAAACTGGGAGAGAATGAGGGAGGAGGCGACACTATTTAAAAGAAAATATACTCATTACTTGACTCATGTAACTGTAACCCCTCAGTATTTATATCACCTTTACAATAAAATGTTTTTGAAAAATAAGATTATTAACTGAAGGTGAAGCTCAGGTTCCAGAAAGCTCACCTTGCATGTTTGAGGAACTGCGTTCAATGCAAGTAAAACACCCCTCCACCCCCACACACACATATACACACTCATAATCACCTTAAGAAAGCACTAGAAGAATAAGAACTACAACTTCACAGAGGACATGAAAAATATGTACGAAGCTATCATTTTTTCATTAAAGGAATGGGAAATTGATATAGTTCTGACTTCAAAATTGCAAGTACAAAAGCAAAAAAATGCATAAATGAATAAATGTGTGTTTTTGCTTACCAGAATTTTGGCTGATGATGCACCTTTCTGGAGAACAAAACTCTGTCTTGCTGAAGAAAAGCAAATAAAATAAAAATAACTATAAACACACAAATCTTTTTTAAAAAAATCCTAAATTGATGGTATTTTTAATCTGCCAGTGGCTATGTTCAGACTTAGATTCATTTATCAGGCAGGTCGAGATTTGGGGCTTAAGATACAGTAGGTGATTTAGAGTATAAATCACCAGTTGGCCATTGTATTATGAATTAAACTGGACAATGTATGTACTCAGTAAAATATATAACTCTACATGCTGTTCCTAAAATTTTACTGTTCCCACTAGATTTACTAAAGAGGAAGATCCATCCAGAGGAAAAGAAAAATTAAGTAGGCATGTCAACTTCATCTTGTTTTGGAAATCTAAACTCAGGGATACAAATCAACAAACCAATTCCCTGGTAAACTGTAATGGTAAATGCAAATATCCTTGACATCAGCCCGCCTTCACTATAAAGAGATCTGCTACCCCCTGCTGGAAGTGTCCAGTAGCTACACTTAGACAGGAATGTTGGCGGCTTTCTGAATGAGTTCACATTTATTGCTGTTACTCAATCTGGTTTAGTGAAAGGCAAAGGCCAAGGTAACACCCTCTCCCCCACCAAGAAACTTGACCTTGAGATCTGTCTACTCCTAAAATTTTTAGAAAATTTTCAAAGATAGCACAACCAGCAGAGGACCAAGTTTTCACAATATGAGCTAGTGGCATATATTAGATATTTAATTCATAAAGCATGTGATTTTTCTAATATCTTGTGCAGGTTGGGGAAATACCACCATTTGAAATTATACTCAATAAAAATAGTGAGTGTGAATGGCTATTGAAGTACCATGTAGTAATTATCACTGAGAATTATTTGGTTATTTGATTATTTAGTTATTTTCCTTAGGAAGATAACTAAGAGTACTTTATGAAATCATTTTTGGTAACAATATAAAAAGCTCAAAGAAAATAAGTACTAGAGAAAAATTAGTGCTTTACAACTAAGTTTATTTTCTTAATTGAGCTAATGAAATACAGAAACAGGTTATTTTTGGACTGAGAGAAAAAACAAAACTACTCTCTGGTTTGGAGAAATAGATTGAATAATTCCATACAAAAACATTTGATTAAAAATTCAGCTGCTTTCGAAGACCTAGGCTCAGTAGCACATATGCAGAAAAAGCCAGAAGTGGTGCTGTGGCTCAAGTGGTAAGAGTAATAGCCTTGAGAAAGCCCCAGGACAGTGCTCAGGCCCTGTGTCTTGGCCCCAGGACTGACAAGACAAAGGCAAGCAAACAAACAAACAAACAAAAACCCATTTGATTTATTGTCAGGATAATTTATAGAGGGGTTACATTTACATTCATCAGGTAGTAGGTGTATTACTTCTCACACATTGATACCCCTTCTCATGTTTTTGTCCCCATTTCCCTTCTCCCACCCCTCCCAATCATATTGTTTTACCCCCTTCCCTTTCCTATTTCAAATAAACAAATAAACATATGTACAATAAAAAATTCAGCTGCTTTAAGAGTTTTATTAGCTTGAGATAATGGTCAATATTCGTTATAAATGTATGCTCCAACTTACAAATTATAAGAATAATATTTTGTTTTCACATGACCACTGGACAGAATAAGTTATTATTTTCTATAAGTTACATGAAATTAACTTTCTAATTTTTATGTTGCACAAATCTAGATTTACCCCATCAAACAGGGACTTAAAATGAATCCTTCATGGCCTTCCATGATGAGGTAGGCTGGTCACTGGAGACCTGTGAATTCTTACATTCCATAATCATCAGTGCCCTTAAGGAGAAATTAAGAAATGTGTGTGTATTATCTAGATGGATGGATGGACAGGTATATATTTAATCTTTAATAACTCTTTTGAAGGTCTGAACAGTGTATTCATGTTGATTTGCTATCTCTGTTTATTAGAACACTCGCAGTGCTTTCCTTTGTAGTTTGAAAAGTGAGATCAATTAGAGAGGATATGTTGCCAGTAACGAACAAAGTATAGAGACGGAGTCTTCAAGAGGAGCTTTTAGATAGGTTGGACATTCTGATTTCTAGGAATGCTGGGAGTATTGGACTGGATGCAATGGCCTGCTTGTTGGCGTGCAGAGTTCGTTTTGGAAGGGACCCAACCACAGAGATTGATAGGACAGGACAAGAACATGTTGTTCATGATACCAATTTATCTCTATTGGAAGGGTATACTGTAAAGATTGCAAAACAAACTATTCTTCAAGGAATTCCATGCATAATATATTTATATGTATATATACATATACTTGTGTGTATATGTATACACATATGTATACACACATACATATATGTATGTGTGTATATATATATATGTATATATGAGTGTGATCCTATTTGTAAAAGGAGTCTATGTGGACACAATTAGGTCATTAGGTAGGTAGGACTTTCTCCAATATGCCTGGGTTGTTTAAAAGAGGTAGCACCAAAGAATCACAGAGAGACTGGGATTTTGCTATTTCCACCCAAGAAATGCCTGAGGTCACTAGAAGCTTCAAAAAGCAATGGACAATTGTCCCATATGTGTTGAGGACATAAGAATCTGCCACTTTGTTGATTTTGAACTTCCATCCTCTAGAACTGGGAGAAAATAATGTTCATTGCTTTAAACCACAGAGGTCAAATGCTTTGTGTATAACAGAAAATTAATACAGAGCCCATGTCACTTACATAATCAGAATAGATTAACCTATCTGCCTAATAAAGTCTGCAGTTTGTACATTTGTGATTTCCTTACAATACTAATAAAAAGAACTACTACTGCTTGTCCAAGGAATGAGGAGAGAATAAACTAACTTCTATTTAATAAATGATGGTTAACAATGAAAACTTAATAAAGCCATTTTGGCATACCATTTTTATTATAAATTCAGTCAAACAGCTAGACACTTTTTAGAGTCTGCATATGCAAAATTACACTAGAAACAAATATTGAAAAGCAAAACTGGTTGCCAGGGCTCCTTTGGTTGAATAAGAAACTAAGAAGAAATACTCTGTGTTAGACACCTGCAGTGTGAGACTTTCTCCATACTATTGACACAGAAACTACTAAGGAGCATTCATTAGGTTTCAGGTTCATACCTCCCCTTAATGTTAGAGAGAAGCTCTAGATGGACAAAAGGAAATCATTGCTCTACATGGAACCATTCATTTTTCCATGATAACTGCTCTCCACACCTGTCGTCTACTTTTCCCATAGTGTTTGGAATCTCCACTTGAATGAGAAAGGCACAAAAATCTTTCTCAGTAACACACACACACACACACACACACACACACACACAGTCTTGTTTTTAGGTCTGTACATGAATACTAGATACTTGGGTTAACACACTTTTTGTCTGTTGCAAATAGTAACTTATAGTAAATAAGTTGTTATATATAATTTTTTAAAACAGCTGTAGAGAATTTGGAATACTCTCACGGTGAAGAAATGGTAAATGAACTGGGTTGTACCATACTTACTTAGCATTGGTCAAGGTCCTGAGTTTCACCCTCATTATTGCAGAAAATATGGTAAATGATGTGATCAAAAGTTATTAAATTGATTATTACAAATATTGTACAAGTATTAAAAGATCATACTGCAATTCATAAAAAAGTGAAATTTTAATCCACTAAACTCTGTTTGGGAAATGACATGTTCTACAGATGTCATTAAAATACACAGCAGCTAAGGTGATAAGTGAAAAAGAAGAAGCCATAAAGTAGGCCATAATAAAGGTTGTTCAAAGAAAGATGGATGAATTCATAGAATCCACAAATAAAAAGGTGACCGAACTCCAGCAAATGTTCAAAGAAAATAAAGCTACTGAGCTAACCACTCAAATGGAAATCAAGGAGCTAAAGAAATCCATACATGATCTAAAAGAAGAGATGCAAGGCATCAAAAATGAGCAATTAGTAGCAAGGGAGATGAAAAATAAAGTAGATAGCTTTGATAGCAGGTTAGACAATGCAGAGGAGAGAATTTCCGGGGCTGAAGATAATTTAGTTATTATAGAGTAAGAACAGAAAATGAGTCAATCCAAATCTAGGAAAAATGAGAGAGCGCTTCAGGAGGTCCAAGATACAATTAGGAAGCCTAATTTAAGGCTAATAGGTATTGAGGAGGGCGTGGAGAAAGAGGTCAATGGTATTGGAAATATACTTCAGGGAATCATCTCAGAGAATTTCCCAAATATCCAGAAGGGCAGACTCATCCAAATACAAGAAGCTTTTAGAACCCCAAACAGACCTGACCAGAAAAGAACATACCACCGCCACATCGTAATCCAAACTGGATCAATAGAAACCAAAAAAAAGGATCCTAAAGGCAGCCACGGAAAAGGGTTCAGTAACCTATAAAGGAAAACCAATCAGAATAACCCCAGATTACTCAGCAGAGACCATGCAAGCAAGAAGTGACTGGAAGCATATATGTCATGCCCTTAAGTCAAATAACTACCAACCAAGAATACTGTACCCAGCTAAGCTCTCATTCATAACTGAGGGAACAATAAAAACATTCCATTCCAGAGAAAAGCTGCAACAATATGTCGCAACAAAACTAACACTACAGAGAATTCTGAAAGATGTTCTATACATAGAAAACCAAAATAAATGCAATATAGGGAAAGAAATGGCACCTAAACAGCATACCATCTAAGTACCACAAGAACTGTCAAGACACAGGTCCAAATAAAAGCTTTTAAAAATGGTAGGACCTAAAAAATATCTCTCAATCCTAACTCTCAATATCAATGGACTTAACTCTCCAATTAAACGGCATAGGCTGTCTAGTTGGATCAAAAAGCAAGAGCCATCGTTCTGCTGTCTTCAAGAGACACATCTTACCCAAAAAACAATCATCTTTTGAAAGTGAGAGGTTGGAATAAACTCTATCAAGCTAACGGCCCCCATAAACAGGCTGGAGTTGCCATCCTCATATCAGATAAAATAGACTTCAAACCAAAATTAGTAAGAAAAGACAAAGAAGGTTACTACATACTACTAAAGGGATCTTTCCTCCAGGAAGACATAACGATCCTAAATATTTACACACCCAATGCCGGAGCTCCAAACTTCATCAAGCAAACTTTACTTACACTGAAACCACACATAGATCGAAATACAGTGATTGTCGGTGACTTTAACACACCACTCTCACCTATGGACAGATCAACAAGGCAAAAACACAACAGAGAAACCTTAGAACTGAACAACTAGATAGACCAACTAGATCTAACAGACATCTGCAGAATATTCCACCCAGCAACAACACAATATACGTTTCTCTCAGCAGCACATGGAACATTTTCCAAAATAGATCACATCTTAGGCCATAAAACAAACTTGGACAGATTCAGAAACATTGAAATTATTCCATGCACACTCTCAGACCACAAAGGCATCAAACTGGAACTGAACACACATCTCCACCATGAAAACCCTGTAACTCATGGAGACTGAACAACACATTGTTGAATCACCGATGGGTCATCGAAGAGATCAGAACAGAAATCCAACAGTTTATGAAATTTACCAGTGGAGCACACAAAATACCAACTCCTTTGGGACACAGCAAAGGCAGTACTCAGAGGAAAATTTATAGCACTGAGTGCCTACAACAACAAGTTGGAAAAATTGCAAACCAACAAGTTAATGTCTCACCTTAAGCATTAAGGAATGTTCCATGGATTCCTAGTTTCTCCAGAGCTTTTAACATAAAGGGGTGTTGAATCTTGTCAAATGCCTTTTCCGCGTCTATTGAGACAATCATGTGATTTTTGTCCTTGCTCCTGTTGATGTGTTGAATTATATTAATTGATTTGTGTATGTTGAACCAGCTTTGCCTCCCTGTGATGAATCCAGTTTGATCATAGTGTATAATTTTTTTGATAACTTGTTGTAGACGGTTGGCCAGTATTTTGTTGAGAAGTTTTGCATCGATGTTCATCAAAGATATAAGTCTATAGTTCTCTTTCTTTGATGAATCTCTGTCTGGTTTGGGGATGAGGGTTATACTGGCTTCATAGAATGAGTTTGGTAAGGAACCTTCATTTTCAATTTCGTTGAAGAGCTTGAGGAGTATTGGTGTGAGCTCTGCTTTAAAACCTTATAGAATTCAGCTGTGAATCCATCTGGCCCTGGGCTTTTCTTAGGTGGAAGTTCTCTAATTGCCATTTCTATTTCAGAAGAGGCTCTACTTTTATCCAATTCTTTTGGAAAATACATTCACGGATACTATAATGAAAGAAGCAACAAACTTTCGGTCTTCATGGCAAGTCAATTCTGAAAAAATGAAAAAGAGGACAGCAAATCATCAAAATATGAGCAAAATAAACTGATGTTACTAGTGGCTAATACTGAAAGATGCCACTTACAAGAAACTGAGGATTGTACCAAGATGGAAAATAATTCCAAAAATGTTAAGGACTCAAAATAGATGTTAGAGAAAATTTTAGTAACACATATTCTTGAAGTAATAGATTTTACCTAGTTAGTTGAAGTATTTACCTTATATCTTTATTATATAATTTCAATTATCCATACTTTATTTCATTTATCTCACTGTGAACTTATATTTCTGCACAATATAGTCACTTGATGATACTGCTATTTCTAAATAACAATATAAAGGTTTCCACACTGATGAGATATTTGAGCCAGTGGAAATGTTTTACTTTTTATCAAGTGTCTCAAATCAATAACTGGTGCTGCTATTGAACAAATTTCCTTGTTAGAAGTTTAGGTAATAGAATATTGAAAAAAATAATGATATTGTGAAATAAGAAACTGACCAACATAGGCTCATTTTCTTCCCATTTTATATTTAGACCTCAAATTCATATAAAAGCAGCTTTTTTAGATAATTGTGTTTTGGTTTGGTTTGGTTTGGTTTTTCCAGCCGTGGGTCTTGAACTTAAGGTGTGGGTACTGTACCTTTTGTTTAAGATTGGTACTATAAACCACGGCAAGATTTTTGGTGGTTAATTGAAGAGAGTTTCACAGACCTTCTATGTGAGCTGACATAAAACTGTGATCCTCAGATCTCAGCCTTCTGAACAAAAAGATTTACAAGTATATGCCACTGACACATGACTCTATTTTACGGTTTTATAATAATCATACATATTTTTTAGCAGTCCTGGGGCTTGAACTCAGGGCCTGGGCACTGTCCTTGGATATTTTGCTCCGCCACTTGAGCCACAACACCACTTCTGGCTTTTTCTGTGTATGTGGTACTGAGGAATCAAACACAGGGCTTCTTGCATGCTTGGCAAGCACTCTACCTCTAGGCCACACTCTTCGCTCCTAAATCATTTGTTTTTGTCAGGTATTCGTATCCGCCATATTTTCATAATAGCTTACTGGCCTCGGCATCTTAGTCTATTAGCTTGTTTTTATCCTGTGATGTGTTGTGTATGGATGGCCCAAAGGGTGCCTCCCAATCTTCTTCACATCAAGTCAGAAAACGCTGTCATATGGCTGGGTATCTTCTGAATATAATTTTTACGTTGGACCTTTTATTTTGGGATCTTATAAATGACATTGTTTCACAGTCCTTGGTAGGTCAAGTCCTGTGTGAAAGACAGTGCCACATGTAGTATTCCATTACTAACTCTGGATATATTTCTAAAATTCTCACAGAATTAGAATGTCTCAGATATTTTAATTTTAAATGACTGATTCTGGCAAATGAGTGAAACTATTAGAAAATTATGATTTAACCAAACTATATCAAAATAAAGCAATGAACATAACATACTAAATAAAAAGATAGTTAATACATCTTAAATTAGCTGTTTCCATTCCGGTAACGAGTAGATATGTTATAAATAGGCAAAAGTGTTGATAGCAGTTTTACTTTATAATATTAACTTCTTAATGTAAAATTATTTGTTTTATCTTCACTTCTTCCTTACTATGAGATTGGTACCAAATTTCTTGCTTTGTTGCTGTTAACATAAGCCCCAAGAAATTTACAATTGATGATTTATTTATGTGAGAGAAAAATCAGGAAGTGAAAGAGAGAGAGAGAGAGAGAGAGAGAGAGAGAGAGAGAGAGAGAGAGAGAGAGAGAGAGAGAGAGAGGCGCAACAAACATCCTTAGTGGTGTTCTCACAGAATGGGTAGGGAGTTTTGTCTAGTTCCAGCACTCAACTATAATTTCATGTGCACAAAATAATTGGGGTATTTCTATGAGCAAAGTAGCTGAATGCCCTTGGAACCAGTAAATAAACATGACTTCATAGGTACTTTCAAAACTGTAATTTTATTCAGTGTTCAACCAACAGTGACTTCATGTCAACATATACCAAACGCCCTTGAGGGCCTTGGTCTGACTCTGCCAGTTGTATACATATTAGCTTTGTCTTTAATCAATATAGGAGCATAATTCTGAGGTTCATATTCACATTTATCTTTAGAACTATTCATTTCTTTCAAGATAATTTTACTCTTGGTTACTATTCTGCACATATTATTTAGTTTGAAAGTATTGTTTTAATTTCAAGTCTATTTTCCTCATTTGCTTACAATTAACATATGGTGCTAACAAGTTTATTTATTTTTTTAGATATTTTTATTGTAATTAGTAAAAGGGTTACATGATATTTGCCAGATAGAAGGTGCATTAATTCACATACATTGATACCCTTTCACATGTCTTGGTACCCATTACCCTCCCCCCCACACCCCCACCCACCTTGGTTTTCCCCCCTTCCCTATCAAATTTCAAATAACCAAATACAAATAGATTCAATATATCAGATATATGAGATACTATAACAATATGAGATAACTAAGGGACAGCAAAGCAGATGAGAGACAACATAGTACATTAAGGACAACAATCATTCGTTATATGGCTTTTGTTTCAATATCCTGGAGGTCCTTTCAATTAGCTTCATACTATATGGCCTATGTATCAAGATTTTGCTCTATTGCAGATCTCTGCTAGTAGAGCCCACGGTTTCTACTGATTATGACAAATGAGAAAAACCATTGAGCCTAAGTTTCTTTGAGTTTGGCTTACTTCACTTAATATGATTTTTTTCTAAGTCTTTCCATTTCCTAACAAATGGGGCGATGTCATTCTTTCTGACAGCAGCATAGAATTCCATTGTGTACAAATACCACAACTTGTTGATCCACTCATCAACTGAGGGACATCTAGGTTGGTTCCATATCTTTACTATGGTGAATAGTGCTGCAATGAGCATTGTTGTGCTAGTGGATTTAGTATGCCCTTGTTTCTGGATGGTTGGGTAAATGCCAAGTAGTGGAATTGCTGGGTCATAGGGGAGTTCTATGTTTAGCCTTTTGAGGCACTGCCACACTGCTTTCCATAGTGGTTGAACGAGTTTGCACTCCCACCAACAGTGTAGTAGTGATCCCTCCTGGCCACATCCCCTCCAGCATCTGTTATTATTCGTTTTCCAGATCCTGGCCATTCTAACTGGAGTGAGGTGGAATCTTAGAGTTGTTTTGATTTGCATTTCTTTTATGACCAGAGATGTTGAGCATGTCTTCATGTGTCTGTAGGCCATTTTGTTTCTTCTTCAGAGAAGACTCTCTTTAAGTCTTTGGCCCATGTTTTAATGGGATGGTTGTTACTTTGGAGGTTAGTTTTGGAGTGATTCAATTTTTTGAGTTGTTGGTATATTTTAGATATGAGGCCTTTGTCCGTTGTTTGGATGGTGAAGATCTTCTCCCACTCTGTAGGCTTCCTAATTAATTTACTAGCTATGTCCTTTGCCATACAAAAGCTCTGCAGTTTAATGCAGTCCCACTTATCCAGCCTTTCTCTGATTTGTTGTGATTCTTGGTCCTTATTAAGAAAGTTTTTACCTGTGCCAAGGAGGCCTAGTGTATCTCCTATTCCTTCCTGTAAAGTTTTCACTGTGTCAGCTTTTACCTCCAGGTCTTTGATCCATTTGGAGTTAATTCTAGTGCAAGTTGACAAAGAAGGATCCAACTTTAGTTTTCTGCATGTGCTTAACCAGTTCTGCCAGCACAACTTGTTGAAGAGGCTGTCTTTCTTCCATTCTATTTTTTGGCTCCCTTGTCAAAGATTAGGTGGTCATAGGTCTGTGGTTTAGTATCTGGGTCCTCATTTCTATTCCATTGGTCTTCAGGCCTGTTCTTGTGCCAGTTCCAAGCTGTTTTGAGAATTATAGCCGTGTAATAGAGTCTAAAGTTTGGAATTGAAATTCCTCCAGCGCTGTTCTTTCTGCTAAGAAGTGATTTTGCTATACGGGGTCTTTTATTATTCCATATGAAATTTTGAATTGCCTCTTCTATTTCTTTAAAGAATGCCATTGGGATATTGATGGGTATTGCGTTGAATTTGTAGATAGCCCTTGGCAAGATTGTCATTTTCACAATGTTGATTCTTCCAATCCATGAGCATGGGAGGTTTTTCCATTTCCTTAGTTCTGCTTTAATTTCCTTTTTTAGGGTTTTAAAGTTTTGGAAGTGGTGTTGTGTCTCAAGGGTTAGGGCAGGAGCCTTGAGTTGAAGAGCTCAGGGACAACACAGAGGCCCAGAGTTCAAGCCCCATGACCAACAAAAAATGTTTAGAAAAATTAAACTAGTTTTAGAGGAAAAACAGCCATCAGAGAAATTGCTCACCATAAATCAATGTTTTCCATAGAACTAAAGTAATCAAACTAGTTTAGCCTTATGTAGATAAATAAGTAGGAGACAAATATTCATACATTCAAAGAAATCCATTGTGTGAAAGGAGTAACATTTCAAATCTAGAAAGAGATATTAAGTAATAAGCTAGAAAACCTTGGTAAGTATTATGAATGATTTCAACAGAAGTCTTACAATATGAAGATTTTTTTTTAATGTTGAGCTATTCATATACAGAAACATCCTTCAAAACGAACTCATGGTGTATTGGAGAGACCAATGTAGCAAATGAAATTATAGAAGCTTGGGAAAAATATGTCAAGATAAAGAAGGAAATTTTAAAACACAAAAATCAGTGCATGTGACAGAAGACACTGTAAACAAGCTGTAAACCAAATTAGGAAAAAATAAGGAAATGTTTTCAGTTGCTGTTCTCCTATAATTGTTTCTGAAAATGCAATTTTTTTGCAAAGCAATTGACAAAATAATTTGAATATAATGAAAATACTACATTTTCTGTATTCAATTTCCTTGGAGAAAATGACAGCTAAAGTAAAAGGCTATACACAGTTGGATTAAGCTATGCTAGTACACAAGCCCTTTAAAATTCTTTTTTTTCATGTAATTAATTAATTTATTTATTTTTATTGTAATTAATAAAAGGGTTACATGATATTTGCCAGATAAAGGGTGCATTAATTCACATACATTGATACCCTTTCACATGTCTTGGTCCCCATTACCCTCCCCCTTATGCCCCTACTCCCCCCATCTTGGTTTTCCCCCCTTCCCTATCCAATTTCAAATAACCAAATACAAATAAATCCAATACATCACATAACAAAGTGAGATACTGTAACAATATGAGATAACCAAGGGACAGCAAAAGAGATGAGAGATAACATAGTACATTAAGGACAACAATCATTCGTTATATAAGCCCTTTAAAATTCTATCAGTTCCTTTTCTTCACAGAGTAGTGGCTACAAGTAAGCCACATTTACACTTGGAGTTGCAACTCTTTGTGTTGTTTCAGATGGCCTTCCTTCTACCACTACTTAATAAATAACAATTAAACTTAGTAAATTGCAATCAAACTTACCTGTTCATGTCTTTCAGATGTCTAAAAGCAAAATTACAAGACATTTCAGATCTGTGGTAGCTGTATGTATTTTTAAGTGTCTACCATTGTATATCACTGATGTTTATTTTTTAAATGATTTAATTTTTAATTGAACATAACACTTTAAAATACTAATTAAGATTGAACCCTTGTCAGCGCCTTATCCATGGTTGCTTATATACTTAGAAAATGTGGGAAACGGCACGCGGACCTGGCAGCCATACCTCCACTTCCTGAAGTGGAGGTCTGACGCTATCGGGCGTGGCTGCCCATGCGCCCCTACTGCTTAGCGGAAGCCTGCGCTGGGCATGTGCAGAAGCGTGCTGGCCTCCATCTTGCTGCGTGATCGAGGGAGTGCGGCCTGCATGCACTGTGTGTGGCAAGAGATGATTGGCTGAGTATATGGGGTGGCTAATTCCTATTGGTGGGCATGTGTATATATATACCGGGAGGAAAGAAGGAAGAAGGAGAACCAGGAGAATAAAGAAGCTTCTTGCAACTTATATCGTGTGTCGGATCCTTGCGGGCGAGGGCCGGCGCGCAATATCTGGTGCCGAAACCCGGGAATCATCAATCCAGCTGGTAAGTATTCAGAAGGTAAGGCGACCCCGTGAGGGTCCGAGCGTATTATAAGGAGGGAACTAGGAACCCCGATCCCAGATAGACGTCTGTAAGTTCGCGGGGTGCGACTATCCAAGTTCGTGGGGTGCGACTAAATTGTAAATATTCAGGCAGGCTGATTCATAGTGATTGCCTTGTTATTAACATTATGGGGTCTAGGTCTCGCGAAATAGGATGGAATTTACTATTAAAGGGCTACTGAAGGCAAATGGTACCCCCTTAAAATCCTCTACAGCAAGAAAGTTTATCAAGATAATGGAGGAGAAAGCCCCTTGGTTTCTGGAGGCTGAGGCTATCGATGCTGAAATTTGGACGAGGTTGGGACAGGCTCTCCGGAGGTCAGATGTGGAAACACCACTTCCTCCCGGTTGCCTGGCGGTGTGGGGCCTGATTAATACTTGTCTTTCTTCCCCTGGGGAGAGATTTAGAGCTTCTGTAGACACAGGAAGTGAGATCTTAAAGGAGGAACAGGAGCGGCGCTCTAGCTCGAACAGTGGGCGGGAGTCGGGCTCCTCTTCAGATGAGGGAGTTAGACAAAGATTTCCTAAGGTACTTATTTATATGGATGATATTTTGTTATGCTGCCCCGATCAAAATATATTATTACAGGCCCTCGAGGTGGTTAAAAACTACCTCCAAGCATATAAGTTAATCATTGCCCCGGAGAAAATTCAAATGGGTAATAGTCAGCAGTATCTAGGTGCAAAACTACTGCCCACTTTGGTGCAGCCACTGAAGTTACAAATTCAAGTAGACAAACTTCAGACCTTAAATGATTTTCAAAAGTTGTTAGGGGATATAAATTGGATCCGGCCATACCTCAAATTAGTGAATTGGCACCTTTATTTAATATATTAAAAGGGGACAGTGATTTGAATTCCCCCAGGCAATTAACAATTGAGGCACGGCAAGCGTTGCAGAGGGTACCAGCGGGTCTGCAGAGTAGTCAAGTAAATAGAGTGGATCCGGGCAAACCACTCGAGTTTCTGGTAATACTCAATGTGAGAGATCCCTTTGGGGTACTCTGGCAGGATGGCCCCATATGCCTAATTTATCTTAAACATGCCCCCTCTAAGGTATTGAAAACCTATCCTTCGGCTGTAGCCGCAGTCATTTATTTGGGAGTAGAGAAAGCAGTTGCCATTTTTGGCTGCCAGCCGGCCCTAGTAGTTGTGCCATTTACTTCCCAACAAGTTCAGTGGCTAATAAATAATAATGATGATTGTGCAATACTTTATTGTACAGTGACTGCTCAATTTGATAATCATTACCCCAAGCACCCATGGCTTCAATTTCTCCTTAAGGTACCTATGGTATTCCCTACTAGAACTTCAAGTAAGCCGCTGACCAATTGCCCTACAATATTTACTGACGGCACCACCACCGGCATCGGGGCAGTAGTAATCTGAATACTAATAAAGAAGAGAGGAAATATGTTCTGCCTACCACTCATTCCTCTGCCCAGTTAGTTGAGCTTGCCTCAGTAATATATGCTTTTCAAATTGTAGGGGATAAACCCTTTAATCTTTTGTCTGATAGTCAATATGTAGTTAATTCGGTTAATATTTTGGAGGTGGTTCCACAAATAGATCAAAAGTCTGCCGCTGCCTCCTGTTTTCAAACGTTGCAGGGCATCATCCTGCAGCGGTCTGCTCCATTTTTTATTGGCCATATTGGAGCTCATACTCATTTGCCCGGTCCCCTCGTGGCAGGGAATGCCCTGGCGGATTCATTAACTAAAACCATTTTTTGTTTTTCCCAATTGGAGCAAGTGAAAAATTTTCATTCTCAATTCCATGTCAATTCTGCCGTGTTGCGGCAGCGGTTTACCATTTCCCGCGAGAGTGTGCACCAAATTGTTAAGTCCTGCATGCATTGTGCACCATTGCTACCTCAACCCTTATTGGGAGTAAATCCGCGAGGAGTACTGCTCAACCATATTTGGCAAATGGATGTCACCCATTACCCCTCTTTTGGGAAGTTACAATTCCTTCATGTGAGTATTGATACCAGCTCGGGCATTATTATGGCTACACCTATGGCTGGAGAAAAGGCAAGTCATGTAATCCAGCACTGTCTTTGCTCCTTTGCTGCCTGGGGAATACCTAAAATGTTAAAAACTGATAATGGTCCTGCCTATACATCTAAAGCATTTATCTCCTTTCTTTCCTGTTTTGGTATTCGACTAACTACAGGAATTCCTTATAACCCACAAGGTCAGGCCATCATTGAACGCGCTCATCGGACCATCAAAAAGATGCTTTTAAAACAAAAAGGGGGAATAGGAGGCCTTTACAAAAGCCCAAAAGACATAGTTAATATTTCCCTTTTTATTTTAAATTTTTTAAATTTGGATGAGGATGGTCGCTCGGCTGCGGATAGACATAATACCCCTGCCTTGGAGCAACGCTCCTGGGTTCGATGGAAAGATAATATTACTTTGCAATGGAAGGGACCAGATCTGGTTCTATGTAGGGCACGGGGAGCGGTATGTGTCTTTCCACAGGCGGAACCGATGCCGATATGGGTGCCGGAGTGTCTCACCAGACCTGTATCACCGCCAGATGAACATGTGGACTCAGACGGTGTGGATGTTGGGAGTAACGATCCTTCTACTCCTGCCGGTGGAGGGGGCCACACATCAGACCATGCAGACCATCCTGAAAACATTTTCTCTGCTGGGCAGAAAATACTGCACAAGCCCTGACCACCCAAGTTCAGACCAATCTTCATCTTCATCGTGGACTTATGATTTTAAATCAGAGAGTAGATCTTTTACAGGAACAGCTAGACATTCTGTACGAACTAACTGGGAAGGGATGTATCTCGGCTCATAAGGGCCTTTGTGTCACCCCTGTATTTTATGAGAATGCGAATCGGGCGGCTAATTTGTCCAGGGAATTGGGTCGTATGTTAACAGGAACTTGGACTGCTCAGTTTGATAATCTTACCAATCTATTGCGTGGGGAAATTTATGCTGTTGATGCTACTAGGGTAGAAATTATGTCTTTGCCTGATGTATTGTCCTGGATGTCCTCTGCCTTCTCCTTCGTTAAGGAATGGGCCGGAATTGCCGCACTAGTATGCCTGTTGGGGTGTGGTTTGGTTGCAGTGTTGGTGATCATGTGTAAATTGCGCATGCGCATGTCACAGAAGAACACCATTGTGAGGCAGGCCTTTGCCGCCTTGTCGGCAGGAGAGTCCCCACAAGAATGGCTCAGCATGATGGATCAGTAGTCAAAGACGGGTAAGGAAGGGAGTGGGAACATATCAACCTAAGACAGACGCTGCAACAGAGCCTTGCAGCTTGATCAATGACGGGTAAGAATGTCTCCCGACTCCCCCACCTAAGACAGGCACGATCCCTTGCTTAATAAAGAAAAAAGGAGGAGCTGTGGGAAGCGGCACGTGGACCTGGCAGCCATACCTCCACTTCCTGAAGTGGAGGTCTGACGCTATCGGGCGTGGCTGCCCATGCGCCCCTACTGCTTAGTGGAAGCCTGCACTGTGCATGTACGGAAGCGTGCTGGCCTCCATCTTGCTGCGTGATCAAGCGAGTGCGGCGTGCATGCACTGTGTGTGGCAAGAGATGATTGGCTGAGTATATGGGGTGGCTAATTCCTATTGGTGGGCATGTGTGTATATATATATATATATATATATATATATATATATATATATATATATATACCGAGAAAAAAGGAGGAAAGAAGGAAGAAGGAGAACCAGGAGAATAAAGAAGCTTCTTGCAACCTGTATCGTGTGTCGGATCCTTGCGGGCGAGGGCCGGCGCGCGATAGAAAACATGACAGGCAGGGAAAAATAGCACTCGGTGTTTAAAAGTACCCATTTGAAAGACCTTATCATACACAAATACTTAAGAGAACTTTGGTAGGTTTAATGTTCCCCTTTCTTCAATTTGAAACAAATATTCGGGACAATTCTTACTTCCCAAATTCTTTTTATGCAAAGGAAGCCATTCATAAGTCTCTCTCCAAAGCCACTCTCTATTATGTTGTTTTAAATGTGGATTTAAAAATAAAGTGTAGGTCTGGGGACTGGTGGCTCACTTCTGTAATTCTAGCTACTCAAGAGGCTGAAATCTGAGGAACAAGTGTCAAAGCCATCCAGGCACTAAAGTCTATGGGATTCTTATCTCCAATTAACCACTAGAAAACAACTAGTGGAGCTGAGGCTCAAATGATAGAGCGATAGCCTTAAGCTGAAGAGCTCAGGGACAGTGCCCAGGTCCAGAGTTCAAGCCCCATGACCGACCAAAATAATAATAATAATAATAATGTGTAATGATCAAATGCAAAGATCTTCTTGCTTTTCTTAGTCTTCACAGTACAGACTCAGCCTCTGGGACTGCAAGCTAGCAGAAGCAGCTACAGGCTCCAGGACATTGATAATGACCTCCTTCCTAAGTGTTACCAGAGCTCCTGCTTGTTTTGCCTCCTCCAGGCTCTCCTTTTTCAAAAAAAAAAAAAAGCCTAGGGGACTCTGCCCAAATCCAGATGAACTACAAGCTCCTGAACTC
Organism: Megascapheus bottae; assembly: GCF_031878675.1. Lineage (NCBI taxonomy): Eukaryota > Metazoa > Chordata > Mammalia > Rodentia > Geomyidae > Megascapheus > Megascapheus bottae. The sequence continues at coordinate 79,067,010 of NC_143509.1, read as the reverse complement.
AGGGCCTGGGCACTGTCCTTGAGATTTCTCAAGGCTAGTGTTCTACCACTTGAGCCACAGCACCACTTCCAGCTTCTTCTAGGTATGTGGTACTGAGGAATCAAACCCAGGGCTTCCTGCATGCTAGGCAAGCACTCTACCACTAGGCCATGCTTCCCAACCCCTTTATTTTTTTTCTAGCACATCTTCAGGAAGCTAGCCTATAGGTCCCTTCCAAGTGCAGCATGGCCACCCTCTGGAGAAGAGCCTTCCTTCCTGCTCCTGTGAGGAGACATGGAGATTGAAAAGGATCTAGAAAAGCCATGTTGCTATGTATTTTTTTACTATTGGGGAGAATAAGATTTGAACAATAAAATAGTATCTGAGCCCCCTTTCCGCTGCAGAAAGAGCTGGTAGGTTGGAGACTCGAGCGGAATCAGCCTTTGCAGCCCACATGTGTTCTCATCTGGCCTGGCAGCCAAGACTTCTGAATTTATTTTTGTGTTCTGCTTTAGTAGTGAGGTTTGAACTCTGGGCCTTGCACTCTACCACTTGATCCATGCCTCCCCACACACTTTTACTTTTAGTTTGCTTTTCAAGCTTTTACCCAGGCTGGCCTCAGAAAGGAATCCTTGTGATCCATGCCCACCTGGGCACTGGGAATTATAGACCTGCACCACTGTGCTGGCTAGGACTTGAAGGCATGACGTCATTTACTTTTCTCCAGGCTGGACTCAACTACAACTCTCCCATCTTGTACAGCCCACCTTCCAAGGATCTGCGTGGATTGGTTTGTTCAAAATGTTATTACCAACGATGTGTGTGTGTGTGTGTGTGTGTGTGTGTGTGTGTGTGTACACTTGGACAGGATTTTCTTCTCCCCTCCAAACTTGAGGAAGGTCAAAGCTCCGGCTGTTGGAGCTGCGGCTTTCCCCGGACATGAGCAACCACAAGCCCCTAGCTCTTACATCACCTGTTCCGTCCCCTGCATACGTATGGACCATGCCTCAGATTTGCCTTAGAACTTGAAGTTTAGAGGAAGGCGTTCACAGAGCTCCCACAACACTGAGGCCTCTCTTGCAGGCCAAGTGACAGCATCACAGAGAGAGGCAGCATGATCCAATAGCCAGGAAAAGCATCCTGGGGGCCCCCAGCTATTATTGGTTTTCATCTTGCTCCATTCCTTTTCCAGCGGCTCTGGCTGGTTCTGAATCCCATTGGCGGGAGACCAGCAGCAGAGCTGTAGCTTGGGAAGACCAGGGGTTCCGAAGCATTCTGCCAGCTTCAGATACTCGGCGTCCCATGAACAAGGTTTTTTACTGAGTTTAGTACAGGGGAGTATTGCAGAAAGTAAGGGATTAATGTCTTTGAAGTTACAAACACCACCATGCGATACAATTTGGTATACAAGTGATAGAAAGGCTCAAACTGGGCCAGGGGCTCACGCCTGTAATCCTACCTACTCAGGAGGCTGAGATCTGAGGATCACAGTTCAAAGCCATTCCAGGCACTAAACACCCTAAAGACCTTGAGACTTTTGTCTCCAATTAACTACTAGAAATCTAGAAGTCGCTCTGTGGCTCAAAGGGTAGGGCGGTAGCTTTGAGTTGAAGAGCTCAGGGACAGCACCCAGGTCTGTTGCTCCTCTCCTCTCCGGGGCAGCAACACGGGAACGGGGAGGGACACACAGGGCCAGCCTGTAGTCCCCCGGGAGCCGAGCGAGATGGTAAGTGTCGAAGACCCAGCCCTCCCCCAATCACCGGGGAAGAAAAAACCACGCTGAGTCAGAAGCAGTGTTAACTATGAAAGCGCATCAGATCTCTCTGCTGATCTCTGCTGATCTCTCGTTCTCTCTGATGCTCTCCTCTCTTTATTGCGTCAGACAATTAGTTATATACTGTTAGGGTAGGAGAAGGTGGGCACTGGGAAGCTAGCCAATAGGAAGAGGGCCTCTGTGCTACCACTAAGGGTCTGGGTGGGGCTTTCAGGTAGTGGGCAGGACAGGTGCAGGAAAGCGCGCGAGACTTGAGCTGCTGCGAGACCCGCGAAACTGCGGGGGGTTCAATCGAGTCACGTACACAGAGATGCCTTAAGAGAGGTATGCAAAAGACCGAATGCCTAGACAAAGCCCTTTAATTGCAGCTGAGCCAGAATCAGGCTTCAGGGATGGAGGCTAGGCCCCAACACAGGTCGAATTCAAGCCCCATGACCCACAAAAAAAAAAAAAAAAACAAAAAACAAAACTCACAACTCCATTTCCTGACTTATTTCTTCCAAAATGATAGCCATAACATTTGTCACTTCATTGAAAATATAAGCTAGCCTACTAAGTTCTTTCTGGACAAGCACTACAAAGCCAAGGATGGGCCACCACTATGTCAGCAATATTTAACGTCGCAAAGTTTGGGGGGAGATGGATCATGTCATACATCCCTTATTTTGATGGGTCAAATTACTAAATAAGAGAGGCACCATTCTACCAACATAACAGAGCCCTGAGTAATTTTTCTTTAGAGCACAATACGCCTTTCCAGCACAGAAGAATGACCAGCCAAGGCCTAGTCTTTTTCCTTCAGACAAGTTTAGTCTTGTTACAGAAGAACAGTTACTAAGATCATCTACATAGCTGTAACATAAGCACTTGTGCTGGACTATAAATTCAAGGTCCAAAGTTAATTCATTCTCTAATATCTCATCTTTCGGCTGACTAATTTCACCCTGAGTTATACTTTTGTGCCCTTCTGAACCAATAGCAAGTCCAACTAAAGTCTGTGATAGGGTAGTTTGTACATAAGGGCCTTCCTTGATACAAAAAGAAGTTTTATTCATGGTATGAACCAGCCTATTGAAGCTGTAAGTTTGAAGAACTAGTAAATTCTGACTCGGGCCAAATGTACAGTGATATTTATTTCCTGTAAGAAAACTGGTGGGTAGCCTTTCTGTATTTTGGAACAATTATTACTTGTCTTCATCCTCAAGGGAGCCCATAAGTTCATAGTCAAGTTTATAACAATCTGGATAATATCTCTCTTAGAGAGGTTGATTATGTTTATCCAGGGCCCTTAAACTTTCTCTGACGAAATTCTTCAACTCCATCTTTGAACCAAAGGACAGGTCCATTTCTAAGTTATTACCTATCACCATACAATGGTTTACTCAGCATAGAAACCCCCCAAGTGGAGCACGGAGCTAGAGGCTTTAGAAGTATGAATAGCCCCATTATCATCACAAAGACACTGCATTCATTTCCTGTCCACGGTCCTTTAAGCATCTCATAGCTTCTTGAGAAAGCTTCTTCATCTGTCTCCAGGTAGAAATGGCCGCTGTTCTGGTTCATCTCATTTTCTTTAAGCCTTTAGTTATCCTCATCTTTGTGAAGGATTTTCCTCCAGAGGTTCCTTGATGTTGGATGATTTTTCTCTTCATCTCTGGGTTTGTTTCCAGGTTGGAAGCCAGCCATCTACAGAACCTTTGGCCAACCTATCCCCACTGTCCATGACTCCTTCAGCAGCCTCTGCAACCATGGGCTTTGCAGCTTTGGTTCTGATGAAGTTTATTTTTATAATCAATCATTATGATGAGAATTAGTCACAATTAGCCTAGTTACAGAAATTCAGCTCCCAAGAGTAAAAGAATCATAGTTGTAGGGGGATTTAAAAATGATAGTCTTAATACATATATACACATACCTTTTTAATGGTAGACTTTACTTATTATTATAAACTTAGTCTTCATTTACTTTTATACCTTCAAATTTGCACATTTCCTTAATAATTTATAGCTAATGATATACATATTCAATGTAAGTTTTCTTATGACCCAGTAGGAAAGAGTATGAATTACATGATTATAATTTTTTTATTTTTTATTTTTTATTTTTAATTGTATTTTATTGTCAGGATAATGTATAGAGGGGTTACAGTTACATTCATCAGGTAATGAGTGCATTTTGAAACTTGATACCCTTCTGATGCTTTTTTTCCATTTTCCTGGTATTTTTTTCTGTATATTTTTATTGTAATTAATAGAAGGATTGCAGTAAAAAAATAGGTGGAAAAAAGAATATCAGGAAAATGGATATGTGTATTTGGTTATTTGAAATCAGATAAAGAAGGGGGGAAAACAAGATGAGGGATGGGGGTAGAGGGAGGGAAATGGGGACAAAGACATGAGAAAGGGTATCAATGTTTGTGAAGTAATGCACCCTCTATCTAGTGAACATAATGTAACCCTTTTATGATTATAAATTTTATGTGAAAAATGAGCAATGGTCTTATGGAACAGAAAGAGGAAGAATGTTGTGAATGATAAAAACATGATGAAGAAAGTAATAAACTTTATACAATTAATTATCTATGATAGGTACAAATAGAAGCAGGAAGACCCAAAATTGTGGAATAAGAAAACTCCACAAATTACAAAAACCATACTGCTGTAGATGATGCTTGGACTTTGAAGAACCAATTTTCTCAAAACACAATAGAGATAGGATGGGTATATTCAAATGAGCTACAGGTTAGTAGTGGAGTCTCATCAAAAGATGATCATTTGAGCTCAAATGAACAGAATTTTTATTTATCAAATGTTGTATCTCAAATGCCTTGCAACTTTTTCAGAATCATTGAAACACACGTGCTTCGATGTGCACATGTGTATGCACCCCCACACATACTATTTTTGCAATTTCTCCGTAACCAAATAATTGGCCAATAGGACCAGAACAAATTGGAATAAAGATTCTGTCTATTATGCTATTCCAGCTCACCCCATGATATATAGACTCTGGAACTGTCTTTTCTAAATTAATAGGAATTTCAGAAGTGATTCTTTACTTGTTAGTTTCTTCATTGGCATTAGACTTTAATGACAAAATAGGACATTTGGTTGGGTGCCTGTTCAGACACTCTCTATTATTTGCTCGGTCTTTTCTATTTGTCTCCTGGTAGCCTCTGTCTAGATTTTCCCAAATAGCAAACTAACAAACTAGAATAGGTTTTAAGATCTATTCACAGTCTTCAATTATTTATGTTCATTTATTCACTCAAAGACATTTAAGAGCTTTAACAAATTTTGAATTCATTGTTCAAAAATAGCTTAATTTTCCATTTTAAGTTAATGAGTTACAAAAAAATTTTGCAAATAAATTTTTATTGTTGGGATAATGGATACAGGAGTTACATTCATTAGGTAATGGGTGTATTACTTTTCAAATCTTGATACCCCTTCTCATGTTTTTGTCCCCATTTCCCTCCCCGAACCCTCTCCCATTCATTTTTTCCTCTTCCCCTTCCCTATTTCAAATAAACATATATACAATATACCAAGTAACAAAGTCAGATACAGTAACCACATGAGATAGATATTTTTTTCATGGTGCTTGGGGAATTATATAAATGTGACACTTGCATCCATTTTTTCACATTAGAACAGGACTGTCACAGTCAGCCATGTCAATTATCAGAAGTCTGTTAAAGGCAGACACATCCCATCCATTATTCCACGAAGACTGCTCAAGTTACCCAGAGCTCAACGTGCAATCTCATGCCAAATTTCCTTGCCCACTGTTTATACTTTCCCACTTGTGTCACAAGCCATCAGAATATTTCTTTCAAGTTTCCTAGTTTTAAACACAATAAATACAAGACTTTCTAGCTGAGACTTTAGAGCACATTTTCTAATTGCTCATCTGTATCAGTTTCTCTTATGTCCACCAACCAGGAAACTGATTGCTTATTTGTGAGGAACCAAGAAGAATGTTCACAGCGTGTTCACTGGAGCTCTTTCTTTTGATTTCCAGTTAGTTCTAGATCACCTGCTGAATTGTCCAGTTATACTGGCAGCTCTGCATAGTCCCTTCATTCTTCTCACATTAAGCAAAAGTTAAAATTGAGTTTTCTAGAATTGAACAGTTATTGCATCTTCCCATCTGTTTCTAGACCCCATTCATTTTAAAAAGCCATATCAGGAAATGCAAAGTTCTGTGTATAATTCTATGAGTTCTGATACATGAGCACGATTGTGCAATTAATACTGCAAAAAATAAACAATGTAATCAGAATCTGAAATAGATCTATCATTCTAAATTTTTCCCATTGCCTCTACTAACTTCTTGAGGTTACCATAACAAATCACCACAAATATGACAGCTCAGCAGGTTAGGAATTTAATTCCTCATATAGTTGTCCTTAACAGATAAGAAAGAAAAAATGGGGAATCAGAAGCAATTGGGAGAATCAGAAACCTTCTAATATTTAATGAGGAAAAGAAAATGCTTTCAATGTACTAATAAAGTCTCCTGGAAGGATAGAAAAATAACCAATAAACTCACCTACTTTAGGATTGAAACATAATTTGGGCCTTGTGCTAGTTTTGTTTTCACCAGACCTGAAGCTGAGGCTTGAGCTCAAGGCCTGGGAACTGTTCCTGACCTTCCTTTTTCTCAAGGCTAGCACTCTACCACTAACACCACAGCTCCACTTCTGGATCTTTTGGTAATTAATTGGAGTTAAGACTCATACAGATTTTCTTGCCTAGGCTAGCTTCAAAATGCAATTCTCAGATCTCAGGCTTCTGTGTAGCTAGAATTACAGATGTGAGGTGCCAGTGCCCAGCTTAAGTTGTACTTTTAAATAAAAAAAGAGCAATATCATACCTCATAGAAATTAAGAGAAATTACTCAAACTACACTATTCAACAGTATTCATATATGCTATGAAAAACATTGTTTTCACCAGAAAAAGATATAATTCTGACCTAGATATAATTCTGACAAAGATATAATTTCTGACCCAAATGTTTGCACTTTTATGTATCATTCTAATCAGTATATTTTATTACTAGCTTGGCATCCTTTCATCTGAAGTATAAATTAAGACTGACATATTTAATTTAAATTTTATTGTAAAGGTGATGTACAGAGTAGTTAGAGTTACATAAGTATATTTCTTTTTGACCAGTATTTCCCACTCCCTCATTTTCTCCCAAGACTAATATTTTGAAGCACTCATAAAACAGTCAAAATCCTTCAAGTGGATGCATACAGATGGTCTACATTAGTACTAAATTGGGTCTCACATATTAAATTTATGATCAATGATATGTATATAGAAGTTTGTGTCAAAAATCAGGAAAACTAAACAAAGAATAAAAACGAATCCGCCCACCTTTCATTCAACCTAAGAGTATGAAAGTAAAGCAGAACCATCCAATATCGTGGTTAAACCTTCCTCTTCCTCTGTCTTCTGTTATTTAGTGGAGCACGAATCCTGTTCTGCTTCAAGATGATGAGAAGAGCTTTTCAAAATGCAAATATCTGGCCCATTGCAACTACTGAAATAGAATTTCAGCAGATGGGATGCTGTCATCTGTATGTTAACACATTTTCCCAAGTGATTCTGATATATCCCAGGTCTGGTTTTGGTCTAGGTAATTATTTTAGCACATTCCTGAAAGTTTGCCCCCTTCTTTCTTTTTCCCTGTATTGGATTCTGGTATCTGTGGCATTGGATAACTGACAATCTTTAGAAAAACAAAATTCTACCAGACAGGATCATGCACACCTGTAATCCTAAAACCAAGGAAGTAGAAGAAGGGTAAGCAAGAGTTTCAGATCAATTTGGATTGCATAGAGTTCAATAGGAAGTTCCTGCCTCAAAAAGTAAGAATGGGTTCATACTTTTTTTTTACTCCACTTTTTCTAACTTAGGAATTGTTGATGAAAAAATATGGGAGGGAAATGATTACAGAACATGATAATGCTAACAAAAAATAACAGGAAAACAAGTCCCAGTCAAATGAATGGTCAAAAGTTTAATGGGCTTTTAAAAGCATGATTATTAGATACTACTTTAAGTTTTTATATTTGCTATTTGACTTCTCTTTAATAGACTCTATTAGTTGACTCTATTATACCTATATATTTTTGGTTTTTTTCTGACTCTCTTACAAAATCACATCATGGCAATATAACAAGTAGTAGTGGCATTCACTGCATCCAGGACAAGATCTAGGATCAACCTCAGACTGAAAGCTGACTTTTGCCAGTGCTTCATCTTCCTGTACTTCTACTCTTTAGAAGGAAACAACTTAGGCATCTTCTTTCACCAGCTGTACAGACAAATCCAAACTTTTATCATGTTTTATTAAAATTATTGTAAAGGTGATGCACAGATGCATAAATAAGGTAATGAGTACATTTAATTTTTTAAAATATTTTTATTGTGATTAATTGAAGGGTTACATTATATTCACCAGTTAGAAGGTGCATAACTTCACAAACATTGATACCCTTTCTCATGTCATGGTCCCCATTTCCCTCTGCCCCCCCATCGTGATTTCCCCCTTCCCAATCCAATTTCAAATAACCAATTAAGCACATATAAAATATATCAGATAACAAGGTGAAATATTGTAAAAATATGAGATAACCAAGGGACAGCAAAAGAGATGACAGATAACATAGTACATTAAGGACAACAATCACTCATTATATGGCTTTTGTTTCCTTATCCTGGAGGTCCTTACATTTAGTGTCATACTATTTGGCCTAATGTCTCTAGATTTTGTTCTATGGTAAATCTCTAGTAGGAGAGCCCAAGGTTTCTACTGATGAGGGAGACTCTTGGGCCTAGGTTCCTTTGAGTCTGGCTTACTTCACTTAATATGGTTTTTTCTAAGTCTTTCCATTTCCTTACAAATGGGGTGATGTCGTTCTTTCTGACAGCAGCATAGAATTCCATTGTGTATAAATATCACATCTTGTTGATTCATTCATCAACTGAGGGACATCTGGGTTGGTTCCATATCTTTGCTATGGTAAATAGCGCTGCAATGAACATCATTGTGCTAGTGGATTTAGAATGTTCTTGTTTCTGGATGGTTGGGTAAATGCCAAGTAGTGGAATTGCTGGGTTATAGGGGAGTTCTATCTTTAGTCTTTTGAAGAACTGCGGTACTGCTTTCCATAGTGGATGAACGAGTTTGCACTCCCACCAACAGTGTAGTAGTGATCCCTCCTGGCCACATCCCTTCCAGCATCAGTACATTTCTTTTTTATCTCATTTTTTCCCGCTTTCTTCCCTACTTACCTCCCTCCCCCAAGTTGTAAAGTTAATTTCCTATGTAGTGTCCAGTGAGTATCACTGTTGAATTCTTTCAGTCTTTGTCCACTGTTGCTGTGATTCCCCTTCCCTTCTCTAAATTAGATAAATATGTACAAGACAAAGGAGACTAGAATCATAAACAGTGACCATGGGGATAAACCAGAGGGGAAAAAATGGCAGACAAAAGAAATAACTGCCAACAGAACATTAAAATATAAAAGAAAAGTAAACCAAGACAACAGCAATAAAAATAACCCACTGAATTTCATATCATAGAGATCCTTTCAATTAAGATCATTGTATATGGGTATATGTACATAGCTATTGGGCTATTATAATCCTTTGCTAGGACTATCCAAGGCATGTACTAATTATTACAAATGAGGGACACCAATGAGCCTAGAGATGAGTTTTACATATGAATATAATTTGAGCACAGAGTTACAGAGATTTGCACATGCAGGAGTGTCCTTTTGCGTTCTTACCACCAGTCAACTTGAGTTCCCTATTGCTCCATATCCTTGTCAGTACGCATTTGAATGTTAGCCTTTCAAATAGAATATGGTTTTATCTCTTTTAATTTGCTGTCATGTACTAATATACCCCACTAAGCATCTTTTCCTACTCATCTACTATTTGCACATCTTCTCTATTGTGTATAAAGATTTTATAATTAGATTGTTTGCACTTGTACTATTGTTTTAAAATTTCTTTGTATATTTTGATACCTTTATTATATTTATGTTTATATATTTATACAAATATATGCATTTAATATTTTGCAAATATTTTGTCATAGCCTGTGTCTCATGCTTTCATGAACTCTAGTCTTGGAAAGAGCAAGAGTTTATAATTTTAATGAAACTTTACTTTAAAATTTTCTAAGACTTAGAAAAAATCATATTAAGTGAAGTAAACCAGACTCAAAGGAACTTAGGCTCAATGGTTTCCCTCATTGGTCATAATCAGTAGAAACCTTGGGCTCTCCTAGCAGAGATCTGCAATAGAGCAAAATCCTGATACATAAGGCCATATAGTATGAAGCTAATTGAAAGGACCTCCAGGATATTGAAACAAAAGCCATATAACGAATGATTGTTGTCCTTAATGTACTATGTTGTCTCTCATCTCCTTTGCTGTCCCTTGGGTATCTCATATTGTTACAGTATCTCACTTTGTTATCTGATATATTGAATTTATTTGTATTTGGTTATTTGAAATTTGATGGGGAAGGGGGGAAAACCAAGATGGGTGGGGGTGTGGGGTGGAGGGTAATGGGTATCAAGACATGTGAAAGGGAATCAATGTATGTGAATTAATGCACCTTCTATCTGGCAAATATCATGTAACCCTTTTACTAATTACAATAAAAAATTTAAAAAAAAATTTTCTTTCAAGTATCAAGTGTACTGAAATACTCATTAACAAACCAAAAACAATCTGGATTTCCTTTGTATCTTCTGCAATCATAAATTTGTAGTTGTCTTTGAGTTAACTTTTGTGAAAGGAATAAAAGCTTTATTGACTTTTAAATGGATGCCTGCTTGTTCTAACACCATATGGTGAAAAAGTTATCTTTTCTCCTTAAGATTCAGTCATTCAGTATTTAGATTATCGAACATCAGCTGACTCTGCTGTATGGGCCTACTTCTTGAATCTTTGTTCAAACACTCACCCAAAGAGATAGGAAAAAGGGGAGACAGGAAGAGAGAGAGCAAGCGAGGTCAGATGGGACAAACTCCCAGGATCAGACACACACTGTCAAGCTGCCAGGTCTTCTTCTAAGATGTCCTATCTCTGGGCCTGCAGAACACAGTCTTGTGATGTTGGGGGAGGGGCAGGTGGCTGGTGCTTCCAGAATCATCTAAGGACTTCAGAAGGTCCTTGCTCAGTAGATTCCAAAAACAAAAGAGCTGTCTTTGATTGTGCCCCCTTGTGCCTCCTGGAAAATATTCCTATAGGTGAACATGAGCTTTCTTTTATTATCTCTTTCTTCCCAGCAGCAATTAAAACACAAAAGTAGCCAAATGAAGTGAATCTTTCGGTGTAATTTTTCTCACTCCAATAAATGCATAGATTCCCGGAAGCCAATAATTTTAATCTTCATAATGCTTCGCTAACAAACCCCTGCCCCATGAATGCCCTCAGCATTTTCCTAGAAGAAATTCACACTTTGAATTCTTTGCAGCAATTAATTTAATTTTACTGTTAGGAAAATAAACACAAAACTTCAGCTCATAGCAGCGAAAATATCCCAAGGGAAAATTTATTACGTATTTAAAAAGCAGCCTGACTAAAGCATCCCATTCATTGGGTAGCACTAAGGAAATATGACCATCGATCATGTGAAATTATACTAAGATGGCTTTATAATGTTGTAAAATCGGTTTCCTCCTCCTGTTTTTCTTCTTTCCTTTTATAGCACCCAAGAAAACAGCCTACTCTTTCTTTTAGTGTCTCAGGGAAAAGTTACGGAAAGATAGAATATAGAAGTTGCCTATGGTTTTTGTTTTTATATATTAACTCTCAGATGAATTTAAAAAGGGAAAAAAGGAAAGAAAATTGATCCCTGGTTGAAAGCTGTATGTTGCTGAAACAAAGGAAAATGTTAAACTCTTTCCCCAAATTTTAACTAAAGACAAATGCTCCAAGCAGTGGAACACGGCAATGGCTTCATGCTGTAAGAACTGAGGGGCCTGTGGCTAAGGAGCCAGTGGCACCACCAGAATATGAATGAATACATAGCTGAGAGGGATGTTCATGTTGCATATAAGCAGATGGAGGTGGGGGGTTTACAGATGAATTTTGCTGCATCAAAAGATCACAGGATATGGCTGGTGCCCAAGAGGCAAGCTGAAAGGAATCCTACATCTATCTCAAATTGCCTACACCTGACAGTAAAAGCATCAAAAGTCCTTTCCAATGCACAGAGATGCACTGACGAGATAATTTTACAGAGGAGCTCAGAGATTCGGGAAAACTCTAGTGATATTTTCTGATGGCTTAGCATCATCAATATTGCGTCTAAACTTTAATTTACATACAGAAAAGAAAGTAATGCTTATGTTAAGATATACTTTTAGAGCTTACATGTCACAGGGATAATTGACTGTATGAAACTGATAACACTCGATGTTGCACAGGCAATTTTTAACTCTTAAAAAAAAGAAACTAACATTTTGACATATGTTTCCCAGATTGACCCAAGAATATTAGGTTTAGTGGAACTAGTATGCACAGAGACAATAAACAATAACCATTGTGTGGAACAAAGTTGATAAACAGCAAGTAATTCTTTCAAATAGCTGCAAAATATGATATATTTTTGGAAAATATGCTATAAAATCAATAAGAAACAGAAAGAGCTTATATTTGCTATATAGAAAGTGAGATAAACTAAATTTCCTTAATATATACACTCATAGAAATTTTAGATGAAAATGCATAAATTTCTATAATTCTGATTGATTTTTGAGAAATACAGTCATTTTTAAATCAGAATAACATTTGGATAATGAGATTCATGCAAGTATGACCTATGTGTTTGATGATATGTATTTGCTTTGTTTATATCTACATGGCTTATATCTAAAATACACTTTTCAAATTATTGTTCAAGAAAGAAGATATATTTCATGATTACATTCTTTGTAACTTAGAATATGAACTTTAGTTATTAATGTATATTTTTATTTTAAAAAAGAAGTTAGTAATAGAGTAAAAAATGAAAAAAGAGGAAAATAAAATAGACAACAGTTCTGGGTGTTGGTGACATAATTCTGTAATCCCAGTTATGCTGAAAAGAGAGATTGGGAACATGAAAATTAAAGGAAAATCTAGGCAAAATGTTACTAATCCCCATCTCAATGAAACAATCTAATCATGGAAATACATCTTGTAATACCTAATGCAATACTCACACCTGCCATCTTGGTTACTTAGGAATCTTGAGAGCATAGGACTGAAACACAAAGCCAAGACATGCAGACAAATGCTCCAGACTTTTCTTTCCTATTAACCAGCAAAAAGCTAGAAGTTGTGGCTCAACTGATAGAACATCAACACTGAGCAAAAAAAGCTGACCAAGAACATGAGGATTTGAACTCAAGATCCCGTACTGGCAACCCTCCCTGCCAAAACACACACCACAAACAAAAACACCGGACCCTATCGAACAAACCCAATAAATAAAAGCAATAAAGAGTACTCCAGGGGATAAGTACCTACTAGTCTAGCCCTGAGTTCAAGCCTGTTACACGCGCGCGCGCACACACACACACACACACACACACACACACACACACACACACACACACTAAGAGAAAAGGAAGGAAGAGAGAGAGGGAGGAAAGAAAGAAAGAAAAGAAGAAAAAGAGAGAGGAAGGAAGGAAGGATGGAAGGAAGGAAGGACAGATGGAAAGGAGGGAAGGAAGGAGCAAAAGTCATAAAAGGAAAGGGAGACGAGATGATTTTAACAAGTGGGTGGTTACATGAGAGGGGCAGGAGACGGACTGATTGGGTTATTTGAGAGTAATTTAAAGGATATTGTTTGAGTAGCATTCAGACTACTATTATCTGAGAGAAATAGAAGTTTCAGGAGTAAAAATAAAAGTGAAGCATATTATTTCAAAACCCTTACTCAGGAAGGCAGCTATCAAACTCACAGCTCAAATTTAGATATTAGTTTTATGGAATCTGTTTTTGAACGATAAATTCACTGTAGGTCTACTATTCCATTTAGACATTGTCTTGTTTTTCCCGATATTGTCAACTTACCATTTAGAGTTTTAGAGATTTTAAACCAAAAACCATGATATTGATCCAAGTAAACTTTCTTGGAGCATAAATCCCTGAGTGCATGCATGTAATCTTATGTTGGGGCAGACTACTCTAAACTGTTATCAATAGTTCAGTCACTGTTGCAGTCCTTCTATATTATATATTTTCATACTCACTATAATTGCCAGATTTGAAATAAAATTTTCAATAGAAGTTTTGTTAGTATAAATTATTTTGTTCCTATTGTAAATTACTATTTAAATATAAATTTGTCCATATGTGCTAAAAATGTTCTCTATTTTTACAGTCTTTATGTTAATCACAGTGAATATCTGGTGAATATAAAGTATACTTCTCTAAAGTATTATTTAGGGGAGTATTTTGGAAGAGGTGATACTGTTCAGGATTCAATGTACATGTAAGTTAACATTTTGATTAAAGCCTCTTTGTACAGCTAAAGATAATAAAAATAAATAAACATTGTGGTTGAAGAGCTTCCAGTGATAAATCTTCTATGTGTTCTTGAGCTATACCTGACTAGTGTGCAATGCCTTTGAAAATATATTAATAGATTCTTTTATTTTTGATTTTTGCAACTGTGCAAGGAGACAGCCTAGAATGCTCAGGTGTTTCTTCTATTTTGCTTTTCTGTTTCAGTACCATGTATGCTATAAGATGAAATTGAGGCTATTTGCATTGTTACTCTTGCTTTCTGTGCAGTTCTTCCCACAATTTGTTTCCATCAGCTGAATATCCTCTAAGTCCATACAACTTGGCATTGCTTAAGAATAACACCAGATACCACAGATGGAGCACTAGTCCCAGAAGAGTGCCTTCCACTTTGCCAATCAGTTGCAAGAAATGCATTGTGCTTATGATCCACCAGCTTTAAATCAGAGATTCTTGCAACCCCATCCTTGAGTTCAAATTAATTTGCCAGAATGCCTCCCTGAACTGAGAACACTTATCTCTACTAGTTTATTATACAGACTATTACAAAGAATCCAGATAATGGACAATGGAAAAGATTCACAGAACAATGAATTTCCACATGCTACAATCACACTACCCTCCAAGAGTCTCCAGATGTGCAGCCATGGAGAAAAGCCTTAAACCTAGACCGTTTGAGTCTAACTGGTTTCATAGACATAATCTCATCATTCACTATGGTTAGTGAAATATAACCTTATTCCCCTCACTTTTCTCTTAGACCTTGAGAGTTGGTGCAGAAAACATTACCTGGCTAATTATTTCCAGTGACTGGACCCCATCCTGTAGCTATTTAGGTATTTCAATCATGAAGACTTTCCCTTTAGATAAGAAGGACATGCTTAGCAGTCCAAATATAGTTTCATAATTTTACAATATCAAATTTAATCCAGTTAAATTCTTTTAGGACATACAGATAATCTGTTTATTTTTTAACTTAATAGGTGATGTACTTTTTTTTCTTTTTGGGGGGGATTTTTTTATATTTTAGTGTATAGAGGGCTTACAGTTATATTCAGCAGATTGAAGTTGCATTACTTCTCACACATTGATACCCCTTCTCATGTTTTTTGTCCCCATTTCCTTCCCCCCTTTATTTTACCCCTCCTATTTCAAATAAACAAATATATATATGTATATCAGGTCACAATATGAGATTAACCAAAGGGCAACACAAGAGAAGAGAAAAAAAAACATACTTCATTAAGAACAACTGTCACTCTAATTAAAAATAATATTGGCCTTATGCAAAGGTGGGCAAGCTTGAGTTAAGGAGGGCCAGATAATAAATATCTCAGGTTTTATAGATCATAGATGGTTTCTAACATGTTCACTTATTCTTTTAGTTTTGTCTCTGTTTTACTTTCCTTTAGTACGTAAAATAGTAGTGATTATACAAAAATGATTTTTGGTCAAACCATGGCCCAAAGTTTTTTGTAATCCATTTGTCATTTAAAAACCCACCAGTAGATGAACAAGAGTGATGCAAAGAGTGGCATTGATCAAGAAACATTTTACTCATAAATAGACAAGTTTAATTGAAACTCTTGTACAACTACTTAAAAAGATCACAAAGAAATAAACAAAACCCACCGTTGCTCCAAGTAGAGCATTTTACCATTACCAATATTGGTTCTGGTTGTCTTTTCCATCTTGCTATAGGGTTAGAAATCCTATTTGTCATCACAAAAATTACAGTCCAAACAGCAAGACTATAATTTAAATCCAACCACACTGATAATTAAACACACATCCTCTGCATACTTCCATTGTTGAGCTAAAGCTAAACATGGCTAAGGTACTGATAAAAGAAATGGACAAATCCACAAATAAATTTGAAGACATTAAATCTCTTGTCACAGTAATTGCTAGAGCAATAAGCAAGTAAATCAGTAAAGATATAGAATTCTTGAGCAACAGTGGCAACTAATTGACCTTAACTGACATGTATTTCACAGAACACACATCCTTTCCAAATGTCCCTGGAAATCACAAGATAAAATCTTTTCTTAACTGAAAAAGAAGCTTCAGGAAATATGCCTTTATCTTTGTTCTATATACCTTGTTTTCAATACCAAAACAATTTATTCCTAGGCTTCTTTGGTCTAGCTGATGGGTTCAGGATATTTCTGACTCACCAAAATTATGATCGTGTAGCCTTTTGTAATTTCACATTTGGGAAATCTTAAGCCTTGCACTTTAGAAACAGGGGAAGAGACACAAGAACACAGTCTAAAATCTTATATCTTAGAACTTGCCATTAGTTCATACATAAGACAACAAAATTAACAAGGAAATACAGTCTCTGAAAAGAAAAGTAAGACAGAAAATTGCTAAAATGTTACAATCAGTTGTCATATGAGTCAGAATTATGTGATCATCTTTTAAATACATTTTTATTATCTTTGAGAAGTTTCACAATGGAGTTGCCATTAAATAAAGCATCTTAATCAACATCACACCTTTATAAACAATGACAAAACAAATATACACCCATAGTAATAACAGTGCCCTCTATAATGCAACACGTGTGTGTGTGTGTGTGTGTGTGTGTGTGTGTGTGTGTGTGTGTGTGTGTTGAGGAAAACATAACTATTTGGAACTAAAAACTTAAAAAAGGTATGAGATTAGCAAGTTTCCCTACTCTAAAGTTGTGTCTGGAGTACCTGGCACTCTTAAGCAGAGATTATTACTTTTCTGATCATTTTAAAGATAAAATTGTAACAAAATAAAACTATGACATTGTGCTATTTTGTGCTTTTTTCTACACTTTCATTTTTTAGTCCATTGACAGCCTAATAGACTAGCTCATAATAACCTAAAGAGGTAATAAATAAACTCACCATCCCACATGTCTCTTTAAGGAAGAGACTAGAAGAATACTGACCTTCACACTTCAGAACAGCTGAATGACAAGCAGATATGGGAGAAGACACGGAAAGACTCAGGAGCCAAAAAGCACAGAAGTAATCTAACAAAAAACCAGACAAGTCTTAAGGGACATAAAAAGGAAAGGTCACTAAAATAAAGGTGTGAAAAGGGAAAAAGAAAACCACAGAAAATCAATCCAAACATAGAGTTAGATATGTCAAAGAACAATTGTTGAAAAAATCAGCATTTTCAAATTAGAAATAACCTGCACATTTTGAATTTGACAGGACTATTTTTTTTTAATTCTTGGAATGCATACCATTCCATTTGCCTGTAATTAGTAAGGATTAGATTTGCAGTTTCTATATTCAAGAAGCTCTCTAACATTCTTTATAGATGCTGTATTTTCTTTGTATTGTATTTCATATAGATCCACCACACTCAGTATTGAGGGAGTTTGGCCGAGTGGTAGAGTGCTTGCCTAGCATGCACGGAGACCAGGGTTTGATTCCTTGGTACCATATGCATAGAGAAACCTGGAAGTGGTGCTGTGGCTCAAGTGGTAGAGTGCTAGCCTTGAGAAAAACCAAGAACAGGGCCCAGGCCCTAGTTCAAGCCCCAGGACTGCCAAAAAAAAAAAAAAAGATTGAGGTGAGGACGGATCTGTCTAAGTTAAGGTGAACTTGTCTGCAAATTCCTTTGGAAATATTACTTTTGCTTTTACAAGATTAGGAAAAATAACAATTCTGGGAAATTGCAAATAATTAAGGTTCAATGGTAGTAGACAAGCTGAAAAGCCTCTGTTATGGAGGACTGCAATAAAATAATTAATGGTAATTAATGATCAAGTTTGTGCACTTGGTGATCAGTAGAAGGAAGGCAGAAAGACTGCTCTGTAACCTTCAGCAATGGCAAAAGGCAGCCGGAGGCTCAGGTTCATTTCAGCCTCTTCACCTTTCACCCACCCAGCATCTCTACCAAAACCATTGTTTCTCTGAGATAGTTTATTTTCACAGAAATAGTTTTCTCTTCTTTCCCTTGACAGATTATGCCTAACGTCTATTTTTACTTCTTTTATATCAAGAAAGTTTGGTGAATTTAGCACAATTTCCAAATAACTACAAAACCTTAAGAAGTCATTTTTCTTGCTGACATTTATAAAGGGCTCTGTTCTCCATTCAGATAACTGGAATATTTCATGTTGGTATTTAAAAATAACACCTCACACAAAATAGATTTTTCATCCTGGCTAGTCTTGGTAATGAAAAAAATTCAGATGAATTGTTACAAAACTCACATGAAAATGCACAATTAAAAAAAACATAGACTAGTAGGGTTTGGAATTTATCTGTAAATTATTTTACTTTTCCAAAATTGTCAAGGCAATGGAAGAGTAAAATTGGATGAAACTCTATGATTAAATTATCTTTAAAGAAGATAATTATTAAAAAGAAATTATAAAAGGCAGCAATTATTCAGGATATGACAGATTATGCAAGTGAAGAGGTGAAAGAATTTCAATTGTGTCCAATTTCCTGAGATGATGATGAATAAGGCAAAGGAAAAAAGAGATATCTCATTAGAAATACACTAGTTTAAAGAAAGCAAAAAGCTCTAGAGACCAGGACTCCAGGCTTCACCAGTCCTCACCATGTGATTGTACCTATTTCAGTACTGTAAGAAAGTTTTTTCCAAGACTTAGAAAAAATCATATTAAGTGAAGTAAGCCAGACTCAAAGGAGCTTAGGCTCAATGGTTTCCCTCATTCGTCATAATCAGTAGAAACCTTGGGCTCTACTAGCAGAGATTTGCAATAGAGCAAAATCTTGATACATAAGGCCATATAATGTGAAGCTAATTGAAAGGACCTCCAGGATATTGAAACAAAAGCCATATAATGAATGATTGTTGTCCTTAATGTACTATGTTGTCTCTCATCTCCTTTGCTGTCCCTTGGTTATCTCATATTGGTATAGTATCTCACTTTGTTATCTGATATATTGAATTTATTTGTATTTGGATATTTGAAATTTGATAGGGAAGGGGGGAAAACCAAGATGGGTGGGGGGTTTCGGGGGAAGGGTAATGGGTACCAAGACATGTGAAAGGGTATCAATGTATGTGAATTAATGCACCTTCTATCTGGCAAATATCATGTAACCCTTTTACTAATTACAATAAAAAAAATTAAAAAAAAGAAAGTTTTTTCCAAACTAACTTTCCTGAATGTGTGATGCAAAGCTGTTAGCAATATACCAACCAAGCAATCTAAAAGATCACTTGACTACCATGCACAAAGAGGAACATTACTTTCCAACATTTAAGTTGACTGCTAGCCTAAACAATTAAATACAGATATTTGGTTCATTTTTTCATTTATAAAGCACTGAGTGTAAATCATATAACTATCTGATTCAAATTCAAATCCTAAGTGAATTCAAACAGCCTCCCTTACACCACATGGCACAACAGAATTATTTTCCCAGTCAGATATTACCTTCTGTATCAAACCTCTTAGTTGATTTGGCATTTTTATGATACTGTAGTCATTTGGGAACTTTTCTTTTCTAGCCTTATCCCATCCCTTGCTCTTCTCTTTGTTCTTTAGGAACATCAGTCTATTTTTCTTCCTTGTATTTTTCAAGGGCTTCCTTAGACCTACTAGATAACCCATGGCTTTTAACTCATATTAATATATTATATAAAATAACATGTATTTACATTATATATGTGTATGTATAATTAGTTTGAACAAAATAAATCAGGATTAATCAGAGAAATTAGTCCCATAGGAGCACATCTTTTATAAACAATTAGACAAGAAATTGCACAATTCCTTATATTCTTGAAGCCTAATTTCTTTACAAAACTAGGAAAATTATTTAGAAATGGTAAAATTGTGTTGGAGATGAGTAGTGGATATGAGTTTTATAATGACATCATTTCAACTTCTCTGTATATTTGAAACATCACACTTTAAGAATCCATCCCAGAATCAGGAGTATGGCCTAGTGGTAGAGTGCTTGCCTAGTATGCACGAAGCCCTGCATTCAATTCCTTTGTATCGCATATAGAGAAAAAGCCAGATGTGGTGCTGTGGCTTAAGTTGTATAGCACTTGCCTTGAGAAAGACTGAGTACAGTGACCAGGCCCTGAATTCAAGCCCTAGGATTGTCCAAAATAATATCTATCCCATAAGACAATGTTAATATTACAATACATAAGTCATAGCATATTTCCTAGACTTGTGTTTCTTTCCTTGAAAACTATTTTAAATGATGTAAAAATAAGTTACAGCAAGTATATGATGTTAATTATAGAAAACAGAATCAGGAACTATCAAAACTTTCAAAAGCTCTGAAATCTAGCCATGGTGGATCCTATGTAACTCCAACATTTAGGAGGCTGAGATAAGAAATTATCAAATTTAGAGCCAGGCCAGGCTAGAGAGCCAATTAGGTTTTAGGGGCGAAATGCAAACTAAATCGAGATATTTTGTGAGCTTGACTTGTGGTTCACACCTATAATCCAGACATTCAGGAAGCAAAGACTGAGAGTATTGTGCTTCAAAACCGGCTCTGGGCAAAAAGTTAGCAAGATTTCATATCATGAAACAAGCTGTGTGTGATAGTGATCACTTTTAAGCCTTGCTACAAAAAGGAGTATTGCTAAGAAGATAATAGCCCAGTTTGTCTCAAACAACAAGTGAGAGACCTTATCTGAAAAATAACTAAAACAGAAAAAGTGCCAGGGAAGTTTGCTGCTGAGGTAGACTGCCCACCTACCAAGTTCTAGTACTGGGGAAAATATGGTTCTTTGAAATTATAATTTGATATGGTAAAAGAGCACTGACCAATTTCTTAATTCAATATTCTGCCAAATTTACTTAGTGTAGCTATTATAGCTATATGATTAGAGGAATCAACTGTGAAAAGTTCATAGAAGAAAACAGAGCCAATCATGTACTATAAAATGCAGAATTATCTGGGACCTTGGAATAAGGTCCACATTGTGTGGATGCCCTCCCTTGAAGCCAGAGATATGTCTTAATGGAGTAAGTTGTAGGGGTAAGAATGTGGAATGTGGTATTGAACCCACTTCCAGTAGTCCTTAGGCTTCAAATATTGGGCATGTTGTATTCAGCTTTTCTTTCTCCTACGAGAATAAAGATAGAGTGGAATTCAGGTTTCAAGGGAGATCTCATCCACTTGGCAGAGTTCTTCCTTAGACCCAGAGTTTCGGAAAGACATAGTACAAGCAGAACTTCACCAACAGTCCAAACTGTTTAGCATTATTTGAGAGAAATAAATACATGTTATCATAATTAAGTTATTGTCTATTTGGAATATCTTGCTGTGGTAATTTAAGATTTATCTTTCTCTAGAGACTATTTATGTTACTTCTATAGCAATTACATTTACTGAAGGCATTTGTTAATTGATGTGGTGTTTGACTGAGACATGTGATACCAAAACTAAAAAATAGTATACAACAGGTCAAGTTCAGATTTACAATCTGATGATCTTCTTATTAAGTTTATTTATTAATGATTCTAATCACCATCAAAATTATCCAAACTGCTTACTTGCTAGTTTGTTTATAGTTAACTTCTTGCCCAAGGCTAAAGTTGCACACATATACTTAATTGAAACACAATTACACCATATCATTTAACTATGGCATAGCAAATCAGGATTTAACATACAGTACTCAGGTATTAGAAGTATTTCTTGAATTGAGCTAATCAATTTTGAAATTTGAATTTGAATCAATTGGAAATTTTCTGGTCTTCCTTATGCAAATATAAACATGGACTAAAAGAATCTCTATGACTTTCCAATTGTTATGTCTGATGACAATTAGTTTGAACAAAAATGTGCATATTCTACCATTTTTGTTAATTTTAATAGTCTCAAAGTAAACAATAAATTTATCTTCACATTCATCAAGCTATCAAAATCTAACAGGCACTCCAATAGTAAAGAAATAGGGTTGGGTGAAGTTAGGAAGTAAGAAAGGGTACTACTTAATAAACTGCTGCATCACTTGAAATAAAGAGGTAGGGCATTGTCATCCCTATGATAAATGTCATTTGAGACATTTAAAATGTCATTAGAGACCTTAGAGTAGAAGTATAACTATTTTGGAATGCTTTACACAAAGGTTGGAATGAAGATAATTAGTGATACTTAAACTACAGTAGGACTTGAAGGTTCCCTAGAAAATAACATTCAGAAAGGCCTTTGAGGCAGAGATCAATACAAAGTACACACAAAGAATAACAAGTAACTCTTTGACCAAAGAACAATTTGAAGAAACTAGAAATGTATGCAGTGGAGATGAGAAGCACATTTTGCTGAGAAAGGAATCTGAGTTAATTTGGTGCAAACTTATTTCTCCCATGCCCATGTCCTTTGTCTCAAGGTCACAATACCATGAAGCCTTCAGGAGAACAATCACAGTGGCAGTGGTTGTGCCCATGGAGAGCAGAAGGCAGAACTGATAGGAATTTTCGTGGTTCTTATAACTCCATGTCGTTCCCATAGGCCACTGACTACCTTCCTCCGGGGACGACCCCTTATCAGAAAGCTCAGGAGAAGCCCATCTGAGAATGCAAGACTGATATCCCCACCATAAAGCCCCAAATGGGACAGTCTCCACCATAAATACCCAACGGGACTGGCCAAAGAAATTCCAGAGAAGTATCAGATTTCTTGTCCCGTCTCCTATTCCAGCCCAATCTTTGTATCTTTCCAAAACCCTATGTGAAGAACTTGCCTCTGCCCCCTTGGCCCAATCTTTGTATTGTATGTATTCACGATGGAATATGAAGGATTGACCCCCCACACACACTCTATTTTTCCAAATGCATACAGATGTCAGGCGAGACCGCAGATGTGCAAGAATGTGCTGATGCAAGCAGGGCCATCCGACTTGAGCCTGGCTATCAACATTCCGTTTTGGGTCTAACCTATAGGTAACTCTGAGGCTGAGCTGTGAGACCAGGAAAAGCTTAAGAGATTAGACAGAAAGCTGAGAACTAGACCTTGAAAAGGTCAAACTGTCAAGGCAAGACATATGTAGAGCTGTTTGAACTTCTAAAGCTTGAGACCTTGGATAAAGGAGTCAATTATCCCTATCCCTACCCTATCCTCTGCCTGCACTTGGGCCACCTCCCCTGTAGTGAGCTTAAGTCACTTCTGTCTCCTTTCTCAGACCCCACAAAAGCCTACCTCCAAGCCCACCTCACCGCACAACTTCTATTCACACAGGAAGATTGTGCCTCTCACTGTGCCTCAATAAACAATCCTAGCCTGTTGAGAACACAGTCTGGCCTTTTCTTTTTCCTTTCTCCTCCATTCTTCTAACAAGCATGAGTGACATGAACACTGGGAGTGAGAACCTGATGCCATAAGGTCACAGGCAGGTCTGTCACTGAGAAAAACCATTATAAAAAGAAATCTTATTAATGAAAATAAGCTATAGAACTCTGAAAGGTTGTCACGCAATATATAACTCCCAAATATCTATAATTATGTAGTTTTTCTTGATGTTGCTGTAAGATTTAATACATGTAGTTCAAGAACAATTATACATTCAAGAAGCATGTAAGTACTTGCTTATTTATTTTGGCAATATAAAATGTCAAATGTCAGATTGGTTCTCTCTGATGGTGAGATAGTGTAATATAATATCATACTCAAATTTATTGCAAGAACCTTCCCAATATTTCTGCAGATTTATATATTTGAAAGTCAGTCCATGAGATTGAAAAATGTGTTCCAGTTAGTACAACATTTCTGAACTTTCAAATATCCTCAACTCAGACCTTTAAAACATCCCTCTTATCCACTATATTGCATGGGAATGAGGAAAGGAGGCATTGTTTTAGTTAAATATTTTTCTTTTATGTGTCTACATCTTTGCTTTCTTCTGCCTGGGCTTTATTCAGAAAGGGAAATTGTCTCAATAATGCTTTATTTTCATCCAATATGTCTAAACATGTCACCAAAGCCCAGAGAAAAATTAATTTGGAAGGAAGGCAAGATGAGAATAGTTGCTTTTGCTTCATCTGCTTTTCTCCTCCAGGCACCAAGATTGGCACAGGAAGACTGAACAACCTTCCCCAAAGATAACTGCAAGGAAAGAAGGAAAAAGTAATAGAAAGCAGTTGTCATTAAACAGAGTACACTAGAAGAGATTAATGAATTATAGTTTATTATGAAGTAAAAGATAATATTATTACTTAGGACTAATTCTTTACAAATATGTCTGATTTAAATTTTTCTCTCCAGATTCACAGATTTGAGAAGAGATTCTAATTCTTATGCAGTCTTGGTAATGAGAGATGCTGAAATCTGTATACTGGATAATAGAAGAAAAAAAACTCCAGATTCCCACTACCTGTTTTATGACATATTCTAAGGCATATTCTTTTTCTTTTTATCTCATCCTTTGAAGTTCACAGGTAGAAGAAACTCATTCCCTTTGAAATGAGATGTCTTGTTTATTTACTTGTTTATATTCATTTACTTATTTGTAGCTAAGAATCAGTTGCTTTCCTAACACACAGTTTGTACCTAATAGAAGAGTTGATATAAAAATGATTCCTTTTTCAAAGCAAAACCACTTAGTCAATAGCAATTTTCAAGCACTTAACCAAAATAATTCAGCATAGATGAATTAATATGATGAGGAAAGGTATGATTTTGTTCTTTTAGCAGTTGGTGTTTTGACATTTCAGATCTGAATACTTGAGTAATGGGTGACTTTTGTATCTCTTTAATTTCAAAGCTTAATATTGCTACTTCATCGAATAGTACAACTGCAAAGTTTTACAATGTTTATTTGCCTAGACCTATGTATAAATCCATTCCATGATTTCCTTATCAAATATTTTTTTAGTTTTATTACAAATACTACCTATATTCAAGTTCTCATCAGATTCTCAGAAGCATGAAATTTTCTTCTACTTTAGTTCACATTATACCTTCAGCTATTCCATGGAGGTATTTTTACACCATTTTGATCACACCATATCATTTTCTCTCCAATTTTTCTTTCTACATCTTCATATGTGGTATAGTCAGTTACTTCCTGCTTGAATACATTGCATTGGTTACTGTTGTCTAGCACAATGAATTGCTTTTTAATAAAATGAATCATTCCCCAGAACTTAATGCTCCAAGTCTGATTTTAATAAATAATGGATAGACAGCATGATTCTTTGTTCAAGTCTAAGCACTCTATTTATAGAGACTAAAATTAAATGGGCACTTACATGTACTCCATTAAACCAAAAAGAAACACTTTTGCTTATTAGTGGTTATAAGTCAGGCACTCCTTTTCCTCTACCTAATTCCCTTCTGATAATGTAGTTGTTTTGGGGACTTAAAAGAAATACCTGTTCCTCTATTATGTTTCACCTGTCATATTATGTCTTCTAATCTTTCTGTATTTATGTAATATGAAATGTAAACTCAAAGCTCAATATGTACATTATATCCTTAATAGTAGTCATTTTAAGCTTAAGGTATAAAGAAACGACTGAAAGATTGCTTGAAAAGAATTCCTCTTTGATTATAAACCAGAAGAAATGGCCCACGATTTAGGGGCGCTTTTGGAAGAAAATCACTAATAATGCTTTTTGGAGCTTCACTAAGTTGTGAAGATCATCTACTGTGCTAATAATAGTGGTAAATATGTGTGGGGTGGTTAATGTCAGATCACTCAAATACCCTTTAGAAAGCTTCAAATGCAAAAAAAAAATGTCTAAAAGAAATGGATGACAAGAAAAACTGTGTAACTGTTGTTAGACTAATGGGAGATCCTGCTCTGAATTTTGACCCTTGCAAATGCCAATTACCATCCTAGAAGCTAATAGGTTTTGTGCTCTCATCATTGGTGCCTGTGCTCCTTCCGGAAGTAATTGCATCCATCACACAGCTGAGGTTGCTATGAGAACCAGTTTTCTGACTCCTCTCTTGCCCTGATCACACTCAGAAACTCTCAAAGATGTTTGAATCAAACTAGTAAAAGTTCCCATTTTCTCATTAGTAATGGGACAATGAGTTAAGTAGACTGGTTTAAATGTGTGTGTGTATGTTATGAAATGACTTAGTGTTACCAAGTAGAATCTATCAGATTCACATGAGTAATGAAAACAGTCTGTGCCTTGGTTTTTCTAAAAACATTGTAATAATACTATGCACACATCATTGATATTATATTTGATTGAGGGAGCTTTAAAAATTTTTTAATGCTAAGAGTACATTTTAAACCAATCAAATCAGAATCTAGACAGGATGTTTTCTATACTTAATTATTTTATCCTTTGAATCAACACATAATTTGTACATATATGTGGGATATAATTTTATACTTTGAACATAGGAACATTATATTAGATACTGTCTTTTTAAAATCATTCCAGATGCTTGAACTCAGGACCTGGATATTGTCTTGGACCTTTTCTTTTTTGCTCAAGGCAAACACTCTACCAATTTGAGTCACAGTGTCTTTTCCAGCTTTTTGAGTGGCTAATTATAGATAAGAGTCTCATGGAGACTTTCCTGGCCAGGTTTTCTTTGAATTGTGATCCTCAGATTGCAGTCTCCTGAATAGCTAAGATTACAATCATGAGCCGCCTGCACCTGGCTTAGATATTATTTTTTTTTTAATCTGAAAGATGGAATTTTGAAATCAGGTAGATTCTACACACTAGTCAATTTCAGACACTCAACTGAGTTCATGTTCATGAATCAGTGATACACAAAACAGTAACTGATACCATCCAGCTGAGTCAAGCTTCAGGCAAGTGGATAGCCTTAAGCAAGTCAGTCTCATTTCTTGTCAGTATTTGTCTCTCTCCATTTTCTTGCCTCAAGCTATTTCTAAATAGCACCAGAATTCTCTAAACCATTGGGCCTATGTCTTTAATGTGTAAGTGGAGAATAAGGCCCAGCAAATGACCTAACACAAAACCAAACTTCTAAGGAAGCATTTGAGGGTGATTGACTTGCACCTGAGTAGAACTGCAAGGCTAATGGGAACAAGAAGTTTCCAGGGCCTCAATGCTCTTCACATAAACTGACACTCTGGTCACGTTTTCTTCCCAATTTTATTTGTATGCATGCAAGTGTTCCCAAGCCACTCAATGTGTATGAAGATATACTTTTAATACACTTTTAGACAGGCACAGTTATACATGCCTGCAATCAAATACTAACAGGCTGAGGAAGCAGAGGGATGAGGATCATGATTTAAAGGCTAATCTCACCATACAAAATCACACTGTTTCCACAAAAAAAAAAAAATAATACCTTTAAGGGTTGCAGCGCCCGGCACCCCTGACCAGCAGGGAAGAACGGACACCACCCGAGGATCCTTCTCGTATCACGCTTTTAATGAAGAGCCACTTGGTTAAAGGGAGAGCTGAAGCAGAGGGGCCCTGGGCCGGGAAATGCAACTGCTTATATAGGCCCAAGGAACAAGGGGCTCTCTACCATTGGCTGCTCTGTTGCTAAGGCCGTTTTGAGACTCGGGATTGGTCACGCCCTTTTTCGTCATGCGCAGACTGAAGAGCAACTTGATACTTAGTAACGAGTAAAGGCCTCGCACTCACATACCAAATAAGTTACAAGGAGCGAGGCAGGAAACAGGTGCCATCCGGCTCCCCACATCTCCCCCCTTTTGTTTTATAGCAGCAAGCCAAAATGCCTGTTGTGAAGAGAGTAGAGGTGCTGTCCTCCAAAGTAAAATTCGAGGTCCTATTCTAGAGGAGTGACCCAGGAGGCCAACCCTGGATCCCTCCCCTCCAGGTTCTCTATCCCCTTTGTGGAGATGGGCTAGGGGCGCAAACCCATATGCTGACGCACATGCTCTCCCTGACCTGTTAGGGTCAGGAGTGGTACTTTGTCCAGCATTTCACAACTCTTGGCTGTCCATACTCCTATTCCTCGTGCAATAGACCGAGGTCTCGAGGGTGCAAAGGCAGTACAGGGTAGTTTCAATTGGCCTTTAAAGCTGCAAGCTATACCTGGGGAGAACATCCTTGCTCTAAAGCAGTGAGTGCATGAGCAACCAGTACTCTATCCCTTCTATTGCGAGATCTCATGCGACAGAGCAACCAAAGGCTAAAGACACAGAATCCACAACAGGCTGCAACAAACACTCCCAGCCCAGCCCACTCCTTAACAAATGACAAGGAACTTTCAATCCAATCCAAAACTTGTCCTGCAGTTATTGTGACCCTGGTCTGATTGATCACCATAATTTCTGATCTTAGACGTTCTGTTAGGTCCTCAAACTGTTCCGTCCACTGTTCTTTTAATAACCACCTAACTTTCTAGGCAAATTTGCAGCATAGGAAAAATTATTATAAGGTAGGGTTGTTACACACATTCCAGAATAACTGGCTGCACATACAAGCTGAGAATACCTATACATTAAATCCATTTGTTCCTGCAATAAGTCCACCCGTTGATTGAGAATCATAAAACCACGATACAAGTGCTGATTAGTCTCCGTCCGCGTCTCCATGGCTGTTGACCCTGCGGCTGACGGCAAGGGCCGCCGCTGAAGTCACTGCAGTCATCGAGGCATTAGTCACGGGCATCGGTAATGGGAAGGTCTTCATTATTGCCCACATCATTTTTTCCTTGTTGCTCTTTCCCCTCTGTCTCTTCGTCCAAAGTCATGGCAGCAGAAGAATTATTAACAGGATTATTCCCAGGACTTTGTTTCGCATCATCCTCTTTGGGTGTTTGATTTTCTTCCAATATTCTTACGAGGCGCTGTGGTACCCAATGGGGGGAATCTTGTCCCTGTGGAAAAACACAAACAGCTCCCCTGGATCTCTGAATTACAGGATCCGGTCCATACCATTTATTATCAATGACATTTCTCCACATTGCTTTTTGTATAGATGGCATCGCCATTTTATTAGCATGCCGATCAGCGGCTGTTTGTCCTCTATCATCCACTGTTACATAATTTAGGGTAAACAGTGCAATGGCCAGCCTTTCTCTGGGGGAGGCATCTCGGCCTATTCCCTCCTTTTGTTTAAATAAAAGTTGTTTAAGAGTCCTATTGGCACGTTCCACAATTCCCTGACCCTGGGGATTATAGGGAAGGCCAGTAGAATGAACCACCTGCATTTGAGTGCAAAAGGAGCGAAATCCAGCAGAGGCATAAGCAGGGCCATTATCTGTTTTTAATTTTAATGGTTTTCCCCATGCTGCCCAGGCTTCCAAGCAATGAACTTTGACATGGGACACCCTTTCCCCAGTAAGGGCATTGGCATGCATTATGCCAGAGAAAGTATCCACAGAAACATGAACATATTTTGTCCGGCCAAACTCAGGCACATGAGTAACATCCATTTGCCATAAGGCGCTAGAGCAAAGTCCTCTAGGATTAACCCCGATTATAAAAGAGGGGTGATATACTACACAGGATTGACAAGATTTAACAATTTCTCTAGCCTGTTGGCGTGAAACGGAAAATTTATATCGAAGGGTTTTTGCAGAAACATGATAAAGTTGATGAAAATCTCGCGCTAATTGAACGGAATTATGGGAAAGGCCCACCAGGGCTCTGGCAGTCAAATCCACTAAGGCATTGGCCTCTGACATGGGACCAGGCAAGCCAGTATGTGCCCGAATATGACCAATGAAAAAAGGATTTTTCCTTTGTAAAATTAAACTCTGAAGTTGGGATAATATATTTGAAACTGTACTGCTACCTTTTATGGAGGCTGCGACTTCCAGGGATGCCACTGCATTAACTACATATTGTGAATCAGAATATAGGTTAAAAGGCTCAGGAAATTTCCTGAATACTTCTAAAACTGTTAGACATTCAACTACTTGTGGAGTTTCTGGTTGAAAATTTAAAGTTACTGGCTCTTTTCCTTGAACTACATAGGCACCTCGGCCTGTTTTTGACCCATCTGTAAATATAATTAGGGCATTATTCAGAGGCAGTTTTTTCGTAACTTTGGGGAAATACACCCAATCTTCACGCACAAAATTCAGCAGTGGATGTTTGGGATAATGATTGTCAATTATATTTGGAAAGGAGCACACCAAAACTGCCCACCAGTCAACAGAGGCAGCCAATATTTGTACTTGTTGCCGGGTATAAGGAATAATTAATTTGTCAGGAAATTTTGCAAAGTGAGTCAAACACGCCTTGCAACCTGTAAGAGCTAGCAAAGCAACTAATTCTGGAAAATACTGAATAGTTTTTAAGCCATAAGAATTTCCGTGCAACCATAACAATGGGCCTTCTTGCCATAATACTCCTGTAGGATAATTCTTTGTTTTAAATATGCATAATAAGATTGGCGCTGATGGATTTACACGCAAGAGTTGTGCATTTTCTATGGCCTGTTCAAGACGCTGAATGGAACTCTTAGCCTGAACAGTCAATTTTCTAGGTGAGGTAACATCCGGGTCTCCCTCCAATAAGGAAAAGAGGGGCAACAATTCAGAGCGAGGGACATTAAGAAAATTTCGCACCCAATTTACGTCCCCCATTAATTTTTGAAAATCATGAAGGGTATGCAAATGCTTTGCTTTCAAGACGACCTTTTGGGGTGTCACAGCTATGGGAGAAATTATGGAACCTAAAAACTGAACCTTTTCTGAAAATTGCACCTTTTCTGGTGCCAAGTTTAAGCCTGCCTTTGCAAGGAGTTTAGATAATTTACTAAATACTTGAAAAAGGATATTCTGCTCAGGGGCAGCTATTAGAATATCATCCATATAGTGAAGAATTCTAACAGTGGGAAATTGCTGTCTCACAGGGAAAAGAACTGTGTCAACATATAGTTGGCATATTGTAGGGCTATTAGCCATTCCTTGTGGAAGAACCCTCCACTGAAATCGTGCATCAGGTTGTTCATGATTAACAGAAGGCAAGGTAAAGGCAAAACGTTCTCTATCCCTGGGATGCAAAGGAATAGAAAAGAAACAGTCCTTAATATCAATAGATATAATGGGCCACTTTTGAGGCAAAGCAGAAAGCAGTGGGAGGCCGCGTTGGACTGACCCTAATATTTGCATTTGAGCATTAATGGCTCTGAGATCATGTAATAGTCTCCACTTGCCTGAGGTCTTTTTAATAACAAAGATAGGAGTGTTCCACGGGGAAACAGAAGGTTCTACATGCTCCAATCGTAGTTGTTCCTGTACCAATTGAGTTATAGCCTCCAGTTTCTCTTGGGACAGGGGCCACTGAGGCACCCACACCGCTTTATTTGTTAACCAGGGTATGGGTGTTGGACTAGCGGAGGCTAAACTTTCAGTGACCCCCAAGAAAAACCCAAACCTCGTTTATCTTTGTTGGCAACTGGCTCTACAGGGGTATGTCGGCCCTGTAAATGTTTTCCTAATCCACCAGTAGGGACAAAACCCTGATTTCTCATTATAGTTTGTACCGTTGAAGAGCAATCAGTGGTTAGAATTAAACCCATTTGCTGTTGGATATCCCGGCCCCACAAATTAACTGGGACCTGGAGGACAAACGGCTGAATTTTTCCCTTTTGACCTTCCTCCGTGGACCAGGTCAGCTGTTTTGCGCTGACCCGAGGAGTATCTGCATAACCTAAGCCTTGCAGGGTTTGTGAAGAAAATTGTAGGGGCCATGTCTTTGGCCACTGAGTTATTTGGATGATACTCTGGTCAGCCCCCGTGTCCACCAGACCACTAAAGGTCCTACCTTCAATTGTTAATGTTAACATGGGACGGTTATTTAAGGCCATGGACAAGCAGACAAGGTCTGCTCCTGAGGTACTTAAACTTCTTTCCTTTTCTTGTCTAGGGAAAATTTGATGATGGGAAGGCACCAAAATTAATTGGGCAATTCGATCTCCAGGGGCCACCGAAATGGCTCCTCGAGAGACTGAACAGAGGACTTGGATGACTCCCATGTAATTAGGGTTGACAACCCCGGGGAACACCATAAGGCCTTTCATAGTGTTAGAGGCACGTCCCAACACTATCCCCACCATTTTTTCAGGTAGGGGGCCTATTAGGTCAGTTGCTATGAGCTGAGCCCCCATGTCGCCAGTTAAGACCACTCCGGCGGTGGCACGGAGGTCCAACCCTGCAGATCCTGCGGTTGCTCTGCGGGAACAAATGGCTGTTGGAAATGAGGTGAAAGCCTCTGATAAGTTTCCTGGCACCGAATCCCCTGATTTTGCGGGCCCTGGGGCAATGGGCCCCTCTGCCCGTTTTTTGGCTCCAAGGCCTGAGGTTGCCGGATAAGCTGTCCATTCACATCTTTAACGGATCTGCACTCATTTGCCCAATGTTTTCCCTTTTTACATCGTGGACAAAGTCCCGGTTCGCGAGGGGGCCTCTGCTTTAAATATTTTAAATTGGGACACTGTCTCCTGAAATGTCCTGGCTGTTGGCAATTGAAGCATAATCCTGAATTAATTCTAGTAGTCTCAGCTACCGCAGCAATAATTTTATCCAAGCTCACAGGGGCTCCCACCTCCCGGCAGGCCCTAATCCAATCTTGTAAGGGCTTATCTTTTACAGGAATTATAGCCTTTTGGCATTCAGGGAGGCTTTGTTCAAAAATAATTTGTTGAATTAAGAGCATGTGATCCTCTGGGTCCCCAAACAATTTCTCTGCAGTTTCTAGGACTCGCCCAACAAAATCTGTAAAGGGCTCGGTAGGTCCTTGAACAACTTTGGTAAGGTTACCACGGCGTTCCCCCCGACTGGCAAGAGATTTCCAAGCCGTGTAAAAAATATTATTAATCTGTTGATAAACCTCATTGGGATATCCAGTCTGGTCTGCTGCATAGGGGCCTTTTCCTAATAACATTTCGGTTGACCAATTGGGGTGGCCTGCCAGTGTATTTTCCCTATGTCGGGTAGCGGCCAAATCTGCTGCGGAAGCACAATAATCAAGGTACTGGCCATGCGTCAGGCAAGAACGTCCAATTTCGTACCAGTCTGTGGGAGTCATGCTGGTAGTCTGCAATCGACGAACCAAAGCAATGGTGTAATTTGCAGAATGACCATAATTTTGTACAGTGGCCATGAGATCCTTTAAAGCTTTATAAGAAACTGGCTCAAAAACTCTCTGTCCCGTAATGGGATTTTCAAAAACAGGAAAAGCAGAGGCCAACCAAGACCAGGTGCGGGCCTTGATAAAGGAACTTCCCTTTGGGACGTAGGGGGGTGGGGCAGAGGGGGCAGGTCGGGCCTGGCCATTGTCTGCACCAAATCCTCCCCTGAGGCTGTATCTGTCAGCCTCATACGCGGCAGCCTGTTCCTCTAGCTCCTCCTCTTCATTTGAACTTAGCTCCTCCGGGAGCCCATCCCCCTCATTTTCTGTGCTTTGATCTGACTCTCCTGCATCCTGATAGAGGGAGCTCCTTGGTCCCTCCTGTTTTTTCTTTTCTCTTCTCTCCTCCTGTTTTTTCTTTTCTCTTCTCTCCTCCTCCTGCACTGTACTTTGTGAGGGCTGCAGTCCCTCAATTCCATTCTTTTGTTTTCTCTTACATTTTACCCCACTCTTGGTGGTCCCTCCTTCCTTGTACGATGACTCCGAGAGACTATCCTGGTGCTTAATTCCTTCCTCCCTTCTTTAATAATCTCAGTATTTCTGTCCTCCTCCAAACAAGCGCGCACCATTCTCCATATGGGCAACGTGGCGCGGGAGACCCCTCCCTTTTCTAGAGCTCTATCCAGGTCCTCGCCTAATATATCCCAACAGGCCAGTGAGAGATCTCCAGACTCCGCAAACCATGGGGCGTGTATCTCAATATCTGTTAACACTCTATGTATTGTGCCGCGGGAAATTCTCAGCCCACGCTGTTTAAGAAGGGCCTGTAAAGGGGCACAGAAGTCCCTTATACGGCACACACTTCCTGAAGAGTTACCCATACTGATGTTTAAAGACCGAGTTAACACAAACCACAGAGGAAGAACGATAACAAGCACCCAGACAGGAACTTCTCAGAACAACATACCTAGAAGGAGTCCTCTTCACGTGTCAAGTTCTGGATCCTCTTCGGCCCCTCCGCAGGTCCCGGGTTTTCGGCACCAGTTGCGGCGCCCGGCACCCCTGACCAGCAGGGAAGAACGGACACCACCCGAGGATCCTTCTTGTATCACGCTTTTAATGAAGAGCCACTTGGTTAAAGGGAGAGCTGAAGCAGAGGGGCCCTGGGCCGGGAAATGCAACTGCTTATATAGGCCCAAGGAACAAGGGGCTCTCTACCATTGGCTGCTCTGTTGCTAAGGCCGTTTTGAGACTCGGGATTGGTCATTGGTCACGCCCTTTTTCGTCATGCGCAGACTGAAGAGCAACTTGATACTTAGTAACGAGTAAAGGCCTCGCACTCACATACCAAATAAGTTACAAGGAGCGAGGCAGGAAACAGGTGCCATCCGGCTCCCCACAAAGGGTGATATATAAGTTTACTCCCTTTTTGTTCTCTTCTTTTTTGAATCAGCATAAATTAATTATACAAAGGAGTTTCATTGTGATATGTCCACATATGGACATGAAGTACATTGATCAAATTCATCTCCTCTATTTTCTTTTTTTAAAAATATTTTTATTGTGATTAATAGAAGGGTCACATTATAGTCATCAGATAGAAGGTGCATAACTTCACAAACATTGATACCCATTGGTATCAATGGTCCCCATTTCCCTCTCCCTCCCCCCCACTTATCTTGATTCCCCCCTTCCCTATCCAATTTCAAATAACCAATTAAGCACATATAAAATACATCAGATAACAAGGTGAAATATTGTAACAATATGAGATAACCAAGGGATTGCAAAAGAGATGAGAGATAACAGTACATTAAGGACAACAGTCACTCATTATATGGCTTTTGTTTCCTTCTCCTGGAGGTCCTTACATTTAGTGTCATATTACTTGGCCTAATGTCTCTAGATTTTATTCTATTGTAAATCTCTGCTAGGAGAGCCCAAGGTTTCTACTGATTATGACAAATGAGGGAGTCTATTGGGCCTATGTTCCTTTATCTCCTCTATTTTCTAATAATCTTTCTTACTCCTTCTCATTTCCCCTTTAAGCTGTTTTCATTGGTTATTTTGTGATATACACATAATGTAGTTCAAAAGTGTTATTTCATATGAAAGTCATGTGTTAGTTTCCAAGATCTGCCATAACAAAGTACCATAAGGTCATACTGGGTGGTTTGAACAATAGTGTGGGAGGCTGTAAGTCAGCTTTCAAGATGCTAAATTGGAATGGTGGATATAATTCAGCCTATAATAAGTGAAAAATATATTATTAGAAAATGCTCAAACATTGTTGTTTTGAAGCATATATATAGGAGAAACACTGTTATTTGCTACATTTAGGATGTATGTTTTGATTAGAAAGTGAACAGAAAAAATAAGAAAGCACGCTGGGCACTGGTGACCTGTAATCCTAGCTACTCAAAAGGCTGAGACCTGAGGATGGTGGTTCAAAAGCAGTCCAGGCCTGAAAGTCCATGAGACTCTTAATCTCCAATTAACCACCAGGAAACTGGAAGGGGTAGGGTGGGAGCTTTGAGCTGAGGAGCTCAGAGACAGCAGCCTGGTAAGGAGTTCAAGTTCTATGACCAACAAAAGAAAAAGAAAAAGAAAGGAAAAGAAAAAAGCTATTTAAGTTAATAGAAACCATTAATACTGTGTCAGATGTACCATCTTTCTAAGGAAAAACAGTATGGACATAGAATTGCCACCAAATAAAGTTTCCAACTCTAATTTGATACCTTTCGATTACCTTAATTATCTATCAATCCACTATATACTCACACTTGAAAGCTTTCAGTCTCTGTATCAATTTCTATCATTATCAATTAAAACTAAGCAGTTTTATATAAATAATAATAACAAGAAAATTTTCACTAAGAAATCATTTATGAATTTTTTGCCAGTCCTGGGCTTGGGCTCAGGGCCTGAGCACTGTCTTTGGGTTTTCTCAGCACCACTATTTTTTCCATATATGTTTCACCAAGGAATCAAACTCGGGTTTTTGTGCATGCTAGGCAAGCATTCTACCTCTAGGTCAAACTCCTGACCCCCATTTATGACTTTTTATTAGCACGATTCACAGACACACACCAACATTCTTGATATTCTAGTGTTAAAAGCTACAGAAAAACATGATAATTCAGCTCTAGGAAAGACGGGAAACAGCATAATTTTTTATGAACTAGAGATATTATAGGCTTCATGCAATTTGAAATCTTAGCATATGGCAAAAATCACAAGTGCTTTTTATTTTTCACAACTTTTAAGCTATCACACATAGCAGGACTGTGCATCAGGAAATAATTTTTTAAGATGTACTCTGTAGTACATTTTAAGTCATCTTTTTGTCATTTTTTAAAATGGAGATTTAATTTTTCTGTAACAAAAAGTACTAAACATATGCACACATACAATTTTAACAAGTGTTAATTGTTCTTTGTCTGCATCTCTCCTTGATGAGTTTCTTCTCATGTCTAATCCAAAGACATAGCCAACACACTTCTTTATGGTTTTGTTTTTGAGGGTTTTTTTTGTTGTTGTTATTTGTTTTTGAGACAGGATCTCACTACACTGCCTCACCTGGCTTCAAACTCATGGGCAAAACGTTGACCATGAAGGTATTATTTATTTTGTAAGAAGAGCAGATAAGGAGCCCAGTCTTTTTCATTTTTGCCCACTAAAGTTAATGACAATTTATTGACCTAGGTAGGATTTTGTTTCAGTTTTCCTGACTACAAGCAAAACCTTAAGTTTGAGTAATCTTAGCCTTCCACCAAAAAGAAATCTGGCATTTATAATATGAGTTCAATTATTTTTAATACAATAGAATACAATATTTACAATAATTTAAACAAGTCATATGTATTGACAGTATCTTAAAATAAGACTATTACTCAAATTTACATAATCTAACTTATTTAAATTGAATGAAAGTTTTCCTAACATATTATAGAAAACTTTGAGCATTTTATTTGATATTTCAGGAGTGAAGAATTGTAGTTTGATGTCCAACAGTGGTGTCACTGGATCATATGGTAATTCTATGTTAGTTTTTTTTCATTTTCTTCGTTGTATTAATTTACATTTCCACCGTATTTCCTGTCAGTATTTATTGTTGTTTGTATTTTGATGGTGGCTAGTCTTATTATGGAGAGAGGAATCTGAGTGTTGTTCCGAATATACATCCTTTATGGTGAGGAATGTTGAGATTTCTTCACATTTTTGACAAGTGTCTATTCAACTACTTAATAAAAGGGGAAATACTTATTATACTAAGCTTAATGATTAAAAGCTGGTGTTGGATTCCTGTACAATTGATGATATAAGAATCAGTCTAGTTTTAGCCCCTTCTGTGCAGGGATACAATACTGTTTTTGAATAAAATACCATGCTTGTCAACTCACATTACTTTGAAGAACAAAAATTTTATAGCTCTCCTATCTTCTCATTTTCTCTGAGTACATTTAATGAAAATTTCATTTCATATCTCAGTTGACTTTTGTTTTTCAACAATGTACCTTAAGATAACTTCAAAAACTAGCCACTCCTGAACTTCTCTCTCTTCTGATCACATTTGGACCTAGTAAAGCAATGTCTGATCTACATGTAGGAGTTTAAAATGTTTTTGAATTCACCTCACTTGAATTACCAAGAAATAAGGTATATGAAGCAAATGCAATGTCAGGACTTACATTTAATGTCCCCAGGAATTTATAGAACTCGAAGACACAAAGGATTTTCTCTGCAAAAGAAAGTATTCTAAGTATCTTTATGCCATGTCTGTAGTTAATTTTTATTTGGTCAAGCAAATACTCAAAAAGGGAAAGACTTGATCATATCCTCTTAGGTTATCACATTCAACCTTGGACTTTATTTTCATCTCCTCACTTCTTTCTCTTAAATGTGTTTTAAAACATCCCAACAACACTACATTGGTGGTTTGGAAAATGTCTATTTGACATGAACCTGCTATATAAAAGCATTCGTTTTGAAATTATATTACTAAATATTACTTTATTTTATTGGTAAGATTTTAGCATTACTGTTATTTTATACTATTCTGAATGCTAACATGAAGTTCCTAAGTCAAGATCCATTTTCACCTTTCACTTACAGCATTCACCACGTACATTGTTGATTCATCAGTATCTTTTTCAGGAATAAAGGGACTTGAGGCTAAAGAAACACTGCAGATGTGTAAAATGGGGCCTTGTTTAGAAGTAATCTGCAGATGTAATTACTTAATCTAAGATGAGGCAATATTGATTTAGAATACTCCTCTAACCAAAACTGACTGAAGTTTTTATAAAAGGTAGAAATTTTGATCTGGGAAAGTACAGAAGGAAAATTACAGGAAGACATAGAGAAGTTGTCTGACAATAAGGAGAGAGTCATAGTACAAAATTCTCCCCTAGTGGTCCCCTAAAACAATCTATAATGCCAATAATATTAGTATTGCAAATGTAAGAGTTTTGACATGCCTCCTTTTATCTGGGTTACCAATCTCTGATAATTTTCTATAACAACTTAGAAAATAAATATCACAATTGTCTATGAATCAGCAATAAATAAGAATACAATATATTAAATTCAACTAGATTCACATCAAAATGGGACAGAAAAGAGAATGACTAGCCTATATTGTTTTAAAAGATCAGGCAAAAAAAACCTCAGAAGGTATTTAAAATAAATATGAAAGTAGTAAAGAACAATAAAGGCAAGAAAATAGCAATTTTTGTGAGATCAAGAGGAAGATGACAGAGGTTCAGGTTGAGTCTACCTGAGCTCTCCTCAAGAAAGTCGTTTTAGCATTCTTGGTTTTTTTTTTTTTTTTTTTTTTTTTTTTGCCAGTCCTGGGCTTGAGCTCAGGGCCTGAGCACTGTCCTTGGACTTTCTCAAGGCTAGAGCTTTACCACTTGAGCCTCAGCACCACTTCCGGCT
This sequence comes from Megascapheus bottae, assembly GCF_031878675.1. Lineage (NCBI taxonomy): Eukaryota > Metazoa > Chordata > Mammalia > Rodentia > Geomyidae > Megascapheus > Megascapheus bottae. The sequence continues at coordinate 79,027,822 of NC_143509.1, read as the reverse complement.
TTTTTCTATGTATGTGGTACCGAGGAATCGAACCCAGGTCTTCATGCATGCTAGGCAAGCACTTTAACCACTAGGCCAAACTCCCAGCCCCTCATTTTAGCATTCTAGCAAAAAGTTCACAGCTAAAAAGTCACACCAAGTGGGCCATGACAGTACAGAGATTTCAGCCAGAGAGGAAAAAGTTAGGCAGCCTACTTAAAAAGACAGTTTAAGCCCACATCAGCAGTGGCAATAGTGGTGGCAGCAGTGGTGGTAGTGGCAGCTGCCACTCCCAGAGCAAAAGTGCCATGACAAAAACACGGGAGTCTGTACACACCTACTGCAGTGAGGACTGGATGACTAGGAGCAGAAATCTTCATCCTACTGGCTAGAGAGGGATGCAAATTGCTGATGGTTCCCAAAACCAAGAGAAAGTGTGAGTATTTCACAAAGCCATCCCCACACCTTCTCCCAGAACAGCTTTAGGAATGTAGCTCCTCCCCCACCAGCCAATAAATAGAGAAGGAAAGAGGAAACACAAGATGATTGGGAGGGGGTGGGGAGAGGAAATTGGGAGAAAAGCATGGAAGGGGTATCAATGTTCAAGAAGCAATATGCCCACTACTTGATGAATGTAACTATAACCCCTGTATATTATCACCCCAACAATAAAATGTTTAAAAAATGATTTTCAAAAAGCACTTTTAAAATTAAATTTGGAGTTTTTGAAAACAGGCATATATAAAATGTTGCTAAATATGATTAAGTGAAAACATCACAATGGAAAGATTTTTTTCCTTGTCATTACTACATTTACAGACAGGGAAATGCTATAATTATATACATAACGATATATGTATTATGTAAAACATACAAATATAAATGCATATGAAAAATACATTTATAAAATACAGGACAGCATATAGTACTATAGTTGGGCCCTGTGCCAAGGGAAGCCGAGAAGCCTTGTGAACTGCCGTCTACATTTACAGAACTACCAAAAACTGTGGTGGGATTCACTCCAAGTCTCAATGTACTAATGGTCCAAGTTCTAGTTTGAGCCTAAAAGCTTAAGAACCAGGAATACACAAGGCAAGAAAAAATAGTATGTCAATTATTTTCCCTTTTTGTTCTTTTCCAGTCCCATGTGTTACACATGGGATAGTCTAAATTAATTTTAAAATAGCACCTTTATTCTCATGTTCTGCTGGCCAAGTGGATGGAACGGCCATATTGGGATGAATCTTGTCTTCCAAGAGCAGAATATTTATCAAAGAATATTTACAGTTTTTGGAGGGGCTTACTGAAAGATCATTGAATTCATGCTCACAAAGTTGACACTACCTACCAACTTCAGATGAATAATAGTTGGCTATCATTTAATTATCTCACTCTATCTCTGTTGAGAAAGTATCAAAGGAGCATTTCACAGAGAGGCTTTTTCCCATAAAGCCAAGTATAGGGAATAACTTTTCTTCTAAAATGTACAGTCAGTAAGTTCTGGATCCAGGAGTCTCCCTTACCTTTCTTTCTCATAGACATGCTCTCAGCATATAAGCATGTTACCCTTTAATGAAGTGCCACATGAAAGAAAAGCCTTCTTATTTAAATCCATTTGCATCTTTAACTTAAAAGTTTTTTTAAGGTCTGTGGTAAGTATAAGTGGTGCTTTCCTAAGACTAATTCTAAAATTTTGAAGTACCTTATAGAAACGATGAGAGAGAATAAAACATGTATGCATTCGTAAGCTTAAACGTTAATGATTTTTTAGCTCATGACTGTAATCAAAGCCAACCTAGGCAGAAAAGTCCATGAGACTCTAATCTCCAATAAACTACTCAGAAAAAGCCAGAAGTGGCACCATGGATCAGGTAGTCATGAGCATGTATAGATTCAAGGACAGCTGATAGACCCTGAGTTCAAGCCCTGAGACCAGTAAAAGAATAAATAATGTTAATAACTTTCTTTTTCTTTTTGTGGATCCTGGAGCTTGTATTCAGAGCCTGGGAACTGTCCTTGGGTTCTCTCAAGACTAGCGCTACCCCTTGAACCACAGCACCATTGTCAGCTTTTTCTGGGTATGTGGTACTGAGGAATCAGACTCAGGACTTCATAAAATAAATGCTAAATGAGCACTAACTCTACCACTAGGCCACATTCCTGGCCTGTTATTGACTTTTTTTAATTTCATAGATACATTTAATATATTTTGCTCAGAGCAACCTTCTCAGTTGCTTTCTCTTTCCTTGTCCCCATAAGCTTCCCTCTGTCATTTTATGATCCATAATGTCAGTATTTCAAAATTATACATTCTCCCTCTTTTTTTCAAATTTTATTAATTTTTTTATTGTTGGGATAATGTATGAGGAGTTACAGTTACATTCATCAGGTAGTAGGTACATTACTTCTCTCACATTGATACTCCTCATGTTTTTGTCCCCATTTCCCTCCTCTCACTCCCTCCCAATCATCTTGGTTTCTTCCCTTCCCTTCCCCATTTTCAATAAACAAATACAGGTGTATATAATATAATATACCAGGTAACAAAGTCAAATACAATAACAACATGATAATGGTTATTAAAGTTTTAGAAGAAGATGGAGAACATTGTTAAATTGGGAATGGTAAGCAATAACTAAACATTGTAGAAGACAAAAAGAGAAGACATACTAGTGGCTTTTCATATATCACTTACTCAATAGATCTTCAATGCAAGAGAAATCATGAATAAAGTTTACATTGTCCCCTCAATTAGCATATTGCCAGGGCCTTAGGCTCTTACTCAGAACATCATCACTCTTACATTTCTTGTAGACATTGTGAGTTTCTTATTCTGCATTGTAATAATGGGCCATGCATATTTCATGGTCATGGTTGTACTTACTAAGCATGAGTCACCAGGAAATGGCTGCCAAAAATAACTCAAGACTATGACAACAGTATAATTTTATATTTAATTATGATATGGGAGATACTGTAGAACTGGCACATGCATACATAATGGGTCAGATCAGGTGATAGAGATCTGCTCCAGAACCAGCATTTATCAAGGACATGTTAGGACAGGATCATAAGATGACCAACATATCAGGAATTACTTAGGAAGTCTTTCTGAATGCTCTCCTAGGAGAAATGAGAGGGGAATAGAATCTCACAAATAGTTCAAAGCTAATATATGAGTAGGAAATTTAAAAAATAAATGGGAATGAGCTGGCAAAACTGCAGGATTCTGATTTCACATGAAAACCTAAAAGTCTAAAATATGAGAGCAGATTGACAAAAGCATTGTCCATGCTAAATATACTGCTACTGAAATTTGATGTACATTGTTGGCTCTGTTCTTGAATAAAATTTTGATTATGCTTAATCTAAACCACAGATTCACAGAATGGTAAAAGGTTTGATATAATTTTTTGTAATTCTATAGACAACCCATGTTCTGGTACTCTGAATGGTGAGAAGAAAAGAGACCTAGAACAGTAAAGTAAAATTAGCTATAGTGCAACAAATCTTAGGGCAGAAATAATTAGAAGCTGATGTGACTCAATCAAAATGCAATTAATTCTTTTTTTTTCTTTTTGCCAGTCCAGGGGTTTGAACTCAGGTCCTGAGTACTGTCCTTGGGCTTTCTCAAGGCTAAAGCTTTACCATTTGAGCACCAGCACCATTTCCGGCTTTTTCTATGTATGCAATACCAAGGAATTGAACTTGGCTCTTCATGCATGCCAGACAAGCACTCTACCAATAGCTCAAACTCCTGGCCTCTACAAATTCTTTTTAAATTTAATTTTATTGTCAAGGTGATTTGCAGAGAGGGGTTACAGTTACAGTTACATATGTAAGGTACTGAGTACATTTCTTGTACTAGAGCTACTTACCAATGAGAAGATGCTTTGTTGGCATGTAAATTGTGGTTCTTTCAGATGTGCTTTCATCAATGAAATCTGCCTCCTTAAGCAAATCTGAGGGCACTATGTATATTAGTGTATTATTAATTTGTGTCATCCTTGCTGCCTCATTCTCATTCATATTCTACAACTGTAGCTGGGTATGGTTCACATTAATGCACTAGCTTATCTCAGAATGAGGAATATACACAGCAATATTTCAAATCAAGATGTCCTCTGCTCTTAGAAGATGAAAGGAGAAGAAAACGCCCAATTCAGGAAGGTATTAACTAGATAGAATTTAGATGCCTGCTATTCAGTATGAATTCTTAGGGCCAAGAGCAAGAAGACTTTCTATGACAAAAATTCAGATTCTGGTTTCTGTACTTTTATAAATATACCATGAAAACTGAGCTTCTGTCTTCTTTTTATCCAACCATCCAAGCCAGTATCGTAAAGAGCTCTTAAGGAAACACAAATAAAATTAACATTTCCCTCCCTCCACATAGTCCTCTGTAAAGAATTGCATATGTGGTGATGCAATAAGTGTGAGATAATTATAATTCTCTGACATGCCAATTATGTCATAATATTCTCATTGTGACCTTATGCAGACAGTACTTTTTAAAATACTTTCATATAACAGTCAATAATGCAAGTTAAATATAATACCCCAATTTCATACCACATAAATTGTTATGGAGTTGGTCAGTCATGGAAGTAAAATTACATTTAAGGTTCCCTCTAGCATTATGAGAACTAAAACTGAAAAGGGTATTTGCACACTGAATAACAGGTGCCAAGACTCTTAATGTTGTTGCATTCCAAATTGAATCCGAGTCCTGAGTTTTCAAATGAGCCCTCAGGAGCCTTAGAGTTAATGCCCTTGGCTGGTAAATTTCCTAATCTCTGCAACACTATTTTGAGAGAATCTGGCTAATTATAGAAAAATTTCATTTTCTGTGATCTCATTTGTGTTCTACGCTTATAGTAACATTTGGTTTTAATACTTTACTGACCTTCATTTAATATATCATCCATCTATGTGGGCTGTGAAGTGAACCTTGCCTCATAGTTTGGCATTCCTTTTCATTTCCTCCTAAGACATAATATCGTCAACCAGAAATCACACACAAACAGAAATAATGGGACTTTTAATACAAAGAACCAAAAATTTATTATGGCTAAGTTTATACTTCATTTGTATTTTTTGTAAAATTTAAAAGAATACTCAATGATTACAGGGGATATTGATTTAGTCTTTGACTAACAAGGATTAGGTCAGTTTTACTTATGATGATGGAAGCAAAGTATAGCACAATTACAGTGCTGTCCTTATGTACATGTGTAAAAGCCAAAAACATAATCGACTTTGAGTCCATAGCCAAGATGAATCATATGCAGTCTTCATCTCATTTTAAGGAAAGATCAGTTCCATGTAATTTTAGTATTTATCTCATATTATTAAAGAAAATGAATATAATTTAAAGTTATATGTAAATTTATAACTTTCTGACTAAAAGTGCTAAATAAAATTCATTCATTCATTTAAAGAATATGAGAGAAGAACGAAGGAAAAGTTTAAAAAGAATTGGCCAATCCAAAACAGCTTTATGAAAAACTTGTAACTTAATCCTACAGATTTTTACCTATTAAAGAAATCATACCCCAAATGACTATTAAAACAAAGAAAATACACACAAAAACTATAAAGAGTAAAGAATACACACGATATTTTAATGATGTGCATAAAAATCAGTTAAATCAATTCAAGAGAGATGATTGGTATTCAGAAAGATTGTAGGCAAAATCTTATAAAGCAGGCAACCACACAAGTTCATTGTCCTCAAAATGTATTTAAGATTGTCAAATTTCTGGTGTGTTTCCATTTTGCTTTCTGATTCTTAATGTGCCTTGGGAGTAGCCATGACATTTACATATTGTTGAGCGATAATATCTCCCACACTAAGAAAGGAAGCCATAATATTCTTCCCATGGGAAAGAAGCAGTAAGCAGAATTGTAAGCAAATGCAAACTGCAGAGATGGTTCAGTTTAACTAACTTGAGTTAAGCTTAGCTGACTTAGGTTCCTGTACATTCAGGTAGTTACTATCAAGAAAAATCTCCAGTCCACATAGGACAGGGAATATACTTACTACCTTATATATGCAACTGTAACCTCTCTGAACATCACCTTGACAATGAAATTAAATAAAAAAGAAGTAAAGCTTTTTATATCACAAAGTTATTGATATAGTTATTTATCATATGTTACTACTTAATATGTATTGAATATTACAGCATGCAAATGGTCATTGACACGGTAAAAATAATTACTGTAATTCATTTTACTGTGTTTTAGAATTATTAGAGTATTTTATTCCCTAACTATTCCTTGCTTTGTTATTGTTGTATCAGGAATACTACTGCTGTAATTTCTCTTTTTTCCTTCTATTTCTATTTAATACTTTTAAATTTGTGAGAAATAAAGCAAAGGGGGAAGGCAATTTTACCAGATATTCTTTAATTGATCTATTTTTAGAAGCAAATAAAATGAAACATTTTTAACCCAACATATCAACAAGGCATAAAATACTAATCAATAGTAACAAAAAAGGCTAGCATGCTAATGTATTTTACACACTTATAAGCTATTGGTACAAATATTCCAACATCCTACTGTTGTAAGTAACATCAAGTCCTACTTGTCTGTAAATTTAACAACATATTCATGATGATGTAGAAACTTTAACACAGTGGAGTGAGATCATAGCATCGTTGCTGATTATTCATACCCTTTCTTGCTTTACCTAACAGGTTTTCCATGCACTGCTAAAATGGCCACATAAATGGCCTTAACCAATGCAATGAAAACAAACTAAACATGCTACTCCTTCTAAAAAAATTTTTAAGTATAAATTTTTAAGCTCCATCTCTTAAGTATCTCTGCTTTCTGAGAAGGGCCAACTTAACACAAATAGGAGTGATTACTTCATCATAAGTTTTTGCAAGGGCTGAGTACCTTCAAGAAGGCAGATGAAAAATTGGAGAACATGAAATAAATATTTGTTTTCACAAACCATTAAGATTTTGGTGTTGATGGTTATCTTAGGAAAAACTACAGAATACTGGCTCCTAATACTGCAATTTTCCTCTTATACAAATTGGTGCTGGATTACAGGCTACATTTAGAGACTAAAAAGTGGCAACAAGAATTGCAAAGAGCATGGTAATGATTTGGAACAAAAGAAATGAACTCATGTCTGTAGGCAAAAATCTCAGAAACAGAATATTACTGAAATAGACTGTTTCCTGAACTTTAGTAATACTAAAACTTGAGAAAAGATTTTTACCAGAAATAGCTATATTGTAGTATTTTTAGATAATTTATGTGTATTTTAGAAATATCTAATGATAAATGATAGATAATGATGACGAAGACAATGAGACATACAGACAGACAAACAGACAGATATTGGCACATGTACCCTAAAGTAATCAAAGAGAATTGCTTTTTAAATTTGTTTTAGAAATTTATAGTTGTCAAAATTCCACTAGCTTGAGTGCAGACTAACTTCTACAATTGTAAGGTGATTTTTGTGGTCCCTGTCTTGTAGGACAGAAAACAGGATGGGAAAAATGGTTATTATTCCCAAGGAAAGTTTTCTCTCTAAATTCATATCCACTAGACCCACGAAAGAAATTCATTTATTTTTATTTTTTATTTTTTGCCAGTCCTAGGCTTGAACTCAGGACCTGAGCACTGTCCTTGGACTTTCGCAAGGCTAGAGCCCAACCACTTGAGCCTCAGCACCACTTCCGGCTTTTTTCTATGTACGTGGTACAGAGGAATTGAACCCTGGTCTTCGCCATGGTAGGCAAGCACTTTTACCACTTGGCCAAACTCCAGACCCAAGAAAATTATTTTAAAAGGATATTCTTCAAAGTAGATATAAGAGTTAGGAAACATAAACTGGGGAGTTATTCTCAGGAAAAAAATAACATTAAAGCCCAATCATATTACAATTTTCCATTATTTAGTCTGAGAAATTGCCATTCTTTTCTCTTCTCCACGAAAGTATTTATTGCAGGGGCATTAAAGCTTGGCTGTGTAGAGGCAGAATTATAAATATGTGTAAAATAATAAGGCAAACTTTATTCATTTTTTCATCTCAATCACCTGATTAGGATTCATTTGGCCAATATAGGAAAGTAGAAATGATACATGTCAAATCAAGCAGTGACCTGTGACAATTTGTGTCATCCTCATAAACTCTTTACCTTCTGACAAAAGACTAGCATGCCCAGTTCTTATCTGGCCTTCCTTTCTAAGGTCAGAAAAATAAAACACATAGATTTTTCCCTTGGCTCATAAATTTTATTTAATAAGATTAATTTGTGAAGAGTTTATTGCTTTGATCCACTGCAATTTTAGAATTACTGTTGCAGCAAACACTGGTAAATGAGCTCTGTAACCTCATATAAGAATACCTTTTAGGACAAAAGCCATATTATGAGTGATTGTTGTTCTTAATGTACTATGTTATCACTCATCTCTTTTGCTATCCCTTGGTTATCTCATATTGTTACAGTATTTCACCTTGTTATCTGAAATATTGGATATATGCATATTTGGTTATTTGAAATTGGATAGGGAAGGGGGGAAAACAAGATGAGGGGCAGGGGAAGAGGGAGGGAAATGGGGACCAAGACATAAGAAAGGGTACTAATGTATGTGAAGTAATGCACCTTCTATCTAGTGAACATAATGTAACCCTTCCATTAATTATGATAAAAAATATATGGGTGAAGTGGCTCCCGCCTGTAATCCTAGCTACTCAGGAGGCTGAGATCTGAGGATCAAAGTTCAAAGCCAGCCAGCTAGGAAACAAAAGGAACTGAGATTTTATCTCGAATTAACCTCTAGAAAATGAGAAATGGGGCTTGGCTCAAGGGTAGGGAAGTTGCCTCAAGCTGAAGAGCTCATGCACAGCACCCAGGCAGAGGTCAAGCCCCTTCACACACACATACACACACACACACACACACACACACACACACACACACAAAGAATACAGTTTATTAATGAGAAAAATCCTCTAATTTTAAGCTACATGTGTGAATTGAGTTATTTTAAGATTTGAAGATATAATTCTATTCTTATTTTAACTAAAGAATTTATTAACATTGATTTTTACATCATATTTCAAATGATGTATTTAACAAACAAGTATTCAAGAAGGGAAACTCTATATACAATCACTGGCACTTAGATTTTAAAACATAATCAAAATTAAGTTGAGGGTTTGTATGTCATAGATACATACTAATCTATGTAATAAAACATTATGTCTATAGACTTATAAATTTTTATGTCTATGTAGTTGTATTTATATTTCCAATACCATGTCCATAGCATTGGGTATGCAAATATTGAGTCCTTGCTCTTGTACTGTTTGGATCTAATAGCCACATACTAATGATACTATGTGCCTTTTGTTCCTTTGGTTTTGACTTGTCTCACTCAACATGATTTTCTCTAGATTCATACACTTCTGGGCAAATGCCATTATTTTATCTGGTCTGTTGGCTATGTAGAATTCCATTATATATATGTATATATCTATATTATACACACACATGTATCCATTCATGTGCAGTAGGGCATCTGGATTGTTTCCATCACTTGACTATTGTGAATAGTGCAGAGATGAACATAGCTGAGTAGGTGTCCTTATCATATCTTGGCTTATGATGTTCAGGATTGATGCCCAGGAGTGGTATGGAGGGATTGTAGGGAAGGTCAATGTTCAATTCTTTAAGAAACCTCCACACTGCTTTCCAGAGTGGCTGAACTCGTTTACAATCCCACCAGCAGTGTAGTAGGGTTCCTTTTTCTCCACAACCCCACCAGCATCTGTCATTGTCTGAGTTCAAAATCTTGGCCATTCTTGTTGGGGTAAGGCGGTATCATAGGGTTGCTTTTATTTGCATTTCCTTTATGACCATGGATGATGAGCATTTTCTCATATGCTTTTCTGCCATATCAACCTCTTCTTTTGATAAGTCTCTCTTTAGTTCCCTTGCCCATTTAGTGAATGGTTTGTTGGGTTTGGTGGGGGATTAGTTTCTTGAGTTCCCTGTCCATACTGGACATTAAGCATTTGTTTGATGTATTATTGGTAACTATCTTTTCCCAGTTAGTTGGCTGTCTCTCTACTTTTGTGGCTATACTTTTATCTGTACAGAACCTTTTTATTTTTAGGTAGTTCCATTTATCGAGTCTCCAATCTGTTGTGACCCTGGGATTCTGTTCAGGAATGTTTTGCCTTTGCCTATGAGTTCCAGTGTCTCTCCTATTCCATCACGTAGCAGTTTCACGGTCTTTGATCCATTTTGAGTTAATGCTTGTGCATGGTGAAAGGCTAGGGTCAATTTTTAGGTTTCTGCATGGGGCTGCCCAGTTTTGCCAGCACCAGTAATTGAATAGGCTGTGTTTGTTCCATTGTATATCTTCGGTTCCTTTGTCAAATACAAGTTGACTATAGGTATGTGTTTCTATTTGTGGAACTACTGTTCTGTTCCATTGATCTTTTAGTCTATGTTTGTGCAAATACCATGCTGTTTTTGTTATTATGGCTCTATAGTAGAGTTTGAAATCTGGTATTGTAATACCACCTGCATTGTTCTTTTTGCCTAGAATTGGTAAATTGAGTTTTCAAAATACCATTTATCAGGCTTACCAACATTGAACATTTGACAAATTTTGAAATGCATTCTTATATTTCACATTTAAAAGATTTGGGGAGCATAATTGTAAATATCCTATCAATACTTAAAGCATTGTCTCAAGTTTTTTAAGATGGAAGTTTTGGTTAAATGAATTTTAATTTTCTTTATTATGTAATTTATATTTGCTCCTTTTGGGTTATAAACTAGGTCTATTTTTAGAGTGAACATCCTGTTTAAGAGAACTGGTTAAGATACCATGTCTCAAGAGCTTTTCTTCAATATTTTTAGAGTTTCCCATATGTTATTAGAACTTAATTTAGCTATGGAGAATTTGTAGAACAAATTATATGTGTGTGAAAGATTCTTTTGCAGACATCACACTTTCTTAAGATACTGCATATCTTCCTAAAACATGTTTACCTACTGCAGATAAAACTCATCCAAGATTAAGCAAAAACTTCCCTAGAAGTTATGTACAGCAATTCACTTTTAAAAGAAAGCTTTCTCAGCCTCTTCAACAAATGGTGCTGGCAGAATTGGTTAAGCACCTGCAGAAAACTAAAGTTGGATCCTTCTTTGTCACCCTGTACTAGAATTAACTCCAAATGGATCAAAGGCCTCAAGATAAAACCAGATACACTGAAAACTTTACAAGAAGGAATAGGAGATACACTAGGTCTCCTTGGCACAGGTCGAAACTTTCTTAATAAGTACCAAGAAACAAATCAGAGAAAGTCTGGATAAGCGGGACTGCATTGAACTGCACAGCTTTTGTATGGCAAAGGACATAGCTAGCATATTAACTAGAAAGCCTACAGAGTGGGAGAAGATCTTCACTAACCATACAATGGACAAAGGCCTTATATCTAAAATATATCAAGAGCTAAAAATTGAATCTCGCCAAAACTAATCTCCAAAGAAACAACCATCCCATTAAAAGATGGGCCAAAGACTTAAAGAGGGTCTCTCTAAAGAAGAAATAAAAATGGCCTATAGACACATGAAAAATGCTGAACATCTCTGGCCATAAAAGAAATGCAACTCAAAACAACTGTAAGATTCCACCTCACTCCAGTTAGAATGGCCAGGATCAAGAAATCTAATAACAACAGATGTTGGAGGGGATGTAGACAGGAGGGATCACTACTACACTGTTGGTTGGAGTGCAAACTCGTTCAACCACTATGGAAAGTACTATGGCAGTTCCTCAAAAGACTACACATAGAACTCCCCTATGACCCAGCAATCCCACTGCTTGTCATTTACTCAATCATCCAGAAACAAGGACATACTAAATCCACTAGCAAATGATGTTCATTGCAGCACTATTTACCATAGCAAAGATATGGAACCAACCCAGATGTCCCTCAGTTGAGTGGATACACAATGGAATTCTATGCTGCTGTCAGAAAGAACGACATTGCCCCATTTGTAAGGAAATGGAAAGACTTAGAAAAATCCTATTAAGTGAAGTAAGCCAGACTCAAAGGAACATAGACTCAATGGTTTACCTCATTTGTCATAATCAGTAGAAACCTTTTCTCTCCTAGCAGAGATTTACAATAGAACAAAACCTAGATACATAAGGCCATATAGTATGATGCTAAATGAAAGGACCTCCAGGATATAGAAACAAAAGCCATATAATGAGTGATTTTTGTCCTTAATGTAGTATGTTATCTCTCATCTCTTTTGCTGTCCCTTGGTTATCTCATATTGGTACAGTATTTCACCTTGTTGTCTCATATATTTTATATATGCTTAATTGGTTATTTGAAATAGAATAGGGAAAGGGGGGAATCAAGATGAGCGGGGGCAGGGTGGAGGGAAATGGGGACCATGACATGAGAAAGGGTATCAATATTTGTGAAGTAATGTACCTTCTATCTGGTGAATATAATGTAACCCTTCTTTAAAATACGATAAAAATATATGAAAAAAAGAGAAAGTCTTCTTTCAATAATATAACCATAGCTTGTAACTGTAAGTGATAAATATTACTGCCATAATAGAAACTACTTCTACTTGTTTGGGGTTTTTGTGTGCGTTTAACTTTCAATAAATTATTTTATTTTTATAGCATACACACATTTAATATGTTATTAGATATATATTCTACTTACTTTTAATTGTATGTAAATGATTGCCATCAGCTTCATGGCTTCAATATTTTCCTTACTGATGCCAATATATCTGTCATACAATTAATAAAGAAAACTGAATAGGTTAGATTTTTGTCCCATCCATTAATATTATTACAGTAATTTTAAAATTAAAGCCCATATTTCTTTTTAATATGTTACTTAATATATAGTAACACTGTATAAAATTGAAATTTTCAGTGTAGGCAGAAGCAGATATTATACAATTTTAATCATGTGGAACGATGTCCTGAGCCTTCTGAATTAGGATCCAGAGAAGAAAAGTTTCAACTGCAGCCTTTGTAAGCTCTGCTCTCTGAGCCCAGTAAATCTGACATTTAGAATTCCCTAATCTATCAAAAACAAAAACAAAAGAAAGAGAGAAAGAAAAAAGAAAAGAAAAATAGACCTATTACTATTACTCTGCCTTTGTATGCCACTAGGTTTAGGAGGTATAGAAATAAAAAAGCAATTCCTACCCACCAATCCCACAGTCTTGTGTCAAACACATCAAGAGCCTCAGTCCAAGGGACTCAGTGGCACACAAGGCAGTTGTTTGTGGACATTCATGTGTACATGACAGTCAAAATGCTAGTTACAACTTTTCTCCAGATCCTATAACAGCCCTTGACCTACACTTGTTACTTTAATAAAATGGTGTATAACATTTTCCCTTGATGCTAAAGTAGTTTTTGCTTTATGTGATTTAATCGGCAGACTAATTTTACAAACTATGGCTTCTATATAGTTAGTTGTGGGAATAGGAAACATATGAGTATGTTAAACAACCAATAACTTGCAGACACTATCTTATGAGTCAGAAGATATTCTTAGTCATTACTACTTTAGTCTCATATAAAAATAGGCTGTTGAATTAAGAATACACAATCAGATTTGTACAGGGCCATCGGGATTTGTAAATAAATCTGGTTCAAATCTGTACTAGAACAGTTCTGTGCTCTTCTTATACAAGCACTGTATTGATGTCAGAGAGATCTTTGAAGCATAACAACCAAAGTATTGCCCTTAAATTTGTGATCGTTCTACAATTATTTGAGTGCTTCATGTCTGATGTTAATAAAAATCCGAATGGAATAGATGAATTTGAAAAATATACAAAAGCTTTTTCTTATTAATTGCAATGTCATTATTGAAACTAAAAGATTCCCAACAGAATCACTTGAGCCTTCACACAAGTGGTATTGCAGAAAGAAACACAAAATCATAGGGAAGCAGAACAATGCAAGACAGACAAAAAGTCTTTTCACTGTCCTTACATTTCTTTTCATTAGAGAAGTTCCTATGTTAGGATATAATTCCATCATGCATAAAGCATTTAGAATTGTTCCATTCTGTGCACCTACCATCAGGCAAATATAACTAACTCCTCTATACATTACAATAATTTTTTTAAAAAAATTAAGAAGATTGAAAAAAATTGAATTGTCCATTCTGTTAAATCATGTCTTTACAGTTGTTTTTATTTGCATTTCCTGTATGACCATGGATGATGAACATTTTTTCATATGCTTTTCTGCCATTTTAACCTCTTCTTTTGATAAGTCTCTCTTTAGTTCCCTTGCTCATTTAGTCATTGGCTTTTGATTTGTGGGGGATTAGTTTTTTTGAGTTCCCTGTAGATACTGGATATTAAGCATTTGTCTGATGTATTATTGGTAAATATCTTTTCCCAGTTGGTTGGCTGTCTTTCTACTTTGGTAGCTATGTTTTTATCTGTGCAGAAACTTTTTATTTTTAGGTAGTCCCATTTGTTGAGTCTCTTTCTAATCGGTTGTGATCGTGGGATTCTGTTCAGGAAGTATTTGCCTGTACTTATGTGTTCCAGGGTTTCTCCAACTCTATTGTATAATGGTATAAGGTTTCAGATCTGATATTGAGGTCTTTGATCCATTTTGAGTTAATGCTTGTGCATGGCGAAAGGCTAGGATCAATTTCTAGTTTTTTGTATGTGGTTGCCCAGTTTTGCCAGCACCAGTAATTGAATAGGCTGTATTTGTTCCACTGTGTATCTTTGGCTCCTTTGTCAAATACAAGTAGACTATAGGTATGTAGTTTTATTTCTAGATCTTCCATTCTGTTCCATTGATCTTCTGGTCTATTTTTGTGCCAGTACCATGCTGTTTTTGTTATTATGGCTCTATAGTAGAATTTGAAGTCTGGTATTATAATTTCACCTGCATTGCTCTTTTTGCTGTGAATTGTTTTGTCTATTCTAGGTATTTTGTTGTTCTATATGAACCTTTGGATAATATCTTCTATTTCAGTAAAGAATGTCTTTGGGATTTTGAGGGGGATTGCCTTGAATTTGTATATCAATTTTGGCAATATAGCCATTTTCACTATATTGGTTCTCCCCACCCATGAGCATGGGATGTCTTTCCATTTTCTGGTGTCCTCTTTAATTTCTTTCATTAGGCTTTTATAGTTTTAGAATGGCCAAGATTCTGAAGTCAGACAATTACAGATGCTGGCAGGGTTGTGGAGAAAAAGGAACCCTACTGTACTGCTGGTAGGAATGTAAACAAATTCGGCCACTCTTGAAAGCACTTTGAAGGTTTCTTAAAGAACTGAAAATAGACCTCCCCTATGATCCCGCCATACCTCTCCTGGGCATCTATCCTGAACATCATAACCTAAGATATGATAAGGACACCTGCTCAGCTATGTTTCATCTCTGCACTATTCACAATAGTCAAGTGATGGAAACAACCCAGATGCCCTGTTGCAGATGAATGGATACAAAAATGTGGATATATGTGTGTACGTACACACACACACACACACACACATATAGTGGAATTCTACACAGCCAACAAACAAGATAAAATAATGGCATTCACCAGGAAGTGGATAAATCTAGAGCAAATCATGTTGAGTGAGATAAGTCAAGACCAAAGGAACAAAAGGCACATGGTATCCTTAATATGTGTCTGTTAGATCCAAACTGTACAAGAGCACTAACTCAATATTTGTGTACCCAATGCTATGGACATGGTATTGGAAATATAAACACAACTACATAGACATAAAATTTATGACTGTAGACATAATATTTTATTACATAGATTAATATGTATTTATAACATACAAAACATCAGCCTAACTTTAATTATGTTCTAAAATCTAAGTGCCAGTGATTGGATATAGAGATTCCCTTCTTGAATACTTGTTCGTTAAAAATGTCATTTGAAATATGATGTAAAAATCAATGTTAATGAATTCTTTTAAAAAGTCATTTCTTTATATAAAACAAGTATATTTTCACTTTGTTGTTTAGCTTCAAGTTTTTCAGAATTCTCTTTGCCTATTTTACTTCACCTATCTTTGTCCTTTATTACCATTTTATTCATAGTATGTATTTATTTTAGAAAACATCAGATTAATGGTGATAGCTGATTTTGGATAACATTTTATAATTTAGTGTAGAATTTAGGCAGAAAGCCATTAATGTATGGCTAATGCAGATATTTGGCATTTTGTTAGCATTATTGAAAGTTAACTTATAATTAGTTCAGATTTCTATTATCATATACTTTGTAACATTGTTTAACTAATTTAGATGAGCACAATATATCTCTTTTACTGACGGACATACTGCTTTATATTTAGAAGAAATATTTCATTTTTCATGTTCTAAAAATTTATTACATGACTTTCTAAGAGATGTAAATCATGAAAATTTGCTTTGTGTTTTGCTACATTAATTCAGCTTTCTTTGTTTTAAAGATGCTATCTACCGAGTCCTAATTAAACTTTGCTGTATTTAGCATTTGTAGGTATTTCTTCTATATAGCAAAACCTTGTACCATAAATGTATGACCTTAGTTAACTTGTAATTCTGTTCTAAAAATTCTTCAATGACTCATTTCAATCCTTTCTGCACAGATTCCACTTCACCATCTAATTAGAGAAATCCTAACTATAGGTCACCCCAATGGAGACAATAAAAACAGCTTTCAGCCATCTGTAGTTGGTGAACTCATTTATGTTTAATCCATTGGTAAAACACATTTTCTTAGCATGCAAACAATTTGTGTTGATTACACGGTCAATGATGAGCTTCCGCTTGTAGCAAAAGTCAGAAACATACAGGATGAAAGAGTCCTCAGAATGCATCAAGTTCTCGCAAGCACCAAGAAGGCTGCTAGTCTTGACCTTATTGATGCTCATATTTGGAATTTCTGGTTTAGCCAAGAGAATAGGATAGGAACAAGATCCATCTAAGGATGGTCTGGAGAGCTTAGCTTTCATGGGCTTTTTTTCTCACTAGCCAAAGTAGTCAGAGCTGTGAATTAAATACATTCTTCATTGTTGCATTTGCTATCTGCCTCTCTGACTTATTTTTTCATTCTGGGCTTTTTAGGCTGGGTAAATGGCATCTCACTCTAAACTCTTAATGAGATTGAAAGTTAACTATTTTATTATTATTGTCTATTGCATAACTTGTGGGGCACAATGGAAACCTACGCTGTAAAAGGAGGCCACACTCCTGGCCCAGGGCCCATTCCCTGGACTTGGGACCGCACCTGACTGAGATGATGCCTTCTGCCCGGTTGGAAGGCGTGGCTGGGGTTTGTAAGGCCAACTCTGGGATCCAACCCTTCGGCCCTCTTGGACAGCACATTCATCCTACTTCTTCAATGACCTCCCCTGCCCTGCCCACCTTTGTGCTGATAGGCTCCTGCATCCTATGTTAGCTGAATGGACCTCAATGAGAGTACCTCCCCCGGCCCTTCCCACCTTTGTGCTGATAGGCTCCTGTATCGTATATTAATTGAATGGACTTCCTCAATAAAGGAGTTCCTGCCTTGACAGGTCTCCTTGAGGCGTCTGATTGTCCTCCATCGAGGCAGGGCTAGGTGCGGGCAGTCAGTGGGCCCTCTCCTTTCTCAGCTTGGCTTGTCCTGGTCGGGGCGTATTCTCTCTATCCCTCCTGCGGGAGGAACCTAGGACTAAAAACCCCGACAGCATAACTTGCTATCCAGTGGTTACATTTCATATTAAAGCATTTTAATATGCTGTTCCTTGTAACCCCCGATATTTAGGAAGTAGAAATGCACAGCATTGCTGGCTAAGTGCTGTCTGTGCAGACATAAATACTAATGAAATCCCCCATCTCAACAAACAAATCAGGGATGGCGGTGTGTGATTAAAATCCCAGCTACATAGGGTCATAAGCAGGATGGTTGAAGTCCAAGGCCACTCTCAGGAATAGCTGGAGATGCCATTTGAAAAAAATAACTAAATCAGAAAAAGGTCTGGGAACATTGTTTCGTTCATGAAGGGCTCCCCTGGAAAGCTTAATGTCTCAAGTTTATAACCCCAGTACTACAAAAAAATGTAACATTAAATAAAATTAGACATTTAAAATACTGACCAAATTTAGCAGATCCATTCACTTATTCAATGGAAACCAAAGTGATCTGGTTTTTAAATACACAGAATGTGTTTTTAACAGAGCTCATTTCATATAAAAGGAAAGTGATATTTTAAATGAGTCACATATTGCAAACTGTATGCTTCAGTATACATATACACTTATTGAAATTACACCTCAGTATCTGGCAATAGTGAAAGGCAAAAGTGAACCTGTACACAATCAATGTGTTAGAATTCTGTTTGAGATATAAATCTTAGTTTAAGAATAAATTCAAGCTAGGAGCTGGTGGCTCACGCCTGTAATCCTAGCTATTCAGGAGGCTGAGATCTGAAGATCTGAGTTCAAAGCCAGCCCAGGTATGAAAGTCCTTCAGACTCTAATCCCCAGTTAACCTCCAGAAAACCAGGAAGTGGCACTCTGATTCAAGTGGTAGGGTACTAGCCTGTAGCTTAAGACGTCAGGAACAGTTCTCAGTCCCAGAGTTCAAGCTCCAGGGCCCACAAAAAAAAAAAAAAAGAAAGAAAGAAAGAAAAAAGAATAAATTCAAGAGCAAGTCACTCAGAGGTGAGGTGAGTCTGTATGCTTCTTGAAGGAGTTAAAACCTGATTCCTCTATCTTTGCAGGATCAGAGGCGGTAGTGTACATATTGTGCCACATTCAAACACACCCACATGTGCACACACACGCACAATAACTGGGTCTTATCAATCATTTGGAACAATTTCCAATATGCTAGTTTAAATGAACATCTCTTTTAGTGGTACATATATTGCTTACGTTTAAAGGGAAAAAACTTTCATACTGTATATCAGAATATGCTCTATAATATACATTTCACATGTAATGTGACAGAATTACATATCTTGACTTAGAGCTCATCAAGTGCTCACCATATTTAGTTGAACTGGCTGCAAATGATTGTGTGTAGACATTTTTTTCTGTTTCACAAGCTTATATCAACTAATTCGGGTGTTTAGGGTTTTGTTTGTTTTATTTCGTTCTCATTGCTATTTATTTTTGGTTTGTGTGATGCTGTCAAATGTACTTCATTTTTGTAAAGAAATAAAGCCAGAGAAAAATTTGAGAGTAAAAGAGCTTTCTAAAATTGTTTGTCTCCAAGGTAAATTCATCAAAATTTAAAACTGGAAAAGTCTGGTTCAATTTCCTTATTTTATAAATAATTTAAAATTTAGAGGCAGTATGACTTGCCTACAGATCCAGGACCAGTTAAAATGAAGCATAGAAATTAGGTTTCTCATCTCTAGTTTAAAATTTTGTTCCTATAATATAAACAATTTAGGTTTCTTGTTTTGTTTCATCTGTAAAACAGTCATCAGCTCAAAAACTGTTCTCAGCAGTTTCTATAATAACATTTAATTTCTATTCCATTTATCCTTACAATGTTGACCAACAGAAATTCTGCTTCAATATTTGCTACTCCCTTAGAAGTAATATAATGAATATAACAAATTAAAATTAATTTCATAAATATAGAGTTAGAGTGAAAGTTGTTATAGAAAAACTTGACTATTACAACATACTTGAAATGTTTCTATCTGCATAGATAGAATTTAAATCAGCATAATATCAATATGTATGAATAATTTGTACTTTGGAGAAAATCTGCATGCCATTTTACAATATAGTAAAGTGCACGAATATACATGTATGTTATATATTCATATATTCAAAAATTAAAATGTGTATATGAATACACATGCATGTTCTTGAATAAAGTTCAAAATATACTATATAGATAATTACAGTTAATTCAAAGAAGAGTATAGTAGAAACCATTTAAACAAATTACTGTGTCTTCTTCCTTTTAATCATGAACAAGTACCATTTTTTTTTCCGCAGGGGTTGGGGGATGTCCTGAGGCTTGAACTCTAGGTCTGGGCACTGTCCTTCAGCTCTTCAGCTCAAGGCTACCACCCTACACCTAAGCCTGGGTATTATTCCTGAGCTACTCAGCTCAAGGCTATCGCCATACCTCTTGAGCTACAGTCCCACTTCCAGTTTCATAGTGATCAATTGGAGGTAAGAGTCTCAAAGTCTTTTGTGCCCAAGCTGGCATTGAACCTCGATCCTCAGATCTCAGCCTTCTGAGTAGCTTGAATTACAGGCGTGAGCCAACACTCCTGGCACAAGTAAAATTTTAATAGCAGAAAAAGTATTACAAAGTATTAGACATGTTGCAGATGGGTGCCAGTGGCTCATGCCTGTAATCCTAGCAACAAAAGTGGCTGAGGGGCCAGGAGTTTAGCCTCGCAGTAGAGTGCTTGCCTAGCATGCTGGAAGACCCGGGTTTGATTCCTTGCTACCATACACATTAAAAAAAAGTCAGAAATGGTGCTGTGGTTCAAGTGGTAGAGCTCTAGCATTGAGAAAGTCCAAGGACAGTGCTCAGGCGCTCAGTTCAAAGCCTAGGACTGGAAAAAAAAAGTGGCTGAGATTTGAGGACTATGGTTCAAAGTCAACCAGGCAAGAAAGTCCATGAGATTTTTATCTCCAATTTACCACCAGAAAAATCAGAAGCGATTCTGTGGCTCAAAGTGGTAGAGCACTAGCCTTCTGTGAAAAAGGTTAGGGACAGTGCACAGGCCCTGAGTTCATGCCCCCAGGCTGACAAAAAAATAAAATTGTTAAAAGGCATGTTGCAATCACAGCAAAAGTTAGCATTTTTTTCCCATCCACATCTAATTACCCCAGAGTAGGTGTAATTTATGGTGGCAACATATTAGAAGTGTGTGTATACATTTCATTTTAAACATATGATATTTCCTTGTCATTATATGAGTACTTATAAACCAAAATTTTGATTACTGATTTTAGAAATATACATATTATAAGCTGCATTATATTATGTTTCTTTTTTTTTCCAGATCCAGCTGTTCATTACACACACCCAGTTTAACTGTCTCATTATTCCTAACAAAAACAACCATAAAACAGCTTCTCAATTTCTGCTTAGTACTAGAGGGAAGAATTTTATGTAAATCATTATGTGAGTGTTTCATAAAAGAATTACAATCACAAAAGTATAAGGAAAACATTATTCTAGAATTTAATTTCCCTTAATTCAAGCTACTTTCTTGACTCTCAACTAAAATAGCTAATTATTCACTGGCTATTATGTATCTGTTATAAAGAAATACATATAATAACAATGGAATTATATTCAGATAAGCTGTTTTAATCACAGTGGTATGCAAATTGTAAACATAGTGCCCAAAAATCTGTGTGTGTGTGTGTGTGTGTGTGTGTGTGTGTGCACGCACACACACACGTGCGCTCGCATATGTGTTTGCATTCTGGGCCCTGAGTTCTCTCTCAGGTTTTTTTGCTTAATGACTGGCTCTGTCAGTTGAGTCATACTCCCACATTTGTGGCTTTTTACTGGTTATTTGAAGGTGAATTTGTCTTCCCAGTATGATTCCTAATCTCAGTTTTCAGATCTCAGTCTCCCAATTAACTAAGATTATACATGTAACACTTCAGTACTAAGATTACAGCATTTTTTTGAGTTCTATGATTTATCAGATTCAATAAACATTTGGTCAAGCATATGTAACTGTAATAGCCTACATTTATATTTATGGCTACTAATGGATTATATTTGTTTATTTTATCCTGTTACACTTTCAAAGCACTAGTATCCCTGTCAGAGATACGTTAATGGGAAATATCACTAGACAGAACTCCAGGAGTTAAAGAAGTGACATATATAGAAGCAAGATTTTTCTTCTTTTCTTTGAAAGAAAAGACATAAAAGACAGCAAGGGTATTGAAATTGTATTTTAGAAAAACTAAACTTGTTTAAACATTGAGAAAGATCTGTGGGAAAAAACATCAGAACATTTTGTGCGGGGTTGACATGGGACGTAAATCTCTGATGTTTGTGGAAAGTACCATGCTGTGCACACGATTGAATAAGAGAAGTAGGCCTGTTAAATCTTTCATCTAATATTAGTTAAACTTCAAGCTGAGTAACATTGTATTTAATAAACAAAAACTAAAAATGAACAATTTATCATAGAAAATAGTTTATTTTTAAGGCTCTGTGAGCCACACACGCACAACGACACGGAGCTAAGATGTGTCTTTTGAAAACTGAAATTCATAACCACTTCACAAATAGAAAGACATATTCGCACTTGGACTATCAATTCAGAAGGTTCAAATGAAGCTCAAAATATAAAGGACAGGTATATCTCATTAAAATCCTTCAATAAAAATATTGATCTTCACTACCACACTGTTGGTAGGAATGCAAACTCATTCAACCACTATGGAAAGGAGTATGGCAGTTCCTCAAAAGACTAAACATAGAACTCCTCTATAGCCCAGTAATTCCACTACTTGGCATTTACCCAATCATCCAGAAACAAGGGCATACTAAATCCACTAGCACAACAATGTTCATTGCAGCACTATTTACCATAGTAAAGATATGGAACTAACCCAGATGTCCCTCAGTTGATGAATGAATCAACAAGATGTGCTATTTATATGTAAGGGAATTCTATGCTGCTGTCAGAAAGAATGACATCATCCCATTTCTAAGGAAATGGAAAGACTTAGAAAAAAATCATATTAAGTGAAGTAAGCCAGACTCAAAGGAACATAGGCCCCAGAGTTTCCCTCATTTGTCAAAATCAGTAGAAACCTTGGGCTCTCCTAGCAGAAATTTACAATAGAACAAAATCTAGAGACATTAGGCCAAATAGTATGACACTAAAGGTAAGGACCTCCAGGATAAGGAAACAAAAGCCATATAATGAGTGATTGTTGCCCTTAATATACTATGTTATCTCTCATCTCTTTTCCATCCCTTGGTTATCTCATATTGTTACAATATTTCAACTTCTTATTTATTTTTTATTGTAATTAATAGAAGGGTTACATGATATTTGCCAAATAGATGGTACATTAATTCCCATACATTGATACCCTTTCACATGTCTTGGTCCCCATTTCCCTCCGCCCCACCTCCACCCCTCATTTTGTTTTCCCCCATTCCCTATCCAATTTCAAATAACCAAATACAAATATATCCGATATATCAGGTAACAAAGTGAGATACTGTAACAATATGAGATAATCAAGGGACAGCAAGACATGAGAGATAACACAGTACCTTAAGCCATCATTCATTAGATGGCTTTTGTTTCTATATCCTAGAGATCCTTTCATTTAGCGTCCTATTATATGGCCTTTTGTATCAAGGTTTTGCTGTATTGCAAATCTCTGCTAGAAGAGCCCAAGGTTTCTACTGATTATGGCAAATGAGGGAAACCATTGAGCCTAAGTTCCTTTGAGTCTGGCTTACTTCACTTAATAGGATCTTTTCTAAGTCTTTCCATTTCCTTACAAAAGGGGCAATGTCATTCTTTCTGACAGAAGCATAGAATTCCATTGTGTACAAATACCACACCTTGTTGATCCACTCATCAACTGAGTAGCATCTGGGTTGGTTCCATATCTTTGCTATGGTAAATAGTGCTGCAATGAACATCGTTGCGCTGGTGGATTTAGTATGTCTTTGTTTCTGGATGATTGGGTAAATGCCAAGTAGTGGAATTGTTTAGTCTTTTGAGGAACTGCCATACTGCTTTCCATAGTGGTTGAACGAGTTCGCACTCCCACCAACAGTGTAGTAGTGATCCCTCCTGGCCACATCCCCTCCCACATCTGTTTTTATTAGTTTTCTTGATCCTGGCCATTCTAACTGGAGTTAGGTGGAATCTTAGAGTTGTTTTGGTTTGCATTTCTTTTATGACCAGAGATGTTGAGCATTTCTTCATGTGTCTATAGGCCATTTTTGTTTCTTCTTCACAGAAGACTCTTTTTATGTCTTTGGCCCATCTTTTAATGGGATGGTTGTTACTTTGGAGATTAGCTTTGGAGTGATTTAATTTTTTAGCTGTTGATATATTTTAGATATGAGGCCTTTGTCTGTTGTTTGGTTGGTGAAGATCTTCTCCCACTCTGTAGGCTTCCTAATTAATTTACTAGCTATGTCCTTTGCCATACAAAAGCTCTGCCGTTTAATACAGTCCCACTTATCCAGACTTTCTCTGATTTGTTGTGATTCTTGGTCCTTATTAAGAAAGTTTCGACCTGTGCCAAGGAAGTCTAGTCTATCTCCTATTCCTTCTTGCAAAGTTTTCAGAGTGTCAGCTTTTACCTCCAGGTCTTTGATCCATTTGGAGTTAATTCTAGTACAGGGTGACAAAGAAGGATCCAACTTTAGTTTTCTGCATGTGCTTAACCAGTTCTGCCAGCACCACTTGTTGAAGAGGCTTTCTTCCATTCTATTTTTTTGGCTCCCTTGTCAAAGATTAGGTGGCCATAGGTCTGTGGTTTAATATCTGGGTCCTCAGTTCTATTCCATTTGTGTTCAGGCCTGTTCTTGTGCCAGTACCAAGCTGTTTTGAGAATTATAGCTCTGTAATAGAGTCTAAAGTTTGGTATTGAAATTCCTCCTGTGCTGTTCTTTCTGCTAAGAAGTGTTTTTGCTATATGGGGTCTTTTATTATTCCATATGAAATTTTGGATTGCCTCTTCTATTTCTTTAAAGAATTCCATTGGGATATGGATGGGTATTGTGTTGAATTTGTAGATAGCCCTTGGCAAGATTGCCATTTTGACGATATTGATTCTTCTAATCCAGGAACATGGGAGGTTTTTTCCATTTCCTCAGTTCTGCTTTAATTTCCTTTTTCAGGGTTTTAAAGTTTTCATCAAAAAGGTCCTTTACATTCTTAGTTAAGTTAATTCCTAGGCACTTTATTTTCTTTGAGGCTATTGCAAAAGGAGTTGCTTTCCTGATTGTTGCCTCACTCCTCTCACTGTTGGCGTAGAGGAAGGCAGTTGATTTTTGAAGGTTAATTTTATACCCTGCTACCTTTCCAAAGTTTTGAATCAGCTCAAGGAGCTTGGGAGTAGAATCTATAGGATTCTTTAAATACAGGATCATGTCATCTGCAAAGAGGGAAAGTTTTACTTCCTCTTTCCCTATTTGGATCCCCTTTATGATTGCTTCTTGCCTTATTGCACTGGCTAGGAATTCTAATACTATGTTAAAAAGGAGTGGAGAGAGTGGGCATCCTTGTCTCATTCCTGATTTTAGAGGGAATGGCTTTAGCTTTTCGCCATTAAGTATAATACTAGTTGTGGGTTTGTCATACACAGCCTTTATTATATTGAGAAATGTTCCATGGATTCCTAGTTTCTCCAGAGATTTTAACATAAAGGGGTGTTGGATCTTGTCAAATGCCTTTTCTGCATCTATTGAGACAGTCATGTGATTTTTGTCCCTGCTCCTGTTGATGTGTTGAATTATATTAATTGATTTGCGTATGTTGAACCAGCTTTGCCTCCCTGTGATGAATCCTGTTTGATCATAGTGTATAATTTTTTTCATGAGTTGTTGTAGACGGTTGGCCAGTATTTTGTTGAGAAGTTTTGCATCAATGTTCATCAAAGAATTGATATATTTTATATGTGCCTAATTGGTTATTTGAAATAGGATAGTGGGGCGAAGGGGGGAGGTAAATGGGGACCATGTCATGAGAAAGGGTATCAATGTTTGTGAAGTAATGCACCTTCTATCTGCTGAATATAATGTAACCCTTCTTCTAATTACAATAAAAAATCTAAAACAAACATTGATCTTTAAGGCAGATTTATTTGTCTTACAGACTTTGGAATATTTTTCTTCTACTCTTGGTAATATCTCTTCTTTTTTTCTTTTCCTTACTACCATTTGACCTCAAGTCTACCTAAATTACAGTTGTAGGAATCTGTGTGCTAAATATTCCTTTTGTTTTGGCAGTTTTATGTCTCATTATTACCGGCAATATAGCTAATATACCTGCAATTGCCATCCACTTCTTTGTCCAGTATGTAATTCCTGGAGGTCTTTCACACTTTTCTGGAGGTAAACTTTAAAGCTATATGTACCTAGTTTGCTTCTTAGTATCTAGCAAACAATTTCATGTTTGTTTGTGAAACATGTCCCAAGAAATGGAGCACTTGGATTTAGGTGGCAGTGTTTTCAAGGGAAAGAAAGCAGGGAAGACTGAAGGAAGTGAGCAAGGATGATTTTCCCAATGAGCTCTAGTCCCCAGAGACTCTGGAGCGCATAAGTTAATGTGGTACAGTTGACCCACTTTGAGAAAAATAAGCCTTCCTTCCACATCTCTGTCTCTGCAATCCATTCTTAATTTTATAAGCTCTATACTTCATAAGAAAATAGCAGAGAAGCAGTCAAGATATTTAGACATAGGTACAGCAGGATAAGTTTTGCTTTGGGTGAAAATTTGTTTTTGATCCTTTAAGAGATTTAAAATGTTGGAAGATTGAAGATATGTCCATTTTCAAATTAATTAAGAAAACTCCTCAATTTCATTTTTTTCAAGAAAAGGCATTAATGTTCTTGCAGAGTTGGGATTGTGCCCAGGGTTCCAGGGAAGCACTCTATCACTCGGCTCTGTCCCAGGCTTCAAGTAATTTTTTTATGAAGAAAAGTTAAGATCTTTCTTTCTATGGATTTTTGATTCACAGAAGAGAAACTTAATTTGTAAATGCAAAAACGTATTTCATAAAAATATTTCGCAATTCCAGTAGAATAGCTTACTGTTTTTGCTATAACATTTTCAAGACACACACACACACACACACACAAACACACTCACAGATAGAGACAAATTCTCCACTTTCCACCTCTATTTCCTTTCTAGAGGAAAAGCTCTTTACAACCCAAAAACCTGAATACAGATGGGTGAATTTTATCACAAATCATTGTCGCCATAGATATAAATAAAAGAGATAAGTAAGACCCCTTTGTACCAACAACTAATGCCTATGAAAGGTTTTTTTTTTTTAAATCTAAGTGAAATTATGTTAAGATACTCTTTGTCAAATATAACACTTTTGCACAAAAAATGTGAACAAAAATAATTTTCTATACAAGTGAGTTCACTAATTGTGTGCAAAAAAAGTTGAATAAAAATAATTTTCTATACAAGTTAGTTCACTAATTGTCCTGTTTCTTCAATTTATGCCTGAGAACTCCATGTGAAAGAACATAAGATGTCACAACAAAAGTGTTAATGGGAGTTTTAAGTCTAAGAAAAGAAAGTTTGAAATAAGTTTATTTTCTACTTTCTCACAGAACAGATGAGGGATGATAATAGAAGAGATATCTTTTGATCTTCAGTTCTATACTGAATTATTTGGTGTATTTTGTCTTATTGAAGACTATTTTCAATATAGAGTGTCAATTTTCTCCCTCCTTTCCCTCAGTGCTCTTGGCCAGCTGTTATTCATTTTTAAAATTTTTATTGATTTGATACTGTTGACTGCAGGTTCCAGCACTGTAGAGAATCTTCATTTGCCTGAACCTCCCAGAATTAATTGTTTCTTGATTCTTTTTCTCTGACTTTTTCATTTTCCAAACTTTTATAATTAATCTATCCTATGCCTTCATGTTTTCTTTCTCATACATCCATCCTTCTTTTGTCTTCTTTTTTTCATATATTTCTATTGTTACATTATATTCAGCAAATAGAAGGTGCATTACTTTACAGACATTGATACCCTTTCTCATATCTTGTTCTCCCCCCTTCCCTATCTGATTTTACAAGCATATATACAATATACCAAATAACAAGGTGAAAAAAACTGAGGTTGGAGTCTTCTTTGTCACCCTGCACCAGGATTAACTCCAAATGGATCAAAGATCTCGAGGTGAAAGCCAACACACTGAAAACTTTACAAGAATGAATAGGAGATACACTAGGTCTTTCTTAATAAGGACCAAGTAACACAACAAATCAGAGAAAGTCTGGATAAGCGGGACTGCATTAAACTGCAGAGCTTCTGTATGGCAAAAGACATAGCTAGCAAATTAACTAGAAACCCTACAGAGTGGGAGAAGATCTTCACTAACCATACAACAGACAAAGGCCTCATATCTAAAATATATCAACAGCTAAAAAATTAAATCACTCCAAAACTAATCTGCATAAAAAAACATCCCATTAGAAGATGGGCCAAAAACTTAGAGTCTTCTCTGAAGAAGAAATAAGAATGGCCTATAGACACATGAAAAAGTGCTCAACATCTCTGGCCATAAAAGAAATGCAAATCAAAACAACTCTAAGGGTCCACCTCACTCCAGTTAGAATAGCCAGGGTCAAGAAATCTAATAACAACAGATGCTGGAGGGAATGTGTCCAGGAGGGATCACTACACTTTTGGTGGGAATGCAAATTCATTCAACCACTATGGAAAGCAGTATGGCAGTTCCTCAAAAGACTAAACATAGAGCTCCCCTACGACCCAGTAATTCCACTACTTGGCATTTACCCAATCATCCAAAAACAGGGACATACTAAATCCACTAGCACAACGATGTTCATTGCAGCACTATTTACCATAACAAAGATATGGAATCTACCCAGATGCCCCTCTGTTGATGAGTGAATCAAGAAGATGTGGCATTTATACACAATGGAATTCTATGCTGCTGTCAGAAAGAACGACATTGCTCCAGATTTATAAGGAAATGGAAAGGCTTAGAAAAGATCCTATTAAGTGAAGTAAGCCAGACTCAAAGGAACATAGGCTCAATGGTGTCCGTCATTTGTCATAATCAGTAGAAACCTTGGACTCTTCTAGCAGAGATTTACAATAGAACAAAACCTAGATACATAAGGTCATATAGTATGACGCTAAATGAAAGGATCTCCAGGATACAGAAACAAAAGCCATATAATGAGTGATTGTTGTCCTTAATGTACTATTTCATCTCTCATTTCTTTTGCTGTCCCTTGGTTATCTCATATTGTAACAGTATTTCACCTTGTCGTTCCTTTTTAAAGACAATGGGAACTGCTGCTGAGCTACACCTAAGTAGTTTCCTGAGAATGAAAAACACTTTGAAGCATACCAAGTTGGTACACTGAAATTATTTGTATAGAAATAGTCTATTTTCTGACATTTGAATTTAAACAACAAATCAATGGACATTAAATTGTGTAGGATCCTACAGAACTTGAAATGTACTATTTTATCACTCAAAAGAAGTAAGGCCTTTTCCTTTTTTCTTATGTGGTCCTATAATAAATACAAAGTATAATGATGTGCACGGGTACAAACAGTTAATGCCTATCATCATAGCTATTTGAGAATGGGAAGAATGACATTTAAGGTCAATTTTGGTAGAAAAGTTATAAGATTCCTTCGCAAACTATACATGATCTCCATGGAGAGCTGAGTTTGGATGGACTGAGGTTCTGGAATATCCTAGGCAGGAAAATTCCCAAGGCTCAATAGAGTAAAGTAGGATGAAGTGTCTTATGTTTATCTTTCAGAAACAATAGATGGCATAAAATCTTCACAGTATATCCAGGGTCAAGAAGTGAGATTGTATCTCAAAAATAATCAGCCAATCTCCTAGCAGAGATTTACAATAGAACAAAATCTAGAGACATAAGGCCATATATTATGACATTAAATGTAAGGACCTCCAGGATAAGGAAACAAAAGCCATATAATGAGTGATTGTTGTCCTTAATGTACTATGTTATCTCTCATCTCTTTTGTTGTCCCTTGATTATCTCATATTGTTACAATATTTCACCTTGTTTTCTGATATATTTTATATGTGCTTAATTGGTTATTTGAAATTGAATAAGGAAGGGGGAAAATCAAGATAAGCGAGGGGGAGGGGGAGAGAAAAATGGGGACCCTGTCATAAGAAAGGGTATCAAAGTTTGTGAAGTAATGCACCTTCTATCTGGTGAATATAATGTAGCCAATCTATTAATTACAATAAAAAAGAGGAAAAAAAAGAAAGAAGAAAAAAATCAGCCAAGAGAAGAGTCAGAGATGTAGCTCAACAGTAGAGTTCTTATCAATATACACAAGCCTTGAGTTCAAACATGATGAGAAAAATAGATGTCCATGTATCTGCATATATTTGCAAACTAAATGCTATGAATCTTATATTATGTAATTTAAAAAGAATAATTGATATTTAACATATTTAATATGGGAGCAAAATTTACATTTGAATTATAAAGAATATTTGTAAATTTGTACATATTTTATATTAAGTATTTATAAAATACATACAAACTTTATAATGTATGGGCATGAGAAGTAAATATTTTATAAGTACATATTAATTTTCTGAGTACAACTATTTTTGGCTTAAATGAACTAAATCATATCATAAAGATTTATTTTCTGAATTTACGCTACAAAATAATTTTGATCTAATCTACAATGTACAAATTCAATATTTGTAAAATCCATAACTCATTATAGTAGCTATCATGATAAATGTATGCAAATAAAAATCAATTCCCAGTAAGTGACATTAAATGATATCATACTCCTTCACCTATATGGTTAGAAGTAAAGTATTTATCTCAAAAACCATTTTGCAGATGAAATATACAGAAAAGGTTCATTAAGAATGACATTTCATTTGCCTTGGTATATACCTATTATGGAAATACAGGTTATCTACTAAAATTGAACATTAATAAAGGTTGGTAGCATATATATATTTAGAAGAACATGAAAAACTTGAAAATCATGAAATTTGCCCATCTTTCTTATGCTTCAATTCTTATCTTGAATATTCTTCCATTCAAGATGCAGTATGAATAGCTACAGGTATACAATTTATTTGAACATTTGTAAGAAATATTTATAGCATGCTTGAATATATATTTATAGGCTGATGATAAATAGCTTATTCAGGAAACCGTAAATGTAAAATTTGCTTATTTTCATTCCAAGCTTCAGGTATTAAGTACAAATTAACAGAAAATGTCTTCCTTTGCTTTAGATTTTTCTTCCAAAGAAATTACTTACAATCAGAAGTAACTAAGTTATATTTTTTCTACAGCAGAGAAACTCTACCTCAAGAATGTAAAAATAGATGAATCAAAAAGCACAACTGGGCCTTTTCAAGGCCAGTGCAACTCTGCTCTGATTGTTGTTCACAGTTTCTAAATTGCAGAGGAAATGAAAATGGCAAAGGCAAATTTAGCAGTTCAGTAGTTGGAACTGAGTTGCTTTATCATCAGATTGATTTGGAATATGTTGGTATTTCTACACATAAACAACAAAAATGTATGCCCATTGGAGAGATTGGCCTTTCTAAAATGAACTGAAAAATTGTACAAAGTGAATAAAACATCTTATTTGTACATTAAAACTCAGCCTAAGAAACTTTAATTTTATCTGCTAAAACCTACCCTTAACAATTATCTGGATTTTGTAACTTATAGGAATACATCTTCTCATTTCTCAGAGTCTTATTACAAATGACACCATGATGATATTAATGAATGAATCACATTAATGTGAAAAACAATTTATAAACTTTCTTCTTTCTATATATCTAAGTTCTGTCCATCTTTCTCTCAAAACTAGGACTTTGATTTATTGTGTATCTAGGTATGTATTTTGTACAATGCTCACAATTAGAATTTGTATTAAATGAATCAAATGGGAAAATCAGAAGTTTTAACTCTAAAGTTAAGTTGTACATTTGAATAAAATTCAAATTAAGAGCCATGCCCAGGCTATAATGTGGTCAGTCACAGTTGAAAATACTGGAACTTTACTTGAAGACTTTCTTAAATATAAAATGATAACCTGTGGTCTGCCATAAACATTAATGAGTCATCAATGCAGAAGAGGAAACAGTATATATGTTTTACTAGCAACAATACCAGAAAGATATATAACTGGATTTGTACTCTTCATATTTACTGGCAAACAGATACCTTTTACAGACAGGCCCACAAAATTGAATCACATACAAAAATAAGTTGTGTGTGTGTGTGTGTGTGTGTGTGTGTGTGTGTGTCTGTCTGTCTGTCTGTCTGTCTGTCTGTCTCTGTGTTGCTGTGGGTTAAGCTGTGGGTCTCACATTTTGTAGGCAGAAACCGGGTTTTTTTTTTATCTTCTTAGTATAGTCTCAGCATGTGGCATGCTTACCTCTTTGCATTCTGTATTTATGATCTATTACATAATTACTTCTTGACAGCGTCACTTGGTCACACTTGGCCAGGCAGTTCAGCTGAAATGTGTGCAAAGCTTATGCGTAGCACATCTTTAGACCTGACTATTTTGATTTGACTACATTGAGCTAGAATGCTCTTCTTACAGCCATACTGGTCAGGGATTATCACTTATTCTTTAATTTTTTTGGTTAACACTATACTGTAATAAATTTAACTCTTCCCAAAGCCCTCTTTTCACTGCTACCCTGTCATTCTGTCCACCTTTTAGCAACAGCTACATGTAAGTATTAATAATATTTACAAGTTGGTATCCTCTCTCATCACCGACTCTCTAAGAGAAGAAAGACTGCCTAGTATTTACTCTTTTAATGTTTATTGAAGAATAATAATAAAATGATCTTTTAACTGGGCGCTCTTGACTCATATTTGTACTTCTAACTACTCAAGGAGGCTGAAATTTGAGGACTGCCATTCAAATCCAGGAAAGTTCATGGGACACTTATCTTCAGTTAACCATCAAGGACCCATAAATAGACCTGTGGCTCAAGTAGTAGACATCTGCATTGAACAAAAATGCTAACGAACTGCCGAGCGAGCGTGGTGGCTCATGCCAATAATCCTAGCTACTCAAGAGGTTGAGATCTGAGGATCACGGTTCAGACCAGCCCGGGCAATAAAGAAGGTAAGACTCTGATCTCCAATTAATCACTAGAAAACCTGGAGTGGGGCTGTGGCTCCAGGTGTAGGGCGATAGCCTTGAGCTGAAGAGCTTAGGGACGGTTCCCAAGCCCCAAATTCAAACCCAAGGACCGGAAAAACAAAATACTAAGGAACAGCATCCAAGCCCTAAGTTCAAGCCCCCATAAGAAAACACACAAAATTTACCCTTTGAATGTCTGCTTTTATTTTTCTACAATATTTTAATGTCAGAAACAGAATTGGAAGAAAACTTCCAGTTTTCCTACAGAGGGACAGAAATGATGTCTAAAGAAAGGAATATGAAGTCCTCGCTAAGAAAGTGAGGGAAGAGATGACAGTCAGAGAAATGGTCCTAAAGTTCTTACAGCTGCTTTCACAGCCCAAAGCATAACTTGATGATGTGTTATCTCTATCTATTGCCTTAAATAAAAGGACTGCTATTTGTGCTAACAATTTAATTATTTAGTAAAAGCTTGACAAAGCAAATAATGCCCAACTTTGAGTGATTGATACTAGACAAACCATTCCTTCAGTGTTCACATTTCTATTCTGTTAATTAAACAGTTTATGATTTATCAGGAAGCATGTTCTAGATTATGAATAACTCCTCATCAACTATGCATTTTGTCTGCCATTCATCCATTATTTTTTGTTGACAGCACAATATCTACCTGTGGTAATTGCATACTGCTAATTTATTTTTAATATCTTTCAGCTGGCTTGGTTGGAATTTTAAAATAGATAATAACAGCAGTGAGTCTTCCAACAATATAATTTTTTCCTCTTTACTAGTGGATGCTTTTTTGAAATAGAGAAATAACAAAAAGAATTTCTAAGATCCTTAAATGTATAAAAAGAAACATAATTAGTTATAATATGCAAGTGCTAACTTTGACATCTAATTTATATATATATATGCTATTTCATCCTTCTAGAAAAAGTCTCACTTTAATATATTTAGGTAACTAAAATATTAAAAGGCAATATTCTATAAACTTATGTTAGACAATTCTAATTCTCATAGAATTTGTTTTAACTATTTTATTGTTTCTAATTCATAATGCCAATGCTAATCAAGAGACACATAGAAGCAAAGTAAAGAAATGAGTAAACAATAAAACAGGGGACTATTTTTGGTGCACTATTAATAAATTTAAACAAATTTAAAGCATGTGTTTTGACTATTTATATGAGAACTACAATGTGCAGGTGCATTGGCCCATAAACCATTGTCATAATCCTGATTTAAGAATTGACCAAGGATCATCTTACACATCTTAATCAAATCTCACTCTCTAAATTAGTACATGTACATATATTTAGTCAAGGCATCTCTCTCTAAACCATATGTACATTCCTGACTGATGACTTAGCTATCACAGAGCTATATCCAACAATTCAGATACACCCAAACAGTTTATCTTCCTTCTCCTTCAATGTTACTTTCTCAGTAAATCACAGCTCTTCCACGTAGCAGTCTGGAGCAAGGAAATCTTTAACATCTCATCTTAAATCCAAAAAAAAAATTTTTTGCTGGTAATGAGTATAAACTCAGGGCATCATGCTGGCTAGCTTGCTTGCCCAGTTGGCATTCTACTACTTGAGCCTTAATGCCAGCCTGGTTCTTTTGCTGTGTATTTTGGAGATGAAATCATAGAGGCTGTAACATGAGGGTTTATCTTTGAACCATGAACCTCTAAACTTACCCTCCTGAGTAGCTAGGATTGTAACATGAACCACTAATTTCTGGCATTTAATCAATAATTTTTAGCAATTCTACTGCATAAGTAATTTCTACCTACCCTTACTATCTGCTTCCAAATCTCACTATTGACACTTTTATGGTTTTCTAGTAACTCTCCCTTCTTGGATTCCTCAATACAAGAGTAAGATTAAAATGATTTTAACTAAAATCTTATTTTTTATTATATTTCAATACTTTGATTTGTTCTTTGAATGTTCTCTGAACTTTAATCAGAACTCACAAGTTGCAAGATACAGAATCTAATATCAACATATTATTATAAACATTATACTCAAGCCATGTCTTTTTTTTTGCCACTCCTAGGCTTGAGCTCAGGGCCTGAACACTGTCCTTGGACTTTCTCAAGACCAGAGCTCTACCATTTCAGCCTCAGCACCACTTCTGGCTTTTTTCTCTGTATGTGGTACCAAGGAATCGATCCCAGGTCTTTCTGCATGCTAGGCAAGCACTCTACCCCTAGCCCAAACTCTCGGCCCAAGCCATGTCTTTTTTAACATGATTAGAGATCACATCTAGGACCTTCATGTTAGACAAATGTTCTACAACCTGGCTACATTCTCAGCATCCTCATGTCTTTTCTCTATCTTTTGAGTAGCAAGCTTCCTAGAATTTTCAAATATGTTTTCTGCCTGCTCTTGCACATAGATAAATTCTACTCATCAGTTTATATTTTACTCGTCAGAACCTTGTCCTACAGATCTTAAACCAAATTAGGCCTTGTGTTTATCCCTATTACATCATTTTTAGCAATACCTACCTTTTCTATTAGATTATAGTCGTTGTGAGACAGAAATAAATACACGAATCAGCACCAAAACACAGTCTTGATTGGAAGCTGTGGTTGCTCATTTGATTTCCCCTTTGTCTGTAAGAACTTCTAGTCAGTTAATTAGAAATAAGAGCTTTGAACATCTGAGAGTTTATTTTGTCCAGTAACCTTGGCATATGGACAGTGTTAAATTTTCTTCAGCTCAAGACTCTCGTGTTCAACCAGCTATTTTCCTGAATATTTCCTGAACCTTTCTAGTGACTTGAAAATCAATGCATGTACTTGTTTTTAGAATAAGCACAATTTTTAGAACTGATAGACCAACTTCTCTAACCACTACTATCATTTAAAAATTTCACACATGAAAACTCAAAACCAAAAATATGTTTATTAAAGAACACAATAATGCCCCCATATCAGGCTTGGATGGCCAATAGTTTTGATAGTGTGTTCAATGATTAGCATTGCTGAAGGACACAGTTTTTTGAATCTCTTGCTTCATTCTCAAAAAACACGATTATGACAAATACTTTGAGAGTTTGAGTAATTTTCTCTCCGTCATAGGCAATTATTTCAGAGTATATGTCCAGTTCTGAGCAGTGGTGCTCCTGTGATAAGAGAAAAGGCAAAGTAATTTATCAACACCTTCCTCTTAACGGGATGGCAAGGAGTTCTTCCTTTAAAAGGATTGTTTGCTAATAATGCCAACTATCTTTTATTTTTCTTTCTTTATCTTCTAAATAGTCCTTTCAGAAATTCTCAAATTTGAGCATGGAATTTTAAAAGTTTTACATGCAGAATAAAAAAAATCAAATTACAGTACCACATTGTGTTTTCTCTGTTGAAATATTTTAAATGTTTGGGCACTGGTGGCTCACAACTGTGAAGGGGTTAGGGAGTAGGGCAGTGAGAGAAAAATGTGGGAGGAGGTTCAGGAAGAAATGTATTCACTTCCTTAACTGTAACTCCTCTGTACATCACCCTGACAATAAAATTAAATTTTAAATAAATTAAATTTTAAATGAAACTTAAAAAGAAAACATAATAAAAGCAATAGACTGGTAAGGGCTGGAAGGTAAATTAATTGCATATATGGATGGAAATGTTACCACAGATGTATGATATAAACAAAGATTTTTTAAAAGAGAAAAATTGTTTCATACTATTATCCATATCCACTTTCCCAAAAAATAGAATCTCCTTTCCAGAAAATGTGATTAGTACGTCACATTTGTGATTTTTTTGTTAGTTAGTAGATCACATTTGTGATTTTTATTATTGCATCTTAGAAAAAGAGAGAATAAGAGTGAGAAAAGAGAGAGACTAGAGCTGAAATTAAGGACCTTACATGTTTGCTAGGCTTGCTTGCCTATAGCTATCACTCTACCACTTGAGCCATACCTGATTTTTTTCTGATTATTGACAGATGGAATATCACAGATTTTTCTGCCCAGGCTGTCTTCAAAGTTCTTCTATATGTGTCTCCTGAATAGTGTATACTGTGAATGTTTAGACTGCTCACATCATGTAAAACATTGATAAAAAGTTTTTAAATTTAACTATGAAAATCAAATGTCAAAAATTTGTATAGTCTACAGTTTTTATTGTTTGATCACTGTGTTTTTTTTCTGTCTTAACATTAAATAGAAGCTTACATTTTTAGAAAGAGCAAAGTTACTGAAAGATCCTTTGCTAATAAATCCTCTTCTTAATAACAAAATATATGTTCTATAACAAAATATATGTCTAATTTCATTTATTTGCTAATGAAAATACTTTCCTGACTTAGAAATAAAGGCTATTTTTTCTCTATGGATTCTTACATATAAGGGAATATATTAAATTTTCTCTCTAGAGACAAGATATGGTAAAAATTTTCAAGTAGTTTTGAGAGGATGTACATTTTTTTGCCAGTCCTGAGTCTTGAATTCAGGGCTTGGGCATTGTCCTTGTGCACTTTTGCTTAAGGCTAGTGCTCTGCCACTTGAGCCAGAGAGCTACTTCCAGTTTTCTGAATATGTGATGTCGAGAAATCTAACCTAGCACTTGGTGCATGGTAGGCAAGCACTCTTACCATTAGGCTACGCTCCTGGCCCCAAGAGGATTTACATTTTTAATTCTTTATTCAATAGGATTTTGCTACTCCATACTATTTTAAACGTTCTGATTGCCAACTTTAAAATACTGATAAATGCTCAAAAATTAAAATTTGCGATTTATCATTTTTATTGAAAAAAAATCACAGCTTATATTCTAACCATTCTGTCCATAACACTCATTTGTCATAGTTTGTTTACAGCAATCATTAAAGTAACTATATGGCTTCTATGGGATTTGAACTTAGTAAACAATACGAAGTACCTCGTAGATTGACAGACCAACTCAAGATCTTGCAGAAAATGAAATATCAACTTTTTAGTGGCTATAATGTTTTGAAGCTACTAAAAAAACTATTTAGACTTATCCAATTTGAGTTACACCTAAAATATACTTATATAAGGTAAAAAGTCAGCAAATATTCAAAATACTGCTCAAAACACAAAATTTACTCTTTCAATATATTCATAAGGTATTTCTTTTTCCAGTTCATATTCTTTTGATACAAAATCAAGGAACCAACAGAAATAAGAGTAAATAAAGAAAAGTATTATAGTACACTAGAATTTTTTGAATATGCCACCATGAAGGTTTATTTTGCGCCATGGAGATGGCTGAGTCAAACTTTTCTTTCCTTTACAAACCTTGCATATGCCCCTATAAGTTACCTGCAGTTTCTAATATTCTTCTCCTTCCCTGCTCATAAACAGACACAGAGTTTTAAGACATAGTAATGACAATGCATCGGGCTGTTACTGATGTAGTAGGTCCTCATGGTATTTGTGGACAAAGTGGTGGCTGATCTGGAAAACATAAACTTCACTAGAAAATCTTTTTGAGTTGGAATTTTTTAATGGATTTTCTTGCTTTAGTAGTTTAACTTACTAACTGATCTTTGACAAGTCATCTAGATTCTCTGAGTCCTCATAAAGCAGTTGGAGGAAAATTCAGTGGCTGTATGTTCAGGAGAGGAGGGAAATTTTTGTTTTCCTGAAATCCCTCCACCCCCCCCCCAACAAAAAAGAGAAAAATTTGATTACTTCAGCTTATTTTAATGGGTACCTTAAAGGGTTTATTTCTTTGAGGGATTTAATTTTTTTTGCCAGTCCTGGGCCTTGTACTCAGGGCCTGAGCACTGTTCTTAGACTTTCCTCAAGGCTGGTGCTCTACTACTTGAGCCACAGCACAACTTCCAGCTTTTTTTCAATGTATGTGGTACCAAGGAATCGAACCCTGGTCTTCGTGCATGCTAGGCAATAGGCAAGCACTCTAACACTAGGCCAAACTCCCAGCCCAAGGGATTTATATTTTTAAGTGTACTTTAGCTAATACATTAAAGCATAAAATGTGTACCTATTTATTGTGTGATATGTGATATTTTGATACAAGTATATATTATATAAGGTTTAAATTATATGTATCTCTTCCAATATACATTGTTTCTTGATGATGCAAATAGTTCTGTTTGTGTAGATGATATGAAACATCATTTTTCTCTATCATTTTCCTACTGAGCTGTAGCCAAATAGCAATTCTTATTCCTGACTCCATGACTTAGCACAAACCAATAAACCTTCACTCAGTCCTTCATCTACCCCAATCTTGTGGTCCTTTAGTAAGAGCTCTTCTCTGTACTAGTATGCACCATTTATCATGATTCTAGTGCATTAGCCATTTATTGTGAAGTGGAAATAAGTTCTTCAAAAATATATGAGCACTGATTTCAGTTTTATTTTATTGATTATTTTATGTTGAACTCACTACTACTGACTGTCATATCATAAAATATAAGTAGTTCAGCATCTTTGTCAGTTAATATATTTCCATTAAGCTGTGGAAACATTCGGCATAATTTCTTCAAGAAATATTATAAAGCTGTTCTGTTGTGACACAATCTTCATATAAATGTGAATCTCTTGATCATTGCCTTTCATTTTTAATTATAGTTTTCTTATGATTAAGTAGGTGAACAAAGGAGCTAGCATTCGATAAATTAGCTCAGGAATACAATGAATCTTGATCCTCGTCACTCCTTTCATTATTTTCTCTCATCCCTGTCTCAATCATTGTTTTTCTTTTTTTTAAATGGCTTCACTTTATTAGCAGGAGGTTCAAGGAAGTAATGTGGTGCACAGGGAAATGAATTTCCACATTGACTAAGCGGCCTGCCATCTCCTTGAAGTCATGTTACAACAAAAAGACAAAAAAGCATTTAGCAAAGAGAAAAAATTCACAACACAATAAATTTAACAAATAATTATTTTTCATACTTTTGTTTTAGCACACAAAATATGTCAGAGTACATCAGTAATATTTGAGCAATGTGAATTGACTATTCACACATGGATTTAGTAGGTAGGCTCTTACCTGGCTTTCCGCTTGGAAACATAAGATCTATTAAAGTATATGTTTGCTTTGGCAGCACATATACTAAGATCTACTAATATTATTAAAAATTTGATTAAATATGCAGTTCTATTTGACTTATTAAAATATTTACAAATTTATTAATTTTTATTTAGCTAAAGCTAGAATTTCCATTATGATTAATTTTATTATATTTATTAAAATATAACAATGTGTTTATATTTATTTATTTTTGTCAGTCCTGGGGCTTGAACTCAGGGCCTGGGCACTGTCCTGAAGCTTTCTCAAGGCTAGTGCTCTATCACTTGAGCCACAGTACCACTTCCAGCTTTTTTTGTAAGTATGGTACTAAGAAATCAAACCCAGGTCTTTGTGCATGCGAGGTGAGCACTCTACCACTAGGCCAAATTTCTGGCTTTCTATTTATATTTAATGAAAATTAAATTTCCATTAATAAAAACTTGTATTTTGGAGAAAATCTTCTGAACTGTCTGTACTTTAGATAATAGGTGGAATACTTTCTGCTTAATAGTTAGGAAAATTGTTTATTTTGCAATAAATACGATACTAACAAATATCAAATGCTTAGGAGAATAATTCTTGATTATATGAATCCTTTTACTCTATAAGAGATACAAGTATGTAAAAAGAAGACATACAAATTTTTTATTCGGTTGGATACATTGTATTGCCTATGTTCAGGTATATTGTCTTCCAAAACTCAGAGAGATTCCAAAATCTTTGCTATATTTTAAGAATATGTTTAAGTCCAACTTGGCATTTTATACTGTATTATAGAAAACTTTTAATGCAATAAATTTAAGTAAAAATGTGTGTATCCATACTGCAATTGATAAAAAAACATCTTTATTCCGCTATTCTCCTCTCACATTCAACTCCCTCCTTTACAGTGGTGATGATAACCATTATACAGTGATAATGCTTGGGATAATGCTGTTGTGAAAATGATTGAGGCAGCATTTATAGACATTGAATATATGCATTTTAACTGCAACTTTGATGCAGCTATTCCCACCACATCCTGAAGAGCATTCTCTATCAGATTTCTATAGCCCCCAAAATTTCTCTGGTGTCCCAACAGAAAAACTATTTGGAGTAAACGCTCTTCTAAATATTACAAACTAAATTATTAACATA
Source organism: Megascapheus bottae (assembly GCF_031878675.1). NCBI lineage: Eukaryota > Metazoa > Chordata > Mammalia > Rodentia > Geomyidae > Megascapheus > Megascapheus bottae. The sequence goes on along the minus strand of NC_143509.1, from coordinate 78,986,770 downwards.
TACATTCAGGCTTCATAAATATGGAATTATACATATGTGTATTTTTGTTTCTAACTTTTCTCTCCTCATTTTGAATGCGAAATAGATATAGGATGAATTCTCCCTTCTGTTGGGATCCTCAGGGAAGAGGAAGATATCTATTTTGTAAGTGAAACTATCTTTTGTTTATTCCACTGATTTTTAATGATAATCCTGTTCAGAAATATTTTGTAAGATACACACAGAAAACTATCTCCCTAGCTTTCTAAGTATTCCATAGCCCAGTCATAATACCTAATTCAGGTCCCATAAAGAACCCCCTGTCTCACTGGGAGAGTAAAATAGGGGTGATATTGTTCAAGATGCATTGTCCTCCTAAACTGACATTCTAAATTAAACTTCTTTGTACTTAGAGATAATTTTATGTATATAGAGAGACTATATATATATATATATTTAAAAATAACCCCATACATCTTCATGCAAAAATGTTAAAGTCAAAAATCCATAATGTAGTTTGAAGATACATGAGATTATTTACAAATGAAAATTTGCATTTAAAATTACATCTCAAATCTTGTGTAATTTGTTTTATTATTGGTGAATTTGCCTGGAAAAATTATGTTTTTCTATTTTATATATATACTATGTTTTCTATACACTATGCTACATATATACTATGTTTTCTATATAGAAAAACATATATACTATGTTTTCAGTACTATATTGTTGAAGGAAGGTCTTGCACCCTCAATATATGTGTTCAAAATTTTTTATTATTTTAAGTAATAAATAGACACCAGTTTATTTTAAATATTATTGTGAACAAATGCAAGTAGTTATAAAATATTTGAGAATGATCTTGCAGATGTTTCTTCAATTCTGGAACTTCAACTTATTCCCGTAACATTCTTGTGAAGTTCTAATCGTGCTGTTTTGCTTAGAATCAAATTGAAAAACAAAAGTGGGTTCAATTTGCCTAAAGTTAGTACAGCCTCTAATTTCAGCAACAATTATATTTCATTCACTTGCACTTTCTCATAGAACATGTTATTTGCATGAGAAGAGGCTTGTTGTTCAGGTTGAAATGCAAACAGTATTTGGATTCTTTTTCAGTGTCAGTTTTTCATGTTATTTTTCACTCATCCCATGCTGTATTTTCGTATAAAGTCTCTTTTTTGTTTATAAATTTTAACATTCATGTGAAAAGCAATGCATTGCTCAGTCCTGTTTAATTTACTAAATTTTTCCATCTGTGGGAATATTTGATTCTTTATCCTTAAAACTGTGTATTTCCCCTTTAGAACCAGAAAGTGAGTTAACATAGACATTAAGGCTTCTGAGTTTCTTCTTAGTGTTATTTTGACATCGTCCTATCAATTTTGATGGGGGGGTTTTTGGCCTTGTCACATACACACATTTTTAGAAAATTAGTTTTGCTTGCTTTGACATCCTTTTTGTTTGTTTTGCTCTCCTCCATATGTAAGGAGCTATTCTGTTTCTCTTTAATTTTAGACTTTCCTGAAGACTTTTGTGAACATTTCCAAAGATTTTTATATCATATTACTGAAGAGTATGAAATTCACAAATTCCACCAATGAAACAAGTTTTCTTGTATGTTTTTATTGTTCTAATTAATATGTGACATTAATTCTATTTTAACAATTACTTCCTTAAATTCATACATGGTTAATTTTGTGTATTTTTTGAAATCTTAAACAGAAACCATTTGGTTTATATTTTAATCTTTTGTTAAATCATAAAATATAATTAAGCCTGTGATCTCAAATTGTTCCTTAGATTAAATATAGCAAGTTTCTAAATATATTGGCTTTTCAATCACGATTCTGTTTTCCAGAAAAAAATTGTAATTTTCTTGTAACATTCCACAGTGTTATATATCTTGAAATACCGTAAGAGAGATTTAACATTTTTTTAGCACATGCTTTCTTCCAATGCCACTTTTGAAAGGATAGATAAGACAGCAGTTATTTGCTAAATGTCAGATGAGTAGCTTATGCCAAATCTTTGGATGCTTCATTCTTTCTATTTACCATTAAGCTGCAAATTATTTTTCTGTATTTATAGCATAAAATCTTAATGGTTACACTATTCTTACTAATAATTTCTGAAGTTAAATATCTATTTAATGAATGTTATCTTCCAAATGCCAATAATCATCCAATGCTCTCCCAAGATACAATAAAGAAATAGTTGGATTATATTGAAAAGCTACTTCATACACAATTATATACACCCAAATACACACACACACACACACACACACACACACACACACACACACACACATGCACACACATCTAGAGTAGTTAATCATAAGGCCACCATGACTTTGCCAAAAATAAATCTACTTGCTTTAAAACAAATAGGTAAACAACATACCTCTCTTATCTTCCCATGAATATTTTGATAATAATTCTGATTCACAGATCTTTTATTAAATCTCAAAGTAGTTTTATTGCATTCATAAGTATATTGAGAATAAATAATTACTCAATAATGAATAATTAAGTTTAAGGTTGTTGGTTTGTTTTTTTTTTTTTTGCCAGTCCTGGGCTTTAGCTCAGGGCCTGAGCACTGTCCTTGGACTTTCTCAAGGTTAGAGTTCTACCACTTGAGCCTCAGCACCACTTCCAGCTTTTTTTCTATGTATGTGGTACCAAGGAATCGAACCCAGGTCTTCGTGCGTGCTAGGCAAGCACTCTACCACTAGGCCAAATTCCCGGCTCCGGTTGTTTGGTTTTTAATCTAGTGATGCATTAAGAAATAATTCAATGTAACAGAAGTTACTGATTTCTTTCTTTGACAAACAGGAAATTTTTATATGGAAAATTCATATATATTCATTCAGCAATTTCCACACATTAGTTGGGTTTGTAGGTATTGCTATTGCTTTTCTGTTTCTTTCTTGTAAACATAATCTCAGAAGCTTCATCTATTTCAACAATATAACTGACTTTTCACAGTTTCTAATATCAGTAGAAGCAAAATGTGTACTTGAAGGAGAATCATCTATTTCTGGCATTTCAAGAGACAGAGAAGTCAGCCTTGGCATAAGATCATGAGTTTTATCATTCTTTTTTCCAAAGCTATTTAATTTAGTTTAAGAAAAAAAGAGATTCCTTCATTTGGGTTGGAGATAATATTTTGCAAAACTACTAACCATATTTAATCTTAAGTATCTAATTACCCATTTCGTAGTTACATACCTTAATTTTAGAATGAAGTTCATCCCATGAGAGAGCCCCAGATTCAAAACTTGCAGGATCCAGGAAGCCTGAGACCTCAGAGCTCCTAAACTCCCTAGGACACGTTGTTAGTACTCCAAAGTGTATCTGTAAAGTGAATGAGAGAAAATAGGACATTGAATTTTTTCATTGTTTTTCCAAGGACCCATTGCATGGTTACTTGTGTAACATAAACTCCAGTAAAGCTTTCTTTATTGCCAAAGAAATTGAGAACTTTGGAAGCAAAGTTCAGCCATTTTTAAACTCTCTTCTGAACAATGTAAAGCAGAGTTCAGCTTCAGAATGTCCGACTCAGTTCAATTCTGATTGTGTAGTCTTTAGAGAAGCATAATTTACAGATTTAGTACAACACACAAAATCTACTGGTAGAATTTTTGAACAAATACATCTCAAATATCATTAGGCTATGATTTGTTTGTCTCTCTGAGAAGCTAACTTTGAGTTGGGGCTATCAGATTTCCATTTTCCTAGATGTGCTAAAGTGAGCTTGTTTTTCTTCTCTCTCTTCTCTCTTCTCTCTTCTCTCTCTTCTCTTCTCTTCTCTTCTTTCTCTCTCTCTCTCTCTCTCTCTCTCTCTCTCTCTCTCTCTCTCTCTCTCTCTCTCTCTCTCTCACCTAATACAATACTGCACTCCACATCCTCAAAAAACAATTTTTTTATTCTTGGCATATATAATTTCATCTAGTTCATATATATCCCATGACATTTTCGAATATCAAAAGTAAGAAGGGGGATGGGAATGTGACTTATTAGTAGAGTACTTGTCTAGCATGCATGAAGCCCTAGTTTGATTCCTCAGTACCACATAAACAGAAAAGGCTGGAAGTGGCACTATACTTAAGTTGTAGAGTGCTAGCTTAAGCAAAAGAAGCTCAGGGACAGTTTCCAGGCCCTGAGTTCAATCCCCAGGACTAGCAAAAAAAGGAGAGAGGATGCTATCATTATCTTCTAATATTCTAACTTATTAAACAAGTTATAGTAAGACAATTCAATTTATGATGTCAGATCTGGTTTATGCTGGTGGGAAGTGAGGGAAAAAGAAGACTCATGAAGACAGTGTGCAAGAAATTTGGCCAAAAAATAAGGTAAATGTTCTCCAAGAAGGTATTTTAGAGAAAGATTATAAAGTAGAAGAATGAGGGATCACAGGAGATGAATCCAAGTTTTGAGGAGTGTGAGGTTTTAAATCCCAAATATATCATATAGTTAGTTATTTTTTTAAAAAAAGGGTTAACTTTGAGAAGACTCCAGTTATTAGAGTTACAAAAGGAAAACATGGATCACTGGAAGCATGTGTGTGTGTGTGTGTGTGTGTGTGTGTGTGTGTGTGTGTGTGTGTGTGTGTGTGTGTGTTTATGGGTACTTTAATACCAGGGAATTGTCTGTACAGAACCCAGGCAGATGGACTTCAAAATTTCTGCTTGATTAATCAGAGCAGCACCTCATACTGAATGTGGACACAGAGCTGGATACTTCCAAGCATATATTTGGAGTGTAAAATATAGAATAATCTACTTCTAATTTTTCTGCACATCTTTTTTTTAAAAAAGTACAATAAATGTGTTTTCCTGTCGTCTTTTGACTCATTTTCTATTCACCAACTTTCTTTTGCCAGGTGAGGTATCTTTTGTTATTTTTGTTTTGTTTTGTTTTGTTTGCAGTGCTGCAGTTTGAACTCAGGCCCTTAGACTTGTTAAGTTGGCTTTACCCCTAGTTCCTTGTCTTTTAGTGGTTATTTGTGACAAAGTGTCACGAATTTTCTGCGTGGGCTAGACTCAAACTGCAGTTCTATAGTTCTCTGCCTCAAAAATAGCTAAGATTAGATGTTTATGCCACTGGTAGTCAGCAATGTACTTGTATTCTCTAGTAGCACAGGCAGATAGAGAGAAGATACGTGGTAGATACATACATGCATACATACATACATACATACATACATACATACATACATACATACATACATAGACAGATACATAACTGATAGATGATTATTGACTCACACAGTTATGGAGGCCGCCATCTGAAGCTAATGAATCTGTCTCCAAACCTCAGAAGCAATGAAACCAATAATACAAGTCTCAGTCTGAGATCAAAGGCCTCTGAACATAGGGTAACTAGTGCGTGTTCTGTAACCCAAACCCCGAATAGCCTACAATTCTACTTTCTGACAAATGTCAGTAGAAATATGCCTCCACTCCAGGAAGAAAAGGAGAATATGCATCTTTCTTGTTTCTGTGTGTTCTGCCCAGGACCTCTGCTGGTTAGTTTTTGCCTGTTCACATTAAAGGTGGATTGATCTCACCCATGCCACCACTGCATGCCTGTCCTCCATAGAAACACTCTCAGAGAAATCAAAAAGCAATGCTTTGCCAACTCTCTGAGTATTCCTTACTCTAGTCAAGTCGACACTTGATATTAAACATTATAAACCAGATTGCCAAATATTGCCATTCGGTTTATCATTCTTGAAATCATTCAGTTTAGTAGTAATAGTTTAATAAGATAACTTTGTCAACTGTCATTCTAATCTACGATAGGCTGATTTTTATCATTCTCAGGATTCTTTTACAGATTGTAGGAGGGTTCATGATGAAGTGGGATTTAATTATTTATTACCCTGATGGTTTACCTTTACAAATGTTGAACTGATAATGAATTAATGTAGTACTAGTTTACAGATACTATAAGTAAGCCCTTGAAGTGGAATTAGAATCCAACTTCTCTTTTACCAAATTTAATGATTTCCTATTGCCTCTGAAGCTGCTACATGGTGGCAGACATATGAAAGCTCAAAGAATAAATGTTATCTAGAAAGTGAAAGAACCCAAAATTGAATCATAAAGTGAGGGTTTACTGATTGGTTGCACAAAGAGCAACCCAGTATTCTCATATTGTTACAGTATTTTACCTTGTTTATCTTATATATTGTATATATGTTGGCTTGTTTATTTGAAATAGGAAAAGGAAGGGGGAAAGCAAGATGAGGGGAGAGGGTGAGGGAGGGAAATGGGGACAAAAACATGAGAAGGGATATCAGTGTGTGTGAAGTTATGCACCTTCTATCTGGCAAATATAACTATAACCCTTCTATTAATTACAATTAAAAAAGAAGTAAACAACAAAAAAGAGCAACACAGGCCAGCTTATCAGCTGTGTATAGTAGTAAGAGATCAGAGATCTGTGCCTTTTTAGCCTGAAAGGTCATAGGATTTCTTCACAACAGAGACTGTTACCTGTCAGACATATTGATTAGCCAAATGCAACTGGAAGGCACTGGACATGAGCCAAAGGCTCCATGTATTGACACTTCTAAGGACCAAAATGCCAATTGCTTATTTCTATGCTTTGGCAAGTTCTGAATGAAAACAGGCTTACTCTAACTGATTTAATTATCATGAAAACTAACATCACAATCTAACTGCTGGGTGCAAGGCAATAAAAATCTGAGCAAATATATAGTGAATGCAGATTCCTCTTATTGCAAATACCCAATATGCTTATTTCAAATGATATACAAAAATATTTATGATTTTTAAAAATATTTAGGGAATTTCAAATATAGGTGATGCTACAAAAGCTTATTTAAAAGTAGATTTGCTTTCAGCATTCATTTCTGAATTGTTCATTTAATTAAAAAGGCGGTTTGTCCAGACACTGGTGGCTCACTCCTTGTAATTCTAGCTACCCAGGAGACTGAGATCTAAGGATCCTGGCTCACGGTAGCCCCTGGCAGCAAAATCATAACAGATTCTTACCTCCAAATAACTATCAGAAATCCAGAAGTAGAGCTGTGACTCAAGTGATGAGTGCTAGCATTAATCACAAAAGCTCAGGGACAATTCCTGGGTTAAAGTTCAGGACTTAGGAAAGGCATTTCCGGCTTCCCCCTCCACTCCAAAAGTGATTTGAACTTCGTACATGTTTTATCATTTTTAGAACACATACACTAATCAACAACTATTCTCTGCAACTTGTGCCATGTTCAATCCTTTTTTTTTTGTAGACTGTGGTTTAGATTGGGGTTAGAGCATGTTTTGTTTTGGTTTTTAGAATGTCTGCTTTTGTGAAAAGGTCTCATTAACTTCATCAACTTTCCTCTGCCTACCTCTACCTCTACAATAGCTCTACTGTGTCAGGTCTTTTCCTTTGAAGAATGTAAATTTATCACTTGATTCTTCTATCTTCGAGGCTTTCTTTTTTTTATTGCCCCACAGACTTTGAGTAACTTGCCACTATCAATTTCCTATTTCCATCCACCTCCCTTTGTACTCTGAAGTTCTGCTCTCTTCACACAAGGCATCCTTCATGAGAAAATGTCCTTCTTTCTTCTGGTTTTCTTAACTTTCATGTTCTCTGGCTTTTTTTTCAAATGTATCACATTTTCATTGAAAAGAGATCAAGGTCACTTGTGTATGGATATCATCAGATTAAATACCAAAAGGCCAAAAATGGAACTGTGTCTCATGTGGTACTGGTAGAGTGCTTGCCTTGAGAAAAATAATTCAGAAACAGTGTCCAGGATCTGAGTTCAAAGTCCAGGACACACACACACACACACACACACACACACACACACACACACCATTTGGCAAAAAAAGAAAGAAAGAAGAATTCAGTTTTCACACAGAATTCAAACACTAAAATTCAGTTCGATTAATCCTACCCTATAGATGAACAATTTTTTGTTCTTACTTGAAATACGTTCTATATATATATATATATATTTTAATTATAAATAAATTGGCTCAGAAATCATACATAACCATTTCATACTTCATGGTATTTTCAAAGAAGGAGTCCAGTGGTGTAATTCCTTTGAACAAATAATATACAGTTTTAAAAATGAGCACCAGGTAACTGAAACATGTGTTGATGAAAAAATGGAGAGATCAAGATAAATGGCTACAGATGAATAGAGACAGGAACAGTAAAAAAAATACAGTCACAATACTCAATGTACTGTATAAAAAGGGAAGCCAGTAACTTGACATGGTGGGTAGAGTTGGGGGGGATGACAGAGAATAAGGTAAAGGAGGAAACTGGTCACCGGCATTTGTCTCATAAACTGACATATTGAAACCAGACTCCTTTCTACAATGCATAAAAATAAGAAAAAGATATTTGAAAGACTGAATACTTTAGTAAATAGATTAAAATATACTGAAATTGCCTTTTTAAAAATTAATATAGGACCCTGAATCCTACATATTAGAACAATGTAAAAAAAAAGGAAATCCTTTACATTTCTACTGAGAAAGAAAATAGTTGGAAAGATATTTTACAAATTTCTTTATTGCCACTCTCTCAGTCTGCTTCATTTACTAGTGGACAGCCAATGATAGTGCATGTTGATTTTTTTGTTGTTGTTTTCATTCTCACTGGTATGGCATCGTTACTTGGAAGTAATGTTGAGCTTCAAGTGTGGATATCTACAATAAGACTCAAATTTCACACTGAACATGCTCTTAGTAAATGATTGAGTCATGAATCCAGTAATAGTCTCCAAGAAAATAATGAAAAAAATGTATTTGTTTTTTTTCAATGTTGTGAGTAGACTGAATATTTTGAAGCTTGAACCAACTGCCACTATATTTCTGTAATACAATTTATTTTTATGGACACCTTGTCTAGCATGGATGAAAGGTTTACACAACACAAAAAAATGTAAACTGCACATATACACACATAAAAACACAATTGGAGGCCATTTATATGTTTAAATGTCACCACAAAATGTAAAACAAATGAATGTTGAATATTTAATAAAGTGTCTCTCCTACATACATATCATTTTATAATTTGATTAAATTTGGGTTTAAAGTTTTGATTATAAATTTTTGGTTTGATTAAATTTTTAATCAAGGTTTTAATTAAATTTTTAGGATTTTTTTCATTTAGTGTTACCATTTTTTAGGAAATGAGTCATACATTTACGAAAAATGGCGTGAAAGATGCCTAGTATTTAAGAATTTACAACACTCTACTCCAAAGTTCATAGACAATCTTCTAAATTCCCAGATAACCATAATTATCATTCAAGCAACTACTTATCATTGTTTCAGCTGAAAAGGGTCATTATGGTAAGTCATCCTAAAAGTTTTCCACTCATCACAGTGAAGGAACTATCATCCATTCATGTGGCATGCCAATGAACAGATCATTATTTTTAAGTAGAAGTGTTTCCATCAAGTCGAGTATTTAGGATCTGAAAATCATGACAACGGTGTGCCAAAAACCCATCCTCGGGTTTTATTTTAGACTGCAGAAATAAATAGCATTTTCTTTGTACAGGAATTCATATTTGGTTCTTATGCATAGATTTTGCTATAACTTTCATTTTATATCACATATTGTAATCATAAGATGCTTCAAAAACAGAAAAAACAACAAAGCTATAAACAGCAAAGAAATGGATCAAAACTGTGGTATATATACTCAATAGAGGTCTATTTATCTATTAAGATAAATGATATTACTTCATTTGCAATAAATGGATCTGGAAAAAATGTATGTCCAGTAAAATAAATCATATTCACAGAGACAAAAGGATGAATCTTTATACTTACATGTGGAACCTAGAAATAAGATATAAAGGTACTTGTAAAGACTTTGGGGTTATATGCAACTATACACAATGTGTTAACCATGATATGGTATTTTTCAGGGGAAAATTCAAACAGTATAATTTCTTTAAAAAGTTAACTCACAGTCCAACAAAATTATTACCAAGAAATACATACTGAAAAGGTGATGGATGGGGACAAGACAAGAAGAAAATATAGTAATAAAATTTAATGGAGATCTTAAAAATTAAGAAAATTCAGGGAAATGGGAGGGTTGGCATGAATATGATAAATGATGAAAGAGACTACATCAATAAGATGCATTATATTCTTAAACCAACTTGTGAAGTAGTAAAGCTATATGACAAGTTGTATGATGAACATACACACAAAAGTTCTCAATAAAATGCTTGAAAATTGAATTCAATGACATTTCAAAGATCATACATCATGATCAAGTTGGCTTTATTACAGGGCTACAGGGATGGTTCAACATACATAATAAGTGTGAATACAGAAGTAGAAGAAAGGGCAAGAATTACATGATCACTTCAATAGGTACAGAAAAAGCCTTTGATAAAGTTCAATCCTTTGTCATAAAATCCCTAAAGCAACTAGGATAGAAGGATCCTGCCTTCAATTTAACAAAGACTTCTATACTTTACCACTTTTATGATACATTTCAATACAAAAGCTATCTAGCTTTTGATATTTTGTTCTGGCGTTCATGGCTTACAAAAACATTTGCACACTTTAAATTATACCCATTTTTACAGTGAAAGAGACATTCTTTGTGAAACTGGCTTGGTTACTATGTAGCCTCTCATGAAAGCATGAGGATAGAATCTTATATATAGTGACAGAGCCAGAGAAGAAATGAGTAGTCTAAAAGAAAAAGAAGAAATGAAAGGAAGACTACATGTGGAAGTTTCCCAACAGTTCAGTATCCTCTAGCTTTTCTTCCTGTTGCTTGCCAAATTATATAAACCAATGTGGTAGAATTACAATTGCAAAGATTACAAAACTAAGAGTTGAGATTTAAATAGTAGTCTCTCCACTCCACTTTTAAACATCTCATCTTTCTTTACTGCCCTTAACAACATATTTGAGAACTAATATAGGTCTCATTATGAAATAAGAGAAAGGAAAAGTAAATTATAAGGGTCACATTGGCTTTTCATTTGGTCACATAGTGAAAAGTATAAAGGAATAAAATTTAATTATAAATGCATCTATTGAATCAAGTTGGCTAGCCATCTACTAACACAATATTTGGACCTTGTCTGTCAGAGAGAAGCAGAAATTCACATGCATTCTTTTTCTGTACTGCAAAACAACCATTGACAAAATGAGCGTGTGATTAAACATATATTCCAATGATCAAATGTTTTTGTAATTATTTTGTTTTTAAAATAAAAAAAGGCAGGAGTTTGGCCTAGTGGTAGAGTGCTTGCCTCTACCTTGGTAATAAATACATAGAAAAAGAAACCTGGAAGTGATGCTGAGGCTCCAGTGGTAGAGCTCTAGCCTTGAGAAATCCCAAGGACAGTGCTCAGGCCCTGAGCTCAAGGTCAGGACTGGCAAAAAAATTTTAAAAATTAAATAAAATAATTTTTTCATAAAGCTTTAAACATTCTGCAATTTCTGGATTGACCCAACTCTTGAGCAGCAAAATTTAAACTTGCAAAGAATTGTGAGCTTTAAGCTTTCTGTCTGAAACTTCAGGTGACTGAAGGTACAGACCCTAACGAGGCTATGTTAAGTTCTGGCTTCATTTAACAGCAATGGATTCATTCATAGGTTACATAGAGCAAATTTTCAGGCAATGCCTGAAACTGACAGTGGAATCTATGGTACTATTAAAACTTGTTTCATCCTAAGGCTGCCTACTTGTTAGCTTTTTGACCATTGTTTCACTATACTAAATTGATAGAGGTCCCTGAGTAATGATGGCCTGAGGAAAAGAGGCAATAATAAAATGGTATCAAATGTTTCAGAGTAAAAATTTTACAGGAAAAACATCAACTAATATATATAAATAATGTTTTATCTTAGAGAATCAGAGGGGACTTTGGAATTCAATGAGCGACATCTTTTAAAACGAATTTTTTCTCTTAAAAGGTTAAAGAGTTTTTCACTTCAGTATGAGTAACATAAAATTAAGGAAGTTGAATGACAAATACTGAAAGAAACAAGAAAGGAATAAAGGAAAGAAGGAAGGAATAGAGGTATGGAAGAATGGAGGGAGGGATGAAGAGATGAAAAAGTAGAACGTTAAGTCCTCAGTTAAATGATCATGTTTAATGTTATCAGGATACCTTTACCTACCAAGGTGGAAGTTAATCTGCCATGGTAATAAATTGGTTCTTGATAATACAGATAAAGCACTTTCTGAATCCTTACAAAACTATTTCTTAACTTCAAACACTTATCAAGATTTTATGCCTAGAGCAGTCTAATGATACAGCTTCTTTGAATAACTAAGGAATCAAACTGGGTAATAAAATTAATTCCAGAAAACTAAATATGTTGGGGTGAGGTACAATGAAACAGGAAGATATACAGAGTGGGGAAAGGTGAGAAAATATATTATTATATTCAATGTCATTAAATGTGGGAATGTAATGAGAAAAGAAAGAGAACAATAAAAGGGATTACATTGATCAAGATACATTGTATTCATAACCTCATTTCTGGAACTAAACCTCCTTGTGCAAGCACATAATAAAAATAAACAAATATTTTAAAGAAAGGAATATGAAATAACAGAAAAAAGGACCACAAGAAAACCTATCCTAAATCTGAAAAATAAAACCTACTTATCCAAAACTAATAAAACATGGTACCAACAATTAATTCTTAATAATGTGAATATAAAAACAAATACAAAAAATCACAATAATCTTTATAGGACATAGAGATTTAAACAGTCACAGCCACCTAAAATAATTAGATGTCTAACAGTGGGTATTAAGTACAAAATCATCGTGCAATAGTTGTTCTCTGTGTTTCTAAACCCTATCTTTATCTGAACCTAGGAGATTCTATTTGCTTTTCTCTTCTTTCTTGTGTTTTTGTAAAGAAATGAAATATAATTATCTAAACATCTTTCTTTTAATGTTTAATGCAATGCCTTTCACAATAAAGTTTGAGGATAAATCTTTTAGCAGAAGCAAAACTTATTTTCAGATGAGTCATTGAAGTTTAATTTGAATTTTAACTGTTATACTTAAATGTCTGTAATTCCCAGAATAGCTTCCAAAGAGCTCCTCAGGATACAATGAAATATGATCACTGAGAAGTTCATCTCTGTAAGAGGTATCTTTTCTTTAGTGAATAATAAAATAGTCTACTGATTTTATTGGTTTTCATTTTGTAAACTCAAAAAAGCTGCTGTATGAAACTATATAATTTTATTGGCTAGATTTTCTATAGCATGCAACAGTATGTGATAAATGCACCAAACACTTTAGCTTATGCCAGATACTCATGAGAAATCTGTTAACAATACATCTCAGTTATCACTAAACTTCATGTGTAACAAAATAGATAACATTGTGAAAAATACCCCTAGCATACAATACTGAAGCAAAATGTAGTCTTTCACAGAGTTGCAGCCTGCTTTATTTCTGTTAGAAATAGCAGGTCATCAAGGTGTTGCTAACAAAAAGACTGTTTTTAGAAAGTTGTACCTATGATGGCAACCACTACAGGTCAATGACAGACAGTGAAACTGAAATTACACAAGCCATAAAACTTCTGACATTTGAACTCATGTCTATTACCCTCATATTCCACAGAAGGGGAAAATGGTCAACCAGTTGCGTACTAACCTGAAGGCACTGATGTCAGATTAACTTGTAATGTTTTGGCACTCCTTTTAACTGTTCTGTTTTTACTTAAAGAATATAGCAGGGCCAGGAGTTTGTTCTAGTGGTAGAGTGCTTGCCTAGCATGCACAAAGACCTGGGTTCCATTCCTTGGTACCACATACATGGAAAAAAGCCGGAAGTGGTGCTAAGGCTCAAGTGGTAGAGCTTTAGCCCTGAGAAAGTCCAAGGACAGTGCCCAGACCCTGAGCTCAAGCCCAAGACTGGCAAAAAGAAAAGAATATAGCAGCCCAGCACCTAAGAAGCTATGCTGCCAGACACCTTAGTGATGCTTTCCAAGTTATATATGATTCACAAACAAAGTCAATGAAGTCTCAGGAGTTGTATAATCCACTACATCCTCACACTCCATCCCCAGTTACACAAGTGTTTTGAGCTAGATTCAAGAGCGCATCATACTTTTCCTGTAGGAGGGCCGCAAAGGCCAGCAGCAATGGCATCCCTTTCTTTTGTATGAGAAATGGACACTGTCAACACTCTCAATGAAATTTATTATTTATACAAGCTCTTCTTGAATCATGTGCACATTCATTTCAACAACCAAACTCACTAAGGCAAAAAAAAAAACCAAACATGACATATAGGTCTCTTTTATCTCCTCAGCGCATTTAAATCAATGATTTTTTTGTAAACCTGTAGAATGAGTATCAGAGTTCACACTTTCAGCTCTGAGTTTTGTTTTTGGTTTTTTTTTTCCAGTCCTGGGCTTGAGCTCAGGGCCTGAGCACTGTCCTTGGACTTTCTCAAGGCTAGAGCTCTACTACTTGAGCCTCAACACCACTTCCAACTTTTTTCTATGTATGTGGTACTGAGGAATTGAACCCAGGTGTTCGTGCATGCTAGGCAAGCACTCTACCACAAGGCTAAACTCCTGGCCGAGTTTTAAGATTTTTTAAATATATTTTATTGTAATTAATACCAGATAGAAGGTGCATTACTTCACAAACATTGATACCCTTTCTCATGTCTTGGTCCCCATTTCCCTCCCCCCACCCCTGCCCCTCATCTTGTTTTTTTTTTCCCCTTCCCTATCCTATTTCAAATAACCAAATAAGCATACATACAGTATATCAGATAGCAAGGTGAAATACTGTAACAATATGAGATAACCAAGGGACAGCAAAAGAAATGAGAGATAACAGTACATTAAGGACAACAATCACTCTGAATAATCACTATTTAAAAATTTCTTTATGCGGCCGGGAGTTTAGCCTAGTGGTAGAGTGCTTGCCCAGTGTGCACGAAGACCCGGGTTCAATTCCTCAGAACTATATACATAGAAAAAAGCCAGAAGTTGTACTGAGGCTCAAGTGGTAGAGCTCTAGCCTTGAGAAAGTCCAAGGACAGTGCTCAGGCCCTGAGCTCAATCCCAGGACTGGCAATAGATAGATAGATAGATAGATAGATAGATAGATAGATAGATAGATAGATAGATGGATAGATAAGAGAGAAAAATAAATGGCTTTAAATTTTCTTCTTATTCAAAGTTAATTTTCTACTAATTTGCATTTCTTATATTAGTAAAGAACACACAATTGAGAGTTTGAAGACAACTTCCCCCATCTCATTTACATAAAGATATTGATACTACAAACATGTACCACAAACATAATTCATTGTTATAAAAGACCTGGTTTTGTGTTTCAACAGAGATTTGCTCAATAATTCCAATTTTTCACTTGAAAATTAAAAGAACGTATCAAAATGAACTCCAGGAAAAGGGAACAAGAGAATTTTCCTTTGTCATTTTGGTATTCTTTTTTTGACTTATTTGTTTAATCAGCTCTCTTTGTGGGCAATGGGAAATATCTATCTGAATTTGAAAAGAAAATGGAAAAATGAGAAGAGAGGGAGAACATGTTGGCACCATGTGGAAATAGTTTTTTGCCAGTCCTGGGTCTTGGATTCTGGGCATGGGCAACTGTTCTTGGGCAACTGTTCTTGGGTTTTCCTGAAGACTAGTGCTCTACCACTTGAGCCACAGCACCACTTCCAGCTTTTTCTGTGTATGTGGCACCTAGGAAATGAACTCAGGGCTTCATGTTTTTAATGCTTGATGATGTGTAGAGGAGTGACAGTTCCATCCATAAGGTAGTGAGTGCATTACTTCTTGAACACTGATACCCCTTCCCATGTTTTTTTTCCCCACTTTCCCTCCTCTCACCCCCTCACAAGTTGAAAAGTTCATTTTCATCATATTGTCTTGTGAATATTGCTATTGCACTATCATCCTTTAGCCTTTGTCTCATCATCTTGTTTTTCCCCTTCCCTTTTCTGATTGAAATAAAATAATGAATGTACACCAGGTACCAAATTCAGATACAACAACAGGGGATAAACCCTATGTGGGGGGAATCAACAAGAGAAAAACCAAAGGAGGAAAGAAATAACTTCACATAGTACACTAAAAGCAATAACCAAAAGGATAAATCTCTGTTTTCCATATCGAGGAGTTTATTTCATCTTAGCCTCATCCTATATGGCCATATGCACATAACTTTTGAGCTATTGCACTCCTCCTCCATTGGGTGACATCTCTTGTCACAAAATAAATGCAAACGTAAACAACTTTGAGATTCCACTTCACCCCAGTTAGAATGGCCATTGTCAAGAACTCTAATAACAATAGATGCTGGCAGGGATGTGGGGACCACTGTTGGTGGGAGTGTGAACTTGTTCTAGAAAGTAGTGTGGCGGTTCCTCAAAAGACTAATACAGAGAGCTCCCCTATGACTCAGCAATCCCGCTCCTGAACATTCACCCAAATGTCTAGAAACCAAGGACATACTAAACCTACCAGCACAGCCATGTTCATTGCACCATTACTTACCATAGCTAAAATATGGTACTAACTCAGATGCCCCTCAGTAGATGAATGGATCAGGAAGATGTGGTACTTATTACACAATGGAATTCCATTCCTGATGCTTCCCTCAGAAAGAATGGCATTGCTCCATTCATAAGGAAACGAAAAGACTTGGAAATAAATCATATTAAGTGAAGTAAGCCAGAGCCAAAGAATCTAAACTCCATGATTTCCCTTATTTGTTATAATTAGTATGCATCTAGGATTCTCCTAGCAGTGAAAAAAATTTAAAATCCAAATATGTGTTCAAAGCAAAGAGGATTTGCTTGGGGGGAACATAATTATTTTTCCTACTTTAATTTGTATTGGCCCTTTTTTGTTTACAGCTTTTTAAGGTAGAACTTTAAACATTGATTTTAGACCATTCATATTGTATTCTGTAATTTAGGCATCAAGACCTTTTTAATTTCTTTAGATAATATTTACTCTTGTTAATTCTTTAGACTATTCTATTCTCTCTTCCTAGACAGTTGAGAGTTGGTTTGTTTTGATTAGATAATAAATAATATCCTTACCTCTCCATTTCCTTACTCCTAAGTTTTTACAACTTGTGTTACCTTGGTTATAAATGATTGATTGCAAGCATCCTGAGCAATGTAACTAGAACAGATTTTTTTTTTATTTAAAGTTTTTGTAAAGGTGATATATGAAGGGCTTACAGTTACATAAGTCAAGTAATGAGTATATTTCTTTTAAAACATTGTGACCCCTTCCTTCATTTTCTCCCACTTTTCCCCCTCTGATCTCCTCCCCCAAGTTATAAATTCATATTCAACATAGTGTGTAGTGAAATTCACTGTTGAATTGTTTTACCCTTTGTCCCATCACTTCTGAGTGATGTGTGTTTAGCCATGTTAACTTAAAGAAGGAATTCTTTGCCCTGCAAGGTTGAGCATCATGAACTAATCTTCTTGCAAGGACAAAGAATAGCATCTTGCCTAATTAGAGTGCTTGGGCAGAAGCGATGGCTAGAGATCACAAAGCATGGAGATAAAGTGCTAATAAAAGAACATTTTTGATCTACATAAACAGTGATAAAGTCATCTCTGTGAGATGTGCAGGACGTATTATTCAGATCCAACTAGAGGGAACAAGTGTCCTTAGATGTCCTTTGATAAAACATTGGCATTTGAATTAAACGTTGAATTTCTGCCCTAAATGACACATATAATGTCACTTTCTCCTGAAAATTCATGAAAAATTCAATGAAGAGATTTGGAGAGAACCTGATAAGCTTGGAGGAGAGCAAAGGACAATAGAAGACAAAAGGGAAGGACAGGTGATTTACACAGAATACCCCCAAAAAGCAAACTCTCATTTAGCAAGTGAAGACAACTAAAACTAATCTAGTTATTCCCTCAGAATGTTTCAAAGATCATATATTTCAGTAGTTCCCAAGACAACACTGAACATTAGTAATACCATAATATGATTCACAGACCTGACAAAAAAGTCCTTATAACAGGTTTATTATTTATTTCATAAAATGACTCAGATTAAAATTAACAAAAGCAGATGCTTCATAGGGCAAGCCTCAAATATGTTCTCCTTAACTTCTCTTGGTGAAGTCTTTTAGGCAGTATTTAATTGCCCCAGTAATGATAGAAGGCAACATAAAAGAAGCATTGTAAACCAGGGATACTCTCCAGAGCCTTACTCCAAGATTGAAAACTGCAAAATAGGTAAGTGGGCAAGACTAGACAGATACTTATTTAGTCTCTCCAGGGGTCAAACTAATACCACATAATCCCCAGTTCCTTCATAAATCTCATTGCTGTCATGTATCATTCGGCATGAGATAAACCGTCACATGAGCACCCTTACAAAATATTTCAAGATATTTCAAGGGTTACGGATTCTATTACATGAAGAGAGAGACAGGTCATACTTTAATCTAGAGGATGTGAATAACCCAGACTTGATCTATTTAATTACTATAAAGGGACTATTATTAAAAATCTTTTCTTACTGTAGGAAATAAATTTTGAATAGGGCAGGTCAAAACATTTCAGAGAAATATGAACTACCAAATTGTAAGCTATCATCTTTGGGAGAAAGGAAAAACAAAATTCCAAAAGAGTTGCTTATTTTCATCCTCTAGGGAAATTGTCTGAATTATCTACTCAAATTTCTCAAATCAATAATAATAATAAACTTCTATAAAATTATATCAACCTACTTCAGCAGCTTATACAAACAAATCAACAACTTGCCAAATGTTAACAATAATGTAAATAATTTCAGAATGTTACATAAATATTTTAAAATGTATCAATAAGATAGAGAATAAAAACAGAACATATCATAAATAAGTAACAAATTAAAAGAGAAAATGTACTAAGAAAAGCATATAGATGATTTCTCTTCTGTATGTAATTTATGAGATCATTACTGTATATCTACCACAATTTTAATCTTAAAGACAATTTTATTAGGTTTTCCTTTAAGGCTCTTAAAACATAGGAGTTGTTAATTGTCATCATCTTTTGCTTTCACACTATTGATACTTCAGTTTACAATGTTTTTTCACAGACCATCCCTAAAAGCTTTAAATTCCAAAAAGAAAATCAAGAACACTTTTGATCACTGTTTTCTTTTTTCACATATTGTTATTGTAATTAAAAGAAGGATTACATTATACTCACCAGATAGAAGGTGCATTACTTCACAAACGTTGATATCCTTTCTCATGTCTTGGTCCCCATTTCCTTCCCCGCACCTCCCCTCATCTTGTTTCCCCCCCTTTCCTAGCAATTTCAAATAACCAAATAAGCACATATACAATATATCAGATAACAAGGTAAAATACTGTCACAATATGACATAACCAGGGGAGAGCAAAAGAGATGAGAGATAACATAGTACATTAAGGACAACAATCACTCATTATATGGCTTTTGTTTCTATATCCTGGGGGTTCTTTCATTTAGGGTCATCCTATATAGCCTTATGTATCTAGGTTTTGTTCTATTGAAAATCTCTGCTAGGAGAGCCCAAGGTTTCTACTGATAATGACAAATGAGGGAAACCCTTGAGCCTGCCTTACTTCACTTAATAAGATTTTTTCTAAGTTTTTCCATTTCCTTACAAATGGGGTGATGTCGTTCTTTCTGACAGCAGCATAGAATTCCATTGTGTATAAATACCACATCTTGTTGATCCACTCATGCACTGAAGGACATCTGGGTTGGTTCCATATCTTTGCTATGGTAAATAGTGCCGCAATGAACATCGTTGTGCTAGTGGATTTAGTATGTCCTTGTTTCTGGACGATTGGGTAAATGCCTACTAGTGGAATTGCTGGGTCATAGGGTGTTGGGAGCCGAGGGCAGGGTCAGGCTGGCCCATGAATCTGCATCACTGAGTAAAATAACCACACAAAGAAATGAGATGTCATGTATGAACACCATGTCTAATTTTGAGCTATATCATCAGTATTGAGAATCACTTTCTGCTAAGACTTGATTACCATTGGGTACGAATGTGTTATTGCTTTATCCTCTCTGCTGAGACCTATAGTGAGAGTAAACATGTAGATCTCCCCTGCCCTACCCGCCTTGGTGCTGATAGGCTCCTACATCCTATATTAGCTGAATGGACTTCTTCAATAAACGAGTTCCTGTCTTGACTGGTCTCCCTGATGTGTCTGATTGTCTTCCTGCAAGGGAGGGCTGGGTGCAGGCGGTCCGTTGGCCCTCTCCTTTCTTGGCTCATCCAGGTTGGGGCGTGTTCTCCCTATCCCTCCTGCTGGTCAGGAGGAACAGAGGACTAAAAACCCCAACAATAGGGGAGTTCTGTGTTTAGTCTTTAGAGGAATTGCCATATTGCTTTCCATAGTGGTTGAAGGAGTTTGCACTCCCACTAACAGTTAGTTGATCACTGTTTTCTACTGGGATTGATCTTGGAGTCTTGAGCTGTCCTGGCTTTCCACTTGGATCTATAATTTGAGCCATGGCTCCAGACTGGCTTTTAGCTAGCTAATTGGAGAAATGTTTTGAGAACTGGTTTCTGAAGATTTTCTAAAGAGAATTGTTTTGAGCATTGAAGATAGTTGTGTCTCGTATTTGGATTCATCTTTCCATTCATTGTCTGTGGATTCATGAACTGAATCAGATGATATGGAGCACTAGAATTGGGAAGAATGCAGTAATTCTTCTCTTCCTACCCACTCCTACCACACTCACACAAACACACACACACACACTTTATGTTGTTCCTTTTCCTGTCACTCTTGTGCTTATCTGCTCATCTGACAGTCTCTATTTATTCTGCTTCTTTCTTGTTCACAGTGGTCTTCTTCACACAGGTGATCTTTGAGTATCTTTCAGAGTGCTTATTTGGTGGTGATGCATTGCTTTAGCTTAATATGGAATGTTTTTCTCTCCCTTTCAGTTATGAATGAAAGCTTCACTGTGTAGAAATTTCTAGGTTGTCACTTGTTTATTTTCAGTACTTGAAATATATATATATATATATTTTTTATATATACACAAGCTCTCCTTACTTGTTGTCTGT
Source organism: Megascapheus bottae (assembly GCF_031878675.1). Lineage (NCBI taxonomy): Eukaryota > Metazoa > Chordata > Mammalia > Rodentia > Geomyidae > Megascapheus > Megascapheus bottae. The sequence goes on along the minus strand of NC_143509.1, from coordinate 78,965,688 downwards.
GATAAATCTGCTTGTACTCTGATAGGTTTTCCCACATATTTGATCTATCATTTCTTTCGTATGGCTTTCCTTGCTTTTTCTTTGTTTTCTACGTTTGATTTTTTGTGTGTGTGCCAGTCCTGGGCTTGTGCTCAGAGCCTGAGCAGTGTCCTTGGGCTTTCTTAAGGCTAGAGCTCTACCACTTGAGCCTCAGCATCACTTCTGGCTTTTTTCTATGTATATTGTACCAAGGGATCAAACTCGGGTCTTCATGCACACTAGACAAGCACTCTACCACTAGGCCAAACTCCCAGCTCCCATGTTTGATGTTTTTAAGTAAGCTTTGTTGGGCCCAGGAGGTTGGCCTAGTGGTAGAGTGCTTGCCTAGCATGGTACCACATACATAGAAAAAAGCTGGAAATGGAGCTGTGGCTCAAAAGGTAAAGCAGCATTATCCTTGAGAAAACTGAAGGACAGTGCTTAGGCCCTGAGTTCAAGTCCTCCACCTGGCAAAAAGAAAAAAAAAGTATGCTTTGTAGAAAAGTTCTCTTCAGATTGTATTTGTTAAATGTTCTAAAAACCTTCTTGTACCCTAGAGGGCCTTCCCCTTTCAAGATTTAGGGAAGTTTTATGCTAATAGTATGCTTAATATATTTTCTGTATCTTTAGCTATCTATGATTCTCCTTCCTCAATGCCCATAATGACAAAAGCTTGGCCTGTGGAATCTGGAAGTTCTAGCAAATTGATTTCATTATTCTTGGACTTTATTACAAGTCTCACTTGTGAGAGGAAAATTATGTATTCCACCTGACCCCATCAACAGTTTAGCATTCTTTGAAAAACTCCCTACTCTTCTGCCTACTCAGTAAGTCTTCGTGTTGAAGTGATTTCTCAAAGTTCCTTGGCATGGTTTAATGATGGTCTTGCTAATTAAAAGTTTACTGGATATGTGAGAAGCTACTGAAAGTTTAAGTGTGTCAAACTCTAGTGGTTCATGCTACTCAGTGGGCATATTTGTTCTCAAAATTAAGGCAAAAGCTTCCTCCTTGAAAACTTGTTATCTTCACTAATCCTTGAGTTATTTCCAAAGATCTATAGATTTTGTCAACCAACTAGAAAATTTTGGTGGACCATCAGGCTAAAGAAATTTTACTTTGAAGACATAAAGCATGTAAACAAATTCAGGTACTATTTAACTGACTAAAATCTCATTCTCTGATGAGACCAATTAGAATTGTAGTTCTAATTAAGTCTATGCTACTCAGATTGCCACAACTGTGGTGTGGATTCACCACTCAGGTACCATTACAAACTAGATACAGTAGGCAATTTCCTATTTCTGATACAGAAATGACTGTCACTTCTTGAGAAAAACTTGAGATGGCTTGGGGAATGCCATCTATTCTCGCCTTTTTAAAAAATTATTCTGAACACGTTTAACATTAATAAGTTAGGATTACCATAATAATCATTAAATGTCACCATGTGCCCTAATAGTGACATATGCCATGATTTTTAGATTTAAAGTGTGATGACACATATGCAAAATCTGAGAAAAATAAACTTCATTAAAATAAACTTTGAGAATCTTAGTTAGAAAAATGCTTATAAGGTTTTCTTTCCTTCACTTTTTTCCTTTAGTGGTAGTAGTGGTAGTAGTGGCAAGACTGAGCTTGCAAATCAGAGCCTCTTGCTTGCTTAGTAGATGTTGTATAGTTGCAGGCATGCATCTAGCCCAGCATTAAGGAAAAATAACAATGACATTGCATTTGTCTATCCTAGACTCCTCTGTCTAAATCTACCTATATAAGATTTTCTACACCAATTTATCCACAAAAGCAATGCACTTTCCAATCACTTTGAAGCACTGAACTTGACGTTCCAGTGTGTGCAGAAGGCAGGAAGATACTTACCTTCCTGACAAGTCTCTAAGACAGCAGCACTGCATTGGATTCTGGAAGGCTATAGACTTGCCAATGAAGTGAGTGCATCCTAAATGCTATTGCAGCTCACTGTCAGCTTGGGCTCCCTGTACAGATATGCACAAAATAATGATTGCAAGCATGAAGTATATTCTTAAAGCTCACTCAGGATACACAGTCAAGGCATAAAACTGTGTCTTGGGGCTGTGCTGGAACTTTTAAAACAAATTGGTTTAAAAAAAAGCTGTTATACTTTGCTTATGACTGTTCTGTCATTGTTTACTTATTCAGATTCACACAGAACATAATTTGAATTTAAAACAAAAACAGAAAATTGCCATTACTGTGGCTTTTAAAACAAGAAAGCAAAACATTTTTCCTGACACAAATCCTCTTAAATTCTACCCCAATATCTTGTTAGACAAGTAGATCTTTGAAATGCTCAGAAGGTAGATAGAAAACTTAAATATTTGAATTGGTAAGTACTTTAGTTACACCATGGAGCCAAAATAAACATTTATTACTAAGTTCATCTTTTTCAACTCTTGTTTCCTCAATTCTCTATATACTCAACTTTACCTACAAAATTCTCTACACATTTCCCAAATATACTATTCCTCAGATTATCTAGGTTTGGTTACATCTAACCATTGAAGAAATCATCTATGTTGGTAGTCTTTTTGGTGCTAGTAGCCAAAACTTACCATTGTAACTTCCCAGCTCCCTAACAGTATCAATGTAGTTTCATGTAAGGCAAAACAGTGACATAATTTGCCCACTCTTTAATTATATTTTTAAAGAAAAAGACAACCTGATGTGACTCTACATGTTTATATTATTTTCATTTTGCTGAAACTTAATACATTAAAACAGATATTAATCAAGCATATTTTAAAATGACTTAGACAACTTTCCCTTTTTTGTATATGTTAACATTCCTTCGAGGACATGGATTAGGTGATTTTCTGTTAGTTTTCTTGGTAACAATGAATTCACTTATTTATATAAAAGCTTTATTACAGATAAGCAAGATAGAATCAATAAGAATTTAAAGACATAATCTATACTTACTAATATAATGCCAAAAATGTCAAGTACCTTGGAAAATGGTTTTATTACTCATTCTGAGGAAAAATTAAAATATTAATTCAATAAAAGTAATAAAGAGGTCAAAATATGAAATTATTTATAAGGCATTTATTATATCTCTTTCAACTCCTGGCTATTTTCTCAATTAATTAGTCGAGATATTTTTGAACATTCTTCCCCTTCATAATTGTCTTTTTTCTGCAAAAAAAGACTCCTTTCTCTGTCCACTATCGCTACATAGAATTTCGTTTGCCAAGTACAAATAAGAGATAATTCTAAGAAGAATCAATAATCTCTAATGAATCATTTGATATTAAAAGCAAGGGAGAGGCTGGGAGTTTGGCCTAGTGGTTAAAGTGCTTGCCTAGCATGCATGAAGACCCGGGTTTGATTCCTCGGTACCACATACATAGAAAAAAGCCAGAAGTGGTGCTGAGGCTCAAGTGGTGGAGCTCTGGCCTTGAGAAAGTCCAAGGACAGTGCTCAGGCCCTGAGCTCAAGCCCAGGACAGGCAAAAAAAAATAAAAATAAAAAAAAAGAAAAGCAAGGGAGAAGATGTGATGTTGGTAAATAGAATCTTAAAGATGGAAGTTACTGGAGAAATTCAGGTAATATTTTTACTTATTTTTCTAAGCGTGACTGCTGCTACACAGTTTCCTTGTTGAAAAGTTTTCTGCCAATTCAGCTTTGAGATGTTTACCCAGATTGCTAATCATTTCCTCACACACTGGATAAACCAGATAATGTCAGAATTTTTCCATGCATTTTCAGATTTTCCCATTTATTTTACAGTTACTTAAGTTTGTAAAGCCATAGTGGTTAAAATTTCCTCCTCTGTTCTACCTTATTCTACCTTGTTCTGAAAGATCTTTTCCACCAAATCTTGGCTATACACTAGAGACAGGAACTTGATCTTTGTTGTTGCTGCTGTTAGGGAAAATTTTATACCCCTAACATGTTAGAAGAAATAGCACTCTTGTCCCTGAGAGCCATTTGATCCCAAACACTGGATGAGCTCTAGTTTGTGTGTTATGGTTTGTATGACTGACATCTGAAGGCCATCAGTATGCAATGTGTTGCCTTTCAGGGTAGCAATCTTTTAAGCTACTGTAAACTATTAAAAGGTGAGGGCTCATGAGAAAGTCTAAGTTTACTCAGAACTTGAATAGGGTTACTAGCCCTTGAAAGGGGTAACAAGATCTCTCTGTCGCCCCATATCATTGTCTCTGTCTCTGTCTCTGTCTCTGTATCCCTCTCTGTCTCTCTCTGTGTGTCTCTCTCTCTGTGTCTCTTTCTCTCTCTCTTACTAATACACTCACTTTCTAGAGGACTGTATATGTGTCAGAGGCAAAGTGTTCCTGGCTCAAGACTAGATCATTATGGCCTAAGATGTGATCTATTTTGGAAAATGTTCCATGTGCTGCTGAGAAACGCATATTGTGTTGTTGCTGGGTGGAATATTCTGCAGATGTCTGTTAGATCTAGTTGGTCTATATAGTTGTTCAGTTCTAAGGTTTCTCTGTTGAGTTTTTGCCTTGTTGATCTATCCATAGGTGAGAGTGGTGTGTTAAAGTCACCAACAATCACTGTATTTCGATCTATGTATGGTTTCAGTGAACATAAAGTTCGCTTGATAAAGTTTGGTGCTCCGGAATTGGGTGTGTAAATATTTAGGATCGTTATGTCTTCCTAGAGGAAAGATCCCTTTACTAGTATGTAGTAACCTTCTTTGTCTTTTCTTACTAATTTTAGTTTGAAGTCTATTTTATCTGATATGAGGATGGCAACTCCAGCCTGTTTATGGGGGCCGTTAGCTTGATAGAGTTTATTCCAACCTCTCACTTTCAAAAGATGATTGTTTTTTGGGGTAAGATGTGTCTCTTGAAGACAGCAGAACGATGGCTCTTGCTTTTTGATCCAACTAGACAGCCTATGCCGTTTAATTGGGGAGTTAAGTCCATTGATATTGAGCGTTAGGATTGAGAGATATTTATTAGGTCCTACCATTTTTAAAAACTTTTATTAGGGCCTATGTCTTGACAGTTCTTGTGGTCCTTAGATGGTATGCTGTTTAGGTGCCATTTCTTTCCCTATATTGCAGTTATTTTGGTTTTCTATGTATAGAAGATCTTTGAGAATTCTCTGTAGTGTTGGTTTTTTTGCTGTATAATGTTGAAGCTTTTCCTTGGAATGGAATGTTTTTATTGTTCCCTCAGTTATGAATGAGAGCTTAGCTGGGTACAGTATTCTTGGTTGGTAGTTATTTGACTTAAGGGCATGACATATATGCTTCCAGTCACTTCTTGCTTGCATGGTCTCTGCTGAGAAATCTTATTGGTCTGCCTTTATAGGTTACTGATCCCTTTTCCCTGGCTGCCTTTAGGATCCTTTCTTTGGTCTCTATTGATCCAGTTCGGATTACGATGTGGCCGTGGGATGTTCTTTTCTGGTCAGGTCTGTTTGGGGTTCTAAAAGCTTCTTGTATCTGGATGGGCCTGCCCTTCTGGATATTTGGGAAATTCTCTGAGATGATTCCCGGAAGTATATTTCCAATACCATTGACCTCTTTCTCCAGGCCCTCCTCAATACCAATTAGCCTTAAATTAGGCTTCCTAATTGTATCTTGGACCTCCTGAAGCGCTCTCTCATATTTCCTAGATTTGGATAGACTCATTTTCGGTTCTTTCTCTATAATAACTAAATTATCTTCAGCCCCGGAAATTCTCTCTTCTGCATTGTCTAAACTGCTATCAAAGGTATCTACTTTATTTTTCATCTCCCTTGCTTCTAATTGCTCATTTTTGATGCCTTGCATCACGTATGGATTTCTTTAGCTCCTTGATTTCCATTTGACTGGTTAGCTCAGTAGCTTTATTTTCTTTGGACATTTTCTGGAGTTTGGTGACTTTTTTATTTGTGGATTCTATGAATTCATCCATCTTTCTTTGAAAAACCTCTACTATGGTCTCCTTTATGGCTTCTTCTTTTTCACTTATCACCTTGCTAATGGTTTCCTCTTGTTTAGCTATGGCTTCCTCCATTATCTCTTTCTTTATATTTTCACACTGACACACTGAAAACTTTACAGGAAGGAATAGAAGATACACTAGGCCTCCTTGGCACAGGTAGAAACTTTCTTAATAAGGACCAAGAATCACAACAAATCAGAGAAAGGCTGGATAAGTGGTACTGCATTAAACTGCAGAGCTTTTGTATGGCAAAGGACATAGCTAGTAAATTAATTAGGAAGCCTACAGAGTGGGAGAAGATCTTCACCAACCAAACAATGGACAAAGGCCTCATATCTAAAATATATCAACAACTCGGGGAGTTGGGCGGAAGATGGCGGCAGTTCAATTGGAGTCTTTCTGAGCTCTCGCCAAGATACCAGTTTGGGCAGCGTAGGGGACAGTGCATACCTCAAATCGAGCCTAAGCAAGCTTTAGCGACACACAGATCTCAGTCACAGAAGAAAAAGGCAGAAATCCGGCACAAAGAAGACAGCGGGGACCCGTTCCTGTCGCTCGGAGCAGCCACGGAGACAAAGCGGCTCTTCTGAAGCTGAGCAGCACCGCTTCTTGGCGCTGTAACCCGCCAGTTGCAGACAGAGCCACACAGAGCCTGCAGGAGCCCAGAGCCGACACCCGGCTGTGCACGGACCTGCCAGCTTCACGGAACCGGAGAATCCAGCAATTTGTGAGTACCACGGAGGAGAAGTTTCCACTTCTACTCGCGATCGGCATTGGGAGGGAGCCCTCCCCCACAAGCTGAGTGCAGCTCCATCTTGACTACTGGCAATGACCCAGGCCAAAGCAATTGGAACCTGAGAGGTGGTGCTGGCGGCGCCATCTTTCTTACTGGCAAAGGATTTCCCAGAGATCCCTTAGCCGGAAATCCGGCCCCAGAGCTGCTGAAGTCCATCCCCCGCACCAGCCACAAGCCTGGTAAACAAAACCCGCACACCAATCTTTCAGCTTCCTTTTCCCAAACAAACAATCAGATCCAAAAAACCTCATAGCCAGACCACAAGAGAAAAAGACTTTCTGAACTGTTTGAATCCCGAATTTAGTGGAGACACAAGTTTCCTATCCTGACATCCTGCCCTGATCCCACCCCCCAAAAAAAATATCCTGAAGAAGACCTTTTTGTTGTTGTTGTTCTTTTTCTTTGTTTAGGTTTTTTTTTCTTTTTTTTTCTTCCACCCCATCTTTCAGTTGCATTTATAGGTTTTCTTATTTTATCTTTACCATCCTACCTACACTTTTTTTTTCTTCTCTTTTCTCTCCCACATCCCTCTGTCACTGCGGTCGTTCCAGGAAACATAGTGACATCTCTGGGTACAGTCTGAATACAAATGATATCTATATTGATACAGTCACCTGCTTTTTAATCTCCTGGTCTCAATCCTAGTATTTCTAAAGTAAGAGCTCACAATAGTGAGGAACCTCCCCCCACCATTTTCTTTCTTTTTTTTAAATTTTTTTTCTTTTTGTTGTTGTTCTTTTGCTTTTTTGTTTTTCTTTTTTTATTGCTCTGTTTATTGTTTTGTATGTTTTTTTCGTTGTTCTTGTTTTGTGCTTGTTGTCGTCTTAATTTCCTGTTTTTTCTTCTTTATTTTTAAAATTTTCCATCATTGAAATCTATATCTACCTCCCTCTTTTCTCGATATATTCTTCTAATTACCCTTCTTACTTTCATAAGTTTTAGCTAATACTTTCCAAACTTTGTACTCAAATATGCTACCTGCTAAACAACTTAGGTCAGATATCCTTACGCTATACTTTTTCTTCATTACTATAATAATCTTACACTCCTATGTTATTCCTCTTGTACCTCCCCTGATCTCTCTCATACTATTTTTCTATCTCTGGTCCTCTGATCATCTTTCAACCTGTATAATGCATGGATCTATATTTGATGGCTGTTCAGCAATACTCTATATCTAGGTGTTCAATGATACTCTAGGTCCAGAGGGACTTAAGTACAATAGAGATTGGAGTGAGAGGCTTATTGTTTGGTCATAAATCGGTGACCAGTGGTTGTATTAGTCTGGTCTGCAAGTGTACAAAAAGAGTGATAATACCAATCAAAAATTGTGAACATCTAGTGTCTTCCAGCTAAAGAGGTCGAGGATGGTTATATCTGAAAAACTATAATTGTGTTAAGTACTAATTGTGCTCCCATTTTCAAATGGGCAGAACAAGAAACTCAAGAAAAATGTCAAATCAAGGAATAACATCCCCCACCCAATATAAACAGACAATGGAACAGTCACTGGCAAACCTAGAGAGTCTTCCAAGTGCTATACAAATGCAATTGATAAACATCTTTAATGAAAAATGTGAAAATATAAAGAAAGAGATAAGGGAGGAAGCCATAGCTAAACAAAAGGAAACCATTAACAAGGTGATAAGTGAAAAAGGAGAAGCCATAAAGGAGGCCATAATAAAGGTTTTTCAAAGAAAAATGGATGAATTCATAGAAACCACAAACAAAAAGGTGACCAAACTCCAGCAAATGTCCAAAGAGAATAAAGCTACTGAGCTAACCACTCAAAAGGAAATAAAGGAGCTAAAGAAATCCTTACATGATCTAAAAGAAGAGATGCAAGGCATCAAAAATGAGCAATTAAAAGCAAGGGAGATGAAGAATAAAGTAGATAGCTTTGATAGCAGGTTAGACAATGCAGAAGAGAGAATTTCTGAGGCTGAAGATAATTTAGTTGTTTTAGAGAAAGAAGAGAAAATGAGTCAATCCAAATCTAAGAAATATGAGAGAGCGCTTCAGGAGGTCCAAGATACAATTAGGAAGCCTAATTTAAGGCTAATTGGTATTGAGGAGGGCCTGGAGAAAGAGGTCAATGGTATTGGAAATATACTTCCGGGAATCATCTCAGAGAATTTCCCAAATATCCAGAAGGGCAGGCCCATCCAGATACAAGAAGCTTTTAGAACCCCAAACAGACCTGACCAGAAAAGAACATCCCACGGCCACATCGTAATCCGAACTGGATCAATAGAGACCAAAGAAAGGATCCTAAAGGCAGCCAGGGAAAAGGGATCAGTAACCTATAAAGGCAGACCAATAAGATTTCTCAGCAGAGACCATGCAAGCAAGAAGTGACTGGAAGCATATATGCCATGCCCTCAAGTCAAATAACTACCAACCAAGAATACTGTACCCAGCTAAGCTCTCATTCATAACTGAGGGAACAATAAAAACATTCCATTCCAGGGAAAAGCTGCAACAATATGTCGCAACAAAACCAACAGTACAGAGAATTTTCAAAGATCTTCTATACATAGAAAACCAAAATAACTGCAATATAGGGAAAGAAATGGCACCTAAACAGCATACCATCTAAGGACCACAAGAACTGTCAAGACACAGGCCCTAATAAAAGCTTTTAAAAAATTTGGTAGGACCTAATAAATATCTCTCAATCCTAACGCTCAATATCAATGGACTTAACTCCCCAATTAAACGGCATAGGCTGTCTAGTTGGATCAAAAAGCAAGAGCCATCGTTCTGCTGTCTTCAAGAGACACATCTTACCCCAAAAAACAATCATCTTTTGAAAGTGAGAGGTTGGAATAAACTCTATCAAGCTAACGGCCCCCATAAACAGGCTGGAGTTGCCATCCTCATATCAGATAAAATAGATTTCAATCTACAATTAGTGAGAAAAGACAAAGAAGGTTACTACATACTAGTAAAAGGATCTTTCCTCCAGGAAGACATAACGATCCTAAATATCTACACATCCAATTCCGGAGCATCAAACTTCATCAAGCAAACTTTACGTTCACTGAAACCATACACAGATCGAAATACAGTGATTGTTGGTGACTTTAACAAACCACTCTCACCTATGGACAGATCAATAAGGCAAAAACTCAATAGAGAAACCTTAGAACTGAACAACTATATAGACCAACTAGATCTAACAGACATCTGCAGAATATTCCACCCAGCAACAACACAATATGCGTTTCTCAGCAGCACATGGAACATTTTCCAAAATAGATCACATCTTAGGCCATAAAACAAGCCTGCACAGATTCAGAAACACTGAAATTATTCCCTGCATGCTCTCAGACCACAAAAGGCATCAAAGTGGAACTGAACACACATCTCTACCAACGAAAACCTTGTAACTCATGGAGACTGAACAACACATTGCTGAATCACCAATGGGTCATCGAAGAGATCAGAACAGAAATCCAACAGTTTAGGAAATTTAACAATAAGGAGCACACAAAATACCAGCTCCTTTGGGACACAGCAAAGGCAGTACTCAGAGGCAAATTTATAGCTCTGAGTGCCTACAACTACAAGTAGGAAAAATCGAAAACCAACAAGTTAATGTTTCACCTTAAGCTCCTGGAAAAATAGCAACAAACCAACCCGAACCCCAGTAGAAGAAAGCAAATTATTAAAATCAAAGCAGAATTAAATGACTTGGAATCCAAAAAACTACAGAAAGAATCAACAAAACAAGGAGTTGTTTCTTTGAAAGAATTAACAAAATTGACAAACCCGTAGCAAATCTTACCAAAAGAGGGAGCATAACAAAATAAACAAAATCACAGATGAAAATGGTAATATCACGACAGAAATTACCAAGATCCAGAGTATCATGAGGGAATACTTCTCAAACCTATATGCCAACAAATTTGAGAATCTAGATGAAATGGATGAATTCCTAGCCAATATTAACATACCCACACTGAATCACGAAGAACTGACCCAACTAAACAGGCCTATTTAAGCACTGAAATAGAAATGGTAATAAGAGACCTTCCACCTAAGAAAAGTCCAGGGCCAGATGGATTCACTGCTGAATTCTATAAGGTCTTCAAAGCAGAACTCACACCAATACTCCTCAAGCTCTTCAACGAAATTGAAAACAAAGGTTCTTTACCAAACTCATTCTATGAAGCCAGTATAACCCTCATTCCCAAACCAGGCAGAGATTCATCAAAGAAAGAGAACTATACACCTATTTCTTTGATGAACATTGATGCAAAACTTCTCAACAATATACTGGCCAACCGTCTACAACAACTTACCAAAAATATTATACACTATGATCAAACAGGATTCATCACAGGGAGGCAAAGCTGGTTCAACATACGCAAATCAATTAATATAATTCAATACATCAACAGGAGCAGGGAAAAAAGTCACATGATTGTCTCAACAGATGCGGAAAAGGCATTTGACAAAGTCCAACACCCCTTTATGTTAAAAGCTCTGGAGAAGCTAGGAATCCAAGGACTATTCCTCAATATAAGAAAGGCTGTGTATGACAAACCCACAGCTAGTATTATACTTAATCGCGAAAAGCTAAAGCCATTCCCTCTAAAATCAGGAACGAGACAAGGATGCCCACTCTCTCCACTCCTCTTTAACATAGTATTAGAATTTCAAGAAATGCAATAAGGCAAGAAGAAAGCATAAAGGGGATCCAAGTAGGGAAAGAGGAAGTAAAACTACCCCTCTTTGCAGATGACATAATTCTGTATTTAAAGAATCCTATAGACTCTACTCCCAAGCTCCTTGAGCTGATTCAAAACTTTGGAAGGGTAGCAGGCTATAAAATTAACCCTCAAAAATCAACTGCCTTCCTCTACGCCAACAGTGAGAGTAATGAGGCAACAATCAGGAAGGCAACTCCTTTCGCAATAGCCTCAAAGAAAAGTACCTAGGAATTAGCTTAACTAAGAATGTAAAGGACCTTTTGGATGAAAACTTTAAAACCCTGAAAAAGGAAATTAAAGCAGAACTAGGGAAATGGAAAAAACTCCCATGCTCCTGGATTGGAAGAATCAACATTGTGAAAATGACAATCTTGCCAAGGGCTATCTACAAATTCAACACAATACCCATCAATATCCCAATGTCATTCTTCAAAGAAATAGAAGAGGCAATTCAAAATTTCATATGGAATAATAAAAGACCCCGTATAGCAAAATCACTTCTTAGTGGAAAGAACAGCGCTGGAGGAATTTCAATTCCAAACTTTAGACTCTATTACACGGCTATAATTCTCAAAACAGCTTGGTACTGGCACAAGAACAGGCCTGAAGACCAATGGAATAGAACTGAGGACCCAGATATTAAACCACAGACCTATGGCCACCTAATCTTTGACAAGGGAGCCAGAAAGATAGAATAGAAGAAAGATAGCCTCTTCAACAAGTTGTGCTGGCAGAACTGATTAAGCACCTGCAGAAAACTAAAATTGGATGCTTCTTTGTCACCCTGCACTACAATTAACTCCAAATGGATCAAAGACCTCGAGGTAAGAGCTCACACACTGAAAACTTTACAAGAAGGAATAGGAGATAGACTGGACCTCCTTGGCACAGATCGAAACTTTCTTAATAAGGATCAAGAATCACAACAAATCATTGAAAGGCTGGATAAGTGGGACTGCATTAAACTGCAGAGCTTTGTATATGGCAAAGGACATAGCTAGTAAATTAGTTAGGAAACCTCCAGAGTGGGAGAAGATCTTCACCAACCATACTACGGAGAAAGGCCTCATATCTAAAATATATCAACAGCTCAAAAAATTAAATCACTCCAAAACTAATCTCCAAAGTAACAACCATCCCATTAAAAGATGGGCCAAAGACTTAAAAAGAGACTTCTGTGAAGAAGAAACAAAAATGGCCTATAGACACATGAAGAAATGCTCCACATCTCTGGTCATAAAAGAAATGCAAATCAAAACAACTCTAAGATTCCACCTCACTCCAGTTAGAATGGCCAGGATCAGGAAAACTAATAACAATAGATGCTGGAGGGGATGTGGCCAGGAGGGATCACTACTACACTGTTGGTGGGAGTGCAAACTCGTTCAACCACTATGGAAAGCAGTATGGCAGTGCCTCAAAAGGCTAAACATAGAGCTTCCCTATGACCCAGCAATTCCACTACTTGGCATTTAACCAACCATCCAGAAACGAGGGCATACTCAATCCACTAGCACATCAATGTTCATTGCAGCATTATTCACCATAGCAAAGATATGGAACCAACCTAGATGTCCCTCAGTTGATGAATGGATCCACAAGATGTGGTATTTTTACACAATGGAATTCTATGCTGCTGTCAGAAAAAACGACATCGCCCCATTTGTTAGGAAATGGAAAGACTTAGAAAAAAATCATATTAAGTGAAGTAAGCCAGACTCAAAGGAACTTAGGCTCAATGGTTTCCCTCATTCATCATAACCTGTAGAAACCTTGGGCTCTACTAGCAGAGATTTGCAATAGAGCAAAAACTTGATACATAAGGCCATATAGTATGAAGCTAATTGAATGGACCTATAGGATATTGAAACAAAAGCCATATAATGAATGATTGCTGTCCTTAATGTGCTATGTTATCTCATCTCTTTTGCTGTTCCTTTGTTATCTCATATTGACACAATATCTCACTTTGTTATCTGATATATTGAATTTATTTGTATTTGGTTATTTGAAATTTGATAGGGAAGAGGGGAAAACCAAGATGGGTGTGGGGTTTGGGGGGGAGGGTAATGGGTACCAAGATATGTGAAAGGGTATCAATGTATGTGAATTAATGCACCTTCTATCTGGCAAATATCATGTAACCCTTTTACTAATTACAATAAAAAATTTAAAAAAATTTCAAAAAAAAGAGTCTAGACCTTAAAGCAAGACTAGACCTTAGAGAACAATAAATCTAATCTCCTCATTTTAATGAAAAATAAAAGTAATTATTTAAAGCTATATAGTTGAAGAGCATAGGTCAGAATTAACTGAGGTATACAATGGTATGTGTTTAACCCATTTCATCATGGGTTGGTTTTCAGATGTCTTGACTAACTATAGTCAATGTCTTGACAAACTATAACTTGTATTACCTATATAAACCAATTTAAATAAATAAAAGTTAGGTTAATTAAAAATCCAGTCTAATTTCCAATTAGACTTGACTTGACTTTTAAATTAGGCTTGACTAATGGCTAACAAGATTATGAACTGTAAAACTGCCTGCATTAAATAGGTATAGCTGGCTTTTATTAAGTATAAACTACCATTTGTATAAAATTAATGTACGATATCTTAGTATACACACTTGTCTATTAAACTCTAGGACACATAATGTAGATATTAAACCTGGGACAATATCTGGAAAAGCTACACAGCAGTTGGAGAACATCAAAGACTTAGCCATTTGCCTTTAAGTTAATTGCAAGTAAGTGGTGGTTCTGAAAAAGAAAAAAACAAAACATGCTGCCTTTTGAAATTCATTTAAAACTGTCACAAATCACCTGTGTAGTTGTCACAGACTATGTTAAAATATTCATATTCCCAACAAGATAATACATGCTAACTATCTGAAATAATATTCAGTAATCACATTGTCTTACCATGCCAACATCTATGTGCATCCAATGTTTCCTTAATTATGTAGCAGAATATGAAATAATTATCATGTCATACCATCATCTCAGCAGCTGTATCATATTCATGTGGCCTTACTGGTGATGTTACCTTGATTATGTAAGGAAATGTGGCAAGTTCCCCACTGTTTATCCTTCCCTTTGAATAGTCTTCCTAGCCCATATTCAAAGAAAAATGGTAGGCAGTTTTATGGCTCTTATAATTTGGTGGCACCAGAAATATTTCACAAACTATTTTCATGCTATTAAAATATATTCTATTTTTAAAAACTGAAATTGGAATTATATTTGCAGTAGAACTGCTTGATATAAGATTTGTGACCTATATATTTTAGGGCACAAACCAAATCTGTGCAAATTCAGAAACACTGAAATTATTCTCTCAGACCACAACAGTATAAAATTGGAACTCAACACCCATTGCCAACATAGAAAATACTGTAACTTACAAAGATTAACAAGACCTTGTTGAATCACCAGTGGGTCATTGAAGAGATCAGAACAGAAATTCAGCAATTTATGGTATTTAACAAAAAGAAGCACACAAAATACCAGCTCCTTTGGGATATAGCAAAGGCAATACTCAGAGGAAAATTTGTAGCTGAGTGTCTACATTAACAAAATGGAGAAATCTCAAACCAACAATTTAATGATGCACCTGAAGCTCCTGGAAAAAGAGCAACAGATGAAACCCAAATCCAATAGAAGGAAGCAAATTATTAAAATGAAAACAGACTTAAATGAATTAGAGTCTGAAAACAACACGGAAAGAATCAACAAAACAAGGAATTGGCTATTTGAAAAAATTAACAAAATTGACAGACTCTTAGGAAATCTTACCAAAAAAAAAAAAAGAGAGCACATCCAAAATCAGTGATGAGAATGGAACTATCCTGACAGAAGTTACCAAGATACAAAACATCATAAGGGAATGCTTTTCAAACCTTTATACAAACAAATTTGAAGATCTAGAAGAAATGGATGAATTTCTAGCAAATAAGGATACACCCAAACAAAATAAAGGATATCTAAATCAATTAAATAGACCAGTTTAAAGTAATGAAATAGAAATGGGAATAAGAGAACTCCCATCCAAAAAAACCCAGGACATGAAGGCTTGTGAAGGCCTTCAAAGCAGAATTTACACCAGTACTCCTCAAATTCTTCAATGAAATTGATAGTGAAAGTTCTCTATCAAACCCATTCTATGAAGCCAGCATAACCCTCAACCCAAAACCAGACAGGGACTCATCAAAGAAAGAGAACTGTAGACCCCCTGTTTTGATGAACATTGATGCAAAACTTCTAAAAAAAATATTGGCCAATCGACTTCAACAACTTATCAAAAAAAATTATACACTATGATCAAACAGGACTCATCACAGGGATGTAAAAATGGTTCACGACAGGAGCAAGGGCAAGAACCACATCACAATTTCAGTAGATGCAGAAAAAAAATCATTTGATAAGATCCAACAACCCTTTTTGTAAAAAAAAAAAAATCTCTGAAGAAACTACGAAACAATGGAACACTCCTCAGTATCATAAAGGCTGTGTATGCCAACCCTACAGCTAGCATTATACTTAATGATGAAAAGTTAAAACCATTTCCTCTAAAACCAGGAACAAAACAAGGACATCCACTCTCCCAACTCCTCCTCAATATAGTTTAGAATAGTTCAGAATTCCTAGCCAGAGCAATAGGGCAATAAGCATAACAGGGATCCAAGTAGGGAAAGATGAAGTAAAATTTTCTCTCTTTGCAGATGGCATGATTCTGTACTTAAAGAACACTATAGACTCCATTCCCAAGTTACTAAAGCTGATGGGAAATTTTGGCCAAGTAGCAGGGCATAAAATTAACCCTCAAAAATCAATGGCTTTTTTGTATGCAATAATAGAAGAGTGAGATAGTAATCATGAAAGCAACTCCTTTTGCAGAGGCTTCAAAAAAAAATACTTAAGAGTGAACTTAACCAAGGAAGTAAAGGACCTCTATGATGAATATGTTAAAAACCTGAAAAATGAAGTTAAAGCCAAACTAAGGAAATGGGGAAAAAAAACCTCCCATGCTCCTGAATTGGGAGAATTAACATTATGAAAATGACAATCCTACAGAGGGCTATCTACAAATTTAACGCAATACCCATCAATATTCCAATGTTATTCTTTAATGAAATTGAGGAAGCAATCCAAAAATTCATATGGAAAAATGAAAGTCTCCGATATAGCAGAAAGAACAACAATGGAGGAAAAGCAATATCAAACTTCAGACTGTATTATAGAGCTATAGTAATCTAAACAGCTTGGTACTGGCAGAAAAATAGGCCTGAGGACCAATGGAATAGACCCAGAAGACCTATAGCCACCTAATCTTCAATAAGAGAGACAAAAAGTAGGATGGAAGAAAGTCTCTTCAACAAATGGTGCTGGCAGAATTGGTTAAGTACCTGTAGAAAACTAAAGTTAATAAAGGCCTAGAAACACAACAAATTAAAGAAAGCTTGGACAAATGGGACTGCATTAAACTGCAGAGCTTCTATATGGAAAAGAGCATAGCTAGCAAGTTAAATAGAAAGCCCACAGAGTGGGAGAAGATCTTCACTATTCATACAACAGACAAAGGCCTCATATGTAAAATATACCCACAGCTCAAAAACATGAAATGTCTCAAAAAACAAATCCCAAAGAAATAGCCATCCCATTAAAAGGTGGGCTATGGAGTGCCTTCTTGGAAGAGAAAATAAGAATGGCCAACAGAAACATGAAGAAATTCTCAACAGCTCTGGCCATAAAGGAAATGCAAATCAAAACAACTGAGATGCTACCTCACTCAAGTTAGAATGGCCATTATCCAGAAATCTAATAACAACAGATGGCGGGGATGTGGCCAGAAGGGATCACTACTACATTTTTGGTGGGAATGTGAATCCGTTCAGCCATTCTGGACAGTAGTGTGGTGATTCCTCAAAAGACTATACATAGAGCTCCCCTATGACCCAGCAAACCCACTCTTGGAAGGACATATTAAAGCTATTCGCACAACTGTGTTCGTTTCAGCATTATTTTCTATAGTTAAGATATAGAACCAACCCAGATGTCCCTCTGTAGATAAATGGATCAAGAAGACTGATTCTTTGTAGACAATGGGTTTCTATGCAGCCATCACAAAGAATGATATTGTTCCATTTGTAAGGAAATGGAAAGATTTGGAAAAAAATCATATTAAGTGAAACCCAAAGAAACATCGACTCCATGGTTTCCCTCATTTGTAATAGTGTATGTCTAGAATTCTCCCAGCAGAAGATCACAATAACTCAAAAGCTATGTACATATGGCTATATAGAATGAGGCTAAGTGAAATGAACTCCACAATATGGAAACAAGAGGTTTATCTTTGTGATTATTATTCTTAATGTACTATGTGAAGTTACTTCTTTTCTCTAATATTTCCCCTTATTATTTGTCTCATACTATTACTGTATCTTACTTTGGTACCTGATATATTGCATACATGTTTATTTGTTCATTTGAAATAGGAAAGGGGAAAAACAAGACGATTGGAAGGGGGTGGGGCAAGTGAAAGTGAAAGGAAAACATAGGAAAGGGTATCAGTGTTCAAGAATTTAAGAATATTTTTGAATGTCATTAAAAATAGGGTACTATATACTAAAAAGTCAAGAAACAGGGAGGTAAACACATCCTGTATAACAAATGTGCACTAGTGGTAATGGGGAAAGGGAAAATAGGGACCGAAAAGGTGACGGTGAGAAAATAAGATCAAAATACTTTGTGTCCATAAGGAAATGGAATAGTGAAGATTGTTAAAATTGGTTAGGGAATGGGAAAATAGAGGCTGATTCAGGATGGGTAGAAGATGAGTGTGATTCAGGTACATTGTATGCATTGGGCATGAAAAATTGAAAACACCTAGGGCAATCAATTACTCCAATAAAATATTATGGAGGAATATGGGCTACAGACCTTGATAGACTCTCACTAAAAATATGTCGATGGGTAATAATTATGTGAAAAGATATCTACATTGTGTCACCAAGGAAATGCAAATAAAACAAATGTCAGTGTGTACCTATTTAAATGCCCCAAATCAGATGAAAGATTGACTTCCAAAATGTAAACCACAACAATTAAGGGACAACAGTAATAAAGCAACAACAATGAGTGATATTGGGCCCATAGAAAAAATATGAAGCTGGTACAGAGAACCTTCATATATATCACTAATGGCAAAATACAAATAGCAAAAAAAAATTAACAGGTGGTACCCATGTTGTCTTCAAGAAAATGAAAATTAAAGCTATCATAACCTACAAGTGCCAGTTTATTAAAGGGGCCAAAATTCAGAACATTGACACCATCCAGGTCTGACAAGGAGCCTCTTTCATTGTTAATGGAGTTATAAAATAGTACAATAGCTTTGGAAGGCAGCTTAACAGGTTTTCCATAGTCACACGATCTTATCAAACATTAGAGCAAGGGAGCTAAAATTTTATGTACACACAGAAATGTGCACATGGATGGTCATATAAACTTTACACAGTTTCTGCAGCTTGAAATTCACTAGGATTTCCTTTAATTGATCAATGGATAAATAACTTTGGGTATATCTATACAATGGACTCTTATACAGCACTAAAAATTAAATGCACTATGAAGCAACAAGGTAATTTTCCTGAGTAAAATATCCCTACCATTTGAGAAGATTCCAGCTACCTGATATTTTTGATAAGGCAAGAGTAGAAGGGTAGTAAAAAAAAATTAGTGATGGTCAAGGGTTGAGGTGAAAGCGGAACAAATAGCAGAAAATAGGGATTTTTTAGTGCAATGAGATTAATCTATGGTATTATTATCAAAGGTACATGACATTATAAATTTATAATACCAAGAGGGACCTCTGATATGAATTTGTATCATTGTGCTCATCAAAGGTAACCAGCATGTGATAGTGTGACAGGCTGTGTATAGATATAGATATATGTTTATATATATTATATATACATACATATGTGTCATACACACAGAAGAGAGAGAGACAGAGACAGAGAGAGAGAGAGAGAGAGAGAGAGAGAGAGAGAGAGAGAGAGAGAGAGAGAGAGAGAGAGAGAGAGAGGGAGAGAGAGAGGGAGAGGGCGCACATCCAGGGAGATACAGAAATTGTACCCACCTCTTAGTTTTATTACGGGCTTTAAAAATATGCATTTTATGGCAAAGAGACATATGAGAAAATTTTCATCATCCATGGTCATAAAGGTTGTTGGGAGCCAGAGTGGAATCAAACTGTACCTTGACTTGCATCAGACGATGGCTTTATTGTCTTATTGTTTTCTGGCCCTATTCTATGTAAATGACCTGAGAATTACCATATGAATGTAACACCTGGAGGTTCCCTGGGTCTGGAGGAGGGAAGAAGCCGGAGTGAAAAATAAACGCGGCAGTCTTTACCTGGACTGCGGACATCCCGGACCCGGTGTGTCTGTCTCTCTTCTATTTCTTCCTAGTCCTTGCCCCCGATTTCAGGAACCCCAATCTGCGAACCCTGGTTTGCTGCCGGTTGGCCCCGGCAAAAGGTAATGCAAATAAACCCAAACCTGAGATTCCACCTTTCTGCAAGCAGAGTGGCTAATATTCTGAACTAAGACAACAAATGCTGGTGGGGATGTGGAGAAAGAGGAATCCTACTGCACTGCTGGTGGGAATGTAAACTGGTATAATCATTCAGGAAAACAGTCTGGAAATTCCTCAAAAAACTAAGCATAGACCTTCCCTATGACCTAGCCACACCACTTCTAGGCATCTACCCTGAGCATCATAACCCAGGATATAAGGACCCCTGCATAGCCATGTTCACCTCTGCACTGTTCACAATAGTCAAGCAATGGAAACAACCTCGCTGCCCCACTACAGATAAATGGATACAAAAAATGTGGTGCATATATACAATGTAATTCTATATAGCCAACAGAGAAGATAAAATAATGCCATTTGCTAGGACATGGGTGGAACTAGAGCAAATCATGTTGAGTGAGATAAGGCAAGACCAAACAAAAGGTGCATGGTCTCCTTAATATGTGGGTATTAGATCTAAACAGAGAGCCATAACTCAATACTCAAGTACTCTAGGTCATTGACATGAATTTGGAGATACAAATGCATCTATATAGACATATAAATCTATGATGGGATATTCTATAGATATATATTGATATATAGACTGATATGTATCTATGACATACAAAGACTCAGCTTAATTTTAATTATGTTCGTAAATTTATGTGCCAGTGACTGCATATAGATTCTTTCTTGAATATTTATTTGTAGAACATGACATTTAAAATTTGATGTAAAACTCAGTGTTAATAAAAACTTTTAATAAAAAATGCATTTTAGAAAATAAAACTGTTCAGGCCGGGAGTTTGGCCTAATGGTTGAGTGCTTGCCTAGCATGCACGAAGACCCGGGTTCGATTCCTCGGTACCACATATGTAGAAAAAAAAAAAGCCAGAAGTGGTGCTGAGGCTCAAGTGGTAGAGCTCTAGCCTTGAGAAAGTCCAAGGACAGTGCTCAGGCCCTGAGCTCAAGCCCAGGACTGGCAAAAAAAAAAGAAAAAAAGAAAATAAAATTGTTCAATCCAGAATCTAAATCCAATAAAAATAATTCCATATATATGAAGGAGAAATTATATTGATCATGTGGTAAAATGCTGAGATAATTCCATTATCAGCAGACCTATGCCACAACAGCTATTAAAACAAAGTTCTTCAAATAGGGTTTATGTGATACCTGAAAGAAATATGAATCTATGCAAAAAAAGAAAAATGCATCCATTTGTTTTTTGACAAAAACCTTTCTTTTTTGTCTGTATTCTTCCAATCATCCTACAAATTAATATTGTAGTGCCTTGTGTGTGAAATCTTGGACATTTCCTTTCTTGCCTCATTGCCTATTTGTCCATGGCTTAAAATAATATTCCCATTCTGCATGTCTTCATTGAAAATCAGAATTGTAGATGCAAGGTTGAATTAGCATTATCAGATACATTTCAATAGGTATATCAAATTTAATCTATACAGAAATGAAATCCTCTTCTACTTGATCAAGCCCAATTCTTGCACTGAGTTTTGATTTACTCTACATTTAGTGAATCTAAACCATGTTTTCAGAATGCATCCAGAGTCTATTTACTTTTATCATTCTACTGCACAAAAGAATCAAAATTTGTGATAAAGAAATCTCCTAGTCTCACTGCTACGATCTTGTCTCCCAGTCTATTCACAACAGAGCAGTGCTGATATTGTTAAAATAGTATGTGACACTTTCCTAACTAAAAACACCCAATACAGTCTCATCTTAGAATAAAAGCCAGAGCTCATAAAGGACTCAAATAAAATCACCACATTCCCAGAATTTCCTCTGACTTCATGGATATATTCACTCTCTTATCTTACCCAAAACTTGTATTTCCTTTGTAGTGAGACTGTACCTCATTTCCATTTCAAAATCTAATCCATCTCATCATACCCTTTACTCTTGTCTCCTTTTTATGTTTCTATTTTTGTGTCCTACCGCATGCTTTTTGTTTTGTGATGGTGCTAGGCTTGAACTCAAACATCTGAGCTATTGCTTAGCTTTTTAATGGTTTTTCTCATGGTTGAATCTCTATTATATGAGTCATAGCTCCAATCCTGGCAATTTGTTTGTTAATCAGAGGTAAGCATCTCTCTGAACTTGTATGTCCAGCGGGCTTCAAACCTTCATTCTAAGATCTTCTGTATCCTAGCAGAAATGGTTTTGTTCAGCAAATACTAATATACTATCCCTTATTTTTCAGATCCTGAAGAGAGGCAGCTATCAGTTACATTGCTTTTATTCACATGACTTTTTTTGTTAGAGTTGTGTATGATACTTAGGCTAAACGATGAAAAACTGGGTTTCTTGCATTGCTGAGTATTCAAGTAATCGACATCCTCTTTCTGGTAAATTATTGATTAAAAGTTTCTGTCTTGTAAGTATTAAGGTAGTGATCAAATTTTTATATATGCTTCTGCATTCAATGAGTTTTGATACACTATTTAAGCATATAAAAATGTAGCCATAGGGGCTTGGAGTTTAGACTAGTGGTAGAATGTTGCCTAGCATGCACGAAGACCCAGGTTTGATTCCTTGGTACCACATAGAAAAACAGCCAGAAATGGTGCTGTGGCTCAAATGGTAAAGCTCTAGCCTTGAGAAAGCAAGCCCAAGGATAGTGCTCAGGCCTTTTGTTCAAGGCCCGGGACTGGCAAAAAAATGTAGCCATATGTAATATATAGTTGGAGAAGAATATTTTCACAAGCAGTTTTAGATAGCTATTTTTTCTAGATATTTTAATACAGTGAATATTTCTTTTGAATACTAAGATTAGTTACAAAATAGAATCTGAAAACATCACTGTAAACTTTGCAGCCTCTTACATTAAAATGTAATAGATTATAAAAATGTTAAGATACTTGTCTCTCCTCAAAACTAAGAGCTTTACACATGAAACCTGCTTCAAATAAACTATTTTTAACCAAGCATTCTTAGTAGGACTCCACAGACTCACTTCTATGAATAGATAGCCAACATTAGGTTATCTTTCTAACTTTGGGCAGTTGATGCAGAGTTACATTAAATAGTCAAAGACTTGATATGGAGATTTGAAAAAACTGAATCGAAAGCCTTCTTAAATTACACTTGATTCAGTAATAATCAATCATCAGCTTTAACAAGGTTTAATGGGTTTCATTTTATATCCATAAGAAATATAGATATACAATAGTATTTGGGAGATAGATGAACATTTATAAATAATCACAGTTTGTTTTATATCACATATTTTAATCAACCTTTTAAATGCTATTGTTTTTGACAGATTTGTTTCACTTTAAACATGTTGAACCTTCTTTTCATCCTAATAAATTTTCTAGAGTAGGCATTCATTATTTATAATCACCATTACTTTACATACATCATTAAAAAGATGGCAATAATTTATTTTACTTTGATCTTTATAGCATTTTTGTCTTAATTGACCTTTTCTATTTAGTCACATCTATGTAGAAATTACTAGAAACACATTGCAATGACAAATCTATTTACGTTAAGTACACACTCTCTGTTCATCTTGCCCTTGGGCACACCAGGTGGTTGTGTATTAACTAATAGAGACATGTGCTGAGCAACCTATTTTGTCATATTGCAAATGACATCTCAACAAGATATTTAGGCTCAAAAATGTGCTTTGCATGTGTGGATACATATGTTCTAATCAAAGCATAGGGTAGTCTCAAAACACTTTATTTCTATCTTGCACCCCATAAATTTAATTTTAATACTATCAATTACCTTGCTATCCTTTTGTAATAACTGTACACTATCTAACATACTCAAGGTGATTTCTAGGGTCAGAAACATATAGCTCAACTACAAAACACAAGGTGCTGAGTTCAAATGCCAGCACCAAAAAAAAACAAACAAAAAATTTATACAAGTATACATATCATAATGCTCTACATTTTTTCTATGCACATCACTCAATCTAGAAGATAATACTCTGTGTTATAATTCTTCTAATTGTAGAGCCCAAACATAAAGGAAGAACAGATAATCATTGTCCTATTTACTACTCACTTTTATAGATGAGTTACTAATGGCCTAAGGCTTGTTTGCTCCATGTCAACAAACATGGACTCTTCTCACTTTCTTTCTACTACACCATATGTCAAGTGAAATGCTCATAAATCTAGCTAATTAGAGTATAAACTTTAATGATTTATATAAGGAAGTAATCTAAAATATGAGCCCAATTTTTCAGTCAGTGCTTTAGCCACATAGTCTGGAGACAAGCCAAGGTATAGTTTGTGTTTATGAGAAAATGAACATTATCTTATAATAAGGGTTGTTTCCAATCCAAAATTCTTTTGTGTATCATAAAATTATTAAATGACATTTGCTCAACATACTCCTATTTTTCTAGTTAACTTTCTTCCAAAAATAAGCAAGTAATTATCTGATGAATTTAATGAATGCATGAAGCTAATCTGAATAATCACTACAAACACATTTTCCCCCATAAATTTGGGGAGAGGTCGCTTTCTTATTATTTTTGTCTGCATCATGAGGTTTCATTTCATTCTGAATTATTTCCTTTATTTAAATTTTTGCCAGTCCCAGGGACTGACGAGTCAGAGCCTGAGCACTGTCCTTGGACTTTCTCAAGACTAGAGTTCTATCACTTGAACTACAGCACAGGCTATGATTTTTGTTTTTGTTTTTTTTTTTAACTGTGTATGTGGTACCAAAGAGTTGAACCATGGTCTTCATGAGTGCTAGGCAAGCACTCTACCACTGGGCCAAACTTCTGGCTCCTCATTCTGAATTATTTTTTCCCAAATTTGAAAAAGTACTTTAAACAATGGTCCTAAAAATTGACCTATTGATGCCACAGAATTTAGTCAGTGTATCTTCTCTAGAAGATATATGAGGTCAAGTTCATCTTTTGCAGGTATCCTAATAACTCAAAAACATCTTGACTATCTTGCAAAAACAGTGACAGTACTATTTTTGCTAATGATATTAGCATAAAACATTCAATTTGTCCCTAGTTAAAAAAAATCTTTTCACTAGGTCTCCTTGGCACAGGTTGAAACTTTCTTAATAAGGACCATGAAACACAAAAATCAGAGAAAGTCTGGATAAGTGGGACTGCATTAAACTTCAGAGCTTCTATATGGCAAAGGAAATAGTTAGCAAATTAACTAGAAACCTACAGAGTTGGAGATCTTCACTAACCATACAATAGACAAAGGCCTCATATCTAAAATATATCAACAGCTAAAAAATTGAATCACTCCAAAACTAATCTCCAAAGAAACAATCATCCCATAAAAAGATGGGCCAAAGACTTAGAGAGTCTTCTCTGAAGAAGAAATAAGAATGGCCTATAGACACATGAAGAAATGCTCTGGTCATAAAAATGCAAAACTACCCAATGCTATGGACATGGTATTGGATATAAACACAACTACATAGACATAAAAACCTATGACTCTATGACATAATGTTTTATTACATAGATTAATATATAGATCTATGATATACAAACCCTTAGCCTAATTTTGATTATGTTCTAAAAGCTAAGTGCCAGTGATTGTACATAGAGATTCCCTTCTTGAATGCTTGTTTGTTAAGCATGTCATTTGAAATATGATGTAAAATCAATGTTAATAAATTCTTTAATAAAAATACAGCAAAAAAAAAGAAATGAAAATCAAAACAACTCTAGGATTCCAACTAACTCCAGTTAGAATGGCCATGATTAAGAAATCCAATAACAACAGTTGCTGGAGGGGATGGCAGCCAAGAGGGATCACTACTACACTGTGGGTGGGAGTGCAAACTCATTCAACCACTATGGAAAGCAGTATGGCAGTTCCTCAAAAGACTAAACATAGAGCTCCCCTGTGACCCAGCAATTCCACTACTTGGCATTTACCCAATTGTCCAGAAACAAGGACATACTAAAGCCACTAGCACAATGATATTCATTGCAGCACTATTTACCATAGCAAAGATATGGAACCAACCCAGATGCCCCTCAGTTGATGAATGGATCAACAAGATGTGGTATTTATACACAATGGAATTCTATGCTGCTGTCAGAAAGAACGACATTGCCCCATTTGTAAGGAAATGGAAAGACTTAGAAAAAATCATATTAAGTGAAGTAAGCCAGACTCAAAGGAACATAGGCTCAATTGTTTCCCTCATTTGTCATAATCAGTAGAAACCTTGGTCTCTCCTAGCAGAGATTTCCAATAGAACAAAACCTAGATACATAAGGCCATATAGTATGATGCTAAATGAAAGGATCTCCAGGATATAGAAACAAAAGCCATATAATGAGTGATTGTTGTCCTTAATGTACTATGTTATATCTCATCTCTTTTGCTCTCCCTTGTTATCTCATATTGTTACAGTATTTCACCTTGTTATCTGATATATCGGATATATATGTATTTGGTTATTTGAAATTTCATAGGGAAGGGGGGAAAACAAGATGAGGGGTGAGGGTGGTGTGAGGGAAATCAGGACCAAGACATGAGAAAGGGTATCAATGTATGTGAAATAATGCACCTTCTATCTGGTGAATATAATATAACCATTTTATTAATTACAATATATGGAAAAAATCTTTTCTATGGCATGTGTTCTACATTCTGCAGAGTTAAAGTTAAAAACCAAACATGACTTTAAAATTCTATTTTCTGGATTTTTAAATTTTTTAAGCTACCAAAAAGAACTCTGAGCTGATATGCTTCTTTTTGAACTCAAATAAAAAAATAACTCACTGGGATTCCATCCTTTTTCTCACCAAGATTCATGTCTCTACAACATAGTCCATTATCTAAAGAAGCAGTCTCGAGTGTTTAATCTGTGACATCCTCTGGTTACTCAGATAAGCCCTTGCTGAGAGCTGAAATGGCGTCCTGCCTTCCAGTTTAAGTTTCTGTGCACTGAATAGCAATGGAATATATCCAGACACAAGGTACATTATCATCACTGTAACTGACCAAATTCAATTGCTGGTTTTTATCCCATACCCTCATGTGATGTAATCTATTACCACAAACTTTACCCCAATTACACAAATCCAAAGGTGACATATGGAGGGTTGAACACATCAACCCCCCAAATTTCAAGTTAGCTCCCATTATCTTAAACACAGAAGAATAATACATATTTTAATTTGTTTGGACATTCTTGAACATCTTCATGTCTCTTATAGACAATCTACTCTTGAAGAGTGAAGCCCTTTTTAAGATGCTTTTTGATCAGATATAACCGTGGACATTCTCTATAGCTGTCATCTACATGATTTGTTAGAGTTATGCTAGAGGCAAATGTAAAAACAAGGTGATATGTATCATATCTTTCAGGAAAGTTACTATGCATGCTATAAATATCAACTTCCTTTAAAATTATTTTCACTGTGTTTTCTTAAGTGAGTATAATATACTCCTATTGCCAGAGCTTAGCTAGAGCTATACAAATCATGGCACCAGAAATAGAGGTTTAAGAATTAGGTAGGGGCAGGAAAACGTGAAATAAATGCTAATGATGATCTGAAATCACTACTCATAACTCAGCTGCATTTATTGAAGACCGAATGCCAAGCATTACGTTGATGAACGGCATCTCATTTAGATTCATGATGCCAGAGAACAAGGATCACATCACCGGGAGAAAGAAGATGGGCTGGGAATTATAGGTTTATTTTGCAAGGGTTATTCATATGAGTTTGCCCTTTGACTAGTAGAAAGTGTTTGTGGGGGAGGGGTATGACCTAGTGGTAGAGTGCTTGCCTGGAATGCACAAAGACCTGGGTTCGATTCTTTGGTTACCACATACACAGAAAAAGCCGGAAGTGATGCTGTGGATTAAGTGGTAGACCACTAGACCACTAAAAAACCTAAGGACAATGCACAGGCCCTGATCTAAGCCCCAGGACTGGCAAAAAAGGAAAAAAGGTGTTGAGGAGTGGAAACACAGAACCCTTCTCTGTGGCAGGATTTTGGCGGGGGTGGGGGGTGACAACTAGGCTCAAGGTGAAATTCAGAGCTGGGTGGTCTACCTGTGGACGACAGGAGAGGTTCTGCCCCACTTCTCCCAACACTGGAGATCTTAAAGGGTTCTTACAGGGTGCTGGAAAACTGCCACGCTCCAGGAAGCATCCAAGGTGTTAAAGTCACTCCAAGTATATTTTGGGAATTCCTGGTAGCTTGATGGCATCGTTTACAGGGCAATAAAACACTGGTCTGAAAAAGATTTCTGAGGAACCATAGCTAAGGTCAAGTCACTGCTCAAGGTCATATCTAGACAAGGACAGTAAAGATGGATGCAAGCGTCTCCGCCAAACGCCACTGAGAAGGGTTTAAAGAAAATCGTGAACAAGTCTTGACCTTCCATACCTTTCCTATCCTCCTCTTCCTCTTCACACCAAGACCAATCCCAGCTCTTTCTCAGGAAAGCCATTCTTGATGTAACTGGGTCACATAGACATCTGTGCCCACTCAGTGGCCTGGTTCACAGTTCTACTTCCAAAGATTGCAGCTTCCACTAACCCCTCCCCACCTCTTCCCTCCCCATCTGACCTCACCCCATTCCTCCCCACCCAGGGGGTTTGATAGGACCACCGGGAATCAAGCAGATGCGTCCATGAAAGAGGGGACACCCTCCCCCCCCCTCGCCCCGCACCCTTCCCGCCCTTCTCCACCCATCCGTAGAAGAGGACGGAGGAGGGAAAGTTTTGGTTTTGTGTTTTTAAAGCAAGTGGATTGGGAGGTGATGAGCGGAGATGAAGGGCAGAAGAGAGGGCTGCCAGGGCTGGTGAAGAGCCCAGCGCCTGGCGTCGGCTCATCCGCCCGCAGGTGCCGGAACCCGCCCGCCCGCCCGCCCGCTCGCCAGCCCTCCGGGTGCTGCGCACTCCCTGCCCCAGCGCAGCCCTGACGCACGCCACTAACCTCGGGACCCGGACTGGGGACGCGGGGCCCCTGGCAGGGCGCGCGGAGCCGGAGGACCGGAGGACCCCCTCTCCTGCCCCGGACTGCGGCCGGCGGCACGGGGGTGAGTGTGCCCCGCGGCTCGGGGGAGCCGTCGCGCCCGCAGCTGGAGACAGGGGTGGGAGAGGAGGGAGCAGTGGCCCGGCCCGCTGCCCTAGGCAGGACTGGGAAACCCGGCCTGGACGGGG
This sequence comes from Megascapheus bottae, assembly GCF_031878675.1. Classification (NCBI taxonomy): domain Eukaryota; kingdom Metazoa; phylum Chordata; class Mammalia; order Rodentia; family Geomyidae; genus Megascapheus; species Megascapheus bottae. The sequence goes on along the minus strand of NC_143509.1, from coordinate 78,936,466 downwards.
ATCAGTCTTTCCCCAGACGACTTGGAAAGCTCTGGGCAGGAACGCAAGCGTCGCCCTTTCCACGTCAGCCCAGAACCTCTGCTCCCCCCGGGGCGAACTTTGCGGAGCTGGCGGGGTACTGGGAGGAGCAGGTGGTTCCTTCTGGGAGGTGGGGAGGGGGGGGGAGAGAGAGAGAGAGAGGGAGGGAGGGAGGGAGGGAGGGAGGGAGGGATAGAGAGAGAGAGAGAGAGAGAGAGAGAGAGAGAGAGATAGAGAGAGAGAGAGAGAGAGAGAGAGAGAGAGAGAGAGAGAGAGAGAGAGAGAGAGAGAGAGAGAGAGAGAGAGAGAGAGAGAGAGAGAGAGAGAGAGAGAGAGAGAGAGAGAGAGAGAGAGAGAGAGCGCGAGCGCGCTGGTCCCAGACCCCAGACCCCAGGAGCAGGCAGGGCAGGGGTGGCGGATCCAGCCTGTGACGCCCCCACTCAGCGCGCCGGCTTCCACAGCTCCCGCCTTGGTTATCTGGCAGGATTGGCACACACCGGGCACTGTCCAGACTCTAGCCCTGGAAGGTCAGCAAAGTCTTTGACTCCATCCCTCCGTCGGGTCTGGGGGGGGAGGGGGGGAGGATGAAGTGAGTAAGACGCACAGATCTGGGATCCCATGCACTTCTCCAACTTCCTTTCCCGCGGGTAAGAATGAAGGAGATGCAGGGGTGCGAGACGGGCAGCTCCCCAGCACACTCTGCCCGCGCTGCCGCAGAGCTTACCCAAGAAGGAAGAGCTGGGGGTGCCCGATGGCTTGGGGGAGGGGAGTGAGTGGAGAAGGAAGGGGGCGTCGATTGGAGCCGGTGGCAGAATAAGGGTTTGTCGTCAGGGTTGCTGCAGCTGTGTGGGGTAGAAAGTGAAGAAATTCAGTGGAAACAAGGGAGGAGAAAGAAGGAATAGAGACTGGCTTTGGAGTGCCATTTCACATTTAGGGTGTTTGCTTTTGCATGATAAAGGCGTCTTCTGAGAGGGGCACTGGGTGGGAAGATAATTTGAGCAGAAACTATGAGATGACATGGGCTTCGTGTCTTTCCTGCCGTGGAGTATTTCCCAAGTATCTTGACAACTCTGATTTAATTAACAATGATTTGTGAGCGCTGAAGGTAATAAGCAGGTAATATTACTGGAATTAATATCAATTTTTCTAGAGTAACTGCATGTGTATCTGTATCTGATTTTATTTCAGTTGGTGCCCTAAACTAGGAAAATAACTTGAAGTGGAAATAGGTTGCACTTGAGTCCTATTTACATACAGATCATTGAAATTGGATTTGTGATCCAAAATCTAGTGCTACACTGGAGTTGTCACTTTTTATCTGGTTTCTGTCCCGTTTATCGGGTTTGTTGGAGGACGCTGACTGGCCTCCGCTGCCTTTCACATGAAGGAGAATGTCTACAGCCAATACAAACAGAGTAACAGTCTTCCATCCCTTCTGTGTTTATAATCACTCTTCCCATTTTACTCTGCCACCTCCTCCCCAAACTCATAACAAGTTCAAATATTACTACTTCTTGTTACCTCAGTGGAAAATGAGGTTCTTACTTCTTTCCTCCCATTCAAATCTGACCTTGCTGTCAAGGTCAGTCTTCATAATAAAAGTAGTTATTCACTGATTCCAATCAAAAGTGATTTTTTCTTTATATATTTCTTAAATAATTAAAAAGTATGAATTAAAAAATAAAGGAATAATGAGCATTACAGAAAGTGATTTTCTAAACTTTGGATAGAGTATTCATTAAGGAACAAAGCCAGATGTTGCTACAAATGTTGTAATTGCCTGGCATTAGCTTAGGCATTCCTAGATACATAAAACAATACATTTTATTAGTTTAATGCAAGAAATGTTACTATATTTTTCTATGCACCCTATGATGAATATGTGTTATGAATCCAAGACCTATTTGGATTTATTTAAAGAGCTAATGAACTTAAAGTATAATAAGAGTTGTCCCCTTTTACTAATGAACAATGATCTCTACTTATTGGAATGAAGATTTACAGAATGATGCAGTATTTGACACTTAACCTTATGAACCCCAGTTTATGCATGGCATATACATAAACATGGCAATGTACAGCAACAGCTTGCTTGCAAAGATAGCTTTGTCAGTTTTCTTACATAAATAAACGTATTGCTTAGCTAGTTTTATAAAGTTCCTAGTTCCATTTTCCATATAAGTATTATCATAAACTTACTTATAAAAAATATCACAACTATCTTACAAAATATTTAAAATTAGGTGCATATTTTTCAAACTCCCAAAATGCTAACTGAATTAAAATGAAAATAGTCTAGATAGTCCAAAGCCCTGTTGAATCAGATAAACTGTTACTGAAATAATTCAAAGGGTGTTTGAAAAAAATTATAATATGTTCATCATAAATGTAAAGCAGAATGCATATTTGAAAATCTAGGTAGGAATTTTTCCTCAACATTAATTTAATAGATAGTAGGTATGCCTGTGAACAAATAGCAGATAAGCAAGATTCAACGTGATGCTTCCTTCTCTTTCATCTCAGCTCTGTAGAAGCATGAATCCTAGGCCCTGTAGTAGGAAATCTCACAATTTTATTCCTTCAATCTTAAACTAGACAGGCCAGAGATACTAGTTTCTACGCTAAAGTAAAGAGCAGTGAAGTATAATAGGATAACTCAAAATTGGCATCTGTGGCAGAAATGATCCTTCTACTTGAAAATAGATAGAAATATTTCAGAGACTAGGAATGAACATAAATAGGCAGAAGTGCGATCAGGAAGTGTACATGAGTTTTACAGAGGGAAAAAGCTCTGATAATTGCTTCTGTTTATCTGCATCTTTCTTTCTTGTAGAGGTAACTTGTGGGCTTTTAACTACATGTGGATTCCTGTTCACTTTTGTGTGCCAAGAAAGTCTAGCTATGACAGTTATCTTTTGGAAAATGAGGGATACAAGTAGGCATTCAAAATCAAGTAGAGTTTCTGAACCTAGTTTTAAATAATAGAGGAAGAGTGAGAATTGAATGGAATCTGGATTTATTTAGAGATAAAGCTGGCGAGATATGATCACGGGTTAGATACGGTTGCTGGTGGAAAGACAGGAATCAAACTTTATGTCTAGACTAGTGATGAGAGCAACAAGAAGAATGCAGTTATCACTGAGTCATAGGGTAAAACTAGGAAGGGACAGTTAAGTTTTGAGCAACTTAGTTTTCCTTAGTTAGAGCTGGAAGTTAAAAAAGGGGTGGGGAGGGCACATCATCAATATATAAATGGCATTTAGAACAATGGAATTTGGCCTGGGAGTTTGGCCTAGTGGTAGAGTGATTGCCTGGCATGCATGAAAACCTGGGTTCAATTCCTCAGTACCACATACATAGAAAAAGTCAGAAGTGGCTCTGTGGCTCAAGTGGTAGAGCTCTAGTCTTGAGAAAACCCATGGCAATGAGAGGTGGGGGGGATGGGGGGTTGAAAGGGGGATAATATTCCAATATCTCATTCAATGGAGAAGTATTGATGAACTTCTGCCTCCAAAGGTTCTACCATCTTCCAGTATGTGGCCCTTTAAGAGACATTCAAGATTCAAATTATATTCTAGCACTTGGGAAGCTAAGGGAGATGGGATAAAAGTTCTATGCCAACATGAGTTACAGAGTGAGACTCTCTCAAAAAGTAAAATAAATTATAGCAATATTGGTTAGAGTTATTTCAATTAAAATGGCAAATGACTAGAAATTGACTGAACAAAGATTCAGGACCTAATAATTCCTGATGAATTCCAACCCTAAGAATTTATCTTGTATTTAAGTAAAATCCTTGTATTTAAGTAATATGCATTCAGAGTGACTCCCTACAGCTTTATATATAAGCAAACTATTGAAAATAACATAGCTATCTATAACTTGAAAATAAGATTCAACTGTATATACTCCCATGGAATAATAACCAATTGTTAAAATTGTTAAAACAGCTTTCTGTGCATTAAAATGAGGATATTCAACAACAAGTAAAAGTTGAACTTTATGTGTAGTAGGTTTTAAAGAACAAAAGAAATGACCCTGGATATGAACATTTATTTACAAATCAAAAGGCAATAGTGGCTATCTGCATGGAGGAAAACTGTGGGAAACGAAATGCACTATATTCTGTGAGGATGCTTTAGTTTTTGTGGTACTAGGACATTGTGCTCAGAGCTTTGAACATTCTACTAATTGCTCTACTACTGAACCACAGTCCCAGTCCTCTATATATACTTCATGCCTTTGAATTATGTAAACCTAGATTTAGCTATTGAAAATTTTAAACAGAATTGATACATAATTCTGGGAAGTATTTATAAAGGTAGCCAGAGAGAGCAATGGAGAATTTTTAATGACAATGATTACTATCTGTATTGAAATAGAAAACATGAGCCACAGAGAAGGAAAAGGTAAGAGGATGGATGTGGGAGCAAATTCCCTAAACTTGTATTAGGAGGTAGTGTTCCAAGGGACAATAAGGGAAAGAACTAGTGGAATATCGAATAAACTCACTCCACATCCCACTTTAGTGTACAATTGTCCTTTCTTTTCATATATATTATAAACTGGCATTGCTTTAGTATTCTGTTCTTTTAGAAAGGGCCAATATAGGGAATTTTTCTTCTATTAATCTATCAGATATTTCCAAACAATTTCAATGTTAAGCAAAAATATTGCAAATTAGGAGTTATTAATACCTTTTTTTGTTTTTGTTGCTCACTGGGCTTAACTTCTGGGCCTGGGCACTGTCCCTAAGCTCTTCAGCTCAAAGCTAGCACTCTACCCCTTGAGCCCCAGCACCACTTCCCCATTCATCTTTTTACAAAATTTTAATTTCTTATATTTTCCAGAGGTCTGCGACTAAAGTTCATTGTGAAGTTTTCTTCTCCTTCCAATCTTGTAAATTAATATATCATATTATCATACAGTAAGAATTGATGGCATGAAAAACTTCCTTGAGATAGATTTTTGAAATAATATTAAAGCAAAGTTCATGTGTAAGCACCTAGTTCATGTGTAAATATATACATATATACTCCATATATATACATATATACATATGTATATATATATAGCCAGCACTGGGCTTGAGCTCAGGGCCTGAGCACTATTCTGGGGCTTTCTCAAGGCTAGAGCTCTACCACTTGAGCCACAGCACCACTTTCAGTTTTTTCTATGTATGTGGTACTGAGGAATTGAACCTAAGCCTTTGTACATGCTAGGCAAGCACTCTACCACTAGGCCAAACTTCTAGCCCCTCCCAATATTTTATAATTAAATTTTCATAGTTTAATACTTTGCCTTCCAAGTAAATTTGTACTATTTTGAAAATTACATAATGTGTGGCTCTACTTTCTAATTACTCTTGCGAACATGATTTCCCAAGTACTACGTTGTCAGCTCAGTAACTTCAACAAAAGATTTATTTCATGCTTAAGCAAAAAGAGCTGAGTTACATGGTCCAAGAACAAACTAATATTTTTAGGCCTTCTTAAACGTCTACAATAATAAAATCCTGCTATGGAAAGTGGTTTTTTCAGCATCTGTGCAGTAACTGTAATACTGCACACATAAAAACAGTATCTTTTAGCTGTTCTTTGAATCTTTGGCAGCTGTGCTTGACAAACCAACCATCCTTCAATCTTTGTAATTCTAGTTGAAATAAAAGCAGTGGAACTCTTTGTTCTTACCCTTCAGAAATAAATGTAGATTGCATGATTTGGAGACTTTCAGTTTTGTGAAACGGACCATAGATTTCAAATGTTTACAGAACCATGTTCTCTGATATTTATCTATAAATCGTGTTCATTTTCTTGTTCCTGATTAGGTCTAATCTGCCACTACCAATTCTGGGAATTATCAGGTGAAATAAACTAATTTTATTTCTTCCATTGGAAAGAGACCTTCAAGCAAGTAGGTTGAAATACCAACAAAGTTTTCTTTTCTATAGTCACACAGTAGTTAACTAAATTCAATTCTATGTGAGTTTCCTTTTATCTTGTATATAATCACTAAAAGTTGATGCAACCCTTCATTTAACATCATTGCTATTCTCAGCAATATACCAAAAGATTGTACTTTTGTAAAGTACTTAAAAACACTGTGAATAGAAAATATTTCTACAAGGACTGAGGAAATTTATGTAAGTCAGGGTCACACGTTGGAATATTATTATATTATTTTTCACAAGAAAACATATAATTTGATATGACAAGAAAATGCACAGTACTTAACGTGGAGCATAAGAGACTAGATGTTTCTGAGGAAATAATTTAGGATTGTCTAGAGCATACAGAAGTGATAACAAGCATTACTATCCTGGAGAGCATCCACTGAAGAGTTACAAGAATATTACGGAATTAAATGTAATGCCTGAGTACACTTACAGTATCTCAAGAAATATCTGTTTGAAAGTTTTCAAAGTGACACTTAAATGTGCTATTACATTTTTTCTCTTCACACTTCACAGGCATGGTCACCCTCATTTCCAGATAAGAGACATGATTTCCAGAGAGACTAACTGGTTTGTTTCACACATACTGGCTAGTAATGAAACTGGAGACCCAAGTTTACCTTTCAACTTGGTACAATCATATTCCAACATAAAATATATTGCTACTTGATCCCAAAATATTTAAGAAAACCCAATATTTGGTTTAACATGTCTTCTTATCTTTTCATTATCTCTCAGATTCATGATGATAAGACATTCAAGTATTGGTGCCTTAAAGCAAAACATGTATATTTCCATTATATTTTTTTTACTTTACAGATTTTCTTGACATGTAAAATTGTGGTTCCATTTTGTAAATTGTCCTCATTGCTGAAAACACAAATATACAAACATTTTAAAGAACAAAGTCATCCAAAATTGTTTGATAACATTCTCAATAGAACATTTTGGAAATCTGGGTTTATAATTGAGTACCATTTGTATAGATTGTGTTAGAAACTGATATCCACTGATTGTTTGAATTCCTTATCATTTCCAAGATCATATAACATAACAGGACATGGAAAGAATTAAAATGATTTTATCAAAAATAGATACACTTACTTTCTATTTAGTGCTGACATCTTTATCACAGTATATATGGGTGATCCCTCGTTTTGTGGTGTGTCGCCACATCATCCACTTCTAGATGCAAGCTTCCTCCCTGGCCTGTATGCAGTCAGCAGACCTAGGAAAATACTTTATATTTCTCCTCCAACTTTCTTTTTGTGTTATTCCATTAGCATGTGTCAAGCTGAACAGGAAAGCAATATAGTTACTTACTTTTCTGAAATGCAGCTTTTCTGAAAGAGGTAAAAATGATAAATATTGTTTCTATCTCTGGGCCTTCCATGGAACTGACTCACACTAATCCAAGAACACCCTCCTGAAATTTCCAGGAAGATGTCTGAAATCATATATCTTGAACAAAAGCTCAGTTATTTCCTCTTTGCTTATAAATTACTTCAATATGAATTCAAGTGGAAGACTTACTGTAAAAAAATCTTCAAAAGAAATTCCCTGGGCAGGTGTCCTTATCATATCCTGTGTTATGATGTTCAGGATAGATGCCTAGAAGTGGTATGGCGGGATCGTAGGGAAGGTCAATTTTCAGTTCCTTTAAGAAACCTCCACACTGCTTTCCAGAGTAGCTGGACTTGCTTACAATCCCACCAGCAGTGCAGTAGGGTTCCTTTTTCTACACAACCCTGCCAGCATCTGTCATTGTCTGAGTTCAGAATCTTGGACATTCTAATTGGGATAAGGTGGTACCTTAGAGTTGTTTTTATTTGCATTTCCTTAATGACCATATTTTCTCATAAGCTTTTCTGCCATTTTAACCTCTTCTTTTATAAGTCTCTCTTTAATTCCCTTGTCCATTAAGTGATTGGTTTGTTGGGTTTGGGAGGGATTAGTTTCTTGCATTCCCTGTAGATACTAAGTATTAAGCATTTGTCTGTTGTATTATTGGTAAATATCTTTTCCCAGATGGTTGACTGTCTTTCTACTTTAGTAGCTATGCTTTTATTTGTGCAGAAACTTTTATTTTTAGGTAGTCCCATTTATCGAGTCTCTCTCCAATCTATTCTGACCCTGGGATTCTGTTCAGGAAGTTTTTGCCTCTGCCTATGAGTTCCAGTGTCTCTCCAACTCTATTATATAGCACTTTCAAGGTTTCTGGTCTGATATTGAGGTCTTTGATCCATTTTGAGTTAATGCTTGTGCATGGCAAAAGGCTAGGGTCAATTTTTAGTTTTCTGCATGTGGCTGCCCAGCTAGCCTTATCTCTGCAGTATTCATAATAGCCAAGTGATGGAAACAATACAGATGCCCTACTGCAGATGAATAGATACAAAAAATGTGAGTGTGTGTGTGTGTGTCTGTGTGTGTACAATGGAATTTTACATAGCCAGCAGACAAGATAAAATAATGGCATTTTCAGGGAAGTGGATGAATCTAGTGAATCATGTTCAGTGAGACAAGTCAAGAACAAAGGAACAAAAGGCATATGGTATCCTTAATATATGGCTATTAGATCCAAATAGTACAAGAGCGAGGACTCAATATTTGCATAAAAATGCTATGGACATGGTATTGGAAATATAAATACAACCATATAGACATAAAAATCTATGACTCTATAGACAGTGTTTTATTACATGGATTAATATGTATCTATGACATACAAACTCTCAGCCTGCTTTTAATTATGTTCTAAAATCTAAATGCCAGTAATTGTATATAGAGATTCCCTTCTTGAATACTTGTTTGTTAAACATATCATTTGAAATATGATGTAAAAAACAATGTTAATAAATTAGTTAATAAAATAAAAGAAATTCCCTGAATTATAGCTTTGTAACTTTGCACAAGGGTATTAATTAAAAAAAAAAACTTGCCTTATGCAAATGTGACTGTAACCCCTCTATACATTACAATAAAAAATAAAAATAAACTTTCCTTATATGTGTATGCACTGAATGTACAGATAATGATATTCTACCATGTTTTAAAAACTTAAATTGTTCTTTTTCTCACTATGAGACAAAGTTCATATTTATTTAAATTCTTGCCTAAAAAATTGTCAAACTGATATGCAAACAATGCTCAAAAACTATGGATAATCCAATTCATGAAGTACTCTACGTGAGTGAGCATAGATTTGCACACTAGCTATTTTCAGAAGATACCAGCTTGCTCAACTGGGAAAAGCAGCACTCCAACTTCTTGAAATGCAATAGCTCTTGGCACAACTATAATTTACAAGTGCAGTTTTACAAAGGAACAAAGTAGCACTGCTATTGAGAAAATTGGGGGGGGGCAAGAAATTGATGGGCTTTAGTTTTCAATAGCCTTCAGAATATAAAGGATGTAGTAATGAGATTTCAGGTGTAAATTAAAACTCAGTTCTAGACAGTATGTATAGTAAAATACTAATGAGAAAATTCCCAAACTACGTTTTGAATGCGTCTCAATAAGAGGGTTTTTGTTGGTAGTTTAATGACTATTTAATAACCAGCTAAATAGTAGAAAAGGACAACACTCATGTGTTTATTTTTCCAATTTTCCTGTTACAAACATACTGTTTCCAACTACCAACATGAAATTGATGAACACAGGAACAACTATGCCCAGAGTACATGGACAGTGGGTCAATTCCAGAAAACCACTGATAAACCACTGGTGCATTTAATTAAAAAGAGGAAAAGTTCCCCAGTTAGGCAAGATATAATTGATGGAAGTGAAAGTACTGGTCTGTCTGGTGGGAGGTAATCTTAGAATAAAAGTATAAATGATGGGGCCAGGAGTTTGGCCTAGTGGTAGAGTGCTTGCCTAGCATGCACAAAGACCCAGGTTCTATTCCTCGGCACCACATACATAGAAAAAGCTGGAAGTGTTGCTGTGGCTCAGTGGTAGAGCTCTAACCTTGACAAAAGTCCAAGGACAGTGTTCAGGCCCTGAGTTCAAGCCCCACAACTGGCAAAAAAAAGTATAAATGAGGTGGGCAACACATTATAAATATTAAATTTAAAGTGATCAGAAATTCATGTGAGTTTTAGGATATATGTTTGCTTGATATGTGGAAACTAGATTTAACTTTTTAAATTGCATTTTATTGTTAGGGTTATGGATAGAGAGGTTACAATTACATTTATCAGGTAGTGGGTACATTACTTCTTGAGCAGCGACACCCCTGGTAAGTAGACTTGTCAGTAAATATGTTGAGTGGTATGCAAATATACATAAATGTATTAACCAAACTGTGGTAGATTCAAAAGAGAACTCAAAAAGTGTAATTGCTTGGAAAGTCAATGTCAAAGTTCAACAAAATAAACACGAGTAATCATGTACTTGAAAGAGGTGATGTAGAGTTAAGGGGTAAAGGGTAGACAAATGAACAAGAGAAGAAGAGGACAATGCAATCAAGAATTCATTGCAGGTCCCACAAAATTAAGAAGTGTGAGGGTAGAAGTGAGGATGGGAGGGATACATAACAATATTGAGAGGTATTACATTGATCAAGGTACATTAGATTCAAAAACTGTTTTGTTAAATGGAAACTCCTTGCTACAACTATTTAATGATAATTAAAGCAAAAAGAAACTCATGGGTTTGAATCTTGGATCCATCATTTATTGTGTAATTTTAAGCAAAATTCCCTAATGTAGGCAAGTTGTAATCTTTTACTTGAAAAAAATAGTATCTTTACATGCTTAGCATATACAAAGTATCTTGAAATATTGATACATGAGGAGCAGATAACAGAAGCTACTTAGTGTGTAGTGCCTTATTTTTTTTCAATGTGGTGAAAACATTTAAAACCAACTCTTTAGAAGTTTTTAAGTATACATATACTTTTATTACCATTCATGCTATTCAACCTCAAGAACATCATCTTCCTGGGTAACTAAATTTTTATGCCTTTGATTAAATTACTTCAGTACCACCACTGAGTCTCACACTTGGTTTCCAAAACTTAAGACTAGATTTTCATCATGAGATACCTTACAAATCATAACTGTTTAGCAAACATCTTACAATAATTAAAATATAATAAATATAACTACAGTCAGTACATAAGTTGATTATATATAGTTTTTCTTCATTCACTCTCTGTATTACTCATATTTTCTTTTTCCTGTAATAGGAGGTCAGAAGATGGGCCAGAACTAGACAAGAGATGATTTTGCCTCTGAAGTTTAAAAACATATGTAGCTGCCTAAAATCTGGGCCTACATAGGAGGAAAAATTCAGTAGAAGTGCATAGCAAAATCAGTTTTCCTTTATGTCTGAGCTGACAGAGTAAAATAAACACCCAACTTTGAAGATGTCACATATCATCTTCCTAACCTAATTTTGTCACATCATTTGACAGTCCCTATGACTGAGGACAAGAAAATCAAGAAACAAGGATGAGGTATGAAGGGTCTACTCTGTGGTATTTGCCATGAAAATAAAATCCTGGAAATGTCAGAAACATGTCTAATAGGGAGAAGAAGAAGAAGAAAAAGAAGAAGAAGAAGAAGAAGAAGAAGAAGAAGAAGAAGAAGAAGAAGAAGAAGAAGGAGGAGGAGGAGGAGGAGGAGGAGGAGGAGGAGGAGGAGGAGGAGGAGGAGGAGGAGGAGGAGGAGAAGGAGAAGGAGAGCAGGAGGAGGAGGAGGAGGATGAGGACGAGGAGGACGAGGATGAGGAGGACGAGGACGAGGGAGGGGAGTAGGGGGGAGAGGAGGAGGAGGGGGGGAGGAGAAAAAGGAGGAGGAGGAGGAAGCTTTTCCCAATAATAAACTAAGAGCGATCTTGAAAGGCTTGACACTGAACATGGTATCCAAAGTATTTTCATGAATTAAAATGGCCATTTTTGTAGTGATACTGTTGTAGAAAGTTAGAGAAACAGTTTTGAAAATAATCAAAAATCATAATACACCTCAAACAGATCAGAAGAAGCATGACAAGCAGTATTAGAATATCAAATGAACACATATGTTTGTCTTTTATTTCCTATATTTGAAGATGGCTACACCATTTTTTTTTGGTGAGTCAAAGGACTTGAACTTAGCCTGGGTGCTGTCCCTGAGCTCTTTGGCTCAAGGATAGGGCCCTACCCTAGAGCCAAGCCCCATTGCCAATTTTCTAGAGATTAATTGGAGATAGGAGTCTCAGGTTCTTTTGTGCCTGGGCTAGCTTTGAACCTTGATCTTCAGATCTCAGCTTCCTGAATAGCTAGGATTATAGGTGTGAGTCACCAGGCCTGGCTTAGATGGCTACACCATGGCTATACCATGCTGGGTATGTATCACAGACAATATTAGCTGCTGTAAAATATATACGTATATACATGAATATATATGTATACATATATACATTTGTGTGTGCATATGATCCCTCCCCTTTTTTTCTTTGTTTTCTCTTTTTACCCAAATAAATACTAAAATATCATTGATTCGTTTTATGGAAGAGAAAATTGATGAAAAGTTATCCATGGATGATGTGGGGTTATTCAATTTACCACTCAAAAGTCTTAGTGACAAGAAAGTAATATGAGAGAAAGTGTACATTCCTAGAGATATTTGACATTAACTTATTAAAATTCTTAACTTACTTTAAGCCAAAGGCAAAATTAGAAGCTATTTTGATGACTGTGAACACTGAAGGACCATCTTTCACATAGCAGATGGTAATATCTTAGTAGCTTATTTTGGCTTTGATTTCCATTTTTATTTTATTTGGACACAAATATAGCTCAGGTTTAGAAGCCACTGTGGTCTGGAATTTCCTATCCTCCTGCCTTAACTTCCTGCAGTCCTGGGATCATCCTACCTCCACTACTGGTTTAGTAACTTTCTCTCTGAAAATTCCTATAACAATTTCCATCCTTCATTTACTTCCTTTTTGCAAAAGTTCAGTGAAACTACTTTGCCCTTCCTTAGATATACAAATGCAGTTATTTAGATTATGATTCCAGTATAGTATAACCAATCCTTAACAGAAAGAGCAGTGCTGGAGGAATGTCAATACCAAAACCTCAGACTCTGTTACAGAGCTATAGTGATCAAAACAGCTTGGCACTGGCACAAGAATAGGCCTGAGGACCGATGGAATAGAACTGAAGACCCAGAAATCACCTATAGATCTATGGTCACCTAATCTTTATAAGGGAGCCAAAAAAAAAGAGTGGAAGAAAGACAGCTTCTTCAACAAGTGGTGCTGGCAGAACTGGTTAACACCTGCAGAAAACTACAGTTGGATACTTATACGTCCTGTATCAGAATTAATTCCAAATGGATCAAAGACCAGGAGAGAAAAGCAGATACCCTGAAAATTTAGAGAAAGAAATAGGAGATAGACTAGGACTCTTCGGCACAGGTTGAAACATTCTTAATAAAGGCCCAGAAACACAACAAATTAAAGAAAGTTTGGACAAATAGGATTGCATTAATCTGAAGAGCTTCTGTATGGCAAAAGAAATAGCTAGCAAGTTAAATAGAAAGCCCACAGAATAGTTTGTTTTCCTGGTGATGCTGAGAAATTTGCATTAAGATGTGGCTAATTAGATATTTGGAAATTTCTAATAAGCTTTGGTAGAATAATAATTCAATAATTCATAAGGTGGTCATCTTTTCATATTCTTTAAATGTGGAAATTGTGTTTTGACAGTTGATATTGTTGTATTTGTTTAAAAATCCACTTAATAAACTCCCTATTACTGATTTTCTTCTTAACTAGTATTAACCACTCTCTGTTCCCATGATAAAACATCTGAAATAAATTATTTAAAGGAAGGGAGGTTTATATTTTTAGTTGAAGGCTTCAGGAGGTTCAGCCCATGTTTGTCTGTCTTCCTTGCTCTGTTTCTTGGTGAGGCCTGAGTATCACAGCGGGGAGCAGGTGGTTGGAGCCAGGAGCCTAAATTCCTGGAAGGCAGGTGACAGTACATATTTGTAAAGAAGATATCATGGTTGACTTTCACAAACAACAAAGCCTTTCCTCTTCTTTTTCTGTTTTTCACCTCTAAACTGGATGTTCTGTTTCATTTGAAAATGTCGTTGTTGTGAGAGTAAGATAAGAGAGTAAAAGATTATCATGGCTGAAATTTTTCAAGCAAATATATAAAAATAATTTGTTTTTCCTTCCTCTCTTTTTCCTTCTTCTCCTCCTCTTCTTCATCTTTCCTTCATTCCTTTCTTTCTCCCTCAACCATCTCTTCTTCCTCCTTTGTCTTTTACTTTCTTCTTCACCTCCATCTTCTCCTCCTCTTCTTCCTCCTCCTCCTTCTCTTCCTCCTCTTCCTTCTTCCTCCTCATTTTTCACTCCTTTTTTCCTGTCTTCACCTGCGTTCTCATTTTCTCTATCCTTCCCCTTTTCTCTTCCTCATCTTTCTTCCTCTTCCTCATTGTTCTTCCTGTCTCTTTCTCCCTCTCTCTCCCCCTTTTCTCTCCCCTCCCTTTTTATTTTCTCCCAGGAGGAGCTGAGGTAACACCAACTTGTGCTGTGAGCTTCTCAATTTCTTCCTACAAGAGTAGAAGCATGAGAAGTTGAATGCAAGTCAGCAATTCCACCTAGCACACTGTGGCAATCATGCTCAGATTTAAAACATGAAGAAAAGGAGTCGAGAATTGGTGAGAAAATGGGTTTTAAAATGCATTGAGTCAAAAACCAAAAGTAGAAGCAAAACTGGAGGGGTGAGAGTCAGTTTGGATATTGTTAAAAAAAAAAAAGGCCTGAGTCATGGATTAATTTGTCCTGTAATTATGAAATCACAACTCATCAGGGATGAAAATAAGAATATAGTATAAATTAAAACTATTTCCATGGGAGCACATCTATTTCACAAATGCTGCCATGGAAATGGTAGTATAAAGCTGTAATGGCAGAACAAAAGCAAGTCATAAATCAATGCAGTTACATTGGTAGAAACATCATGTAGGTAGGCTAGAATAAGGCAGGGAAGTCTTGTCTAATGGTTTTAATGTTCCCGAGTTCTGAGTGAGTGTCAGGGTTAGTAAAGCCCAGAGGTCTAAATTAAACTTAATGATACAGTTCATGATATTGACCTAATAGTCATGAGAATATAAGTCCAGATAAAAATGCTAAAATAAATAGCCTTGAAAAGTTGTAAGATAGCACAGAATAATTTTGACTCTCCACTTAAGACATCCCATCTCTCCTATTATGATGCTCTAGACAGGTAAAAATGAGCTTTTAATACAGATACCACCTTCTTCACAGAATGTTCCTTCATAGTTCACTAAGCTTAATAGCATTTAAAGGTGAATGAAAGGATGGTTGAGCTAAAAGCCTATTCGGAGAAAATGGGATAGTAACTTGAAACTATGGCTACGAGAACATTGGGATGAGTACATATAAGTGAAAGACAAAAGTATATAAACAGTAAAAGATAGATCTTAAAGGGTCTGGAGTTTGGCCTAATGGTAGAGTGCTTGTCTAGCCATGCATGAAGACCTGTGTTTGATTCCTCCATACTACATACACAGAAAAAAGCCAGAAGTGGTGCTAAGGCTCAAGTGGTAGGGTTCTAGCCTTTAATTTAAAAAAAAATAAGGACAGTGCTCAGGCCCTGAGCTAAAAGCCCACAAAACTTTAAATTCAATAATCTTATCACTAGTCTCCATCATTTTGAAACCCTATTTTTATTCTTTTTTGTTCTTTCAAAAGATGGTAATTAGATTTGTTGGGATGAAAACTAAATCATGGTATTTAACCTCTCTCTGTTGGGAGGCTATTTGAAATTTATTTGGGAACACAATCATGTATGGTTTGTTAGGTGACACATTTCCCAGGCTGCAGTCAGTCATTGTATATCTATGCAATACAACACCTACACAACCCATACACAACACTTAAGTCTTCATGTACACAGAAATCAGACTAAATAAGGAATCCTGTTCTTGGTAAAAAAAAACTGATTTAGAGTTCCATAATTTTTGTTCAGTTTACAAAAATATTTCTGTTTGGTCCTAGGTAGATGATGTTATTGAAGTCAATTAATATCACAGAACCAATTATACTCATTATCAAAATGTAATCATAATTGCTTTCCAAAACTAACACAGTTGTCTGTTAATCAAAGAAGAGTTTATCAAATCTTAACACATGAACATTAGTATTGAGAAGAGTAAGTCAACCTGATGATTATCAAGCTATATATGTATTTTAATATTTTAAGAGCCAACAGGACAAACTACAGTATGTAAGCTAGAGTCATAAACTTAGAAACACCTGCTTAATAAATGCTTGCTTTACTAAGTGGAGAGTCATAGTGAACCTGCTATGACAAATATTTTCAGTCATTTACATTAGTTTACAATTTTATATGTTAGATTTACAATATCCCATTGATCCTAATTTTTCTTACCATTCTTCATCAAAGTTGTATTTCTCATTGCATTGATTCTCAGATGTCATAATAGCTAGATTCAAGACTCTTGCCTGTGCACTGTCTACTACTTATCTGCATTTTCAAGATTTCTGGTACTGGAATACTTGACTTCGTCAGCTGTCTTCCCTTATTTAGCAACACTCAGATTGCCTCAGTTGGCCCTATCACTTAAAATAGTTTAAATATGCAGAACTCTATAAGATATATGCCTCAGCCCTGCCTCCTCTAAGACATTTTCCCCACATTTTTTGTCAACAGCAATGAGTTATACAAAGGAGAGGTCATTTTGCCATGCCCATACATGCACACACTGTACTCCTTTTTCAGACCCACCTCCTCCATCACTCACTCATCCCTTCACGTCCCCTTTCCCAAACCTATTTCAAAAAACTTCATTCTTATTTTCCCATGTGTGCATTGTCTTTGATTTTTTAATTAGATATCACACATTTTAGATGCATCTTTTCTTGTATGTCAAATCTACATCAAAAAATAAATGTGTCACATTGACCGTGAGCAGATCTTTTGCTTTCTATTTTGAGCTATCCGTCTCTCCAACTACTCTTCTCTACGTTCTAAATTTTTCTAGATAGGAGTATATTTTGCCTCTCCTCAGCCAAAAATGGTGCGCAGACTGTCCAATAGGAATAAAAAGTGCCATTATGACAAATTATTATAAACTTGTGACTAAGCCAAAGAACATTAGAATCTGTCAGTGCACTACATCATCTTATTCCACATTCTTTTATTTACCTAAATAATTTATAGCTATGGTAAATAAATTTTCCAATGTGATTTGCCTATGTCTCTAACAGAATAGGAATGTCTTCACAACTTAAAGTTGGATTTGATACATTTAAATCATCCGGACTAATAATTCTCAGCAATATTTTAACCACAGGATTAATAAATTTGATAGCTTATATTGTAATATGACTAGGCCTGTAATAATATAATTTCTAGAAATTAAAAAAAAGATTGTCTTGTTAAAATGTATAGTTTCTGCTTACTACCCACAAAAGGTACTACAATATGCCTTCTAAGTTTTAAGTCATATATAATCTCATAGGTGACAATTTCTTTCATTTCTAATTTCTATGCCAGAAAAGTCATTCTTGCCTCCCCTTCATGTTGTATATAAAATGAATAACCGGGCCGGGAGTTTGGCCTAGTGGTTAAAGTGTTTGCCTAGCATGCATGAAGACCCAGGTTCGATTCCTCGGTACCACATATATAGAAAAAAGCCGGAAGTGGTGCTGAGGCTCAAGTGGTAGAGCTCTAGCCTTGAGAAAGTCCAAGGACAGTGCTCAGGCCGTGAGCTCAAGCCCAGGACTGGCAAAAAAAAAAAATGAATAACCATATCCTCTGAGTTCTGCATACAAAATACTTTGGGCATTTATTCTTTTTCTGTTGGCACCATGACCTACTTTAAAGACATCAGTTGCTGCTCATAGAGGTGCATTCATTTGACTTCTAATCATGATGCTCCTTTCCCATAAACCAGAGAGGACTCATCTCAGAACGATGTTCCAAAGCCTCATCCCTGAATCATGGTACAGTTTTTGTACTTAGTTTAGGAGATTGAGTCTTAATTGTAATACCACACATACACAGCGCCAAATCTTCTATTTTCCCCCCAATGGTTATTATCTCAAATAATTTACCTCTCTGGATTTTTTAGCCATATTAGACATTAAAATAAGAATTAAAATTTTGCAAAGCTGTGAGAATTAATGAAATGACATTATTTTAAAGGATACTTGTTGACACATTTCTGAGACCAACCAAACAATTCCCTATTGTATTATGCTACCATATCTAGGTAACATCAAATGCATACTTTCCTAGCCCTCTTGTACTGCTGTCATTTGAGAAGCAGTATTCCTTATTTCTGGCATATATTAGGCAACCTGGATGAAACATCAATATTATCTCTCAGGGGAACTTTTATTTCTATGGCTCTTTCAATCCAGATTCAAAAATATTGGAAACTGTTTCCATTCATACTAATATCATTATTGTTTTATTATGCATCGATATCTATGTTACAAAAATAAAAACTTCTTACCCTCCCTTTTTCTATCTTTCTCACATTTTCACAAAATCAACTTTGCTCACCATTTTGCTTGTTCCTTTTTTGATTTCCTCATCAGGTTCATGGTTCTTATGTGACCAGTCTTGTCAACTCCAACTTCCTAATTTAGTGTGCACTTTGATATGACTCTGATGTCCTATTGGTCAGCACTGAATTAGTCACACATAAAGAAGTGATGGAAGAGCTGGGAGTTTGGCCTAGTGGTAGAGTGCTTGCTTAGCATGCATGAAGACCCGGGTTCGATTCCTCGGTACCACATACATAGTAGAAAAAAGCTGGAAGTGGTGCTGAGGTTCAAGTGGTAGAGCTCTAGACTTGAGAAAGTCCAAGGATAGTGCTCATGCCCTGAGCTCAGGCCCACGACTGGAGAAAAAAAAAAGGATTGCTGGAAAAATATAAGCAAAAACAAAGGTTGGACTGATTTCAATGCCTTTATAATAAAGGCAGTAAGACTTCCTTAGGAAGAATCAAGCAGCACCATTGTTAGACAATATTATCAATAGTTCAGAGCATTAAGACAGTGATATTTGAAAATTATATTTAAAATATTTGAATTGCTGCCAAAAGTTCCCCAGACTATAAAACTTCTGCATTGTGGAGAAGTTGAGATAATATTTCATTTTTCTTCTTGTCTTGAAATTGCTGTAAGACTTTTTTTCCATATATTTTTTATTGTAATTAATAGAAGGGTTAAATGATATTTGCCAGATAGATGGTACATTAATTCCCATACATTGATACCCTTTCACATGTCTTGGTCCCCATTTCCCTCCCCCTCACCCCCACCCCTCATCTTGTTTTTCCCCCCTTCCCTGCCAATTTCAAATAACCAAATACAAATATATCCAATATATCAGGTAACAAAGTGAGATACTGTAACAATATGATATAACCAAGGGACAGCAAAAGAGATGAGAGATAACATAGTAGCTTAAGAACAACAATCATTCATTATATGGCTTATGTTTCAATATCCTAGAGATCCTTTCATTTAGCGTCCTACTATATGGCCTTTTGTATCAAGATTTTGCTCTATTGCAAATCTCTGCTAGGAGAACCCAAGGTTTCTACTGTTTATGGCAAATGAGGGAAACCATTGAGCCTATGTTTCTTTGAGTCTGGCTTACTTCACTTAATAGGATCTTTTCTAAGTCTTTCCATTTCCTAACAAATGGGGCAATGTCATTCTTTCTGACAGCAGCATAGAATTCCATTGTGTACAAATACCACATCTTGTTGATCCACTCATCAACTGAGGGACATCTAGGTTGGTTCCATATCTTTGCTATGGTAAGTAGTGCTGCAATGAACATTGTTGTGCTGGTGGATTTAGTATGTCTCTGTTTCTGGATGATTGGGTAAATACCAAGTAGTGGAATTGCAGGGTCATAAGGGAGCTCTATGTTTAGTATTTTGAGGAAATGCCATACTGCTTTCCATAGTGGTTGAACGAGTTCGCACTCCCACCAACAGTGTAGTAGTGATCCCTCCTGGCCACATTCCCTCCCACATCTCTTGTTATTAGTTTTCTTGATCCTGGCCATTCTAACTGGAGTGAGGTAGAATCTTAGAGTTGTTTTGATTTGCATTTCTTTTATGACCAGAGATGTGGAGCATTTCTTCATGTGTCTATAGGCCATTTTTGTTTCTTCTTCAGAGAAGACTCTCTTTAAGTCTTTGGCCCATCTTTTAATGGGATGGTTGTTACTTTGGAGATTAGTTTTGGAGTGATTCAATTTTTTGAGCTGTTGATATATTTTAGATATGAGGCCTTTTTCTGTTGTATGATTGGTGAATATCTGTAGGCTTCCGAATTAGTTTACTAGCTATGTCCTTTGGCATACAAAAGCTCTGCAGTTTACTGCAGTCCCACTTATCCAGCCTTTCTCTGATTTGTTGTGATTCTTGGTCCTTATTAAGAAAGTTTTGGGCTGGGAGTTTGGCCTAGTGTTTAAAGTGCTTGCCTAGCATGCACAAAGACCTGGGTTTGATTCCTTGGTACCACATACATACAAAAAAGCCGGAAGTGGTGCTGAGGCTCAAGTGGTAGAGCTCTAGCCTTGAGAAAGTCCAAGGACAGTGCTCAGGCCCTGAGCTCAAGCCCAAGACTGGCAAAAAAAAAAGAAAGTTTTTACCTGTGCCAAGGAGGTCTAGTCTATCACCTATTACTTCTTGTAAAGTTTTCAGAGTGTCGGCTTTTCCCTCCAGGTCTTTGATCCATTTGGAGATAATTCTAGTACAGGGTGACAAAGAGGGATCCACCTTTAGTTTTCTGCAGGTGCTTAACCAGTTCTGCCAGCACAACTTGTTGAAGAGGCTATCTTTCTTCCATTCTATCTTTCTGGCTCCCTTGTCAAAGATTAGGTGGCCATAGGTCTGTGGTTTAATATCTGGGTCTTCAGTTCTATTCCATTGGTCTTCAGGCCTGTTGTTGTGCCAGTACCAAGCTGTTTTGAGAATTATAGCTCTGTAATAGAGTCTAAAGTTTGGTATTGAAATTCCTCCTGTGCTGTTCTTTCTGCTAAGAAGTGTTTATGCTATATGGGGTCTTTTATTACTTCATATGAAATTTTGGATTGCCTCTTCTAATTCTTTAATGAATGACATTGGGATATTGATGGGTATTGCATTGAATTTGTGGATAGCCCTTGGCAAGATTGTCATTTTCATGATATTGATTCTTCCAATCCAGGAGCATGGGAGGTTTTTCCATTTCCTCAGTTCTGCTTTAATTTCCTTTTTCAGGGTTTTAAAGTTTTCATCAAAAAGGTCCTTTACATTCTTAGCTAAGCTAATTCCTAGGTACTTTATTTTCTTTGAGGCTATTGCAAAAGGAGTTGCTTCCTGATTGTTGCCTCATTCCTCTCACTGTTGGCGTAGAGAAAGGCAGTTGATTTTTGAGGGTTAATTTTATACCCTGCTACCCTTCCAAAGTTTTGAATCAGCTCAAGGAGCTTGGGAGTAGAGTCTATATGATTCTTTAAATACAGAATCATGTCATCTGCAAAGAGGGATAGTTTTACTTCCTCTTTCCCTATTTGGATCCCCTTTAGCCTGCTTTTTGCCTTATTGCCCTGGCTAGGAATTCTAATACTATGTTAAAGAGGAGTGGAGATAGTAGGCATCCTTGTCTCCTTCTTGATTTTAGAGGGAATGGCTTTAGCTTTTTGCTGTTAAGTATAATGCTAGCTTTGGGTTTGTGATACACAGCCTGTATTATATTGAGGAATGTTCCATGAATTCCTAGTTTCTCCAGAGCTTTTAACAGAAAGTGGTGTTGGATCTTGTGAAATGCCTTTTCTGCATCTATTGAGACAATCATGTGATTTTTGTCCCTGCTCCTGTTGAGGTATTGAATTATATTAATTTATTTGCATATGTTGAACCAGCTTTGCCTCCCTGTGATGAATCCTGTTTGAGTTGTTGTAGACAGTTGGCCAGTATTTTGTTGAGAAATTTTGCATCGATGCTCATCAAAGAAATAGGTCTATAGTTATCTTTCTTTGATGAATCTCTGTCTGGTTTGGGAATGAAGGTTATACTGGCTTCATAGAATGAGTTTGGTAAAGAACCTTCATTTTCATTTTCATTGAAGAGCTTGAGGAGTTTGGTGTGAGCTCTGCTTTGAAGACCTTATAGAATTCAGCTGTGAATCCATCTGGCCCTGGACTTTTCTTTGGTGGAAGGTCTCTTATTGCCATTTCTATTTCAGTGCTTGAAATAGGCCTGTTTAGTTGGGTCAGTTCTTCTTGGTTCAGTGTGGATATGTTAATATCGGCTAGGAATACGTCCATTTCTTCTAGATTCTCGAATTTGTTGGCATAAAGGTTTGAGAAGTATTCCCTCATGATACTCTGGATCTTGGTAATTTCTGTCGTGATATTACCATTTTTGTCTGTGATTTTGTTTATTTCAGTATGCTCCCTTCTTTTTTTGGCAAGATTTGCTAAGGGCTTGTCAATTTTGTTAATTCTTTCAAAGAACCAACTCCTTGTTTTGTTGATTCTTTCTATAGTTTTTTGGATTCCAATTCATGTAATTCTGCTTTGATTTTAATAATTTGCCTCCTTCTAGTGGGATTAGGGTTGGTTTGTTGCTCTTTTTGCAGGAGCTTAAAGTGACACATTAAATTGTTGGTTTGCGATTTTTCCAATTTGTTATTGTAGGCACACAGAGCTATGAATTTTCCTCTGAGTGCTGCCTTTGCTCTGTCCCAAAGGAGCTGGTATTTTGTGTTCTCCTTTTTGTTAAATTTCATAAACTGTGGGATTTCGTTCTGATCCCTTCGATGACCCATTGGTGATTCAAAAATGTGTTGTTCAATCTCCATTAGTTACACGGTTTTCATTGGTGGAATTGTGTCTTCAGTTCCAATTTGATGCCCTTGTGGTCTCAGAGAGTGCAGGGAATAATTTCAGTGTTTCTGAATCTGTCCAGGTTTGTTTTATGGCCTACAATGTGGTCTATTTTGGAAAATATTCCATGTGCTGCTGAGAAAAACATATATTGTGTTGTTTTGGGGTGGAATAATCAGCAGATGTCTGTTAGACCTAGTTGGTCTATATAGTTGTTCAATTCTAAGGTTTCTCTGTTGAGTTTTTGCCTTGTTGATCTGTCCAAAGGTGAGAGTGGTGTATTAAAGTCACCAACAATCACTGTGTTTCAATCTGTGTATGGTTTCAGTGAAAGTAAAGTTTGCTTGATGAAGTTCGGAGTCCGGGATTGGGTGTAGATATTTAGGATGGTTATGTCCTCCTGGAGGAAAGGTTCCTTTAGTAGTATGTAGTAACCTTCTTTGTGTTTTCTCACTAATTTAATTTGAAATCTATTTTATCTGATATGAAGATGGCAACTCCAGCCTGTTTATGGGGGCCGTTAGCTTGATAAAATTTATTCCAACCTCTAATTTTCAAAAGGTGTTTGTTTTTTGGGGTAAGATGTGTCTCTTGAAGACAGCAGAACGGTGGACCCTGTTTTTTATTCCAACTAGATAATCCATGCAGTTTAATTGGAGAGTTAAGTCCATTGATATTGAGAGTCAGGATTGAGAAATATTTATTAGTTCCTGCCATTTTTACAAGCTTTCATTAGGGCCTGTGTCTTGATTGTTTTTGTGGTACTTAGATGTTATGAGTTTTAGGTGCCATGTCTTTCTCTGTATTACATTTGTGTTGGTTTTCCATGTGTAGAACTTCTTTGAGAATTTTCTGTAGTGTTGGTTTTGTTGTGACATATTGTTGCAGCTTTTCCTTGGAATGGAATGTTTTTATTGTTCCCTCAGTTATGAATGAGAGCTTAGCTGGGTACAGTATTCTTGGCTGTTAGTTATTTGACTTCAGGGCATGGTATATATCGTTCCAATCTCTTCTTGCTTGCATGGTCTCTGCTGAGAAATCTGGGGTTATTCTGATTGGTTTGCCTTTATAGGTGATTGTTCTCTTCTCCCTGACTGCTTTTAGGATCCTATCTTTGGCCTCTATTGATCCAGTTCAGATTATAATGTGGCGGTGGATTGTCCTTTCCTGGTCAGGTCTGTTTGGGGTTCTAAAAGCTTCTTGTATCTGGATGGGCTTGCCCTTCTGGATATTTGGGAAGTTCTCTGAGATGATTCCCTGAAGTATATTTCCAATACCATTGACCTCTTTCTCCAGACCCTCCTCAATACCAATTAGCCTTAAATGAGGCTTCCTAATTGTATCTTGGACCTTCTGTAGCGTTTTCTCATATTTCCTAGATTTGAATTGACTCATTTTCTGTTCTTTTTCTATAACAACTAAATTATCTTCAGCCCCAAAAATTCTCTCCTCTGCATTGTCTAACCTACTATCAAAGCTATCTACTTTATTCTTCATCTCCCTTGCTTCTAATTGCTCATTTTTGATGCCTTGCATCTCTTGTTTTAGATCATGTATGGATTTCTTTAACTCCTTGATTTCCATTTGATTGGTTAGCTCAGCAGCTTTATTCTCTTAGGACATTTGTTGGAGTTCAGTCACCTTTTTGTTTGTGGATTCTATGAATTCGTCCATTTTTCTTTGAAAAACCTTTATTATGGCCTCCTTTATGGCTTCCCCTTTTTCACATATCACCTTGTTTTTGGTTTCCTCTTGTTTAGCTGTGGCTTCCTCCATTATCTCTTTCTTTATGTTTTCACATTTTTCATTAATGATGTTTATCAATTGCATTTGTATAGCACTTGGAAGGCTCTCCTCTAGATTTGCCACTGACTGCTCCATTGCTTGTTTATGTTGGGTGGGAGATGCTATCCCTTGATTTGACATTTTTCTTGAGTTTCTTGTTCTGCCCATTTGAGGATGGGAGCAAGATTAATACTAAACAAGATTATAATTTTTGAGATATAACCAACCTAGACCTTTTTAGTTTGCTGACAACAGATATTAGCTCTTTCTTTTTGTACACTTACATACAAATCTAATACAATCACAGATGACCAATTTATGACCAAAACAATAAGCCCCTCAATCCAGTCTCTATTGTATTTAAGTCCCTCTGGACCTAGAGTATAATTGAACACCTAGATACACAGCATTGCTCAACAACCATCAAATGTAGATCCATGCATTATAAGAGTTGAAGGATGAACAGAGGAACAGACATAGAAAAATAATATGAAAGATGACAAGGAGTGTAAGAATATTATAGTAATGAAGAAAGGGTATCGTGTAAGGATAACTGACCTAAGGTGATAGACAGAGTGTTTGTGTAGAAAGTTTAGATGAACTTAGATAAAACTTATCAAAATAAGAAGAGTAATAAGAAGAATATCTAGAGAAAAGAGAGAGGTTGATATAGGAGATTTCAATGATACCAATTTAAGAAAGAAAAGAAAAAAAGGAACAAAACAGCGACAAAATAAAAGAAAACAGAACACACACACAAAATGAAAACAAAAACAAAAAGGAAGAAAAAAAAGGAAAAAAGTTGGGGGGAGATTCCTCACTGTTCTGAGTTCTTACCCAAGAGATACTAGGGTTGAGAACCCGGAGTTTAAAAAGCAGGTGACTGTATCAATATGGATATCAGTTTTGTTCAGACTGTACCCAGAGCTGTCACTGTGTTTCTAGGAACAACCACAGTGACAGCAGGATTGCGGGAAAAGAGAGCAGAAAAAAAGAAAAAAAGGCAAAAAAAAGGAATGAATCATAACATTAGAAAAAAAGGTGTAGGTGAAGTGGCAAAGAGAAAAATAAGAACATTTAAAAATGCAAATGAAATGGAATAAAAAAAAATTTAAAAAAGGGTATTCTTCAGGGTTTTTTGTGTTTTGTTTGTTTGTTTTTTTGGTGTGGGGAGAGGTTAGGAAACCTGTGTCTCCACTAAATTCGGGATTTGAACACTTCACAAAGTCTTTTTCTTTTATGATTTGGCTTTGCGGTTTTTCGGATAAGATTGCTTATTTGGTAAAACAAAGCTGAAAGATCAGTGGGTGGCTTTGTTTACCAGGTCTGCAGGCGGCGCAGGGGGATGGACTTCAGCAGCGCTGGGACCAGATTTCTGGCTAAGGGATGTCTGGGAATTCCTTTGCCAGTTAGGTCGCACTGTCAGCAACACCTCTCAGGCTCCAATTGCTTTGGCCTGGGTCGTTGCCATCAGTCAGGATGGCGCTGCTCTCAGCTGGTGGGGAAGGGGCTCCCTCCCAATGCCATTCCCACAGCAGAAGTAGAAACTTCTCCTCGGAGCTACTCACAAATTCCTGGATTCTCTGGTTCTGTGAAGCTGGCAGCTCCGTGCATGGCCAGGTGTCGGCTCTGGGCTCGTGCAGGCTCTGTGTGCCTCTGTCTGCAGAGGGCCTGCGCTGCTGTGGAGCGCTGTCTCTGCTCTGATTCAGAAGAGCCTTTGTCTCCAGGCCACTCAGTGGCGGAGCTCCACGCTCTCTTTTCGCACTGGTATTCTTCCTTTTTTTTCCTTTTTTTCCTCTCTGCCTGAGTTCTCTGTGGTCCTAAAGCTTACTTAGGATCAATTTCTGTTAGAGGACTGTCTCCTGCACTGCCAGTACATGAATCTTGGCAGGAGCTCAGTATGTCTCACCCTGAACCACCGCCATCTTCTGCCAAATCCCCGCTGTAAGACTTTTAAATGCCTGAGTTCACTATTCGCTCACCTTGAGGTTCTATATGATGGGGCCATTTTCACAAGACCCTTTTCAGTTGTCAAAAAACAAGCTCAGTAAGTGAAGTGTTTCTTCTAGTTCAAAAATGCAACTCTTCATAGCGGCGCTGATGTTTTCGTCTGTGATGCTCACCCACCAAAATCTGCTTGTCATCTCATTATTACTTCCCCTAGCAGACTCTGCTTCCCATGAGAGTTATTTTTTTTTTTTTGCCAGTCCTGGGACTTGAACTCAGTAAGGCACTGTCCTTGGACACTTTTTGCTCAAGGCTATCACCCTACCACTTGAGCCACAGCACCATTTCTGCCTTTTTCTGTGTATGCAATGCCAAGGAATGGAACCAAGGGCTTTGAATATACTAGGCCAGCACTCTACCACTATGCCAAACTCCGAGACCCCATGAGAGTTGTTCTACAATACAGGCATATAGTAAGTACAGAGGCTCTTTACCTCCCCATGTGCCTAGAAAGTTTCCAAACTGGAACCAGGAAACCACAAAAACCCATGTGCCTAGAAAGTTTCCAAACTGGAACTAGGAAACCACAAAAACCTTATGTTTTTCCTATAATTTCTCAGATGTTTTTCCCTGAGCCTGTTATATCAAAATAACTTAATCTACTTTCTAAAAAAGATGCAGATTCTTTCTTTGTCTCTTATGAGGCTTGAACTCAGGGCTTGGATGCTGACCCTACCACTTTGAGCCACAGCTCTACTTCCAGTTCTGGATGGTTAATTGGAGATAAGAGTCTTACAGACTTTTCTGCCTGGGCTGGCTTCAAACTATAATCCCCAGATGTCAGTTTCCTGTGAGGCTAAGATTATAGGCATATGGCACCAGTACTCATCTCATACAGCTTTAACCTTGTTTATTTCTGATCTGGTCTTAACTTCTGAGATGGAAACAAGGAAATGGATCTTCAATCAGCAAACCAGTGACCCCCTCCTTACATCCTATAAAGCACTTCTGAAAGGAATCCTCTTTGCATGTTTGTTCTGGGGGGGAAAGATAGTTACTTGCAGTTTTAAAAAATTACCTCAGAATTAATCCTTACATGTTTAATCTTATTTTAAAAGAAAATGATTTCATTCTATTTTCATATATATATATACATATATATATGTATGTATATATACAGCTTCCGATTAACTAAGGAGTATTTTCAATATGTGGTAAGAAATTGCTTAACAGGATAAATATCCTCATTTTTGTGAACTACTCAATATTCTTAATTTATTCAGTGATTATATTTCTAAATGAAAGATGTTATACAGTAAATTTTTCATCTTCATGGAATATACAGCTGAAGATTGAACTAGCTGTGGATTGAAAATATTTTTCTATTTCAAAATACATTTGTACTCAACACTAATGATTTTTCTCTTATCATTATTCTTTAACCAGTACAGTATGACCATTGTTTTCATATCATTTACACAGTAATCTAGACATAATTTAAAGTACAGGAGGCTATAGGTGGATTGAATGCAAATATAATGCAGTTTGATGTAAGAGACTCATGTGAGAGAGTTGAGATTTTGAGACCTGAGACAAGAATTTTGATAGCCATATAATACTTTTATTTTTAATTCTTACCCATAATTAGGGCTGGGTTTTAATGTGTTCATTAGTATTTTTATAGAACTTATTTGTTCTGTATGTATGCCATCTGGAAGTAATATTTAAGATTATTGAACCATTTCTTTCAAACTGCGAAAGATATCTCTTCGAAGAAACTAGATTTATACTTCCAAAAAGATGCACTAAATAAAGAATAAAAGAAATCTTAGTGATTTAATAACTGCTTCATGATGGAATAAGACATAAGGGAAGGAAGAGCTGAGTGATCGGGAGTAAATATCAGAGCAAGTGGATACTGTTTAAAACTTCATCTCTTGTGTGCGGTCTCTGATCTGAATGGAGTATGAACCCTACCTTGCTCTGAATCCCATCCCTTCCACCAACTTCAATATTTTAAACTACTTTTTCCCCACTCCTTACACACACTTCCCTCTATTTTCAACCCCAACTTCTCCTCTGCTAAAACTGTCTACTCTGGTTTTGGTTTCATTTTTTTTTTGTCAGTTGTGGGGCTTAAACTCTGGACCTGGGTGCTGTCCCTGATCTCTTCAGCTCAAGGCTAGGACTACCACTTGAGCCACAGTAGTTCTGGTTTTCTGGTGGTTAATTGTAGATAAGAGTCTCAAGGGCCAGGAGTTTGGCCTAGAAGTAGAGTGCTTGCCTAGCACGCACAAAGGCCTGGGTTCGATTCCTGGGTACCACATACAGAGAAAAAAGCACCGAAGTGGTGCTGGGGCTCAAGTGGTAGAGCTCTAGTCTTGAGAAAGTCCAAAGACAGTGCTCAGGCCCTGAGCTCAAGGCCAGGACTAGCAAAAAAAAAAAAAAAAAAGAGTCTCAAGGTCTTTTGTGCAACTGGCTTTGAACCACAATCCTCAGATCTCATTTTCCTGAGTAGCTAGGATTACAGGCCTGAGCCAGTGGTGCCCAGCTCTTCTCTGTTTTTAATCTGTATAATTTTGTTATGAAATAAGACAATACGTAAAACTTCAATGCTAGCATTTTTTTGCTCAACACAATGCTCTGGAAACCCATCCAAGTTACTGTATGTATCAATAGTCCATTCCTTTCTCTTGTAATTGCCTTTTATTGCCTTTTACCTATGTTCTTAAAATCCATCAGAGTAATTGTATATTCCAGTGTGGTTTTTTTTATTATGGTCATGCAATGCTGTTGCTTTGTAGTTGAAAAGTTTTAAATTTAAATGGTTTCAATGACACTCCAAAATAGACTGAAATAAAAACTGATTATACTGATGTCTTCTGTGTGGAAACAGAAGACAACAAGGGATAAGAGGAGAATCTTATTCTACCCACTGTCCCATCTGCCTCCTTTTCTGTGGCAACTATAATCCCCAGAATGATTTCATTTTATATTTTTTACTTCTTCGCTTTTTCCCTCAGTGGTTTACCGTCACTCAACTCATTTTATTTTTGTCAAAATTATTGTGGGATCACATTTACCAACTTCCACAGATGTTGTAGATTCACATATTGTATGAACTCCTGAAATACTTGGCTTTTTACACTGTCCACTCATGTATTTTTAAATTTCTTTTAATTTTGATTGTCATAAGTAAAAGTTGCATTTTCTTGTCTCTGTATTCTCCTGAGTCCAGTAGTACCAAATACATATCACAGACAGAAGTTGAACACAGTTTTGACACTCCAAAACTGGCACCATTTCTAGAAAACTAATGTCACATTCATCACTTTAAATGCTCAGTCTATTCAGGAGTTTTCAAACAGAAGATGTATTACTATAGCCTTGACACAAGGAAATTTTTATGTCTATATGTAAAAAATTACCCATAAAACACTTCTTTACATCATTTCAGCTGTTACTGTTTACTTTGTATTTTTGCCTTTATATTACAAAAGTTTTAGTAAAATAGAATATGCAGGGGAGGTAACTTAACATAAAGGATTTTTTTCAACTTTATGGAAGACATACTCTAAGATTTCCAATGAAGTCTTACTTAGTATCTCTAATGTATAGCAGAATATGTAAAAAAAAAAATCTATCCTGAAAGTGAAATTCTCTGGCAAGTTTGCAAATGATTCAAATCCTTGAATAATATTCCTTTTTATATTTAAAAATTGTCAATTCACACAAAATTGCAAGAGTCATACACAGGCTTCCTGAGAGTTATAGGTAAATACAATATTAGGTGTAGTAAAATGCACCTGTTTATTTCTGGCACTGTACCAAATGTACAGGTTCAAGTAATCACTGTATGTGAAAAATGGTGCAGTCATGTCAACACAAAACCCATCATACTACTCTTTCATACCTCCATCTGCACTTCTTACCACAGTCAGAATCTCTGACTGCCAGCACACCAGCTTCCATCTCTAGAGCTGTGTCATTTGTGGAAGGTTATAAGTTTAAAAATGCAGTATGTGAAATAGAGAGATTACAGGCTCTTCTTTCACTCAGTAAAATGCCCCTGAGGTCCAACCTGTATCAAGAGTTTGTACCTTTCTTATTGTTTGAATGCCC
The DNA here is from genome assembly GCF_031878675.1 of Megascapheus bottae. Taxonomy (NCBI): domain Eukaryota; kingdom Metazoa; phylum Chordata; class Mammalia; order Rodentia; family Geomyidae; genus Megascapheus; species Megascapheus bottae. Next base: position 78,905,753 of record NC_143509.1, on the reverse strand, counting down.
TTTTGTCCTTTCCGCAAGGAAGAGTTTTACATTTAGATTGTTGCACTATCACTCAATAATGGAGTGAAATGAAAACCACATGGGGTGCACAGGCATTGTGGAAATAGTAAACAAGAAAAGCAAATAGAATAACTCTACTTTCTTTAAATATAGGAGACTTTTTGATGGCTAAATTTAGAAAGAAAGTCTAAGCAGGGCCTATGTCAAGTGCATGACTTTTGTTCAACTAGCATCCAACTAAGTTTGAAAGCTTCCTTTCTAAAAACTATTTGTCTGTTTTTTTTAAAGGCTAATCTCATCTGGTCCATGGTTCCCTATGTCTTCAGAGGCTACATTTCAATTCTGGTGATTAGGCCAATTATTAAGCACACACACACACACACACACACACACACACACACACACACACACACAAAACAAAACTTCAGTCAGCTGGGTGCGATGGCTCACACCTATAATCCTAGCTACTCAGGAGGCTGATATCTGAGGATCAAGGTTCAAAGCCAGCCCATCCACTAAAGTATGTGAGACTCTTATCTCCAATTAACCACCAGAAAACTGGAAGTGGCCGGTGGCTTAAGGGGTAGGATGGTAGCCTTGAGCTGAAGAGCTCAGGGACAGTGCCCATACCCACAGTCCAAGCCCCACCACCCCCATGACAAAAAAAAAAAAGAAAGAAAAAACCCTTCAGTCATAGCCAGAAAGTTATGTTGGTCTACTTGTGGTTATTGTCATTGCACTTTTACTTATGCACTACTTTGCTTTCTTCGTGCCAAAGTAACACCGTCACACTACTCGTGTCCCTTTCTGTGATGCTGTTGAAATCTACTACAAGTTTTAATCCAGTCTCGTGCATTTTTGAATGTTTTAGCAACTATCACAGGCTACATTTTGAAATATCAAAATACTGTACATGGTTGAAGTTGTAACTTTGTTCTTAGAAGCACAGGTAGCTTATAAAGTTAATTTATCCTACTGATATCATGTGCTTTTGTACACTGGTATTTTGTGCAAAGCTTTCATAGTTAGCTGTCTTTTATTTGCTAACATTAACCATGACGTTTTATCTGCTTCTATGTCTGTTGCAATCCTGGGATATAAAAATCACAGATGTGAGACAAGACAACAGTGTGTGTGTGTGTGTGTGTGTGTGTGTGTGTGTGTGTGAATTTCCCTCTCCAACTATGTATTTCTTTCATTGAAATCAAGAAATACTAGCACAAGAATTTATTATTTCTGCTCCTCACTGTGGCACATTAGTTTCAAGTAAATGGTCAATCAGCCTAAAAGGATATTGCACACTACAAAATTGGCCTGAATTAAGTTTCTGGAGTTTGGCCAACCAGACCAGATGGTTTTTCAGTATGTAGGCTGTCACATTGCAGACAACTATAAGAATGAGGTCCTAACAGAACTTTGTTTTTTCTGATAAAGCCATAAAGAAATGCCCCCTTCACAGCTTCATGACTTTGGTTTTTATAGCTAAAATCCTACAAAATCACTGAGGCTACAAATGATAGGAAGCAAACTTCCTTTCTCTCATTTCTGCAGGTGAGAAAATGTTTTCACTACTTGTGCTATTCTTGAAGCTAGATAAATACACCCAACCTTCTGAGTGTACATCTACAAGCTTACTAAGCAGAATCGTGTACAGAACACTGAACATGTGTATATACGTCAAGCATACACCCCCACCTAAGCAGCTCTGCTTCATCTAGTCCATGTCCGCAGAAGTTACTTTTCTTTGAAATTTTCTTCAAGATTCTTTGGTCTACTTGGAGTCCAAAGCCACTGCTTTTGCATTTACCATCAAGGATAACTTCCTCACTAAAACGATAACATTATCAATGTGCCAATAAGCACAAACCTCACAGACCTCACCTCTGAGAGAGGATGAACTGTACAGGAGTTGGCAGGCAAACGTTTCCTAACAGTAATGTGGGTAACAGACACCATTAACATCACATGAGTTGGTAGCTCATTAGACAAGTAGACCCTAGATCCCAACTCAATTCTACTCAGTCAAAATCTCATTAAAACAAGATCTACAACTAGTTTATTCAGGGCATTAAAATTTTTCTCAACATAAAGAAATGGAACGTGACTCAAGTAACAACACACCAATTACCCTGACCTAAGTGTTATACATTATTAATTCATATGTAATGCATGTATATAATATATATTGAAATGTCATACTATATACCATCAACATCTACAATTGCATTGTTACAGTTAAAATATAAATATTTTTTTAGAATTTTTATAGCACCACCTGCTGTTTTATCAGAGAAACCAAGCTTTTGTCACTTGTGTTTATTTTACACTTGCCCCAACCAAAAAGTACTTTTCCCTTTGTCAAATCCCATAATTTTTCTGTGCACAAATAATTTTGCAAGCCAACTGAATGCTATTTTGAATTTCTACTGCTTTCTACTATATGTGTTAGTAGCATACAAAATAGTACATCATACATACTGTAGTTTATTAGATGATTAGTCTATATAGTTGTCACTGTTTCCATTCTGATATTGAAAGTCTGCTATAAGTAGGAAGCTAACTACCTTGCTTCATTGTACTTATTGGTTTGAAAAGTACTTCAGCTTATGTAATTTTTTTTTTGCCAGTCCTGGGCTTGAGCTCAGGGCCTGAGCACTGTCCTTGGACTCTCTCAAGGCTGGAGCTCTACCACTTGACCCTCAGCACCACTTCCAGCTTTTTTTCTATATATGTGGTACTGAGGAATCGAACCCAGGTCTTCATGCATGCTAGGCAAGCACTCTACCACTAGGCCAAACTCCCAGCCCCCAGCTTATGTAATTTTATATTTGAGAATTCCAGATGATTTCCCCTAATAAGGCACCAAATATTTATCATATCATGTGATTTTTTTTACAATTACATAAGGAATGCACATTAAAACTTCCCCCATGTCAGGGCATTAATTTGTCTCACCTTTGTGTCTTGAGAATAGCCTAGCATACTGCTTGTGATTCAGCAGTACTGGATGCACTTAAACAGCTGCTGCAGGGTGGAGAGAAGCACAGTGCTTCCCAGGAAGATCCAATTTATTGTCCACCACTGCAGAGACTCTGCTGCCCTCTGGCTGTATTTGCACAGGCCTGCACTACTGAACAGTCATTAATTGAGTTAGTGTAAGCTGACTTAATGAAGGCTAACAATTCAGATTCCACAAACAGTCCTCAATAAACTTCATTTTATTTTTGCTTTTTGTCCCCTTATTCACATTTGCAGTGCCTCTGCAGATAGAAAATTTCCTAGAACCATACATAAATATGTGTGACACAGAGACTCATTCCATTAGATGAGGACTTCTTTAATGATCTTCATTAGAAACCAGCACATAGACAATCAACTCTTCTTATGAAAAGTCTGATGCTTTATTCTTTCCAAACACCATGTGTCACTGTGAGATAAAGTATATGAACTTTATGGATTATTAAATCTCAGAAATTCTCATATTAAGTGTCAGGGTTTTTAGTCCTCAGTCCCTCCTGACCTGCAGGAGGGATAGGGAGAACACGCCCCAACCAGGATGAGCTCAGAAAGGAAAGGGCCGACTGACTGCCGACACCCATCCCTCCCTTGCATTAGGGAGACCCATCAAGGCAGGAGCTCATTTATTGAGGAAGTCCATTCAGCTAATATAGGATGCAGGAGCCTATCAGCACAAAGGTGGGCAGGGATGGGGAGGTACTCTCATTGAGGAAGTAGGATGGCCTTACAAACCACAGCCATGCCTTCCAACTGGGCGGCAGGCACCATCTCAGCCAGGTGCGGTCCCAAGACCAGGGAATGAGCACTGGGCCACGAGTTAGGCCTCCTTTTACAGCATAGGTTTCCATTTCCCTGATGTGACGTGCCCCACAACTCCCCCTTTTTTATTTCATTAGCAGGTGCTTGCCTTACTTGAGGGTGTACCTGTCTTAGGTTGTTCCCCTCTGGGGATGTTACCCGTCATTGACTACCACTCTAGCTCTTCAGGCAATTTACCTGTAGGGTTGGCAGACCCAAATGGAGATTTTAAGTAGGGGGGATGGCCAGCGTCCGCAAAGGAAACCCTTCATCCTGGTAAGGGCTGGTGCCAACCTCATAGGGTTCCCAGTCTGCCATCTCACAGCACAGCATATTGTTGTCAGACCACCATTAGCTGAACAGCTTTAACCTGATCTCTAAGAAACTGAAGGAGCTTATTGATTAAACAAGGTCTGAATGTGAATACAAGGATCACTGTAACCAAGGGGCCCACAAAGGGGAGAGGATAAGGGAGCCAACCATTTAGTCCAGTCCAGAAATAGTTTGTATTGAGTTCATTTTGGCTGCTGTTGAGAACCTCCTGCAGCCTTTTTAAGCAGACCAAGGCCTCAATAATTTTGGAGGACTACTGCAGCCAGGGAATCAAGTTGATATTGTAGTTCCAAACTAGTGTCTTTATGGGCAGCGTGGATGATGCCCAGGATGAGGAGAAGGAAAGAGACTGAGGGATCCAACCACAGCTAGGCAGAGCATCCAGTATGGTCTCCTCATTCCTGTGAACGAGAGGGAGAAGGAAAATCATACCTCAAGAGGGGGTGCTCTTGTGTAATTATTCTTTAGTTTGCTGACAATATTTTAAATCTCTAGCTGGTACCCAAATTGGGTTTGGTTCTCCCACCGGGAAGACACATGCAAATCCTCTCCCCACACTAACGAGGGGATCAGGGGCTCTCCATGATCCAGTAAGAGGATCTCTCCAACTGACTTCAACCTTTAAATAAGGTATCTGATTAGACCAACGTCTCTGAAAGGCAGTCAGAGGCAGATCCTTGGAAAATTTGTAAATGTTTAGTGTAAGCATGTCTGTCCTCAATTGATCGTGGGGGTTGCCTCTCCCTTTTTGTTTTATTAGTTCATTTTTTAAGGTCTTATTGTGTCTCTCAATTATAGCTTGTCCCATGAGATTATATGGTATCCCAGTGGTGTTTAATAATCCAAGTCTGAAAAAAATTTTGTAATGATTTGCTCATAAAATAAGGCCCATTATCTGTTTTAACCTGTAAGGGTAAACCAAGAGAGCAAAACACTGTAAAAAAATGGATTTCAGCGTGTCGGGCTCTTTCACTGGAATGCGCAGTAGCCTAACAAGCATGTGAATGAGTATCTATAGACATAAATATGTATTTTAATTTTCCAAAGGGTGCATAGTGGGTTACATCAGTCTGCCAGATAATATTAGGTTTGAGGCCCCCAGGATTGACCCCAGGGGATTGTAGAGGTGGGATTTGTAAAAAACGGCATGCACAATTTACATGTTCTCATGGTCTTTTTTAAGTCTTTTATAGGGACCAGGGGGAATCTCTGATGCAACCGTCTCCGATTTAAGTGAGTTAGTTCATGCAACCCGTGAGCTAATTGAAGGTCCTGGTGAGGCTGAGCAGTAGCTGTAATAATCCCATTGGATGCCAATTGATCAGACATTTGGTTTCCTCACATCAGCCTCCCAGGCAAATCCTGGTGTCCCCTGAGATGCTGTAAAAAATGGGATTAGCTCGTTTGTTTCACAGGGATCTGACTTGAATCATTAAGGGAGTAATTGGGTTTTTGTCCAGTTTTATATCGGCTGACACTAAGGGTGGTAGCAAATTGACTACATTTAGGCTGTCAGAAAACAAGTTCATTAATCCATGAACATGGGTTAAGGCCAAGGCAACTGCATACAGCTCCTTAAACTGTGCAGATTCTGTGACTGGCTCAAAATAGTGGGTGCCTTTCCTTTCTTTGGTAGGGAGGGAGGCGCAGCATATCACTATGGCAGATCCCTCCTTTCCCCCATCTGTGAATACATTTGCTGCTCCAGGGAGGGGCCTAGTGAAAATAGTATGGGGGGCATCCATTGTAACCTTGAGAATGACAACACCCATCTCGAAGTACCGTAATGGCAATCCCCCTTTCCCATGAAACTTTCCAAGGCAGTGGCAACCCAATCATGGTTTCTTCTGACCCACTTGAAGTCTGACAACTGGTATGGGATTACCAGCACATCGGGGTCTTCACCGTAATGCCTCAGGGAAATATCTCTATCCTTAAGTCAGCCAAACTGGTCAAATTGTGAATAAACTCTAGGAGCCCCTCCTACTGACACATGTATCCATTGAAGGGGCTCACCTAGCTGAGTAATTGCTGCAGACAGTAGGTTAGAGCCAGGGAGAATCCAGAGACAGAGGGAGCATTGGGGATTATAACGAGCCAATTGTGCTGCATTTAAGGCTATCTGAATCTTATTAAATATCTATTGATGTGATGGGGTCATGGTAATAACATCTGTAGGGGCCTTATCCTTTAAAGAATCAAAAAGTGGAAGGAGTTCTTCTGTAGGCTGGTGAAGCCAAGGTCTCAGCTAATTGAGCTCGCCTAAGAATTTCTGTAACTCTACCAAGGTGTAGGATGATTGGAATATCATCCATGTATGTCTGATCTCCTCCAAAGGGGTTTCAGAATTTATGAAACATAATGTTGACAAAAGGCAGGGCTATTGGCCATGTCTTGGGGTAGCACCACCCACTCATATCTTTCATCTGGCCCCTGGAAATTGATTGAGGGAACGGAGAAGGCGAATTTTTTGCAATCCTGGGCATCTAGAGGAATAGAAAAGAAGCAATCCTTGGTATCAATCATAATGAGGGTCAAGTCTCGAGGGATGGAGGGGGGTACCAACATGAACCATCCGCTCATTAATCTTTAGTGGCAACTATCCACCTCCCCATAGATCTGTCCTTCGTTCCTGCACAGGCCAGTTTGTGGTCTGCGGTCATCCCCTTCCAAACCATCTTGACAAATTGATCTTGGAGGGGCCCAGAGGGGAACTTTCTTTGGAGGCTCTACTCTTTCTATAAAGGTGGTAAGATCCTCTGTAACCTTCTGAGTAATTCCTGCTGTGGCGGCTCTGAGGGGCCTTCTTCCAATTTTTTCCGTGCAACCAGTCCCAAAGCCCGCACCTGTTCTTGGCTGGGGCAAGGATAGCAGTCTGCTGGAGGCCTGTGGAAAAGTGATCACTGGATCCTGTTAGCATCCCACAAATCACAGGGATCCGAGGATTAACAGCCTGGTTCCTCAGCACTCCTCATTTAAAAAGGCACACCATTTGAGGTACAGGGGGCCAGGGAGCACAGCCTTGGTTAAATTTTTCCAGTCTTGGGTGGTGCACTTCTGGTGAGCCAGGCCTTAGAGGATGGTTTCGACCCAGAGCGAATTAGGCCCATCCTTGGAGGAGACCACTTTCTTAAGCTCTTTTAAATCTTGGGCCTCCCAGGGATACCATAGGGCCGGTCTATTGCCCCCAGGGTTAGCATTTACAGGGAAAGCCAAGCATGGTGGGGAGGAGTCACCACTGATGGTGGCTTAACCCGCGCTTCCAGTTTAGGGGAGGAGTCACCACTTATTTTATAGAATGGCGGCTTAACCTGCTCTTTTGGTTTAACACAAGGTGGTGAAGAGTTTTTGCAAGAAGAGGGATAGTAATATGGCGGAGGTCTCTCCATGCCCCAGTTGTCTGCTGAGAATTCCAAGGCAGGAGCACTTGGTGTGGGGCTCAGGGGGCTGGCCCCAGGATCAAAGGGGACCAAAAATCCCTCCTCACGGTGAGGCTCTAAACCCTCCTCCTCTTGATCAGAAGGAGGACTAACTCGCCATGACCCTGAGCACTCCTCAATAAAGGTTTCCCCAGCTGGGTCGCCCTTTGAGGCTGCCTTGGGGGCATCTCCACTGTCCCTAGATGTCTCCTTAACTGAGTCAGGATAGAAGCAGGCTTTGAGGGCAAAGTGGGGTAGACCCCGAGGGGAGGGTCCTCTCCCAAGTTAATCTCCCTCCTTCTCACCGTGAGTTCTACACAGCCCCAAGTGGTCCAATTGAAAAGATTGGCTGCCATTAACCAGGGAGCGGCGCCTCCCAGGAAAGGCCTCCCAGACCTTCTCAGCCCGGGGATCCGAGATCTCCAACGCCTTGAGCACCGGGTCCTTATTCTTGGTGTGAGATTGCCCCATCTGTTCAGGGATACCCTTACTTCATAACTCACTTGGCTCCACTAGCCAACGGTTTCGCTTCTGATGAGCGCTCTTTTTCTGCCCCACGTTGGGCGCCAGATGTCGGTCTGGGTTTTTAGTCCTCCATCCCTCCCAAGCCGCAGGAGCCATACAGAGAACACGCCCCGACCAGGACAAACCTAGAAAGGAGAGGGCCAACTGACTGACCGCACCCAGCCCTCCCTCACTGGAGGACAATCAGACCCATCAGGGAGAGCTGTCAAGACAGGAACTCGTTTATTGAGGAAGTCCATTCAGCTGACATGGGATGCAGGAGTCTATCAGCACAAAGGTGGGCAGGGTCTGAGAGGTACTCTCATTGAGGAAGTAGGATGCATGTGCTGTCCAAGAGAGTGGAAAGGTTCCATCCCAGAGATGGCCTTACAAACCACAGCCACGCCTTCCAACCAGGTGTTGTCAGGCACCACCTCAGCCAGGTGTGGTCCCAAGACCAGGGAATGAGCACTGGGCCATGAGTTAGGCCTTCTTTTCCAGTATAGGTTTCCATTTCCCTGATGTGGCGTGCCCCACATCAAAAAATCTAATCATTGAATTATATAATAATAGAAAACAACCAATGATTTAGAATAGCATCCATAGTCCATTCATTCTTATCTCTTACCAGATGATTTCATTGGAAGACTAAAAGTTCTTGTCAGCCCAAGATTAAGAGATTAAATGAGCTGAAGAACTTTAAGTATTTAAAAAATATAGAATACAAATTAAGTAATATTAGTATTTGTAATTACTGTTATTTTAGAAAGAACAAAAAGAGGTAATCCATAACATTTGAATGACTTAAGTTACAATAAAAAGTCATATTTTCCATGCTACCATCTGTCATTGCCCAATTATAATAGAAAACTCTGTATTTTTAGATTTTAGGTTGTTGGAAGAAGGTTTTAAGGTTTCTAAAACACAGAAGATCTAACTTTATCAACTTCAGTCTAAAGAACAAGTTTTCTCTTCCAAAGTAGGATTCTTTTCATTAACAAGATTTAGACATAAAGAAAAATCTCTTATATTTCAAAGTTTGAAAAGCTACAAGGAAAAAAGTAAGCGATAAAAAGCTCCTTTTAAAATAAGATTTTTTTTTAATGGTTAGGACTTTAGAGAACATTGAATTTTTTGTTTTCCTTTAAGGAGCCATGTCTGATACTCTGACATTTACTACTTGGTTATTTTATGACTAGAAATATATTACATTCAATAATTAATGAATGAAAATTATTTAAATTTAATGGTATAATTTATTAGAAAGGCAAAGTCAAAATTCAACAAAATAATTCCACCAGGAAGCAGGTACTTGAAAGAGCTAGGGTGGGGTCAAGGGAAATGGGGTAGACAAATGAAGAGGAGAAGAGGGAGAATGCAATTAAGAATACAATGTATAGATGAGTTCAGGGGTTCACGCTTTTAATCCTAGCTACTCAGGAGGCTGAGATCTGAGGATCAAGGGTCAAAGCTTGCCCGAACACCAAAGAACCCAAGACTCTTATCTCCAATTAATCTCTAGAAAAGGAGAAGTGGGACTTGGCTCAAGGGTAGGGTGGTAGCTTTGAACTGATGAGCTCAGGGACAGCATCCAGGCTGAGTTCAAGTCCCATGACCTAAAAAAAAAAAAGAATATAATGTATATCCTTCAGAATTAAGAAGTGAGAAGGATGGTGTAAGGAGAAGAGGAGTGGGTGAGAATGTTGAAAAGGTTGACATTAAGAAAGATGCATTTTATTTGAAGCTGCTTTGTTAAATGGCAACTTCCTTGCACAACTACTTAATAATAAAAAAGTACATGCATGTCTCTTCTTTTTGATCAAGTATTCAATTGCCTTATAAATTGGACAGATTAATTTTCTCAAAACATTTACCATCATTTATAAACCTGATTAATTCAGTTTCCCTAGACATTTTAAATTACAGTTACAAATTTTTACACATCACAGTCCCTCATGTATTTCAGTCACCTAACAAGAATAATTTCTAAGTCTAATAAATAACAGCCTGTTCAATCTGAAACATTTAGGAACCTAAGAATGTTAAATTTCTAGAGCATTAAAGTATTATTAAAATAATCAAATGTGATCTACCAATGATTTCTTTTTATAGTTATTCATTTAAACTCATAAGGATGAAATCTACATCCCTTAATCACGTCATCTTAAAATAAAAATTCTAGCATCACAAGAACATAAAATAATCTTGAAAAGCCAAATTAAGAATTACAAGTTTAAGACCAGTTGGATTTCTTAGGTTCTTCAATTAACATAATAAATCCAAATCCAAGTAGTTGGATGTGTGAGGTAAGAGGATAGGGTACAAGGGCTACCTTAGCAACACAATGAATTTGAGGCCAACTTGACCTACAGAACAAAACCTTTTTTCAATAACTCACATGTACACTTATACACACACACGAACACACACACACACACAGAAATAGAGCAAGACAAATTTCCTATTATGTCTTCAGCTTTTACAAACTCAATAAAACACAGAAATTGTTACGGGAATTATGCAACCTATTTCTACATTAAATGTAAGTGTATCATGTGCTTGGCGTTAACATTTTTCTCTATACTTATATATTAATATTTCTATTGTTACAAGTTTTATTAGAGACTTGCTGACTATAGGTAACAAAATGCTGACTTAGATCAAATTCAGAGTTACTGAGTAAAGACAACATCCTATGGGAATCTATTCAAATCCCTTTTGTGAAATGACATGATATTTGTATGTATCTTCTATACCTGTGCACATATTCTCAGGTACTTTGTCATCTATAGATTATTCTATAATACTGATATAATATGTTATATTATATAGTATATATCATATATTGTATGTATTATATTACATAATAGTAATACAATATAATGTAGGACAAATGCTACAGAACTAGTTGTCATTATGTATTGCTAATAAGTTATTATGACTTTTAAAACACTATAAATGTTCAATATGAATGTAGTTTTTCCCCATATTTCCATCTATTATTAATGGACTGCATGGGTAGAGAATCTATACACATGGAGAGAGAACTGTATATATGATAATTTAAAAGTCATTTCCAACTTACAGATTTCATGAAAGAGATAAGAGTAAAGCTGAGATCTGGTGTAACACTTGGTTTATGTGACTAGTTCAGTTTAAAGTCCAGATACCCTGCATCTACTTTGACTGGCTGTACATTAAGCCATGTAACCTTGCAAAGATGCTCATTTCACCCACTTTCCTCTACTAGAATTGTGCCACTGGAAAGCCTTTTATCACTGGATCTTGTTAAATACATATTTCATCTTTAATATCCATTTACTCAAATGTGTACCTCAAGCCTTAGTTCTAATTTCACACTTAAAGTTATCCAGTTGATCATGAAAACATTTATTTCTGGCTTGTTCAATAGGATTATATAAGAAAGATTCAAATGTACGATGCAAATTAACAGAATTGAAACAGCCATCTTATGTTGTCATTTATATATATATATATATATTTTAAAAAATTTAAGTCACAGGAGACATGAGCAGTGAGTTGCATTTTGTCAATTTGGTCCAAGTATTCTGGAACCAGCTCTGTATTAAAGTGACCATATAGACCAGTCTACTACCTTGTCTCAGCTCACTTTTCAGACTGCCCCCATAGCCCCACTGAGTGTCAGAGGGTCAACTTGGCAAGGAGACACAATACCCAAGACTCAAGCCTCACCAACCAGTCATACCCATTCTTCTCTGTATTGGAATTTACAACACTAAACTATATTAAAAAATATTTGACCAAGGAAGTGATGACCCTCTGGAGTCACAACACTGATATTTATACTCACGTAGTGCAAATGGACAGACTGGAAATTAAGCAGATGTGTGGACAGAAATCAAGAGACTGTGCTGTTTGGCATAGCTACAAGAGTCCATGTCTGGCTTTTCAGCTGCTAGCTCTCTCCCCTGTGCCTCTGACGGGAATTATATCCTGTATAATAGGAGTTGTTTCTTGATCTTCCCAACACATGTCCCTTAATTCCAGTATTAATCTTGACTTACATATAATTCTGAGAAATTGTATAAAACATGTTTAACATGTGTATGTAGGTATCAACCAACACAGTGTTATTTATGTATATTCACACTCATTCTCAATTGCTATCTGAAACTAAATGAATGGTCTAGATTTATTGTCCTTTAAATTCTTTTTGGGGAGACCTAGCAAATACCAGACAGGAATAAATGAAGAAAATAGATTATTTTACTGGTCAATCACTGGACTCAAGCACATGTCAGCTATAGTTAAAGTTTGTGTATCAGGAAAAGAATGTTTGCTATGCAAAATGTGGTTCCAATGCCAGCAGCATCCCTGTCATCTGGGACAAATGGAAGGATGGAATTTTAGTGCTCACCCCACACAGATGAAATCAGATGAATATTTAAACACAATTTTGGATAGCTTGAAAATACTGTTTAGGATGTTATCCAAAGAATGGATTATACACATATCTAATTCTTTGTGTGTAAATGTGTATGAATTCCTGAATTAGTATAACTGAAATTTTTACAAATAATTTGTTCCATACTAATTTATTTTCAGTATTTATTTATTGAATTTTCTAAAATCCAATAGGATTAAGAGAATTTAAGTTCCAGGTGAATAATACAAACATTTCATGTCATAAGACTGAACTTTAAAAAAAATTCTAAAAGTTACATATTCGCATCAACCTGTATTAGTCTCTTTTCTTCCAAATATCAATTATAACCCTTAAGTTGATCATTATTTGCGAGCATAAGTAGATGACTCTATTATAATTGTAGATTTAAAAAGGCTTTTAATAGCATTCATTATCTTTTTAAATTCCTTAAAATAAAGATTAAAACTCTGGGGAATTTCTGGCATCTGACTAATGCTTGATCAAATTTGATGAAGGTAAGGTGTGGGTTAATAATGCTGGCAACAAGAAAGACAGTAGGAGAAAAGAGAAACACTACCAGGGGCCCTGGAGAGATGTGATTTGGGTAGTCATGAACTGAAACTTTTCCAAAAGATGAGTGCACAAGAAGAGGGCTTCAAAATGTCACCTAGATGGCTAAATTATAAATGCTTATAAAAAAAACCAAGATGGGAATGAGATACTTTTGTAAATCCTTGTTGTTGTTGTTTTTTCCCCTTTGGGATAATGCCATTGCTAGGAAAAACAAACATCTCTTTATCTCTGTTTAAATGTGGCTTTTTTCCAGCACTTCTCAGAAGGGACCTCTCTGACCATTTACCAGACAATCAAAGGGGCTTTACCTGTTATTTGTATACAGTAATAATCCAGGCTGCACTCTTGACATTCTCCTAAAAAGTAGGTGGAGCCTTCAACTTAACCAGGCATTCAGAAAAGGTCTTAGAGAATCTACCTGTCTTCTACCTGTGCCTCATATGCCAGGCACTGTGCTGCAAGTGTTTGTCTTCAAGTCATTATGTTATGTTGCCCAAGATAGAAGGTCCCTTATTTCCTTGTTCAAATTGGCTAGCTGAACTATTGCTCATGATTTAAATTTTTAAATAGATTCATTCATCTCTCCTTCACAGCATTAGCTTAGTCTAGAGATAGCAAAAATAAATATATGGGATTATATTAAACTGCAAACTGCAGAGCAAAGAAAGCAATCAATGAAATGAAAAGACAACTTTAGACTGAAAAAATTATTTGCAAATTATGCCCACAGGAAAATATTTATATCCAAAATGTATAAAGAATTCATACACTCAATAGCAAGAACACATGTAGCCCAGTTTAGTGGAAAAGGGCCCTGATACAGATCCAAAAGATCATGTAAAATGGTCAAGAAAGTTATGACGATTAGTGTTCAGCACTAATTATCAGGGAAATGTAAAAACCACATCAATATATATTATCTCATATTAGGGTAGCTATTATCCAAAAAAAAAAAAAGGAAAGAAGTAAATGTTAGTCAGGGTTAGGAGAACTGGGAAGTCTTGTACACTATTTATGCTAATGTAGAGTGATGTAACCATTGTAGAAAACCAGTATGCAAAATCCTAAAGAAATTAAAATCAAAATTACCATTTGAACTGACAACTTCTTTTCTGAGTATATACCCAAAAGAATTAAAATTACTACCTGGAAGAGATAGTTGCACTCATTCTTTTTCCTTTTCCTTTTCTTTTTCTTTTTTTTTTTTTGCCAGTCCTGCCTGGGGCTTGAACTCAGGGCCTGGGTATTGTCCTTGGGCACTTTTTGATCAAGGCTGGTGCTCTATCACTTGTGCTACAATGTCACTTCCAGTTTTTTCTCTGTATGTGGGTCCAAGGAATCAAACCCAGGGACTGATGCATGCTAGATGAGCACTCTATTATTAGGCCACACTCCTGGTCTCACACTCATTCATTTTTATAACATTAGTCAAAATAGTCAATAAGTCAATTAAACAGAAAGAAAATGTGACAAACACACAGGAAACACTTTAATATTATTTCAGCTTAAAAGGAATGAGAAAAGTGTGCAAAAAGGAACAGCTAAATGCAATGTCAGAAAAAAAGAAAAAATATTGCATGATTGCATGCTTTCATCTAAAAATAGAAAAGGTAGGGTATACAGAAGTAACAGTTGGTATTATGACTAATGCTGTAATAAACCTAAAATAACTCCAAGAGCCAAAATTACAGTATAGTGTGACTAAAGCCTTGAAAAGAATTACTACAGATATATATGAGTTATTTATGCAGTCAGAATTGTGGGATGGTAAAGTCTCAAATTTATCTTAATTTGTCTAGACTAGCCACTCATTTACAGATACACAAAGTGAGCCCATAAACATGAAATTACTGAAAGCCCTGGTTGACTTATTTCATTTTAATGGCTTCAGCTCCTGTTCATTTTTTCCCCTGTGGGCACAGACAAAAAGGATAGGAATAGTTGGCAAGTGACAAAAAGTTTGTCATAAATTCATGTTGTGGGGGATTAACTGCTACTAAGATTAGTATTACACTGTACTATGATTCGGCTCTTCTCTAATATTCTCGATAAAATAATTTCACATGAAAAGGACTTTTGTTTCATTTTAAAACATAAAAGCAGCACTGATCCTATATTGGTCTAACTAATATACCTGATTAAATATACTAGCTGATGATTTTTTCTTTTTCTTAATTTACCCATTTTTGAATAAGCTAATTTGCATACCATATTTTATTCATTATTCTGATTTAAGTATCTGCCTGTTGAAATTATCCCTTTAAATGACAACTCAAAAATTTTTCATTATTTTAAAAAAGTAGATTTTTAGCTACCAAAAGCCTGGATTTATAAATTATTTCTATTTCTATTGCCTATTTGTTCTAGAACTGTTAACCTTGTTCTACTCTGAGAAACAAGATATGGAATATACTTACCATGTTGCAGTGAGCATCATACTAAATTTCCTGTAATGGAAATAAGGTCCTGCTTTATGCCTTCTCCATTTTATTTTGCAAAATTAAAATATATGAATTTAGCAAATGTTGGCCTTTGACAGCAATAATTTCTTTAAGAAGACCAAAACCACTATTTTCTCCATCTTAAACACAAAGAGAAACATACCTTCATTGTTCTTTTGCCATTAATACTATTAATGTATTAGGTGTTATAGTATAGGTTCATTTTCATCTCATCACAATAAAACAGCAGGAATTGTTTTATTGATACATAATTTTTAAATCTATACTTATGATGGATTAGAGACATAGAATATTTCCCCGTGTCTCCACAAACTTAAAGCAAAAGAAAAACAAGAGGAAGCATTAGTGAGTAATATACAGAACCTGGATGAAATACAGAAATATTGAATCTTAGATTTACAAAAGCAACAATGAACACTTTGCAAAATAGTAAGGAATAGGAAAAATCCTCAATAGGAAAGCAACAAGCAAAAGTCTACCTGAAAATGATGCCTACGAAGATCCACAAGTATGGAAAATCCACATGTTACACAGCATACATACATACATACATACATGCATACATACATATTTGAATAACTGTGAATATGTATATATTTCAAACTTCATTCCAGGACCCGTAAGTGCAAAAGATGATCATACATCCCTAGATTCAAAGATGTTTCAATATGCATAAATCCAAAAGTGCAAGCCTATTCACAGGGTGTGACAATCCTTTCCACAGAAGCTCTACATGCTGTGCAGAAAGATATAAGTGAAAATAAAACTTTAATTATATGATATTCTAAACTGATAGCAAGTGGTGTAAAGAAGGAAGAAAGAAGGACAGGGAATGACACACGGCTACTATAGCCACACAACCAGAGTCTCATGGCTGTGATGCCATCTAGACAAAGACTTAAACAATAGAAAATAACACACATGCACAAATACAATGAATTTTTAAGGCAAGGTATCACAAAGTGAATCCTATATAACTGGCACTGAGTAAAAGCAAAAGAGTAGTCATAAACGCAAGTGACAAGTACTGGAGCAGAGAGTGGCGATCTTTCTTCAAATAAGATGGGAAGACTTAGAAGAGTCTGCACCAATGCATGGGCATGATCTTGTATCTCAGGATATAAGGATGAAGATGGAAAAGGAATGGGAGCAAGAAAAACAGTTTCCTGTCTTGGGTGGAGAAATAATGGAGAACTGGACCAGAGAGGCTCTGCAGAAGCCAGGAAGAAGTCAATTCTGAATACATTTCAAACCAGAGCCAGGAAATGTGTTAGTGGCAAAGGAAGAGAGGGATGAAGGAATTTCTCTAATGATTTTATCTTGAGCAGTGGAAATGACAGAAGGGAGCAGGAGAAGCACATTTGGAGGAAAGGAGCAGGAAGCTGTTTGAACATGGTGATTTCATGTGTGTATTAGATACCTATGGGGAGATTTTGAGGGAAAGCTGTGTTTGTAAGCTCTGTGAGCTGTGGCAGTGTGAGCGCGGCGATGGGGAGTGGCGGCGTGATCCACTGTAGATGTGCCAAGTGTTTCTCTTATCCTACCAAGCGAAGAATCAGAAGAAGACCCTGAAACCTAGCTATCTTGACTCTCCCAGAAGATGTACTCTTTCACATCCTGAAATGGCTTTCTGTTGAGGATCTCCTTGCTGTCCGAGCTGTACACTCCCACTTGAAGTATCTGGTAGACAACCATGCCAGTGTGTGGGCCTGTGCCAACTTCCAGGAACTATGGCCTTCTCCAAAGAACCTGAAGCTCTTTGAAAGGGCTGCTGAAAGGGGAAATTTTGAAGCTGCTGTGAAGCTGGGTGTGGCCTACCTCTACAACCAAGGCTTGTCGGTATCTGATGAAGCCCGCGCAGAAGTGAATGGCCTGAAGGCCTCTTGCTTCTTCAGTCTGGCAGAACGACTGAACGTGGGTGCTCAGCCCTTCATCTGGCTCTTCATCCGCCTGCCATGGTCAGTATCTGGAAGCTGCTGCAAGGCTGTGGTCCATGAGAGCCTCAGGGCAGAGTGCCAGTTACAGAGAACTCATAAAGCATCCATACTTCACTGTTTGGGAAGAGTGCTAAATCTTTTTGAGGATGAAGAGAAGAAGAAGCAGGCACGCCAGCTGTTCGAAGAATCTGCTCGTGAGGGATGTCTGGCCAGTTCATACCTGCTTTGGGAAAGTGACAGAAGCACAGATGTGTCAGACCCTGGACGTTGCCTCCACAGCTTCCTGAAACTCAGGGACTATGCTACCAAAGGCTGCTGGGAAGCCCAGTTGGCCTTAGCCAAAGCCTGTGCAAATGGAAACCAGCTTGGACTGGAAGGTAAAGCCTGTAGAGAGATAGTCTGCCAGCTGTTCCAGGCCTCCCAAGCTGTCAGTAAGCAGCCGATCTTCTCCATGCAGAAGGGACTCAACGACACAATGAGGTACATTCTGATAGACTGGCTGGTAGAAGTGGCCACGATGAAGGACTTCTCAAGCCTGTGCCTGCACTTGACAGTGGAGTGTGTGGACCGGTACCTGCGGAGAAGGCTGGTGCCCCGGTACAAGCTGCAGCTGCTAGGCATTGCATGCATGGTCATCTGTACCGGGTTCATCAGTAAAGAGATCCTGACCATCCGAGAGGCTGTGTGGCTCACCAATAACACGTACAAGTATGAAGACCTGGTGAGGATGATGGGAGAGATCATGTCTGCTCTGGAGGGGAAGAGTCGAACCCCCACCATGATGGATTACAAAGAAGTCCTGCTGACGCTGGTGCCCGTGGCGCCCAGAACCCAGCACCTGTGCAGCTTCCTCTGTGAGCTCTCCATGCTGCACACCAGCCTCTCTCTCTACTCCCCAGCCCACCTGGCCTGCGCAGCGCTGCTCCTCGCCAGATCCATGCACAGGCAGACCCAGCCCTGGACCACGCATTTGTGGGACCTTACTGGATTCTCCTTGAAAGACCTCATTCCCTGCGTCCTGAGTCTTCACAAAAAATGCTTCCACGATGATGCCCCTAAGGACTACAGGCAGGTGTCTCTAACAGCCGTGAAGCAGCCATTGGAGGACAGACGCTATGAGGAAATCAGCCAGGATGAGGTGCTGAGCTATAGCCAGTTGTGTGCTGCGTTGGGCATGAAACAAGACAGCCTGGAGCCCCCGACTTTCCTGAGTGCTGGGGAGATCCACACCTTCCTCAGCTCTCCTTCGAGCAGGAGAACCAAACGGAAGCGGGAGAACAGCCTCCAGGAGGACAGGGGCAGCTTCGTTACCGCCCCCACCGCAGAGCTGTCCAGCCAGGAGGAGACCCTGCTGGGCAGCTTCCTGGACTGGAGCCCGGACTGCTGCTCTGGCTATGAGGGCGACCAGGAAAGTGAGGACAAGAAGGGAAGGAGACATGACAGCTCCTAGCGGTATCCTCGATGTCACTGTGGTCTACCTGAACCCGGAACAGCACTGCTGCCAGGAATCCAGTGACGAGGAGGCCTACTCAGAGGATGAGGGACACCAGGGGCCGGGCACCCACAGGCCAGTCCCAGGGTCCAGGCCCCTTCTCTGCAACAGGAGAGAACCGAACCGAGCAAAGACATCACGACCTCAGGGTACTCCTCCGTCAGCAGCAGTGGATGGCAGCTCAGGGGGGCCCGGATCTACCTCATCGCCATCTCCAGGTATCAACGCAAACACACAGCCTTGCCATCATCAAACCAGGAAATCGTGTTTACAGTGTCTGCCCCCAAGCCCCCCAGAGGGCAGGGTCCCCCAGCCACAGGTCAAGCGGCAAAACCTCTCCCTCAGCAGTGATGAGGACGCGAACTTCGGCTTCCTGAAGCTGTGAGAGTGCATCAGGGTGTTTTCCGCCGTGAATGTTTACAGGGGAGGGCTGGTGTCCTGGAGGAGGGTCGGGCATTGAAGGTGGGTGCTGTGTTGGCCCTCTGGGGGGCCTTCGCCTGAAAACTCCTGGACACCAAGTTTCTTTGTCCAAGGAATCCCACATGAGCCCAGATTCAGTGAAAAGCTTAGCTGCTTCTCCTTGGAGAGTTTAGCCAATATGCCACTACATGTGAAGCCCGTGTCTCTGTACCCTCCTGTGTCCTGCTGTCTCTGGAAGCTTCAGCTTGTGTGTGATGTGGTCTTTCCAGCCCTTACTCAACCCCATGCCAGGAACCGACAGCTCCACACTCTTGAGTCTGTACCCCACACATGCCGGCACAGCCAGAGCCTCCACTAGAAAGCTGCCAGCACTGGGCCCCCGCAGGTGGCTCTCAGCATACCTCTGTCCCTTGCTGCCTACTGGACTGCATCCCCTCCTTTTGAGGATACAAGTCTTAGAGGGTGGGGAGCCTGCTTCCCGACACCTCACAGGGCCTGCACTGTGACCACCTATGGGGTGACCACAAGTGGGGCCACAGGCTCCCTCCATCTGGCACGTTTGACTCATCTTAGAAATCTGTTTCCTTCCAGCATGGTTTGTCTTGTCCCCGTGATATCCATGTGAACATCTCTGCACTGAGTTTCTGAGCTGTTCTTTCTCACCTGGATTTCTGGATTTCTTTGTCCTTTCAAGATGAAAAACAAAAGTAAAATTCAAAACAGGGTGCTGAATAAAAAGAATAGATTTTCAACATTATTTATGCTCAGCTATCCTGGCACATTGCAAAAAAGAGATGATGTGGGGGAAGTCATTTGTAATATCTGAAGTGAGCAAGATGAGGAAGAGCAGAGAAGTCTGGGAACTTCTTTCTCCCTGTCTGGTTACTGGATTAGCCTTGGGTTCCATCAGACCTCAGAGTCTTCTTCATGTCACAAGCGCCAGATATGCTTGGTATTTGGGAAACCTCTGCTTCTTGAGGCTGTCATCCAAGCAATAGCTGAAGAGGCTAACTTGCCACCTTTTTTTGCTGGCTAATTGGCTGACCCCCAACCTGGATCCTCAGATCTAGGCCTCCTGAATAGCTAAATGAACTATCAGTGCATAGATTTCCCCCCTCCCCGCTTCTTTAATATTAAAAATCACTTGACCAGGAGTAGCCACAAATGCTCTTGAAGCAGAACTTCAGAAATGGAGAAATAGACTCAGTGGTCATTTTGCTTTGTGTGTTTGTGTGTTTGTATGTGTGTATGTGCATGTGTGCTTTTTGATGCCCCTGTGCTGTCTTTCTGCTACTGAAAAGAGTCCTGACCATCCTGGCTGAGGCTTGGATAGCATGAGAACCCCAGGTGTTGGAATTATAGATCTGTGCTGTTAACTATGTGCCCTTGGGCATGTGTGAACTTCAGTTTCCTCATCTGTGAGATGGGGCAATTATACCTACCTCACAGGGGTGTTGTGAGGATTAAATGTGATGAGGACAATGAAAAAAAAAAAGAGGGACATCTAAGAACTGTGTGTGGAAGGACCATTCTAATGAAAGGAAAGAACAAGAGCAATACCAAATGCGATGTTGTAACAAAATAATCCACACCCCACAACATGCATAAAAGTCACTTCCACATGGGCCTCATTCCAAATATGTGCATCATAACCTTTGGATGTATACCTTCTGTGATTAACTCTAGGATTTTCAGGGGGAAAGTCAATTTCTTGTAGAGTTTCCTAATGAATACCATCCACTCTTCTTCCTTCAAGGACTCAGGTATAACCTTGTCCATATTATTTTTATTTGCAAACATGGAAAGTCATTATACTCTTGAAGAAAATGGAACAAAGGTAGTATTTTTAACATTGCAGGCAAAGCCATTGTGTACAGGGATGCACAAGGGATAAACTGCCAGTACATGTAAGGATGTGATACTTAGTTAAGTCAAGATAATGTTTGTGCATAGAAGAAAGATGAGACTTCTTGAGATCAGGAACAAAGAGTTGCTTTGAGATAATTAGTTGGGTCCAGTTTGTCAATCTGGATGATGATTACAAGTGTGTTTACCTTACAAGAATTCATGGCACTGTATGTTTATGTGTTTATTTTACAATAAATGGTAAGTTCTCACTTGGAAAAAAACAGCATATCCTAACTTATAATTCAGGGAAAAAATGTTAAAGATATCCATGTAGAATAACTTTGCCTGCATAAGTTACTTTTGCATGGCTGTGACCAAATGAATACCTGACATGAACAGTTTCAGGAGGAAGGGTTCATTTTAGCTCATATTTCCCAGGGTTCATAGTTACTTGACTCTAGGATCCTGGGTAAATCACCCTGGTATCAGGAACAGGAGGTTGAGGAACTTCTTTCCATCATGGTAGACAGGAAGAGATGGAGACAGGAAGAGGAGCTGGTTTCAATTATCCAGCACCCCAACCCCACCCAAGGTGGCGTATTTCCTTCAAGTAGCTCCCATCTCTCAAGTTCCTAGATTATCCCACAATTCTGCCACCGATGAAGGCCCTGTGAGGGGAGATGGATACTGAAACTATAGCACTCTCAAAAATTGCTGTTATTTAGCTAGAACCTTTTAAAATTGTTGAAACCTCAGTTTTTCTGCACTCTCATCACCACTGACACATACCTGGTCGGTCTTTGTCACACTGTCTCTACACTCATACCCCAAACTGTTGTCCATCATGGTACCATATCACAGATGCTTGAATATTTTCTTTTAAAAAGTCCCCAGTTAGGATAAATGTCAGAGCATCTATGTTAATCAGGATGATGCACTTAGTTTCCAGGAACTACTTGGTGGCATTTTGGAGATTATAATGCAGTCTTGTATTTCAAATAAAACTGCATTTTAAGAGAGAATTTTAGAATTATTTAGGGTCAGGCCCCTTTCCTCTTCCCATATTCTCCTCCATAAAATGTCTTGATTGCAATGGATCTTACATGAATTGCACTTAATAGATGCTCAGTCAGTGTCTACAGCCTGGCTCAAATGTTTCTGAATCTTCAAGATTGAGGGCTTTGCTTTTCAAGAAAGAGTAGAGATTTATTATTTCTCAACTAAATTACCTATCACCTGCTAAAGAGAGATTAGCCTTATAGAAACTCATCTGGAAATGGTTTATTTCTGCTTTCTGGGAACAACCTTACTAAATAAAGTAATATTTTATACCAAAAGATAAAAACAGTACCTTGAAGATTTTTATGTAGATTCTCTTGCAATTTAGCAATTTAGCAGATAGCATTAATGATCACCACTATCTAGTTCTCTCTACTTTTGGGAATGAAGAAAATAATTTTTACTCTTTTCTTGGTCTTATAAGGTCTCATAAGTAGTTGAAGTGAAGGAAATATGAGGAGTTTCCAGTCATTAAATACTGGTGTTCACCGCCCAGTTTTCCTGTACTGTGCAAAAGGGGAAGGCATGTGGTACAGACTGACGGGATGCACAAACCCCTCAGTCAGCTGTGCTGCAGTTACACCCTGAGCAATAAATGAGTTCTGGTGCTTGAAGTTATTGAAAATTTGGTCCTCTTTGTTATCACCCCATAACTTAGCTATAGACTTCAAGGTATGGCTTGTGGATTCTGTGTACAAAATTTTCTCCAAGACCACATTATACTTAAACTGACAGTGCAAAACAACAACAAAACAAAGCTAGGCAAATGTTCATGACACATATTAGCTGCCTAATATTATACAATATTTGTTATCTGAAAGATACTGTGCATTAAAGTCATAATTTCCCTCTTTCCCTCTAAATGCCTACATTTAGGAGCCTCTATCAAGAATGAAATTCAGTTACATAAGTAGAAAAGAGATTTCCGTAAACCTGAAAGAAAGCTTAATTGTCTTTTATGCAAAGAAGTTGAACTTGGAGCTGAGAGCTAATGTGGTAGCTTTACCATGTCTTCAGAAATCTAAATTTTGTCTTCCTTCAGTACCTTCCTCAGTCTATGCCTTTATCTTCAGGATCATTTTATTGGTCTAAAACAGCTGCTATCTTAGCATCCGTGCTTGTTGTATGAGGCAGAGGAAAAGCCCCATTAGTGTTTATCTTAGTATTGCTTGGGCTGGGAAAAGGATAGTTTTTGAAAAATAATTTTTAAACTAGCCCCTCAGCTTGATAAAAATGTGTGTGTAAATTTGTCTTTCAATTCTGGTTCTCTCTCTCTCTCTCTCTCTCTCTCTCTCTCTCTCTCTCTCTCTCTCTCTCTCTCTCTCTCTCTCCTCTTTCTCTCTCTCTCTCTCTCTCTCTCTCTCTCTCTCTCTCTCTCTCTCTCTCTCTCTCTCTCTCTCTCTCTCACACACACACACACACACACACACACTTAACCAGCAGAAGCTCATCATGTTGACAAGGAGTCCAAATATCTTTTATGGGGCTATTTTTTTACACTGCCCTACAAATAATTCTATTCTAATTACTAAGGAACTCATTCATTACTGAAGTGTCTCTAAGTCTGAGAGCAGTCAGTTATATAATAGCAGCAGTTTCAAAGGATGGGACTATTTTAGAATACATAGCTATGCTTTTTCTTTCCCAATCCTAAAGAAACAATGCATTTATTCAGAAACATTGGCTCCTATGGAAGACTAAATTGTGTTAAGTCTAACACAGATGATGTGGGGGAAAATGATATTGAGGAAATAAGAATAATACCATAGCAGATGATTAAATACAAAGGAAAGCCACTATCATCTGTCTTTTGTGGTGTATAAATCCAGGCAGATCACTTCATGTTAGCTTTGATTCTTATAGTCACTTCCACTTCAAAGAGCCAGCTTGAAATCCACACCATCTCCTTTATGTGACTCTTTTGGAAATCCTGCAACTACTATTTATGGACCTAAAGCTCAAAACCTGTAGATTTCAGGTATTTTTTTTTACCCCAGTGGACCACAATGCGCACACTAAACAACCTTTTTGTGATATCTTCCAAGTTAAGCCACACCTTCCAGATTTCACATTATTTTAGTCAAACACATTGGAAATTTAAAAGCAGATGATCTGAAAACCTCTTTCCTTTTCTCTTCCAACTCTTCATTTAATAATCTACTTTTGACTCTTGTTTTGAAATTCATCAAGATGCCTCTAATTTCTTTGATCCTGAACCTCCAAGTCAATAATATCAGTTGTAAAAATATAATAATCACTGTCTGTAATTTCTCCTAATGAACAACCTACAAATCCTAGGGAAACCTACCAAGAGTTTTTATTCTTATTCCAGAATTCCTGAGTGCAAAAGCGATTGATTTGTATAACCAACTATCTTATCAAAGGCATGTAGCAAAGTGCTGAGACATTATTTATAATAATAATATAACAATAATATTTTGATATATAATTTACAAATTATATTATATACTTGATGCATTGTGTTAGACACTATGGTTCAGAGCTATTATTTTAGTTAATCCTATAATAATGCTCTGTGACTGAACAGATACTGTTCTCTCTTAAGGACTGGGAAGAAATACATAGATTTATATCTTTAAATGACCTGGAGATTTAGACTTAGAGTTTGTACGTGCAGCTTTTAGCAACAATACTTTCAAGTACAAAATTAAAAATCTACTCCTCACTATCATTTGTGCAGTTTGCAATTTATAATGTGAAAAAGCTAATTGCCAGAAATTGGGATTTTGTATTAATGCTCTAGGAGGAAACAAAGCAATGATCTACTATCATATTTTTACTCAATTCCAATTACTTTCTCCAGAGACACCAACCTCTACCTCTTCTGAGTTCTTGAATTTTATGCCTTTTTTTTGCCAGTCGTGGGGATTGAACTCAGGACCAGAGCACTGTCCTTGGGCTTTCTCGAGGCTAGAGCCACAGCATCACTTCTGGTCTTTTTCTATGTATGTGGTACCTAGGAATCCAACCAGGGTCTTCATGCATGCTAAACAAGCACTCTACTGCTAGGCCAAACTCCTGGTCATCTTATGCCTTTTTCAAAAACAAATTATTTATCATCTTTTTTAGTACAGAAAGATCGGAATTAAACCTATATACAAATATTTTGTCATTTGCATGTCTAAAAGATATTGTATGGATATTGTCCCCACTCTGTGACTTCATTTTAAATGCTCTGAACCCCTCTTCAGTTTTTTTTGTTTTTTCTTTTTTAAAAGACATTTATCTTTACATATAAAATTTTAAATCATCTTACAACTTCTAAATATAATCTCATTTGAATTTTGCCTGTAAGTTTATTGAATCTATTGATAAATATGAAGGTAATTAACATCTTATTCAGTCTTAAAATATGTCTCCACTGTTTAGATCTTCTTTACATTTTTCTCAATCATGTTCTATAATCTTCTGAGCAGATGGCATATATCTACCATAAAATTAGTTCTAAGAATGTTATGTTTGGGGATGTAATTTGCTTTAAAAATTCCCATTGTTTGAAGGTAGTACAGGAAGCCATAATTAATGTCAACTTTCTATCCTGCAACATGGCAAAATTCATTTATTTTCTAATGGCTGGTTTTCAGATTCCTATTGATTTTTCTAATTAATTAGATTTGTCATTGACAAATAGAGACAGTTTTTGCTTTTCTTTCAGATCCTTATGGAATTTTTTAAAAAATTGCCTTAGTGAATTTTGATTTGGTTGGGTTTTGCTTGGGAATATTTCTAGGGTTTTTTTTGTCACATTTATGGCATGGTATCCAACAGAAGCAGTGACACATCTTTCTTGTTCCTATTCTTAGGAAAGTAGCACTGAAACTTTCTCAAGGAAGTACAATGTTCTGTAGAGACTTTTTTGATAGCTGTTTATCAGAAGGAACAAGATCCTTTCTATTTCTGATTTTTCAGAAAGTTTTTTTGCATAAATGGATGTGAAATTTCATCAAAGTGTTTCTGAACACTGAAATGTTCACATGTAAGATTACATAGCATAATTTGGAGATGTTAATAGAACATTGTGCATCTAAGATGAATCTTTCTTAGTCATAATGTGTTATGCCTTTTAAATATTATGGGATTTAGTTAACATTTAATTTAGTAAGGATTTTAGCATCTAAGTACATGAAGTTTTGGGGCAGTGTATTTTATGTCTTTTACATAAAGTTTTTGTATGTGGACAATGTTGAATTCATGAAATGAGCTGGAAATGATCCACTGTGTTCTGCTAAAAGCATTTGCATTAAATTTACTTTGAAATGTATGCCTTTAAAAATATTTGATAGGATTTACCAGTGAAACAATTATGGGTTTCTTTCATTACTATAAGGCTTGCATTTTGACTTGTTATTTGTTTTGTTTTTGAATTTGTTTTTGGAAACAAGTCAACTAGAGGGATTCAAACAGGAACCAACGTTAATACTGCTATTTCTTTCACTTGTGATCGTACCACTAACTCTCTCAAACATCTCCTCCATGTATTTGGTCCCCACATCTCTGAGCCTTCTAATTTGCATATTTACATTGTCACAGCCCAGTGACATTTTCAGAGTAGTTCCAGAACCCTAAATTAGGTATGTCTAGGCATACTCTTATGACTATGAAACCTCATCACTTGGAATAGATGCATATCTACCTCTCTTCCTATTTATCTCTAATTTGATGAGAGCAGTCACTCCCACTGAAAACATTAACATTATGAAGGAGGCCATAGGGTACAGTGTTTTGCAACTACAGACTCTGGAGCTAGATTCTGGTTCAATGTCTGTTGTCTGAGAGTCAGTTCATTCATTTATATGATTAGGATATTGTAGTTCAAGGAGAAAGTGACCATAATATTCTAGTGAATATTAATGTTCTACAAGCTTTATTCCATCTACAATGTTCTTTGCTTCACATATCCATTCAGTAGACTGGCAAGTAGAGTTCTTTGTGTTTGCAACTGTGAGAAAAACGTCTTTTCTATCAAAGTAGTTTGCTTCCTTTCTGTTAATTTTGAGAGGACAGTTTTTTGAAGGGGTCTCCTTTGGCCAGGTGACTTGCCCCATAATCATTACATTGTAGTTACATACACTCTTTTCCTGAGCACTTTAGTTAAGACATCTTCTTAGACACTCCTTGAATTTTAGTTGCAACCTGTTAATTAAGCCACATCCTTGCAGACTGTGAACTGTAGAACTCAATTTGAGCACAGGGGCCTGGCTTCATGTGTTAGGGATAAAAAAGGGAACAGTCTGATTGCTCAGTGTGATGGCTTGCCAGGTTTTTGGCATGACACCCCAACATACCAAGCTATTTCTTACACAACCTAGTTATTGTTCCTAATGTTATTTTAGTATTTGTCTTTAAAATAAAGATTACATCACTTGTGGGAAGTCTCGTGAACTTTTCCATCAGTTTTGCATATGTAAAGATAATATTGGAAAGATGTTGAAAAAGTGGTATTTTGCTTACTCTCACTTTATGAAACTCCAAACAAGGATAGCATGAAAGAAGCAAGTACAAGATATAAAAAAAATGCTTTGATAAAAGTATCTCATACTTATTTGGAGATATTTCACACTGTTTTGATAATGTGATTTGCTATTGAAGTAATTGAATTTACACTGCGATATCATGTGAAACCACCATGTTTTTTTTAATATGAATTATAAGATTTCCAGATTAAATGGGAATAACTCAGTAACCTAACTAATAAAATATGTGCATTTTTATACCACAGCATCCCAAGTGAATACAGACACCATTAAATAGAAAAGTTTTAACTTGATCTTGTTCCATCTGAAAAAATTCTTTGACCCAGCAGCTATTTTTAATGGGTTTGTTAAATGAAAAACATTGATTCATTTTCTTTAATTCTTTATGAAAAATATGACTCTCTACTTGGCTGTACAATGGAACCATTTAGTTCATTTTAGTGTCTCAATTCTTATGTCACACCCCAGGAATTTCCGGAACTGAAAAACAGGTATTGATATTTTTTGAAGTACCTAAGTAGTCCCCATAACAACCAGAAAATTGAGAACAACTTTCTCCTCACCATTTGATGATAATCCTTGGGGAAATTACCAAATGGCAATTTGGAAAATATCCTAGGTGAAGGACAAACATTGCAAGTACCAGAAAAGTGTACCTATCATGGTAGTAATAAAGCACAGAATCGTTGTTGGTTCATAGTGCTGAAGGAAACCAACTTTACATGGATTCCTATAAGGAAAAAACTAGCATTGAATCCCAGTGTGCCAATTTAACTGTGAGTGGCAATAAGTGAATAATTAGACCTCTCTAAGCTTCAGTTTCCTAACTATGAAGGGGTACAATATTTGTTATTAAGATAGGAAAAATATATAAATTATATCAAGTATCTTGTAGGTGTGTTGTGTCAAAAATTAGTTTCCAATTTCTCTTTCTCCTTTTCTCATACATTTCTGTATTCTCTATGACTTGGGGTTAAGTCTTACCAATTTAGATTGATAGGTTTGGAATCAAATTAGGTCATTTGAAATTGTGCTGTTAATACAACCTGGCTAATACTGGCTGAGATTACTTTCTAATGATTAGCTACTCTACTCTAGTTTTCAGGCCACCTATGATATTGACATTGAATGAAAAGGAGGTGGAATTGTGTTTCCCAGAAATCACAAATGTACCTGTTAACACACGCAAGGATTATGTGCCTAATAAATTAGGGGAAAGAATACTGTGTCCCCACCTAGAGAAGTCCAAAGAAAAGTAACACCTAGACACTTCAGAAAACTTATGCAATTAAGATATTTCTCCTCTGTCCCACATTTTTATTGGCATCAGTTATACAAGGAGGCTTTACTTAGACATATTCATATATACATCCAATGGATCTTGGCCAGACTCATCCCCTTCAAAATTCTGTCCTTTTGTGTGGTGGTTTCTCTCTGAAACAGTCACCAACTTACAGCTTTAATAGTACCAGTCCAAGAATATTGATAAGTAATAAATCCAGCTAGGCAATACTATTCATAAAGGCTTAAGTTGGAGTTTGTTGCACAAAAGTAATGACTAGCTAATAGAACTGGCTATTTCTCTGCCACTAAGAAGTCATAAATAACAACTGACAACTAATTACCCCCCAAAGCAGGGTGGCCAAAAGAGGTAGTGCTCCTGGGTGTTTGGTAGGTGGGACAGGCGACAAGATTGGTTTCAGCATTCTTTCTATAGCTTATCTGTCTAACCCACAGATTAGGCCTGAAATTTGTCCTAATATACTCATTAAAGAGCTCAGTAGTGGTGAAAGTCAGATAATAAAGCCATAGTGTATAATAAAATAAATAGCTTCAGCAATACCCTCAGCTTCATCTCTCTGGTGGTGACATACGCTTGCAAATTATCTAGGGAAGGAAGGAGAAATAGTGAATCATATTGGTCAACCGATGGCCTGATTCAGTATGATCCTGAGATTGGACAAACAAGCAATGGGCAATAAGAGAACTGCTCACTGGAGTTATATTCAACTTCTATCACAAAATATTCCTGGAATGTGAGGTAAAAATAGGAGAGAATGGCTCTGAGCAAAGACTGATGAAAATGGAAGTGAGGATGTTCACCTGAGTTTTTAATCTTGTCTTTAGACAAGATCAGGCATTTGTGAGTCCTACTGAAAAGTCAGAGTTTTTAGCAAAAGTTTCTAAGTATATCTCATAAATTTAGCTTTCTCATTTTATAGTTGAAAATAGAAAACAAGACATAGTATTAAAGAGAGTGGAGATAAATGAAAAGTTTACAACAATTTTACAACAGTTCTAAAACATATGGTAAAATGTGATTGAATTGCCAGATAGAGAACATTAACATATTTCAGATTAATAATTTGTTGATATAAGCATGGCCCATGCAAGGAAATAGTCAATGCTTACCTGAAATTCAGTTTCAAATGGGCATTTTTTAATTTGTTAAATCTGGCATCCCTACAATTTTCTATGTATCTAAATCACATTAAAATGACATAATTGAATGTAAATAATATAGTTTTCTATTTCATATAAGAGCATGTCACAGTAAAAGAAAATCAAAGGAGAAAGGAAAGAAGATATTTTGGAATTTGTGTCAACAAATGATAAAAACTAGGACTTGTTTGGGAACTTAGATTAGTTGCTTTGACAATTATTTAAGGAAAAGGAAAATGCTGACAAGCACATTCTAATTATATTTTGCATTAACTGAATAAGGAAATAGAGAAACTGCAAAGGCTATTTTAAACTTGTTTCTTTTTAAGTAATAATCCCATAAACTGGTTTTGTTTGAATAAATGTAAATTCTCTTGAGTATAGATAAAAGACAATCCAAAAAATATGCAAAAAGAAAAACATGATTTCCATTTAATTTAGTACATATACAAAATTTAACAGAGAATAATTCTAAAAACAAGAAACTAAATGTGTATCTATGTAATAGAATTCTTTCACTATAAACATAATTTTTTGTATTTACATTAACAGGATATCAAGCAACCAGAAATATTGTTGAACACTAAGTTTTGCAAATGTATAGCTAAATATTGTATTTTAATACTTTTACTCTTTGCTTTTATACATACAGAATTTCTAAAGTAAGAAAAATCACAGAAATTTTGTTTTTCTTTGTTTGGGAAGAGTGCTTAAAATTAATCGAAATTAAGTTAATTCCAAGCAACTCTTAGGCAAATTCAAACAATCTCTTTCTAGTGATTCTAATTTACAGTAAACATCACTTTAATAATGCTAATAATTCTGCTTCGTTTTTTTAAATTCCATTTTCTTGGTACATTCCAAAAATATAAAATAATTGTATTAAGTTGACTGAATTCTCTTTACTTAATTTATTAAATACAACTTTTTACACTGTTACAATAACAGTTTCCTGATTTTTTTTTAATAAGTAGGCAGTAAATCATCTTAGGAAAGGGATAATGAGTCCATTAACCTTCTATCCAATAACACTACCATGTATGAATTCCTGGCCATATTCATTTTGTATTTGTTTTCCACAGTTGATTATTTACTGAATAAGACAAAATCACCCTAAGAACATTGTTGTTTAACATGCCGATAGAATTTATATATAAACCAGCTGCTAGTGGCTCATACCTGTAATGCTAGATACTCAGGAATCTGAATTTGGGTGGCTGAGGTCTGAAGCCATCCCAAGCCAGAAATTCAAGTTAACCAGACAAAAGCTTGGTTGGAGGTTTTTCTCAAATGGTGAAGTGGGGCACTCGATGTCCAGCCCTTGCTAGACAAAAAAACAAACAACAAAAAAGATCTAATTTCTCCATGAAAGCAGCCCTCAGTCAATAATCAGAAGCTATATTGCACTATTGCTTTTAAAAGTCTTCAATGATGTAGGGAGAAAAAAATTCTTGCAACAACTATCACTAGTATCTCTAGCAAGTTATAGGGTTGTCCTAACATGCCTCATTACCTAAATATAAAGAAACCCTAGGTTATCTTCACTGTATCATAGGTTTACTGACACTCTTTATTCTGAATTAACCCAGACTCTATACCTTTTAACATTTTGTTAGCTTCAGAATCTAACAAGGTTGTATCCTGTGCAGGAAATCCATGGTTTTATAGATCAAAAGCAAGGGCTTGTGTATACAGGACCTTTTGGTGCTCAAGTTGCTGAACGAATTGGAAAGAAAGCACCTATGCTTGCTCATTCAGCTGGGGCTTTTGACTAGCATGGAATTCATAGCATATATTTTCCCTAGTTATCTAGCATGTATGCTTTGTCTGTTCAACTACACTGTAAATTGTTTTATGCTTGGGTCTTATTTCTTCTGGCCCCCGAGCACCAGTATATCATTAAATATTCAGGTACTAATATGGAGAAATCAAGAGGCATTTTTTTATTCTGCTTAGCTTCAGAAACTCTCTGCAGTTCAGGCTAGATTTTTGTGCTTTGCTTTCCAAACGCTTTTATTTCCCCTCCAAAATCTAAATAAGCCTCTTAAAGCTGTTTACCCCAAATATGGTAACATAGTAGGGACACAATTATTATAACTCCTAGCTTCTATTTGAAGATTTATTTTAACGCTTCACAACCAAGTAAGAGGGAGGGAAGGTAGACAAAAAGGCTAGAACTATAAAAAATAGTTTAATTAGGATAATTTCTTCTGAGACTGCCTTAGTTTTGTCCTGCCATTAAAATGTGACCATAAGGGGGCAATTCAACCACATTTCAAATAGATGGGACCACAGTGATTCCAATTTCCCAGACTATCTAGATCATCAGATATTCATTGAATCTGGTTTTTCCTTGCCTTGGAAGAATGCCACCATATTCATTCTCCAGGGAGCTTCTAATGGCAAATAAATTTGCCATCAAAATTGTTTATCCCTGCTATAAAAGTGTTCATCCATGGTAGGATATATAAGAATGGAATAGTCATTATCCTTGATCTGAATCCTTTCATCTTCCACTGAGAGTATAACTAGAAAAAGTTACTCCAGTGGCTCTGCTGTCATGGAATTACCCTAACATTAAACACACCACCAAAGGTAAGTAACAGGTAGTTACCAATAATAACTAATTTATACTATATATTATATATATATTCATTTGACATGAGTTGAAATAATTTTCACTTCTAGACATTATTATTGCATCTTCTTCCCTGAACCTTAATTCTTTACTCTGACAGCACCTTATTCCAAAACAAATCTGAACTCTTTCCTCCAGATGTGGATATTGTACTTGGAAGTTCTGGATTGGTTAG
Organism: Megascapheus bottae; assembly: GCF_031878675.1. Classification (NCBI taxonomy): domain Eukaryota; kingdom Metazoa; phylum Chordata; class Mammalia; order Rodentia; family Geomyidae; genus Megascapheus; species Megascapheus bottae. The sequence continues at coordinate 78,872,732 of NC_143509.1, read as the reverse complement.
CTGCTGGATAAAGGCCCTGTAGTATAGAACAGAAATGTTGTAGCATTCTGGGGCCTGGACTTCCTAATCAGTTGATAAACAAGCAGAAAGAATTAGCTAAGAGTAAATAGCAAAGAAAATTATGTACAGATGACTGATTCTAGAATGACTAGCATTATCTCCATCCCAGCCCCATTCCAGGTCTTGAATAACTTACTGTTCTTTATTTCTTGCCTCTGTATAATACAGTTACTTATAAATGACCTCCTTTCTTTAATCTAATCCTGTCTATGTCCATTAATTTTATGACTATGTGGAAGTTGGCCTATATATCTATTCAAATATGCTACCTTTTAAATATGACCTTTTTAAACTTATTCCAAAATGCAGCATTTTATGCTATTTACTTTATCATATATATTACAAAAGCAAACCTCTGTATAAAATTTAAACAAGCATGTCAATTTATAAAAAAATTTTATGTTGAACCACATGACACCAAAGCAAGATTTAGGAAAAGACAGGTTATTTCTTTTTGGACCTTCCATATGAGCAAAAAAGCATCCTGACAATATGTTGCCATCATAAAAATAAAGTAAGTAGTCATATTCCAAGGACACTAGATGACAACATCTTTAGAATCATTGGCAAGACACCCGATGAGTAATAACTTTTGCAAAGCATTTTAAGGACAGTAAGCAGGCACAGAATTCACACAAATGCCAAAGATTATATTATCAAAACATTCATTTTAGGGGCCTTTTGAAACATATAATTTACTCATGATACATAAAGGCAAGTGATATCCATGTGACCATGAATTCTTCTTCACATCAATACCAAAAGTAACTGGCGAAAGCTATCTACTTGAGTTAGAGCCATATCAACTGAAATTGCCAGAATTTCCTCCTTTTTTTATCTTTGCCTGTCTCTGAACTCCCAACCATAATTCTTTTTAGGACTATGTCTATGTCTTCTTCGTTCTACACATAGTAGGACAATAAGAAAATGATTTCAAACATCTGGGCTACGGTAGCAAATAATAATGATGATGATGATGATATAAATGCATTTGTCCCTGTTCTGGAAGTTAGAAATTCTAAGATCAAGCAAATTTGGGCTCTGGAGAAGACCTATTTTCTTACAAATTTTCAGCATTTCACTTTAATCGCTTATCATGGAAGGCACTAGAGGGCTTTCTTTTAATTTACTTATTTTATTATTGACACCAAAACTTCTTGCTCTTATATAGCTAGACCTTCATAAACATTGATAAGCTTTTCCCATTTTTCCTACCCCTCCCTATGCTCCTTGTCTTTTGGAATTACTATTTTCAATTTCTATGAGATCAACTAAGAAAGAATCATTTCCAGCATTAAGCAGTGCTATCCATTTGTGTAAGGATTTACAGATAATTATGGAGGGCTTTAATGAAATGAGTGTCTCAGGAAAGGTGTCAGCAACAGCAGAAACCATGTGTCTCTTTTGCTATGCAGTGAGAAGCACCTGGGCCAAAGATTAAAATGCAGATTGTTAGACTGTACTTTCAAAGTTTCAGAAATCTTGTGTTTAAGAGTAGAAACAAGAAGCTGGGGAGCAGGGTGGCTCACACCTGTAATCTTAGCTACTCAGTAGGCCAACATCTGAGGATCAAGGTTCAAAGCCAGCCAGAACACAAAAGGACCTGACACTCTTGTCTCCAATTAACCTTTATAAAAAACAAGAAGTGGGGCTTGGCGCAACGGTACTGTGGTAGCCTTGAGATGAAGACCTCAGGGACAGCACCCAGGCCCAGAGTTCAAGCCCCACGACTAGGAAAAAAAAAAAGAAGAGTAGAAACAAGAATGTACACTTCTAAAAAAAAAATCCCAGGTTATGCTGATGCTTCTATGCCAGGAACTAGACCATGAGAATTACTGAGCTAGAAGAAAAGTCAGGAAGGAAATGTGCCAGATCTTGTGTAATGTTTCTCTCAGAAAAACACTAGCTAAAACCATTTTGAAAGAACCTAACTTGAAGAATTTACCTTGAAAGGCTTACGGATAAACAGAAAAATGATGGTGAGGAGAATGTGAGGATGAGACATGATTCAGAGCTCCATCTTGAAATGATTGCTTTCTTGGCCCAATTTGTCCTTTCAAGTCAATACAACCTCTCCTTGTAATCCCAATGCATTTCTCAGCTGCTGTGTGTATTATTATTATTGGACTTTCACTCCATCTCTGCAAATATCCTCACTCCCTTGAAACCTTGTAGTCCTTCTACAGCAAGATAGATCAATCACAAAGTTCCTTTTCTGTTCTTATTTGGCTACTGACCATTTCCAAAGAAAACTTGCATGGATATAGATCGTGTTCTAAATGGCCTTAAGCAATGCACAGAAGTTTAGGGATTTTTTTCTTGGTCATTGATCAACTCCTTTTCTATAGCAACTGTGGTATATCTTTATGATTCCCCCCCACACCTCCTTAACAGATGACAATGGCTCCCATTCAAAGAGAAAAATGGTATATGACACATAAAAATGCTCAATTTACTGCCAGCCTAGTCCTGCCACAACACTTACATGCTCACAACTCACTAGCTATAAACTTACTTCACTTATCCTCTTTCTTGTGGTACACAGTGACGAAGGATCTTTTTTATAGAAGGGTTATTTATAAAGATGTGATATGAGGATGGGAAACTCAAATCCCCAGTTGTAGCTATACTGCCTGTGTACTATGGCCAAATGTGAAACGAAATGTCAGATTCACACAAAATCTGGACCCAGAGGCAAGTGACAATATCACAAGTGTCTCTTTGGGCTGCTGTCATCTCAAAAACAACAATAATTGTTCAGGCTTCTGCTGCCACATTTTCTGCTCAATATAAAATTAGAAAAATCAATTTCCATTTAGAAACCACAACCAGGCCCTCTTTCTTGTTTAGCTGTGTGCTGTGTGTGTGTGTGTGTGTGTGTGTGTGTGTGTGTGTGTGTGTGTATTTACCAGTCCTGTGGCTTGAACTCAGGGCTCTAATAGAAGAGAAGAGTCATAAACTTTTCTGCTCCGGCTTGCTTCAAACAACAATAGTTAAATATCAGACTCCTTAGACGACATTATAGCCATGAGCCACAAGTGCTCACCTTTAGCATTTTAGCCAGAACTTGTTAGATTTATTTCATAGCTTTTCCAATTCTTCCCGCAATACTGAAGATAGAATTTACTGAAATATACTGTATGTAACAAAAGTGTATAAAGCCGGATGCTGGTGGCTCACGCCTGTAATCCTAGCTACTCAGGAGGTTGTGATTTAAAGCCAGCCTGGGCAGAAAAGTCCCTGTGAGACTCATATCTCCAATTAACCACTCAAAAACCAGAAATGAAACTGTGACTCAGAGTGGTAGAACAGTAGTACTGAGCAAAAGAGCTCAGGGACAGAGCCCAGGTTCTGAGTTCAAGTCCCACAACCAACAAAAAATAAATAAATATATATACACACATCTCAAAGTTTATTAGGCACTAGGCCTTTTAGAGATTTTTTCATATTCCTATTCATATTCATGTGGTTTGAATTTTGTTATCTTTACATAAAAATGATAAAGGTGAGTCTCTGAAAGTTGAAGCAAAATCCTGAGCTCAGACATCAGACACAAATTGTTTAAACTGTTTGACTCACAGTCTGACACTTGATAGTTGTTATGTCTTGATGTGTCTCTAAAAATTCTTATATTTGAGAAATAATCCATAATGCAGGTAAGCATATTGTGAGTTCTCTGCCCTTGTGAATTAATGTCATTATTGCAGATGTGAATAATTTATCATGATTGTGGATTAATTAAAAAAGTGACTTTGGCTCTTCAATGAGAAATAATAACTGTCCCTACAGATAGTATCTTTTAGGCACTGGGGATTTGAATTAAAATTAGAACACTTGCCTTTCAAGCATGGTTCCTGGATTTAAACTCCACTACCACCAAATTTTTTTTTCCATAGAAGGGTTACATTGCATTCACCAGATGGAAGGTGCATTACTTCACATATATTGATACCCTTTCTCATGTCTTGGTTCCCATTTCCCTCCCCCCCACCCCCACCCTCATCTTGTTTTCCCCACTTTCCTATCCAATTTCAAATAACCAAATACACATATATCCAATATATCAGATGACAAAGTGAAATACTGTAACAATGTGAGATAACCAAGGGACAGCAAAAGAGATGAGAGATAACATAGTACATTAAGGACAACAATCACTCATTATATGGCTTTTGTTTCTATATCCTAGAGGTCCTTTCATTTAGCATCATACTCTATGGCCTTATGTATCTAGGTTTTACTTTATTGCAAATCTCTGCTAGAAGAGTCCAAGGTTTCTACTGATTATGGCAAATGAGGGAAACAATTGAGCCTATGTTCCTTTGAGTCTGGCTTACTTCACTTAATATTATTTTTTTCTAAGTCTTTCCATTTCCTTACAAATGGGGAGATGTCGTTCTTTCTGACAGGAATTCTATGCCACCAAAAATTTTTTTAAAAAAAGAAAGGAAAAGAAAGATTCAGTGGTACAATACTATAACAGTGGTACAATGCTATAACAGAATAGCATTTGCAGAAATCAATTCAGAAAATTAAAATTGTCCACTGCTAGGATTTCTTGAAGTCCTCACAGAACTAATTTTACCATCTTTAAATGATATTAAATAAACTGTGCAAACATTCACTCAGTTACTCCCAACAGAAAGTGATTTAAACTACTCCCCTGAGACCTAATGTTTTAACCTGAGGACAATGTAATTGGATAGCTCAATAAAATAGACACCTGAGCATAAATAAGCACTAGATTAAAAGTACTGTGTACAGAAAGAAGAGTAAATACATCACAAGCCTAAATCAACAAGCTAGCAAATATCCACGCTTAGTATAACTGATGAGACTACAAGCTCTGTCTAGAATCAGCTTGATTATCAGTAAAGATACTTAAGATACAGAATACAGTATGTATGGGAAAAGTAGAAAAGGTGTCAGTATACAGTCTCTGTTGAATGACCCCATCCCTTAGCACGTTGAGGACCACGGTGGAAAGTTAAAATAGAAAGGTTCATGAAGAAATCTGGTGTAAAGACTTTTCTGAAATAATGAAGGTAGATTGTTTATTATATTTCTAACTGGGGAACCAATTTTTCATTGGCTGCATTTGTTTTCCTGTTTTCTTCATTGCCTAGGACTGTGATTTTTGTTCATGCTCCAGGCCTAAACTCTTGGAATTCCACATATTAGTGTCAGCCATTCTGTAGCCCCAGTCCTGGCACCGCATACAGAGATGATAATGGTGAAGATCCAAAAAGGGAAATTTTTTTCTTGGGGAAAATGTGCATAGGAATACAACACTTTGGTCCATTTGTAACCACCTTTGGGCAACAGACATGAAGTCATACTATTAAAGAGCCAAAGAACAGGGAGAAGCCAAGGTCAAAGGGTGGCATAGCTGATCATTATTTCAGTCCTTGTATAGGGAGAAGTTCCAAAGAAGTTGTTATCACTTGTCATCACTGATCCAGATAAAAACTGAAATTGCCTAGTATTTCCAGTCCCCTGTAATAAAACTGAACTAATCCTGTCCTTCCTGAAACCCAAGGTGATTGCAAAGGGAGTGCAGAGAGAAGGACTGAGAGCAAAGATACATACTAAATAGAGACAGGTATGATATGCCAAGCTTTTCCCTTGCTTTTTTGTGGGGAGGGCTTGAGTAAAGGGTCAATCTTGTCATCAAAAGCAGCGTTTAAGCACCTGCTACATTTTAGGAAGTCAATTGGGTTTCTAAGTTTAATATTGGAAAGACTTCTGGCAAACTGCAAATGTAATTTGTATTAGATAATTTTTATTTTTTAAAGAATTTATTAACATTGATTTTTTTACATCATATTTCAAATGACGTGTTTAAAAAACAAGTATTCAAGAAGGCAATCTCTATATACAATCACTGGCACTTAGATTTTAGAACAAAGTTAAAATTAGGCTGAGAGTTTGTATGCCATAGAAACATATTAATCTATGTAATAAAACATTATGTCTATAAACTCATAAATCTTTATGTCTATATAGTTGTATTTATATTTCCAATACCATGTCCATAGCATTGGGTATGCAAATATTGAGTTCTCGCTCTTGTACTGTTTGGATCTAATAGCCACATATTAAGGATAGCATGCTCCTTTTCTTCCTTTGGTCTTGACTTGTCTCACTGAACATGATTCACTCTAGATTCATTCACTTCCCTGAAAATGCCATTATTTTATCTTGTCTGTTGGCTATGTAGAATTCCATTGTATATATTTACCACATTTTTTGCATCCATTCATTTTTAAATCTAAAATATGACAGAAGTTTTTATTCCCCTCCAATAGCATTTAGCAAACTTTTTATTAAGAATAATATAACTGCTACAAAATGTGATACTTAGAGAAATCAGTTGAACTATTAAGTAATTTTCCTTCTAATTTTAAGCTGGTCTACTCTCTTATAGCATTGATATCTATAATTAAGGTCTACATATCTAGACAGGGTCTTTTATGCAACATTTCATGTAAATGCCAAAACTATCTTTCAGGTAAATTAAAATGGAAATTATTTGTATTGACAATGTAGAAAATATCAGCAATTTTCATTAGGTACTATAACTCTAAATAAACACCACTGCAAAAAAGTCAATTGAGAAACTAGTCAGGTTTTAAATTTAATATGTCATATAAATTTTATGATTAGACAATGGGAGATTGGAAGGAAATAAATATGACTCTACCACATTTCTAACATGTCATCTTAGTTTTGGAGTAAGCATCTTACATGTGACCATTGACATTTCTAAATGAATTTCTAGGGAAAATACTTAAGGACTGTGATGTCTTCTGATATTAAAGATGCATATGGAGAATTTTAATGACTGTTTTGATGGTTCCTTTGGGCATTCTGTTATTTATTATGCCTGTGATCTAATACTGGGTAGAAGAAACATGATCATATGCCATAACTCTCTTAACAAGCTAAAAAGAATGAAGACAAGATCAGTGAAAGGGAGTTAATACACATAAAGCAGGAAACCCAAGGAAGTAAAAGAAAAATAATAAAATAATATAAATAGAAAAAAATCAAAGGAAGTTACTTGATATCAGTGAGAAATAACAATGTTTAATAGAGATGCTGAAAAAGTTGTGTAGCTGAAATGTCAGAGTGCTGTCAGTATAGAAGAATTCAGATGCTATATTTCTGAAAAAAATACACAAACATAAGAAAATCCATATTGACTAAGCTTATGAAAGCTGACTTCCAGAACCGCTCACTTCAGAGAAATGACTGGAGACATGGATTTGAGGGATATCCACCACACTTACTGAATCATAATATCTAGAATTGGGGCACAGGAATCTGTGTTTTAAGAAACCCTCAAGGTGATTCTGAAGCTTACTAAAAACACTAAAAAAAGCCACCTTAAAATTTCCAAGGTAAGAGATCTAATTTTTTGAGCTGTAAGTATATTTTAGATATGAGGCCCTTGTCTGTTGTACGGCTAGTGAAGATATTCTCCCACTCTGTGGACTTTCTGAACTCCATTTTTTTTGCCAGTCCTGGGGCTTGAACTCAGGGCCTGAGCACTATTGGTGGGCTTTTTCCTAGGCTAGCACCCTGCCACCAGAGCCACAGCACCATTTCTGCCTTTTTCTGTATATGTGGTACCAAAGAATCCTACCCGGGTCGTTGTGCATGCTAGGCAAGCACTCTACCACTAGGCCAAACTCCCAGCCCAGAACTCCATTTTTAATCCATAGAATATTCTGCAAAGATACGTATACATTCTTTGAAAAGGATTGTTCTACAAGAAAGAAGATAATTCCCAAAGCCTTTTCTGAACCTTTTTCCCCCTTTGTTACAGGTATCCATTTTGTAAACTATATCAGTCTTTTCAAAGATGGATTTCTTAAATTCGTCTGATCAAAACTTGACCTCAGAGGAACTGGTAAACCGAATGCCATCCAAAATTCTGGTGTCCCTCACTCTGTCTGGGCTGGCCGTGATGACAACCACCATCAACTCCCTTGTGATTGCTGCCATTATTGTCACCCGGAAGCTGCACCACCCAGCCAATTATCTAATTTGCTCCCTTGCAGTAACAGATTTTCTTGTAGCTGTCCTGGTGATGCCTTTCAGCATAGTGTATATTGTGAGAGAGAGCTGGATCATGGGACAGGTCTTGTGTGACATCTGGCTGAGTGTTGACATCATCTGCTGTACATGCTCCATCTTGCATCTCTCCGCCATTGCTTTGGATCGGTATAGGGCAATCACAGATGCCGTGGAATATGCCAGAAAGAGGACCCCCAAGCAAGCTGGCATTATGATTACAATTGTTTGGGTTATATCTGTGTTCATCTCTATGCCTCCTCTCTTCTGGAGACACCAAGGAACTAGCCGCAATGATGAATGTATCATCAAACATGACCACATTGTTTCCACCATTTACTCAACATTTGGAGCCTTCTATATCCCGCTTGCATTGATTTTGATCCTCTACTACAAAATATACAGAGCAGCCAGGACATTATACCACAAGAGGCAAGCAAGTCGAATTGCAAAAGGGGAGCTCAATGGTCAAATCCTGTTGAAGAGCAGCGAGAAAAGCATTAAACTGGTCTCCACATCCTACGTGCTAGAAAAGTCTTTATCTGACCCATCCACTGACTTTGATAAGATGCACAGCACAGGAAAAAGTCCCAGATCTGAGCTCAAACATGAAAAATCTTGGAGAAGGCAAAAAATATCAGGCACAAGAGAGCGCAAAGCAGCTACTACCCTGGGATTAATCTTGGGTGCATTTGTAATATGTTGGCTTCCCTTTTTTGTAAAAGAATTGGTTGTTAATGTCTGTGAAAAATGTAAAATTTCTGAAGAAATGTCAAATTTCCTGACATGGCTTGGTTACCTGAATTCCCTCATAAATCCACTAATTTATACAATCTTTAATGAAGATTTCAAGAAAGCATTCCAGAAACTTATACGATGTCGATATTAGTTTAAAGAAAGTTTATTATGAAAAGGTAGAAGTTTTAATTTTGTGGAAGGCAAAAAAATATGCTAATTCATAAAACTTTAGAGAAGTATATAAAAACTGCTAAACTAAGCATAAAATTATTTTACTAGCACCACAAATATAAAGTATATTGATTTGGCCATCATTTGAGAGCACTCAAAAATAGAAAATAAGGGCCGGGAGTTTGGCCTAGTGGTAGAATGCTTGCCTTGCATGTACAAAGACCTGGGTTCCATTCCTCGGTATCACAAACACAAAAAGCCAGAAGTGGTACTGTGACTCAAGTGACAGAGCTCTAGCCTTGAGAAAGCCCAAGGACAATGCTCAGGCCCTGAGTTCAAGCCCCAGGACTGACCAAATAAAAAATAGAAAATAATTTCTGCAGGTTACAAAAAACAGTTTTGTCTATGCAATGTACCTAAAAAGTCAACTGGAAATACATATGTGTGTAATATTAATGAAAATTATTTTCTAGGTTTATATGTTACAGTTGCAAAGGAATTTTCAATCAACATATTTCCACCCATACTTTTTATATATCCCTATCATTTTATTCTGTAATTATTTTATAGAAAATATATAATTCACTAAAATTTACACGTTTTTCTTATCTAATTACTCAGCCTTTCTCCATCTTACCCCAAGTAGAAGGGAAAGAAGAAAAAATTGCAACTACTATTTACTTTGGGTTGAATAAATATTAGAGTCAGAGAGGTTAGCATTGTATTAAAGTAGTAAAGAGTTGTCATAGAGTGGATAAAATATGGTAAACTAATTATTAACATTAAACTTATGCATAATTAATATGTTCTATTTTGTTTGAACGATATCATAACCATGTATTTCCATTTGAATAAAAGTCTTACCCCAGGAGGTATGGCGTGAGGAAGTGTATAATTGTCTCTTCTTTACTTGGAAATGAGAGGTAAGACACTTGATACCCTAACTCATTCCTGTAATTATTATATTTCTAATACTTTTTAAATTTCTTAAAATACATTTTGACTCTGTTAATGCTAACAAGTTCAATTATTAGACATGTTTTGCCTTACCCTTCATTTCCATACCTTTGACTTGATTATTTGTTTTTTTCATTTTCATTAGTGAAAATATAATAGGAAGGATTCAGAAAAATGTTTAGACTTCCAACAATTGAAAATGGATGAGATTATGAAAGCTTATCACAAACCAATATGATTTAGAAAACAAAGCATCCTTTTTTTCTTTTATAAGAATGATAGGGAGAAAAACCTCATAGGCCCTCTACATACTAGCCAAATGCTCTACCTTCATCATGTTCAGCAAACACATACAACTGCAACTCTATTATAAAATAGTCTTTCCTGGTGGGATGCTTATGAGTACATTAGATCATTTTTTATGTAATTATGACAAATTACTTTCAAATAAACAAATATTTACAGTGCTTTTATCCTTTTTCATTTATTCTTATTGTTATTGTAAAGGTGATGTACAAAGGAGTTATCGTTAGATGTCTGATAAAAGAGTACATTTCTTTTTGAATAATGTCACCCCTTCCTTGGCTGTCTCCCAGTTTTTCCTTCTATCTCTACCACAAGCTATATCATTCATTCTCAACATAGTGTCTAGTGACAACCTTTGTCACTGTGTTCCTTTTTACCCTCCCAAACACAGATCAATGAACAAAGAAGACAAATGATAAAGACAGGGTTCTCATTTTATGTAAGCTACTGGGATTGTACTAAATAGATGTAAGAAGGAAATGCTGAAAATATATCTTTCCATAACATAATGGTATTTATATAAAAAAAGAAACAATGCAACACAAAAGCGTACTGTAACAAACAAGGAAGTTCCTTAACATAGTTTTGATGATACACAGAGAAAGTAGTCCAGATGTGGTTGAAACACAGCAGGAAATTTTCATAAAGACTATATCTTGTCAGGTTCAAGAATTCATGCTTGTAATTCCAGCAATGTGAGAGGCACCTCTAAAGAAATCTTGTTTGCAGTTTGATCCAAACAAAACCGTGAGACCTTATTTGAAAAACACAGCTAAAGCACAATGATAGAAATGTTTGCCTAAAAAAACAAGTCCCGACTTCAAATCCTAACACTGAAAAAATAAAAAAAAAAACTAGTACTGAAATGTTTGCCTAAAAAAACAAGTCCTGACTTCAAATCCTAGTACTGAAAGAAAAAAAGACTACAAGGCCAAAATAGGTCCCATCATTTTCTGCTTAGGTCTGTCTCTCTCTCATTATTTATGATTTTGTAAATTATTCATTCAAAGACATGACAAAATATTTTTTAAATTAAATTAGTTTACTTATATCCATCTCAAGAACTCATACATTTATATGGAGAAACTCTTTAAGAGACACACATCAACAACTTAAAAAGGACAACTTTCAAATGAGGTGAGTCTCAGCCAAGTAAAAATATTGTACTCTGCTTTGAGTTGGAATGAAGCTTAAATCTAAAAAAGAAAATAATGTCCCAAATGGCAGGTAAATTCTATCACCATGGATCACACGGAGAATCAAGTTTGTTTTTCTGCGTGTATGACATTTTTTAATCCAAAGGGCCACATAATCTATTGCAATAATTATCTCTTTATCTAGATTTTCCCCCAACACCGGCTGAGGGAAGAGTTCAAGCAAACCCCCATGAACAAATAATAGTGATTTCTCTCTAGTATCTTTAAAGGGTTGCTATTACAGGGACAAATGATCTACAATTTTGTATTTCTTTGAAATTTACATACAGCACATTTAACTTGAAATTTATATTCCTTTGTTCAAGATGAGGACTCAAATTCAGTACCTAATTCTTTTGCTCATTGGCTGGTGCTCTACCACCTGAGCATGCCTTCGAACCTAACATGCTATATGCTTTCAGAAGCATAGGATTACCAAAGCAAAGGATTTTTCACATAATTTTTCCACATCTCGAATTAATGTAGTAATCACTGACTCATATATTGAGTTTATAAAAGTAGAAGAAGTATCAGTGCCATAAAGTGATTAAATGTGAGTTTACATCCTACTAGAATTGTCATATAGTAGCACCAGAAAATGAAGTAATGGTTTGAATATCAATTTTTGATCTAATTCTTTTCACATGAAGGATTAATGACAAGCAAGACTAGAAACCAGAAATGAAAAGAAGTCAAATAGATACTAAAATCAGTCTAGTACTCGGACACCAGTACGCAGAAATGAACTTTGTGCTTAAAAATCCACTTCTGCCACTGACTTATGGTCATTATTTTAAACTTGGAAAGTAATAGTTAATAAGTTAATAGATTTTGTTTTATATTACAGTAAATCTACCAGGTCAAACAATTTATTCATGCATTGGTAGTTGATCTTCCATCTTTAAATAAGAATATATTTCTTTCTGAATTTCAATCCTCTTTTCCTATTTCTGGAAGGTTTGATCCCCAGCCAACAAATCCCAACAGAACTTATAGTACCATCTTCCTCATTTACATCATTATGTCAATAACAAATTAATTCATTCCACAAGCTTAGTCTTCCTTTTCAATTTTAATGCAGTCTTTCTTATCCTTTTTTTCTAAAACCAAAGCTAACCAAAGAGAAATCAATTACTAGGAAATGTGTTGACTTTCTCCACTAAATAGCATGAAAGTGGAAACTATTGTGTGTGTGTGTGTGTGTGTGTGTGTGTTTGCTGAAATGCATTTGTCTGTTTTGAGTATTTCACTGTTTTCTCAGGCATTTACAAGAAACTATTATTGACTTACAGGTGAGAAAATCTGACTTACTTTGTTACAGTAAAAAGGAAATACAGGAAACTTTCTCCTTAATATATTCCCAAATCCTTGAAGAATTATACTAGTTAATTCAGAATGTGTCCATATTAACATAACTTGCTTCATAAATGTATTTCCAATATTCCCTCATAATGTAGATAGTTAGAGGCAGTTATTTTCTAGAAAATATTTCTAAAAGCAAATTAATGTTTTGCCATGAATAAAGTAAATATTTCCTTAGAACATTGTGAACATTTCACTTTGTCTCTGAGCTAATAGTTTCTTTCTCATTATTTAAAATAAGGAATGATTACTGGAAGAAGTACTTTCTCAAATTGTAATAATGTTTCATCACTGACATAAAACATAAGTACCACATCAAATATTGAAGTCTACCTAAAAAGGACAAAATTTTTATTGAAACATCAAAATTTTGGAACAGGTCAAAACCAGGGGGAAAATATGTTTGAGGAAAAAATTACTATTTTGTCTCTGTATCAACAGTCACCATAAATTATATTCAATCAGACTTTCATTACAATTATGTTTACATTTGTAAACTCCCATAAAAAGTAGTTTGTCCAGTTTTTGAACAGCACTTACTGCATATTTTCAAACAGTAAATAGCCAGGAATTCCTTTAGTTAAATGCCATAATGCTTCCAGTCATTTTTACTAAGAAAAAAGGAATAATCTTTGCTTCCAATGGTTTGTGACTTCTTGTCTTTGGGAGCTCTCAAATATCTGGGCATTTATTATTAAAATAAATAAATAAATAAACCACTCTGTCAAGTCCCTATGTCTCTACTTCTATAAGAACACTAAAAGAAACTTCTTAGTTCACATGGAAACAGTCAACTTGCTGTCTTCCTTCCTGTATGTCCCAACATCTTCTCATTTAATTATGTTGAGTTCTAAACCATATATTTAATATTCATCCCTAAATTTCACATATTTTTGCACATTTTGCTATTAAATAGTATGTAATTATATTATATGGCTGAAACTATTGACTTTTCCCTAACTCCAACTCTGAAGGAAAATACATACAAACAAATGAATAGCCCTGGAAATGGTAATTATGTATATAAAACATTGTATTGTTAACTTTCAAAAAAAAAAGAAAACCTTCACATTCTCTCCAACTCCTTCATAACACACACACACACACACACACACACACACACACACACACACACACACACACACACACTGTGTTACTTGGTTTGGCTAGAATTCAAGTCAATGTGTGACCCTAGCAGAGCCTGTGTCAGTGTGTGTGCACCATCGCATAAAGCAAGCTTAGTTAGTTGGCAAGGAGGCTGAATTAAAAGTGTTCACAGGAAGCCAACTCTGAGAGAATCATGGTCAGTCTTAGTAAATTCCTATCTCCAGAAAAGCCTGAGCATCTGCAATCCCACTTACACAGGAAATTTAGGTAGGAGGATCTTAGTCTAAGGCTACACCAGATAAAAAATGAGAAAACAACAACAAAAAGTGAGAAAACAGCAACAACAAAAGGACATTACTAGCAGGGCACTGATTGTTCACACTGTTCTGAAGGCTGAGACCTGAGGATCTAGATTCTGCCACTAGCACAGAAAAGTATCCATGAACTTCTTTTCTCGAATTAACTTCTCCCAAACTGGAAATGGAGTTGGGACACAAAATGTTAGAGTGGTAGCATTGGCCAAAAATGCTCAGGGACAGAGCCCAGGCTTTGACTTCAAGTCCCATGACTATTTATTTTTTTAAAGAACAGTATAAGTTATGATTCAAATGGTAGAGCACTTGTCGAGCAAGCACAGGGCCCTGATTTCAAACCAGAGTACTACCTTAAAAAGAAAGAACTAAACTGGGGGAAAAGATCAATTGTTGTACAGCACATGGTTAATTTGAACAAGAAACAATAAAGGAGAGAGTATAATTTTTGGCAGTAAAGAAATACTTCAAATTTCAGTTTTAATAGCCACTGAGCAACCTAGCATGGTAGTACATGGCTTTAATGTCTGTAACTCCAATTCTCAGTAGACTGAGTAGACAGGAAGGGCAGCCTATAGAGTAGTTCATGGTGAGACTATGTCTAAAGAAACAGGGCAAGAGAGAGTGAGAAAGAGGGAGAGGAAAAAATAAACAGAGGGAAAGTGTATGCAAGAGCAAGGAAGGGGGAAGGGAGGAAACATTTTTTTTTTCAAAATCCACTGTGCATAGAAGATTTTAGACTTGTGAGTTCAATCTAGAGTCCAAATTATTAGCTAAGATTTTAGATTGCCCCAATAAAGAAAAAGCCAGAATCTTTAGTTCTGGATATATTGCTTTAAAGCTCCCAGATAGCTAAGCATTTTCTGTGATGAGTTACAGGAGTAAAAAAATGCAATCTCATCACCATCTGACTACCAGACTCAGTTGGAATCCACTGAAGTGCTTTGTGGTTAATACATGAAAAGTACCTAATGGAAAAACTAACAGTTGCGTAAGTAAACATCACTTCAGTCATGTTAAGTGGATTATAAAACATTTGGTTAAAAGCAGCATTAAAATCTGCTCTCAATCAGAGTATTATTCCTTATCTAGAATGTTTTTCTTCACATATAAACCTGGAATAAATAAGGAATGTTTAGAGGAATAATTATCTATCGGTGCAAGGCAAAAGGCCTAACCTGAGTTGCTCTCATCTCTGTTTCTTTAACCTGAGGTTGAGCACATTTCATTTATCCTGCTTTCCTCAGAAAAGAGTTGAAGAAAATAAGGCAAGCACTTCCTACAAAATCAAAAAAACATTATTACTATCCTCTGCATTAAATGTGGAATGAGTCAGGGCACTGGACATGGAATACAGTATCCTGCAGTGGGCACTGTCTTTGCCTAAGCTTGCAGAGCAGCAGCTGAGTGACCCAGTGGCCTGCTCCTGGCTGTCTCTGGAAGCAGTGGGATTGCAGAGGAGTCACTCCAACAGACAGAAACCAAACCACAAAAATACCTCCTGTGGGGTGCTTCCCTTCTTCTATTTTGCCACCTTTATTGCTTGGAAGCTTAACATCTTCAAACATCTTTGCCTTTCAGGCAGAATGCAATATCCTACTAAATCCTAACCATAATTATTCTATCATTAATTTCTCCTTTTTGTGTATTTATACACGATCCCCCATAGGTTCCAAGCTTAGCTTTTTAAAAATATTCATCCAATTAAAAAATAAAGGGGAAATTGCCCTTTGAATTGAGATGTCTAGGTTGATTTTAAAACAATACAAAATATACTACAAATTTATATGTCAATATTAATATTTGCTTAGTCCAAAATTGTAATAAAAATGTGAAAGAATCCATATTCTTCCAATAACTAGTGTTGGGTTTATCTTTCTGATTTCAAAAATAAACTGTTGGCTTCCAGTGAGACTTCAAGGAACAACAGTATACCATAGGCTGGCTTAAGAAGTCCACGTGGTTTTCTAGGTTTGTGGCAGCCTGAAGTACTGTGTACCTTTCCTTTTTTCTTTTTTTTTTAATTTTTTGCCAGTCCTAGAGCTTCAACTCAGGACCTGAGCACTGTCCTTTCTCAAGGCTTGCACTCTACCATTTGAACCACAGCCCCACTTCCAGCTTTTTCTTTGTATGTGGTACCAAGGAATTGAACCCAGGGCTTTGTGCATACTAGACAAACACTCTACCACTAGGCAATTCTCCCAGCCCTTCTTTCACATTAGCTTTTCTTCTAAGTATTTATCTCACTATGTTGAAATTTGAAGATTCAATGAAGAACAAAGACAATTTACCTTTCTGAATGGAAAGAAAAATAGAGAAAAGTAGCAAATAATAATTGCTGAAATACTTTGATTTAAAAAATATCCAGGGACTGGGAGTTTGGTCTAGTGGTCATTGCTCAGGCTCTGAGTTCAAGTCCCAGGACTGGCAATGTGTGTGTGTGTTTGTGTGTGTGTGTGTGTGTGTGTATTGATTATAAAATATCTTTCTAATTAAAACAACCAAAGCATGTAGCATAAAATTCTACTGTGTTGGGCTGGGAGTTTGGCCTAGTGGTAGAGTGCTTTCCTAGCATACACAAAGACCTGGGTTTGATTCCTTGGTACCACATACATAGAAAAAGCCAGAAGTGGTGCTGTGGCTCAAGCGGTAAAGCTCTAGCCTTAAGAAAGCCCAAGGACAGTGTTCAGTCCCTGAATTCAAGCCCCAGGTCTGGCAAAAAAAAAATTCTATTGTGCATT
This sequence comes from Megascapheus bottae, assembly GCF_031878675.1. Classification (NCBI taxonomy): domain Eukaryota; kingdom Metazoa; phylum Chordata; class Mammalia; order Rodentia; family Geomyidae; genus Megascapheus; species Megascapheus bottae. The sequence goes on along the minus strand of NC_143509.1, from coordinate 78,855,704 downwards.
GTAACTTTAATTAAAATTAAGAACTCAGTATTGCCTGCAAAATATCCAAGTATAAATGTGGTTTTTTTTTCTGAATTCCAATCTTACAAGAATGGTTTTGAATGTAACTCTACTGAATTATGTATTGATTTTTCAAATACAGCTCCTGTCAACTATTTCTTCACAAAATAAATCATAATTGAGACAAAAGCAAGTGTTGGCATTGAAGAGGACTAAGAGTAAATGTTACCATGTTCAGTAATGTGTTAACACACATCCTACACAAATTTATCTTCGTTATTAATTAACAAAACTATGTAAGCAGAAAAATATCAGAAAAGATAAACATTCACACCTATTCCCAAATATCTGTGAATAGGACATTGTACACCTCAGAGAAAGGAAAGAGGTGTTTGAGTTGGTTTCTTTGTTTCTACTTCCCTCCTTACTATTCCCTTTCCTCCTTTGATTCTGACATTTGGCTCTGTGCAGTGAGCTGTATTTAAATAGAGACACTTTGGGGGGGGGGGGTTCTGCAGCTTTATGCGTAAGGTTTTAAATGGAAACATATCCCCCCACCCCGGGGCACTCACTTAGGAGGAGACCAAGGCCCTGAGCCTTAACTATGCTGACCTTCAGGTCAACAAGTGGGCTCATGAAAAACTAAATTAAACGCGCAAAGATCTGAGCATTTCTATCGTTCTATTGTACTGTCTGGTAACCTTTGTTTCACAGAGTGGGTCACCTGTTGCATCTTTAGAGTATATTATATCTTGTGTTTTGTAAGACTAACAAAGGAAATGTGAAATCTGCACAACTGGAATATCACATTGACATATGTACCAAGATACAGTGCCCTGGCCATTTTGATATTGCTCTTAAAATTTCTGTCTCTAGTCTGTCTCTGTCTTTTGTCTTTACCTCTTCTTTCCCCATACTCCTGGAATTCTACCTAAATATACTCTATAAACCATCTTATTCTTTTGTTTCTTTTCATGTTTTCTAACACCCATTTACTCGTAATTTGTCACTAAAGATTTAACCCGGGGCCTTATGTACATTAGACAATTTGTACTGTCTCTGAGCTACATTCTCACCCAAGCTTTACTCATGACTTTATGCATTTCTATTTTAAACATACATTTCTATTATTCTGATTTTAAAATTCCCTGTATCTCAAGACTTTGAGCCTTGAAATCCTTGCCCATTCAAGTTTTAATGCTTTACCACTTGAGCCACAGATCCACTGGTGGTTTTTTAGTGTTTAATTTGAGATAAAGTCACATGGATTTTTCAGCTCAGACCATTAAACATCCTCAGATCTCAGCCTCCTGTGTAACTAAGATTACAGCACTGGGCCACCAGAGCCCCGCTACAACTTTGAGCCTTAGCATTGTTAATGCTTGATCTCATTCCTGGTGTCTTATTTTCCAGTTTGTTTATTGACTTGTTTTCTCCTTACTTCCAGCTTGTCATTTTCATTGGAATTTGATCTGCCCTTTGAGGCATGAACTAAAGGTGGATTTATTCATGGGATGTTAGCTTCTGCTTCTATCAGGTATCTATTGGCATTTAATTACTATAGCAATTTAGTAAATCATTGACTTGACTGTACTTAATGTATATTCCATAATACCAGATAGTATGAATTCAGGGTACAACTTGAATGATCATCATCTTATGGGCATGAAATTTCAGGAAAAACATTTGCTTCCACATCCAATCAGTTTTCAACAGTTAAGTTTCAAGATGTGAAATTTTCTTTTTCCTTGGATCCAGCTTAGTGTCAAGATTTGTGTCGCTTATTGTCTGATTGTGAGTATAATATTTTGGAGTTCCAGTTTGACCTAGAAGAGGTCTACTACTTTCTGTTATCATTTCTATAGTTTATTACTAGACGTAGCCTCCAACTAGAATTCCGAACTTGGAAGCCCTAGGCCTTGCCTCTCCTCTTTAAAATCTTCTCAACTATTGCTTCATCTGAAGTGAAGCTAATACTTGAAGGCAGAAAGACAGTGTCAGTGGTTTTCCCACCTCTCAAGGTTCTTCCTCCAATTTTTTGGCCTCGGAATATAGTGATTACTCATTGATTTAGCAAGCAATTTCATTCGTTTAATGTTTTAAAACTATCAACTCAGTGTCTGTGATTGCTTTAACTAATGATCCTATTTGCTTAGACATTTTATTCACCATATTGCTAATAATGCAAGGAAAACTTTTATGTGTGTTATTCTTTCTGTATTCAAATTATCAAGCCTTTTGCTCAATTTTTATAATTTATTTTATCTCTGTAGTTTCTCACATCATAATTGATCAAATCTGCACTTATGTGTTGGTTCTCACAATATTTTCTTAATTTTGAAATCTCCATTCACCATTTTTAATTTTAGTATCCTTTTTGTTATTTTTTTATTCAATTATCATATCAGGTGGCTTCCTCTATAATCCAAGTTATGTCTCTAGACTTCTACCTGTGATAGAAAAATGAAAGAAGAAAAAAGAATTAAATTCTATCTCTCCCTTTTCTAAACCTTTCCTTTCATTATTATTTCTTTGCTTTCTTTCTTCCTTCTATTTCCTTTGTTTTATAGTTTCATAATTACAATATCATTTACTTTTACATGGTCACAACTATCACTAAATATTTCTTCCTAATTCTAACTGTATTAGATAAATTTTCCTTGAATTCTTTCACATTTTATCAATATCTGAGCTTCAAGCTTTATAGTAGAAAAGTATTACCTGGCCTGGATGCCTAGCATCTGAGTTGGTTTGTTTTGCTTTGCTTTTCCTGAAATCCAGTTGTAAAACTGAATTCATTGTCAACTCAACATTATAGAGTTCAACTAAAGATAGTATGTCTATAGTGGCCAGTCTTAGGCTGTGTTTTTTGGGGAGTTCGCATTCTGAGGGATACCAACTTAACTCCTCACTTCACAGCGTTTCAAATTAGATAACAATAATAAGAATTTAAGCTACTCCATTATTTCTATGAGGAAAATTTTTTGAAAAGTGGAGACAAATGTCTGTTTAATTATGGCTGGTCCATCTCCCCATTCTCCATTCTTTTGTGATTTTTCAAAATTATGTATTTGATTGTTTACTTAAACATTAGGGAATCACAACTCATTCCACTGTCCTTAACAATGCAAATACCACTTTGAAAATACCGCACTTATTTTTATTTTAAAGGTAAACACAGCCACAACTTCTTTCTGCCAAGGAATGCTTTAGTGTTCACGTTAAACATGTGACTATTCTCATTTTGGGATTGAAACATTTAAATATGGTTTATGTACTTTGCTGCCCTCTAGTGACAAATTTGAAAATGCAAACACAGCATTGGAATTACTATAGAGTGTTTTATCATGCTTTTGAAGTCTTACAGATCTTTCTGCAATAGGAATGCTCTTCTCCCATAGTTCTCACTTAACACTTCTTCAGCTATGTATGCATTCAGTAAGCAACAGGAATTGTTCAACGTCGTTAAAATCTAAGGAACCAACATGGTGTCTGTCATTCACAGAAGCCTCATCAGGTGGCACATAATTGTATTACCATGTACATAATGATCTTTAAAAAAAGAATGCTCATGAAATTGCAAACTAGAGCAAGAAGCAAGCACAAAGGGAATCCATATAGAGAAAGAGGAAGTGAAACTTTCCCTCTTTGCAGATGACATGATTCTGTATTTAAAGAACCCTATAGACTCCACTCCCAAACTGCTTGAGCTGATTCAAAATTTTGGCAAGGTAGCAGGGTATAAAATTAACCCTCAAAAATCAACTGCCTTCCTATATGCCAACAATGAGAGGAACGAGGCAGCAATCAGGAAAGCAACTCTTTCTGCAATATCCTCAAAGAAAACAAAGTACCTAGGAATTAACTTAACTAAGAATGTAAAGGACCTTTTTGATGAAAACTTTAAAACCCTAAAAAAGGAAATTAAAGCAGAACTGAAGAAATGGAAAAACCTTCCATGCTCCTGGATTGGAAGAATTAACATCGTGAAAATGGCAATCTTGCAAAGGGCTATCTACAAATTCAATGCAATACCTATCGATAACCCAATGTCATTCTTTAAAGAAATAGAAGAGGCAATCCAAAATTTCATATGGAATAATGAAAGACCCTGTATAGCAAAAACACTTCTTAGCAGAAAGAACAGCACAGGAGAAAGTCCAATACCAAACTATAGACTCTATTACAGAACTCTAGTGACCAAAACAGCTTGGTACTGGCACAAGAACAGGCCTGAAGACCAATGGAATAAAATTGAGGACCCAGATATTAACCCATATACTTATGGCCACCTAATCTTTGACAAGGGAGCCAAAAAAATAGAATGGAAGAAAGACAGCCTCTTCAACAAGTGGTGCTGGCAGAACTGGTTAAGCACCAGCAGAAAAATAAGTTGGATCATTCTTTGTCATCCTGCACCAGGAATAACTCCAAATGGATCAAAGACCTTGAGATAAAAGCAAATACACTGAAAAATTTGAAGAAAGAATAGGAGGTACACCAGGTCCCCTTGGCACAGGTCAAAACTTTCTTAATAAGGACCAAGAACCACAACAAATCAGAGAAAGGCTGGATAAGTGGATAAGAGCTTCTGTATGGCAAAGGACATAGCTAGCAAATTAACTAGAAAGCTTACAGAGGGGGAGAAGATCTTTACTAACCATACAATAGACAAAGGCCTCATATCTAAAATATATCATCAGCTCAAAAAAATTGAATCAGTCCCAAACTAATCTCCAAAGAAACAATCATTCCATGAAAAGATGGGCCAAAGACTTATAGAGAGCCTTCTCTGAAGAATAAATAAGAATGGCCTATAGACACCTGCAGAAATGCTCAACATCTCTGACCATAAAAGAAATGCAAATCAAAACAACTCTAAGATTACACCTCAGTCCAGTTAGAATGGCCAGGATCAAGAAATCTAATAACAACAGATGCTGGAGGGGATGTGGCCAGGAGGGATCACTACTACACTGTTGCTGTTCAACCACTATGGAAAGCAGTATGGCAGTTCCTCAAAAGACTAAACATAGAGCTCCCCTATGACCCAGCAATTCCACTACCTGGCATTTACCCCAATGTCCAGAAACAAGGACATACTAAACCCATTAGCACAACAATGTTCATTGCAGCACTATTTACCATAGCAAAGATATGGAACCAACCCAGATGCCCCTCAATTGATGAGTAGACCAACAAGATGTGATATTTATACACAATGGAATTCTATGCTGCTGTCAGAAAGAATAACATTACCCCATTTGTAAGGAAATGGAAAGACTTGGAAAAAATCCTATTAAGTGAAGTAATTCAGATTCAAAGGTACATAGGCTCAATGGTTTCCTTCATTTGTCATAATCAGTAGAAACCTTGGGCTCTCCTAGCAGAGATTTACAATAGAACAAAACCTAGATACATAAGGCACTAAATGAAAGGACCACGATGATATAGAAACAAAAGCCATACAATGAATGATTGTTGCCCTTAATGTACTATGTTATCTCTCATGTCTTTTGCTATCCCTTGGTTATCTTATATGGTTACAGTATCTTATCTTGTTTTCTGATATATTATATATATATATATGTCTATAGGGAAGGGGGGAAAACAAGATGAGGGGCAGGGATGGGGGAGGGAAATGGGGACCAAGACATGAGAAAGGGTGTCAATGTTTGTGAAGTAATGTATCTCCTATCTGGTGAATATAATGTAACCCTTCTTTTAAATGCAATAAAATATATGAAAAAATTTAAAAATCTATAAAAATGAAAAAATAGAAATTGCAAACTAGTTCTACTTCTGTTTAATAGTTTCCATGTGACTCACAACTATTGTATATTTGGTGATTTATGACATGGAGACTGTTTATGAAAAGTTTAGCAATAAAATAAGAGAATATGCTTGAGACTAAAATTAGCTTCTGATTTCTTTTTTTTTTTTTTGCCTGTGCCTGGGCTTGAGTTCAGGGCTTGAGCACTGTCCTTGGACTTTCTCAAGGCTAGAGCTCTACCACTTGAGCCTCAGCACCACTTCCGGCTTTTTTTTTCTTCTATGTATGTGGTACCAAGGAATCGAACCCGGGTCTTCGTGCATGCTAGGCAAGCACTTTAACCACTAGGCCAAACTCCCAGCAGCTTCTGATTTCTTAAATAAGAGTAGTTAAAAATGAGTATCCATTTATGGCTTCCTTGTCCCCATTAGCAGAGCCTCTGTCATTCAAAAAAATGTTTTCTGGGACAGATACAAATATTGGTTTTTCATGTTAAGAAGTCCTGATATAAAAAGAACCTAGAAGAAATTTGAAACAATATTCATCTAACTCAAACTCTCCACCAATGAAGTTTCTAAGAATAAGGACAAATAATAGGAAAAAGTACAGAATGTACTGAGAAGAGGAAAAAATAACAAATATCTGAATGTACTTTCCTTCTGAGATCCTGAGTAGCTGATATTTTCTATTACACATGATTTTCTATTTTAGAATTATGTTGACACTAAAATATACTTACCTAGATTATCAAGAAAAAAAACTGATACAGCTCCACTGAATATCCTAAGAATTGACCCCCACATAGAATGTGGAAGTGAATGAGCAAGAGACTAATATTGAAGAAGGGGTAAGCACAGAAGTTGCCCTAGAGCAAGATGAAAAGAAAAGTCACTACCTCAGATTTCATCTTCATTACAATCACATTTTGCTACTGAAGTCATTTCAAATCAACTATATTCCAACGATTACAGCACCATATTGTGAGAAATCAAATCAAAGAAGCTATGTCCTTTTCCAAAACTAGGGAGAAATTGTATAAAGAACAGAACTTGAATTTGAGTATAAAGAAATATTCTTAAAATTACTGGGGTTACAGAATTTACTTGGAAAAAAAGCTTTATCTCTTATACAGAAAAATGTCTTGATCTAGAGGTTTTTTTATTTAGATATAAGAAAAACCTGTTATATTTTTCACACACCAGGCTTGCGGTTGGACAAAAATAATAATAGTATACTCAAAAGGAATTTGTGAAGAAATCTTGTCAATACTAACACTTGGCATTTGCCCATCTCTTTGCTAGGTTTCTACTGTCTATTTAAGCTTGGCAGCCATTAATTTCTTTCTTCAATTTTACATTCTCTTATTCTGGGAAACTTTGCCCCACTGAAAGAATTAAGGGAACAGCTATTACATAAATTTTATCATTTGTGTCCAGTGCCTATAAGGGATCTTGACATGTTCCATTAATACATATTTCTATGAAATATTCAAAAAACAAGAGATGAGAAATCCACATTTTGAGAGAAATACCTGAGGCAAGATATTACTTTGAACCCACTCATGCTCCTTAATGGACTCTAGTTTTTTTTTTTTTAATAAATACTTGCTTTATGGCACTTACTGAGATTCAGCCTGGAAACTGTAACCATCACTACTTATCAACACTAAGGTATTTTCAGTATTTTTTACCCTTTTCTGAACATTGTATTTTAAATGTCCCAATTTATGCTTCTCCTTTTGAATATCCCTTGTATCCTCAAAATCTCTGGCTTTAGTATTAGTAGGACAAATAGAAAAGGGGATATATCCATTAATCAAAAATAGCAGTGTTGCCAAATTGAATTTGGCTCTTTTCTTTCTACCTAGGTAGATATTAGCAAGAGGTTTGGACTACTTTTAGAACTTGAGCAATATCCTTAATCCACAAGTGAACTAAAAAATTATCAATATTTTCATATAGGTTTAAATGCTGCTGTGTTACTTGGTAGAAACAGACTAACTGGTTTTTTTACACATGAACTGTTCTTGGTCTGGTTGCAGTTACCTTTTGTCCCATATACTGTTAACACTGAAATTTACAAGCTTTGAACCCTTATTACATAAGAGTGAAAGTATAGCAAACATTTCTGGACCAATTTTATTTGATTCCAAATGGAGTATTCTTTAGAAACTTCTTTTAGGCAATTCAACATTTCAAATCAGTAATCATATTCATGTAATATTTAAAACAACTATGCCAAACATGTTATGGCAACTGTTTATTTTTGCTTTTTGTAATATAATTCATACATATGTAATTGTTTGACTTATTTTAGATCACTGACATGCTAAGACAACTCCTACTGACTGAGATGGTCCAATATAATCTCATTCAGGAGGCTTGAGATGTTATTGGTTGGATCTTGTGAATTTTAACACATTTGTCATTCTTTACAAAGCCAACTGGCACAACTTCTTAATCCAGGGTTTCAGTCTCTGCTACTTCAGATTGCATGTTTATTTTGGACAGTATTTTATGAAGCATGGTGCTTGTAGGGGTTTAAATAAAGTATTAACCTGAAAGCCAGAAGTTTGGCCTAGTAGTAGAGTGCTTGCCTAGTAAGCACGAAGACCTGGGTTATATTCCTCGATACCACATACATAGAAAAAAAGCCAAAAGTAGTGCTGAGGCTCAAGTGGTAGAGCTGTGGCCTTGAGAAAGCCCAGTGACAGCGCTCAGGCCCTGAGCTCAAGCCCAGGACTAGCAACAAGAAAAAAAAAATAACATCAAAAGGAAAACTAAGTCTTTGGCCCATTTTTTAATGGGATGGTTGTTACTTTGGAGATTAGTTTTGGAGTGATTCAATTTTTTGACTTGTTGATATATTTTAGATATGAGGCCTTTGTCTGTTGTTTGGTTGGTGAAGATCTTCTCCCACTCTGTAGGCTTCCTAATTAGTTTACTAGCTATGTTCTTTGCCATACAAAAGCTCTGCAGTTTAATGCAGTCCCACTTATCCAGCCTTTCTCTGATTTGTTGTGATTCTTGGTCCTTATTAAGGAAGTTTCGACCTGTGCCAAGGAGACCTAGTGTATCTCCTATTCCTTTTTGTAAAGTTTTCAGTGTGTCAGCTTTTACCTCCAGGTCTTTGATCCATTTGGAGTTAATTCTAGTGCAAGGTGACAAAGAAGGATCCAACTTTAGTTTTCTGCAGGTGCTTAACCAGTTCTGCCAGCACAACTTGTTGAAGAGGCTGTCTTTCTTCCATTCTATTTTTTTGGCTCCCTTGTCAAAGATTAGGTGGCCATAGGTCTGTGGTTTAATATCTGGGTCCTCAGTTCTATTCCATTGGACTTCAGGCCTGTTCTTGTGCCAGTACCAAGCTGTTTTGAGAATTATAGCCGTGTAATAGAGTCTAAAGTTTGGAATTGAAATTCCTCCTGCGCTGTTCTTTCTGCTAAGAAGTGTTTTTGCTATACGGGGTCTTTTATTATTCCATATGAAATTTTGGATTGCCTCTTCTCTTTCTTTAAATAATGCCATTGGGATATTGATGGGTATTGCGTTGAATTTGTAGATAGCCCTTGGCAAGATTGTCATTTTCACAATGTTGATTCTTCCAATCCAGGAGCATGGGAGGTTTTCCCATTTCCTTAGTTCTGCTTTAATTTCCTTTTTTAGGGTTTTAAAGTTTTCATCAAAAAGGTCCTTTACATTCTTAGTTAAGCTAATTCCTAGGTACTTTATTTTCTTTGAGGCTACTGTGTTCTCTGAACAAGAAACAAAAATGGCCTATAGACACATGAAGAAATGCTCCACATCACTGGTCATAAAAGAAATGCAAACTAAAACAACTCTAAGATTCCACCTCACTCCAGTTAGAATGGCCAGGATCAGGAAAACGAATAATAACAGATGCTGGAGGGGATGTGGCCTGGAGGGATCAGTACAACACTGTTGGTGGGAGTGCAAACTCGTTCAACCACTTGGAAAGCAGTGTGGCAGTGCCTCAAAAGGCTAAACATAGAACTCCTCTATGACCCAGCAACTCCACCACTTGGCATTTACCCAACCATCCAGAATCTAGGGCATACTAAATCCACTAGCAGAACAATGTTCATTGCAGCATTATTCACCATAGCAAAGATATGGAACCAACCTAGATGTCCCTCAGTTGATGAGTGGATCAACAAGTTGTGGTATTTGAACACAATGGAATTCTATGCTGCTGTCAGAAAGAATGACATCGCCCCATTTGGAAAGACTTAGAAAAAAATCATATTAAGTGAAGTAAGCCAGACTCAAAGGAACTTAGGCTCAATGGTTTCCCTCATTTGTCATAATCAGTAGAAACCTTGGGCTCTACTAGCAGAGATCTGCAATACAGCAAAACCTTGATACATAAGGCCATATAGTATGAAGCTAATTGAAAGGACCTCCAGGATATTGAAACAAAAGCCATATAACGAATGATTGTTGTCCTTAATGTACTATGTTATCCCTCATCTCCTTTACTGTCCCTTGGATATCTCATATTGTTATAGTATCTCACTTTGTTATCTGATATACTGAATTTATTTGTATTTGGTTATCTGAAACTTGATAGGGAAGGGGGGAAAATCAATAAGGGGAGTGGGTGGTGGGTGGGGGGAGGGTAATGGGTACCAAGACATGTGAAAGGGTATCAATGTATGTGAATTAATGCACCTTCTATCTGGCAAATATCATGTAACCCTTTTATTAATTACAATAAAATATATAAAAAAGAAAAGGAAAACAAAAAGGACAAGTTCCAAAGTATCCTTTTCAAAGGAACATTGCTATTTGCTGCCCCTTACTGGTAAAATAGTAAAGTTGTCATATAAAAAGAGTAGTTCAGTGTCAGTTCTTTGACACTGAAATCTATGTGTGTGTGTGTGTGTGTGTGTGTGTGTGTGTGTGTGTGTGTGTGTACCTGTGGCTTATACTTGAGGCCTGAGCTTGTCCCTGAGCTTTTTCACCCAAGGCTAGCAATCTACTATGTGAGCCACACCTCTACCTTTAGCTCTTTGGTGATTAATTGTAAATAGGTCTCTAGCACATTTCTGCCCAGGCTGGCTTCTTTAAATTGCAGTTCTCAGATCTTATCCTTCTGAGTAGTGGGGTGAAGGTATCAGCCACTGAGACCTGGCCAGCTATTTTAAAGCAAATAGCTTATTTACTAAATGTAAGAACTATGAAAGTCAACCAGATGAAAAGAATCACTTAACAAAGGAAATCGTTTAGTCTGAGCAGATAACTATAAAAGAATAGTTACATAAAGAAGAAATACAAAAACAACCCCCCATATGTATTTGGCAGTCTCTCTGGCTTGAATGTTTAGAATTTATCACTGGCAATCAATATTATATTTACTTCCCTTGAAATGACAAGTTCATTTTATTCATCAGTGAGTAAGTATCTGCCAAATAACCTCATCTAAATGATCATGGTTTGTCTAATAGTCACTCTTTCAAAAACACTGTTCCATGAAAAGAAGCATTCTTGCGAATCAAACCAGAGCTGAAGTGATTATTTCTCAAGATAATCAGCATTATTCCTCTTACTCAAAGAAAAGAAAAAAAAATGCTTGGTGCATACTTCCTTGTCATCACAGAGGGAGAATTAGACTGAAAAGAGCAAGTCTGAATCAGTGAAAAACACTTTTATGGGTGCATTAGACTAAATCACACTATTCGGACAGTTTACAGAGCTGCAGAGCTTGCCTCAGAATGCAGAAGCAACAGTTCTGCCTTTGCCTCTGTTACTAGTTAATGAACCCAGAAAATCTGGTTAGCAGGTATGCCATCTACCTTTCCTGCCATATTAACTATCCTTGAGAAAACAGAAATGGGCCAATAGTATAGGCAGGAACTCTAGGTAACAATGTAACATGTGGTTTCCACTGGTATTTTTCAGTAAATAACATAGATCCTCAGACTGACTTCACAGGACTCTCCTTCCCAGTAGAAAAAAGGAAGTGCTTTTTGATTAAAAAGTAAACAGGATTACAGATAAGCAAACAATGCAGAAAATCTAGTCTTATAGGTGAGAAAAGATTGAATTAGATTGTAAGCAATCAAGTGAAAAATCTGGAGACAATGGTAAAAACAAAAACTTGAATGTATCTATGCAGAGGCTAAAGAATCCAACACACCCAGCAATATAACAGTTCTAACACTCCTCTCTATGTGGCATATTGTTGGAACAGGGGTTTGTAGATAGCACTCTAAAGGAATTGAGTAAGGCTGAAAAACAAACAACAACAAAACAAACCAAATACCCTCCCCCCCTCCAAAACAGCAAGAAAATGAAAACAACCAACAAAATCAAAAAGTATTTTGGTTTTGGTAAGAAAGTTAATCAAGGGAAAGTTCCAGATAGAGATAAAGTAAAATATGTTGTTTTTGACAGGTGTAGGATTCTGTACCGTCTGAGATGCTGGAGAAAGCAATGCCTCTACTCTTCCCTCGAAAACGGGTTACTGAAAATATCATTGTGTCTGTCTATTTTTCCTCGATTTGGCCAGCTTCTTCAAATTTTATCCACCACATACCACTGAAAATATAAGAAGTCATCAAATGATTTCTTAATTAAATATATATACATATATTTGTTTATTTTCACTCTGTGTTGATATTTCATAAAACCTTTTCTCAAAAGTATTATCCTCAGAAAGAATGACCTATAGACACATGAAGAAATGCTCCACATCTCTGGCCATAAAAGAAATGGAAATCAAGCCGGGAGTTTGGCCTAGTGGTAGAGTGCTTGCCTAGCATGCATGAAGACCCGGGTTCGATTCCTTGGTACCATATATATAGAAAAAAAAAGGCAGAAGTGGTTCTGTGGCTCAAGTGGTAGAGTTCCAGCCTTGAGAAAGTCCAAGGACAGGGCTTAGGCCCTGAGTTTAAGCTCGGGACTGGCAAAAAAAAATGCAAATCAAAACAACTTTGAGATTTTACCCCACTCCAGTTAGAATGGCCATTATCAAAAAATCTAATAAAAATAAATGCTGACAGGGATGCGGCCAGGAGGGATCCCTACTACACTGTTGGTGGGAGTGTAAACTTGTTCAACCACTATGGAAAGCAATATGGCAGTTCCTCAAAAGACTAACACAGAGCTCCCCTATTACCCAGGAATTCCACTACTTGGCATTTACACAATAGTCCAGGAATACTACAAGGAATACTTAATCCACTAGCACACATTGTTCATTGCAGCACTATTTACCATAGCAAAGATATGGAAACTACCCAGATGCCCCTCAGTAGATGATTGGACCAAGATGTGGTACTTATACACAGTGGAATTCTATGCTGCCATCAGAAAGAATAACATCGCTCCATTTGTAAGGAAATGGAAAGACTTGGAGAAAATCATATTAAGTGAAGTAAGCCAGACCCAAAGGAACATAGGCTCAGTGGTTTCCCTCATTTGTAATAATTAGTACACATGTAGGACTCTCCTAGCAGAGGATTACAATAGCTCAAAACCTAGATACATAAGGTCATATAGGATGAGACTAAATGAAAGAAACTCTAGGATATGGAACAAGAGCTTTATCTTGTGTGATTGTTGTTCTTAATGTACTGTGTTATTTCTCTTCTCCTTTGTTGTCCTTTGGTTAATCTCATATTGTTACTGTATCTGACTGGTATATTGTATCTGTGTTTATTTATTTATTTGAAATAGGAAAGGGAAAGGGTGAAAAGATGAATGAAAGGGTGTGGGTGGAGGGAAATGGGGACAAAAACATGAGAAGGGTTATCAATGTGTGAGAAGTAATGCCCCTACTATCTGGCAAATGTAATTGTAACCCCTCTGAACATTACCCTGACAATAAAAAAATTTTTAAAAATGTGCTGTGTGAAATTATTTTTTTCCTTTATTTTTCCCCCATTTGTTTGAGTACTGGATGTACTCAGAATAGTACTATCTGCCTCCTTCATGACTCAGAATTGGTAACAACAATAAGAACAAAAGCGTTTTGGCTCAACAATAAGGATTATCATTAGATGAAGTTACATACCCTTACCTAACAACAACTAATAATTTCACCTAACAATCTTAAATTCCAGTTTTTAAATGTCAAACTTTTTTCAGGTAACCTACTTAGAACTCAGAACAATGCTCAAAAATACAGAAATACTAAGAAGATTCCCTTCTTGAACACCCGTTTGTTAAACATGTCATTTAAAATATGATGTAAAAATCAACATTAATAAAGAAAAAAATACAGAAATACAAAACCACCCAATATCTATAAGTAAAATTTACATGATTTGCTGCTCAATAAAAATAAAGGATTTTGGAAGGAAGCAGCAAACTCAAAACATGATAGAATAAACACATTACAATTAGCAAACCAGAATGCTTAGAAAGTTATGAAAATTGTATTCCATACAGTCAAGAGGTTAGTGATGCTGAAGATATGAAAAAGACAAACATACATTTATTTATTTATTTGGTTGGTCATGGGGCTTGAACTCTGGGCTTGGGTGCAGTTTCTGAGCTCTTCAGCTCAAGGCTAGCACTCTATCACTTAAACCACAGCACCATTTCTAAACAGACTTTTTTTTAAAGAATAATACAGTTTGGGCCTGGAGTGTGGCCTAGTGATATAGTGCTTGTCTAGCAGCTACATACAAGTCTCAAAATACTTAGCAGAATAAAATAATCTTTAAATTAAATCACAATTAATTTTATCATTATAAAATACTTTTACAGCAGTGCAGTGGATCAAACCTGTAAACCTAGCTACTCAGCAGGCTGAGATACAAGGATCTCAGTTCAAAGCCAGCCTGGGCACTTATGAACATGAGGATGTTATCTCCAATTAATCACTAGAAAATGGAAAGTGGGGCAGTGGCTCAGGAGTAGGGTGGTAGCCTTGAGCTGAAGAGCTCAGGGACAGTGCCCAAGCCCAGAGTTCAAGCCCCATGACCCACAAAAGAAAAATACTTTTACATTTCATATCTAAATAGAAAGTTGGTAATCATGGAAAAACACCACCAAACAAATATTGAATTATTCTAAAAATAATAAATCATCTGGCAAATATAACTAACTGTAACCTCTCTATACATTATAATTAAAAAAAAAGAAATATCATATGGGACACTCAATCAGTCTACAGGCAAATACAAAATTCTCAACGCCCTTAGATCACACAACAGTGGTACCATGTTTCAAACCAATAAAACTGTTTTGCAATGGTTGTTGTAGTATGGTAAAAATAAATAAATAAAATTATAAGTCATTGTATCTGATCCTAATCTTACATTTACATCTGCATTTTTGGTATTTCAATTCCCTTTTTTTTTATTTTTGCCAGTCCTGGGTTTGAGCTCAGGGCCTGAGCCCTGTCCTTGGACTTTCTCAAGGCTAGAGCTCTACCACTTGAGCCTCAGTACCACTTCCAGCTTTTTTCTTTGTATGTGGTACCAAGGAATCCAGCCCGGGTCTTAGTGCATGCTAGGCAAGCACTCTATCACTAGGCCAAACTCCTGGCCCTCTCTTTTTTTAATTTTAAAATATTGTACTAATCTTTAAAGCAGCAGTACCTTAAGGAACTTTAGTATACTTTGAAATACTTTGTTTCAGTAATGATAAAGATTTTTAATACAAATACTACTAATCGCTATTTTGGAACTATTACTAAATTTATTACTCATAATTTCTTTGTTTTAGAGATTAGTATAGGAAGAGCGAAACAGATTAGTATTTCCTAATCTAATTTTAAGTCAACCTCAGTTTGGTATAAAAGTGAACATTTTTTCAGTGGTGGGGGTCAATTTTTGATACAAAATAGAATAAAATTTTCCTTTAGATAAAAATAATTCCCATAAAGCAATTTTGGCTCCAGGATCACAAGCTATTAAGATTTCATGTAGTCTTATAACAATTCCTAAAAAATAATTTGTTAAAAGGATGATTTCAATTGAAAATATCATTTATGGAACCAACCCCGAGGCCCCTCAGTAGATAATTGGATCATGAAGATGTGGTATTCTATGCTGCCATCAGAAAGAACGACATTACACCATTTGTAAGGAAATGGAAAGACTTGGGAAAAAAAATCATATTAAGTGAAGTAAGCCAGACCAAAAGGAATATAGGCTCAATGTTTTCTCTCATTTGTAATAATTAGTACACATCTAGAACTCTCCTAGGAGAGAATTACAATAGCTCAAACCCTAGATACATAAAGCTTTATAGGATGAGGCCAAATTAATGGACCTCCAGAACATGGAAACATCGCTTAATTATGAGTGACTATTATTCTTAATGTATTAAGATTTTCTCTCTTCTCTTGTGTTTTTGTTTGGTTAATCTCATATTGTTACAGTGTCCCACTTTGTTACCGGGTATATTATATAGATGTTTAGTTGTTTATTTGAAATAGGAGGGAAAAAAATGAGGCTGGGGGGGGAGGGAAATGGGAACTAAAACATGAGATGGGATACCAATGTGTGAGTAGTAGTGCATCCTCTATCTGGGGAATGTAAATGTATCCCCGCTATACATTGAAATAAAAAAAAAAAACTAAAAAGAAAATATAATGTACATGATGTCCTATACTGGGAATATAAGCTATTAATTAATGCATACTTTGGTATACACCAAGTGCCCATACAAATGTTGACAGTATATTGTTCTCAGAGCCCTTTCTCTGAAGTTCAGGACACAGGAGGAAGACTGTAGAAAGGGCTGCCAGGGGGTTGTGTGAGAGGTTGGGCTTCTATGGTTTTCATGGTGGTTTGAAATGCGCCTCGTTTTCCAGATAAAGGCCTCTGGCCAAAAATACATCCCGTGTGGTAAGTTCTTCATCATGGAGGCTGGGTGAGAGCTGTGGATCAGATGGGAAAGTACAAATGTGTGCACTGGTGTTAGTGACTGGGTTGCAGAGCTGACTCGATGAAGTTAGTTTCACTTTCAGTTGCTCCAGGCGTGATGGTCCAGTTTGGCAATGTCTGCTACTCTGCTGGCACCTTCTCTAAACCTCTCTCACAAAGAACCAACATTCTACACCAAGCCGTTTATAACATGTGCCTATCAAAGGCTTATGTTGATTCTGCATGGTTAATTCACTCTGTTTTATTTTTTTGTCTTGTGTTTTTTTTTTTTTTTTTTGCCTGAGTTGTAATTAACAGTATTTCCCCCTTCTCAACATCCACTCTCCCTGTAATTTTTTTTTCAGAACATGATTTGTCTTCTGTCACACTTCATGCATGTGTGGGACTCTTTCCTGCTAATTTTCCACGTTGATCATTCTGTGGTTTAGTAATATTTCTGTATCTCGGGTTCTGTTATTAGGTTTCCATAAAGTGTAAAAAAGCACTTTTAGGGCCTCAATATGGCGCTGAGGACAGTTTTACATATCTAACTTGAGGACTCCAGATCCTTAAAGTCAGAAACTGCCAACTACACTGCTGTTTTATATTATTAGTACCAAAGTTGAATAAAATATGACAGACATTCAGAAAATGTTCATGTAAACAGAATGGAAAAGAGATAGAGGCTTGAACCCAGGAGGAATTCATTCCAATGGTCAAATTTTTCCCAAATTAAAGGTCCTATCTATTGCTAAGTTATTGCGTGGCACATGGTATTTTATGTATATACTTTTTACTCATAAAACACCCCCATTTTATGATAATGATGAAAAGAAAATTTAGCACTCAAATAATTTGGGTAATTTGCCCCAGGGGAAAGTGTCAGTGTAAATGACATCAATTAATTACATTTCAAAAATCTTAACTCACATATTTAAATTCACGGGATAAATATTGAATTTCTCTCCATTCCAGCATGGTGTCAATCATCGAGGCAAGGATATTGAGACAACTTGCCTGTTTATAGTAAAAGGTTGTGAGTCTGTAATCAAAACACTTAGAAGGCTGAAGCCAGGGGATCTTGAGTTTTAAACCAGACTGGGCTACATTAGTCACATCCTTCTCCAATAATTACAATAATAATGATAATGATAATAATCTGCTAGATTTTACCTAACTAAACTTATATTTCTACTCTATAGACTAAGTAATTCTATCTTAGGTTGGCATGCAAAGACACACTTTAGAAAAGAATGAGAAGAATTATAACAGAATTGCATTACTTCTACATATGAGACATTCAAGAACTCAGTAATTAAGGCCCAAGATGACAACATCTGTTTTCATGAACCAGTTCCCCAGAATGCCATAAACAAAGTAAAACTTCAGCTGAAAACCAAACAAGACACCTACTTTTAGAAGCCATTTACCATCTTGATGTGGCTATCTTCCCCTGCATAACAGATCCCTGCAATAATTAGGCTTGTCAAACAACCATCTTCTTACATACAAATTCATCTGAACCCCAAGGCTCTTCTGTTTTTCACAATAGGATTGGTTGAGATTAAGTGGGTTATACAGACCTGCTGGGTAGGATGGTCTGGAAATTGTTCAAGATCTCACACTCATGAATGGTACTTTCATGGAAAGTCTAGAAGACAGAGTCCAATTGTAAAGGTTGACCAGAACTCCAACACGTAACTTTTCTGCCATGAAAGTTACTAAGATAGTCAAATTTCTTATAAAACAAGACCCAATTCCCAGAAGAGAGGTTTTTAAGAAACAGAATATAGGAGTTGCCAAGTCTTTAGGCCTAATCTTGGGATTTGGCATGGTATGACATCATGGCACTGTTTCTGCTATAATCAGTTGGTCAAAGCAGCCGCAGAGTTCACTATGATTAAAAGAGAAAGGCTCCTCATCATTGGATGAAAGGAATGTGAATGAGTCTTAGGTCATTTTTAATATATGACAAAATCAAATTAACTGTCATCAATTATCCTTTTCTCTCTCCATATGTATAATATATTACATATATCATTTTTAATATATGTAGGTAGTTGTATAGAGGAGGTGTCATTTAACAATGCAAAATATATTTTGATCACTGTCACCCCTTTAAATATGCTCATTCTCCTTGGCTTCACCCTTTCCCTTACTTTTCTCTTCCTCTTCTTCTCTTCATTTGTCTACTCTCCTCCCTTGTCCCCATCCTCTCCTCTCATATGTACTTATTTCTTGGTGATGATTTTCATTTTGACCAAGTTTTTCTAAAAATTTGAAAGATTTAAGCTCATTCATTTGCAATCATTTGCATAACACTTAACATGTTTACTTATAGATTTATTAGATACAATCTATCTACCACAAATGAAGGAAACCATGCAAACTTTGTTTCTCTGGATCTGTCTTACTTCACTTACTATAATTTTTTCCAAGTCTTTCCATTTCTTTGTGAACTGTACAATATCATTTCTTCAATTGTGTGTATATATATATATATTATACAATGGAACTTTACTACACACATAGTTAATCCCAAAAGGAAGACACTTATTTTGTTCTACCCTATTTTCAGATTATTAGTCTAGTAGTAATATGATACTGTCTTACCTATGACTGTACAGTGTATTGTACTTCGTTACCACTTTTAATATGTACACTAGGATACTTGTACATTTATGCCCAAATTCTTTACATACCAGCATGAGTTAAATAATTCAAACAAAATTTCATAATCCCTATAGCTGTTCTATTTCTTTTTTTCTTGGTCTATAATTGATTATGTACTTCTGGATGGCTCCTTTATGAGTAGAATTTATGTACTGCCATTACCAACCTATCTATGTGCACCAGAATTTTTATCATCATTAGGCCAAAAGTATTTTGAAAACCATAAAGATTTAACTTTTAATTTCACAGGAGTGAAATCAATGATTCAGAATTTATATGAAATTCATTTAAATCATATAAATAGTAGAATTAACATCCAGAGTTTACTGAGCTTCTTTTTTATGGCAGCTCATGTATTTTGAGTTGCTTTTTTTTCAAAAGAAATTTTATTAGGAAGTGGAAAAGGAGAAACTATTAAGTTACAAAACTACTAAGTTAAACAAATCTAAATACCAAACTATTGAAACTATTGAATTTCCTGAAGAAAAGCTTAAAAACAAACAACAAAATCCTTTTTTTTTGTCATGGGGCTTGAACTCTGGACCTGGGTGCTGTCCCTGAATTCTCCAGCTCAAGGCTAGCCTTCTACCATTTGAGCCACAGCATCACTCAAAACTATTATTAATCAATAATTTTTTGGATGGATCCAAATGTTATGTCATTTTCTTAAAACTGACTTTATTATTCATCCTTGTTTCTCTCACCTTCATTTTTTTGATATGTCATAATCATTTTGCAATTTAAGAATAAAACAAGAATTAGCATGTATCAATGAAAGAAGCTGATACGTTGTAAATATCAACAAAATCAATAAGCTCTCAGCAAGAACACCAATATAAATTATGTGATTTTAATTAAAAAAAAAACACGCAGAAAGAACTTAAAGTAGGGAAAACCCATTTAGCTCATGGTTTCAGGAATAGTAGTACATTAGTCTTTGTCTCTACTGATTCCAGGCCAGTGTCTAGGCAGAAGGTCATGTTAGGATGCTCCTGATCAAGTAACTTCTTTACCTTATGGATGACAGAAAGCAGAAACAGGCACCTAGGTTGCAGGAGAAGATACCTTCAAGGACACATCCCCATGACTGACTTTCTCTAAGCGGGCCCCAACTCCTAAAGTTCTCTTCTCAAGACTACTATCCAGGGATCAAGTATTCATCTCCTAGGACTGGGAGGTTGTTTCTTATCGAAACCATAACATTGATCAAGAGAAAACAAAAAGGCACAATTTCCTAAAACCAGTAAGCAAATGGTGAAACCACTAAGGTTCCACATAAATTAACACAATTTTAAGGGAATATAATGAATGACTTTATGCCAACAAAATAAAAAAATTGGGAAATATCCATGAATAGAATTCAGCTGTACTAATAAGTGCACTAAGATCAAAACAATGTTATAAAATTCTAAGACAACATGAATGCCTGAATTATGAACTGTTTCTATTTGTTCTTGGTTTGCTACATTGTCAAAATGTTTCAATTTCAAAAAAATATTTATTTAGCACTAGACTAAGAGAGTTTTGAAATAGTTTGTGGGATGCTAAGTGCAGTTTTCTCTTTTTCTGCCTTCCATTGGTTTTTATTTGATAGATAATTTTTTTTTTTTTTTGCCAGTCCTGGGCGTGAGCTCAGGGCCTGAGCACTGTCCTTGGACTTTCTCAAGGCTAGAGCTCTACCACTTGAGCCTCAGCACCACTTCTGGCTTTTTTCTATGTATGTGGTACCGAGGAATCGAACCCGGGACTTCCTGCATGCTAGGCAAGCAATTTAACCACTAGGCCAAACTCCCGGCCCCTTGATAGATAATTTTTGTTAGATGTCATGTTATGTTATTTATGTTATATTACTTTCCATAAATTTTTTTTCCTCATGACAACCATTTCTTTGCTATTTGTTTTACAGTAAAGGAGAGTTTTTTACTTTACCTTCCAAATGTATCACTTACATTGACTACTTCTTAAATTTTAGTTTGTAAAAACTGTTTTCTAATTGCTATCTTCTTTTGATACTCTGTTATTGTCTTGTACGATATACTCTCATTTATTTTTAAATGTTCTTTTTTGCTTCCTTGGCTCATCTCAACCAAGTCTGTATGTCTTTTGTCAAATATCTAGCTTTTTTTTTTTTTACTACTTCACTAAGTTGATGAAAAAAAGTGTTATTAGAGATTGATCTGTGTCCTCCAAAAGACAAATTGATGGAAATCCTGACCCTAGTGTTAGTGATTATGACTACTTGCAAGCTTAGACAGTCCTACATTTATGGTTATTCAACTTAATGATATTTTAACATATTTTCATTTTTTACTTTTTGATGGTATAGATTTAGTAGAAGCTACACTTGAAATTTTGAAGTCTGATCATTTCCTGGATTAGTATGATGTTATCTTGTAATGCTGAGAAGTGTAATATCCTTAGTTAGCCTCTAGTATGCATAGAACAAGTCAAATGATGCTTCCTGGCTTCTGGTACCCCAGTCTCAACTCTACCTTTGTATTAATATAGTGTTCTCCACATGTGCTTATGTATGTCCCTCACTACCCATGTTCCCAAATAAGGTCACATTTTCAGGTACTGGAAGTTAGAATTTTAACATATGAATCCCTAACATCTTCTTCATTCATTCTGCTTTGAGAATGTCAGTGGCTAAACTATTTTCTCTGTGGGATTGCCACTTGTGGGACTTGAACTCAAGGCCTATGCATGCTATTCATGAGCATTTTTTGCTCAAGGCTAGTGCTTTACCACTTAAGCCATAGCTCCAGTTTTGGCTTTTTGGTGGTTAATTGGAGATAAGCATTTCATGGACTTGTCTGCCAAGACGCAATCCTCACATCTCAGCCTCCTGAGTAGCTAAGATTATAGGCATGAACCACCTGAACTCAGTTAATTCTTAAATTAATATATATATACATATATGTATATATACACACTTACAAATATAGTTGTATATTTATATATTTAACATACCATTCCCTCCAAAAGTGAAAAAACTTCGTAAAATATTTTGTAAATGGACTTTGACATTCACCAAAGATCATCTTTTGCTTTAGAGTCCCTGTTGCCAAATTTAAACAAGGTTTTCATTCAGCTGTTTGGTTCTTCAATGTGAACAAGCATGCAAAGCATTACTAGATACAGAAATAATGCTTCAACAGGAAAAAGACAGACCAAATGAGAAATGAAGACAGACTAAGTCAGAAATGAAGGGACTTGGAAAAAACAGAGACAATGTAGGAGAAGAAAGAATTTTTAATGAATTATAATAATCACAGAGAAATAAAAGAAACTTAAAGTGGGGATGCTTAAAATTAGAATTTCCCAAAGCATTAAAACTATCTTAGAAATGAAAAGCAAAATAAGATTAATAGAAGAGTAGAATATCAAGCAACAGTATAAATACAAAATAATAAATACTCTGGTCATATTTCCAAGGTCTCTCTTCTCTACCTTTTTGCTTTTATTATAATCAAAAGTTGCTTTTCTCTAGGTTTAAACAAAAATTGCTTTTTCTCTAAGGTGTCTCTTCACTTTATAAGTATGCTAGAATATAATATGAAACAGTATTTTATGAGGGTTGAGAAAAAGCAATACACTTCTTAATCTAACACATAAAATACAGAAAGAACAAGTAATCCAAATTGTAAAAGAAAACAATTTTCAATGTACTTAGCCAGACACTCCATTAATTGTGAGAGAATACTGAGGTTAGATTTTAAATATACAATATCTCAAGAAATATGCTGTTCAAGTATATTTATTTCTTAAAGAATTTTGAGGATGAGCTGAAGCTAAACAATGGATTAAGCAAGGTATGGGGTGTGGAATGTAGGAGAGGTAGCAGCTAACTGCTTTGGTATGGGGTGTGGAATGAAGGAGAGGTAGGAGCTAGCCAGAAAAGCAGCAGAAGAGACATTCCAGAAAACCAATGTATTGGTTCAGATTTGAGCCAGAGAAGAGAAATCAGAACAAAATAAATTCCACGATATGGAAATAAGAGGTTTATCTCTGTGATTGTTGTTCTTAATGTATTATGTGAAGTTATTTCTTTTCTTTTCTTTTCCCCTTATGGGTAATCTCATGCAGTTACTATATCTGACTTTGTTACCTGGTATAGTGTATATATATGTTTATGTGTTTATTTGAAAGGAAGGGAAGGGGAAACAAGATAATTGGGAGGAGGTAGGGGGATAAAATTGGGAGAGGGAAAGGGGGATAAAAACATGAGGAGTATCAAGGTTCAAGAAGTAATGTACTCATTACCTGAGGAATATAACTGTAACCCCTCTATACATTATCTATACAATAAAATACAATAAAAAATAATAAATGTTTTCCAGAAAAAGTGAATAAAAAAGAAGAGAAAGATGAAAGGATTGTCCTCAGGAAAATATATATTTTTGACATATGCAAGACTTGACAGGATTATTTATAGGCCTTGGGCATATGTCTTGAAAAAATAAAGCATACATTTTAAAAGACACATTTTTTTTGCCCTAAAAACATTTAAAAATTGTATTAAAAGGTAAATAATCATAATACACTATTTGGTTCAGAGGTAAATAGGCAATTAATAGGATCATAAAAATTAAGATATCAGGCCATGAGTTTAGCCTAGTGGTAGAGTGATTGCCTAGCATGCACAAAGACCTGAGTTCAATTCCTCGGTACCATATACATAGAAAAAAGCCGGAAGTGGTGCTGAGGTTGAAGTGGTAGAGCTCTAGCCTTGAGAAAGTTCAAGGACAGTGCTCAGGCCCTGAGCTCAAGCCCAGGACTGGCAAAAAAAAAAAAATAGGATATTATCTACTGATTTTAGCTACATAAAAATTCCTTTGGTGAAGCAATGTCTGATATGGTAACTGCAAAAACTAAACCATTATTTTAAACATGATATCTAAAACAGATCAATCAAAAGTGGTAATATAAGCATATTATTAAAAATATGATCTTAATTATCAGGAAACATAGCTAAAACAGTTAAGCCTAGGTAATTCTAGTGGAATGCTGAAGAATAAGGAGGGCTGGAAGGGGCAGCAGGAATTATTGCCTTATCAGAGAGGACTAATAATGACCATTTAGCTTCATCTAATTTCTTACACTATGTGCACATGTTGTTTAGACACAAGTAACAAATTTTTTTTAAAAAAGGATACCAAAAAGGACACAAAAAGAAATGAAATTGAAATGTGCTGGATATAATTTTAACACATTCCTATAAGAGTATTGCTATCCTAAATGTAGAGTAACAATTGATACTCTATACATCATTACAGAGAAAACAAGTCTATCAGATATTCATAGTATTACTTTATTAATGACAGCATGATAGACCCTTAATAATATTCACCTAATGAGCTTAAGACTAAATGCCTAATAACCATGGTAAGGGATTTTATTGTTGTATTCATTTCTATGACAGTGTAGCTTAAGGGCCATGTGGATATATATAACTCAGTGAAGACACTGGATTTTCTGTATTTGTAGACTGAATTATAAAAATCTACTTTGGTCCACACCAAAAAGTGAAGACTAATAACTACAAAGATTCTAGATGGGAATATGCTACTTACAATTTTTGTTATCTCACAGTGAACTGACAATGTTTTGCTAGCCTAAGCTGCAGCCTGATGAACCTACAAAAGAAGAGATAAGCAAGTATTAAAGGCAAAATAAAGAAATCAGATAGGAAAGAGATTACAATCTATTCCCATTAGACTGTTATTTAGTTCTCTGTTACTGTTTCAATGAGTAGAAAAGAACTACTCTATGTCAGTAAGTAATGAGAAGGTAGAGGTTTCTCAGTAGGAAAAAGAATGTTTAAAAGACTAAACTCTGAAATAATAACCTTTTGTAAAAATAGCTAGATGACAAACTATTACCAGATGTGGAGTTTCAGTTATCATTTGATACTGGCTTTCTAAAGTAAGACATTAAAAAGTATATAAAATTTATTATATTATAAAATTATTTGATATTACATAGAATGTGTCTTGTTATTTATGATTAAAAGCATAAAGATTCTAATATAAAAATTTTAAATTGATTTACCATTACCAGTTTGGTAATATAAAACTTGAGGTAAAGAAAAATGACTTAACTTTGCAAATGTGGAACAAAATTTTAACAGTATTTAAAAGTACATTTAAAGTATTTTTCAGCAATTACAATTTCTTCAGTAGAAATTGAAGAATTAAATATTTTAGCTGGTGACTAATCCTACTTACTTTGGAGGCTGAAAATGAGATTATCATATTTCAAGGTAAACCTGCATAGAAAAGTTCATGATTCCTTAAGCAGTAGCTGGAGACTGGAAGGATCATAGTTCCAGGACAGTCTATGTAGAAAAGTCCATGGGAATCCATTTCAATGGAATGATGTTGGGCATGCTTGTGCTGGCATGTCATCACAGCTTTAAAGGGTAAAGAAGTGGACCATGATACAAGTAAACACCAAAGCCAGGAAGCATCCAGGTGTTTGAAAATGGACCTAGAGCCCAAACCTTAAGTTCAAGCAAGCCACAATATGGACACACACACACACACACATATTTTCCAATACAGATTCTTTTTATGCTCACAGAAAAATTGCATTATTTTCATATTGTATTATCTGTTATCTATTATCTATTGTATTATCTATTATGTGATGTGTGTCCATGGCTAGTTTATTATAACACACATGGGACAGCCTATGTAACTGCACTTGATTGCATATTGTTCACATTTATCCAAGGACGTAAGGACAATAGACTATATCTAATGCTAGCATTTCAGTAAGAGCTAGAAAAACTAACTCTTGAATATAAGTAACTTATTGAAGGAACAGATGAGTTATTTCATGCACATCAAGTGTGTCACATAACACCTGTCATTTCCTAGTTTAGCTTCTCAGCTTTCATATTAGTAGGTTAGCTATTTTGATATTGAAGGCATATTTGTATGACATACAGGACTTCAAGTAAAAAATAAATGTAACTTAGTTCACAGAGAAATGAGACCCAGACACTTAATTGGTTTACATTGTAATGACTCCTTTAAGTTTGCTAGTATTAAACTGTAAGTAGACATACCTTTTAAGGGCTATGTATACACATTAATGACACATACACACACACACACACACGCACATGCACTCTACTTATATTCCCATGCATATACATTTCCTTACTTTCTCTTTTCTGAAATTTTGATTATAATAAATTACTAATTTTCTTGCCAAACAAAAGCGAGTAATTCATATTTTTTTCTCAAAACTATGTGCCATAAACTTCGTTATGCTTTTTTTTAAGTGGTGAATATGAATATTTTCCAAAGGCAACACATATGATCCAAACTAGATCCTTTCATATTTATAAAAGTAGATATTTAAAATGCTTCCAATCACAGGTAAGAATATTTCCTGAATATAGGCAATATTGCTTATATTATTACTTGTACTTAAACAGCTAAAATATTCCTATATTATTTCTCGAGGGGAAGACTATTTGTAGCACATTTAGCATAAATACTACTACATAGGAAAATATAACTAAAATTCAACTAGTATAATTGTGTTCATCTTTTGAGTGTATGAATTGTATTTGTCTTTGGCTCACAAAACAGTAAAATGTGTCTTCAAAAACTTCTAAAACTTCAAAATTTATTCATAAAAATCAGACAAACTCTTAATAACAACACATTTATACTAAAGATACATGCGTGAACAAAAAAAGCACAGGAATACCAAAATGAACATAATAAAATTTTAATTAATACAGTATTGTGGGTACAAGTAGAATACCACTAGATAAGAATCATATTTACCTCAGAAATCTATGATAGTATGGGTTGAGATAAACCAAGCTTTAGGATAGCCACTTCACTATTCATGTTCTAATCAATGCCAATCAGAAGCTGAAACTATTTATTTTAGCCTAAGATTTTCAGTGAAGTTATAGAACTTATCTTCAATGTAAATGAATCAGATTAACATGCTTTTAGGTGATCTGTTCTCATTTAATGGCAGTTGGGGCAAATTAAACACAGAACCCTTACAAATACTACAAACCAAGTAATTGTGCCTTTTGTTTTAGGTCACCTTAACTTTTATTTTGCTTATATGTATTTCCATTAACATTCACATACAAATTATTTCAGGCAAAGGTTTGAACATGGAACTCAGCCTGGAAATACTGTCAACTATACTTACTTTATAAGAGGCTAATACTTCAGAGCAATCCCAAGCTGAACTGGTTACAATAGTAAGATGCAAACTTTTCTACAAAATTTTATGGTCCCTGAAAATTCTGGAGGGCCAAAGGCATTAACTGGAAATAGCATTTGTTTAGAAAAAGAAAAAAAAAAAGCCTTAATCAAAGATAATGGATAAAGTAACTATATGGGTTCTCATACACAATCTTTCTAAATTTCCACCCTGTAAAAAAATGATTACAATGTCCTTCAGCATTGCTATATGCCCAGTACAGAAAAGAAACAAAAGCAAAAATCAAAATCAACAAAATTCAACAAGCTAGGAACTATTTACTGTAAGCACATATTGAACTTCTGGAAGACATACTACTGTACTTTGATAAAACACTATTAACAGGTAAGCATGTGTCAAAGGCAGTTTATAAATGAAACATTACAAATTTTATGTTTATGTATACAACTTATAAATCAGAAAAAAGTTGCTATTTTCCCAATAGTATAGCATCACACTAACACTATATAGTTAAGATCGAGAGTGTCTGTACACATATTCACTATACCTCCAAAAGCAGCAGGTGTCTTTCTTGGTCATTCTCATTTGTTATCTAACATTGCCAATCAAGGTTTTGTGTATTTGTATCAGTCTGAGCAGGCTAAACCAATCATTGTGTTATTTAGTCTTTGAGACAAAGTTAACCAGTTTCAGGAAATGAGTTTCATAATCAGCAAAGAAACATTAACCCCACCACAAGATGGAAAGCTCATCCTAAGGACATGATATAAACCCTAATAGACTATGCCCCTAGATATGGCCAATGTGGAAATTGTTAGGAGTCTGGAAAAAATATGCAAGATTAGTGATTAGATGATCGTCTGAACAGTAAGAACTACTAAAAAGTCAAAGTGAATTACTGAAAATTTCCTAGTGCAGCATCAACCAACTTACTGGGCTACTGAACATTCTTCCACACTACACACATATTTACTGGTAGTGCAAATTAAAAAAATACAATAAGGATTAGTCTAAATCTTAGGGATTTGAAAAACTAGAATGATTACATATCTAATCATATTTTTATTCTGAAAATAGTGCTATAAACTCAATTATTTTCTTCTTAGATATCCTATTATCTTAAATAATTTAAACATGGTTGCCTGCAAATTCTGTCCTAGAGTAAGTATAAACAAAATAATTTTGGTTATTTTGCTGTGGTTCTCCTCACACATGTGCTTAAAAATGACAGCACTACTCTAGGCATATATTGTGCTATTTTAACAAGTATGAGAAAAAAATGTGAAACTTCAAATTTTGACAAGTGATTTTTTTTTTTGTAGCAGGCTCCTTAAAAGCAACATCTAAAATCAGATGGCCTTATTAACAACTTGAATTAGGAACTTAAGTCTGTAATATAAAGACTTCAGACAGGAAAGTTGTTTCCAAAGAATTGTAGTATTCTTATCTACTTTGGCTTTTAAGACTGTGGCAAAATAACCTCAAAAATAACTCCAAGTCATATAGGATATCACTTGTCACTGCTTTATCAGAGAAATGTATCTTACAAGTGTCTTAAACTTGGATGTTGTCAGCTTGTTTTTCAGATATTCTACATTCATTTTTCAGATGTTACAATTTTGGAAAATATAGTTTGGATCTCTAATGGAAAGGACATAACTGGGCTAAGCTACTACCATAATAACCTTAGTGAGCAGTGAGGTTTACACAGAGATCATTTGCTGAACATGGCTGTTAACAAAACTGATTACTTCTTCACTCAAATAGTTGATTCTAGATACTGCTACATTTTCACAATAATCTTGCCAGATTTTCAAGACTACTATTCACCATCTATGTTCAAAACCTTGTACCTCCAGAGGCAAAGCAGAGAAAAGTGAAATTATAACTTGTTTCTATTTATCTAAATAAACTCTTATGGAAAAAAATGCATAGGACATATTTTCCTTATCTGATCTGTCAGCCAAAAAGTAACTATGAGGAAACTCAACCAAAAATGCCTGTTTCTAAATAAATTGTCATCCTGTCCTTTTCAATACAAAGACAAAAAAATTGTATATTTAAGATAATGCTGAAAATGAAAGCGATAGTTCAAAATAAGAAACTAAAACTTCATGACTGTAAATTCCCCAAGGCTTTTGGCACTGACATTATGATTTTAGTCTTTTGGTCAACTTGAAGCTGCTACTAAATACAGGAAGTCTTTAAAAGGGGAGATGAGAGGTGAGAAAGACAGTGAGGAAATAAAGAGTATTTATGTGCACATATAAAAGTTTGGGATAAAGTCTTTTCTGCTAGGCTTTCCAAGATACTCGAATAATTTCCCCACCTTTTTCCATTTTAAAGATGACCCTCTAGTTGGAAATAATCCCTTTAGGCTACTGTAAATGACATTGCCTAGCAGCAGTTTCATAGGCTAGTCTTCAATAAGTAAGTAATCTCACAAGAAATAATCATACATGGCAATAGGGTTAAAGTGGGCAGTTCTTCCATGCATAAACATTTCAGGAGAAAAACCATCAGTTTTAAAGATAACCATCAGGTTTCGGGTGTCCTAGTACACTCTACACCAAAGTTTTGCTCTATACCATTGGTGACTAAAATTAACAATAAGTTTTGCAATGAGATCTTTTTGTTTTTCCTGCAACTATATACACAATGCAAAACTATTCTTCATCACATGATTTTAAATGAAATAAATATAAAATGAACCACACAATCAACACATAACTTTAATACTCAACATTATTTATCTTGATCACAAAGGTGATAACCTCCTTGTCAACAATCTTGTGAGTTGAGGAGCTGATTTTCATTCTCATATCCATCAGGCAGATATGCTCTCCTCAGCTGGTCTGACTTAGGTATGGAGCCTCCATTCTTTACATGGCGAGACAGGAAAGCACGAACTGCTGGATGATCAGCTTTCTCCAGGGGGATGTTGGCTTCCAGGCACATTTTCACAAAGTCCTGGATAACACTGACTTTCTCTGTTTGTGCAGTACTGTTGCACTGAAGAGATGCAGTTAGGGGCCTCTGCTTCTTTCTCACGTTCTGCTCTTCAAATTCTGCCTTTCTCTTGGTATGAGTCTTTGACTTGAGGTGGTCACTAATGGCAGACTTGCGAACATGATTCAGAACCACATTGCAAGAAGTGCAGAAGAGTTTTCCTCCATCTTCATGAAGCTCACCTCCAAACTCAGTGACTCGATCCAGGGGTGTCACATACAAAGCAGTCTTAGATCTGTTTCGAGCCGGTGGTGCTGTTACTACAAATCGTTCCATTTCTGACTCTTAGTAAAGTTCTTGAGAGAGAGAGAGAGAGACAGAATGAGAGAGAGAGGATATATATATATATATATATATATATATATATATATATATTTGACATTTCCTTCTAGAATTAGTTAAAATAAGATTAGAGATTTCAGCCAGGAGCCTATGGTTGATGCCTGTAATCCTAAACTACTCAGGAGGCTGAGATCTAAGGCTCAGGGTTAGAAGCCAGCCGGCGTAGGAAAAGTCCCTGAAATTCTTGTTTCCAATTAACAACACAAAAGGCCTAAAGTGGAGCTGTGAGTCAAGTGGTCTAGTGCTGGCCTTGACCAAAAAGAAGCGTGGGGACAGTGCCTGTGCCCTGAGCTCAGGACCAGCAAAAAAAAAAAAGACTAACTACTTCAAATAAATGCACTCCGTTCCCTGTGCTATTATATATATATATATATACACACACACACACACACACACACAAAAAACAAAACAAAACAAAACCAATCCCTTTACCTCAAATTGGCAGGGCATTTGTTATCAAAACTTATCTAAAATATTTAAGAGAAAGCAAATTTACAGCTAATTAGTAATAACTCAGTCCGTTCTTTGGTTTTTATGGCATTCAAATAACTTAGAACAATCTTCTGGAAAAATATTATGGTACGTCAACAAAAGTATTATTCATCTTAGGTATGTTCAGGTTTAAAATTGCTTTTTTCACAGCCAAGTTATAGACTAACTCTATTTCATAATATTACATGCCCTTAAAAGGTAAGATAATGTTATACTTTGCTTAGTGACAAATGATTAGTTAAGTCTTACTGTTTTCTTGGGGTTATGCTTGAGGTGAACTCAAGCAAGACTGAAATAATTCAAACCAGAAATTCTAATTTGTTAGTCTAATATGTTAGCAAAGGATTCTTAAGTATATTATGAAGAATGATACAAGCACAATTATAAACAATGAGAATTTCTATTCCATTACATTAATCAATGGCAGAGAAGAATGCATGGGTAACATGAAATTTTTGCCAAATGAGCTTTGTCAATGTGTTAAAAAATGTGGACTCAAAACTAGGGCCTCTTAAAAGTACACAAACATTCTGTAAAGCCTGGAAGTCTTAAGTTTGTTTTTTTTTGGGAGGTGGGGGAAACATGGGGCTTGAACTCGGTCTGGACACTGTCCCTAAGCTCTTCAGCTCAAGGCTACACTTGAGCCAAGCCCCACTTTGTTTTCTAGAGGTTAAATGGAGATAAAAAG
This sequence comes from Megascapheus bottae, assembly GCF_031878675.1. Classification (NCBI taxonomy): domain Eukaryota; kingdom Metazoa; phylum Chordata; class Mammalia; order Rodentia; family Geomyidae; genus Megascapheus; species Megascapheus bottae. Next base: position 78,823,679 of record NC_143509.1, on the reverse strand, counting down.
TCTCAGGTCCTTTTGTGCTCAGGCTGGCTTTGAACCTTGATCCTCAGATTTCAGCCTCCTGAGTAGCTAGAGGAAGTCTTAAATTTTAATAGGTTTAGATTGTTCTTACAAATATATATATATATATATACACATACATATATATATGTATTTTTTTTTGGTACACAGCTCTCACTTTGTCAGACTGGTAATGGCAGAAAAAAGTTATGAACTTTGCCTAATACTTAGCAAACTATCATTACAGATGTCTGCCTGTAAGTTAATGGTATGTTGGTAATTCTTAAATTTCACTTTCTATGTGAAAAGTCTTCGGTGCTCAAATGCTGGGATTTGAAATAAAATATATTTCTTTGAAATTCAACCACTTCTACTAATGACTTAAACCAAAACATTTTTTTTTTTAAAGTCCGTTCATGTAATAGTAGAGGGCAATAATCTATCCAGTGAGGGATGCTCCAGTTTACATGCCCAAATAATAAACGTGTTTTCACAAAGATATTTTAAACAAATGAGGAAGTTCAAAAGTTAAGAACCAGAACTTGCCAACAAGAGAAGCAGCAAATGAAATTCATCAGAAGATTTAAGGCTTACATGTTTACCGGATTAGTTTCCAGTTTTTGTTTTTTTCTTCTTGATAATTTAGTAGTTAAGAATGTTCAGGTTAAAACCACACACAACAAATCCGGGCACTTTGACACTAGTCCAAACCCGAAGGCGCCTTCAAATCAATTTTTCAACAAGTGGTGGTGGGAAAGTAGTTTCTGGGCTTGCACCCTATTTTCCCTGCGGTGCCGGGAAATCATGCCTTTACTGTAAAACAGGAAAATAAATAAATAAAACAAATGGAAAGGAAAATTGGGGGAGGGGAAGGAAAGGGTGATTGAAAATACCAACAACCTCCACACAGGTGGCCCACACCCCAAACCCCCTTCAGCGCTTACCGCCCCCCTTTCCCCACACCTTCCCCTCTCCGTGGGGCCCACGCGCAGCCCCGACCCGGGGCCCAGGAAAGGGGCGGGCGAGGAGAGGCGGGGCGCCCGCGGCGTCTCGCCGCCCGCCTCCAGCGACGGCCTGGCAAGGTGGCGCCCCTCCGCCCCGACCCCGACGGCTGGGTTGGGCCGCGTCCGGACTCCGGCTCCGGGCCCGAGAACTCGGTGAGTTGGCGGAGGTCCCCGGGGAGTTGGCGGCTGGCGCCAGGCAGCCACTGTCAGGCATCCCGTCCCCTCCCTCTTCCTCCCGCCGACAACGGCGTCCCGGCCCCGCCCCCGGCTCCCGCTCCGGGACCTAAGGCCCCGGGCCCACAGCCCACACCAACGGCCGGGCCCACCCTCGGCCTCCCTCGGCCTCGGTACCGTAGGATCGGGGCCGCAGTGAGGGAACACTGGACAAGGCCCGGCTGGAAAGGAAAGGGAGAGGAAGGATAGGAGGAGCAAGAGGTTGAAGGAGGAGGACCAGTCGTCGCTGCCGCTACCGCCGCCGCCGCGCCGCCGCGCCGCCGCCGCCGCCGCCGCCGCCGCCGCCGCCGTCGCCCGAACAAGCCCCACGGCGGCTGCCGTGTCCCCCACCGCGCCCCGTCCTCCCGCACCACCTATGGCAGAGCTCGTAGGCGGTCCTCAGCAACCGCCGAGCTGCCGCGACCAACCGACGCCAGTTCTCACTAGCGGACGTCTGAGTTGGCCAATAGCGTGAGGAGGGCGGGCGGTTCTGTGATTGGCAGCCAAACTCCTCCAACAAGAACAGGGGGCGTGGGTGGGCGGAGCCGGAAGTAGCGCCCAGCGGAGCGGCCCCTGTCCGGCTGGGGCGGGGGAAGGGGGAGGGAACTGGAGGAGGAGGAGGTTAGCCGAGGCAGCGACGGCGGCGGCAGCGCAGGGGCTGGTACGCGCTGGGCGGCGAGAGCCTCATGGCGGAGGAAGAGAGCGACCAAGAGGCCGAGCGCCTTGGAGAAGAGCTCGTGGCCATTGTGGAGTCCCCGCCGGGCCCGGTCGGACTCAGAGCGGCGGGCGACGGCAGGGGCGGCTCTGGTCGCGGCAGCTGTGGCGGCGGCGGCGTCGGGATCAGCAGTCGGGATTACTGCCGACGCTTCTGTCAGGTGAGGCGCCCGTCGTCGGCCGCCCCGACTTGTCACCGGTCCTGGGCCTCTCGGCGCCTCCCGGCCTGGCGGTTCACCGGTCTGGGCTGTGTCCGGCGCTCGGTCCTCCGGCGGGGCGAGGGGAGTGAAGGGAGCCCCCTGCCCTCCAGGGCTGCCCGGATCCGGCGTGGGGCGGGGGGCGCGGAGCTGGACCGGGTGACTTGTGGACTTGGGGCTGCAGAGAAAGTGAGTTTGTCGAGGTTGGGGAGCTGGAGGGAAGCGTCAGCCGGCCGGAGAGCTCGGTCCTGACGTGCCTCCCCAGCCCGGAGAACCCCCTCCAGCTCGAGGGTCCCGCCTTTCTTGGGTTTCTCACCGGGTCCTCACTGGATTTGCAAGCTCGGGTATGGTTTTCTGCCACTCCTTCCCGCCCCCTCCCCTTCCTCTTTTTCGGGGACGGGGGGTTTGCCCCGTCCCTGCCTGCTCCTCTCCTGTCATCGCCACCCCTCCCCCTCGGCCAGGGTCTCCTGTCATCCCCTCACCAAATTCTGCAGTGCCAAGTCCCCTGGGGTTTTGGCGCTGAAGCACTCGCACTTTTTCTTTCTTTTCTTTTCTTCCCCCCCAGCCCGGGGGATGGGGCGTTTAAGCGAGTGTGATAGTCATCTTTCCAACCCCCTTGCTCGCCGTGTTTCCTAATTGCTCCTTGGAAAGTCCTTTTCCTTAAACTATTTCTCTACTTAGGTTAGCCCATCCGTCCTTTATGTAGTTTTGTCACGTTAATTTCGGTGTTGAGTGACGTTAAATTACTTCCTGTACTGCCTTTACTTTTAGGTATAGTTCTAGCGTTTCCAAATGCAATACCAATCTACCTGTTTAGGGAGTCAAGTTTGTGTAAATCTCTTATGCACATTTACAATTTCACTTTCTTCACCCACCACACTTGTTTTGAAAACCCTTTTGAACGACGACAACAAAACTTTCTCATCCCACCTCTTTTAAAATTCATATCCTGTATATATGGGGTTTAAATACTGGCTTCATCACTTTTTAGCGGCTTATTTTGTTAACCAGTCTCTATGCCTCAGTTTTTTTTTCTGTCAGCTAAGTTGTTAAGTGGACAAATAAGTAAACAGTTTCTACAACATTGCTATTAATTTCATTCTAGTCATAAGTATGAAGTGATGCTAACAAGAATTGGGCATCATATCTGCTGACAATTCGTTTTAAGCTTTTTCAAAGCGGGAGGGAAAATGGTGAAGTTCATATTTTGAAGGCTTAAACTACCTTGGTTATAAAGGGTGGATTACATTCTCTTAATGCTCTTTATTTACTTTCTTGTATTTTTTTTAATGTGATAATTGACATTCATTGAAGTTCTGTGTCACCAGTACATTTGCTTTGTAAGATAGAGGTTGTCCATTTAGAAACCATTTTATTGATGTCGATTTTGTGTCTACAGGAATTTTAAACTTCTGAAAATTAGTATACAATTCATAATCTGAAACATTTTTGTATCTTTCTGTTTTGCCTTTTATATCACTAACTTGACTTTGTATTACTTTTTATTTTTTTTTAATGTTGGTATTGAACCTGGAGTCTATGTTTTGTCACAAGCTACACCCCTAGTTCAGTTTTTGTTAGATTTAAAATCTTACCTGATCTGGGCCAGGAGTTTGGCCTAGTGCTACAGTGCTTGCCTAGCATGCACAAAGACCTGGGTTCAATTCCTTGGTACCACATACATAGAAAAAAGCCAGAAGTGGTGCTGAGGCTCAAGTGGTAGAGCTCTAGCCTTGGGAAAGTCCAACGACAGTGCTCAAGCCCTGAGCTCAAGCCCAGGGCTGGCAAAAAAAAAAAAAAAAAAAGCTTACCTGATCTACTGTTCTTTTATTACTGAAGAATTTGCAGTTTATTTGCATACTAGAACATTTTTGGGGAGTGTTTAGCTATTATTTTGCTTCTTAAAATTAGTTTTAAGAACAAATTTAGCCTGTGGAAACCATGTTTTCACTCTTGGGAGGCCTAGACACTAGGATGGCCAGTCAACTAAAAACCAAACCCGTGTTTGATTATTGGTAGTAAAATATTTCTAGAACAAATGAACTTGACTATTTTATAAAATTATACCTCCTGAATATCCAGGGAAATAAAACTGAGCAAGAAGGCCTATAGACTTTGATATTATTAAGTTGTGAATGAGGGCTAGGGCTGTGGAGTGCCTTCTAAGCACAAAGCCTAGAGTTTAAACTCAGATACTACAAACAACAAAACAAACCCCACGACTGAAAATTGGATTACAGGTGTGGCTGAGGTGGTAGAATACCAGTTGTGAGTAGGAAAAATTGAGATTTCAGAGCCTAGAGTTCAAACCCTAGGACCAACCTCTCTCTTGCCTTCCCCCCAAAAAAAGTTATGAGTTAAATTATACCAGTGTACTTTCATAGAACCAGCTTTTACCTCAATACATATTTTGTAATGCTCTATGTGACCAATTGATCTATTCTTGGGGTTCCTATTCTCCCTTATCCTTGAAGGAAAGCTTTGTGAATTTTAGATGGAATAAAAGAATCATTTGTATTAGGTGAATTTTGTCTTCTCCTTGATAGAATACTAATACCATAATTTAAGGAAAACATATAACCTTAACCCAAATGATTTTTTTAATGATTTGATTTCTTAATACTTGTGTAGGGTTATATTATGTAATTTTCATTTGTTAGTAAATTACTTAATCATGGATAATTTACACGTGGATAGATGACTAAATAAATTACATATCTAGCCTAGTGGTATTGAGGAGAAATCCTCCAATTTATTGCCCTACTTGGAGGGAAGTAAGAATCACACCTTCTTGTATAGTGAATGGAAGGAGGAACACTTCTTTTGAGGGAAAGTTTTTGTGTCTTTACCAAAAGGAAAAGTAAAACAGAAGACATTATAAAAATGGACCTTTCCTTGTCCCATTAGTAGACTCAAATATTGCTTAAGAATAACCAGCCTTTGATTTATGCTGAATTGCTAATGTAGGCTAGGTCACAGTATTGAGAGCCTAACCTGAAGGATAAAGTTAACACATTTGAAAACAGGCCTGATTTTAGATTTCAGAGATAAATAGAAGGATTTAAACTCAGTCTTCTGTATCTACCGACTGAAGTTACACATAAAGCCTATAATAATAAAGCGAATTTTGGAGGTGGAGAGAAAAGTGGATGCAAAGAAAAGTTCTTAATATAGGATAGGTATAATGGATAAAGCATTTAAAAAGTAATCTTTCATTATATTGTGGTGGTGAAATCATTACTGTCTCTTTGATTTGTTAGGTGTTGTACACATTTCCCTAATTCCTAGAGTTGCAATAAATTGAAAACTAAATACCTTAAGATACTTTATTCTTAGTTTTGTACCAGGGAAAATATAGTGAGCATTAAGTATATCTGGAAGTACTGTGATATATTAATGAAAGTAGACTTTAAAAAATTATTTTGAACCACAGTAGATTTAACAGCATTTCTATGAAGAAGTCATGGACATAAAATGGGATAATGAACATAAAGTTCTTAGTGGGGTACCTAGCCCACAGATAGAAGGTATTAGTACTTTGTCCTGCTAAATGCTCTGAGAGCTTAAGAGGGGCATTAAAGATAATCTCATCTGTTGACAGTTTATACTTTGTATCCCACAGTAACTTAAAAGGAAATTTAGAAATGTAACCATTCTTACATTCTGTTTGTAAACATACTGTTTATAATCAAATAGTCCTGATGAAACAGTGATCTGAAAAACAGCTACATTTTTCTCTGCAACATTATTGCAGGCATTCTCAGATTTTGTTTCCTGCAGAGGACACTTGGCAATACTAAAATATTTTTAATTGTTATTACCTGCAGCCAGTGGGGGAGAGGCCTGAATGTTGTTGAACCTCCTTTTGTGCACTATAACTCTAACAATAAAAGACTGATCTACAATAAAAATAGTACCTAGATTAAGAAACCTTGTTGGAATCTTTACTTTCAGATTCTTAGTATTTTACATGTATAATCATACTTGTGGAAAAAAAGTTTTTGATCATTCTCAAGTAATTTTTAAGCAGCCATGGAGGGCTTTGTAACATTGCTGTATCTAAGAGAGCAATCGTAATAGGTTTGCCCCTTTGCTTTTATAAGATGTATGTCCATGTCTTTTAAAGAAACCCAAGCTTAATTTTTTAGGAATAAACAATCCTTGGTCTTGAAATATAGCTTACATAATACAGCTAACCTTGTAAATAGTTTCTTAGGCTATTTTTGTGTGTATGTGGGGGGGTTTGGGGAGGGTGTTACTAGGGTTTGAACTCTAGATTCCAAGTTTAGAAGGCTCATGCTCTACTGCCTGGGCTACACCTGAGGCAAAAGTTATCACTGAGGTGTTGTACAGAAGGGTTACCATTTCATAAGTCAGATTGATAATGAGTACATTTCTGTTTTGGACAATGTTACCCTCACCTTTACTTTTCCCCAGTTTCCCCTTCCTGTCCCTGCCCATGAGTTACATAGTTCATTTTCCACAGTGTATTAAAAAATTCTTGAAGCTGAGTGCCTGTAATCCTGGATACTCAGGAGGCTAAGATTCGATCAAGTTTTGAAGACAGCCTGGACAGGAAAGCCCATTAGACTCCAGAGCAATACAGCACTGGCTTTGAGCAAAAGAGCTCAGAGTCAATGTCCAGGCCCTGAATTCAAGCCCCACAACCTTCATGACAAAAATACACACATTTATACATATTCTGTGAATATTTTTAGTTTTTGTTGACTCAATTTGTGTATTTTTTAGCTTTCTGGACCAAGATTCCCCACATATCTGAATTAACAAGCTTTGTTAATTGGTTGGGATGGGGATTTATTTTTGTATGGTCTGGCCTCAAATGGATGATCCTAACCTTTGTCTCTAGACCACCTGGTACAAGCATGTACTACTATGCCTCCCTGTTTTTTAAAAAATAGTTCTTTCAGTGTGTAAATGTTATGAATTTCAGAGATTTGTGGGAAGTATTTGGTAAATTTTTTTTAAATGACCAAAATCTAGTAAATATCCTGTTTTAAATACATATGAATTTTATGGGATAGTAAGATAGTAATATCCTAAAATATGAAAGGAAGTTCATTTGTGTAAATTTGTTGTATAAGCTCCCAGTACTTTAATCTCTGTATTTAATTTTGTACTTTAATACTGTGTATTTAACTCCAAAGCAATAGTAAATTGGGAAAGAACTGAATGACTCTCTATTTCTGTGTATATTGAAGCTTAAATGCCCTGGGCACTAAGCACACAGGCATTGACCCCTTCTCCTCCCTTCTTGGTGCTTGCAGTCTTGCATAGGTTTTTCATTCAAGGCTGGTTTTCTACCACTTGAGCCCCACCTCCACTTTTCGACTTATTTCTATTAAAGATAAGAATTTTTTGGATTTGTCTGACTGGGGTTGCTTTGAACCTTGATCTCACAGATCTCAGCTTTCTGAGCAGCTAAAATTACAGGTATGAATCACTGGCTCACAGCATATTTTCCCTATTTTTATGTATAGTTACAACTTCGATAATTGCTGGGAAGGAAAGGTATGCAATACATCATAGTTATTTTCAATATAAAAAAATTAGAATCAGTTTATTATGTTTCTAAAGTAAGATGGTATGAGCATATATTTTAAATGCTTATAAATAATAAAGTTTAAAGTTTCAGACTTTGTATTATATATATATATTTTTTTTAATTAATTAATTGATTTTTTGCCAGTCCTGGACTTGAGCTCAGGGCCTGAGCACTGTCCTTGGACTTTCTCAAGGCTAGAGCTCTACCACTTGAGCCTCAGCATCATTTCCGGCTTTTTTCCATGTATGTGGTACGGAGGAATTGAACCCAGGTCTTTGTGCATGCTAGGCAAGCACTCTACCACTAGGCCAAACTCCCGGCCCCATGTATTATTTATATTTAGTGTTGAGAAATCCTACCAACTCCAAATAAAATGAATACATATTTTTGGGATTTATTATCTGTCTACTTACCATAATTTGATGGTAAGGACCTTTGCCAAAGGTTTCCCAGCTAAAAGAATCCCGTAGTGTATATTAATGCTAATTAGAGTGTATGGAAAAAAATATATTTCCTTTTCATCTAAAGGAATAAAAGCTAACAGCTTTTTGTACCACAATCATCATTATTTAGGTACCTTTTGACTTAGTCATTATTCTTACAGAATTTATTTTTTGGAAAATGTAAATGTGGACATGAAGTTGTTAATCATATCACTACTTATAGTTAATAAAAGGAATAAAAAATTCAGTAGTAATCTGACCTTTTAGAATAGTGAGGCCTTTTTTTAACTTTCATAAAGTAAAATATTTTAGTCATAAAAATGTTTGCAGGCTCATGCCTGTAATCCAGGCTACTCAGGAGGCTGAGATCTGAGGATCAGGATTCTCTGAAAGTCCATGAGACTATCTCCAGTTAGCCACCTGAAAACCAGAAATGGTGCTCTGTCTCAAAGTGGTAGAGCATTAGCCTTGAGCTGAATTGCTCAGGAACAATGAGTGTCCAAGCTCAGAATTCAAGCCCTATGACCAACAAACTTAAAAAAAAAACCAAAAAGATAAAGAAAAAATATGTTTACAGTGAGTATGTAGTAACCTAAAAAGATAAAATCCAACATCAAGTGAAAAAAAATCACAAATTTGACTGTAGCAAATTCGTTCATTCTCACTGTAGTGACATTTGAAGTTTAGAAGGAGGGAATGTTTTAAAAGGTGATCTAATGAACAATAAAGAATATTTCTTGAAAAATCCGTAAGAACATTTACATATTCAAGTCTTTAAGTGCTTAGTAGAAGTTATATTTCAATTTTCTTTGTGACCGGGTCCACAGTTTTTAGTCAGATTCTCTTAAGAATTTCAAAGAATTTCAAGAATTTCAACAACTACAACTCAACAATAACTCCAGCACACCAAAGTAATGAACCTTTAATATAAGCCATTGTGGTACAAGCAGCAGTACGTTATTTTGCTGATAATCATAGTTTGCCCATTTATTTCTATGTTTTCTGTGATTGTTTTCATAATACAGCGGCATTGAGTCTTTAAGGTAGAAGATAAGCTATTCCCTTGCACTTTAAGAAAAAAAATATGTCAGTACCTGTCCTAGATTTTCATTTATTTGTAACAATTTTATAAGCACTATTTATACCTTCATTTTCTAAATGATGCAGCTGAGAAAGAGAGGTGAAGCACCTACTCCCAAGACATGTAATAGGATAAAGGAAATATATCAAGATGTTAATGGTTATATGTAGGCAATGAATTTTTTCTCGAATATTACAGATTTATTATAGGAGTATGAATAGCTTATAGTTAAGAGGAAAAAACGTATAAAATTAGGGGCTAAAGTTCATTTATCTTTTCTTAAATTTACTGCTTTGATTTCCTATGTGTTAACTTATATTCATAAACTTGACTAGATATGTAAATATTTACTTTTTATACTGGCATCTAATCTGAAATAGTTGGATATGGTCTTTCATATTATGAGGCTGATTCTGATGTTTACTAGAGTTTGGAAAACATTAGACTAAACAGAAACTTGGAAATTATTGGTAGGTAGTAAGATGTGAAAAATGTACAGTTCTAGGTCTTGGTTTATTATTTTGAATTTTGTATACCAATGTAGCACTTAAGGCCATCGTGAATATTTAATGGTGTTGCATAATTAAAATATTTAGCATTTTTCTTGAATATGGAGACACAACCCAAAAGAATGTTACAATATTGCATGGGGTACTAATATTGAATCCCTGGAATAAATGGTAGTTTTGGTGCTGGCTGTTTTTGTGGTGCTGTATCAAATTCAGGATCCTTCAGCTTGTACTTACCACTGAGCCTACATCCTTCCCTGCCCCCCCCCACTAAGTTTTCCTTTTTTTTAAACTACCTGGGTTGAATTTGGTCTTGTACTTTGTAGACCAGTGCAGACAAGTGCTCTCCCACTTTAGCCTTCCTGCTAGTCTTCCTTTTTCTTCAGGAAGGGTCTTTTGGTTGAAAATTTGCCTGTCTTGGCTATCTCAGAATGTCAAATATCAGATTTCACTCATGGAGCAGCAAGAAGTAGAGATATGAGCCACTTATTTTTAGTTAGTTTATTGTGCTAACAAATACCCCAGAAAACAACCTAAATGGAAGAAAGAGCTACTTGGCCCAGGATATCATAGATTACATTCTGCAACAGTTGCCTGGTTCTGTTGCTTTGAGTCTGAGATGAGGCAAAGCATCATGGTACTTAGTAGGGAGTGTACATATAGAGCACAGCAGGAAAGTATATGAATGGACCTTAGACAAGAATACTTCTAGTGATCTTTTTATGAGGCCCCACCTCTGAAAATTTCTATCACTTTCCAATAAAATCATCAAATTGTAACTACCAATTGACTAATCCATTAGTTTGATAAGATCCAGACACTTAGACAACTAGGGACCAAGGTTTCAAAATACTTCATATCTAAACTGTAACATATAGAAAAGACCCAAGACAGTTTGATTTATAATACCAGCTAGGGTGGTGTGTAATCTGCTAGAATCCATACCTAGTTCTTAAATTTGGGTGGACAGTCTCATTAAGTGGTTAATTATGCCACTGAGTTGTCTGACTTGGGGGAGAGTTAGTGTTCTTGCCCCTAAACATTTCTTCCTTTCTGTTAGGATATGAATTTCTGTATTTATGCATAGTTTACAAATGTCCCCAGGTACCAGGTCTTAATTGATGTCCTCTATTTCAGTTTACTTTTTTAACATTTAAGAAAATTAATTTTTATTTTCTAGTTAAAGAATATTGATTGATGATAGCCCAATACCAAAACATGAATTTAAATGGTGAATCAGCAACTTTTTAACACATAACAGTATTAAACTTGTATATACTACAGCTGTCTGAATACATTTATAAATTATACGGTTTGAAGGCAGGGCAAATGTTTGCTTCTCCCCCCCCCCCCCCCGCCCCTCTCCCCCACTGATTGTGATACTGGGATTTGAATTTGGCTTTCAGCTTGATCTGACTTACTGGCTCAGCTGGGGACCTACCTATTTATGTTTATTATAAACACAGTGTAACTTGATTAATAATGTTACCACATCTGTCCTTCTTTCTCATTTCCCCATCCCATCCTTAACCTCATTATATATTTCGATATTCCCTACTTTATATTTCATCATATTAAAGAGCTTTTTTTTATTTTGTATGATCTTAGTACTCTTGTGCGGAAATAAATGTGTAATCATAGCTTCTGCTGCTTTCTGTGAAGTACATGTCACCAGTAGTGTTAAAGCTCCAGGCAATGTCCTTAGCTCTACTGTTCTGCCCTTGTTTTTATTTTTGTTTGTTTTTTTTCTCTCCATATTCATATTTCATTTTGTTACCTAGGCTGTTGTCAGGCCTCCTGAAATTCATCAGCCTATTGGACTACTGATAAAAGTGCTCTTACTGTGCCCATATTTATGTCACATATTCACAGGTACCAGAGATGAAGTTGCTTGTGTGTGTGTGTGTGTGTGTGTGTGTGTGTGTGTGTGTGTGTGTATGTGTGTGTATGTGTGCGCGCGTGTGCGTGTGTGCCATCCCTGGGTTTCAACTCAGACAGCAGAGCCCAGGCCCTGTCCCTAAGCAATTTCTCTTAAGGGTAACAATCTACATTTGAGCCAAAAAGTATTACTTCTGCCTTTTGAGTAGTTTATTAGAGATAAGGGTCTCATTGACTTTCCTGCCCAGGCTGGCTTTGAACTGTGATTCAGATCTCTAAATCCTCAACTTCTTCAGTAGCTAGGATTACATGTGTGAGACACTAGCACCCAGCTTGAAGTTGCTTTTGATATTTGATGTTTATTTTCTAGTATCTAGTAAAAGCAATATATCTTCAGATTCTTGTTTCTTACCCTTACCTATCATTTACTTTACTTTTAATTGTTCTAGACTCTTTAATCTTAGGATGGACCATATCTTTTCCTTTCTCTTTGCTTTTTTGCTTCTTCAGATCTCCTGTAGTAGCACCTGCAATGCCAGAATTCTGAATTCATTAAAAAGAAAAAGAAAAAATTCGGGCCAAGTGATGGCGGCTCATACTTACAACCCTAGCTATTCTGGGGCCTGAGATCTGCAGGTCATGGTTCAGTTTAAAGCCAGCCCGGACAGCAAGCCCATGAGACTTACCAATGGCTCAAGTGGTAAGCACTAGTTTTGAGTGGAAAAGCCAAGAAGTTTACATAAATGGTTGTCAGTAGTAAGAAAAAGGTATCTTTGTCTTTAACTATCATTAGAGCTCATCAAATCAGATTATTTTTAAATACTAATTCTAGTAAAATGAATTATTTTGGATAGGAGAGATGTTACAGATCACTATATATAGATTTCATCTTTTTTGTTTTGTTTTCTTCATCATGAATTTGTCTCATGCCATTCTGTGAACATATGGAAAAATGGACAACAATATTAGTAATTGACTATGTGCTTTTGCTAAAGAATATAGATTCATGGTCCTTAATATATAACTGAAGGTTCTGAACTTGGTCCAGTTAATGTCTGTGTGTATGTGTGAATTATTTTTTTGCAGATTTGATGGTAACATGAGAAACTTCCCTTTCAGACTGATAGTTGATATGAACTGAGTAAATTTTGATGTATTTGCTAAGATACGCTAAGTATAGAACATTTGTTTAGAAAAGATTTTAACTTTTATACTAATTATGTGATTGCTACCTTACAGGTAGTTGAAGATTATGCTGGAAGATGGCAGGTCCCTCTGCCCCAACTTCAAGTTCTTCAGACCGCACTTTGTTGTTTTACATCAGCCAGTGCATCCTTCCCAGATGAATGTGAGCATGTACAATATGTTTTGAGTAGTCTTGCTGTGTAAGTACTCTTTGCTTCTTCTGAACATACTTGTTGATGTATTTTAAGAATAGATTATTAGTCAGGTGCCAGTGGCTCACACTTATAATCTTAACTTAGGAGGCTGAGATCTGAGGATTGCAGTTTGAAGCCACCCAGGTCAGGAAAGTTTGTGAGACTATATCTAATTAATCAGTAAAAAAGCCAGTAGAGCTATAGCTCTAGTGATAGAGAGCTAAGCTTGAGCACAAAAAGTTCAAGGACAGTGTCTAGACCCTGAGTTCAAGTTCTAGGACTAGCATACACATATACACATACAAAAGACTTATTCTGTGGAAGAAACAATTTGTAAAAGCTTCTCAAAAAGAAAACTTCATTTGTTCACTTAAGTTTCTAGTTTTAACTCTGAACATCTAATAACCGTTCTAGTTAAATGGAAATGTAGCAAACAGATTCTCAAGCACTTTACTTTTTAATACTGTGGAATACCCTGTCAAGCTTAATGCTAAATCCCAGAACTGAATGATTGCAGTCATTCTGGTTAGCAGAGAATTGCCATGGTCTCTTAAAGTAGGCCTGGTTCTCTAAAAATGCTTGTAGAGAACTGTGTGTGAAGTAAAATGACATTGCTTGGTCTGGGGCTAGTGGCTCACTCCTATAATTTTAGCTGTTTAGGAGGTTGAGATCTGAGGATTGAGGTTCAAAGCCAGCTTGGGCAGGAAAGTCCATGAGACTTTAATCTTCAGTTAACCACCAGTAAATCAGAGTGGTGCTGTGGCTCTAAGTGGTAGAGTACTAACCTTGAGCAAAAAAATGCTCAGAGGGGCCAGGAGTTTGGCCTAGTGGTAGAGTGCTTGCCTAGCATGCACCAAGACCTGGGTTCGATTCCTCGGTACCCCACATACATAGAAAAAAAATCAAAAAATGGTGCTGAGGCTCAAGTGGTAGAGCTCTAGCCTTGGGGAAAAAAAGCCAGAAATGGTCCTGAGGCTCAAGTGGTAGAGCTCTCTAGCCTTGAGAAAGTCCAAGGAAAGCCACTAGGCCCAAGTCGAAGCTTTCTTGTACAGTGTACAAGGTGAAGTACTGAACAGCATCACCAGGCTTCAGACCTGTGGTGTCTTGCTATCCTCCAGCATTTGTGAGTCAAATATATTTGTATTAATTATAAATTATCCAGTGTTTTGGGGCCGGGAGTTTGGCCTAGTGGTAGAGTGCTTGCCTAGCATGCACGAAGACCTGGGTTCGATTCCTTGGTACCCCACATACTTAGCAAAAAGCTAGAAGTGGTGCTGAGGCTCAAGTGGTAGAGTGCTAGCCTTGAGAAAGTCCAAGGACAGTGCTCAAGCCCTGAGCTCAAGCCCAGGACTGGCAAAAAAATAAATAAATAAATAAATTAAAAAAATAAATTATCCAGTCTCAGGCACTATTTTATAGTGATACAAAGTTAAAACTTTCAGAACTTTGGGTTATGTTTTTTGTGGGCTACCTATTTATATTTTAATCCTGTTTTTTTAAAGAGATTAATTGGAATTTCCTTAACTTTTATGAGCTGCTTATCTATTAGGGATGTTAAGATCTTTTGCTATATAAGTTACAATGTGTATTTTACATTTATCTTTGCTTTGGATATAGTGGTTATGTCTTCAATGAATTTTTAAAAGTCAAGAAGTTTTAACTGTCTATAAAATTTTTGTATTTCCTTTATTGCTTCTAACTTTGAATCACAGTTCAAATTTATTGTAACATTGTTATATTTTATCTTCTGGGATCTCTTTTCGATCATTATTTTGTGCTTTAGGAATATTATTAAATAAAATAAGGCTTATTTGAACACAAATACTACAATATCTTGATAATCTGATAACTGAGACAACTACTAAGTGACCATAATGGCAGATAGCAAACATACTGTGGATACCCTGGCTAAAAGGATGATCCATGTTGTCTTTGGACAGTGTACAGTTAAACCACATAAATCAGAAAAGCACATGATTTCAAACTTATGAACTGTCTAGTTCTGAAATTTTCCAAGGCAGTTGACCATAGGAAACAAAAATAAGACATGGGCAAGTAGTTTAATGAATATGCCTGCATCCTTCCTGAACAGTTTCTTTAGGTTTTTTCTTTATTGATATAAATATCATCACTAATATTCTAATTTCTGTTTGTATTATATTCCATGGTGTGGGTGTATTTGTAATTAGTTTTCTTTTTCCTTGATGGTCAGAACTTGGATTTTGAGTTTTTGCTTTTGAATCTGATATTTAGGCTTGTATGCATGTCTTTGCACTTACATGTGCTTAGCTGGAGGATGAAATTCATGTAATTGGTAGGTTAAATGACATGTATGCAGTCTCAAATTATTGCTCTTAAAAGTGGTAGTCCTGGGGCTGGGAGTTTGGCCTAGTAGAAGAGTGCTTGCCTAGCATGCATGAAGACCTGGGTTCAATTCCTCAGCACCACATATATAGAAAAAAGCCAGACGTGGTACTGCGGCTCAAGTGCTAGAACTGTAAAAGAAATAGTAGTCCTATTTACAATCCCTTCAACAAGACATAATGGTCTGGTTTTAATATTAGAAAGACATCACAGAATGCATGAACTCTTTATTTTATTTTAAATAGAAGGGGATTTTCATCTTTATAGTTTTACTTCTTTGTATGAGGCAGAATGGTTTTCCATGGTTGAAAAGATTCACTTGCCTTTTCTGTGCAATGTAATTATTTTCTTATACAAGTGGCTTTTTTAGGCTATCTAATAGTTAATGCCTACCTTTAAAAATTTCAATCTTAAAACAGTTTGTTTTAAAGGTAAACCATTGACAAAAATACAATGTAAGCCAGGCCTATAATCCTAGCTAATCAGCAGAATGAAATTTGAAAATTGTGCTTTGAAGCCAGTCCAGACAGACACAAATTGGAGTATTAAGCAGCAAGCAAAGGTGGGAGTAGAGGGGAGGCTCAAAAGACCAGCACATCAGCTCTGTGTTCAAGTCCTAATACTACCAAAAGGAAAAGAAAAGAGAAGGGAGGGGAGGCAACTTATAAATTACTAAAAGCACAAGTATTTGCAATATTTTCCAAGTAATTCATTAAAAAGGAGGTGCCAAAAAATGAGTACTGGTAAACAAGGGAAATTTGGAGTTTGAAAAATTTTGTCATTCATGAATACATAAGTTCATAGTGATTTTCATTCTAGTTTTGCATAAATATTACCTATCCCTTTTATTCTTGGGTTAAGCCAGACTTTGTGACTAGTTTAGACAATCCTTCCATAATCATTTCATTATTCATCTGTTCATTGTAGGAGTTTCTTTGAGTTGCTGCTGTTCTTTGGAAGAGACGAGTTTTATGAAGAGCCTTTAAAGGATATTCTTGGATCGTTCCAGGTAAAATAGTTCAGAACTTCAGTTTTACTATGACTAAAACAATTACTTGCCTACCACAACACACACACAAAAAAATACAATGAGTACGTAAAAGTTTTGCTTAAAAGTTTTTATAGCTGTTAAAGTTCTAGTGTTTAAGGTCTCCTTTTCTTGGCAGATAATTAAATACCTTAAAGTTAATTTTTAACTGTATTTCCAAGCAGTTCATAGCCATGATTCCAGTTTCACATGTACTAGAACAGAGCTGCTGCCAGGCCTGTAGATACCTGAGTACATTATGGCATATATAGTATCTGCTCTAATGCAGAATAATCCTGGTAAGAAAGTATTATTCTTGCATAGTGTATAAGTGGACTGTATGTACCATGCTAACTTTGGGGGATGGATGGGGGAGGTTTCAACTCTGGGCCTGGGCTCTGTTCCTGAGCTTAAGGCTACCTCCCTGCCCCTGGAGCCATAGCCCCACTTCAGGTCTTCTAGTGGTTAAATAGAGATAAGAGACTCACAGACTTTATTGCCCAGGCTGACTTTGAATCACGATCCTCAGATCTCAGCCACTGCGTAGCTAGGATTACAAGACTGAGCCACCGCGCCTGGCTCCATGCTAAGCATTTCCTGTAGTAACTTCCAGATTTTCTCATCTCATAGTTAACCTTCCAAAGCTAAGAAGCCTAGAGTTTCTTTTTCTTTTTGTTTTTGCCAGTCTTGGGCAATGAACTCAGGGTCTGAGCACACAATCCTTGGGTTTTCTCAGGGCTAGAGCTCTACCACTTGAGCCACAGCACCACTTCTGGCTTTTTTCTAGATACGTGGTACCGAGAAATTGAACCCAGGTCTTCGTGCATGCTAGGCAAGCACTCTACCACTAGGCCAAACTCCCGGTCCCTAAAGTTTCATTTTTTTGTTGTTGTTGTTTTTGCATCTAGGTAGGAGAAAAGAAAATAAATCTAGATAACAATGACAAATAGTGTACACATAGTGAACATTAGATCTTTTACCACTTAGTTGGGGATCAACCCTAGCTGTCATGTGTTAACTTATTTCTCTTGTACAGATTCCTATAAAACTATTTTGCTCAAAAACTTTTTTGATCAAACCGTGTGTCTGTTTTTGCATACCTCTCCTATCTGTTTGAAAAAGCTTTTAACTACTTGGTAAAGTAAGAGGTCAACATGTAACATAACACTAGATTCTCAAATGATAAACATTAAAGTAGACTTTGGTAGTATAATTTTTCTTTCTGCAGAAGAGTAACTGAATTATTATGGATTGAAATAACCAGTATAGGATCATTTGAGCAAGTAGGACTGTGGAAAGATAGGATTTAGCCAGGTGTGGTTGGTTGGCATGGCTAATCCTATTACTTGGGACCCTGAGGCAACAAGATAGACTTTTGACACCATTCTGAGCTACCAAACATTCCTTCCCGGGTTAGATACATTTTTGTAGAAGTGACATGAGAAAAAGTTACAGGCAAGAAAATTCAAGATGGATTTGGGACATGTGGCAGAGACCAGCTGAAGGTAAGGATCTTGTGATGTGTAATGGGTAAATTAATAAATATAAGGAGGCTAAGAAATAAGAATTTTGTGCTGTGGTAAACCACTGAAATGTTCACATCAATTTATAGGATTCAAACAACTTTAAAGACACATGATCCCTTCTTTAAAATGAGGTTTGGCTCAACTGGATGACTGGCCCTGAACTCAAGCAATAGTACGTCCAAGGGAAAAAAAAAAGATCAAAATAGATCAAAATCTTACTTGAGTCCACTCCACAATTGACTGAAAGAAAAGGGGTAGAGAGTTTAAAAGATACAGAATACCCCCCAAAAGAAGCAGCAGCAGCATGCTTGGCTGGGAGTTTGGCCTAGTGGTACCAAGTTCTAGTCCTAGCTCTTGGTACCACATATGTAGAAAAAGCCAGTAGTGGTGCTGTGGCTCAAGTGGTAGAGCTCTAGCCTTGAGAAAGCCCAAGGACAGCTCTGAGTTCAAGCCCCAGGACTGGCAAAAAAAAAAAAAAGATACAGTGTGCTTATCACTCCAGAAAGCCATCATAGTGCTCAAAACATGATTAAGAATGCTTTCAGACTTTTTTGTTTTCTTTCATTATGATTTTTTAAATAGACCACAGTGTTTTGGTTATATTTGTTATTTATTTATTTTCGTACTGGTGCTGGGACTAGAATTCAAAACCTCAAATTCTCACTTTTTAAATCAAAGCTGATGTTTTACCACCTGAACTGTACCTCCATTTCTACCTTTCTGGTGGCTAACTGGAGATAGGAGTCTCACAAACTTCTTTCTGCCCAGGCTGCTTTCAAACCTAGATCTTCAGATCTCAGCCACCCAAGTAGTTAGGATTACAGGAGTGAACCTGTAATGAAATGAAAAGATTTTATTTCATATTTCAGATTGTGTAGAGCTATGTCCCATAGTAGTGTTTCCATAAAATCCACCCAAGAAATACATTCATGTTTGTATATGTTCCATGTGCACACACACACACAAATGTTAACTCCTCTTTAGAATTTGTATAATTACTTTGTGAGACAAGATCACTAGAAAAATGAAACTGGCCAACTAGAATTTTGGAACTCTGCAGGAGCTTGAATTTACTTATAAACATACTGGTTCATTTCCTAAAAATGTTGTGTCCTGTTAGTTTTTTCCTTAGGTTGTACTTATCTGTGCTTCAATGGGATTTTCTTTTTTCTTTTTTCTTTTTGTCAGTCGTGGGGCTTGAACTCAGGGCCTGTGCACTGTCCTTGGACTTTTTTTTCGCAAGGCTAGAGCTCTACCACTTGAGTCACAATACCACTTCCAGCTTTTTTCTATGTATGTGGTACTGAGGAATCGAATCTGGGCCTTTGTGCATGCTAGGCAAGTACTTTACCATTAGGCCAAACTCCCAGCCCCTATGGGATTTTCTAGGTGCAATTATGTATATGTTATGTATCCTTTGGCATTAATACCTATTTACATGTGAATGGAGTTTTGTCCCCTCTACTTAGGTTACAATAATAATGCTTTCTCTTTTATATCTTAGTAATTGTCTTATTTGGCTATCAGTCATTTTATTGACAATGATGATCAAGTTTTTAGGTTTTCTAAAAAAAAAAATATTACTTTATTGTCCAGGTGATATACACAGGGGTTACAATTACATATGTAAGGTAGTGAGAACATTACTCATTGTTACCCCTTCCCATGTTTTTCTCTCACTTTCCCTCTTTCCTCTAACATAATGTCTTGTGAACATTGCTGTTACCATTGGTTCACCCTTTATCTTTTGTTTTTCCTCTTCCCTTCCCTAATTGAAATATGTATGTACAATACACCAGGGACCAAAAATCAGATTCAGTAACAATGGGATTAAACCATGGGAAGTTGGGGGGGAACATAGGAAAAACGAAATAACGAAATAACGTCACATAGTATATTAAAAACAACCACAGAGATAAACTTCTTTTTTCCATATCCTGGAATTCATTTTATTTAGCCACATCCTATATGTTCATATACACAAAGCAATTGAGTTATTGTGATCCACTGCTAGGATCCACTGCTAGGACTATCCTAGACATACACTGATTATTATAAATGAGGCAAACAGTGGACCCTTTGTGTCTGGCTTCACTTAATATGATTTTTTTTTTACAGATCTTTCCATATTCTTGGTGTAATCCCTTTAAATTCCAAATCGAAAATGGTTTTTCTCTCCTAGGAATGCCAGAATCACCTCCGCAGATATGGAAATGTGAACCTGGAACTGGTGACTCGAATCATTAGAGATGGTGGACCATGGGAAGATCCAGTGTTGCAAGCTGTTCTTAAAGCTCAGCCAGCTTCTCAGGAGATAGGTATATTAAAGATTGAAAATCAAAACCAGTATTTGTGAGAAGCAGGCGTAATTTTGTCACCAAAATAGAACAATAATAGTTTTATTTATTTATAATATTGAATAATGTGCTTCAGGTTAAGAAGGTTTAATTCTTCCAACTTGGCCCAATGTGATTTTTAACACCAAATTAGGTACATACATTTATTAAAATATTAACATATTTACTAGATACTGTTTACAGGGATTTTTGTTTTCTGTTTAGTATTTTTTTTTAAAAAAAAACTACAAATGAATGCATTTTCAGAAAAGCACATGGAATCTAACTTAAACAGAGAAGAAACCTTTCTGAGGTCACAAAAGCTACCATTATGCAACAAAGTCTCCTGGAAGAAGCCTTTTTTTTTGCTAGTCATAGGGCTTGAACTCAGGTCCTGAGCACTGTCCTTGGGCTTTTTTTTTTCCTCAAGGCTAGCATTCTGCCACGTGAGCCACGACACCACTTCCAACTTTTTCTATGTATGTGGTACCGAGTAATCGAACCCAGGTCTTCGTGCATGATAGGCAAGCACTCTTACCACTAGGCCAAACTCCCGGCCCCTGGAAAAAACCTTTTTATGAGAGCTGACACTCTGAATTTTTTGTCACCACTACTGTGGTATATATACAATACCAAATGAAAAGTTTGTAGTTAATTGGGTGCTTCCATGCAGAATACATGTTTAATAAGTATATTTATCACTTGAATAGTTACATGATGTCTGATGAGTGAGCTAAACTACGAATCGCTATTTATCACTTTTGTCTCACTCCTTATTGCTTATTCTTTTTTTTTTTTTTTTTTTTTTTTTTTTTTTGTGGGTCATGGGGCTTGAATTTGGCCTGGGCGCTGTCCCTGAGCTCTTCAGCTGAAGGCTACCCTGAGCCAAGCCCCGCTTCCCATTTTCTAGAGGTTAACTGGAAATAAAGAGTCTCAGGTCCTTTTGTGCCCAGGCTGGCTTTGAACCTTGATCCTCAGATCTCAGCCTCCTGAGTAGCTAGGATTATTGCTTATTCTTTACCGTAACTTTTAAAACTCAGATCACAGTGGATCTTGTCACCAAAGATTTCTTTGAGATAGGTGCTCTGCTAGTTGTTTCTATAGTTAATCCTTTTGCTTCTTGTACTATAATATTTGGTGTAATCACATTGGGTCACTAAAACTTAGAATGTAAGCTCAGCAAAAGTGACTAAGTCAGGAAGTTTAGTCAGACCTTAATCTGGTGAAAACATGCTTCATATTCTAGGATAATTAGAATATTACCATCTGGATTAGATTAATAGAGTGGGTTATGGGAGGAGATTGAGTGGACAAATGGTTGTTTCTCAGACTTAACAGCAAACAAGCACAACGGGGTAGGGTTATGATGCTGAGAGGAAGAGACAAAGAAATAATATAGGATAAGTAATGGAAAGGGAAAAACACTATGAAAAAAGAACCAGCATATATACTATGTTATCGCTCATCTCTTTTGCTATCCCTTGATTATCTGATATTGTTACAGTATCTTACTTTATTATCTGGTATATTGGATATATCTGTATTTGGTTATTTGAAATTGGATAGGGAAGGGGTGGGGTGGGGGTGGGGGGAGGGAAATGGGGACCAAGACATGAGAAAGGGTATCAATGTACGTGAATTAATGTACCTTCTATCTGGCAAATATAATGTAACCCTTCTATTAATTACAATAAAAAATACAGGAAAAAAAAAAGAACCAGCGTATAATAGTGGTATGGAGAATCCAAAGGATTCTTGGAAATAAAGTAATAAAAAAGAACAAGACAATTGGAGCCTAAGAGAACAAGTTGGATTACTAAGGGAAATTATGAGGAATCAAATATAAGAAAGTCAAAGTTTCTAACTGGAAGAAACTGGAAAATGGTGGCTTGAGAGGTTATTAGAGGGTAGAGAAAAAAAACAAAGCTTCAATAGGTGTACAGGTGTGCATAGATGGAAAAGGATATTTGAGGTTTTAGGGTAGTTGTTAAGCTTTTCTAAGTAGGTACTGGAATAAATTCCTGGTTGGTCTGAAGGTTGATGGCCCTTTAGATTGAAAATGATTAAAACTGAAATAATGAATATTCCTTTAACTTTACTAGCATACCGCCTTTTAGGAAAAGCTGTTCTTGAGCATCATTAATATGAATGATTCTAGTTAGTGCTCATTAGGGTGAAGATGAAAATGAAGTTTATTTTTGCAATAACTTCAAGTGATTGTTTATCATAAATTATACACAGCAGTAGGCAATTGGTTAAGCCAGAATAAAACATTACTTATAATCAACCTGGTTGTTTAAACATATAATTTTATAACTTGAATTAAAAATCAAAATATAGGGTCTAGTACTGGCTTTGTACATTTTTATCTTTAGGCAATTTTTTTAACCTATTGCTGTTTTTGACCTGCAAAATAGATAATACAAAACCTGTTGTATTATCAACAATACATTGTTCTAAATAAACTTGAAGAAATAAGAATATTTATATTCTTGGAAATTCTCTGAATATGCTACTAATTATACTTAATAATGCAAGAACACAGCTGCGTGCTGTGGCTCACACCTGTAATCCTAGCTATTCAGAAGGCTGAGATATGAGGATTGCTGTTCAAAGCCAGCCCAGGCACTAATGTCTATGAGATTCTTATCTCCAATTAACCACCAGAAAACCAGAAGTGGCTCTGTGGCTCAAAGGGTAGGGCAATGGTCTTGACTGAAGAGCTCAGGGACAACGCTCAGGCCCAGAGTTAAAGTCCCATGACCAAAAAAAAAACAAAACAAAAAAAACAAAAAACCACACACACATTAAGAAACAATCAAATTTGATATTATTTTGGGGTACTTTGAAAAGTAATGAAATACAACATACCCAGCTTTTCATTGGTTTATATTCCTCTATAATTAGTCAGAATTAATGTGGATTTAATGTGCTAATTTAAGATTCAGTCTTCTAATCATATCCTAATGAACATTTTAGCTGTGAGAAAATAAACTGTGCTATTAGAAACATACTTTTAATACATTAAAGCAAACTAACTTTTTTTTCTCTTTTCAAAATTTGTATTTACTTATTTTTATTTTTTAAATACTTTTTGTTTCTTAGTCTGAGGAGTTGTCAGTAATATATCTTAAGCACTGTTTTCATTCTTACTCTCATCTTCCCAGCCCTACAACTGAATACAGTAAGAAAACGTTATTGAATTCAATAACTTGTTAGTCAACTTAAAATACCTTATTTCAGTGGTAAAGCTTGAAACAACAAGGTTTGAATCCTTTTTGAAAGTAATAATGGTTTCTTTTTCAGTGAACAAATATTTAAGTTCTGAAAATCCGCTGTTCTTTGAACTACGTGCCAGATACTTAATTGCCTGTGAACGCATACCTGAAGCAATGGCTCTCATTAAATCATGTATAAATCACCCAGAAATGAGTAAAGACTTGTACTTCCATCAAGCACTCTTCACATGTCTCTTTATGTCACCTGTAGAAGATCAGCTATTCCGGGAGGTACTGAGACTATTTTTGCCTATTACCATTTTGGTCCTATTTCTTGTCTTCCCCTTGTTGAATTCCTTTTGCAGTAATACCAAAGATTTCAATATTATATTATCTAGTATTACCTAGCACTGTTCTTTAAATATACTGAAACAAGGAAGAATCTGCCATTACCAGTTGGTAAAATTAAGAAAATATGAGTATTAGTCTAATGTTGAGTGTGACAAGAAAGAAGAGGTCAAATACAAAATAAGATTTTGTTTATATTGTTTTTTTTTTTTGAGATGGAAGAATGTATCTTTTCCTAATACCTTGTATAACTGTAGATTGTGCTCATTAATAAGATTACAGGTGCTTGTGGTAAAAAAAAAAGTATGTAGACATAAATAGTACACAGTGAAACTGTAAAACCATAAATATACTTCTGCACACTACATCATCTTTATTGTACAAGAAAACTTAAAAACCCATGAATGGTCTCTAAACAGATTTGCAACTAGATTTCTAGTCATTTTCAATGATAATGATTTTCACTTTATTCTTACAGCACTTAATGAAAACTGACTGCAAAAATGGAATTGATATCATCTGTAACACTGAGAAAGAAGGCAAGACCATGTTAGCCTTGCAGCTCTGTGAATCCTTTCTTATTCCACAACTTCAAAATGGGGATATGTATTATATATGGTAAGTTTTCAGAATACAAGAGGTACTTGATTAACGGGTTTGGACTTGGAGTATTTAAAAAAAAAATGGTGTAAATATGTTAAGCAGATTTTTAAAAACTGCACAATTAATAATTAAATCTTTAAAGTATTTGTTATAATCAAACAATTATGTGTAAATTTAAATTTTACTTGGAGTATGATTTTTTTTTCTTTTTTAAATTTTTTTTTTTTGTCAATCCTGGGGCCTGAACTCTGGATCTAGGCACTGTCCCTGAGCTTAAACTATGTTTTTAAACTATCTAAAAGGTAGGATATTTGAAATCGCCAGTTAGCTTGTAATCATGTTATTTAAAATGTAAAAATGTAAGTGTTATTAGTAGTGTAAGTGAAATCCAAGAGTGTAATTATTCTATTAACTGAATTCTTTCCTTCCAGGACACATATATACACACAACAAATTAGAAACAACCAACAACCACTTTCCCATTTTATGAGTGTGTAAGAGAAAAGTTAATTTTCATTTACTAAAGATAATCATTTGAAATAATCCTGGGCTATAAACCTTTATTTATTTATTTATTTATTTAGCCCGTCCTGGGGTTTGAACTCTGGGGCCTGAGTGTTGTCCTTGGGCTTTCTCCAGGTTAGAGCTCTACCACTTGAACACAGCACTATATCTAGCTTTTTCTCTGTATGTGGTACTGAGGAATTGAACCTGGGTCTTCGTGCATGCTAGGCAAGCACTCTACTACTAGGCCAAACTCCCAGCCCTAGATCTTTTTTAATCAATGATTTCAAGTTTTAAACTTAAATACTTAAAACAGCTTCAAGTCTTGAGTGTTCTTGTTTTATAAATTAAAATCTTCAGACTAAGAATCAAATAGCTAGTTTGTAAAACTGGGTCTAGAAGCAAGGTATACTAGTTTTCTGGGTGAGTATACATTTATATATTATAAAATACATATTATATGTTATACTCATTTTTATTCAAAAATGAAGAATGTCGATGGAATTGCAAACTGCAAGGGATAAAGAGTCAGCAGGGAGGCATACAATTTTAAGTAGTTTCAAAGTACTGTCATTTCTAAATATGCAGCTAACCCCAAATGAAATAGTCATGACTGTTAATAGTAAAACTGTTCCTATGAGCTAAGAATGTTTTCTGCCTGTGTCTATATTAATCTTTCCCTACTATGTAACTGGAATGTGTTAGCAAAGGAAAAAAAAATACTAGCATTTGTACTTTTTAGAAGGGACCTTAAAAATAGTGCTAGCCATAGACAGCGACAGCCTTTACATATAGAAGCTGAATATGAATATGAATCTTCAACTATCATTGTAGTACTACTTCCTTCTTAGTTTTCCTCTTTTTTTTGACCAGTCCTAGGGCTTGAACTTCAGGCCTTGCCCCTGAGCTTCTCTTGCTCAAGGCTAGCATTCTACCATTTGAGTCATAGCACCATTGCTAATGGCTTATGCCTGTAATCCTAGCTACTGAGGAGGCTGAGATCTGAGGATCTGAGTTCAAAGCCAGCTCAGGCAGGAAAGTCCATGAGACTTTAGTTAATCACCAGAAAATGGGGGAAGTGGTAGAACACTAGCCTTGAGTGAAAAAGTCCAGGGACTCAGCTCAGACCCTGACTTTAAGTCCTACAAATGACCAAAAAGAAAAGAAAAAGTACTATGGATTTTCCTTCTGGCACTGGATTTGAACTTTGGGACTTTTAAATGAAGTTTTTAGGGTGGTTGTGTGTTTCAAAACTGAAAAAGAAAAAAGTTGAACAGTAGGAAATGGGATAGAAATTTACACAAACAATTTTAAACTAATATAATCTAACTATTGTAGGGAAGTCGTTATTAAAAGGTTATCATATTGAAGTATAGTTTGAACGATAATACACAGTTGATTGTCATATATTTTCCAAAAATCTGCTTTCATCATTTGGTTTCAGTCTCTACTGCTGCAGACCAGCAGGTACAAGGACAGACCCCAAGCTTCATGTTTTAAAAAGTTGAGATCTCTCCGGGGACACAGGCCTGACTCAGGCCAGTTCCTCCTATCTAATTAATATACTAAAAGGTCTGGGGCAAAGAAAAGACCCAGCCACTGGGTTCCACTTTGTTTTATTAGGGTTATTCCTAGAAAAAGGTGGCTCTCTGCACTCCAGATAGTGTATAATTATGTATTGAAATTTAAGGTCTTCCACTAGAGGCATGGCTTAAAAATACTAGAGCTTTACTTGCCTTTCTTGCCCAAAGGTATGAGTTTTATGAGTTCAAACCTGAGTATTGTCTCTACTCCTCCTAAAAATGGCACAAATACATGTATATAATATGTAAATAAATAAAATTGTTTTGCTTTTCCCAATTCTTGAGTTCTTACCACTACCTGTACTAAATAATGTCAATAAAATCTAACAGTTGAGAAATAGATCCTGCAAAGCCTATATGAAAAAGCATATGTGTATGAAATCAGTAACAGGGATAAGGTCTACTGTGAACCAAATATTACTTTAATTTGGGATATTGATTGTGATCATCCCATACCTCTTATTGCTTGCTAAGGGCTGGTGCTCTAGAAATTAAGCCGTGCTTCCAAGTCTGACTTTTATTTTTGTTTGGTTGTGGGCTTGAACTCAGGGACTGGGTGTTGTTCCTGATCTCTTTTGCTCAAGGATAGTGCTCTGCTACTTTTAGCCACAGTTCTACTTCCAGTTTTTGGTGGTTAACTGGAGATAAGGGTCTAATGAATTTTCCTGACTGGGCTGGCTTTGAACTGCTATCCTTAGACCTTAGCCTCCTGAGTAGCTAGGAGTACCCAGTGCCTGGCTTGGCTTTTATTTCCACCCTCCCTCACTTCCTTTCCTTCCCTTCCTCTTCCTTTCTCCTCCCTCCCTCTCTCCCTTCCTTCCTTTTTTCCTTCCTTCCCCTTTCCCTCCTTACCTCCCTTCCTCCTCCTTTTCCTCTTCCTCCCTCCCCCCTACTCTCTCTTTCTTTCACACTGCTGCTACTGGGGTAAGTTCATTTGGCTTTTTTTCCTTAAGGTTGGCACTCTATCACTTGAACTGTACTCCCACTTTTGACTTTTTGGTGGTTAATTGGAAATAAGTCTCAGTCATTTTTACCTGCGCTAGTCTTCCAATCATAATCCTCAGTCTCCTGATTGTTTTAAGATTACAGGTGTGAGCCACCAGTGCCTGGCCAGTCTGGCTTTTTGTTGATTAACTAGAAAGAGTCTGATATAGTTTTCTGCTTGGGCTAGCTTTCAAAACTCATATATACATAACTCAGCTTCCTGAATAACTAGGATTACAGGCTTGACCCACCAGAGCTTGGCACAGGAAGGACTGTCACTGACAGTGGAAGGACACTAACCCAAAAGAGCAGGAAGGTTCAAATGCTGTTTTTTTTTTTTTTGTTTGTTTTTGGCAGTCCGGGGCTTGAGATCAAGGCCTGAGCACTGTCCATGGACTTTCTCAAGGCTTTCTCTACCACTTGAGCCTCACTAGCACTTCTGGCTTTTTTCTATGTATGTGGTACTGAGGAATCGAACCCGGGTCTTTGTGCATACTAGGCAAGCACTCTACCACTAGGCCAAACTCCCAGCCCATCAAATGCTGTTCTTATTACCTTAAAATTTGTAAGTGAAATATTATATTGAATAAATGAAATGATGAAGGAAACTAGAAATAAATCAGAAATAACACTCAGTGTAATAGTCTGTCTGTGAAATTAAGGGACCTGTGATGACACTGAGAAAAAGTGACACAGCTGATAGCAGTAGGCTGGACTGTTTACAGTGTTGCTGGTTGATGGAGAAAAACATCAGTTTTCCCACAGTATGGTTAATTTTGGTGGGTAATATAAAGAAGAAATTTAAATTGAAATGACTTAAGTACGAAAATTTGTGAAGAAGTTGAGATTTGGGAGGAAGGTGAAAGTTTTTCAGGACTATATGTGCCAAAAAATGGTGACAAACATATAGTACATGTAGGAAATAATGACAGATGGAGTTTAGTTTTCTCTCCTGTTGCTTGCTTTCACTTTCTCTTTTTGGTATAAGCTCTTATATTGTGTGCATAGTCAAACTATGCTTAAATTTTTAATCATTTGGGACATGAAGTAGAGTTTGTTGATGGAGGTGATTAGAAAGAGGGCTTGCTTTCACTTGGTGTTTTTGTTTTATGTATAATCCCTTTGATTGTATGCATCTTCATGATGGTAGTCAAATTATGCTTACATTTTTATTGGTTTAACTTTCTTAATGACTTTGGACACAAAGTAGAATTTATTGGTGGAGGTGATTAGAAAGGGGGCAGAACAGTTCAAACTCAAAAGTGTAGGGCCAAGGGATCTATTTATTAGATGACTGAGGATACATTTGGCACATAGCCATTTTGGATGAACTATTATTCAGCCATGTCTTCAAATTCACATAAAATTAAAGTCCCACTTCTTTGAGATCTAGACTTCTGATAACTAATGAACTTCAGCCTTTTATAAGTTATATATACCTTGTCTGCTTAAAAAACTGTATGTTAACAAAAAACATCAACTAAAGCATTCAACTTCAGAATCAGTACTAGAATGTACCTGATTCTATTATTTTTAATATCTAAATATATTGAGAATAGTCTGCAACATTTTCTAAAGTTGGAAATAGAAAATGAAAGCTATCATGGTTTTGAAGTTCTATTATTGATATTACTATATTAGAATTTGATATGGCACTACATAGATGTTTTAGATATGTCAGCATATCATGGGATTTATTATCACTGTAAAATTTTAATTTCTTAAATTTTTTCACAACTTCATATAGGTAGCAAAACATAATACCAATTTATACATGTATCTACTTACATATGTGTGTGTATCTCCACTTTGTATATATCCTAGCTCAAGTAATTTTTGTATTTAAACAAACTGTATTTTTGATATTTCTCTTTTTTTTTCTATTTACAGGGAGTTGATTTTCATATGGAGTAAACTACAGCTTAAATCTAATCCTTCAAAACAAGTTTTTGTAGATCAATGCTACCAGCTTTTAAGAACAGCAACTAATGTGAGAGTCATATTTCCATTCATGAAAATCATTAAAGATGAGGTAAATAGGATATATTTATCCCTTGAGTTTTTAAATTAAACTAAATGATAGTATACTACAACTTGAATATCTTAAAAATTTATTTGATCAGAAAATACAAAATAAGGAGGATTTTATCACTACCTTCTTCATGTATTACATCCCTCCGCTCTGCCAGTTCCAAACTCCCAACATAGTACATAGGGTATATAAGGATACATATGAAAAATAACTGAAATATAAAATTTTTTATTATAACCTAAAAATTAGGAAGGGAGTGATTGCTATTAGAAGAAGCTATTCTTTTCTACTAACTAAATATGTTATCTTTAACGTTATTCTACATGCCGTTTGTAGAATCTTAATTATTTTTTAAATGAATTCTATATATCTATAGGAAATACTTGTTCACTGTTACTGAGAAAAGTTAGTTGATAATTTAATTGTTGTTCATGTCAAAAGGAATAATGGATTCTGAGATGCTTTAAAACTTGAGAACATGTTTTGTATTTGAAATAATTATAAGAACTGTATTTTTGAAAATAGCCTTGATTATTATTGGTCTTTTTAGGAATAAATATAACTTACATATGAAATTCACATAGTAAAGAAAGAAAATTCCTTAAATTTCTCTTCAAACACTAACAAGATTAAAGATGAGAAATAAAGCCATTGCACACTTTTAGCACTATTAAAATCTAAATCTATTCTTTATGCAGGTGAATTTAAATATATAAGAGAAATCAAGTAAATATATTTTAATTTTTTCTTATGACTTTTCCCCAGAAACAAAGACTTTGAATAGAAAAATGAGAAAGCAAAGCAGGGCACCAGTGGCTCACACCTGTAATCCTAGCTACTAAGGAGGCTGAAATTTGAGGACTACAGTTCAGAGCCAGCCCAGGCAGGAAAGTCCGTGAAACTCCTGTCTCCAATTAACCACCAAAAAAGCAGAAGTGAAGCTGTGGCCCAAGTGGTAGAGCAGTAGCCTACAGTTTCTAGGCCCTGAGAGTTCAAGCTCCACAATTGACCGAAAAAGAAAAATGAGAATAAAACTACTCTACAATTTTGTAATTCCATTTAATTGAATTTTTTTTTTTTACCATTCTGGTTATTTTAAACAACCCTATTTTATTTAAAATCATTATTGTATGATTATTTTAAACATGTAAAGAAGGAACTATTAATACACTTTTTCTTATGCATTTGTACATTTATCACAGCCATTGTCACATCACTTATTGATGTATAATTTTATAGTGAGCATATTCATTCTCATGATATAAATTTGGCAGCATTGTACTAAATAATTTTTTCCCTTTTCTTTCTCATTTATTTTCTAACCGTTTTCATAGCAGTCACTCAAATGAATATATCAAATAAAAGGAAAACAACTGGGCATCTGTGGCTCTGTAATCCTACTTACTTAGGGAAGCTGAGATTCAGAGGACTGAGGTTTGAAGCCATCTTGGGCAAAAAACAAACAAACAACAACAACAAAAATAACCCACGAGACCTCTATTTTAAAATAACCAGTTAGGCTGGAGGTGGGGATCAAGTGATAGAGCAATAGCTACAGCAAGCAAACAAGCTGAGCAAGCATGAGGCTTTAAATTAATTCACAGTAGTGGCAGAAAAAACAGACAAGGGCACAAAACATTTCTTAACTTTTGATGTATGTCAGAATCACATACAAAACTTTATTTTTCAAAATAAATGTGCACATACACAAAATATATATGATTCTCATTTGAAGTTAAACTTGAGAAAAGTTAACACTTTAACGTTCTGATTACTGCAGCACTTTCTAATTTTATGTATTTGGTCAGCATAAGAACATAATACATAAACAGTTAAAAGATGAAATGAGCATTCATATACAATGCTTAATAGTTTGTAGTCAACTAAATAGCCCTTTATCTGATGCAATGATAATGCCCATCATTAGTTTTATGAAAACTTGTAGTTACAATACTGTGTAAGTTCAAGAAATATTAGATAGCATTATCTGAAAAGGCTTTAAGCCAGGTTTTGATTTATTTTAGAAAGGAGTTTATAGTTTACAAAGCTTTTTTCTTTGTTTTCTACAATTGTCTGGTGGCATTGTTAAGTAAATTGAATAGGAGATTAAAAAAACAAATCTGAAGTGGGCCAGGTGGCTCACGCCTGTAATCCTAGCTACTCAGGAGGAGATCTTAGGATCAAGGTTCAAAGCCTATCCCTGCACAAAAGGACTTTAGACTCTTATCTCCAATTAATCTCCAGAAAATGGGAAGTGGGGCTTGGATCAAGGGTAGGATGGTAGCCTTGAGCTGAAGAGCTCAGGGGCAGTGTCCAGGCCTAGATCAAGCCTGATGACCCACCAAAAAAAAAAAAAAAAAAAAAAAAAAAAAGTGAGACTGGGGAGGATGGGTCATGGTTGCTGGAGATCTTAAAGAGACATACTTTGCAGCTGCAATTCATAATGTGAAACTCTTTAAATAATTTCAGGTAAGAAAGTAGCCTGTTCCCTTTTTAGTAACCTTACAATTTTAAATCCAAGTATGTGAGTGAATATATTATAATTTTTGGAGTCAAGATAAAGGATATAGCCAGAACTTTGCAGAAACACAAACAATGAATTCATTTTTGAGCCAGCAGATTTTGAATCTGTAATACACAGAAAAGGTTTGTAACAGATACAATTGGGATTCTTTGGATTCTAAGTCTGAGACTGATAGATTTACAGGGGCAAAATAAAGACAGTTAAATAACTGATTCTTACTCATTCTGTGAGCATTTATTTGGAACATTTTTTTTTTTTATTGTGTACCAACCTTTGTGTGTGTGTGTGTGTGTGTGTGTGCGCGTGCGCGCCAGCCCTGGGGCGTGAACTCGGAGACTAAGCACTGTCCTTGGGCTTTTTTCTCAAAGCTAGCACTCTGCCACTAGAGCCACAGCACCATTTCTGGCTTTTTCTATGTATGTGGTACTGAGGAATCAAACCTGGGTATCTATGCATGCTAAGCAAGCACTCTATCACTAGGCCAAACTCCCGGCCCTATTGTGTACCAACTTTTAATTATAGGGGATACAAAAATGAGAAATGGCACCCAAATATTTAGGAATTCAAAGTGAAAGAATGGGAGCATACACAGATAGTAATAAAAGAAAAAGTGGCTGCCTTTTAGAAAATATTATTTTTGTAGGAATAATAGAATTTAACTGTATCTCAGAACAGCGACCATAAACACAAATAGAGGAACCTACAGAGAAGAAATGTCTGTCAAATAATTAATGGATCAGTAAAAAAGTACCTGGATGAAGTGGTAGTAATACTTCCAAAGCTAAGGCCTGCATTGGTACTGTAAGCAGGGTTGATAAGACAGTACATAAAAAGCTACAGGGCATGAGATAGTATTCTGTTTGTGTCTTTAACAACAGCTGTGTCATCAAAAAACCTGTCTAATTTTCAGGTACTTTCCCATAGGCTCATTTTTCTGATACTTCATTAGATTCTGTTTAGATTATGACTGACCTCTTCATGTGTGCTATATTCCCTTTTATTTGAATAAATAATATTACTTAATAGGAGATAGGGGTAAAGTAATTGGCCTAATATGCCTGGGTTGGAGCCCCCAGCATTAAACTAATATTACTTAATAAAGTAATAGCATTGTGTGTCGCTCTCTTTAAGAAATAATTTAGTGGCCAGGAGTTTGGCCTAGTGGTAGAGTGCTTGCCTAGCATGCACGAAGTCCGGGGTTCAATTCCTCGGTACCACATACATAGAAAAAAAGCCGGAAGTGTTGCTGAGGCTCCAGTGGTAGAGCTCTAGCCTTGAGAAAGTCCAAGGACAGGGTTCATGCTTTGAGCTCAAGCCCAGGACTGGCAAAAAAAAAAAAAAAAAGAATTTAGTTATTTCTTAACATGGAAAATTGATTTGTTTAAAATTATTAACCTCTCAAATGAGAGTAGTATTTAAAATAATAAAGTAAGCATGGTTTTGTAAGAAGATGGTAGTCATAATTTTTTTGGAGCTTAGGAGGCATTTTGTATTGGTGTTAGGCCTTGTCACACCTGGAAATAAAATAAGTGGAAGCTCAAATACTAGTTATTCCAGATTATTCTTAATGTACACAAAAAAAGTATATATAAATAAAAGGGTTAAACATAGCTTCTAATCGAAGAAAATTGTACATTGGAATCCTGTGTACTTAAAGCATGCCTTTCAGGGTCTCATTTCAAAATGTAAAGCAATGGGCCTGGAGTTTGGCCTAGTGGTAGAGTGCTTGCCTAGCATACACAAAGACCCGGGTTCGATTCCTTGGTACCACATACATAGAAAAAAAAAGCCAGAAGTGGTACTGAGGCTCAAGTGGCAGAGCTCTAGCCTTGAGAAAGTCCAAGGACAGTGCTCAGGCCCTGAGCTCAAGCCCAGGACTGGCAAAAATAAAATAAAAAATGCAAAGCACATGGTTGAATTATTTTTATAGAGGCATTCATATTTTTCCTTTTACAGGTTGAAGAAGAAGGCTTGCAAATTTGTGTTGAAATATGTGGTTGTGCTCTACAACTTGACCTTCATGATGATCCTAAAACTAAGTGTCTAATTTATAAAACAATTGCACATTTTTTGCCAAATGACTTAGAGATCCTCAGGATTTGTGCACTGTCAATATTTTTCCTTGAGCGCTCCTTAGAAGCTTATCATACTGTTGAAGAACTCTACAAATGTCCAGATGAAGAATACAACGAAGGCACAAGTTGTGTGCAAAATCGTGTTCGTTTTGAATTACTTCCAATTTTGAAAAAGGGATTGTTTTTTGATCCTGAATTTTGGAACTTTGTAATGATTAAGAAAAACTGTGTGGCATTACTGAATGATAAATCAGCAGTAAAATTTCTAAGTGAAAGTACACTGGAAAATTCTACAAGTATTCTGAAAAAGACAGTGGAACACCAAGGTTTAGATGAAGTGCTTGACTGTCTTAAAGAACAGAGCACTGAGCCTGATGATATATCTGGAATGCAGCCTAAAGATCATATTAATATAAAGAAAAACCTTACAACTCTTAATACTTCCAAAGTAGATCACAACGTCCCAAGGCATCGGTGTATGTTATGTAACAAGGAATTTCTTGGTGGTCACATTGTAAGGCATGCCCAGGCTCATCAGAAAAAAGGCAGTTTTTCATGTGTAATATGTGGTAGGAAATTTAGAAACAGAGGACTTATGCAAAAGCATTTAAAGAATCATGTTAAGAAAATACAGAGACAGCAAATTACTGCAGGTCATGATCAAGAAATCACTGCTTTGGAGGAAATAAATGGTTCCAGTTCTTCCATTTCGTTTGAGAATGGGAATTCAAATAAAGATATGGAAATAGAGACTCTGTCTACTTCCAGTGATGGAAAGAAAGCGGCCATATCTGAACATGTGGCTGAATTAATTCAAATTCCCATAGATGTACCAAAAGATGTAACTGAAAACATTATTGAAAATGGCAGTCCTAATTCTTTTAATAACCTCTCAGAACCTTTACCTCAATGTGAGAATGACTATGAGGATGAAGAAAATGAAATTGATTATGAAGATGATGATTATGACCTGAATCCAGAAACTTCAGTACTCCATAAAATCAATGGAACTGTGTGTCATCCGAAAGATGTGTATGCTACAGATCAAGAAGGAAACTTTAAGTGTCCTGCACTTGGCTGTGTCAGAATCTTTAAAAGAATTGGATTTCTTAATACACATGCAAGGACTACACATCCAACTGATTTAAATGTACGACAAACAGTAATGAAGTGGAGCAAAGGAAAATGTAAATTTTGCCAAAGGCAATTTGAAGATTCCCAACATTTCATAGATCACCTTAATAGACACAGCTATCCAAATGTGTACTTTTGTTTGCATTTTAATTGCAATGAGTCCTTTAAGCTGCCATTCCAGCTGGCCCAACATACAAAAAGTCACAGGATATTTCAAGCTCAGTGCAGTTTTCCAGAATGCCATGAGCTTTTTGAAGATCTTCCTTTGCTCTATGAACATGAAGCTCAGCACTACTTAAGTAAAACACCAGATTCATCTGTACAACCAAGTGAAACAGTTCTCTTGGATGTTTGTACAGACTCAAATCCTATTCATCAGGAAAATGATTCACCTAGTAGTGATAAATCAACTATTAGTCTACCCATTCCTACTAGCAAATCAAGGAAAGATTCTACAGAACCAAAGACATGTATAGAAAGCATGGAAAAGAGAACAGATAGTTCAGTTCAGAATGGAAGTGAACATTATGATTACACTGTTTCAAATACAAGCTTGACAGACCAAAAGATGCCTGACATACAGCCAAATTCTGAAAAAAATGATTTAGTAAATGGACACAATGACATAGAGCAAACAGATCCTGCTTTGAAAACTGATACAAGCAGAATCAGGACAGAAAATGGTTCTGTTTTATCCAGTGTGGTACCACAAGACCACAATCCTCTGCCACTATCTCAGGCATCATCCAAACCAAATTCTACAAGTGAACATACTTCATATGGCTTAATTTTAACAAAGCCATATGTCAGACCACTGCCTCCCAGTTACCTTGATGAACGGTACCTAAGTATGCCAAAACGCAGAAAATTTCTGAATGATAAAGTAGATGCCTCTTCTGATTCAGATAGTATTTATAAAAAATCGGCAAAAAGATTAAGATGTGGCAAATGCCTGACCACCTACTGTAATGCAGAAGCACTTGAGGCTCACCTTGCACAAGAGAAATGTCAGACACTCTTTGGATTTGATTCAGATGATGAAAGTAAGTCTTATATGTTCTGAGTTTATATCTGTAAAAACAAAATAGATTTTCCTGAGATTAAAAAAAAAAAAGCATCGATAGAAGTACTACACACTTTACTTCATATTATCCACTAGGAGGTGCTATTTCTATTTTATAGATTGAAAACTGAAATTCATAAGCAATTTGCATATATGTAACCAATGAATTTGTGGATGCCAAAACTTAAGCATATTTAAGCTTTTCAAATTTGATGCCACTGTACAGAGCCTTTTCTTCATTAATAAAAACTGCTAGGGGCCAGTAGTTTGGCCTAGTGGTAGGGTGCTTGTCTAGCATGCATGAAGACCCAGTTCGATTCCTTGGTACCACATACATAGAAAAAGCTGGAAGTGATTTTGTGGCTCAAGTGGTAGAGCTCTAACCTTGAGAAAGCCCAAGTACAGTGTCAGGCCCTGAGTTCAAGCCAGGACTGGCAACAACAACAACAACAACAACAACAAAAAGTGGGAGAATTTGGCTGGGAGCTTAGCCTAGTGGTAGAGTGCTTGTGTAGCAGGCAAGAAGCCTTAGGTTCGATTCCTCAATACCACATACTCAGAAGAAGCTGGAACTGGTGCTATGGCTCAAGTGGCAGAGCACAAGCCTTGAGCAAAAAGTATCCAAGGACAGTGTCCAGGCCCTGAGTTCAAGCCCCAGAACTGGGGAAAAAAAAAAAAAAGAAAGAAAAAGGTTCTAGAATCAGTTTTTATTATGTGTGTCAGTTCTGGGGCTTGAACTCAGGACACAGGCTCTGTCCTTGAACTTCTTTTGCTCAAGGCTAGTGCTCTGCTCTTGCCAAAGCACTACTTCCAGCATGTT
This sequence comes from Megascapheus bottae, assembly GCF_031878675.1. Classification (NCBI taxonomy): domain Eukaryota; kingdom Metazoa; phylum Chordata; class Mammalia; order Rodentia; family Geomyidae; genus Megascapheus; species Megascapheus bottae. The sequence continues at coordinate 78,786,560 of NC_143509.1, read as the reverse complement.
CTGAGTAATTTAGTGGAAATATGAGTCTCATAGACTTTCCTGCCCTGGCTTGAACTGCAGTCCTCACATGTCAGCCTCTTGCATAGCTACAGGCATAAGTCATCATTGCCTTGCTAGAATCAGATTTTTAAAAATTCTGTGTATCAGAATATAAACCAACTGAGTCTCTGTTACAAAGATAGAAGTAAAGGAACTAGAAAAGAATTGAATAACAAGATAAGTAAAAGAACATTTTTTTCTACATTTTTGTGGGAAAGTGTACGCAGGCATCAGACTGTAGATTTCCAGTTGAACAATATTTGCATTAACATGTGTATTTTATTTTACAGGTGCCTGATACAAATGTTTCAACAGGATTTGTCGATCAAGTAGTAGTGTTTTGTTTTTTTGTTTTTTTTTTTTTTTAAAGAAAGTAATACAAGAAATCACATCATCAGTTTGCTGTTTCCCTGATGGCCTTAATTTTAGAGTGATCTTGGATTACTAAAGATAAAGCACATTTTCTAGAATGAACTTGAGGAGGAGATGTGCTGGCTTAGACTCCAAAAGGGTTATAAAACTCCCAAAGTACCAGTTATCCAGAATAACCAGTTTTTTGTTTTTTTTCCGTTTATGGTGATTAATAACAGCATGTTCTTTTACTTCTGTGAAAATATGTTCTGGCAAATAGAAAAACCAGCTATGGCCTTATGGAAAATGGAAAGTTAACTCATGAAATAAGAGGTGGAGGGGAAAGCTGGTTTACAATAAAAGCAATGTAAAGCAAATGGAATTTGTTTTCTTGTCATGGACAATGGGATTATCCTCCTTGCTGGTCAAACATGTTTTAAGGAATCATTGCTGTTTGGTTTGTGGTATAATTTAGAAACTGATACACAGAAACAATTTAATACCATGTTCTCTATGTTAAAGATGGTAACTTGTTTCTAAATGATAAGTTAGAACAGTGTTCAGTGGATAGCATGCCAGCATTGAAAATTTTAAAGCAGACAAAAACCAGTGCTTTGCTTAAGTTCCTAATAGAACCTTCAACTTCAGTTTTTTAATGCAAATTATACTTTGTCAATTACAAAATAATTATACATTGTTAATTAGGAAAGTACTATTAGTACATTTGGGGAGATATAGAATATTTAAGACCATTTAGGCTCTACTGTTGAAGGCAAACACTGAATTGCAAATTTTCCAATGTGAAAATAGTATAAGCACACTGGAATATTTCTATTTGTATATAGTATTAGGACATAACTTGATAATTCATATTAAGGTCCTTTAGACGTTAGTGTGAGTTATCTAAGTATAGTCCTATGGAAATAATTGGCTTCAGATATGTCAGTTAAAAATCAGGTTCAGAATACATTCAGCTGAGAAATTCCAAAGTAAGCCATACTAATGTATTTTATTCATCAGTGATGAATTTGGTCTGAATAGCAATTTTTATATATAAGGAAGTACTTATGCCAAACTTTGCACAGCAGAAACACAATAAGATATATTAATGCATTGTTTTCCTTGGTAACCAGTAATTTTCCTAAGGATAATTTTAACATAATAGGTTAAAACAATGGATGTTTTACAAACTTTTTAAAACATTCTCTTGATGTTTCCTGTTAGTCCACATTAAAAGGAAGACATTTATTTATAGGCTTCCTTTTATCCAATAATATGTTAATCTCCATCAGAGATAAGGAGAAAAATATGAAGACAAGTTCTTTAAAATAGACCTCCCAATAAACCAACTTAACTAAATATTTCAGGTATTCCAGTGGATAGTTTCGTTCAAAACAGATGATCTTACTAGACCATACTGTTACAAATTTTAGGAATTACTAGAGCTTTATAAGTGAAGTAATGGGAAGTTGGACATTTCTTCCATGGTGGCATCCATATTTTATTAAGTTAAAACTTCTATGTCATCGTATATCAAGTGGCTTAAAATATTTCTCATTCTTATTTCTCATGGGCATTCACTACTATGCAATGATAGTCATAAATCCATTACAGTCAAATTGTTTTCTTATGTAGCCTACATTAGGCTGTGAAATTGATGTGCAGTTAACAATAAATAATCCATAATTAAGTTTTTAAATCCTTTCTTCAAAATCAACTAAGACAAAATGTTTCCATACTTCGTGGCACTAAAAATGTAATTATTGAATTTTTAGTTGATTCTACAAGTATATCTTGTAATAAAAAGTCTGGAAGCTGGTTGCTTTGGACAATGAAGTTTTTTTAATGTAATTTTTGCTTTGTACATTGTCTAGAAGCTTAACATTTTGTCACACGTTAACTTATTTGCATGAATCTGTGTCCATAAACTTACTTTGTTTTTAAGTGGAGGTTTTACCTCTAATTTTGTGCGACTGGGAGAAAATTTTCTGAAAGACACATGAAATGGTTTACATATTACTTTATCAAATGTCATATAAAATCCTATTTGGTCACACGGTTTTATCTCCTTTATTATGTACTTCTCAAATAGTAGCTACTGAAAGAATGTGAATATTTTCTTATGTCTGTCTTCTAAAATGTAAACATTTATCAGTTTGCCTTTGTGGGTGCATAAACTTCCAGCAGTCCTCATTTGGGTTGTAGAAGAAAAGGATGCTCTTCAGATTTTTCTCTTTTTCTTTCTTTCTATTTTGAGGATATGTTTATCTCTCACATGGACCAAGTTTCAAATCTTTGTTTCAAAATAAAAATTTCATTCACAAATTTAAATTAATATTATACTATGTGTCAGTGAAGTCAAGAAAAGAGCAAATCTGACTTTTTGCTGCTTAGATATTGTAGAGAATGTTGAAAAGGGGACCCTCCATGGACAAGGACACTGGTACTCTGGGCTTTAGCCATATTCATTTTTTTAAAAATATAAAATGCATATATAATTTATATAATTGAACTTGTGATTCTTCAATAACACTGAAGGTGTGGCCATACTTTCATGTTTGGATTAATATGTTGTATGAATGAAAACTTAAAAGGGATGATAGTGTTTTTTTCCTTTAACTTATTTGATACTGTAAAACATCTTTACAGAATGAGTAAATGCTGCATATATGCATTTTGGAATTGTTAATATGTGAAAGATATTACAGATTCAGCAAGAAAGGAAATTTGTGCTTCCTTGTTGAACATTATTTACTTTGCATTTTTATAAAAGTACAAACTAAAACTGAGCCATTGAACTGCAATAAATCAACAATAGCGTCTCATTTCAAGAAATTTTTGTACTGTACATAGATTTGTTCAATAAAACATTGTCCTTGTTGATAATGCAAGTGTTCAGTTTTATGTAGTACACCGTTTTCAAAGGAATTAGTCTTATTTAGGTACATGTTGAATTTTTTTGGCTCTACCTCATAAAAAATGGTTATTTTAGTTAAATTACCATATTTAGATTACCAAATCTTTTTAACATTGCAGGAAATCTAGCCATTTGCAAAAATAAACATTTTTGACAGTTTATTGTCTATAAGTAGTAGGAAACAAATAGAATTCTGATTACTATATTAATTTTGGGTGAGTAGTTTCAGTATTACACAGTATTCTGCAGATTTAGCAGAGGTAAAAGGAAGAACTATCCAAACTCCAAAAGGAAGACAATGGATGGGCTTGTCTACATTTGAAATTCCTCAAAGATAAAGTGCTTCTTTTAAAGTAAAAGTGATATCTCTTAAAAATATTAGGATATGTATAGGTTAGGTATCCAGTTCTAAAGTCATAGCTACTCTGGAGACTGCACAGGAGAATTGCTTGAGCAGGAGTTCAAAGCTAGCTTGGACAATACAATGTAGATAAACCTCCCTTTTAAAAAAAAGGAGAAAGAGGATGGAGTCATCACTATCATGTCTATTTTCAAATTCTATGCTTAAAGTAAACCATGATGAATATTTCCACCTAATACAGGTATTCAATGTTTTAAGTCAATAGTTTGTTCCTGAAAGTGTTCTTGATCATAAGGATTCTTCTTGATTTACTGACAAAGGAAAACCCTCTATACTATTAGCAGCGAAAATACTTTGCAAATTCCTCCTCTCCCGCCCCCTACACCAATGAGGCATTGCTAAATGAAACAGTGGTATAAAGTGATTTACATGTACTACAAACTTGCTTTACAAATGCGATGAGAAAGTTACTGAAGCATTCTAGTAAGACAAAGTAATCTATGATCATTGGTCACATAGGTAAAATGTGACCTATTTCTAGGAAAATAAATGTTAATTTATTAGGTTACTTGCATTTAGGTAGCTTTCCCTTTTTCTTGAATTCTGGAAGGGATACTACTGAGCGTGAGTTTCATGTTGCTGTAACAAGAATATTTTGACACCAGATCATGTATTTTAAAAGGTCTATTTGACTCACAAGTCTGATGACAGCAAAGTCAAGGCTGCATGTTGCTACCCTTTGGCTGTATCACTACATGGTGGAAAAGGACCCATATACAGAACAGATTTGTTCAAGCAAGGAATCAAAGGCAGTGGAATGGACAGCATATCTAATCCTTTAAAAAACAACCAAGAGCCAGGTATGGTGGTTCACTCCTGTAATCCTAGCTATTCAGGAGGCGGAGATCTGAAGATTGAGGTTCAAAGCAAGCCCAGGAACTAAAGTCTGGGAGACTCTTATCTCCAATTAACCCACTAGGAAACCAGAAGTGGCGCTGTGGCTCAAGGGGTGGTGCAGTTGCCTTGAGCTGAAGAGCTCAGGGACAATGCCCAGGCCCAGAATTCAAGCCCCATGACTGACAGAAAAAAAAAAAAAAAAAAAAAAAAAGCAACCCAGCCTGATGATCTGATCATTTCGTAATGGATCTACTATGTCAACAGCATAATGGGAGCCTAACCTTCCAGCACATGAATTTAGGAAGAGGGGAAGGGAACATAAAATATATCCACACCAAAGCATTTATACTAATTTCAAGGAGTAATGGATAAGTTTGCACTATACATCAAGATTTTAAAGCCAATATAATGTTACATCAAATTTTTTAAAAAGTTATTGCATATTGATGGGTAATGCACATTGGCAAGGGAATATTAGCACTGTCCTTGGATTTTCTCAATGTTAGAACTCTACTACTTGAGCCTCAGCACCACTTCCGGCTTTTTTCTATGTATGTGTCACCGAGGAACTGAGCCCGGGTCTTCGTGCATGCTAGGCAAGCACTCCACCACTAGGCCAATCTCCCAGTCCTGGAATATTAGTTTTTAAGACCCAAACTGAAGACTAATTCTAATTACAGAAGGCTGAGACTGGAGATAATGGCTTGAAGTCATTCTTGGCAGAAAAGTCTGTGAGACTTATCTTTAATTAACCACTTAGAAATAGGAGTGTTAGAGCCTTAGCTTGAGCAAAAGTGCTCAGAACAGTGCCCAAGCACTGTTCATGATTAAAAGAAAAAAATGAAGGCTACAGGTGTAGCTAAGGTGCTTGCTTAGCAAGGATGAGGCCCAACCTATCCCAAATTCAAACCCTTGAACTTGAAAAATAATAACATGAATCAATGAACTAGAAAAAAAGACAGGCACTATTTACACACAGTCCCATACAATAAACTTACATACTTAATATCATCTTATCTCCTTACTTGCAAAATTCCTTGAAGGACAGTAAGTACCATTTCTCAGACTCTTTAATATCTAGCACAGTAAGTATTCGTTATGCTTAGTAAAAAATTGTATAAATAGCATCGTACATAACATTCATTGATAATTTACTCATGTTTCGATGCCTTAAAATGTTACCTACAGTATATTTTATAATTGATATTTAGCTAGTAAATTTTAAAGTGCAGATGTATTTCATCTACTGAACACATTTAGTAGACCTTTAGAAGACCTTTAATTGATCTTCCAGTATGCCCCAGGTGACACCTTTTCCAGCCACAACTTTATGTGCGATCACTCACTATCATTAATGATTTCTTTCAAGAACGTTCTACTCTCCTAAAACCTTATCAAAACAAATGCAAGATCTGACACTTAGATCTCTAATGGACTCTCTAACTTTCCAGAACCCCAAGTACCTTTTCTGTAACTTTTTATTCCTTTTCAGAGAATTTCCTTTCTATATTCTGGTCTTCTCTCAAAAGAGCTGTACTGGGGCCGGGAGTTTAGCCTAGTGGTAGAGTGCTTACCTAGCATGCACAAAGACCCAGGTTTGATTCCTCAGTACCACATACATAGAAAAAAGCCAGAAGTGGTGTTATGGCTTGAGGAAAGTTCAAGGACTGTGTTCATGCCCTTGAGTTCATATTCCAGGACTGGCAAAAAAAAAAAAAAAAAAAAAAAAAAGGAGCAATATTGTTACCTTTGGGTCTTCGGTATCACATCTGTGGCCACATCCCTTGGAGATGTTGATGATGTTTATTACAATATAAAAACTATTGGTTCTAATCCTCCTTGCCTTACCAACAATCATACTACTACTCTTGGTAGTTAAGAATCATTCCTACTCATTTTATTCTAATTTCTCTTTTTTCCTTATTTCTTAAGCATAAATGGTAATACGACATTACCTCAAGTTACCAAGGCCACTATCTGTAAGGATTATTGGCCTTGCATACATATAGCATGATTAGAACCAGGCCTTTAAAAACATCCAACTCCATCCTTTTCCCCAAAGTGCAAGATAACTCCCAGGGAGCTCTAAAATCCTAGTCAGCAAAAAGAAGGTACAGAAAGTGGACCATCCTCTCTCAATTTCCCTAAAACAAGGGTAACTTCAAGTAAAAAAAAAAAAAGAAAAAAAAGGTTCCTCTAAGTCTCACGGGTGAAATGTAAGGCCCCAAACTCAAATTGGCTTAACCTATTCTATTATTTCCGGCAGGAAGGTCTTATTCTATTTCATAGAAATTGTTCTTGTAAACTCAAGGAGAACCTTCGCTGTGCCCTGTTTTGACAACCCATACCTGAAAACGAACTGTACAAGCTGGCAAAGGACTGTACACCTTGGCAAATAATACTGAGAAAAAAAATTCCAGCAGCTCCCTGAAACTAAAAACAAAAAAAACAAAAAACTATGAAATGTTACTGGTGCATTCGGTCTCTTTGGAAAGGGAAGACATCTTGGCTTCCCTGTTTGTCACGCTGCCTCTAGGTACTTTTTGTGCCCATAAAGGCGCTGTCCTTTAGATTTTCACCGAAGGCTGGCGCTCTGCCACTTGAGACACACCTCCGCTTCCACCTTTTTTTTTTTTTCTGGCGGTCGGGCTTTAGAGCTCAGCTTTCTGGGTAAGCTATCAGCACCCTGTTTCTTGGTAAATCCTTTCACACCCTCTTACAGGCAGAAGCCCTAAGACCTCCTAAGTACCATATTTTAAATGTGATTCTCATTTTAGCAGAGAATGAATTTCTTTCTGGTGTAGGTGGGTTGGTGTCACAGAAACTGCAACGTATGACTCCTCCCAGGGGGGTTCCCCCACTAATCTGAGGCGGGAATTTCTACCAGAGCCCAGAAAATTGAGGGATGGAAGAGGGCTAAGGAGTGAAGCTCCCAGTCTCAGTAAATGGCGTTGTAATGATCTCGGCAATTGGCCTTCCACATCCCCAACCCCAAACCGTGACCGTAGCCGCCCTTTCCCAAGGCAGCGCGGGCGGGACCCGGACCGACCGCAGCGAGAAGGCGGCAGGCGAGGGATAGGGAGGTGACGATCTCTTTTTCAACTTTTCACCGCATAAGTGTAAGCAAGCAGTTATTTTAATCCACGTAATTTAAGAATATCGAACTATACCAGCTCACCTAACTCAGAAGGTGGCCACCGAGGACTTTTTCAAGCGCTCCCGGGAGCCCAGCCGGTGGGCGGGGAAGAGCCTCCTCCATTGGCCCGCCCCGCGGCATCTTGGGAGTTCGCTCCGCGGTCCAGTACTTCCGCCTTCCGCGCACATGCGCAGTATTCACTGAGCGCTCTTCGGGATAGAAGGGCTGCTGCTGTTGCTGCTGCTCCTCGATTCAGAGATTCCTTTGTGTAAACAGTTCTCCTGGGGAGCGTTTCAATTCGCTGTGTAGATTCGACACTGAAATGCTTTGCTTCCAGATTACCCCAGAACCACACGTCGACAGCGTCGAGTTTCCCCAGGGACCGCTTTTAGCTACCACTTCCGCCAGGAGTCTGGAATACCTCGGCGCTCCTCCGGCGGCGGAGAACGACTGGAAAGGCACTTCCGGTGTCTGTTGCCTAGGCGCCGGCCCGGCGGGCCTTCCGGGCGGCCTTATTGGCGTCGTCCCCTCGCTCCCCCCTCCTCGGGGGTCGAGATGTCGGGACTCAGCTGCTCGGAGATGGAGGGCTGTCGCAGCTTGCTGGGCCTATTGGACAACGAGGAGATCCAGGCCCTGTGCGACACCGTCACCAACCGCCTGGTGCAGCCTGCGGACCGCCAAGGTAAGGGCTGACTCCTCCTCCTCCGGCGGTCCTCTCCGAACCCCAGCTCGAGGGGCCGGGGCGTGGAAGTGGCAATGGGGATCCCGAGTCCGAGGATCCCCACGTTTTGTCTCCTGCCACGCTGGGCAGAACCCCGGGCGGTGCCAGTCACCGCCGCCGCTGGGACGGTTCTGGAACCCCGGTGCCGACCCTGGCCGCCCGGGCGCCCAGGGAAGGTGGGGGCGCTGACCGTGGCGCAGGTTCCAGGTTTTAGTCATTGAGTGTCAGGGGGAGGTGTGCTGGTTCGAAGATCCCGAGGGCGTCAATAATCATTTTACCCTGATTTTTTTTTTTTTGCCTTCATTCCCTGTGTTGATGAAGTAAAGAGGAAGAAGTCAGTCCTCTAAGGTCTCGGAGTCAACTTGCCCATTAAGTCCCCGCCCAAGTCCCCACTGCTTTACAAACAAATCTGTCAAATTTCTATTTCTCGATACAGATTCCAACAGCCTCACACTCTTTCCGGAAAGGAGACTCTCACCCAATTCCTGCCCATGTGACACCTCCTTCTCAGAACTGACTCCCTTTCTTTCCCCGTCTTCCCCGAATGTCACCCCTGTGTCTACTCCCTAAAATTTTTGTTTTCAGTTCCTCCCACACCGGCCCGCTGCTGCCGCCTCCATTCCCACTTGGAGCACCCCTGCAGGTCTTGTTGCCCATTACATCCTTGAGCCCATTTAGGTTGCTCGCCTCTCATTTCTAACAAGATGCTGCTCAGTGGTTTTCAAGCTTGGGCGCCTGAGGAACTCAGACACTTATTTCTCAAGTCTCCTAGTTAAAAACTGCCGCTTTAATTTAAGAAGGAAGCAAAAAAAAAAAAAAAAAAAAAAAAAAGAGCAAAAACAAAAACACTTCTGCTGGGCTCTAGTGGCTCAGGCCTTGTACTCCTAGTTACTCAGAAGGCTGAGATATGAGGTTCAGGTTCGAAGCCAGCAGGGGCTGGAAAGTCCATGAGACTCTTCAGTTTAACCACCAGAAATATGGAAGTGGCACTGTGACTAGCCTTGAGCAGAAGAGCTCACGGACAGTGCCCAGACTCTGAGTTCAAACCCCACGACAAAAAAAAAGAAAAAATGGGTACCAAGACATGTGAAAGGGTATCAGTGTATGTGAATTAATGCACCTTCTATCTGGCAAATATCATGTAACCCTTTTATTAATTACAATAAAAAATATTTAAAAAAAAAGAAAAAAAGGAAAAACCGAAAAACAAAAAACATTTTTTTGGAAGCCAAGATTTTTCCAACATGATTTTGGTGTTCCAGAACTTGGCTAATTTTAGAGTCGAATACACATTAGAGGAAAGTAGATTTCAAGTCATTTGTAGCATTTTATGTTGAACATTAATGGGAGACGTTCCTATAAGTTTTGGGTTGGGAGGGATGGAGAAGAATAGTTTGATCAAGATGCTTTATACATATAAACTGATGTGTTGAATGGCAACCACCCTTTTGTACAACTACTCATGAAAATAATTTAAAAAGAAACTCAGACTGAAAATGATTTTAGGCTCATGTTATCCCCCCCCCCCCTTTTTTGTGGGTCATGAGGCTTGAACTCGGCTTGGGCACTGTCCCTGAGCTCTTCAGCTCAAGGCTACCACACTACCCCTGGGTCTGGGCGTTGGCCCTGAGCTCTTCCGAAGGCTACCTCCCTAGGCTTGAGCCAACCCTCACTTCCTGTTTTCTAAAGATTAATTGGAGATAAGAGTCTCAGGTCCTTTGTGTCTGGGCTGGCTTTGAACCTTGATCATCAGATCTCAGCCTCCTGAGTAGCTAGGATTACAGGCCAGAGCTACCATGCCCAGTGTGCTAATGGACTTCTCACATATCTGTGTTTTTTCATGCTAATTGCCCTTCTTAAAATCATGGCCAGTGTAAATATAAAAGCATAATAGGTAAAAATGCTGGATTATTTGTAGTGAGTCCAAGCACATAATGAGAACACTTTCCAATACAAAATTTGTTTAAAATTTTTAAGGAGACATTTTTCAGGGGAAAAAAAGACATTTAAAAAGACAAGCTCTTTAAAAAGCAATAAAGGGAAAAGCTAGTGTGTTTCTCTTGCTACCAGTTCCCATGTTGGCAATCACATAACTTTTGACAACTAATGGGTAGAGCTACCAACCTGAAAAACAAGTTTGACCTTACCTCCTGTAGTGAAGACCAAGACTTGGGTTAGTTTTGCTTTGCTATGACTTAAGAGGAAGTCTTACTCTATCTTATGGTTTCTAAGAGCTCAGTCTGTAGATGCTGGGGCAGACAATCAGGACTGCAGAAACTCTGGGAGAGCTTCTCATAATGGGAATCAGAGGGAGCATAGGAATGAATAAGTTTTAAAGCTGACCAGAACACATTTCCAATGACCTACTTCTCCCAACTAGACAACATCTCTCTCTTTCTAATAGCATTCCCAGCTTGAGGACCACAGCATCATAATTGAACCTGTGGGGATCTTTGCACACCCCAAGTGGTTTTATTTAAAAAGATAGTCTGAATGACTAGTTCTGGAGAAGGCACAAAATTCTGCATTACTCATAAGCTCTCAAGGGATGCTCCTCCTACTAATTTCCCTGTGCACAAGGGAATCAGTATTAGTAATAGGAGAGGCACAATATGTGTATATATCTATATCTATATCTATATATATGTGTGTGTTTATAAACACACACATACACATATAAATGGATTGAATTTATAAAACATTTGTTTTTCTTGGTGCCAGACCTGGGTCTTAACTTCATGGCCTGGCTGCTGTCCCTAATCATTTTTTGTTCAAGGCCAGCACTTGAGCCCCTGCATCACTTCCAGAATTTTGGGGCAATTAATTGGAAATAAGAGTTTCTAGGCTTTTCTGCCTTGACTGGCTTTGAACTACAATACTCAGAAGCCTCCTGAGTATCTAGGGATTATAGGCATGAGCCATGAGCACCTGGCTGTGAAGCATTTTTTTAAAACCATAGTACACATATTGTTAAGGATACATACTTATGCTGCTCAGTATAAAAAAAAATAACCATCTAGGATAGTAGTTGCTCTGTGATGTAGGTAAAGAAACTAGCCCTAAGTGAATGGGAGCCTCAAAGATACTAGTAATAATTTGTATCTTAAAATCTTTAAGAGGTATGCTTATAACCGTACTTTCACTGCCATTTTGTAGACATCAGAATATGTTTATTGATTTATGTTTTATACTCTTTTTGTGCCAATATTGAGTTTGAGTTTAGGGCTTTAAGCTTGCCTAGTTTTGAATGCTTAAATGCTTTATTTTCTTCAGTTTTATTATATGTAAAATAAAGAGATTGGAATGGCATTCCATCTAAAAATGCTGTGTTTTCATGATTTTTAGAGGTGTATGACGTTAGATCTGTGGGCCTTAGTAGAAAAAATTTTCTGGTTCATATTTTTAAATAATTCTTATAAAAAACATGCTAGAATCTTATGATTTTTGTAAAAGTGAAAAAAAAGTCCTTTTTTTTTTTCAAGCAACAAGTGAAAAGCATAAAAGATCTTAAAAGGAAAACCTGACAACCCACTTCCTGTTTTTAAATATAATAAGTTAGACAGTCTTTTTTTTTTTTTTTTGCCAGTCCTGGGCTTGAGTTCAGGGCCTGAGGACTGTCCTTAGATTTTCTGAAGGCTAGAGCTCTACCACTTGAGCCTCAGCACCACTGTCTATGTGGTACCAAGGAATCGAACCACGGTCTTCATTGCGTGCTAGGCAAACACTCTACCACTAAGCCAAACTTCCAGCCCACCTTAGACAATCTTAAACGCTGTTCAATGGAACTTATGCTGATACTTGACAAATTTTTAAGGGCCTTATGATGTTATATTAATCATTGTAATTTTCTTCTTAGATGCTATTCGTGCAATACTAGTGTATAGTCAAAGTGTAGAAGAACTTCTGAAGCGTAGAAAAGTCCATCGAGAAGTCATTTTTAAGTACTTGGCAACACAGGGGCTTATTGTATCCCCAGCTACTGAAAAACACAATCTTATTCAGCATGCAAAGGATTACTGGAAAAGACAATCACAACCAAAACTGAAGGAAGCACCAGAATCAGTTACAAAGACAGAGGATCTCCAACTCTTTCAACAGGTAAATTAGAATCTTTGTAGTGGTAGACTGAACCTTTGATCTGTCGGTTACCACAAATACTATAGATCTAAGGGTACATGGTTTAAAATTTTTTCAAGTTTATTGCTACTTGATGTTTTTGTATCCTACGGAAAGACCAATAAAACAAGAGAGAAAAGATTTCTGACCCTCAGTGATGTGTATATAATATTTTATAATATAATACTTTATTTATAATGAAATGTTTTCTTCCCTGATCAAGTAAGGACTGTTGGCTTTTTATATAGTAAACTATAAGATTATTTATTTATACCAGTACCATTCTTAGAATTGAGAGCCTCATGCTTACTCAACTTTTTTGGCTAGTACTCTTACCACTTGAGGCACTCACCCAATCCAACCTTTTGCTGATTAATTAGAGATGGAATTCTTTGGGGCTGGCTTTGAACTAGCCTCTTGAGTAGTTAGGATAAAAGGTATGAGTCACTGGCACATTTAGAATATAACTTTTTTCTTTTTCACTTTAAAACAAGCTAGTGTAAAGTCTTTGTCTCACTCTCTCCAGCTCTCTCCCTGTCTGTCTATCTCTCTGTTTCTTTTTGTGCAGATCCTGGGGCTCAAGGACTGCGTACTGTCCCTGAATTCCTTCGCTAGCACTTACCACTTAAGCCACAGCTTTACTTTCTGCTTTCTTGTGGCTTAATTGGAGATAAGAGTCTCTGGAACTTTCTTGCCTAGGGTTGGCTTTGAATCATGATCTTCTATCAGAGCCTCCCACTAGGATTACAGTCATGAGCCACCAGCCTTGGCTCTCTTTTCTCAGTTTTTACAACTTTTTTTTAGTATCAGTGCAACAATTTTATTTAAAAAAGTATTTAAATAGAAAAAAATCATGTGGTAATTTTTTCCAGTCTTATTGACTGTTCATACTTCTTTGTATATCCAATATACATTTTTAGATAGTGAATGAATATTTAAATGTTGAATTGCTTGAAATCTAGGTAATTAGGATCTTCTAAAGATTTTTTTAAAAATAAAGTGCTAAGAAGAAAATTAATTTGAGACTGTACAGATGTTACTTCAAGTTAATGTCTTTCATATACTAGGTGAACTCGGGCAAATAATTATTTGACATTTCTGAGGCTTATTTCCTTCATCTGGTAAATGATTGTAATTGGCCAAGGGGGTTATAGCATAGAAATAGAATATACCATGAATGAAATCTGTGGGTTCAGCAGCTGTATTATAGGCTTATTATTATCATAGAAGGAAGTATGCTTAAGTGCAGTGCGCTGACATATTCAATATAAGCTCTTATTATTTAAATGTGATATGTGTTCTGTAATATGTAGGTCACTGATAGGTATGGTTTTGTAGTGACAGTCTCTTTGAAAAAAGAGAAACAAGAGTATAAAATCCATCCTTGTCATAGAAAATGACAATATATTTTAGGCAAGGTAAAAATTCTATCAACTTCATTGGAATTTAGTTTGAATCAGATAATATGTTTGAAATATAGTGTTTGTAAACTTTTAACAGATAGAATGTGTATGGTTTTGCAACCACAATAAACTTACACAAATGATTCCTTCATTTCTGTTTTATTCCTGCTTTTTCGTGGTGGTGGTGGTGGTGGTGGTGGTCATGGGGCTTGAACTCTGGGCCTGGACACTGGCCCTAAGCTCTTCATCTCTGGTCCTTTGAGGCATAGTCTCACTTCCTGTTTTCTAGTGGTTAATTGGAGATAAGAGTCTCACCATCTTAAGTACCTGGGGTGGCTTTGAACCAGGCTGGCTTTGAGCTGTGATGGTCAGATCTCACCCTCCTGCCTGAGTAGCTATGATTACAGCCATGAACCATCAAGCCTGGCTTTATACCTGTATATTTCAACTTTGGTGGGTCCATACATATGCCTGTAATCACAGCTCTTGAAAAGCTGAGACTGGAGAATTATGAGTTTAAGGCCAGTCTGGGCTAAGTAATGATACTCTATATCAGGGGAAAAAATGTCACAGACCTAAGAGGGTAGCTCCGCAGTAGCATATGCAAGGCCCTGGGTTTAGACAATAGAAGAAAAAGAGAGTTGACCAGTCTAGTCTACTCTTGGGCTCAAGTGAACTTGGTTTAGCCTCCTGAATAACTGTGACTGAAGGAATCAATTCACCTACCTAGCAGCTAAACTTAGGTAGCTAGATTGTGAGCCGTATAACATGAAGGATTCTAAACTAAAGTGATTTTCCTTTTCCTATGCCTAATCAATTCAGTAGTTCAAGTTCACAGGTATTTTGATTCCCCTTTCTGTAATTTGTACATTAAAACTTGTACATGCAACCAGGTAGACAGGAAAGTAGAAAAGTAGATTTTAGTTAAGTCTGAGCTTTATTTTTTATTTGGTTTTATTAGCAGGGAAAAGAAGATAAAAAAGCTGAGAAAGTCGATTTTCGCCGCCTTGGAGAAGAATTCTGTCATTGGTTTTTTGAACTTCTTAATTCTCAGAATCCTTTCCTGGGACCACCTCAAGATGAATGGGGGCCACAGCACTTCTGGCATGATGTAAAGCTTAGGTTTTATTACAACACCTCAGAACAAAATGTGGTAGACTACCATGGAGCAGAACTTGTGAGCCTTCGTTTGCT
Organism: Megascapheus bottae; assembly: GCF_031878675.1. NCBI lineage: Eukaryota > Metazoa > Chordata > Mammalia > Rodentia > Geomyidae > Megascapheus > Megascapheus bottae. The sequence goes on along the minus strand of NC_143509.1, from coordinate 78,771,425 downwards.
GTCACTAGTAAAAGAAGAATTCCTTTTTCTCAGTCCCAACCTCGATTCTCGTGGACTGAAGTGTGCTTCTTCACCCCATGGGTTAGTTATGATTGGAGTTGCAGGGACTGTCCACCGAGGAAACAATTGTTTGGGCATTTTTGAACAAATTTTTGGACTTATCCGGTGCCCTTTTGTGGAAAATACTTGGAAAATCAAATTTATCAACCTAAGAATTGTCGGGAACAGTTCTCTTGCTCCTGGAACAGTACTGGAACCAGCAATTGCTTTTCAACAGAGTGATCTGGAAGCCTTTTATAATGTAATTTCTCTGTGTGGTAACAATGAAGGAAGCGTTAATGTAAGGCAGCCTTTAGATAGTGGGACTAGAGACCAGGCTTTGGGTGGTGGAAATGATGCATTATTGAGTAGAAGAGAAATGAATTTTCCTACCCTGTAAAGCACTGAACACTCACTGTATATCACCTTAGCAAATCTCTCCAGGACCTCTTTCAAGTGCTACATCAGTAATCTTTTGATTTCAGATGTAAGGAATGATAGTTGAAATGCCTTTCTGTTTTGCCATGTTATATGAATACTTGCTTATTTCTATCTAAGTTACATAAATGTTTTGAGAACTTAATTGCAGTTCATCTAATAAATCCCACTTTAGATGTTGTAGATAACTGTGTGCCTTACAAATCAGGTAATATTTTCATTTTACTTAGTGAATATTATCTGTAATTTCCATATGGAAAACAATTGACAGTGTTAAAATCTTATAGAGTACTTTACAAACACATCTCTTGATGATAGTATTTAAGAGATAAAAGAACTTAAAAATATCTTAGAGATGTTAAATGTAAACCCAATGTTTTTATTTTAGAAAATTCTGTTTACACTGTTAAGTCCAAAACTTCACAGGGAGAGAAAAATTTACTGCCTCTTTAAATATTTGAAAACCATTTTTCAATTTTCTGCTTTAGTCCAAACAATTATCTCATAATCTTCAATATATTGGCAATAATAAAGTAAGACACAACTTAATCTTACCTACATTTTAGCTAACAGTTTTATAGAGAATTTTTATTGTAACATCAGAAAAAAGGAAATACACTTTTGAAAATTTAAAAGTACATACAATTTGTAGTTTTATTCTTCTCTTGACTGATTTGGCAGAAATTATTCTCCTACTCAAGAAGCAAGATAAAACCAAAAACCAAACTTAGCATACACATATCTTCTCTGTGTACATGTACCCTACATCCTTACTAAAATCTTTCTTGAAGTTTTTCACCTCTAATTTATGTTACTAAGTTTTAGATACAATATTCAGTTGCCAGATTAATTACATAGCTGCATCGATTTAATTATAAATTTCAGGTTTTTTTGTTTTTGTTTTTGCCAGTCCTTGGGCTTGAACTCAGGGCCTGAGCACTGTCCTTGGGCTTTCTCAAGGCTAGCATTCTGTCACTTGAGCCACAGTACCACTTCCAGCTTTTTCTGAAGAATCAAACCTGGGTCTTTGTGCATGCTAGGCAAGCACTCTACCACTAGGCCAAACTCCCAGCCCAAATGTCAGTTTTTAAAAGAGCCATTTGAACAAAAATTGAACTTGAAAATGTGATGGTATATTGTACGTATTATGTTTTACTTTTAAATTTACTTGTGATCAGCTGGGATAGATATTGGAAGCATAAGAAAATATTCATACTTTTTTTAATGGCATACCTTTTTTGCCATAAATGGATATAAACTAAAATAAGAACTTAATAAAGGAGGGAAATTCCTTTTTTGTGTGTGAGAGTACTGCATGGTTTAGATTTGATTAACAGTTTTCTTGCCTTTAGGTAAACTTGTATGTATTTAACCCAGTAAAGCAAATTTGATTTTTTTATTTACATTATCAGTACAATTAGATAAAAAGAAGATAGCAGTTAACCTGGAATATTGGAGTATGATCCCAGCTACCTGGGGTAGTGGCAGGAAATGTTGGTTCAGTGCCAGAACCTGTCAAAAAGATATTGAGGTCTCGTCTACCAACAAGCTGGACATGGTGGTACATATCTGTATCCCAACTGTATAGGAGTCAGAGGTAGGAAGATTGAGCTCTGAAGCTCTTGGTAAGATCCTAAAACTATCCAGAAAGTAACTAGAGCAGGAAAATGTCCTGGGTTTGTGGCTTAGTCCAATCTTCCAGGAAATTGAAGCTTTGAGTGAAAACCTCAGGATAGCCAAAAGAAGGAAAAGAAGAATGTGCAATTTACATAATCCTCATACTTTCATAGGGTAGACAAGTCATATGAGTCTATCAGAGCTTTGTGTGGCTTTTGAAAACTTCATCTTTATTTAGGTTTCAGTACAATTAGAAAACAAAATAGAAAAATACTCTTAAGAGAAAAAATTAAGAACCTTTCTTTTCTTTGCTGTTGATATAGAGTATTGTAGAGCTAGTACTATCAGTGCTCCTTCCAACTATCTTCATTCTTGAGTTTTTGAATTTATGGACAGCCTGCATAAGGCTAAAACTTCTACATGTAGTTTTAATCAATGTATCAGAAATCTTCTCGATAGACCAGGAATTTGAGACTACTCCATTTCCTGTGAAGCTCTGCATCCTCATGTTAAATAAATGAACAAAAGTAGCTTACCTACTGAAAAGAAAATTTATGTTTGTGTTTTTTTCTGTGGTATTTTAGTTACATAGTCTGAATGGTATATGTGGATGTACAGAAGTTTAGACCCATCCTCCCCCTATAAAACTCATTTGGGAGCAAAACTATAAATGACCTACACTCCAGATCAATGAGATATTGAGAGCCCTAAGTATACCTTAAAAAAAACTAAAGGAAAGATATGAAGAACGTTTATTTAAAGGAATATGGCAGGAAGAACTGAAATCTGTACATGAGGCTTAGAGGTTGATTTAACCCTTGAGAATGATCAAAGCAAAGTGCAAAGACAGCCCTACTGCTGTTCCACAAGTGTGTTTATGTTAGGGAATGTCGGGATTTGTAGCTTTAGGTCTCATTTTATACCAAACTGGCATTAGGAAAGTGTATCAGGTAGCAAAGAGGAAAATAACACTGTATATGTAATGTATGATAATAGGGTGATCTAACTATTATCTTCTGGATTTTTATTCTAGGTTAATTTTCTATCTTGTCTAGGTATCTTGTTATAAATGATAGTTACATTAATATGTTGGTATCTAAATGCCAGATTACACAATGTATGTGTTAAAACTTAACTAGAAAAATCCATCTCTATTAAATCAATTTTAAGGGACAAATATAATGGTAAATCAGAAAAATAAGTGTTTGGAAAGGCAATATGTTTTCACTAAAAGAATGCTTAAGCATGGTGGCTCACGCCTATAATCCTAGCTACTCAGGAGGCTGAGATCTGAGGATCCTGGTTCAAAGCCAACCTGGGCACTAAAGACTATAAGAATTTTATCTCCGATTAATCATTACGAAATGGGAATTGGGTCTGAGGCTCAAGGGCAATAGCCTTGAGCTGAGGAGCTCAGGGATAATGCACAGGTCCAGGGTTAGGGTGGTAGCCTTGAGCTAAAGAGCTCAGGGACAGTGCCCAGGCTGAGTTCAAGCCTCATGACCCCCCCCCCCACCACAACCATATACACAACACACACAAAAAGAAAGCAAAAGAATGCTTAATGTCATTAAGAAATTACAGAATTCAGCCTGACATTGTCATCTGTAATCCAAACTATTCAGGAGACTAGAGATGTAATGATTGTGCTTTGAAGCCAGCAATAAATTAATTAAAAAATACCAGAAAAGGATATAAATTCTTTTTTTTTGTTTGATTAGGGTTTTTTTTTTGGTTTGTGTTTTTTTTGCCATGAATAAGTGAGATTTGTAAATTTTTTCATACATTTTTTATTGTAATTAATAGAAGGGTTACATTATATTTGCCGGATAGAAGGTACATTAATTCACGTACATTGATACCCTTTCTCATGTCTTGGTCCCCGTTTCCCTCCCCCACACCCCCACCCCTCATCTTGTTTTCCCCCCTTCCCTATCCAATTTCAAATAACCAAATACAAATATATCCAATATATCAGATAACAAAGTGAGATACTGTAACAATATGAGATAATCAAGGGATAGCAAAATTGATGACAACATAGTATATTAAGGACAACAGTTACTCATATGAATTTTGTTTCTATATCCTAGAGGTCCTTTCATTTAGCGTCATACTTTATGGCCTTATGTATCTAGGTTTTGTTCTACTGTAAATCTTTGCTAGTAGAACCCAAGGTTTCTACTGATTATGACAAATGAGAGAAACCATTGAGCCTATCTTCCTTTGAGTCTGGCTTACTTCACTTAATATGATTTTTTTCTAACTCATTCCATTTCCTAACACATGGGGCAATGTCATTCTTTCTGACAGCAGCATAGAATTCCATTGTGTACAAATACCACATCTTGTTGATACACTCATCAACTGAGGGACATCTGGGTTGGTTCCATATCTTTACTATGGTAAATATTGCTGCAATGAACATCATTGTGCTAGTGGATTTAGTCTGATTTTGTTTCTGGACAATTGGGTAAATGCCTAGTAGTGGAATTGCTGGGTCATAGGGGAACTCTATGTTCAGTCTTTTGAGGAACTGCCATACTGCTTTCCATAGTGGTTGAACAAGTTTGCACTCCCACCAGCAGTGTAGTAGTGATCCCTCCTGGCCACATCCCCTCCAGCATCTGTTGTTACTAGTTTTCTTGATCCTGGCCATTCTAACTGGAGTGAGGTGGAATCTTAGAGTTGTTTTGATTTGCATTTCTTTTATGACCAGAGATGTTGAGCATTTCTTCATGTGTCTATAGGCCATTTTTGTTTCTTCAGAGAAGACTCTAAGTCTTTGGCCCATTTTTTAATGGGATGGTTGTTTCCTTGGTGATTAGTTTTGGAGTGATTCAATTTTTTAAGCTGTTGATATATTTTAGATATGAGGCCTTTATCCATTGTGTGGTTGGTGAAGATCTTCTCCCATTAATTAATTTACTAGCTATGTCCTTTGCCATACAAAAGCTCTGCAGTTTAATGCAGTCCCACTTACGCAGCCTTTCTCTGATTTGTTGTGATTCTTGGTCCTTATTAAGGAAGTTTCGACCTGTGCCAAGGAGGCCTAGTGAATCTCCTATTTCTTCTTGTAAAGTTTTCAGTGTGTCAGCTTTTACCTCCAGGTCTTTGATCCATTTGGAGTTAATTCTAGTGCAGGGTGACAAAGAAGGATCCAACTTTAGTTTTCTGCAGGTGCTTATCCAGTTCTGCCAGCCCACTTGTTGAAGAGGCTGTCTGTTGCTCCTCTCCTGGGCAGCAACATGGGAACGGGGAGGGACACACAGAGCCAGCCTGTATTCCTCCGGGAGCTGAGCGAGATGGTAAGTGTCAAATGACCCAGCCCTCCCCCAATCACCGGGGAAGAAAAAACCAGGCTGAGTCAGAAGCAGTGTTAACCATGAAAGCACATCAGATCTCTCTGCTGATCTCTGCTGATCTCTTGTTCTCTGAGGCTCTCAGATGCTCTCATCCCTTTATTGCGTCAGACAATTAGTTATATACTGTTAGGGTAGGAGAAGGTGGGCACTGGGAAGCTAGCCAATAGGAAGAGGGCCTCTGTGCTACCACTAAGGGTCTGGGTGGGGCTTTCAGGTACAGGGCAGGACAGGTGCTGGAAAGCGCGCCAAGACTTGAGCTGCTGCGAGACCCGCGAAACTGCGGGGGGTTCAATCGAGTCACATACACAGAGATGCCTTATGAGAGGTATGCAAAAGACCGAATGCCTGGTCTAAGCCCTTTAATTGCAGCTGAGCCAGAATCAGGCCTCAGAGATGGAGGTCAGGCCCCAACAGCTGTCTTTCTTCCATTCTATTTTTTTGGCTCCCTTGTCAAAGATTAGGTGGCCATAGGTCTGTGGTTTAATATCTGGGTCCTCAGTTCTATTCCATTGGTCTTCAAGCCTGTTCTTGTGCCAGTAATTAGCTGTTTTGATGATTATAGCTCTGTAATAGAGTCTAAAGTTTGGTATTGAAATTCCTCCTGCACTGTTCTTTCTGCTAAGAAGTGTTTTTGCTGTACAGGGTCTTTTATTATTCCATATGAAATTTTGGATTACCTCTTCTATTTCTTTAATGAATAGCATTGAAATATTGATGGGTATTGCATTGAATTTGTAGATAGCATAAATTGGCAAGATTGTCATTAAAAGAATTAAGAAAGCACCAAAACAGTTTGTCTTCTGCTCATTCTGAACCTAAATACTGCTTCTGTTCATTTGGTAAAAAGCATGTAACGTCTTACAGTAGAATGTGGAAATTTAGTGATATCTTGTGGTCCAAACTTTTCTGTTGGCTTCTTTTCCTTCTCCTCCACTTCTTTTGGGTGAGTGGAGATAGGAATCTCATGAACATTCCTGCCTGGCTAACTTTGAACTGTGATCCACTGAACTCAACCCTCCTGAGTGGCTATGATGACAGGCATGAGCCAGTGTTAATCAATCGTCAATGATTTTTGTAATCTCCCTAACTAAGTAGACTTTGCTTGTGGTATAGGAGGATCTAATTTATAATATCTAATAAGTAAATACATGTAATATTCATCATTGTTATAAATGTATTTTATAAACAAAATACAAATATGTTTTCATATATATGTATATATAAATATATATATGAACTTTTTATTTTCTTTTATTCATATATTTTTATTGTAATTAATAGAAGGGTTACATGATATTCGCCAGATGGAAGGTGCATTAATTCACATACATTGATACCCTTTCTCATGTCTTGGTCCCCATTTCCTTTCCCCACACTCCCACACCTCATCTTGTTTTCCCCTATCCTATTTCAAATAACCAAATACAAATATATCAGATAACAGAGTAAGATACTGTACAAGTATGAGATAACCAAGGGACAGCAAAAGAGATGACAGATAACATAGTACATTAAGGACAACAGTCACTCATTACATGGCTTTTGTTTCTATATCCTAGAGGTCTTTTAATTTAGCATCATACTATATGGCCTTAATTATCTAGGTTTTGCTCTATTGCAAATCTCTGCTAGAAGAGCCCAAGGTTTCTACTGATTATGACAAATGAGGGAAACAATTGAGCCTATCTTCCTTTGAGTCTGGCTTACTTCACTTAATATGATTTTTTCTAAGTCTTTCCATTTCCTAACAAATGGGGTGATGTCATTCTTTCTGACAGCAGCATAGAATTCCATTGTGTACAAATACCACATCTTGTTGATACATTCATCAACTGAGGGACATCTGGGTTGGTTCCATGTCTTTGCTATAGTAAATATTGCTGCAATGAACATCATTGTGCTAGTGGATTTAGTATGTCCTTGTTTCTGTACAATTGGGTAAATGCCTATCCTGAGTGTCACACTGTACATTGCTCGGTAACATACCTCTGGATTCTAACCTAAGAAAAGTTTGAAATATTAGTGCATGTTTTATTCAGCTTTGTGTCACTATAATAAAATACCTGACATGGGTTACTTAGGAAGAGATATTTCTTTTGGCTTACAATTTTGCAGGTTCAAGTCAAGACAGAGCAAATTGTTGGTTTGATTTTCTGTGGAGGGTAGCGCTTCACAGTGCGAGTGCCTGTAGGGTCAGGTGCACATATCCCGAGACGGAAAGGAGGGATGCTGGAACCATTTGGGGAATCCCACAATATCTTTCCAAGACAAATCCTAATGAACTGACTTCCCACTAAGCCCTACATCCTAAAAGTTTTATGTCCTTTGAGCAATGCACCCTGGGAACAAAGTCTTTAATGCAAAGTCCTTTGGAGAATACTATCTATATTCAAACCACAGTGGTATTGGTATAGAAAAAAGGAATTACTAGAATGTCAACAAACTTAGGTAGTCACCAAACATTTTTCAAATTTATTTGATTTGAATAAAAAATTTTAAATAATTTTCATGATAGACTTTATTGAACACATTTTGCCACTAAATTACTGTTTGATTTCTTTTTTTGCCAGTCCTGGCCTTGAACTAAATGCCTGAGCACTGTCCTTTGGCTTTCTCAAGGCTAGAGCCACAGCACCACTTCTGGCTTTTTTGTATGTATGTGTTACTGAGGAATTGAACCTGGATCTTTATGCATGCTGGGCAAGCACTCTACCACTAGGCCAAACTCCTAGCCTCTACTGTTTGATTTTAAAGTACTAAAATATATGCACTTTAATCAAGAATGTGTTTTAAATATTGACTGGGACTGTGCTTTTATTCCTCTCTACTTACTACTGTAAATATAACTTCATGATTATATGAAAAACGATAAGGGTAAAAGATTAAGATAGTCAAGTAAGAAATCCAGCTGCCAGAGGCTCATGCCTGTAATGCTTGCATGTGCAAGAGCTGGGTTTCAAATACCCCTCCCCATCGCAAAACTAAACACAACATTGTATTTCTTTTGGCTAACTGATCCACCACAAGGAATGACTAGACCATTATGAATTTTCGGTTTGAAGGAGGGGGAAAGGTCTGGATGTGGGGAGGATGAGTGGATGCTGGGACTGAGGCCAGCAAGGGGACTTAGTGCTGTGTTCCTGGATGCAGCAAAGGAAGGTCAGCATTGGAGAGATTAAGGAACACGACTAGATCCAGTCAGACATGGGAAACCAGAGATAAAAACTAAATGAAACAACAGCAAAATATATAGTTATTCACATCCTTAGAGTTTCTTTTTCTAAATAGATGATGCTCTCTTGGTTGGCCTTGCAAACTATCAAAATTAATGTTATATTGATGATGGATGACAATTATCTATCTGCTGAAATGAAATTCTGGTTTGCCACTTTGTCATTTGCAAATGTGGAAAAGATGATTTTACCACCAACACAGTCATTATTTAATTAGAAGAAGAAGAAGCATGGAAGATCTATTAACAGTTTAAATATGAACACTTTTAATTGGTAGATAGGTTTGGGGACGTAGAGAGGAAAACTTTTGTAAAATGTAAATATTCAAAGATAGAGCTGGCAAATATTTGATGTCAAAACTCCTCCCTTCACCCCCTACTATGTACAGGGAACACCAAGCATCAATCTTCTCTTTCTTTCCCACTGAGCTCAAAGAAGGTCACACATTCTTGAATACATTTTTCTGGGCACCATTCCTAATCCACTGGCATTTGAAAGAGAGAAAATCCACCTCCATCTCAGATCTAGAAGTCTTCTGTGCTTCCCAGGGGACTGGAAGTAGAATGTGCTGGTTAGCTTCTTCCAAGGGGACGCTATCCTGGCTAATATGGTCAATTATCTAAAAACATTTGTTTTATATTTCAGTCGAATTTTATTGTAGGTATACAATAAAATGTGAGATAGAAATTTCAATTGATTTTAATTTAGAAGTATTTACTTAATGTCTGATATTTCTCAATACTAGGATTTTGTACTCCGGGCCTCATCCTTTCTAGGTAGTTAATATCTTTTATTGGGAAAAAAATACTGCAACAAATGACTCATTTGTATATAGATATACATATATATATAAAGAGAGAGATTTGGTTTTATGATTGAAATCCACTTTTCTAATATTGATTAGCAGCAGTTGGGTATGGCTGATGGGGGAATGTATAGGAAATTTAAAATGGAGGATGAGATCACAAGATTTGAGCGTAAACATTGTAATTAAATGTTCCGGCTTAAGAGGTCCCAACCTAGGTGGTCCAATCAGGTAATGGAATGTCATAGATGGATTTTTTGAATACCCCACACATTCAAGGATTAATGAACAATAATAGGTCTTCATCTACTTAGACTAGATGTCAAATATACATTAGTAAATATCCATCTCCACCCCCAAACTTGGGTTGTTCCAGAGGAGTAACTTAACTCCATCCAACACCTTATACTTAAATAAAAATTTCTGCTGGCTTGGCCCCTGTGGCTCAGGGCTGTAATCCTAGCTATTCAGGAGGCTGAGATCTAAAAATCATGGTTGAAAGCCAGTTCATGCAGGAAAGTCCTTGAAAAATCATAAGAGTTTCATTTTTTATCTTTCAGTAGTCACCAAAACAAGCAAACATAAAATGGAAGTGAAGGTATAGCCCAATTGGGAGAGATCTAGCTGTGAGTTAAAAAAAACTCAGGGATAGCATCCAAGCCTGAAGGCCAATCAACACACATACACCAACACACACACACACACACACACACAAAACATACTCCTCTCCTAATACTCTTTCCTATTGTTTTTATTATTCCCTCTTACAGCAAGGATGGAAATAGACAGCCTGGCTGACTTTCTAACACAGACAAGAAGAATTTGGGGGTTAATTATATTACTTATCGCTAATAATCTCATGTGAATAGTCACTGTGCACTCAAATTAAAAACTAGAGACTTAGGCCAGTAGAAGCACAACTCTCAGGAACTGGAACTTTATTGTATTCTATTGTCAGGGTGATGGAGATAGGGGTTATGGTTACATTCATCAGGTAGTGGGCACATTATTTCTAGAACATTGATAACCCTTCCCATCTTTTTCATCCACATTCCCTCCCTCATACCCAGCAGCTGGAACTTTTGAAACTCTAATTTCAATTATTGTATGAGAGTTTATTTATGAGAAAACAGAGAAACCACACTTCTCGCACATTGATATCCCTTCTCATGTTTTATCCCCATTTCCCTTCTCAGACTCCTCCCAATCATCTTGTTTTCCCCCATTCCCTTCCCTATTTCAAATAAACAAATAAGCATATATACAATATACCAGGTAACAAAGTCAGATACAGTAACAATATGAGAGTAAACATAATGGCAAAAAAGAGAAAAATAACATAGTACATTAAGAACAACAATAAGAACAACAATCACACAAGATAATCCTCTTGTTTCCATATCCTAGAATTCATCTCATTTAGTCTCATCCTATATGACCTTATGTATATCCTCTGCTAGGAGAGTCCTAGATGTGTACTAATTATTCCAAATGTGGGAAACTATTGCATCTATGTTCCTTTGGGTCTGGCTTGCTTCACTTAATATGATTTTTTTCCCAAGTCTTTCAATTTCCTTATGAATGGGGTGATGCCATTTCTGATGGCAGTATAGAATTCCATTGTGTATAAGTACCACATCTTGGCTGGGAGTTTGGCCTGGTGGTAGACTGCTTGCAGAGCATGCACAAAGACCTGGGTTCTGTTCCTTAGTACCACATACATAGGAAAAACTGGAAAGTGGTGCTGTGGCTCATGTGGTAGAGCGCTAAACTCAAGGACAGTACTCAGGCCCTGATTTCAAGACCCGGACTGACAAAAAAAAAAAAAAATAAGTACCACATCTTCTTGATCCATTCATCAACTGAGGGGCATCTTGGTTGGTTTTATATCTTTGCTATAGTAAATAATGCTGCAATGAACATAGTTGTGCTAGTGGCTTTCATGTGTCCTCGTTTCTGGATATTCGGGTAAATGCCAAGGAGTGGGATTTCAAGAAGCCACATTTTGAGAGGTTGAATTGGGAGTGTTTATTGGCCACTCTGCTTTGAAAGGTGGACTCCCGTCTCAAAGACTTGCAGCCCAGAATCTAGCTTGAACAAAGCCTTCAAAGACAAATCACATGTTTGGGTAGGGCACTAAGCCCAACAAAAGGAGATCCTATGAGGCAGTAGTCCATATTGGGGTGTGGGGGAGTATGCCTCAAATTTTCCATTTAGGGAGCTAATCAGAGGCAAGCAATCAGAGCATTTAGGGAGATAATAAATGGAGATAATCAAGGAAGAATCAGAGTTTTCTCTACAGTAGAGTTTCCTACGGCTAAACAGAATGACATCTGCAATTCAAGGAATGGTGTCTCTCACTAGGCTTTTCAGAGCTTGGTGGAAAGCCCCATCCATCCAACAAGGCACTAGGATGGCTATGAGAACAAAGGCCATGTTACTTAGATCCAGTTTCCTTACTTCACAGTATCATTGAAACAATGAGGAAATATTCATGGGAGAAAGGTGAGCTAATGCAGTCATTTCGTTCAATGTACTCTGTAAATAAGGAACTACATAACTTGTGGGTAAGCACAGGAGGGCAAAAATGGGAGAGAATGAAAGAAGGGGTGCATGTCAAAATGCATTGTGCTCATAACCTGATGTATGGAATTGAAACCCATTATACAACAACTTAATAATAGCAATAAAAACTAAAATGCTAAAGGATAAATGTTAAAGCTTAGGGTTATTTTTGTTAGATCAGGGTTAAGTGGGCAGCATCATGTTCTCTACTTTGGAAGTTGTTTAAAAATTTCAGAACAGTCTGGGAGTTTGGCCTAGTGGTAGAGTGCTTGCCTAGCATGCACGAAGACCCAGATTCGATTCCTTAGTACCACATACATAGAAAAAAGCCAGAAATGGTGCTGAGGCTCAAGTGGTAAAGCTCTAACCTTGAGAAAAAGGCCAAGGACAGTGCTCAGGCCCTGCGTCCAACCCCAGGATTGGCAAAAAAAAAATTCAGAACAAATGATTTAAAAAGTATTACTAGGGGCCGGGAGTTTGGCCTAGTGGTTAAAGTGCTTGCCTACATGCATGAAGACCTGGATTCGAATCCTCGGTACCACATATAGAAAAAAGCCGGAAGTGGTGCTGAGGCTCAAGTGGTAGAGCTCTAGCCTTGAGAAAGTCCAAGGACAGTGCTCAGGCCCTGAGCTCAAGCCCAGGACTGGCCAAAAAAAAAAAAAAAGTATGACTAGAAAAAAACAGTAGAAAAAAAATGTGTATATTCCAAATCACATAATCTTACCTCTTAAATGGAAGTCTTCCAATTTGTAGTTCAAATCTATTCATTAACTACAGCAGTGATTATGAAACTTCATTGTGTATTAAACTCTTCTGAAGATCTTGCTCTGATGATAAAGTGCTACCCTGCTTTCCCCCCTCAAAATGTGCATTTCTTAGTGAATGATGATGTTGATACATCTGTCTCAGTGCTACTGCCTCAGTGTCCAAAGATGTAAGTTCTAAGTGCCATAATGGATGGGAGTACTAGAGCATCAGACATGGTAATACACGCCTATAATCCCAGCATGTGGGAAGCTGAAGTAGAAGAACCCTGAGTTTCAGAATATCATAAGATGTACAGCAAGACACTCATGAGAGAAAGAGAGAGAAAGAAGGAAGAGGACAGGAAGAAGGTGAGAGGGATGGAGTGAAATATGGATACTGGGTCTAAGTGGAGCCATACTGGCATCTTGGTGGATGATACAGACTTTCATGAAACTCTTAGATGTGAAATTCCAATTCTCCTCCCCACCCCAGGGTGATGGAGTCCTGAACTTGAATGAAGCAAATGGCTCAACCCCCCCATTACACACACCCTCCTCATGCTGCCCTCTTCACCTCTATTAGAGATGATCTGGTTTGTTGAGATTGTTGTCCTGCTCTCTCTTTTCTCTGCTACCTTCATGAGACAGTTTCTTGACAGCATGAAGTGCATTTGAGGCATTACCCTGGAGCAAAGCCCTATTTCCTGTTTTCTAGAGGTTAATTGGAAATCAGAGTCTCCAATTAACCCAGCTGGCTTTGAACCTTGATCCTCAGATCTCAGCCTCCTGAGTAGCTAGGATTACAGACCTGAGCCACCATGCCTGGCTTGAGGCTGCATGTTTGCAGGAGACCTATGTCTGTCCACCATTGCCAGCTTTCTAATAAAGACTCCGTACTCGACTTCTCACAACATGGCGTCTCAGTATCTCCTGATTGAATTCCCATCTGACAGGAGGAAGGGAGGGAGAGAAAGAGGAAGGAAGAACAAGAAGAAAGAAATGAGCAGTGCACACCACTTTATTCCCAAATACAGACATATTGGAGCATTCGGCTCTGGTCTGATGATTTCAGTGAAAATGTCTTGCAACACAATCACATGTGACCATTGAAACTTCAACTAAAAGAAAAAGTTAATGATGTGTGCCTGTGTTAGTTTTCTTTTGTTGACTTCATAGGATTAAGACAATTTCTTCTGCACTTCTTTAAGATAACTATGGCCAATGGTGAAGATGAACCTGTCAGTGTGTTTAATCTGTTTTATTTTTATGTCTGCCAAAGATGGCAGATTATAAGGACAAATTAGGACAGAAATATGAGCCTCTTCAACATCAAATGTATTTTGGACCCTTTAAGTCAGTCCTAGTATTCTGTCCATGCCCTATGAGGGAGAAAAGTTAAAGAGGATGTATTTACCACTAATGGAACTTAAAAGCCTATTGGGTAATACACAAAGTACTGTATATGTAAGATGTTTAAGGTAATGTATTGTCAGATAAGTAGCAAATACTCTTCCATTTCTTATTTGGAGCTATGACTAGACAGTTAAAATCTTTAACTTTGGGGGAAGAAGTAGATACATTCAGGATTTTTTTTTTGTCTGGTTGCATATGGTTTGGGTGGCTTCAGGCATCCATTTGTTGAAAACTTGCCTCTTAGGTGATGGCACTAGGAGATTGTGGGCCTGTGGGAAGTGAGGCTGGTGGCACATCCTCAGGTCATTATGGCACTTTCCTCTGGATAAGGGAGCTGTTAAGTGATGCCATCTCTTGGTAATTCTCATGAGAGGTTTGTAATAAACTGAGCAAATGTGAATCCCCTTATACTTCCATTTTTCAAGTGTAATTTTACTTCTCACACTCTCCAACTATCCCCTCCTCTTCAAATTCTCCTGCATCATTTAATCCATAAGGGAATGAGAAAACAAGAAAAGTTAATGGCCAAAGTCATACAGCATGCTAACCTATACCACAGAATTCAGGGCTGCATTATGTAAATGCAACGTATTGATCAACATTACTTGCCTATTGTTTAACCATTTGAAATATTGGCTTTCCGTTATGACCATGACTATGGAAGTACACTAGGAACTCACATGAAAGCCTGTAGGAGGCACATTCCTGGGGCTGTGCCACCTGTAAAGTCTACTGGTGAAAGATGTCAGTGCTGGGTATAGGAATAGTGAATGACTGGCTCTAATGGAAAAATGCCTTTTCTCTATTGCATAATAAAATTTGACACAAGCACACGATTAAAGATTAAAAGATGTTTAAGATTCATCGTCAGTTTAGGGAAATTGCACAGCATGTGGTACATCCTAGGTTCAAACATCAATAATTCATGGGTGCATCTACACCCTCGCAAAGATGCCCCACAGAAATCAATATATTTTAAAAATAAAGTAGCCAATTTCACTAAGAAAGGTCAGATGCCTTGGGTGTTCACCTGAACCAAGATAGCAAAATGGCTATATTGTGTCAAAAAAGATTTGACATTAGAAGGTTGGGAAATATTCTAGGAATATTTCTCCCTTTTCCTTTTATTTAGGAAATCTATTTCTTAATAGTAGAAAAAGCATTTTTGCACAAAGGCATTTTAAGTGAGAGTATGTGAAAACATTAATATCTTACTTATTCAGCCTAATGGCACAATGATTTAAAAAAATATGTAATTAAAGCATAACTCAGTTCACATTTCAGAATATTAAAGATTAGATACAGGTTTTGAGGAAGAAGTAAGTTAATGGTTAATGTAAGAACAGTCAGAACAAGGGAAATAGGTTCAACGTTGTCCCCTTTTGATTTTGTTTGCTGTTACTAATGTATTTGGACAATGATAGAAAACATGCCCTTGATCAAAATGACATTGGTCAAGATGCCATCGATCAACATGTCATATATTGACATATTCAGTTGAAAGTCCTGTGTACAACTACTAAAGAAAATTTCTATTAAACAAACCTAAAATCGTCACTGTAAAACATAAAAAAGGAGATGCATTAGAAAAATAAGTTTTAAAGCAAACGTTTTTGGATCTGTGTGACATGGAAGGTGAGGCCCATTAGAAAAACAGCATAGTAAACTATGCCAACATTATTTTGAACTGTAAGAATTAAAGGGCAAGCTGAAAATTTAGACTAAAATTTCAAAAGCACTATACAAATTGGTTCCTTTTCGAGTTGAGTAAATACCTGGGACCATTGCCCTATGACTTGAAAAGCCTGTATTGTCCAAGAGCCACAAGCAATTCTAGATATGGCCACAGGGTGGCGATGTTGGTGCATAGATCCACTTTGCCAGGAGGTAGGAATGCTGAGTTTTCCTATGGGAATATGGATTTTCTTTGTCTGCATTCACTTGTTCTTTGCATTTTACAAGACCTTATCATAAACTAGTGCTGCCATTTCCTGGGATAGGTTCATAAATGTGTGCAGCACACTTTCTTTTGATAGGGAACATTAAACCCTTTATGCATCTGGTACTTCTAAATGTTTAAATGTAACACAGTGTTTTTTAATAGAGTCTCAATACTACAACCAGGAATCCCTGTAGTGCTAAGTAAACCAGCTTCCACATATAACACTCTAAAGAGAGCCACCAGGGCACATAAAATAATAGCAAGTACCACCACAGCTTATGGGTTTCACTCAAGAATGAAATGGCACTCCTTGTAAATAGCATTCATGAGTACACATGCAAATCTAGCTGTTTATTCATCCCATGAATGTGAAGTGCCACTCTGTGCCAGTCAGTGGTTCTGGATATGCAGGGGGGGGGGAGGAGGGGGGCAGAGAGAGAGAAATTCACTTTATACTTGCCTAGAGCAACAAGGTGGCACTAAAAATAGTACAAGTACCTGCCATGCTATGCAAGTTAATGTAAGGAGCTACAATGGACTCATATGAGCTGATATATATGGGAAGACAAAATGTCAATGGATGTATGTTACCACATAGATGGAATGACATTTCAGAAGGTCTTGAAGGGGTAGAAATTTGGCAAGATCAAGGATTAGAAACCGTGCACAGGTTTATAATGCTTCAGCAGGTGTGGAGTGACTGCAGCAGAAGACGAATGGCCCAATTAGCAGTCCTGCGTCCCTCCCTACTTCCTTCCTTTCCTCCTTTCCTTTCTTTCTCTATCCCTCCCTCTCTTCCTTTCTTTTCTCTCCTTTCTTTTTTTCTGTTACCTATTTCCTCTTCCTTTCATTCCTTTCCCCCTTATTTCTTCTCTTTTTCCTTCCTTCCATCCTTCTCTCTTCTCTCTTTCCCTTTGTCACTCATTTCCTTCCTCCCTTTCTTTCTTCCTTCCTCACTTCCCTTCCTCCTTCCATTCCCACTTTTCCTTCTTTGCATCCTCCCTTTGCTCCCTCTCTCTCTACCTTCCCTTTCTCCCTCTTTCTTTTCCTTCCTTCCTTCTTTCCTTCTTCTCTCCCTTTATTTCTTCCATTTCTCTATTCCTCTTTCCTTTGTGTCTTCTCTTTCCTTTGGTGGTGAGTTGTTCACCCAGGGCCTCGCCCTTGCTCTACTAATGGGCTATCCTTCTGTTTCCAGACAGTTTAGATTTTTTTCACTTAATTATATGTATTTCCAATACATAACATTTGCCATATTAGCAGGAGAATATAATGCTTCAATGTTTTTATACATTATGTAATGTTTGTATCAGATTGAGCTCATCTTTCTCTAAAACACTTTATGGTGATAGGAACTGTCCTGTCCTCTTTCTTATAGACTGCTGCAGTGTTTATTGCTATGTACCGCCACCACACTGTGTGATATCATTCAGGAACTTCTTGTGACTTGTAACTTGGTATGAGTTGATGTCACCCCTCCTTTCCTACATTTCATTACAAGCTGGTAATTCCAGCACCTTCCTTAACTATCCAGTATTTCCTAGAGAATAATGCTTATGCACCGAAACGACTAGCGGTACACCAAGTTTGGCTACCTGTTTCTTAATGAGTTAACAGCATATATTAACAGCAGAGCAAGGTAGATATTAATGACAGACATGACATGAAGATATGGAGTTCAGCAAGATGCCAGTGGTTCACGCCTGTAATCCTAACTACTCAGGAGGTTGAGATCTGAGGATTGCAGTTCAAACCAGCCTGGACAGGGAAGTTCATGTTAGTCTTATCTTCAATTAACCACCAGGAAACCAGAAGTGGTGCTGTGGCTCACATGGTAGAGCACTAGCCTTGAGCTAAAGAGCTCAGGGACAGCACTCAGGCCCAGAGTTCAAGCCCCACAACCAACAGAAAAAAAAAAGACCTGGAGTTTCTTCAGGATGACTGTACTTGCAAACTTCCTCAAGACATTTGGTAGGAAGTTTAAGAATTAAACATATGAAAGTTAGTTTAAAAAAATAGACTAATTTTCTTAATATTTTTAAAATATATACTTGAAAGACATTTTGAGATAAAGATCTTACCACATCTGTACTGTTTTTGATGTTCCCCTTTCATTGGTGTGGCTTCAGGTCTTTCTCTTCAACTAAGCAGCAAAAGCAGGATTGGATGCCTGGCTCAAGCATTGAAGTATCCATGGAACCAGTGAACTGAGCAAGTGGAAGGCCTGAGTTTAACCAGGGCTGGGAGGGAATATTTTTCTTTTCTCTCCCTCTCCCTCTCTCTCTCCCTCCCTCCTCCCCTCCCTCTCTCCCTCCCTTTCCTCCCCTCTCCCCCACCTCCCCCATTCACTGCCAATCCTGTGACTTGAACTCAGGACCTGGGCTTTGGGCTTTCTCAAGGCTGGTTCTCTCCTGCTTGAGCCACAGCACTGCTTCAGGCCTTTTCAGTGTATGTGGTACCAAAGAATGGAACCCAGACCTTCACGCATGCTAGACATGCACTCTACCACTAGGCCACCCTTTCTCTTCCCTTTTCTTTTTTGACTTTTGTCTTCTTTCTTGGGATTTGTTGAGCTTTCTGAATCTTTAAGATTCTAGTTTTTGTTCTATTGTAATAACATTTTGCTATCATTTCTTCAATTATTTTTATTCCACACTTTTTCATCTTCTGTTTTATCGAGGACATAGCCAATAATTGTCTTAGGGAACTGGGAAGCTCTGGTTTGCACATCTTTCCATTTTTCTTCACATTGTTTTGTTTATAGTTTGTAATGGCTGTGTCTTCCACTTCCTGTTTTCCTTGTGAAGATGTTAATCCACATCATCCAATGGACGAATAAAAGTCTCCTTTTATCATTTTATATCCTGAACTTTTTATATCCTCAATGTCTCCATTAAGTTTATGTTTTCTTTTATTTGAACAGTCTTATATCCACTCTTTCCATAATCTCCATCACTCATTGTTCTGTCAGTGTTGACAGAAAACTTTCAGAGCAACAAAGCAAAATGTAGCTATTCTAATAACAATATGTAAGAACAATGTAGATAGAACAAAAAAATACAGCTTTTTTTCCCCCTGGACTTAAGTAGATATTTTTCTTTTTCTTGCATGTTTATCAATATTTGATTGGATGAAAGCAGTGATTTCCCCAGGTGGATTTTGTTAGATTTCTTTAATAAGATCTGCAAACAAGCACTGTCCTTTCTAGACTTGTTTAAAACTCCATTTTGGTTGGTAACCATAGACAGTGTGTACTGGGAAGGGCGATCTTTTCCAGAGGCTCTGCCCAAATGCTCAGTATTTTACTGGGCTGTCCTAATAAAACATTACTTGCTGAGTACATTAAACAAAATAGATTTTTGCTCATTTTTTCAAAGTTTGGAATTTGAAGATCAAGGTCTTCGCTGAGTGGGATGGGATGTAGATAGATGTTTTCTGCTTTTATTTTCTATGCATGCTTATGAAGAAAGTGAGAGAAGGGAGAGAAGGAGAGAGAAAGAAAACATATTCTTTTCCTTTGTGGTACAGAAACTAGTTGATTTGATTATGAGAAATAGGATAGTTCCTTACCTAAATTCTGTTTTCAGAGTATTTGTTAGTTGAAGATTAGTTACTTTAGGTGTTTTCCTCCAGTACTTTAAGGAACCAGTATCTTTAATCTAGTCTAACTTTCGTATTTTGCTGCTGTTCTATTGATGTCATAAGACAGTCACAAAATTTAAATATTAAAATGAGGCCAGTGTTAGACTTGTCTGTATTATTTGTTGATTCAGCCTAAAAGTTTCTTTAATTGTGAAGTCTTTTCAGATGCCATCTATAGCATCTGAGTAATTCATACACTCAACCTTAATATTTAACAAGTGGATAATCTTCTACAGATGGATAAACTGTGATTACTGGACTAAATATTCTAAGCTACCACTTTCAGTAAATGAAGTTTTATTGGAACACATCTATGGTTATTCATATACATATTCATACATATGCTCAGAGTTCAATTGTTGGATAATGTGGTCTGCAAAGCCTAAAATATTGACTATATTATTCTTTATGGAGAAAGTTTACCAAGTCTAGTCATATGTGTAAATGTCCTTAGGAAAACTTTATATACATATCTACATATATGTAGATATATGCATATATAGAGATGTATGCATACACATACACATTTTTTGCCAGTCCTGGGCTTGGACTCAGTGCCTGAGCACTGTCCTTGGTCTTTTTCTCAAGATTAGAGCTCTACCATTTGAGCCTCAGCACCATTTCTGGCTTTTTTCTATGTATGTGGTACTGAGGAATCGAACACAGATCTTCATGCATGCTAGGCAAGCACTCTGCCACTAGGCCAAACTCCTAGCCCACACATACACATTTATACATGTACACACATCTATATGCTTTTTATTACATATATACATATATAGGCTTTCTCTGTGTCAGCACTATGGATATTTATGATTGAGAAATTCATAGTTTTGAATGTATGTGTGTGTGCGTGCGTGCGTGTGTACATGCACATGTATGCAAGTTCATGTAGGCACTGTAAAATGCTTTTCAGTACATCTGGCCTTTGTTTTGCCACGTGTGTCTTGAACTCTGGGCCTGGGCACTGTCCCTGAGCTCTTCAGCTCAAGGCTACCACCCTGTTTCAGGAGCCACAGCACCATTTCAGGTTTTCTAGTGGTTACCTGGAGATAAGAGCCTCATGGACTTCAGCTCCCGAGCTGGCTTTGAACCTTGATCCTCAGATTTCAGCCTCCTGAGTAGCTAGGATTACAGGCGTGAGCCACCGCATCTGGCTTTCTTTGAGTTAAGTTGTACATTCTGTACTGACACACATCGAATGTTGTGTCCAGGCTTTGGTGGGGAGCAAATTAACTGAAGACTTTGTTTAAAGATAAGTTGGCCATCTAAATCCCCAGAGTGAGTCATCAGAATTAGCTGGAGGCTAACAATGTGCACTTCTCGAGCTTTCTCAGTGATACCAGTCCAGTAGGTCCTGGAAGGACACTTTGAGATTCTCTGTTCCATGGCAGAATAATTTATGATGCTCAGCTGTAGCAGTACTCATTTCTTAAAGCAAACGATCTTATTATAATGTAGTAAATTTGAGAAGACCATGGGTCATAATCAGAAGAAGGGAAAACAAAAATAAAATGAAAACTACCTAATATAGAAAAAAATAATGTCTCATTCAAGCCTTACTAAGAAGTGATTTTTGTGTTTTTAAACTTTTAAAATTTTTATTTTTTTTATTTTGTCAGTTGTAGTGCTTGAAAACCAGGTCTGTCCCTGAGCTTATTTGTGTTCAAGGCTAGCACCCTACCACTGGAGCCACACACCACTTCTAGTTGTTGAGTGGTAAACTGGAGATAAGAGTCTCGTGGGGACTTTTCTGCCTGGGCTGGCTTCAAACTGCGATCCTTAGATCTCCCAAATAGCTAGGAGTACAGGCTTGAGCCAACAGCACCTGGCAGCATAATTTAAAAAAAAATAATAAAACTTTACATAGCTGTACAAAGGCGTTGTCACTTAACAAGCTTGTTTATAAATATAATGCATCTTGCTCTGTGTCACCTCTTTTCAACATTCTCATCCATCCCTCCTCTACTTGCCCTTCTTTCACTCTTCTTAATTTTGGGGACATACATGGAATTATTGACTACATTCTCACCCCCCTCTCTCCTTGTTATTTGTTTACAATTGTCCCTTTTATTACATTCCTCCCCTTCCTGGTGTTTGTTTTGTTAAATTTTGACATTTTTTTACTTCCTAAGGAATTACACTATTTGAATTCTTCTTTGAATCTAGCATATTTCAGTTAAGAAGCCATTTTCAACCCTAGATTCATCATCTGTAGATAGTTACATGCTTAGCTCCTTCCTTAAATAACATTTCAGTTAATATCTAATGATGAATACCATTTCCCATCTATTTTTTGTTCTTACACACTGCATAGAAAGAATTTCATGCTGATAATAGTACATGTACTCTTTGTAACTAAAATAACTTTGAACAGATAAGACAAAAATCTACAGAGGAACTTTATCAGAGTAGCTGGACTATTAATAATCACACTAATTTCCTCGGTTAGTTGTGGTAGTCTCTAAGTAGGATAATGGACCCTGAGATCTGGTTGTTTAAATTACACCTTGCAAGGGTTTGGGGGATTTTTTTGACCTAATTCCTTGAATTTACCCCCTTTTTTAAAAATGCTGGTCGTGGCGGACTTGAACTCTGAGCCTGGACACTGTCTCTGAACTCTTCAACTCAAGGCTAGTGCTCTACCACTTGCACCATAGCTCTACTTCTGGCTTTCTGGTGGTTAGTAGGAGATAAGAGTCTCATGGACTTTTGTGCCCAGGCTGATTTAAACCATTATCCTCAGATCTCAGCCTCCTGAGTAGCTAGGATTATAGGCGTGAGCCACCAGTGCTGGCAATCCCTTGAATTTACTAGGCAGACTACCATTTCAGCTATGTGTCCTTTATCCCTATCTTGGACCATTTAGTTTTTAAACATTGGACTTTTGGGGGGGTTAGCCCCTTCTTGGGCTACACAAGCTCTGGATTTACCTTTGAACCAACTCAAGTTTATAAGAGTCTAATCATTCAAGGCATCATCACCAAGTGATTTGCCATGATTGTTTTGTGCTGAGTTGAAAACACTTCTACCTAATGTACTGGCTTTTCCAGTTCATTTTTTGGTCGTTTCTGAGAAATGAACATGACTTCTCTCAAAAGCTTACTTGAAAGTTATTGCCAGGAAGGCACATTGTCATTAGGAGGTTGTTTCTCAGGGTAAATGATTTACACTGTATTTCTTAGGACCTTTTCCTGCTGGAAGGATGTGTAATATGTATTACCACTTCTGTCATTATGGGTATGGATCTTGTGTAGCATGACATTTTGTGGGATCCTAGTTGTGTGGTATTTATGGGCATCTAACTGGATGAATAACATCTGATGAGTTCAAAGCACACACTTTTATGGTAGGATGGACATCTTTCTGAATAAACTACAGAAATGAATCCAAATTCTGTGGTAATGCTTCCATCTGTCCTGTGATATTCTTTATTGTAAAATATCACACAAGTGGTAGTGTCACAAATGTTATGTCTCTGGAGCATCATGTAACCTTGGGAGAAGAAATGCCTGAAGAACCAAAGGAGAGTAAAGGCTACAATTAAAAATAAGCCCCCAAGAAATAGTTTCCATGTGGTTGTGAGAAGCCCTTGAGAACAGCTGGAAAATTTCAGGCTGAAATATGTTGGAACAATAGTTTACAGAGGAAAGTAGCTGGGTTTGTGGTTACACTTGGAAGTGAAATTTCCTTGCTTGGTCATAATAGTAAACTAGCTATAAAGTTTAGAAGAATATTCCCTAAAGTCGACTTTTACTCCCTGAATTACAACATGGAACATAACAGATAGCTTCATAAATGAAAGTAGGTCCTTAAACTTCTATGAGGTATAGTAATTATGTACAAACAAAAACATGTTTTGTGATTAAAGAAAAACATAGATTTATTTAATAATAAGGTGTTGAGGAACTCAAAAATATAGGAGAGATTAGGACTGTGTGTAAAATTATGAAATAAAGCTGTATTATAAAGCTTCTGATATCAACCATTCCTTTTTGTGTTTGAGTAAACATCTCAATCTATTAAAAAGTCAACTTTCTTCCAAAATTCTGTATTTCTTTGTTGTTATTGTTAAAAGCCTTTTTTTCTGTTGAGTCTATTGTATCTTCTATTCTAAACCTATTTTTTAACTTCATTCAGTTCTTCTACTAATGAGTCATACATATCCATATTTACTGATTGAACTTTTTCAACATATTGGGTATATTAGAGAGAGGCTTAAACAAAATGTTGGGCACACAGAGAAGTCCAGCAATGTTTCAAAGTCTTCAGGTGTGGTTAATCACTGGGAAATGGGAAAGAAGGATGTCAGGGTAGTTAATTTGTGGTTGATGAAATTTTGAAAAATCAGTGCCTTCAAAAGTTAGGAGTGGATTCCAGGGGTAGGGAGAGAAAACCTGAAAACAGATGTGTAGCAGGCATATGTGGCTAATCATGAAGAATATTTTGGATGATAAGGGTACATTTTAGAACAAGAATGTATATTGCTGCTGACAAGCACCATTATCGAACTATAAAAAATGACTCCAAATATGTGTGGAAATGAAACCTAGTAGCTTCAATTACTCTTTCTTCAGCCTTCAGATATTCTCTTAGTCAATTATTTTTTACTTGTTAGAAAGCAACCCTAGAATTTTATTCTAACCTTTTCTGTCCAATAATGGTAAAATATTTATTACCAAAAAATGTTGGTAAGATGATTTATAGAGTCTATAGATTTATTAGTACACAGTTGGTCAATGGCTTGAATATTAAACTAGTGATTTGTAAAAATCCACAATCGTGTATTCAGTGCCTTGATGAATGTGCACATGTTCTCTATGGCATTCATTTTTTCTGATGTAAAACCAGCTTATAACTTACAATAAATTTTCATTGTTGTTTGTTCTAGGGCTTGAACTCAGGATCTGGGTGCTGTCTATGAGCTCTTTCGCTCAAGGCGAGTGCTCTATCACTTTGTGCCACAGTGTCACTTCCGGTTTCCAGGGAGTTAGCAAGAGATGAAAATCTCATTGATTTCTTACCTGGGCTGGCTTCAAACAGTGATCCTGACGTCTCAGCCTCCTAAGTATGTAAGATTTCAGCATGAGCTGCAGGTATCCAGCCCAAACTATATTTAAAAAGCTCATATTTCTGTAAAGCAGAAATCAAGCAGTCCATGTTGGGTTTCACAAGACTGAAGGAAAAGCTGGTTGTATTCTTATCAGAGGCTGGGACTCTAATTTTCATTACTAGCAGAATTATTTTCTTAAAGTTTTGTGACTGTTCTTATCTCTAGAAGACTCTCCCTTTCCTTTCCTTTCCTTTCCTTTCCTTTCCTTTCCTTTCCTTTCCTTTCCTTTCCTTTCCTTTCCTTTCCTTTCCTTTCCTTCCTTCCCTCCTTCCTTCCCTCCCTTCCCTCCTTCCTTCCTTCCTTCTTTCCTCCCTCCCTCCCTCCCTCCCTCCCTCTTTCTTTCTTTCTTTCTTTCTTTCTTTCTTTCTTTCTTTCTTTCTTTCTTTCCTTTCTTTCTTTCTTTCCTTCCTTCCTTCCTTCCTTCCTTCCTTCCTTCCTTCCTTCCTTCCTTCCTTCCTTCTTTCTTTCTTTCTTTCTTTCTTTCTTTCTTTCTTTCTTTCTTTCTTTCTTTCTTTCTTTCTTTCTTTCTTTCTTTCTTTCTTTCTCACCCTTCTTCTTTGTTTGCCAGTCCTGGCCTTGAACACAGGGCCTGGGCACTGTTGAGCTTTCTCAAGGTTAGTGTTGTACCATTTGAGCCATAGTACCACTTCCTGTTTTTTCTGCATATGTGGTACTGAGAACCCAGGGCTTTGTAAATATTAGGCAAGCACTCTACCACCAGAACATACTCCCAGCCCACCTGGAAGGCTATTTCTATTTCTTATCAGTTGATCAAGTGCCCTACTTTGTTATTGTTCTTTGTTCAATTTTTTTTTGATAAAGGATTTTGCTACATAATCCATGTTGGTCTTGAACTTCAATCTTACCTCAGTCTCCTAAGTGCATTTTTAAAGTTTTTGGTAAATTTAGATAATGAGCTGATCAAAATTTTACACAAGAATTATCATAGTGTTAATAAATTTGCTACATGTTGTTTAAAGTGGTTTAGTGAGACAAAATTGTTCATTATTTCTGAATATTTTTGCCATGACTTTCCATAGCTTACGACAAAAATGGTGAACTAGAAGGTATTCTTAAGCAAACATTTCATATTAAATTCCTGGACTTTTTCTAAGATTTCATTAGCAAAATATATTTGTATACCCCTTCTTTAACACACATGAATGTTATTTTAAAAACTCTCCTAGGATAATTTTTTTATACAAATAGGAAGATTACAGTTAATTATGTGAATCACTGTAATTGAACAGAATTATACATGAGGCAGATTCAAATGCACACAATTTATTGACTGGATACCATGAGCACATCCTTTGGGAATTTAATGGATGTTCCATTCTGAGAGAAAATATGAAATTGAATTACAAAAAGAAAATGAATTAGTCTATTTCTGTATTTTACCATAACTGAAGCATTTATTTTCTGCTTTTGCAATGGTTGAATAATTGTTTTGAAAAAATTGAAGATGTTGGTCTAAAAGTGAGTGATTAAAAATTATTAAAAGGGAAAGTTGAAAATTATGATTTTTTTGGCCAGTCCTGGAGCTTGAACTCAGAGCCTGAGACTGTTCTTGGGCTTTCTCAAGACCTAGAACTCTATCAATGGAGCCACAGCACCACTTCTGCCTTTTTTTGTATATGTAGTGCCAAGAAATCGAACCCGGGTCTTTGTGCATGCTAGGCAAGCACTCAACACCTAGACCAAACTCCCAGCTCAAAAGTTTGACTTATTATGTAAGCTTTATATGTCAGAGATTATACTCTGAAACAATCCAGTTAATTATCTGATTAAATTTGTATTACAAGTCACAGAAATAAATTTTTTAAATGTCTATTTTTATTTAGTGTATCTTTATATAGTTGTACAAAAGTTTTCGATTACCCATGTCAATTTCTGAGTGTAATGCATCTTTTATTCATCAGTTTATCTCTTTATTTACTTAATTGTTATTAAGTCATTGCACAAAGGGGTGTGGATTCCAGAGGTCAGGTTAAGAGTGCAGTACATATTGGTCAATATCACCTCTTCCATCTTTCTTCCCCGTTCTGTTACAATCCCACCCATCTGCTTCTTTTATGTTATTCTATTTTCACATATGTATATTGAATACCGTGTGTTATAATGTCCAGACTTACATACTTAAAATTGGACACAGAATCATGTATACCTTAGTGCTCAGAACATACTCTAAGAAATACACAGTATGGTTATGGTTATTATTGTGTGGTCATCCTAAAATCTACTTTCACAAACTTAGATGCTATAATTGTGCTACAGAAGTAATACAGTATAATACACATGGAAGAATCTGCTGCTCCTGCAACCTTTGTGAACTAAACCATGCACGATTAAATCCAGCATAAGAGAAAAAATACTGTAAGGGATACCTGATACGCTGCCTAACAAAGCATATTCATGGTAAATTGTTCTCCCTAAGTAAATGGAATATACTGGAAAATAAAGGTTAGAGGCACAGTATAGTAGATCCAGAAACCGGTAACATGGTAATTATCCAGTTTTAGATACTATGTGCAGTTGTATGTACTATAGTTAATCCCACTGCAAAAACAGATTTCCTAATACATTATCACAAATTCCTAAGTGATGCTGTGTGTTACTATACATCCACATATATATGTTCTACAGGCTGCGGCTTCACTAAGTGGCAGGAATCTTTTGGCTTTTTATAAATTTTATGGGACCACTTATTCCTGAATGTGCAAATTAATTTTTTAAATGTATAACTCAGTGTTTTGATCAGTTCATTGGTTAACTTTGTTCTGTAAGTCAAAGCTAGTGAAGATATTTCTATTTGTAAGTATGCACACTCAGATTATTTAAACTTGGTATATTATCAAAGCAACTTTTTCTTGCAAATTTTGAACAGTTTTCTATACTGACATCATGTCTGCTTACTATTTCCCAGGTGTTATTAGAAAGTTACCATGTGCATCAGATAATTTAATTGAAGAAAATATTGTAAGTGGATAAAAGTTTATTTGTATTTTCCAAAAGACAAAATTGAGACAATGTTAAATAACATTTTTCAAGGTTGTTTAGCTAATATCTGATCAAGAACTTTGGTCTTTTGGAGTTCTTATCTTGTTAAATACATATGTGTGTGCATGCACATTCAACCCCCTCCCCTCCCCCCACACACCAATCCACATGTGCCTTTGGGTCTTCTCGATCTTTGTTGAGAAAAGATATGGTATTTGGAGTCTTGGTTTCTCAAGGAGGGAGGAGATGAGGGAAAGCTGGTCTGGAGCTGCTAGGTAAGAGTGAGAGATTATGCAAATTTAGGGTGAGAAGGCAGCAGCTCCTCCAAGGGGTGAGTAAAACAGAACTTTCAGCCTAGACCTGATCCTCATTCTCCCTGTGCCAGAATAACTAATATACTGAGCCTCAATCAGTTTCAGAATGTGTGGAAGATTTCATAGCTTCTCCATTGAAAAACAAATTCCTGAATCCCATTTTGGCCCTTTATATATTTTGTTTATGTTAAATGAAGTCTGAATGCTATATCATATATCCAAATCTCACTTAATTGTTGAGATTTACGGTCTCAAGCCAACAATCACACCCAAATTTATGGCAAGTACCCCCCTCTCTTCAAAGTGGGCAGAATCCTCAAAAGCCCTGACCAGTATAGGAGCTATACTATTCTTCAGGAAGGTCTTGGCAGATTTCAGATGTTCCTCAGCAACATTACCCCACATCAACTGTCAAGGAAATGACACTGGACTACTACCAAAGGTTTGTGATGTGTTACCTAGAAATACGACTCTCTGTGGTGAATTCTTGGAACTCTCTCTAGATGGATTATTTCCACCAGGAAGAGCACTGTGTACTATAGGCAACTCTTGACTGAGTTGGCAGTGATCATTCCTTACAAGGAAAAGCAACTTGATGTTTTGAAAGAGTCAAGTTGACTGGGACCAAGCAAAAGTGATTGTATTCGATATTAAAGTATCTTTAAAATTGGGACCATATACAGAGCACACTGTTCTTCTATGTATTGTTATTTTTATAGATTAAAAACACCAGTCATCAAATGCTATTTCAGAGGATGCAAGGTATGATTTCTAGAATATTTGTGACCACCATTGATGATTTTCTTCACCATTCAATGCACCTTTGGTAGGTCGGTTCTTCTCTTCTGAAGGAGATGTAGGCATGTACAAATAGGAATTTATCCTACAGGGAATGGGACAATGAAGTTGAAGGTGGGGCTGCCTAAAGGTATGTCTGCAACAGGGTTAAGAGGATACATGCAATGAAATAGGAAGTCAGAAAGTACAGGCTACATCAGAGGTCTAAGACAATGGAGGTTTCTGACCAAATCATTTCTTTCCTCCTTCTTCTCCTCCTCCTCCTCCTCCTCCTCCTCCTCCTCCTCCTCCTCCTCCTCCTCCTCCTCCTCCTCCTCCTCCTCCTCCTCCTCCTCCTCCTTCTTGGTTGGCCGTGGAGCTTGAACTCAGGGCCTTGATGCTGTTTCTGAGCTTTTGTGCTCAAGGCTTTTGTGCTCAAGGGAGTTTCAGCTCCACTCACAGTTTTCAGGTGGTTAACTGGAAAGTTAATCTCATATTGTTACTGGATCTGACTTTGTTACCTGGTATATTGTATATACATTTATTTGCTTATTTGAAATAAGAAAAGGAAGGGGGAAAACAAGATGAGTGGGCGGGAGTGGGGGGAGGGAAATGGGGAGGGGGTATCAGTGTGTGAGAAATAATGCATCTACTACCTGGTGAATGTAACTGTAACCCCTCTATACATCACCCTGACAATAAAAAAAGAATATTAAAAAAAGAATCTCATAGACTTTCCTTCCCAGGTTGATTTTTGGAACCACAGTCCTCAGAGCTCAGCCTCCTGAGTAGCAAGTGTCACAGGTGTGAGCCATCAACAGGCAATCTGAAGACTTAAGTGAGGATTGGAAAGTTATTTTTATTGGTGTGTACTTAGATTTTACTTTCATTCTCTTTTTATACCTAGCAAAGACAAACATTTCCCCTCTGAGAAGAGGCCTTTTGTTTCTAGATATTGCTGATGAAAAACTTATGTAGAAAAAAAAAAGAAAAACTTATGTAGAGTCTCTGACTAATGTCTGCTGCTTAAAGATATTTTTGAAGAAGAGGCACTGTGGTTCAAAGTGGTAGAATGCTAGCCTTGTGTGGAAAAACCCAGGGATAGTGCCCAGGCTTGAGTTCTAGCTTCATGACTGACCGAAAACAAACAAACAAACAAATACATACATACATACATACATACATACATACATACATATATACATACATAATACACACATACAGAAAGGTACTTTAAGAGTCTACGCTTTGGTATTATCTACTGTCATGTCCTTTTGCTCCAGTCATTATGCTTCTGCCACATTTTTCTTCTTTTTAGGAGAATACTGAGTCTAGATTTGGGTCTTATGCGAATTCCCAAGTTTCTTTCTGAGGACAGAGCCTTGACTGATATTGTGAGCCACCTGCTTCTCCAAAGAGAGGCCTCTAAAGCCCCTAGGGATTTTATCTAAACCAGTTCTGGTGCTTAATTCCTCCAGCTGGTGGTTGAAGCAGGTGAACAGGTAAGCAATTCAGGCCAATGAGAAATGAGGGAAAACCGTGTGAGTCCGAGGCCACCCTTCATTCACTGTCTAGCTCAGAATGAAACTTCACATCTCCGTCCTGTCATCAATAACAAAATCCCTTTAACCATTCCCTTTTGAATGTGAGTCGATTCTGCGCTTCCTCAGTAGAGGGCGCTGGAAAGACATCGACCGAGGGATACTTTTCTTGTAGTAGTAGCCTGTGGGGAAGGTCGGCCTGTGGTTGTGAGGTCATGGAGAGGAACCTCTTTGAACCACAGGCCCAGTCTATGTTCTTCCTATGACCTTGAAGTCTCGGGCCGACGATGACCTGGCTGTAAGTACCCACGGAATGCGGCGTGGCCTCCAAGCATCTTCTCACCAGAAGGAATGCCTTTGGCCTGGGTTGAGGCAACCATCAGTGGATGGGCACTTTTTTTTTTATCAATATTTGTGGTATTAAGTTGCCTATACTCTTCTAAGTGTGTCTGAATCTTAACAGTTTTCTCTTATTTTAGCTGTGTGTGTGTGTGTGTGTGTGTTTTCCAGCAAGTGTATGTACAACTCAGAATCTTTGTCTTGCTTAGGCAGATTTCTTATCAGTTAACTTATGCCCAGTCTTCTTTCTTTCTTTCTTTCTTTCTTTCTTTCTTTCTTTCTTTCTTTCTTTCTTTCTTTCTTTCTTTCTTTCTTTCTAAACTTTTTGCTATGGGGCAAGTCTTAGACCCATAGATCTCATCTAGGCTTGGTGTGTTGCTTGAGATGAAGCTTTTTGCTTGGGCTGACATCAGGTCTCCCTCTCAGATAGCTTGGAGGATTTACCTTCTTTAAGTCCAGACCCCATACTACTACTTGATTTCTACCTCCTGATTAGTTTTAGTTCTAAAATGCTCGAGGGTGTCTTGGCAAGTGGTCTTATCAGTTTAAAAAAAATTGCCTAGTGGTTAGAGTGCTTGCCTAGCATGTATGGAGACCTAGGTTTGATTCTGAACCACACACAAAGAAAAGATGGAAGTTGTGATGTAGCTCAAGTGACAGAGCACAAGCCCTGAAGTGCGCAGGGAGAAAGCCCAAGGACAGTGCTCTAGTCCTGAGTTCAGGGCAATGAATGAGTGAATTTGACATTTTCTGCCACGGGATGTTAGTATGTATAATCTTTGGAACTTCAGCAGCCAGCTTTGACCTCCAGGAAGAGACAAAGGAGGAATCTTGAGTTTTAATATATCTGGTGTGCTTTTGGGTGCAGACTTCCCATGTCAGGTGGTTGGATGGGACAGATTTAAGCTACTTTTTGTTGGGATTCACTTACTTCCAGCACAGATGTATAATATTTCCTGATTAAGTTAGTATTATCCTGAACTTTTTTTGTTGTTGTTGTTGCCAGTCCTAGGCCTTAAACCGAGGGCCTGGGCACTGTCCGTGGACTTTCTCAAGGCTAGAGATCTACCACTTGAGCACAGCACCATTTCTGGCTTTTTTCTATGTATATGGTACCGAAGAACTGAACTCTGGTCTTGGTGCATGCTAAGCATGCACTCTATCACTAAGCTAAACTCCTGGCCTCCTAAATTTATTTTATCCTAATCTTGTTTGTTTTTTTTTGGGGGGGGTAGTAAAAAAATAGGTGATAACATCATTGTTATTCTTCCTTGTGTGTGCATGTGTTTTGTGGGACATAAATTAGGGCTTGGAAGCTGTCCCTGAGCTTTTCTCCTCAAAGCTAGCACCTACCACTTTGAGCCACTGTTCCATTTGTGGTTTTCTAGTGGTTAATTGTACATAAGAGACTTCCCTGCCACAGTCCTCAGCTAGATCACCTCTCTTGAGTAGCTAAGAATTTATTCTGGGCTTTAAGGAAAAGGGCGTTGTTGAACTCTTTTCCAGACAATCCTAGTGCCTGCATGAACAACCTCTCACCTTTCTCTCCCTCCCAGAGAATGGTGATGGGCTGCCCCTTCTTTCCCAGCAGCTACCTGGGGAGGGGCGGGGAGGAAAGATCCTTTAAAAGTGCAAATTAATTTCTCTGTGTTTGCCTCAAAAGAAATGAGTTTTTGGCAAATGCCAAAAACAGATTTTCCTCTTATTCCCTATCTTTCCTGTCCCTTCATTAAGGTGCTTAAAAGCCCCTCATATGTTAATCTGATTAAAAAATGGAAATGAACTCTGGATAACTAGGAGAGGTGAGAGGAAGAACCTTCTCTTCCCTTCCTTCTTCACTCCTTCCGTCTTTCCTCTTTCTCTCCCTTTAACTTCCTTCCTTCCTTCCTTCCTTCCTTCCTTCCTTCCTTCCTTCCTTCCTCCCTTCCTCCCTTCCTCCTTTCCTCCCTTCCTCCCTTCCTCCCCTCCCTCCCTCCCTCCATTATCTTTAAGTAGTTGTACAAAGAGGTCTCATAAGTCTTCAGAGTTCACCCAAAGTGAATTGGTCTCTCCTTCTACATTTCACTTTTGATGCACAGCTTTCATGACTAATGATCTCCTGATCAAATACATGCTGATATTTGACTTTTAAGAGTCAGAAAAATAAAGGTCAATGAATATATATATTTTTTGAATGTCATAATACCTGTGAAGGCAAAACACTCAAGTCAGAAGTTAAGTTTAAGAAGCTGCTTGTTCTGTGGCAGGAAATCTGAAAATGAAAAAATCAAGAGTTTAGCTTCCTTTTGTGGTTTACTAAAAGTTATGTTTTAACTCTTAGAGTCCTTCTGTTTGCGACCCTATTGCCTTCTTCAGTGGAGAGAAGTGGGGAAGTCTTGGCTGCAGTTGAAGGTTGGTTTTTGTGCTGTTTGTCTCACCTTTCACTTTATTTTATTTTATTTTATTTTTGTGGGGAGTATGTTGGTCATGGAACTTGAACTCTGGACCTTACCCTGAGCTCTTCAGCTCTAGGCTAGCACTCTAACACTTTGAGCTATAGCACACTTCCCTGTCTCTGATGGTTAATTTAAGGTAAGAGTCTCATGGACTTCTGTGTCTAGGCTGGCTTTGAACCATGATCCTCAGATTTCAGCCTCCTGAGTAGGTAGGATTATTTTCATGAGCAACCAATGCCCAGCTTCCTTTCTTTAGTCTTAAAGGTAGTGTGGATGAACTAAGTGAGAATCCCTGCCGTTTTCCTCCACCAAGTCACTTGTCACTTGTCACTTCCTGACTTCCTGTCCCTCAGAGGCCTACAAGACTCTGTTTAAGAGATAAGCCTCTAATATGAAAACTATCAAGGTCTGGGTTAGAAAGGAGGCTTTCTTATTTTCTCCTCTTCTTTGTGCAAGTGCTCTCCTAATTCTGTTCTGACTCAGGTTTTTAATAGAATATTGATTTGCTGACTTTTGTCACATTTTACAATTTCATGTAACTTTTATTTTTAGTTTTTGCTTTGAAAGAAAGCTGAATATCCCAAGGAAGTATTTATTTTGAGCATTCAATTGAGTTAGAAGTGTTAAAGCTCATGCTATAAAGACCCCATCTTACACCAATTATGTCTACATGTCCTGTATCTATGTTCATAACT
Organism: Megascapheus bottae; assembly: GCF_031878675.1. Classification (NCBI taxonomy): domain Eukaryota; kingdom Metazoa; phylum Chordata; class Mammalia; order Rodentia; family Geomyidae; genus Megascapheus; species Megascapheus bottae. Next base: position 78,737,409 of record NC_143509.1, on the reverse strand, counting down.
AGTAGTGACATCATTTATTAGCTTTATCATATACAACATCTGGCTCTTTAGCTTTCTCTACCATCTTCCCCATCATTCTTCAGCCCTCCTCTCTCCTTCCTGCCTATCCACTAAAATCTCCAGCCTGTGACTGGTTTATATTTTCTTCTTTTTGCTTGCCTGTATTTTGTCAATTTTTCTACCATAATTGTGCGCAGTTTAGCTTGCTCAATGACTCCTGCTTGGCTTCCTGTCATGACTCATGATTAGAACTTCAGAAGGCTCAAAAATACTCTTAGTTGTAAGGATCACAATATTTTTAAAAAGGCCATCCTGCCTAAATTATTAGCGGTTTCATATGATTTGACTGCTTCTCAGTTTACATAGAATCTGAGAGCTGGAAAAACCTTAAAGGTTATCCAAACTAGTCCATCAACTTAAGGGGAGAAGGCTGAAATGCAGAGAAGCCAACACTCAATCTTGGCAGTGTAAGTCAGAGTTGGGGTGAATGGAAGCAGCTCAATAGACAATAGTGTATGACTACAATATGAACTCAGGTGCAACTCATTGTTTTATTTCACACATATATTTAGTAATCACAGCAGATTTCTAAATCATAATAGAGTGAAGTCATATTTCTACTGTAAATGTGCTCAGCTTTAATGTAGGCTTAAAATAGTTTCAAACTATATGTTTATTATCTCATTCTGCAAAAAGAAGTCATTATTAAAAGATATTCTTGGTGAAGTTGCTACATGAACAAAATTCAAAAGCAAACTTCTCCCCTTAAGAATTGAATGTCAATATGTCAGGAAATGTGATTCAGCAATGGCTGATTGAAATTTACTGGAAAAATGTATAAATAAAAAGATAAAATAATCTATATGCTTATTATAGGACTGTGTGAGTGAAAGTACCTATTCCGTGGTTGACATAGAGTAGCAGCTCTATTTTGTTTAGCTACACTTATTGTTATTACTGTCATTACTATTGATGGGCGTTGTTGTTGTCTTTCAAGAAATGAATCTCTCTATAGCCTACCTCCTACCAGTGAACCCGCATCAGTTGACAATCCAGACCAGACGAGGCTCTGTAAAACTGCACCAGAAAAATTTGCAAAGACTTCCATTTGGGCTTCTGGTTGATTGCCCCTTTGTTATTTGATCTAGCTCAGCGTGGCATGTTGTTTGTATTTACCTAGCACCATAGGACAGCTGCTGGCCCCTGGAACCCGCTGGGACCCATGGCACTTTGCAGCTGATTGCCATCCTATTTATATTAATTGAATGCAGTGTATTCTACACACAGCACTGATTACTCTCATTTATTTGAGTTCCTAAAGACTCAGGATTTCTCTCTGAGCCTTTACAATATCGTTCTACTCATTTGGCTCCAATTAGTTTCAGCTAACGAAAATATATTACAACAAGCCTCTGGCTAGCCATCGCTGTTTCTAATGACATAATTTGTGAGTTTTTATCCCTTGAAAGTAAAGACATTAGAAATTAAGCTATGGTATCTTCGGTGGGGTTGAGAAATATTAATTGCAAGCATCTGGGATCACTTTCTGAGGGAAGATTTGTGATTTCTATTTAACTAATAAATGTTGACATAATTGAAGAGCTATAAACTCCATATGTTGTACTTTCTGAGGAATTTCTTATCATATCCTTGCTCAGTTGCATAAGAATATGCTATGGAATTAACGCTAGACTGTAGTTCATTTGCACTTATTATTTTACAATTCTAATGTATGGCTAAGGCATTCATTCATTCAAGAGGTGTGTCTTTAGGAATTTTTAAAAACATGTAAGTTTATCACAAAACTATAAAAGGTGCCCTCTTCTCTTCATCTTTCTTCTCCCCTCCCATCCTTTCCTCCCTTGCTTGTTTCAGTTCCACTATTACCATTATTATTACTATTATTATTAATTACTGTTGTTGGTGATGGGGTTTGACCTCTATCTAAGCCCTGTTCCTGGCTCTTTTGCTCAAGGGTAACATTCTACCACTTTAAGCCAAAGTGCCACTCTGGTTTTCAGGTAGTTAACAAGAGAAAAGAATCTCATTGACTTTTCTGCCTGCGTTGGCATTGAACCACCATTCTCAGATTTCAGCCTACTGAGTTGCTATGATTACATGTGTGAGCCACTGACTCCTGGCTCCACTGTTGATGTTATTTTTAATTAAATTATTAACAATATTTTAAGCTGGCTTACTGGCTTCAAAATATTCATCCTTTGGTCTTAGTTTCTTTAATTCTGCATTGACAGGTATGTACCACCACACTTGGCTTATTATATATTTAACAAAAATTTTCCTTTGTGGTAAATACTTTATTTCCCATTCTAATGAGAGCATTTAAGCTCTCAAACATGGGATCTGACTCTAATAGTTTATACTTGAAAGAATATAGTCTCTTCAGAGATGACGATTATTTGGGAAAATTTTTGAGATGTAATCTGGATACCTGAAACAAAATTAAGACTGGCCCACAATAGGTCCTATTAAAAAAATCAAATTTCCTTACTCCTTAATAATAAGAATGCTACAACCAAGTAGTCCATTACTTCCTTTGTCTTTTAGTCAGGTGTTTACATATTGCACAACTGTCCTTCATGGTCTAAAATCTGAATTTTGATATATTTTGGAATATAATCAATTATCATCTATTAAGTCAGTGGAAATTTCATTGTAAATTATAACCCCAAGCAAAGGAGTTTTTCTGTTTATCACTTCTTTGAAAGTTTTATTTTTTTTAATTGTGCTTTATGTTTTTTTCTCTCCTATGCTAAACTTGAAAAGACAAGGCCAATCATAGTCAAATACCGTAAATGCTGTGGTCCCATGGTTTTTATGTAAAGTTAATAAAACAAATCGGAGGCAGCTGTGCAGTTCAGGAAATCAACTCCACCGAGGGGATCTGGGAATACTACAGCCACAAGTGTGAAGCTGGAGTCACCAGAAACCCCCGATGGAATTCCAACTCAATAAATCAAAATCCGCTCCTTTCTACCTTTGCAATATAACTCTGCGCCCTGTGTGGAGCCTAGGATTTCCAGCATTCCCAGTGCTATCTTTTTTAATTATCATGGAACTTCTTGCTTCCCTTTCCAGAAGGTTGGGATATTTGGGGAGAACTCTTGCTATATGCTTGGTTGTGACAGGAATCAAACATTTCAGGGCTGGGGACCATGGCATGGTAATAAATTCTTCTGACTTGCCAAAACCAAGTGAGTTAAGAAAGAAAAGTAAATATGAAGACTCGTGAGGCACTGTGACAACAGTTCATGGAGCCACATAGCAAGTGTATCGATGCCTAATAGTAATATTGTACAAGATTACAGATCCATGACCTGGCCCGTGGACCACCTAGAAGCCCCTATGCACAACTGAAGTTGACCAGTGGACCCTGAGTCAAACTTTTGAAATAGTAATGCAGCTGCCATTCTCTTTTAGCTTAAGTATTTATTGGCGCCCAATCCTTAGGATTTCTTATTTAAATGTGACATCCACATGCTACTGTCATAAGTAATGAGATTCTTAAATTGAGAAAATATCATACTGATTCTTATGTTTAGACAGACTAACTGCCACAAATGTGTTTTAATCTAGACCCTGAGTTCAAATCTAGATCCTGAGTTCAAATCATTGTCTTTATCACTTGCTAGTTCTTTCCTCTCCTCCTTTTCTTTCCTCCTTTTACCTCCTCCTCCTCCTTCTCTTCCTCTTCCTTTTCTTCCTCCTCTCCTTCTTCCTTCTTCCTTCTTGTTCCTTCTTCTTTTCTTCTGGTCTTGGAGCTTGAGCTCAGGGTCTAGGTACTGTCCCTGACCCTCTCTGTGCTCAAGCTTCCTGGTAGCTGGGATTGCATTCTTAAGCCATCAACCCCTAGCTTATCTCATATGTAAGTAGTAGTAGTATCTGTTTGATGCTTTTGAGTTCTAACTTCTGATGTCACACAGCTCACTGTGAGAACTCCCTAGGTGTGTCATTTTAAAAAAAGTGAAGACTCTCTTTACAACAAATATTATTTTTCAACACCCTATTGCTATAATAATTCACAAAAGTAATTCTGGGGCTCTTGGTTTTAATTTTGTTTCCAGTCTCATTTTCTATAATACTTCCCCAATTGCTCACAGCAATTATTACCCGGCCCCAAATATTAATTGAACTGTTGTTACAAAATGCTGCTTTGCAGTATATCCAATACTAGCCTGGCTCAGAGCTTTGGTTTTCCTTTCCTTTAGTGGATTATGCCAAAATAATGTAGTATAACTCTTTAATATTATGTTTTAGAATGACAGTAATTTTATTAAGCATAGTATTGACCATTTCCTTCTCTTGAAAGCAAAATCCTTACAGGTTTACTTAATGGTTTTGTAGAGCTTTTTAAATGGAGCAGAAACGGACCAATTGAACTTAAAATGATTTTGAAAACAGCTAAAATGACTTCTCATAACTGGTATCTCAATAGGTAGGGTCTCAGCTAAAAGCAGTCTTCACAACTTAGATCTTTAGAATATGAAATGGAACCCTTGAGGCTGAGCGCATAGATGAACATGTATTGGTTTGGATTTTATTATGCTTAATAACTATGATAAATGCCAGTCATGGATTCTTGTAATTCAATCTGGGAAAGTTTCCATAAAGATGTGACTCAGGTAAAACAAATATGTTTTAAGTATCTAATCTGCAGTGGACAATTTGTCCTATCCCTAGGTAATGAAACTATAATTTCAAGCACATGTTAGGGTAACTGTACAGTTAAAACACTATGAGAACTGCCATAGCAGTTTGTTTTAGACAAAAGTATTCATTTGTAGTCTCACCATCAAGATTCTACTCAGATCATAAAAATGACACTATTCATTGAAGAGGAACATTGTTAGCTCTCAGGGAGGTCTTCTTACCCCTTGTCCCTTCCCCCGACAAGACATGCCCTGTGCCAAAGGAATCCATAACAGTACCAGGGGACTCTCCTGAACCTTCCTGATTCACTAGAGAAGCCATCAGTTCCTACTACTTCTCATTCAGGGTTGCAGAGTTCCCTTCTTTCCTTTGTATTTATGGGGACACATAATTGTTCTGCTTGTTTGTAGATGATTAGTAATGTTGGGACAGTTGGAGAAAAGTTGTCATCAATGCCAGGAATCAAAAAGCCATTTTCCTTGTAAATGTTTATGTGACCTTAATGTAATCTATTGTTCTAGTGCTCTTATATTCAGGATTAGAATAATATCAGTTACTATTCCTTCTTTTGAACATAAGGCTAAAGGACAAGTACAGGGACTTAATGACTGAAGGTGGATTTACATAGTGAAAGCCAACTCTCAACTCTTTCTTTTTTTGTAATTAATAGAAAGGTTACATTATATTCACCAGATAGAAGGTGCATCACTTCACAAACATTGATATCCCTTCTCATGTTTTTGTCCCCATTTCCCTCCTCCGCCCCTCATCTTGTTTTCCCCCTTCCTTATCCTATTTCAAATAAACAAACCTATGTACAATATACCAGATCACAAGGTAAGATACTGTAACAATATGAGATAACCAAGAGACAAGAAAAGAGATGAGAGATAACATAGTGCATTAAAGACAACAATTACACATTATATAGCTCTTGTTTCCATATCCTGGAGGTCCTTTAACTTAGTCTCATCCTATATGACCTTATGTATCTAGGTTTTGAGCTATTGTAGTCCTCTTCTAGGAGAATCTTAGATGTGTACTAATTATTACAAATGAGGGAAAACATGGAGCCTATGTACCTTTGGGTTTGGCTTACTTCGCTTAATATGATTTTTTCCAAGTTTTTCCATTTCCTTATAAATGGGGCGATGTCACTCTTTCTGATGGTAGCATAAAATTCCATTGTGTATAAATACCACATCTTGTTGATCCAATCATCAGCTGAGGGACATCTGGGTTGGTTCCATGTCTTTGCTATGGTAAATAGTGATGCAATGAACATCATTGTGCTAGTGGATTTAGTATGTCCTTGTTTCTGGATGATTGGGTAAATGCCAAGTAATGGAATTGCTGGGTCATATGTTTAGTCTTTTAAGGAATTGCCATACTGCTTTCCATAGTGGTTGAATGAGTTTACACTCCCACCAACAGTGTGCAGACTCTCAACTCTGATAAGGATGTTCTGGCCTCTCACAGGGACATAGTTGAGGGACATAGCTGAAGGGCAATGTTACTGTTATTTTACTAACTGAAGCTGAATCTAGACTAAGACAATTATTTGCTTGGATAAAATAGAAAGAGACTGATTAGGAGCATGAGATTGAGTAGTCTCAGATGAAAGCTGATTTCAGAGTAAATTAATTACACCTTATAGTAAGACTGGATCCATGGTCAGGGGAAAATGTGACTCTGGTTTTTCTAAGGTAATCTAATATTTTGTACTCTCCTAATATTATTTTATTTAGCCATTAGAAGTTTCTTAACAACTTTTGACCTGTTCGTCAGCATTTACTATGATAGTCTCTAATATTTACTTCAGCTGAGTGACAGAATTTCACATGGGAGGCTTTTTTTTCTGATCATATCTAGAAGTGCTTTTAAGTATATTTGAATTTACTTTTTCAGAGCTTGACAGTAAACCTGAATGACATATTTTATTTGTAATACATTGATTCCACTGGATAGATAACATTGGTGACTTATCAGGTATTTCTCACTGACTATGCACTGTGTCAAGATGCCAGTATTTTTTTCTAGCTCTGTGGTAGTCCAAATTCCAAGGCTAAATGTAGTTCAGGTCAAAGAAAAAAACTGACTGAAGTCAATAAAGCAGATTAATATTAGTTCAGTTTTGACAGTACCATGTATAGAAAATTCAAGAAATATTCACTTTTCAAGTAGCTGAGAATATTAATGATGCTTTACCAGAAAATAATGGGTTCCAATAATATCAAGCATGTATCTAGTCTAATTTCATTAATTTTTTAATTTTGTATAAAGAAGGCTCATAATTTCCCTCTGAGTTTTATTCTAAGAGATAGCTTGGGAACTTTTATAATTAGTTTAATATTTTGTAGTGATTAAAATACTAGGAAACTACTAGTCATTTCATTTGAAATAGTAGTTACATTTGAAAAAAGTAAAATGTCTTTTTATCATTTGGGGGATACTCAATGCTAAGTGGAAAGTTACTTTGCATTAGTAATATGTATACATACACACACACACACACACACACACACACACACATATAAAGTGTATGTAAGCCAAACTCAAAGAAACATAGGTTACATAGTTTAAATGGTTTTCTTCATTTGTGATAACTAGAAGGTCCCTATAAATCTACACGACACACTGGATGGATGATATGTACATATATATATATTTATATGTGTCTATCATGTCCATATATATCATATACATCATGTCCATATATACGGATGTACATGGACATGATATATTACATAGGCATGTCTCTAGTCATATATATGTGTGTATCAATGCATATATATATATATATATAAATTACACAGATGTATAGGCATTCATAGAGTGAGACCAAAGGAGAATATCCTTAGGAGAGGATCACATAGGCACAATAGCTATGTGCATCTGAATATATAAAAATTCAAATGTGGGGTTTTTTTTGTAGCTGTTTCTATACTCATTTTCCTCTTTTTTAAATATGTTTGGGAGAGTAAGGGGGCACAAAAATTGTTGGACAAAGGATGATCAAATGCAGCAGTGATATTCACTAGACAATATGCTGACAATTAACTGTACAACTTGTGGGAGGGGATGGAGCGAAGAACTGCGAGAGAAGGAGGGCAGGTGTGACATTGTTCAAAAAGAAAGCTTCTCTTTAAATGACTTATGTAACCTTAATCCCTTTGTATGTATATCACTTTTACAATAACAATATATATATATTTTTTTTTACCAGGGAAAATAATGTATTTTATTTAGTGCTGATGTCCTCAGCATCTTTATAGCATGCATGATTCAAATGTAGATAAGAAAGCATGATTCTTTCAAGAGGCTTTGCCAATTACCAATATTCAGAATCTACTGACAATATCACATAATTATAAATATTAAAACAAATGCTCTCTGCAGCAGAGCTTAAAGGACACACAGCAGAGCTGAGAAAGATCACACAACTTGTCCTCCCAGCACCACCGGTCATGTCCTTTCACAGTGAGGGGCCAGTTCTTCAGAGTCCAGGCTATCTCCAATCCTCCACCCCTTTTGGAATTTCTCCTTCCGTGTCACCGATGAACTGGGCTGCAGGTCATGCGTATCTCAGAGCTGTTTCCTAATAGCAGGTGGGGTATGTTCCCTTCTCAGAGGCCACCTTGAGCGTCCTTGCTGTGTACAGGCACTGAGATCACCCACCCTGCTCCAGGTGTGTGGCAGGGAGGGCAGCAGCAAGGCACGCTGTGATGCCAAGTCCTGGCAAATGTGAGGTAGGGTCGGCACAGTGATGTTCAAAGCTTGACAGTGGGCAGCGTCTGGGCCCTTCATGCTGAGTGCATGATCATATAGTAATATGGTACAGACTGTGGCTCACAAACAGGAGGTAAAGGTTTGAGGTGAGGGTATGCTTCCATCCAAACACACATGGCTATATGCACATGGCTGGACCTGGACTCTGGGCACCGTGGATGACAGGGACAGGTAAAGGGAACTAGTACATTTGATTTTCAAACCTATTTATTTATTTTTTGTGGGTAATGGGGCTTGAACTCCGCCTGGATGCTGACCCTGAGCTCTTCAGATCAAGGATACCACCCTATCCTTGAGCCAGGGCCCTTCCCATTTTCTAGAGGTTAATTGGGTTAATTAGAGATAAGAGTCTCAGGTCCTTTTGTGCCCGGGCTGGCTTTGAACCTTAATTTTCAGATCTCAGCCTTCTGAGTAGCTAAGACTGGCATTTGATTTTCAAACCTAAATGCACTTAAAAAGAAATGCTTTTCATGGAAAAATATCTTTTATTTATATATAATAAATTAAAAAAATAGGAAACTTTCAGGAGGTTCAAATAACATTATTAGAAGTAAAGCTTGCCCGCTGGCTGGTAAGCAGCAGTCTGGAATCATAGCCCATCACTGTGCAAGCTATAATAGTGTCTTCACTAAGTGTCTTAAAAACCATAAAACTATTGGCAGATAAACATCAGAAAAAACAGAAGCAAAACAGACCTGGTAAATCCAATATTTGATAATTCAAAAAGTAAATAAAATTATGAATTCCTGGTACCAAGATTTTAAAACTACCCTCTGACAGGGTCATCTTCATCAGGGCACAATTTGAAACAGCCTTGATTTGTATAAAACTACACCCTACTGAGGACATACATACTGCTTTTCAGTATAATTATCGTATATTCAACAGTCTTAGAAATGGATGGTGTTTGTCTCAATCACGGGCTCTCTGCTATTCTGTGTAAGTATGAGGTCATGCGGGCATCCCCTAAGCAGCAGCTATGACAGACCCTAACTCCAAGGACGCTGTTCTCTGTGGAGCGTCTCAGTGCCCACAGCCCACCACATAGCCCTCAAGCAGAGTTCAAGCTTCCCAACTGTGCCAGGCTGTAGGAAGTCAGAGACAGACACACATGGAAACTGACCCCTAAGTGCCATCCTTGCAGGATGTGACGCTTCACATGGCCTCCACCTGACTTTTCCTTTCAGAAAAGGCCACCATTTCCCACCAGTGACTACTGGCCATGCATATTCTACAAAGTCATCTATAAGGACAGGCCATGCTCCTTCTTCATCATAGTTAGACATATCATCTGCAGTCATGTTTCCAAAATCTAGCAGAAGGTTCCAGGTGTCCCTTGGAATTTATCTTTTGTGATGCTCCAGCGGAAATGTATTCCACAGATCTAAAAATTTAAACCTTCCAGACAATACTAATTTCCCATATGCAACAGCCATTTCTAAATCTAGACCTTTTTGTCCAGGGTTCTTAGCAAAGGTAAAGGTACACTGATAAAAATCTTTGAACTTTGCTGAGTCCTTAAGCTCTGTTCCAATCTGGGCAGAAGAGCTTTCAGCTTTTCTGTGCTATCACACCCAAGCTCTGTCATGCCATCTACAAATTCCATTTTGCTAAATTCACATTGAGTAGCAGCCCTGAACTTCCATGCTATGACCAAAGCACTGATACTGGCAGGATCAAGGCTTAAATCATCACAAAACTGTTGAATCCCATCAATTCCAATTTTGTTTTCATTTTGTGGGTCTTTGTACCTGCCATACAACTGCTCCAGCTTCTTCTGGTCCACAGTGCCCCTCATAGACTCCTGAAGGCACGTGTCTGGGTTTTGGAAGAAGCTGTCTGTGGCCTCATCTAGTTTCCAATCATGCTGAGTCAGGCAGTAGATAGCAGTTCTCTCCCCAGCCTGAGTACATGCCATGAACTGACGGACCTTGTCCTTCTGAGATGACCTGAGCTTATGCATGCTCATCCACAGCGCCGCCGTCGCGGTCTGCGCTCCGCGCAGGTGCCCATGGCGCGCCAACAATATATATATTTTAAGTTCCATGGACTTCTCTCTCCATGCTGAGTATGAGCTACAATCCATAGATTAGCTTCCTAAATAGTTAGGATTAAAGGTGTGAGCCATCAGACCCAGATTATATTTTTATTTTTAGGGTACCCTAAACTATGCGTTCTTATTTTCAGCTTCTGAATCTTCTCTAATTCCTTTTTTTTTTTTTGCCAGTCCTGGGGCTTGAACTGAGGGCCTAAGTGCTGTTCTTGGGCTTTCTCAAGGCTAGAGCTCTACCACTTTAGCCACAGCAGCACTTCCAGCTTTTTCTATGTATGTGGCACAGAGGAATCAAACCCAGGTCTTTGTGCATGCTAGGCAAGCACTCTACCACTGGAACAAACTCCCTGCCCTCTCTAATTATTTTTCAGATATTTATATGATGCTGTAATCTTTTAGTAATAGTTTTTTAGAGTATTCTTTCTCAGGTTTTTGTGAAACTTGGGAAACAAGAATTGTCTAATGAGTTACAAGGATAATATAATATGCATAGGAAATACATCTAAATCATTGCAGGTTTTATCCCCCCCCTTAGATGTTAAGAGAAAAATCTGTCAAGTTCAGGGTGTCCAGTATATACAAGATAATAAGAAATACATTTTTTTTTGCTTCAACCTACTGTAAATGTACCTAAAATGTGATAACTGATGTTCTCATCAGTGGAACAGGAAATGAACTTGCTTGTTTATGGAAATGCTCACTGTTAAGCATTTGGTGGTCAGTGAGGCCCTCCAGCCAAGAATGTTTTCTTCAAGTACCTATGTACCAACAATATATTGCACAGACACATTAATCAAAATGAAAGTTTAAGGAGTTTATTTTGGCGGGTTGTTGTCACTGTTGTTAGTGAATTGATCATCTTAATTGGATGTACTTGAACTTGATCCAGATTCTTGTTTGGAAATTAGATTGTTTTAGTGATTAAACAAAGTAACTGAGGTCGTCACCCTATTCAATAAGATATTTTTTGCATGTAATTAATTACAATCTCATTGTAAATCCTTTTGATTTAAAGATTAATGTTGGTTCCTTATTTCACTTATGCTCTTCATTTTTCAAAAATTATCATTAAAGCAAGCAGCAGAGCACTATAAAACTTCTTCTCAATGTTGATATTTATTCATTTAGAAAATTTACTTTTCACTGTAGTCAAAAGCAATGGGTTTGGCGCAAATGCATCAACTATTGTATGGGAAAATGCTTTAAAATCACATATTTGGTCAAAATTCTTTTCATTTATAAATATCAATCCTGTCTCAATTGCTCAATAAAATCATTTATGGGTCTTTTTTGTTTGTTTGTTTGTTTTTACTTGGTTTTGGGACTTGAACTCTGGGACTGAGTGCTGTCCCTGAGCTCTTCAGCTCAAGGCTAGTGCTCTACCACTTGAGCCACAGAGCCACTTCCAGTTTTCTGGTAGTTAATTGGAGATAAGTGTCTCACAGATTACTGTGCCTGGATTGGCAGAGGTTCAATGTAAACAATTAGAATAATAAATTGACATAATTTTAGACAAATGCTGTTTTTCAATATGTGCATATTATATATTAAAATATTTTAGCTATTTATAAAAACAATTCAAAGTAACATACAGAACAAATTAATATTTTTAGCTTAAAGTGAATAAAAAGTAACAAATTACTCATTCTTAGAGAAATAAATTGTGTTGTTGGAATTGCAAAGAGATGATTTACTTAATCATATGAATCTGTATCCAACTTTCTATTAATAACTTGAAATTCCTTAATATCATCTACTCATAGATTAGCTCCTTAGCTTATCTAAAGTATAGAGTAAGTTTTGCTGCTGATGAACTTTTAGACATTAGTAGCAAAGTAGGCATAAAAATAAGTTTCCCCATCAGCCAATGGCTGATGCCTATAATATTATTAGCAAACTGAGATCTGCAGTATTGTGGTTCAAGGCCAGCCCAGGCACAAGTGTGCAAGATTCCATATTCAAAATAATCAGCAAGAAGTCTAGTTGAGGGTATTGCTCAAATAGTAGAGTGCCAGCCAACCAAACAAGGCAAGCACTGATAAACAATCAACTACCACAGTCATTGCCCTTTCAACCAATGGAATTGGTTATTTGATTCCTGCTGTACATGAAAGAAACAACAACTACATCTAAGAACCAAACAGGGTACTGTCAAGTGAATGCCAGACACAGTTAACTCTGAAACTCAGGGAGGAAGAGGGAAGAAACTACTAGATAGAAAGACTGAAGTTAAACTTGGCTTTTATTTGAGCTTCAGAATGAATAGAACTGACTTTTAAGACATGGCAATGACAGTTCAGAAGACTTTGAAGCCTAGGAATGGAAGGCAGCTTCCAAGGCAGGTGTCTGAATTCTCCATTATCCAGACTACCCTGGAGGTCAGGGGAAAAGTATGAACATTTCCCTTCACTGTCATATGCACAGAGAGCCTCACAGTGTTTCCTATTTAGTATAGGGGACCTGAGTCAAGGGAAACTGGAAAGTTAGTGAAATGTATACTCTGTGAGAGATAATAGCATTTTCTTAGATGACTCATGAAAAAATGAATTATAACATTAATAGCTTTCTGATGAGGAAGCTGTACTGTTTCCCTAGCGTGATAACACTCTTCCTGGTGATAGTTCCTTATTGAGGATGAGTCTGAGAGGTCTTCTCCATAGAACGAGGCCCATTCTCCATAGAATGAGAGGTACACACCTCTCTGTAACTTCTTTGTTAATCAAGGGCTCATGGGAAGGAAAGGTTCACAAAGTTTTTATAAATGTTAGCATACCTATATTTCTAACTTGAAACTTCAAAGTACTGTAAATGGAGTTTGAAATGTTCACATTCACAATACAGTGTCTATTCCATTTGACCTACATAAAGAAATTGCATAAACGTATGTCTCAAGTGGGAAATACATTTCAAACTTGCAGTTAACATTTATCCTCTTAGTCTTACCATCTGTTTCAATGAGATATCAAAAATAGCAAAACAAAATGAAAGCAATCATAAGGTAAAAAATATATTTGGGAATATTATACTGCTAAACATATGGGAATGTATATGTGTGTATGTATCTATATATTTCTCTCTATATAATATTGGTGACAGTTCTGGGTCTTGGACTCAGGGGATGGTCTCTGTTCCAGAACTGTACCACTTCAGCCATAGTGCTACTTCTGGATGTTTTTCTGGTAAGTTTGTTAGAGGTAAGAGTCTTGGGAAGTTTTCTTCCCCAGGCTGCCTTCAAACTATGATCCTCAGATCTCAGCCTCTTGAGTTGCCAGGATTATAGGTGTGAGCCACCAGTGATTAGCTGAATATTATAATCTTAGTGTGTACTGATTTTCTAGAAGGTGAAGATCCTTGTTCTTAGACCATGTCTTTTGAGGTAAAAAGAAACATATTAAGCATATTTTAAAGTATTTTTATTTAATTTCATTGAATTAAATCCAACTATTGCTGTCATCTTGTCAACTATTGGCTTGATATTTTGTTTCTAATCCCATTATCACCGTATCTAATGCTGTAGCATCTTCATTACCACAATGTCCAGGATAGGGTCAGTTTTAATGAGAAAAGGTTGTTATGCTCACCACAAAGGTGTTTTCTCTGAGTCCTACTGTTCCAAAGTTATGCAGGGATAATTGGGGTCCTGAACATGGCCCAAAGAAATCTATTTTGCCAATTATCTAGTTATGCAATTTCCACTCAGGAAAACTGAATTGCTTATTTCAGTACAGTCTTAAAACAATTGAAACCAACCAGCAAACATCCCTAACCTTCAGAGAGGATCCTTCTTGTAGTGCTCACCTCAGAAATTGATGACTGCACTGTAGGGCGGGCTGGGGCTTGGCTCAAAGCCATGTTTAGAGAATATTTGATCACTGAGAACCAGTGAGGGAAGATGCAAATAAGATCACGAACTCAGGCCTTACCTAAGCCACCAACTGGTTAACATTAAATCAGAATTTATTTCATAAAAAGACATCATGTTGATTATTTTTTACTAGTATTGGGAAGTTCCACATATTTCAAGAATAAAATTATTTATCAACTCTTGTTAATCTTGAGGGGTTTTTGGCTTGGAAATATAATTTTATTTAATTTTAATTTTTATTGAAAAGGTGATGCACGGAGGGTTTACAGTTACATGTGTCAGGCGATGAGTACATTTCTTTTTGACCAGTGTCACTTGCTACCTCATTCTCTCCCAGTTTTTTCCTTCCAGACTTGCATCCCTCACAAGTTGTATAGTTTATTTTCATCATAGTGTCTAGTGAATATTGCTGCTGAATTAATTCATCCTTTGTCTCACTGATTGTGTGCTTCCTTTTCCCTCCCCAAGTCAGAAAAACTCACATCGAAGACAAGGGGTACAGAAATCAAAAATAGCAACAAAAGGGGGATAAAGAACAGAAGAAGCACAAACAGAACAATAAACAAACAAAATCCTCTTGCTTCCATTTCTTGGAGTTCCTTTCTATAAACATTAGTTTATAAGATCATATACACAGAGCTATTGAGCCCTAAGAATGTTCTGCCTTTGTCTCACTGTATCAATGCTGAGAGTCCTGTTAGTTTGTCATGTCTGAGTAAAATTTTCCTGATTTTTTTAAAAAGCATTTTTTGTGGGTTATGAGACTTGAACTGAGCCTGGGTGCTGTCCCTGAGCTCTTCAGCTCAAGGCTGCCGCCCTACCCCTGGGCGGGACTCTGTCCCTGAGCTACTGCCCTACCCTTGAGCCAACCCCCATTTCTCATTTTCAAGAGGTTAATTGGAGATAAGAGTCTCAGGTTCTTTTTTTTCATATATTTTTTATTGTAACTGATAGAAGGGCTCCATTATGTTCACCAGATAGAAGATGCATTACTTCACAAACATTGATACTCTTTCTCATGTTTTGGTCCCCATTTCCCTCCCCCAACCCCACCCTCCATCTTGTTTTCCTCCCTTTCCTATCCTATTTCAAATAATCAAATAAACAACATACAATATATCAAATAACAAGGTAAAATACTGTAACCATATGAGATAACCAAGGGACAGCAAAAGAAATGAGAGATAACATAGTACATTAAGGATAACAATCACTCATTATATGGCTTTTGTTTCTATATCCTGTAGGTCTTTTCATTTAGCGTCATAGTATATGGCCTTATGTACCTAGGTTTTGTTCTATTGTAAATTTCTGCTAGGAGAGCCCAAGGTTTCTACTGATTATGACAGATGAGGGAAACCATTGGACTCTCAGGTTCTTTTGTGCCCGGGATGTCTTTGAACCTTGATACTCAGATCTCAGCCTCCTGAATAACTAGGATAACAGGCATGAGCCAGGGCACCAGCCTTTTTGAAAAGCATTTTTATCATCAACTATTTGTCTATCTACATACTTTAGTCTTTAGACAATATAAAAACCCTAGAATGAATCTGTAATATTATATATTCTAAATCATATTCTAAAGATATTATAATAAATAAGTACCTACTCTCAAGATGCTGAAAATATTTAGGAAATATTGAGTTCCTTTTTCGTAGTATTGGTTTAGGAAACTCATAAGTTTAATGACAACATTCAATCTGTCTGATGTGATTGTTGGTTTGGGATGTGAGCTGCTTCAGTTAAGGATCTGTGACTGGGGTTTTAATTTTTTTTCCCTGTGGAATTCAGTTGTCACTACCATCTATGCAATTAGGATCCTCTATGAAAGACTGGATTGCATAGTACAAAAATTGAGTGACCTAGATCCCTTAATGTATTTGGTCACAACACATGTATGACAAGAGGTCACACCCTCCCTTCCAATGCATATTAGACATCTGAGAACTTATTTACTTTGGTAAATACAAAAAGACGGAATTTCCTTTATTTATTGGATTTTCAGTGACCCATTACTTTTTTAAGAAAATAAATTTTCTACATGTATTTTAGTCATAAAATAAGAACCATTTTCACAATTAAGTAAATGTATGTGATATCATTGATTTAAACAGCAGAAAATCTGAAGAATTTACAAAGAATGAACAAGAATCAAATTCCCCTTAGTCCAGTTGAGATGTTAAGCTATCTAGGAAAAAAGCCAGAGACAGGAGGAGAAATACCATGTCCAAGAAGTATGGAACAGGTAGTTGAATATGTCAGTAAGAACTATAAGGCAACTCAGTAGTTATTCAAAAATTGAAAGATCTTTCAGTGTTTCTGTTTTCTTTTCAAGAGTAGTTCTCTAGATGATGACGATGACGATGATGATGATGATGATGATGATGATGATGATGATTTTCCAGTCACGTGGCTGGAACTCAGGGACTTGACATTGTCTTTGGGCTTTCTCAAGGTTAGTGTTCTGCCTCTTGAGCCATAGCACCACATCTGCCTTTTTCTGCATGCTAAGTAAGCACTCTACCACTAGACCACACTCCTGAACCCTTTACCCTACTACTTCTGATGGTGACTATTGTCATCAAATTGTTCCTGCTACAGAGCATAGAACTTGGAACATAATATACCTCTTGGTGAAAACAGGCACAATTATGTGTTCAGTAGTCCTCTGGAAGATGTAAGAGATATCCTAAGCAGCAAAGTTCTCTCAGTCTCAGGGGACATCATGTGGAGACCAGGTTTGCATTCTAATAACTCAATAGCACCTAATAAGGCATTTGGCACATCTCTGAAATAGATGCTGGGCCATGTGAGAGTGCATTCATCTATGAACGAGATCATGCTGGAGCCTAGAAAGAAATGCTAATAAGCAGGTATACTGTACATAGAAATGATGATTGGCATATTGGTTGGTAGAGATAGCAGATTACATTAGACCTAGTCTCATGGATTTTCATATACAGGTTGACTTTGAATTGGGATCATCCAGATCACAGCCTGTGAGGCGCATCACATCAGGGAAATGGAAACCTATGCTGTAAAAGGAGGCCTAACTCGTGGCCCAGTGCTCAATCCCTGGTCTTGGGACCACACCTGACTGAGATGGTGCTTGCCGCCTGGTTGGAAGGCGTGGCTGTGGTTGGTAAGGCCACCTCTGGGATCGAACCCTTCTGCCCTCTTGGACAGAACATGCATCCTATATTCCTCAATGAGAGTACCTCCCCCCCTGCCCACCTTTGTGCTGATAGGTTCCTGCATGCTATGTTAGCTGAATGGACTTCCCATGAGTTCCTGCCTTGATGGGTCTCCCTGCTGTGTCTGTCCTCTGGTGAGGGAGGGCTGGGTGTGGGCGGTCAGTCGGCCCTCTCCTTTCGTGTTTCTCCTTATCCCTCCTACAGGTCGGGAGGGACCGAGGACTAAAAACCCCTACAACAGCCTGCATCATAGCCAGTAGTATAGATGTGAGCCACTAACAACTAGCTGTAGGATACTTTTTAAATCTTAAAAGGATTAAACTTTTATTTACTATATAAACAAGTGGAGGAAAAGTAATAGAAAATTTAAATAGTACTTAAATTATATTGGCAATTATATTGGGTAGTAAACATAAGGTGATTGCTAACGTTTTGCTTTAGATGTGACTCCTACTTAGAAACTCTTCTGCCCTTTAGGTGGCATCTAGTAATAATTTTGTAGCAGTGATGCTGCCTCCTTAGAAGGGGGTTTAGCACTAGTCTCTTAATGTTTTATTCCTCCTGAGAGGGAGCTGTTGTAGGAGAGCATTCCTGGGCCCAGGATAACTCCCTCTGGCATGTCATGCTGCTGTTGTATTGTGACTCTGGTGAAGAATGCCTCAATGAGAGGCCAAAGAGATGAGAGTCTGCAACAATGAGGATCCACAATTGTGAGATGAATAAAACCCTTTCTAACTATTTTTTTTCTTTTTCTATGGCAGTATATTCGGTCTCATGGACTAGTGATTAGTAGCAGATGGCCTACTACTTCAATTAAATGTCTAGGCTGTTTTATTTAGGTTTTTTTTTTTTTTGAAAAAGATTTTGATTTTTGTTTATTCTGGCCCTGGACTAGTCGTTTTGCTTATTCCTTCAGTAGGTACAGAGATGGGATAATGGATATGTGACACCATACTTACCTTTTTGTTTGTTCATTTGTTTTGTTTTGTTTATGAAAGCTGTGAGCCTGAAAGGATAAAGTAGCTACCCATTGTATTTGGCTAAAGTTTTCTTATAATACTGGAATAAGAATTAATGTTGAGAACCAGGAGTTTGGCCTAGTGGTGGAGTGCCTGCCTAGCATGAATGAAGATCTGGATTCGATTCCTTGGTACCACATACATAGGAACAAAAAGCCAAAAAAAAGCTGGAAGTGGTGCTCAGGCTCAAGTGGTAGAACTCTAGCCTTTAGAAAGTCCAAGAGCAGTGCTCAGATCCTGAGCCCAAGCCCAGGAATGGCACAGAAAAAAAAAAAAACAATTAATGTTGAGGCAAATTGTCACAAAAACTCCTGAAAGGGAGTTTCATGCTGTTTAGAAGAAACACATGCCATTGGTTACTATAACTTTGAATTTTGTTCTTAAGAAAAAAATGCCAAAACTGAACACATTAAAAAATTAATTAACTCAGAGGGTAAAGATACTTATAACATTTTGATCTTTCATATGAGAATGTTTTTGAGTAGCTTCTGTAGCTTCTGCTGGCTTTGTGGTGATAAATTGATTAGGTTTTGTTTATTATACTATACATCTATTTTCCCTTTGGTTATCAATGAAAGTTTGTCTGTATATAGTGTTCTAGTCCAGCAGTTGTTTGCTTTAAGTGCCTGATAGGTTTCCACATACAAGTGCCCCATGTGTTCCCTTGAACAGTCTTAAGTAATCTTTAGATTTTGTTCTTGAAATTTTAATGCTAATGTATTAAAGAGATGTTCTTTTATGATCTAATCTGTTGGGTGCTGTAAAAGCCTCTTGTTTCTGGATGGGATTCTCTTTGGCAAGAGTTGAAAAGTGTTATGTTTATATAATTACTTGCAAATTACATAAGGTAATAAAATTATAGTAATACAAATATCATGATTGATCACTTAAATCTTTAAGGGTGGGTAAACGTAGAGATGGGTCCTAGTACAAGGTCTAAGGTCAGTGGGGGGTGTGCTTCCAAGAGGACTTTTGCTTGCATCTCTACTATAGCATAAGCCATTTTGCTATGTATGTGTTGAGCAAGCTTATTATGATCTGAAATTTCCAAAAATGTAAACAAAAAAAATCTTTTCTAGGCTTAGAAAAAAATCATATTAAGTGAAGTAAGCCAGACTCAAAGGAACATAGGTGCAATGGTTTCCCTCATTTGTCATAATCAGTAGAAACCTTGGGCTCTACTAGCAGAGATTTACAATACAGCAAAACCTAGATACATAAGGCCATATAGTATGACGCTAAATGAAAGGACCTCCAGGATATAGAAACAAAAGCCATGTAATGAGTGATTGTTGTCCTTAATATACTATGTTATCTCTGATTTCTTTTGCTGTCCCTTGGCTATCTCATATTGTTACAGTATTTTACCTTGTTATCTGATATATTGTATATATGTTTATTTTGTTATTTGAAATCGCATAGGGAAGTGGGGGAAAACAAGATGAGGGGTAAGGGTTAGGGGAGGGAAATGGGGACCAAGACATGAGAAAGACATGTATGTGAAGTAATGTACCTTCTATCTGGTGAATATAATGTAACCCTTCTATTAATTACAATAAAAATATATGGAAAAAAAGAAATCTTTTCTTTCTCTGTTGATTGTCTCAGGTATTTTTGCTGCTGCAATAAATGCTAAATTACATGCATTTTAATCAAAATAGGGATTAGTTGAAATGAGTTCAATAGCCATAAAACGATTTTGTGAATTAATATGTCTGGAATGTTATGTAGCCATTGAAATATATTGTTGATTTCTAATTCTGAGATGATGGTAAACCTATCTGCATATTAAATTGATATGTAGTAATTGTACAGCTTTTGGGAAAGTATTCACTTTGTGAAAGCACTTAGATGAAGCTGAGGACTGAGCGGAAGGAATTGAAGAAATAGAAGCATCAAAAGTCCTGTTCCATCTACTCAGTATGGCAGTATAGGAACAGAGAATAAGGAGGACAGGGAGGGAATTTGTGCAATGGACTGCTTATCATGTAAGGCCATTTCCTTGTAGGTGGTTTCCTAGAGGACCATTTGAGAACTTTTAATGTCTACTTGAAATGCTGATGCTGTAGTGATGAAATAACCACGAAGAGAAACCTCTTTGTTGTCTTTCCATTACATCTCTGGTAAAAGTCTGTTTTATTCTCTGAGGCACTGTGTAACACTGGCCTCTGTGTAGAAATGAAAGGAGAGGCTGAATTTTACATCAGATGAAGATCTATAAAAGTTCTGTAGGCAGAGCAGCTCAGAGAAAGCAGGGAACTTGGAGGCCCATCTCTAGGTAATGGGCTCAGGGTATGAGCTAATGTTACTGAGTGTGGCTGGAGCAAAGAGGCTTTGGCTCGTACTAAATGCATGAAAACAATATACATATTCCCCAAGTCATGGTTTATGTACAATTTTGAGGCTATTCTCAAACATGCAAATGTAATTAGATGCACACACAAAAATTAAGACATTATACATTGGGACGGGAGTTTGGCCTAGTGGTTAAAGTGCTTGCCTAGCATGCATGAAGACCCAGGTTCGATTCCTCAGTACCACATATATATAAAAAAAAAAGCCGGAAGTGATGTTGAGGCTCAAGTGGTAGAGCTCTAGCCTTGAGAAAGTCCAAGGACAGTGCTCAGGCCCTGAGCTCAAGCCCAGGACTGGCAAAAAAAAAAAAAAAAGACATTATACATCAATATATAAACAGTGTTTGTTTCTGGGAGATTGAATTTATTTTTCTTCTTTAGGTTTTGTCTATCTTTAAAAAAATAACTAAGGATTTCTTGCTTTTCAAATTAGAAAGCATAGACATCTACCTATGTTTTCAGAAAAAGAAGTTTTGCTTTGCTTCTACAATGAAACAATTACAAACAGGGCTAATTCTGCCAACTTTTGCAGGAAGAGAGCAACCTAAGGCAACTAACTCCCCTCGCATTCTTTGGAAATTTTGCATGATATTTGATATGTATTAAAATGGTATGTTCCCATCAAGCTTTTTTCCTTATTCTATTTTTGCTTTTCCTGAGACAGGTAAATTATGGCTTTGGATAGCTTTATAGTGTTGACTATATCATGCTCCTTAAAGCTATGATTTTACTTATGGTGACTGTTCCTTTTTTCTTGGGTATAATTTTCTTTTATCATCCCATCAAAGGCACTTTTTTAGGGGGGAGGGTCATGGGGCTTGAACTCAGCCTGGCACTGTCCCTGAGCTCTTCGGCTGAAGGCTACCTCCCTACCCTTGAGCCAAGCCCCACTTCCTGTTTTCTAGAGGTTAACTGGAGATAAAAGTCTCAGGTCAACCCCAATTTTGTGTGTATTGAGAATCTGATGAGAGAGGGCCTTGTTTCTTCATGTGGGATTTCCTAAGTTACATAGGACAGCGTTGTGTCTTCCTGCCCTCTCTGCTTCACACAGGAATGGGCACGGGAAAACTTTTCAATTTCTGATGAATGTAGAACAAAAAGTAGAATGAATGCTTAACAGAGAGACTTTCTTCGTTTAAGTCAGAACTATAAGGCTATACCATAGCAAGCACCTTCAATCAGTTTTGGAGTAGTCTTTAAAATATTGGTAGTTTAAATCTATCTACAGGAAAATAATTAAGTTTGGCTATGCTATTAATATATACAATAATTCACATTTAGTAAAAAGAAGAATATATGCTATCCAAGCCCCTCCCCACACTGATAATTACTAGAAATGGATACCTTTTTCTAAATCCCAAGTGTGAAATTTACTTTGCATTGCTTTTATGATTGTCCCGATTGTCCCATCTGTATTAAGTTTAACATCAAAAATACTTGAGATCTGTTCTGTATCCAACGACAAGAGAAATGTTCTGCCCTTCTGCACTCATCTATTATTATTATGGTTTCTGTGATACATTGTACCATGTGTAACTAATAGTTTAGAATTACAGAAAAGCATCTGATTCTGTTTTAATGTCTTGATAAAAGCATTGTAAATATTATAGCTGTGTAAGATTCCTTTCCTTATAGGATCTGTTTCGTTTTACCTGGAAACGATCTTAATTCTTAAATCCTTCACCCAGATGGTGTATCTAGTACACGGAATTATATGTCTTTTAATCAACCTCTTTGTTAATTAGCAATGGAAACTATTTGTCTTTAAATTTCCAGGAAGTGGTGTTAAAATGCCAAGACAAAGAAAAAGCCAATGATACAACAAATTGTTCCTGCACCATAAAATTAACCTTTAGAGCCTAAGGGTTCATATTTACTTAATTACTTAAAGATTGGGAGGTATGTTTAAGAGGTAGGGGATGTTCTGGTGACATGGTCATGTGACTTTATTCAAGGAGCTCTGGCTTTTGGAGAGCTACAATACTAGAGATTGCCTCCTGATGCACTTTTTAATCAGTGACAATCACTTTAAACAAGCTTCTGTGAGCAGCTGGAGAGCTGCCCTTCTTTCATTAGGTATACATCCCAGAGGGAACCAGAAGCAGTAAGGATGTGGCAATAAACTTAAGTTGGTTTATGTTCAGTTCGTCACTTTCAGGTTGAGAAGGAGGAGGTCAAAGGTTAATTTTCTGTATTCCCTCCTCCTCCCCCTCCCCACTCAGAAAACCTTTTAGCTCGTTAGATCTGAAAGGTGATCTAAATATTTCCTAACTCAATCGTCTTCACTTTATGGGTTGAGTACAATTTTTAAAATGTGGCTTTAAAATATTAAAAATGTGCAAAAAGAAAAAATATATAAGATTTATGTGGGTATGTAAGGTATGGCTGTGGAAAGATATTGTAGTAGTTTTGACACTATTGTTATTACCTTTAAAATCATTTACTCAATAAAATGTTAAAAACCAAAAAAAAAAATGTTCACCATCTAACCCCAGGGGAAAATAATGTCATCTTGATGTTATGATCCCCCTGAGATAATTGCAAATGCACATTTCACTCCTTGTAGAAAAACCATTTTTATGCTCATAGTTTTCTTTTTATTTCAAATTAATAAATTCACTTCATTTTTGCAGAAACCTGACCACATTGAAGTAGTGTTAGATTACTTAGTTATCTCATGCATGAGTTTCTTTTAATATCACAGTACTTATTTTCCTTAATTTTTTCTAGAACAGTAAAACATGCACTTCACCATTGTTCTTTACTTTGTCCTCTATTTCATTTAAAATAATGCTTCTTGTTTTCCTTCTCAAACTGCTTTTTAAATAAAACTTGATAAGCAAAGCTAATAGTTCCCCAAAGTTAGATACAACTTTATCCCTATATCTATTAATAAGAACACCCCAAATAAGCCTATCAAGATAAAAACCCAAACATATTTCGATCATTTTCATAAGTGTTTATGTTGACTGGGACACTTTTGTTTGCCACAGATTTTTACCTCTTTTTCTATCAGTGTTGCTTGTCTGGTGAAATCCAAAATCTGGTTAAATTTGACTCTGGTCAAACAGCATGTAGCGAA
Source organism: Megascapheus bottae (assembly GCF_031878675.1). NCBI lineage: Eukaryota > Metazoa > Chordata > Mammalia > Rodentia > Geomyidae > Megascapheus > Megascapheus bottae. Next base: position 78,713,385 of record NC_143509.1, on the reverse strand, counting down.
GAACTAAACCTTGCTTAGTGGTTTCTCACTACTTTATGGATCCTTGGCACTGACTTGAGCCTTCATTTTACTAGTGTTAACTCTTACAAAGGTATGGATATTTCATTTTCCCTCCTCTCCTCAAAATTCTACTATTATCTTCCCTTTTCTCCTTACAAGCTGCTGATTCTTTTTCTTTTTCTTTTTTTTTCTTTTTTTTGGTCAGTCCTCGTGCTTGGACTCTGGGCCTGGATGCTATCCCTGAGCTCTTCAGCTCAAGACTACCCCCCTACCCCTTGAGCCACAGTGCCACTTCCAGTTTTCTGGTGGTTAATTGGAGATAAGAGTCTCACAGACTTTATGTGCCCAGGCTGGCACTGAACCGTGATCCTCAGATCTCAGCCTCCTGAGTAGCTACGATTATAGGCCTGATCTACTGCACCTGGCTTTGCTGATTCTTTTTTGTTTTGTCCTGAGAACACAGATACAAGCTTCTGCCATGCCTAGCCTATCAGCCTATGTTTACCTCACTCATACAGTATGCCATCCGTGTTGTGGATGAATGCAGAATGCTGGCAGAATGCTCTGCTTTCCTATCTGCACATAATGTGTCTCTTGGGCTGTGCTTGTGCCCTCCAGGTATATAATACGTACAAAAGACTTACAGTGAAGTCAGGCACTCGTGGCTCACACCTGTAATCTTAGCTTCTCAGGAGGTTGAGATCTAAGGCACTAAAGTCCATGAGACTCTTCTCTCCAATTAACCACCAGAAAACTGGCTCCAGGAGTACTGCTGCAGCTGTGAGTTGAAAGAGCTCAAGGACAGCGCCCAGGCCCAGAGTTCAGGCCCATCCCTCTCCCCAAAGACTTATAGTGATACTCTTGTTCTGGATGGATGTAGACTCAAATGCTACTCAAGGAGTGAAAGTTTAAAGTTTGGTAGCCTGTATCTACCCCAATCTCTATCTCAAGTCATCAAAGCTTTTGTTTCCTAACAGGGATCAGGTTAGATGTGGATGCTTTATGCTGAGCTTTCTTTGGTTGGAAGAAGAGTTCTTAGGGGAAGCATAAGGGGAAGCATACAGTTAATGTAGTAAAGCCTTATGTAAATGCTTGCATTCTAGTAAAGTAAAATATTATATATATGTAAGATATATGTGTATATAGAAATATATATATGTACATATATATATATTTTTTTTTTTGCATGACCTGTGCTTGAGCTCAGTGTCTGAGCACTGTCCTTGGACTTTCTCAAGTCTAGAGCTCTAATACTTGAGCCTCAGCACTACTTATGACTTTTTTCTATGTATGTGGTACTGAGGAATTGAACCCAGGTCTTCGTGCATGCTAGGCAAGCACTCTACCACTAGGCGATACTCCTGACCCATATATATATATATATATATATATATATATATATATATATATGTATGTATATGTGTGTATATATATTTTTTTCAAAACTCAGTCAGGCATTCTGATTCTTTGAGTCTTTCTCTAAGTTTGGTACTTAATCAAAACATAAAATTAAACAATTATTTATTTTCTCTCTCTGCTTTTCTGATTGCTTTTTCTTACAATTCATTTATTTGCTTTGATGCACATTTTTTACAATGTCCTTATTATCTTACTCCTAACCAGGGCAGCTGGTTCTAACTGTACTTTATCCCACGATATATAATTAAGTTGCCCATCTTCCTCTAATTAAAAGGTTAAAGAATTGATTATAATTATCACTCTCTGAGGGAAAACAGCAGGAATAAAATTACAGATGATAGTTTTCTTGAAATCAAAAGTGCTTAATATATGTATATTTCAAGATGATTTGAGTACTTATAGAATAAAACATTGTACATATGCAGACTTCTAGGCAGAACTGTAAACTTCAGCTAGACAATTATACTTTTCTGTGGTTCAAAAAAAAAGCAGAAACATTCTTTTTCTCCTTTGGCTACATACTTGATCTATTTACAACTTCATAAAATTCTTCCTTATATCTTATTTTATGCAGCATTTAAAATCAAGTCTTCATGAAATACATGCTTATTTCTAGTTATTTCATTCACCTGATATTCTTCCTTTTTTTTTTTCTGGAGAGGAGGTCTGGTTTAGGTTGGCATTAAATTTATGATCTGCATACCACCAGTATTAAAGTGTTGAGGTTACAGGCCCGACTTGCATGTATCACTGTGCCTGCTTCCTTTTTCTCTCTCTCTTTCCCTCCCTTATTCTTATCTTTCCTCCCTCCTTTCTTCTTTCCCTTACCTTAAAAAATTTAAAGTTATTATTAAGGTGATGTACAGAGGGGTGACTGTTTCATAACCTTCCCCTCCCCCTTTTAAAAGCATGTGCTTTGCTAGATAGGGCTCTATCATTTGAACTGTACCCACAGTCTCCTTACTCCCTTTTTTGCCTATTAACTTTATTTTAGATAAGGTCTTGAGTATTTCCCTGGACCAGCCTTAGATTGTGATACTTTAACAGATATTTTCTGCCAGAGCACAGTCTAACGTTCTGATGCTCATCTTGTTGGTTTCTGGTTGCTACTCCAGCAACCAGGGTTCATAGGCCGGGGCCCAGCTCTTCTCTGCAAAATTACTCTCTCCCCTTGCTTCCTGCTTAGTAGCTGACATTGACTTCAAATTGGGCCTCATGGGCAAGGAACAAGAAAATCATCGTAAGAAAGATTTTGGAAGAAATATAATTGTTCAATGTAAGAAATGATTATGCTTTGCCTATATGAATAACTATGTGCATGCTGGACTTCCATAAAAAATGACTCTGAATTCCTCTCTCATCTAGGAGGTGTAGAGAATGAGGTTTTGCACTGTGGAAGGGTTGCAAAGTGGAGAAATTAACAGCAAAATTACCACACTAGTGAGAGTGAAGAATGAACAAGAAATTGAAGAGTGCTACTTTGGACCATGAAGCAGCATTAGGACAACACCATAGATTCAACAACTCAGATGAAGCTTCCCATCTCACTGCTGTCAAGAGGGGGGATGGGATTATTGAAATGGATGATACATATCAAGACACATCATATTCACGTATTTCTTTGTTAAATGACACCTCCCTTGTATGACTACTTAAATTAAAAATTTCCTTATTCCCTACATGACCTACAGAAGACCAGTCACCCAGTATAAGATGTGTTTTGATGGAAACTGGCAACCACCATGCCAGAGAATAAGGCAGATCCACAACCCAGATTATAATCATAAGATTTTAGACCATGGTTCCCATAAGGAGCCTCCATATGCAGGCAAAGAGAGCCAGAAAGAGATTTCAATGCTTAGGATAATGAAAATCAAGAAGATGAGACCAATAGCTGGAAGCTACCTCAATACACGAACCATTACAACTTTACTTATCAACACAGATGCTCAGAAAAATCTACCCAGAAGATGGCCACAGCTGATCCACCAGGTGGGACTTAATCTATTCTGAGCTGGATTGGGCCTAGTAAATGTCAGCTTTTCATCTCTACCACCATCTATGTACTCAAAAGAAAGAGATGAATATGAATGTGCAGCTGAAGATCATACTTGCTTTTTGCCAATTGACTAGATACAGCTATCGAAGCCTACCCACCTTGACGATGTATTATGAGATCTGATTATTTTACCTCGAGATGTCCCTTAGTAACAATTAGCATGATTTCCTAAGTGTGGCTTTTTTCAATATGTTTTACAAGATTCTAAATGGTTCTATAGTTCATAAAATTGCTATTTTTAATGTTAGAACTATAATAATTTTAGGCAGGGCACGACAAAAATGAGAGGATGCTTTCTGAGCAAAAGTTAAGGCCCTGACTTTAAACCTCACTGCCTTCAGAAAAAATAGTTTACAACGTGATTTTTTTCCCCTAAGAAAAAGCAATGACTTGAAAGCACATGTAATAAGTAGTTTAAAACTTAAATCTAAAATGGGATAAGATATTTGAGATATACTGGCCTGGCCTCAAAGTGCTAAGACAATGGCATGCATTGCCTCACCCTGCTTAAAACTTTTTAACTGACACTTAAACATTAAACTTATGGTGTACGTTGGGAGATTCAAGTATGAAAATGCATTGTGTAATGTTAAAAGTAAGCATATACACTTTATCTTCATTTCTTTGTGGTAAGAATATTTAAAATTCACCCAGAAGTGCTTTCTTTCAAGCCACCAAATTTAGTTTCAAATGTAGACACTAGCATAAGGAAAAATGAGAGTTTTTTTTTCATATGGTTAAATTACTTACAATGCACAGATATTTTAATACTGAGTTGGGCTTTAAAAATGATGGTATATGTTACAATTTGGTGAACTAAAAATAATTTGGCCCTTCTAAAATTCTTTGGAAAGATGAAAATATCATTTCTCTTGTATAAATAATTTCCATTTACAAGTCTCTCTCTGTCAATCTCCTTTATAACACCTCCTGAGCTATTAGTTGATCATGATAAAAAAATAACTGGAATCCCAAGATAGTTTATTGGTTTTCTGATGTGCCTGATTCTTATTTACATATAATTTAACAAAGCAGTCCCTTTTTGGTTAGGGCCTTTTGTATCTAACTAGATGTCTTCTATTGAAGATTATCAAGAATATTAACATGTGTGTATACTCTCTCCATCTCCAAGTTTTTTTCTGTTTGCTCAGATACAATAATTGTAAATAAAGTGTTATTTTCTTTTTAGCTTTCTTTAAAAAGCAACTAGATCACAGTGCGATACCATGTCACACAGATGGCTTATTATCCCAAATGATTGACTTAGTTCTTCGGATCTTTTTAAAATTTAATTTAATTGTAAGGTTGATGTCAGTAGGGTTATAGTTATATAAGTAAGGCAGTGGGCACATTTCTTGTCAAATACTTTTACTCCCTTTTACTCTCCCCTCTCCCTTCTTTCCCTCCTTCCCAAGTTGTAAAGTTATTGAAATCTTACAAGTCAGAGCAAGGGAAATTTTCTTAAAGGATTTGTTTATATTTGTCTCATAAAACAAGATGAGCCCTGTTGATACGTTTTGGGTCAAAAAGCACATTTACACACAACCTAGAGATTAATAAGATGGCCATTAGGAAGTCAATTAGCTTGTAGAGCTAGCTATAAAAAGATGTGCTTCTCTATAATCAACTATGAAGGTGTCATACATAATTTAAATTTTGAAATGTCTGTAAATTTGTAGCCTGGTATCTTACTATTATGCAATGTGCTATCTGAGAAGAAAATGGGTAGACAGTTTTATTATAATTTTGATACTTAAAAATTTCTTAGATTGCAGGCATTATAATTCATTTTTGGTATTTGTTTAGATACATTTCTTTTTGTAAACTGTATTTTATTGTTTGGGTAATGTACAGAGGCATTACAGTTATGTGTCCTGTAGTAGGTGCATTACTTTTCAAATATTGATACTTCTTGTCATGTTTTGTCTCCCTTTCTCTACCCTACCTCCTCCCAATTATCTTGTTTCCCCCCTCTTTCCTTCCCTATTTCATAAAAACAAAGTAATATGATATACCAGGTAACAAAATCAGATATAGTCACAGCATGAGATTAGCCATAAAGAGAAAAAAGAAATAACTTCACATAATACATTAAGAACAACAATCACAAAGATAAACCTCTTGTTTTCATATCCTAGAGTTCATGTCATTTAGTCTCATCCTATATAACCATATGTACACTTTTAAAGATGCAAATATTGCCTTCTATTTTTAATGAATATACCCTTAAAATTAATGATTTTAATCTATTTAAAATAGCAAACCCAATAATTAAAATAATCAGTCTATCAGTTTCATCTCTTTCCTTCCTTCTTTCCTTCTTTCTTTCTTTCTTTCTTTCTTTCTTTCTTTCTTTCTTTCTTTCTTTCTTTCTTTCTTTCTTTCTCTCTTTCTTCCTTTCTTTCTTTTTTGTCAGTCATGGGGCTTGAATTCTGGGCCTGGGCACTGCCCCTGAGCTCCTCAGCTCAAGGCTACCACCCTACCACTTGAGCCACAGCTCCAGTTCTAGTTTTCTGGTGGTTAATTGGAGATAAGAATCTCAAGGACTTTAGTGCCCAGGCTGGCTTTGAGCCATGATGATTCTCAGATCTCAGCCTGAGTAGCTAGGATTACTGGGGTTAGCCACTGTACCAGACTCTAGCTTCCACTTTCTAAGGGGTGCTGTTATAAGTCCTATAAGTGGGTATATAAAATAGTTATTCTGATTGTGTGGTGTGCGTGCATGCGTGTGTGTGTGTGTGTGTGTGTGTGTGTGTGTGTGTTGAATCCCTGGGGCTTGAACTGGAGCCTAGGTGATGTTCCTGAGCTTTTGGGCTCAAGGCTAGTGCCTGGCCATTTGTGTCATAGTTGTGTCAGTTCTACTCACAGCTTTTTTTGTTAATCAAAGATAAGAATCTCAGGGACTTTGTTGCCAGGCTGGTTTGAAACTGAGATCCTCAGACCTCAGCCTCTTAAGTAGCTAGGATTATAGCTATGCTTCACCCATGCCTAGCTATTATTTTTTTTTCATTCCTGAAATTTTCACAGGAAGTAATCATTTCAATGTACGCATACACCTTTAGATATGCAGAAGCTATTCATTTGTTGAGTTGGCCTAGAGGGTGATGGTAGTTATATAATTCTAAGTAAGAGAGAAAAAATATTTTTAAAATAAAATATTTGGAAAAGTGAAGAGCCGATAAGGAAGGAGAAAGAATATACACTGGGATGGAGGGTTGTATCACATGGTAGGGTGAGTGACTCTTAAGGATTGTGATAACACATCAAGTTTTGATTTCTTTTGATACTTTTCTTTCTTTCCAAACTTTTTACAACCTCCAGTCTACAATAACAAAAGTCATGTGTGTGTATGTGATGTGCTTCAGAGAAGGGTGTGAGTGATTATTGAAAATTAACATATGCTAATGATGTATAATATCTTATATATTAATTAAAATTATAATATATGTCACTTTTAATTTCTTAAATTAAAAAATAATCAGCTATTCTTCACTAGTTTCAAATGAAACACCATAAACTTATGTTATTTGAAGTTGGTACAAGGATCATTTATGGTCTGTAAGAAATATATGGCAATGATAACATTCATGTAGATTCTCATATGGGTGTGTGTGTATTAGGATCTTGAGTGTGCATTTAAACAATATCATAATGATGAGAAAGCATGATCAATTGGCAAATTACATACCACGTTCATACTATTAAGGAGTGATTGCTTTATTTATAGTGTGAGCTATTATTACCTTATGTTAAATTATGCACAGGTCAAACATGCATTTGCATATAGTGGTCACACAACAATTTGACACTATATCAGGCCACAGAAAAAGAAAATATTTAAAATTCAACTAATAGCATTATTGACAACACTAGGTTAAGCAAACCATTCTTTGATTTGATTTTTCATGTATTAATGGACAATCATATAATGAGCTTAGTTGTAATAAGGTCGCTGTGAGTCCTTCATTAATGTGGCAGGGAGTTCATCTCAATTGCTACAGAGCAGTGATGTTGTAATGGGATTACTTCTTCTCATGCAGAATCCCTGGATTTAGAATACATTTCCCACTGCAACTCTCAGGAGATTACAGTAAAGGCTACGTTATTGACCTAATTCCTGTGATGGGTTAAACTCATTTATGATTTATTCTGAGGAATTTTGTGCTTATAATTGTGAGATCATGCAATGTGTCCTATATTCAGCTTTCTGACACTTAATCTCTGCCCACTACAATCAAGTGAGCTGCTTGAATGACTAGAATTAGTTCTGTGAATACTTGCACATAGATTTCAAGTTGAATAAGCATAAATGACAACATTAATTTACTCTATACAGAATAACTTCATGCAATGGATTAATTCCCTAATATAACATAAATGCATAATATTCTATCATTGTTTGAGACAATTTAAATAATTTTAAATGATTTTTATAAGAAGCAACAGCAGTCAGAAGTGTTTTAGAATATGACATTTACTATTTGTGCAGTTTGAGAGAAGGATTCAAAATATCTGTGGTGTAAATAATTGGTTCATTTATTTCCATACTCCTGGTCATACAATTCTTTTTTTCATATATTTTTTATTGTAATTAATAGAAGGGTTACATGATATTTGCCAGATAGATGGTGCATTAATTCCCATACATTGATACCCTTTCACATGTCTTGATCCCCATTTCCCTTCCCCCCATCCCTCATCTTGTTTTCCCCCCTTCCCTATCCAATTTCAAATAACCAAATACAAATATATTGGATATATCAGGCAACAAAGTGAGATACTGTAACAATATGAGATTACCAAGGGACAGCAAAAGAGATGAGAGATAACATAGTACATTAAGGACAACAATCATTCATTATAAGGTCATCCAATTCTTATGGTTAGGTGGTCAAGTCTATATACTATTTATTATTTCTAATTCTATATTTTTCCTTTCTATTGAAGTAACTATGAAAGTTTTGTTAATAATAAAAATCATGTTTTATTTATTGTCTAATTTAGTTTTTGAAAGAGATGTCTAAAAAAGACTGATAAACTGTTAATAGAAATGTATATATTTGCTCTGCAGTATTGAAATGAACACTGACCTTAAGTGTCTTACTTTATTTTGATATTGGTAGTTCTTAAAGAACTGAGATTTATTTCTGAAGTTTTTTTCTTATATTTTTATTGTAATTAATAGAAGGGTTACATTATATTCACGAGATAGAAGGTGCATTACTTCATATACATTGATATCCTTTCTCATGTCTTGGTCTCCATTTCCCTCCCCCCACTCCTGCCCCTCATCTTTTTTTCCCCCTTTCCTATCCTATTTCAAATAACCAAATGCACATATATTCAATGTATCAGATAACAAGGCTAAATACTGTAACAATATGAGATAACCAAGGGACAGCAAAAGAGGTGAGAGATAGCATAGCACATTAAGGACAACAATCATTCATTATATTGCTTTTGTTTCTATATCCTGGAGGTCTGGAAACAGCCTTTTTTCATATGTACATTTATGCCTAGCTCTTTACTGTCTGTAGACACTAAGTAAATTATTTAACATGCTCAGGCTTCCATTTCCTTAGTTTTGAAACAAGCAAGGTGATGCCTGACTTGTAAGATTGTGTTCAGAGTAATACAATTTATAGAAAATTGGTCAACTTAGTGTCTGGTAATACAGCAGTTGTCTTTTTAAAAATATCTGTTTTAGTTGGCTTTCCAATACTGTGACAAAATACCAGGGGCCAATAATTTTACAAAGAGAAAAGTTTTATTTTGACTCATGGCTTCAGAAACTCCAATCTATGATTGCCTGAGTCCACAATTAACTGACTCTACTGCTTTCAACTTGTGATGAAGTTGTATAATACATTGTCAGTGACAGAGCAAGCTGCTAAACTTATGGCTAGGAATACAAGAAAAGGAAGTGATTTAGTGCCACTACACCTTTCAAGGGTATATCCACAACTAGAAGGTCTCCTAATGGAGCTTCACATGTTAAAATTTTCCTCACTATCGAATAGTGACAAGCTGGTGACTAAGCTTTTAATACATGCATATTTGGTGGTGATGGCTTGTTTCATGTAAGTGTAAACCTCAGAATCTCTAGCAGAGTATGGGTTAGTGAAAGAATAGGGAAAGAGGGGCTGGAAGCATAACCTACTGGTAGAGTGCTCATGTAGTAGCATGCACAAAACCCTGGTACCAGATAAAAGCCAGAAGTGGTGATGTGGCACACGTGGCAGAGTACTAGCCTTGAGAAAGAAAGCTCAAGGACAGTGCCCAGTCCCTGAGTTCAAGCTCCAGGACTAGCAAAGAAAGGATAGGTTACCAAAGTGTTGTTACAAATGTTAAATTCTATTTGGATTCAGGTAAAAATTTGAAGCTAAAAATCTCAGAAGGGCTCCAAAGTGGGCGGGGGGTTTGATCTTCTATGTGGGGGGGGGGGCAGGTTCTTTCAGCAGGTCCGCTCAGCCCTGGCTGTCACACTCCAGTTTTTAATTCCCAGGGCCAATGAAAATTGAGATTTTGGTTGGATAAAATAGGGAATTAGTCAGGAAGACATGTTAAGAAAAGGAAAAGTATGATTATGTGTCTGATTAGGGAATTTGTACAATTTGATTTATTTTTTGCATACCTGTTCTTTCTGCTAGTTTGTGATGGCTGAAATGTTTAGGAAGCTGATCTCGCAATTATATCACTTGATATAAAAGAGAGTGGAAGAGATAGGACCAGTAAGTCCACTGTAGTAGGTTGTGTTGATGCTGACTGAGTAGGGGGGTGGCGGGGTGAGGAGAATTGGCTTCCAACAGGTGCATGGGGAAGGAAAAGAAATTGCCAGTAACATAGATATGTGTTCCTCAGCTCTTAGCACCTTCTACTTGTGGCCCACACAAACCAGTCCAAATGGGTAGCGGTGGTATTGCTTAGATACATGATTGAATAAGAGAGTCATTGCTACTGCAGTCAACCTTTCAAATGTGACATTGTAAGAAGAGTACACTGGGAGAGAGAAAGGCTTAAAATGGATTAAAATTTAAACAATTTCCAATCAAATAGAAATGTTCTGGGAATAGTGCCAGACAGAATTGTTGAATTGGTTTTAATATAAGCTCTCTAAATTTAACCAGCTGGAATTATTTGCAATTACTTTTTGATGTTTATGTATGTGGATATGTTATATGGATATTTAAAATACAATATTTATTTAAAAATCAGACCTAGTTCTTGTTGTCTGAGGCATCAGTGAATATGTATATACATACATACATGCATACATACATAATTTGTATAACATACTTTATGTTCAGAATAGCAAATCACAGAAATTAAGAGTAGATGAAATCTTAGAGGTTTGTGAGTATAAATTTATTTCTTATTTCTTAGAAAAGTAAATCTGGGGAAGCTGAGGCATAGAATAAACATGCAATAAGCGGAGACAGAATTGGCACCTTGCTTTGTTTATTTCCAGTGCGGGTTTCTGCATGATACTGGGAACAGACATGCTTTTTAAATGAGAGCCTTGTGTCTAAAATTTAATCCAAGTTCATGACAAATGAGGAAGACACTGCCATATATTGGTGAGGTCCCCTGGCATTATCTATAAGTAAGGTTATACAAGTATCATGTCAATGCACTGTCTGTGTTGTCTTGGTAAATGTCTAGATGAGGCTGAAAATGTACAATAATTAACTCTTGAACACCTTTTCTAAAGAGCTATCTCAGTTGGGTATCTTGGAATATTCATATCATTTGAGAACTTGGAAAGTAGAGATATGAGGATTGTGAATTTAAGACCAGACTGCATTACTTAGAAAATACCAGGCTCTCCTGGGATATATAGTGAGTGACTATCTCCAAATAAAAATTAAAAAATGTGGGCCGGGAGTTTGGCCTAGTGGTTAAAGTGCTTGCCTAGCATGCACGAAGACCTGGGTTCGATTCCTCGGTACCACATACATAGAAAAAAGCCGGAAGTGGTGCTGAGGCTCAAGTGGTAGAGCTCTAGCCTTGAGAAAGTCCAAGGACAGTGCTCAGGCCCTGAGCTCAAGCCTAGGACTGGCAAAAAAAAAAATAAAAATGTATTTATTCTCCCAGTATGCTTAAATAATAATAATGACGACAACTATTACAATAAAAAGAATGACAGCAACTATAACCATCATAAAAGATACTGCCAGACAACAGGAACATGACAGCTCTAGCTGAAGCATGCCACATATCTGGCTGACACTGCTGATTCCTGAGACAACCTTTCAAGACTTTTACAGTTACTTCTAAGATTGTACCATCTTCCAGTTTACAGCTGGAAAGGGAAACTGATTTCACTGTCTGCTGAGGTCTCAGTCTAGCCCTCCAGGAAGTTGTGAATGCTGTTTGCAGGTGCTGGAGCTGCTTCTTTATGTCAAACAGCTTTGGCTCTTGAGTTGCTTCATGGTGTTGAGTGGGAGACAGAGGGAAGTCTAGTTGTTGCCTTTGCCCTGAGCAGGAAACAATTGATTCTTCTTGTTGCCAAAATCACATTGTAAGCACTGGGGAACATTTAAACCTTAGTCTAAAAAGTGTCCTTGGTTATTCTCATATTGTTACACTATCTTACCTTGTTATTTGGTATAGTGCATATACATTTATTTATTTATTCGAAATAAGAAAGGGAAGGAGGGAAAACAAGATGACTGGGAGGGTTGGAGGGAGAGGGAAATGAGAACAAAAATATGAGAAGGGATATCAATGTATATGAAGTAATGCACCTTCTATGTGGTGAATATAACTGTAACCCTTCTATTAATTACAATAAAAAATAAAAAGTGAACTGTTAGCCAAATAATCCTAATAAGTGAATAGACTGAGAATTAAGGATTGCAGTTCCAAGACAGCCCAGGCGGCTTGGAACAAACAAACAAAAAATTAAAAGAAAAAGCTCAAGGATGGTGCACATGGCCTGAGTTCAAACCCCAGGACTGGCAAAAACAAACAATATAGCAAAACAGAAACCAAACAAAACCAAATACCCCTGCCCCTCCAAAAAAAGCGAACTGTTGAATGTCTAGCAAAATATAGGAGGAAACTGTAATGTAAATTTCAGATTTCATTCCCATTTCATATACTTTTGCCTCCCCACCATTTCCATGTCTGACTACCACACCACCATGTCCTAGAAAACTAAGCAAAAAGTCCCAGGTTTACAAACTAAGCAGGTATTTTGGACAACCAAGTAATGGGTAATGAGTACAATTCTTTTTGAACTATGTTTCCCCTTCTGTTGCTCTCCCTGTCTTTCCCTCCCATCCACATCCATAAGATGTCCAGTTCATTTTCCAGTGTCTAGTGAGTATCAGTTGTATTTGTTCATCCTTGTTCCACCTTTTCTGTGCTTTCTCCTCCCCTCCCAAATAAAAACAAACACACAAGACAAAAGGAAATGCAAACAAAAGCAACAACAATGGCAGCTAGAGACTAACTCATGTTTGTCTTGGTATAGTATAGAATATTATTTTATATGGTCATCGGTGCATTGCTATTGAGCCTTTGTCCTCCATTCCTATGTATAACCTCCTTTGACCTCTGTATGTTAATGACCAGGGGCCTATGTTCCCTCATAGATTTATAGGTACATTGTAGTTACCACAATTGAGCAAATCTGAACAGTCTGTGTTTGTTTGGTTCTGGCTTTGCTTAATATAATTCATTCCAAGCCTTTTAATTTTCTTACAAATAGGACAATATCATTCTTTCTAATCTCTGTATCACTCTCCCGTTTGTCACTTTCTCTTTCTTTGGCTCTCAAGGGCTTTCCCAATGAAGCGCATGCCTGCAGCTCCATTTGGTTTAGTTATTTCCAGATGCAATGCTTTCATTTTTGCCTCCTCATCTTCCCTTCTTCAGTAGCTGGGATTACAAAGTGAGCCCTTGACATTAGCTTCTTCCAGGATTTGATCTGAGCTTTTTTTCTTTTCTTTTTTCTTTTTTTTTTTTTTTTAGAATTTTTCCAAGGCTCCTAGGATCTGGTAATTTATTTTGTTTATACTTCACATTTTTTTTAGTTAAGAATTTATTAACATTTATTTTTACCTCATAATTCAAATGCCATGTTTAGCAAACAAGTATTCAAGAAGGGAATCTCTATATGCATACAATCACTGGGACATAGATTATAGAACACAATTAAAATTAAGCTGAGGGTTTGTTTGTCATAGATACATGTTAATCTATGTAATAAAACATTATGTCTATAGAATATATAACCCATCATAGATTTTTCTGTCTAGCTAATTATGTTTATATCTCCAAGACCATGTTCATATCTTTGGGTACCCAAATATTGAGTCCTTGCTCTAGTACTGTTTGAATCTTTCCCTTTGATTGTTGTAGGAGTAGTTCCTCTTTTGTTTTATATTTTTGTTTCTTTTAAATTTAATTTTATTGCCAGGCTAATATACAGAGGGGTTGCAGATATATAAGTTAGTGAACACATTTCTTGTGGAATATTTTTATCTGTGCCCATGTTTTTCTCCCACTTTCCCTCCCCAATACCTGACTCTGACAGTTGTAAATTTCCCGAATATTGTCTTGGAAGTATGGCTTTGCATTAGCTCAGCCTTTGTCCTTTGTCTCAGCATTTTGTTGTTCTCCTTCCCTTCTGTAATAGAAATAAATGTATATTCATTATACCAGGTACCAAAAATCAAATACAGTGACAATAAGGATAAACTATAAGGGGAAAAAGTAAGAAAGAATGAATAACTTCACATAGCCTGTTAAAACAACTCTGAAGAAAAAACACTTGTTTTCCTATCTTGCAGTTCATTTTGTTTAACCTCATCTTATATGGTCATCTGTACATGGCTTTTGAGCTATTATGATCCTTTGTTAGGACAGTCATAGACATATACTAATTATTACAAATCAAAGAAGGCATAGAGTCTATATTTCTCTGGTTCTGGATTACTTCACTTGGTGTGATTTTTTCCCCCAATACTTACATTTCCTTATGAATGTGATGATACGTTTCTTTCGGGTGGAATTATAGAATTCCATTACACATATACACAACATTTTCTTGTTCCTTTCATCTACTGAGTCAGTCCTGATTCTGAGGGATCTAATCAGCTAGAAGTCAAAGCAGGCATTGGGAAGGTTGCTTCCCACTGCTTGGTGAATTAACTGGTTTCCTTCCTATTAGGTAAGGAGTGAAAAGGAAGATGTCAGTGGTTCAAGGCTGTAATAGATACTTGGGAGGCAGGCTGTGGAATGATCACATTTTAGGACAGTGTATAATCTAGTGACAAGTAGAGGAGTGGGAGAAAGGAGGAGGATGAGAGATGAACTTTGAAGATGATGCTGGAGGCCTTCAGTGATCCTGATCTGAAGTTTTTTTAGTTCAGTTTTCAGTGTGTTTTGTGCAAAGTGGGAGATCAGAGGAGTGGGCGTCATTTTCAGTTCTCACTTGGCTTCAGCTTAGTATCTCAGCCTAGGCTATCCTCAGCAAACCAAAGCCTTAATATCTGCCTATCTATAGTGTTCATCTCTGACTTTTATAGTGGGCAGAAGAAGTTCTATCACTAGTTATATTCTGAAGAACTGGGAGGTCTAATAATTGTAGTGGGACCTTTTACCTTATATGAGAGCTAGCAGGATCCTCTGTTTCCTGGGGTTTCCTGGAGTTGTACATAATCAGTAGGCATCTAAGAACATGTTTTTGAAGACTTTAGTTTTTATCCATTTGTGGTATGCTGAGTTATTTTATGGCGTGTCATCATTATTACCTTATTTCAAAGTATTGAGAGTTGTCTTTTCTACAATTCTGTTTACTTTGAGTTTACCACTCTATGTCATGTCTAAAATATTTTCTAATTGCCATTTTTTCTTAAGTGTGATTAGGAAACAAGTTAAGTGGGTCTTCAGTAAGCAATTTTGTTTTGGAATAGATCCCCAAAATATGAAGTCTAAGTCTGTTACATAGCCATAGCTAAAAGAATTAGTACATGGTATCATTATGGAAAATTATAGTTTGTACTTAGAGTACATATTTTATGAAATTTGAAAATAAATGTATGAAAATAAGTGTAAGAAAAATAAAAAAGGGGACCAGGAGTTCATCAGATTTTCTACCAAAACAATTTTGTTATCACTTAAAAATAATAATTTTGTTTCTATTTTTCTACTATAGACACGTGATATTTCTTTATCATGACTTAATTACACTAATTGGAACTATTAAACATTGTCAGATATCGTGGTTTGAATCAAGGCCACATGCTTGCCCAGTTTGCTAGGCTTGCTTGGCTGGTGCTTTGCCACTTGAATGAGCATTATTACTGGTTATTTTGGAGATGGAGTTATCAGTGGAACAGTAACAGTTTTTGTTAACAGTTGAAGATGCAAACTAATACAAGAATCCCCCCAAATTCCTTTGTCAAAAAGTTTTCTTTTAATGACAATCTTGCCAATTTATGCAGTCTACAAATTCAATGCAATACCCATCAATATCTCAATGCTATTCATTAAAGAAACAGAAGAGGCAATCCAAAATTTCATATGGAATAATAAAAGACCCTGAATAGTAAAAACAATTCTTAGCAGAAAGAACAGCACAGGAGGAATTTCAATACCAAACTTTAGACTCTATTAGAGAGCTATAGTTACCAAAACAGCTTGGTATTGGCACAAGTACAGGCCTGAAGACCAATGGAATAGAACTGAGGACCAAGATATTAACCCACAGACCTATGGCCACCTAGTCATTGATAAGGGAGCCAAAATAATAGAATGGAAGAAAAACAGCCTCTTCAACAAGTGTTAATGACAGAACGGGTTAAGCACCTGCAGAAAACTATACTTGGATCCTTCTTTGTCACCTGCACCAGGATTAACTCCAAATGGATCAAAGACCTTGAGATAAAAGCAAATACACTGAAAACTTTCCAAGAAGGAATAGGAGATACACTAGGTCTCTTTGGCACAGGTCGAAACTTTCTTAATAAGGACCCAGAAACATAACAAATCAGAGAAAGTCTGGATAAATGGGACTGCATTAAACTGCAGAGCTTTTGTATGACAAAGGACATAGCTAGCAAGTCAAATAGAAAGCCTACAGAGTGGGAGAAGATCTTCACTAACCATACAACAGATAAAGGCCTCATATCTAAAATATATCAAAAGTTCAAAAAATTAAATAACTTCCAAACTAATCTCCAAAGTAACAACCATCCCATTAAAAGATGGACCAAAGACTTGAAGAGAATCTTCTCTGAAGAAGAAATAAGAATGGCCTATAGACTCATGAAGAAATGCTGGACATCCCTGGCCATAAAAGAAATGCAAATCAAAACAACTCTAAGATTCCCCCTCACTCCAGTTAGAATGGCCATGATCAAGAAATCTAATAAAAACAGATGCTGATGGGGATGTGGCCAGGAGAGATCACTTGCTATACTGTTGCAAACTCGTTCAACCACATGGAAAGTAGTATGGCATTTCCTCAAAAGACTAAACACAGAGCTCCCCTATGACCCAGCAATTCCACTACTTGACATTTACCCAAATGACCAGAATCAAGGACATACAAAACCCATTAGCACAACAATGTTCATTTCAGTACTATTTACCGTAGCAAAGATATGGAACCAACCCAGATATCCTTCAGTTGATGAGTGGATCAACAAGATGTGGTATCCATACACAATGGAATTCTATGCTGCTGTCAGGAAGAATGACATTGCCCTATCTGTAAGGAAATGGAAAGACTTAGAAAAAATCCATTAAGTGAAGTAAGCCAGACTCAAAGGAACATAGGCTCAATGGTCTCCCTCATTTGTCATAATCAGTAGAAACCTTGGGCTCTCCTGGCAGAGATTTACAATAGAATAAAACCTAGATACATAAGGCCATATAGAATGATGCTAAATGAAAGGATCTCCAGGATATAGAAACAAAAGCCATATAATGAGTGATTGTTGTCTTTAATGTACTATGTTATCTTTCATCTCTTTTGCTGTCCCTTGGTTATCTCATATTATTACAGTATCTCACCTGTTATATGATATATTGTATATATGCATATTTTTATTTGAAGTAGGATAGGGAAGGGAAGAAAATAAGATGAGTGGTGGGGTGGGGGGAGAGAAATGGGGACCAAGACATGAGAAATGGTATCAATGTATGTGAAGTAATGTACCTTCTATCTGGTGAATATAATATAACCCTTCTATGAATTATAATAAAAATATATGAAAAAAGGGACAAAAGCCATATAATGAATGATTGTTATTCTTAATGTACTATGTTATCTCTCATCTCTTTTGCTGTCCCTTGGTTATCTCATATTGTTACAGTATTTTATCTTGTTATGTGATACATTGTATATATGCTCATTTGGTTATTTGAAATCAGATAGGGAAGAGGGAAAAACAAGATGAGGGGTGAGGATGTGGGGAGGGAAATGGGGACCACGTCATGAGAAAGGGTATCAATGTTTGTGAAGTAATGCACCTTCTATCTGGTGAATATAATGTAACCCTTCTATTAATTACAACAAAAATACATGAAAAAAAGTTTTTTTTTCCAGTCTTGGGGCTTGAACTCAGGGCCTGGCCACTGTCCCTGAGATTCTTTTTTTTCATATATTTATTATTATAATTAATAGAAGGGTTACATGATATTTGCCAGAAAGATGGTGCATTAATTCCCATACATTGATACCCTTTCACATGTCTTGGTCCCCATTCCCTCCCCCTAACCCCCCTCCTCATCTTGTTTTCCTCCCTTCCCTATCCAATTTTAAATAACCAAATACAAATATATCAGATATATCAGGTAACAAAGTGAGATACTGTAACAATATGAGATAACCAAGGGACAGCAAAGGAGATGAGAGATAACATAGTACCTTAACAACAACAATCATTCATTATATGGCTTATGTTTCTATATCCTAGAGATCCTTTCATTTAGCATCACAATGGAATTCTATGCTGCTGTCAGAAAGAATGACATTGCCCCATTTGTTAGGAAATGGAAAGACTTAGAAAAAATCATATTAAGTGAAGTAAGCCAGACTCAAAGGAACTTAGGCTCAATGGTTTCCCTCATTTGTCATAATCAGTAGAAACCTTGGGCCAATCAGTGGAAACCTTGGGCTCTCCTAGCAGAGATTTGCAATAGAGAAAAACCTTGATACAAAAGGCCATATAGTATGTCCCTGGAATTCTTTTGCTCAACGTTACTATTCTACCACTTGAGCCACAGTGCCATTTTCAGCTTTTTTTTTTTTAATGTGGTACTGAGAAATTGAACCCAGGCCCGAGAAGTACTCTACCCATAAACCACATTCTCAGCCCTGTCAACGAGTTTTATAAAAATTAATTTTTGAATAAATATTTTCAAATGAGATGTAGAGATATTGCAGTGCAGCGTCTTCCAAAAAGTACATGGTTACATTGGCTAAAATAAACCCTTAGGCCCTGAACTCGAATGTCAGGCTCATTTGTCTATGCCATGGTATTTCAGAAAAATTATTTTCATTAAGTGTAAATACATGAATATTACTAAAATATGTGTGCATTATTAATCAAGAACCCAATGATTAACCCTCAATGAATCTATATATCGTTGTTTATTCAACTGATGTAAAGGTAAGTGAATCTCTCATTATAGATTCAATTTGAGTAAGAAATGAATAACAGCATTAGTACCATCTGATTCAACAGAAAACTATTTCATTTTCACATAGCCATCTTTGGATATGAGCTTCTGTAGTTCTTGATTTCTATTTTTATGAGACTACTTGAAATGATCTAATTCACCTTTCCTCTAATTTTTTCAATTCCAGGAATTTAAGTATTTGTCTAGTGATCTTGTAATAATGCTGCAGAACTAGTAGAGATAATTCCCTCTCCAGTAGACATTTGATAATGTGTAGAAACAGTTAGATGATTACTACTTGAAGATTAATTTTATTGATATCTAGAGGGTACAAGCCAAGATTGTTGCCACACACAAATTTTACCTGGACCAAATATAAATAATGCAGAAATTGAGAAATCCTCCTTTGAATATTTACTGGAAAAGCCATTGTGGGAAGAAAAGATGGAGAAAGTTTTGCTCAGGAGGTGATTTTTTTCCCTTTCCTAGCATGGTTATATCTCGAGAACCACAGAATAAACAGGATTATGGGGAAGGAAATCAGCATTGTTTATATTGGGACCAATGGGAAACCCAGTGCAGCTGTAGCAGAAAGCTCATATATCAGCTAGAGAGTTAGATTGGTGCTGTATTGTGGAGAACCTCAAATGCCAGGATGAATACTTTCACTTTATTTATTAGACAATGGGGAGCCATTCAATGGGTGTACTGTAGTGTAAGCAGTGTTTTAGATTAGTCTGGCAGTGGTTTGAGGATCTATTGTAGTGGAAAGGTTCGGAGACAATTAGAAGGTTATTATAACAATCCAACCTTGAGGTATTGAATATTAATTCAAGCAGAACCTTATTTAACCATGATACTTGTAGCACATGTTCCTGTCTAAATGCAATTACAGATTAGGGTAAAGCCATCCGGCCACAGTAGCACAAAATTGAGACTTCACACAAGAGTATAAACAATGAATTCGAGTTTACATGTGACGTGGGTTAATTAGACTATGTAATTTTGCTTATGTGTTTACATCAAGCATGCTTGGTATGTTTTTTTGAAAATAGGAGTTTTTATTACATAAACAGAAACAATGGAAATCTCTATTTTAAAACACACTAGCTTTTATCAATTTAATGTTTTACTCCTTTTATCCCTGATTTCTGTATATCCTGAAACAACACATGGTATGCTCAGGGCTGTATGAATAACAGTGGCAAATATATATTGTTTCAAAAGTGTGCAACCATGTTTCTTATTGTCTAGCAAAAAAAAATTAAAAAAACACCAACATTTTTATCTCTTGGGCCAGCAGTGGGAGGTGAGGCGACGATATCAGAAACTGTCTTCAATGCTTACAAATTTCACTAATGACCCCATATCAGTGACATTAGTTATCATTAACAATACTTTCTTTCTCTCATTTTCCATGCTTTGATTGAAAAACTGAACTTCCCTTTTTTTGGTATGTTTTTATTGTAATTAATGGAAGGGTTACATTATATTCACCAGATAAAAGGTGCATTGCTTCACAAACATTGATACCCTTTCTCATGTCTTGGTCCCCATTTCCCTCCCCCCACCCCCACCCCTCATCTTGTTTTCCTCTCTCCCCTATTCGACTTCAAATGACCAAATATGCATATATCCAATATATCAGATAACAAAGTGAAATACTGTAACAATATGAGATAACCAAGGGACAGCAAAAGAGATGAGAGATAACATAGTACATTAAGGACAATAAACTTAACTTTCTTTAGTGTCATTACTTCTTTGAGACTTAGATTTTGACTGGAAACTTGACCTTTTATTATGATCAAAAAACAATCATGAAGCCATTACTGCAAAATATAAACTACCCACTTATCATAATGCTCTTATCATATAGACTGTGCAACACTAAGGAGAGTCAACTTTTCTATGAACCAGTATTGGAATGATAGCTGTAACTGCCCAACAGCCCTGGATCTGGGAACTAGATCAAAGCTACATAGAATGGTGCAGGAGATCATTCTATTGATGGGAGCAAAGTTGTCTGTGATAGGCTTTGTACCAAGGAGTGAGAAGTCAATTTTTGTCACTCTTTTTATTTTTATTAAAGAGGGGATGCATATGTCAATGAGTCCATATACTGGAACTTCACCACAGAGCTGGACCTTTTACAGTGCTTCTCTACATGCTCCCCTTTCTGGTGTCCATGAGGATGGGCTGCCATAAATGGCTTTACAGCTAATCCATAAAACAAGAAAGCTAGACATGATTTTCTTTCTAACAGAAAGCTATGAAGTTGATTACAAATGAAAAATGGATTGGTTGTAATCCCACTCATCAGTAGCCGGGCATACCTATAGTTAGCAGAGGGTCAGCTGGATTTGCCTGATTAAGAAATCACAGTGTGCTATCCTACTATAGGCCTTGACTTGAGATGGGACTTCATTTTAAAGATTGTCTTACAGGGATCTAGTAGATACCTCAAAACTTCTAAATGTGTGGGAAAAGGAAAGAAAAAGCACATAGTTCGAAATTTAAGGTATTTGAATCTTTTCTGTTAAATATTTCAGATAGTGTAAACCACGATGAAATGAAACTAGTTAAAACAGTCCAGAGAAAAGAGGAAAAAAATTAACCTTAACACAGAAGGTAAGAACCAAGCATTACGAGGACCAAAATAAAGCAAATTATAATTAGGATGAGACTGTGTATATCCCTAGTGTTTAACTAAAGGGTTTCCTTACCACTTCAGGATTTTACTTTTGCACCCATCTGACCATAGTCCTACCTTCTTTCTCAAGGTGTAGGTTCTTTTATAACCTATTTTTACTACCCTAGAGATATACCTGAGTAAAATACACCATTTAAGGCATTACTACTTATCCAGGAGGACTTTATACTTGCTCTCCTGACCAACTTCAAACTTGCAATTATCTTTTCAGCTCTCTGGGGTATTGATTACATGGTACCTCATCACACCTAGCTCTGTCATCATTTCTGAAAGGGCTTCCAGTGCTAGTGTGGGATTTCAGAGGGCAATTCAAAATGTGTGTTGTCCATTTAAGTAGTCTAACATGTCAGTAAGTCTCAGTCTTCAAGAAGAAAATATTTGACCATCAATCCTGGTAATGATTAAAAGTATTCTTATAAAGGAAAACAAAGATAAAGCTTTATGTAGGATCTGGAAAATGTAACCTCCTGGGCTTCAGTTTCCTCATCTGTGAAGAAAGAGATTAGAATAAATGTTTTCTAATGCTTCCACTTCAAAGAACTGATGTTTTGATTATGCTTACTATAAAGAATATATCAACATTGCATACTAATTAAATCCAAAGTCTTAATATATTCCATTGATACAAAGGATTTAATAGGTTATCTCTAATATTAGTAATATATTTGGGAAATGAGATAGAAGAGTCATTAAAAAGTGTGAATCACATTTCACCAGCTCAACTATGTAAAACATTAGGCAAAATTTTGTTTACTAAGAGACAATACAGTAATAAAAATTAATTACATGGCTTTAGGTAAGGTCTTACCTTCTGAAGATAAGATTCAAGTCTGAATCAATTCTGAGGGTTTATTTAGTGCCATCTTGGGGTCTAATCTGGTATGCAGTTAGGAACTCATTTAAGTTAAAGTTAAGAAGTTCAGGGTCCATGCCTGCAAAATCTCCTTTGATCTTATGACAGTTTGTGTCTTCCATGCCATGTGTTTCACTGGGGGAAACTTCCTGTGCCCATCTGTGAGCCTTGCTCCCGTGGGATGCTTCCTAGGATTGTGAGGACTTGCTGTACTCTTTCTGGGACTCGAGCATTCTGAAGAAACTCAGATGTGGCTTCCCTCCTTGCTCAGAATATATCCTTAGCCTGAACTGAATTACTTTCCCTTCAGGTTTCTTCAAAGCTGCTCTGTTTACATTTGTAAACTTTCTAAGTCCTCCATTGGGTTTTGGCTTTTGAAATACCAAAATAAGAAAGACTTTCAAGCTACTTCTTTTTGGTCTACCTCCCTGAAGAACAGAACCACAGAGTCTGCTGCCTTCTCTCAGTGAGGAGAGCAAAGGGGAAAACACAGTGAGAAAAAAGTTAGTGCACTAAGTGACTTGATTTGATAATAGCTAATGAAACAATAGAACCCATAGGGGTGACCTTTTCTAACTGGATGATATATATATATATATATCTAAATATTAAAAATGCTTTCAACCTGTGTAATGGAAATACATCACATTTTACAAGACCTCTTGAGGTATGAAGGTTATTTGGAGGATGTGCAAAAACAGGACAGTCTTCTCTAAAATGAAGGGTGGAGATTGATAAAAATACTCAGTGAGTGTGGGTGGCTCATGAAATGGAAAAAGTGGAAATCTGGTGATGTACAATGAAAAAATTAGGGGCAGTAGAGGAGCAGGCAGAGAAGTACATACAAGGGAAGTGGTGTGCACATCAAAGGCAAGAGGTTGGCACCAAATTATGGAGACTGGGCATGAGATTCAAGGGCTCCTTGGATGCAATATCCTTTCTGTAAGAGTTTGGGTTCCTTCAGAGTCTAGTAGGTGGTGAATCAGTTTGAATTTTGGAAAAAAGGGTAATGAGGGGCCCGGGAGTTTGGCCTAGTGGTAGAGTGTTTGCCTAGCATGCATGAAAACCTGGGTTCGATCCCTTGGTACCACATACATAGAAAAAAGCTGAAAATGGTGCTTTGGCGCAAGTGGTAGAGCTCTAGCCTTGATAAAGCCCAAGGACAGTGCTCAGGCCCTGAGTTCAAGCCCTAAGACTGGCAAAAAAGAGAGAAATGGTAATGAGAATTGGTCAGAAGCATGGCAATTAGCTAAAAAGTAAAGTCAATATTGTATTCCCTTTGACAGTCTCAAGAACTCTTCTCTCTGTGGATAGATCCCTTTGAAAATTCCCAGTTGCTCCAATTGAGCTGTGAAATTGAAAAACAAAACCGAACAACAATAACAAAACAATCTTCTCTCTTCCTCAACTTCAACTTAGAGAACAAAAAGGAACTGAGAAATTTAACCTTTCATGAGAAGGTTAAGCTTACCGCGAGAGTAGTAATGGGAAGAATCGAGTGGGCTGTGAGCACACAGACGTGTTTCTTAACTCTCATCATGTTGGATACGTCCTTAGGGGCTCTTAAACTAGGATGGTAGAGGTACCAAAAAGTTTGCGTTCAGTAATTGTGATTTGAATGGACTTTGAAAGCAGTTAAGAACTGGTGGATGGGCTGAGAGTGTGGCCTACAGGTAGACAGCTTGCCCAGCATGCACTAAGCCCTGGGTTTGATTCCTTGGTACCGCATACACAGGAAAAGTGGGAAGTGATGCTGTGGCTCACATAGTAAAACGCTAGCTTTGAGAAAGCTCAAAGGATCCAGGTCTTGAGTTCAAGTCTCATGAGTACCAAAAAATAATAATAATAACAAAAGAACTTGTGAAAATATACTTTGCAATGAACATGCTTTATCTGTACATATTATTTTGAATACTTAATTAATTAAGTATAACATCTTCCAGAAACAGTCTTGTAAAGTCACATTTCATACACTGATTTTTTTTTTTAGTTTTCACTGTGTGTGAATAGAAAGAAAGTTAGTTTCCAAGTTATCACTGTTTTAAAGTAGTTTGATAGTGAATTAAAAACAATATATGGAACATTCTATAGGAATTAATCTTTAGAAAATATGAAAATCTGACTGACTCATTGCTTTAATATTTCCTTGCACAAGATATGTGGATGAAAATAAATATTTGAAGGCAGCAAATTACTGTTTTTGCCTGTTGTTGAAAAAGCTTTGATTTTGTCTTTCATAGCTTTATGAGCAATGGAACAAAGTAAGAAGAACATTTGGTTGATTCTTTATTATGTGTATTTTTCTACGGGATTTTAACTGGATAAATGATTATTGAACTGCACATATTATATCTTTTAGATGCTTTATTTGGGGAGATAGACTCTCACTTGAGAAAGACTGTTTCTTTGATCTTATGTTACTAATTAGCACCAGAAACTTTGCCAGAATACTTGATCTCACTTAGTATTTGTTCATTTTGAGGGATAGGTCTGTCAGGATCCCTGCCTATCACTTATTAGGATCCATAGTGCCATTTCTTCCAAGTATATAGTCTGGTATAAAACTGAGAACATCCTGTTGATTATGAAAAACTTCTGAGTTTTCTCAGAAGTGAAACTGATTTCAAAGCTTTATGAAATTGGACATGAATACTAACATTTCCTTGTTTGTTTAAGTCTATGGGGTTAGGAAGAAATTTTGAAAAATTAAATTGACACAGTTATAGAACTTATTATTAGTAGTAAAATTCCTGAGAAGAGAGTATCAGTGAGGTTTTCTTTATATGGAGTCCTAGACACTTTCTTTGACCTTTTAATAATTCACATTTCACCACACTGGCATTTCAGGTGTAGAGTCTATTTGCTCTGGAGCAAAGATTTTAGCCAAATGCATACAAGGTTCTATATAAGCTTATATCTGGAGATGAAATCATTATATCCAGTATCCTGTTTATCATTTTTGAAAATAAAAATGCTCTTCATCATTATTGATTTTTCAACAATTATGGGGGAGGCAGGTAAAGATCAGGCTAACAATCCCTTAGGTTATCAAAGCCATAGCTTGTGTTGCCTGTAAGTCCTTGGCTGCATTTTCTTAGTTAAATGTTCATTAGATAGTTCAGGCTTCTAGATTTGGGAAACTGTGAATCATTTTCTTGCTCTATCCTTCCTTAAGGTAGATTTTGCCTCTGAGGTTCTTATTCAGCATTGAAGGGCTCTTCTCAAATTAAAATATTAAGATTCGTTATGTAGGTTTAGAAATAGTCTCAATTTCAAAAAACAACATTTGCATTCCTGAATTGGAATGGGGCAGAGGGCAGTTTATTAAAAGAAATAGAATATAACACCCTTTATTACAAGAGTTGAATCTCCTTTTTGTGTAGCATCAATGACTAAATTTTCTACACATGAATTTTGTTATCTGTATAGAACTTTTTGTGAGCTTTCACATTCATAAATAGGGGCAGAGTTTCTTATTTTATCTTATATTTCTACTTCAAGGACATTGTAAGAACATAGGAAGTATTGTTTCTTCTCTAGGAATAATACTTGATAACAAAGCAAGTAGATGTTTGTCCCATATATAAAGAATTTGGTGGGCAAAGTTCAAATAGTATTGAGTAACAAGAAAGTTCTAGGACTTTCCATGATACAGGATTTTCTGATTGCTCAATTTCTCATTTAGGACCTTTTTTTTTTTTTTTTTTTTTTTTTTTTGTGGGTCAGGTGGCTTGAACTTGGCCTGAGCATTGTCCCTGAGCTCTTCAACTCAAGACTGCACCCTAATCTTACCCTTAAGCCAATCCCCACTTCCTGTTTTCTAGAGGTTAATTGGAGATAACAGTCCTTTTGTGCCCTGGCTGGCTCTGAACCTTGATCCTCAGATCTCAGCCTCCTGAATAGCTAGGATTACAGACGTGAGCCATTGTGCCCAGCAAGAACTTGTTTCTTGTCCTTTAGAAATCTAAAGGTTTTAATGAAAGTAACATTCCGAAAGTAGACATTTTTTTTTATTCTTAAAAAGTATAGAGGATAGGGGCTGGAGTTTGGCTTAGTGGTAGAGTGCTTGCCTAGCATGCAGAAAGACCTGGGTTCAATTCCTTGGTACCACATATATAGAAAAGCTGGAAGTAGTGCTGCGTTTCATGTGTTAGAGAGCTATTCTTGAGGAAAGCCCAAGGACAATGTTCAGGCCCTGAGTTCAAGCCCCAGGACTGCCAAAAATAAAGTATAGAGGATAGAGAGCTCTATGAGGAAGGGCATAAATATAACCACCTTTGTCCTATTTGATCTTGAATATGTGGATATTTTAATTCCTCAGTATAGTGGGAATTGTGTTAGTGAGGATTATGTTGGCAACAACTGAGGTTAAATGGTCATTCCAGAATTATTTCGTATTTGTAGTGTACAGATTACAGGATATTTATAGTCTTAATTTAATAGCAAACACACAATTTCCATGTTGCAAATGGCTATTAAAATCACAGGAACTATGGAAATCAGATTTATTTGGGCTTCTGTGGTTGCCTGAATTCCATGAGATAAATGCCAGATTATTTTTTTTTATTGCCAGACCCCATACTTAAGGAGACCATGAAAAACTTGGAATTTCCTAAATAACTGTCACAGAGATACAGTTCAATTTAGATTCTAAAAATGCATTATTATTCAGCTGCCTCCTCCTGTCCAATGTACCACTGTCTTCCTCTAACCCTGAGCACTTCATCTATGCTTATTTCATTTGCCTCATGCTTGACATGACATTTTAAATGTTAACTATACATCTAGCTATTGTTAATATATTTTTTAGAGTAATAGATTAATTCATCTTAATAATATTGTTTGGCACTGATTCTTGAGGAAACTGAGACACCACTACACATATCAAATAATCCTTTGTGAGTTCAACTCTTTTTAGATGTTGAGGATGCAATCATCTTTCAGGCATTATTTCTTAAATAAAGGGCTTACTGTGTCAGTTGTGATAAATCATTTTGAAGACAATGAGGTTATAATAAAACTACCTCTTTCTCAAGACATATGAATTTGGACTAGTTTTTCATCTACTATATTATATCCAGAAGAGCCATAGAGACAAAGGGATCAATGCTTGCATCTTGTTGGTGAGTTATAGTACTTGTCAAGAAGAAACAGAGCGGCTGTTGGATTAAGAATTCATTTCTCAAAGCTGTTCACCAGTAGCTCACACTTTTAATCCTAATTACTCAGTAGGCTGAGATCTGAGGATTGACATGAAAAGCCAACCTTGTTGGGGTCCTTTGTCCCCAGTCCCTCTCGACTAGTAGGAGGGATGGGGAAAAACATGCCCAACCAGGACAAGCCTCAAGAGGAGAGAGCCCCCTGTCCTCCCGTATTCAGCCTTCTCACCCCAGGGCACGAACAGAGATGCCACGCAGCTTCATCAAGGCAGGAAAATCTCTCTCTCTATTCCCCAAATCCCTCCTCCTTATATTTGGTGCCATAGTCTGTCAGCACAGCAGGTGGGCAAGACAAAGAGGTCCACATGTTTACCCCTACTACAGGTCTCAGCAGAAAGTTATTAGACATGGCATTACTCGGCCCCCAACAATCCTGGGCAAGAAAATCCATGAGACTCTTATATCCAATCAATTAATAATGTTATCAATCATTTAATCACCCACTTACCAAGTATCTTCACACTCAATTTAATATATGCTTGACCTTAATCTTGAGCTTAATATCATCTGGATATATTTTTGATGAATTATATACATTAACCTTCTTTCATTTTTCAAATTACTGCTTATATACATACGAGTAAATCTTTGTGTATGTTTATGTGTGTGGCAGTAGTGTGGTTTGAATTCAGAAACTCCGTATTTGCTAGATAGGTGCTCTCCCACTTTTGTCGTGCTCTCATCTCTCTCTCCCTCTCTTTTTTATTTTGGCCAGCTTGTACCACATTCCTCCTACTTATGCTTCTCACATAGCTGGGTAAACAGGCATGAGCTATTGTGCCTAGCTCTTAATCGATTGAGATAGGATCTTATTAACTTTCCACAAAGGCTTGTTTTGATCTGTAATCCTCCCTGATCACTTTTCTGGAGTTCCTAGAATTACAGGTATAAGAAATCAGGCCAGACTTAGATTAAATCATTTTATCTGATTTCCAATCTTCATTAATATTGTTGATTTCGACTATTGCACTACTCATATTAGCCTCATTTATATAATTATTAGTAGAGCACCATAGTCTCACTTTTCTTTTTTATACAAATTTCAGGTTCATTTTTTAGCAATAAAAATTTTCTCTGTGTATCCCTAGAAATGTTCATATTTTAATCCATAAAAATGTGGTAAAATCAAGTCTCTGTCTTTTCTCTGATGGTTATATTATTTCCAAACAAAGGAGTTTTAGGACATATAAGGATTAATTTCTGGTTGACCACTTCCCCAAGGTCAGATTACTTTTGCTTCAATTAATACTACATTTGAAAATTTGCATGTCCCATCGTGTCTTTGGATTAAATAGAAAACATATGATTAATTCCATTTGGTAGCTACATCACTGTTCTGATACCTTATTAACATATAAATGATTCCATTGAAAATGGAATGTATTCCCACTAAGCGGTAAAGTCATCTCATGAATCATATTTCCCATGTACCTCTCTCCCTCTAATTCGATTCTCTCTATCCCCTTTTTTGGGTGTCTGTTGTTTATTCTTGTAAGATCCTTACAGAGTGCTTGCTTCAGCAGCACATATACTAAAATTGGAAATGATACAGAGAAGTTTAGCATGGCCCCTGCTCAAGGATGACACACAAATTGGTGAAGCGTTCCATATTTTCTGTAAGGAAATGGAAAGACTTGGAAAAATCATATTAAGTGAAGTAAGTCAGACCCAAAGGAACATAGGCTCAATGGTTTCCCTCACTGGTAATAATTTGTACACATCTAGGTCTCTCCTAGCAGAGAATTACAGTAGTGCAAAACCTAGATACATAAGGCCATACATGATGAGGCTAAATGAAAGGATCTCCAGGATATGGAAACAAGAATTTTATATAGTGTGATTGTTGTTCTTAATGTACTGTGTTATATCTCATCTCTATTGTTGACCTTTGGTTAATCTCATATTGTTACAGTATCTGACTTTGTTATCTGGCATATTGTATATACTTTTATTTGTTTATTTAAAATAGGAAAAAGGGTAGGGGGAAAACAAGTTGAGGAGAGGGGTGGAGGGAGGAAAATGGGGACAAAAACATGAGAAGTAATGCACTTTCTGTCTGGCAAATATAACTGTAACCCCTCTATTAATTACAATGAAAAAAGGAAAAAAGTTAAACATATATACTTACAAAAACACACATTATATACTCAGAATTAACGTACATATATCTATTGATTAAAATATTTACTATATGTTTGTGATGTTCATTTAATAAATTAATGCTATATTGCAAATGCAAAAAAGATACAGATAAGTTTTAACTTTGTGTTCAAATGAATTGCTTATTTTTTCTACTACATTTCACAGTAGTAGAGATAGAAATGTATATGAATGATAGTCTGCCTTTTTCTTTAAGGAAACTGAGTGTTGGCCTAAAGTACTTGTGAATCCTCCTGGAATCGTCTCTGTTTTGAATGTTGATGATTCTGTGAAATGAAACAATTTCCCAGTAAAGGTTTAGGATGGTATCCCAGATACAAAAGCTGGTAATAGTGTTTTCACTCTGGCCTTGATTGAGGGTAGCATAGGGCGCTTGGAGTAGGAGAACGATAATGAAGAATGGGGTTAGACTGCAGAAGAAATCAGAAGACAATAAAGATGACAAGGAAGAATGATTGTAACTTTAATAATACTTGCCACAAAGATAGAGGTGAAGATGAAGGAGAATACCAGGCTAGTAAGTGAACACCAGCTGTAAAGATTCTTCTAAATGAACAAAGAGGATTAAATTCCATAATGTCATTGAAATGAAACTAGCCATCAAAAATATCTATCTACCTCCGGGGTGAGGAGTGTGGCTTAGTGATAGAGCTCTTGCCTAGCATGCATGAAGCGCATTCCTGGGTACCACATACATAGAAAAAGCCAGAAGTGCTGTAGCTCAAGTTGCAGAGCTCTAGCCTTAAGAAAGATCAAAGAGAGTACCCGGGCCCAACAGCCTCAGGACTGGCCCAAAAAATATCCACCTTTTCTTGATAGAAAACTATTTACCTTCAATAATACGAGCTTAAGTGTATTTTCTTTTAGGGGAATTCAATTCTTTTCAAAAGCATTCAGAAAAGTGTAAGTCATTGAAGGATAACCTCTTAAGCAGACACTACCTCCATGAAAACAACTTCATTTGGACATTTCTTAAAATGTTGATCTTAGGTTTAGATCATTTTCTGCTTTGAAATTACCTGGGAAAGCTGAGAGAATGTAACTGCTAGAAAATAAACTCTGATTAACTGAAATGGTGTTTCTGAATTATTCTTGCTTGCCTTCATGCACATCTTTTTTTTTTTTTTTTTTTTTTTTTTTTTTTTGCCAGTCCTGGGCTTGAGCTCAGGGCCTGAGCACTGTCCTTGAACTTTCTCAAGGCTAGAGCTCTACCACTTGAGCCTCAGCACCACTTCCGGCTTTTTTCTATGTATGTGGTACCGAGGAATCGAACCCGGGTCTTCATGCATGCTAGGCAAGCACTTTAACCACTAGGCCAAACTCCCGGCCCCCATGCACATCTTTTTTAAGGACACTTTTGACACAGCAATATAGTTAAAATAATTTTTCTTTAAAATTTTAAATATGAAATTACTATGCAGGATATCGTCATGGAAACAAAAAAATGAGAAGACAGTTATTGTCTAGGGAAAGAGCCTGGAAATGCTTTAAAACCCTTTGAGGAAAGTACACATTTACATTATTATAAAAGGTAAGAATTAGTGGCCTTACACAGAATCCCTTAGGTATTTCACATTATCAATGTCTTCAATAATTAAAAAAAGAAATAATAATTTAAAAAGAAAGTACTGGGTAAGAACATCTACAAAAATTGAGTTCCACCCCATCAGTGCAAAAATTAAGGGAGGAAAAATAACCAGTATACATGTGTGATATTCTTCTTAGTATTAGAGTATGGTAGAGAAAAGTATAGTTATAGGAGGATTTTTTTTCAGAAAAGTGGAAGATATAAAAAAAACCCTCAAAATATGATAGGTAGAAGAAAAAGGAAAAAACTGAAAGACATGTGAAATGGCAGTTGAAATTGGCAGCAATAGTGGCCGGTACAATAAATACCTAAGAATAAACAAAATGGGCCATATATGAGAAAGAAAAACTTCAGGCCAGCAAAATACTAAGTTCTGGCAAGTATTATCACATTTGCTTGAGGAATTCTTTACATGTAACTTGACCACATTAAATGATATGGGAGAATTAGATCACTCTAAGTATGTAGCTTAAAATACTGTCAGAAGACAAAGATATATAAAATCTATAAAATGATCCTAAGTCACTAAGTAGGAGCAGTATTCTCAGTTTCTTCCAAAAAAGTGCCATATACTTGAGAAATGTTTTATAAAATACACACAGAATTTTAAGAATTTGCAGAATCAAATCTTACTTGCCTGACATTCAATGCATTCCAGTAATTCTTCTCTAAGCTCTACACATGCCACTACTGCATTTGCTTCAGTATTAGTAAATCAACATCTATTTGTCTAAATAATCTAGATAATTTAATTGTTTCATTTTTTACCTATCTTTTCATTTCATATAGATAGAAACAGCCTGATTTTCATTCTTATTCTAAATTACGTATTTTTTTCTTTGTAACTTAATAGAAGGTCATTTAAAAATGTTTCCAAGAAGGATATAATCACCTGCTTTCTCAACCATTAGAAATTAGAAATCAGGGTTTCAGTAATACATTCTGTGTTCAACTGGAATCTAGAGCATTCAATATTAATGAAAATTATAACACTAATCTCCTGTGCATTAATACACTGCCCGAAGAATGAAATGAAACAAAATGCAAATGGTGAGACTTTTCTACAGTCAAAA
The DNA here is from genome assembly GCF_031878675.1 of Megascapheus bottae. Classification (NCBI taxonomy): domain Eukaryota; kingdom Metazoa; phylum Chordata; class Mammalia; order Rodentia; family Geomyidae; genus Megascapheus; species Megascapheus bottae. The sequence goes on along the minus strand of NC_143509.1, from coordinate 78,680,662 downwards.
GAGTTTGGACATTTTCCATTTTTATCTGCTCAAACCACACTGCCAAGGGCTGCCTGAATTTCCTTATCTCCAGTTTCATACCTGAGATGGATGCAGTGAGTTGTTTTTTTTTCCATTTTAAATGTGTGATTCAATTTTGAGAACTTCTTAAAAATAGTCTAGGGATTGTAAAAATCCTTGGAGTGGAGCCAGAGTTCCCCGAATTAATATGCTCTCTTCTCTGCTCTAGTCACACATGACTGCCATTGACATTTCTTGTGGACTTTGTCAGACCCATTACTAATGTGCCATATGATGCCATTGTACTTTCACAAACACTTCTCAAAATTAGGTTTAAGCAAATAGAATTTTCTTTCATTGAATATGCAATGATCTTAATAGGGATCTCTGGTCACAATTCAGCACAATAAATAGAAAAATGTGCAAAGTTAAATTTCACAAGGTTAGCAGCTTCTTACTGCTACATACGTCTCAGTATCACTATTGATTATGATTTACATGTACATTGGCTAGAGTTTTTTTTTACCTGTTTTTATTTTTTTTTCAATTTGTAATGTAGAAAAACTTAGCAATGGGGACTCAGTTTTATCAGTTCTTTGCTATCCTGGATTATCATTGTAGAAAATTAGTTGTAATAGTTGTTTACTACAATGAACTAATATATTAAAAGGTAGTAAAATATACTTGAATGGTAATTTTCACTTAGTTTGTTGATTTGTAAGTGAGTGGGTATGTCTAAAAATAGCATAACTATTAATAACGGTCTTTTCAAAATAATGTTTTTATGGCTTGCAAATGAAAGGCTTTAAAATGCTTCTACCTTAAATTAAGTGCCTTGAATATGGTGATGTGCCATTTTATTGAGTTCTGAGTGCCTGCGAAACATACAAAGCCTCACACATACTTTCCAACTCTACAAAGCCTTTAAGCATGTTTGTTGACTAGCTACTTATTTACTTTAACAAATGGCATGAGGCAACAAAGGCTCATATCTCACATTCTTTAGTGCCTGGCTGCCTTTGAACTGGGATCCTCAGATCTCAGCCTCCTAAGTAGCTAGGATTACAGGTGTGATCCACCACACCAGGCTTAGATAATATGTCTTGAAGGAATGTTTTGAAATTCTGTTGCAATTTCGAGCAGAATTTGATGATGTTCTGCCCAGAAGGCAGCGTGATGCATAAACTCAGGGTTCAGCTAGTGTGAGAGTGGACTACCAAAAGTGACATGACTTCTCACAGTGACTATCAAGTATCTTCCTGATGTTAGGATAAGTTTAAACCTAAACTAAAGTCAAATTGATATTTTTTTCACATTCTGGTCATTACAAAGTAAATGTTATGTAAACTGAAGAAACCAAGAAGTCTAGAAGTTTATCATTGTGATTGTACAATGAATTAAAGGTGCGCATTCCTCACTAGTGATAAGGATAGAATGTGAGGATTTATTAAAAATAAGAGCATGAGAGATAGAAACAGCCTTAGATGGATTTTGGAGCTCTGGCCTTAATGTTTGGCTCTCTGATGCCTGATGAGTAAGGATTTTCCGAGACCTGATGATCCTTCAAGTTTTCTGCAAATTTGTAGAGCTATGAAGAAAGATATGTTGATTTCATATTTAGAAAGTCTTTGCTAATGTCCTCCCAGATTGTTAATTCTGTCCTTCTTGGCAAATGCAATTCTCATCAATCCTTCACTTTTTGCTTTGTTGAAGGAAGCCTCTTAGAGTCAACCCTGTTCTCTGAAGAACCTTTTCCCCCATGCTTATTTTTTAAATGTATCAAGTAGTTACAAGTTATATTTCTTTTGGAACAATAGAAAAGTTCTCTCATAAACAAGATGAGGGGAGGAGGTGGGGGGAGGGAAATGGGGACCAAGACATGAGAAAGGGTATTAATGTTTGTGAAGTAATGCACCTTCTATTTGGTGAATATAATGTAACCCTTCTATTCATTACAATAAACTATGTATGAAAAAAAAGAAAAGTTCTCTCATAGTTTTCCACATATCTGTTAGCCCACATAGTCTAAAAGCAGAGGTTTCTACTATAATTTTCTTTGAATTGCTTCAAGTATATGAAACAGATGATTTATGTTGCATAGGTCTCTGATGATAATACGGTACTTGTAATCTGTTTCAGCAGCTGAAATTCAAGTAGCACACAAAAAAAATGCCAAGTCAATGGCCACCTTAGAGTTCAGTGTTGAGACCTTAAGGACAGAGAGCAAACAGAATCTCAAATGGAATGTCAGAATCTCAAATCTCAGGGATATAGACCTTGAATTGCAATAACTGATTTGCAACCAAACTGCTTCTTAAATGGTAAATAGAATGCAGATAAAATGATTTAATACTTGCACCGGACATTATTTATTTAACAACAGTTAATGATTCTCCCAGGAACGATAGGGAAATTTGCTTATCATTAAATAAAATATGTAGCTAAAGATGAAAGGGAATGAAGCATCAGAATAAAGTGAGGAGGATATCTAACCACCAATTCTAGAACATTGCATTTGAATTTGAGTGATGATCTTTGTTTTGTTTATAATAGTTCTGGAACTTGAGCTATGGGCCTCGATAGTGTCTCTATGGTTTTTTGTTTTTTTTTTTGTTTTTTGTTTTGTTTTTGCTCAAGGCTGGCACTCCACCTGTTGACATAGCTCTACTTCTAGCTTTTTTGGTAGCTAATTGGAGACAAAAGTCGCATGGGCTTTCCTGCCTGGGCTGGCTTTGAATTGTGATCCTAAGGTCTCAGCCTCCCAGTAGCAGGTGCAAGTCACCCGCATCTGGCTTGAGTGTCTATGTTTTTAGAATGCATTTTATAAAACTTTTATTTGGAACTCTAAATGTCTGTTAGAACCTCCAAAAAGCTGTTAGAACTATTAAAAACATAAATTTCCATTAGGGAGAGGGAAAAGCCCTTTAAAATTACTAAACTGATTAACAACCCAAATTGCTTCCAGTCAGTTATCATTTATTTGTGTTTGAATTGACATTTATTTGCAATAATTTTTTTGTTTATTACAGGAGTATGAACATAAAAATTTCACGTGTGTTAAATTTCACTGTATGTATAAAACAAATGCGTTTAGAACATATTACGACTAAGTATTATATATAACTCATGTCTACCTTTCTGTGAATATGGTCTGAGAAATGTATTCTTAGGTTATTTTGTCATTGAGCAAATATCGTAAGTGTGCTTACAAGAATATGTCCAGTATAGTCTACTATATTCTTTCCTACATCACCTATTGTTGACTAGCACTTCCTACTAGTTATTTGGAAAGTGCTAGAATAATCACATTGTGCAATAATTACATTATGAAAAGTAAGGTAGGTTTTCCTATGATAATATAACATTATTTTAATGGATTTCTGCTAATTTTATTATTAAACTTAGTTTGTTGTTATGCAATCATAAAAAGATGTAAACATTAATTTTAAAACAAAAATATTTTCTCTGGAAATAATTTGATCTCAATATTGGCTCATGACCAAAATCAATGTCAAGTCCTACAAAGGTATTTAGGTTAATTTCTGAGATAATACAGTAAGTCAATGATTTTTAGCTTTGCTTGGAAATAGGCTGTAGAAAAACTCATTAGATTTAGAGAATTTAATTACTATGAGTTATTGGTATATTGAGGAACTAAGTTTTATTAGGGAATGTTTTAAAACTGAAGCACAATGCAAATGAACTTTTCTTCCTGTATAATATTTTGCAAAGGGCATTTCTACTTCACCGCAAGTAATTGTGCCAACCTACTAATGCTTTTGACCTCAATCTGAGAATTTTTTACTTGAACTTCATCTCCTAAATAATATAGAGTTATGTTTGTGGTTTGTGGGAGTAAAAGGGACAGCCAACCTGGGCTTACCCAACCATGCTAAGTGCAATATTACGGGTGTAGAAGAGGATACATGCCAATGGAAAGATGAAAGAATTTCCTGCATTTCACCCCTCAAAGCAATCATGATTATTGAGTTGGTCCCTGATGTACAGAAAAATATTCTAAACTGGAAAGTAATTTGTTTGGAAAGATTTTTTTCTCCCATAGTAAAAGTCTATGAAAATTGCTCTGATGCATAATAATGTATAAGGTGAAAGCTGATATTGTATATCTATAAGTAATATTTCCTTATATGAAGGAAATCTCTGGAGTCTTAATAATTAAAACTATCCCATAATACTGGCAAAGTAGATGTAGGTTGAGATTTTCCACCACATAAGTATTGGTTAAGTTTTATTGCCTGAAAAAAAAACATCTTTTCATTAGTGAGTTTTTCTACATTTATTATGTGCCAGTTCTAACGTTTATTTTTGTTTTATACAAGTTTTGATTTTTTCTCATATAATTAAATTCAGATTTTATTGGCTGGAGTTGATTTCTTAGCTTTTTTTTCCCTTCCATGTATTTCCTGCAAATAATCTCTGACTTTTTGCACTGCAGAAAAGATGGGATTTAGCTTGTGACAAGAAAAGATGCTAAGACTGCTGACAAAGTAGTTTTCAACATGCTGCTCCCATATCTGATATTTTAGCATGGCTGTTCAGAACTAGACTCTTCATATGAGAGAAATATGGTCCATTTGTAATTTTCAGAGTTGCTTATTTAATATGATCATCTCTAGTTCTACAAATGTTATTTGTATTTATTCTTTTTGGGTAAATTGTAGGTGTTTGGGTGTGTATTTCAGGTTAATAGCTTATTTCAAATTTATTGAGTGTAAGATCTTATTTGAGAGTATTAATGTAATGTTTATCTAAGGCAATCTTCACTGCTTATCATTCTTTCATATAACAGGTACTTATTGTGTGTTTACTATGAATCCTTGTGATATATCAGTGTACCAGAATAAACCTACCTTCGTGGAACTTCCATTCTTATGCTTATGCATAATGAAGGGAAATATAAGCTTCAGCTCAGAAATGAAACCAAATTGAGCTCAAATTTTAACTCTCCTTTAAATTAGCATAAACAAGTTCCTTTTTATTTTTCCTTTTTTTTTCACTTGTAGGTTAGCATGAATTAAGATACATTTATGCTAGGTTAGTTGTGAAGAATAAGTGAGCTCATGAGTTTGAAGAGGATTATATTAATATGATGTAGAGTTTATTAAGTGCAATTTGTGTCACTTAAAATTTAAATACTTTTGACTTAAAAGCATTTGTTAAACTGCCAAAAAAAATAAGGAAGCTTTGTTAAATGTACCAGTCTTACAAATTTCTTTGGCATTCTGAGTATTTTATAAAAGAATCACTTTCTCCCATGAATTTTCACAATTTGAAAATAGCTCATTGTTGATTATTGCCATAGTTCAGCTTTCATTTTTTAAGTGACTTAATTATATTCTTATGAAAATAAAAATTTCATGACTTTTTATACATACAGGGTTATTAACTAGCAATTAAATGGATCTGAAAGAGCTTTCCAAAGTACCTAAGAGATAATGAAGAGAGATATCCAATATTTCTTAAAATAAAAAGTAAAACAAAGACAACAACAACAACAAAAACCACAGCCAGGTACTGATGTAATCCCAGCTACTCAGGAAGCTGAGATCTGAGGATTGTGGTTCAAAACTAGCCAGGGCAGAACTGTCCTCAAGAACCTCTTATCTCCAATTAACCACTTAAAAGCTGGAAGTGGCCCTGTGGCTCAAAGTAATAGAGACCTAGCCTTGAGCAAAATGTACTCAGGGACAGTGCCCAGGCCTGGAGTTCAAGCCTCATAGCCAACAAATAAACAACTCCTCCGTACAGCAATAGCAGCAGCAAAACCCTTCAAACTCTAATTACTTACTCTTTTATTATGTCTTATTTCTATTTTCTATGAGGTTGTACCTAAATCAAAGAGAAGCTTTTTCCTGAGCACTGTCCTTGGTCATTTCTCAAGGCTAGTACTCTGCCACTTGAGCCTCAGCACTACTTCCAGCTTTTTTCTATGTATGTGGTACCGCAGAATCAAACCCAGGTCTTCATGCATGCTAGGCAAGCACTTTAACCACTAGGCCAAACTCCCGGTGCCGCAAAGAGAAGCTTTTATCTAAATAACTGATCCTGTGAAAGTTAAGGGATTCCTTCACTTATTTTTCATTTATTCTTTTATCAATTTACACATTCATTCACTCATTATGTATATTCTAGGCACTACATTGAAAATTATGAGGCATTAGGTTGGGTGGGAGTTAAATGAGGTGGAGGTGATGTAATGAATATAACAACTAGAAGCAGGACTGTTGTTGCTGGTTGTAGTGTAGAAAGTGTGAGTAGCTTAGGGAAGTCAGGTAAAGTTTTTTGGTGTCAAGGATTGAAAGAAATGAACACTATGAACTGTGAAAAGAAATTGATAATTAAAATTTTACGTTGGGATTTATTATAATGCGGTTATTTTATCCTTTTTGAGTAACATTCCCTTCATGAGGATGTAATGGAAATTAAAATTGCAAGCAATGAAAATAAGGGTTATTCATCCAGAATTCTCTCTTCCATGGAATGCTGACATTGACAAGATGTCGTTGTACAAACTGACAACTGAGTTGAAACCCTTTGTATAACTATTTCAAAATAATAAAAATAAAAAATATTTGAAAATAGAACTCTCAAATTTCAATGATAGAAAACTCTATGCATTTAATTTTGCAATAGTTAAATCCTTCTTTTCCTTGATTTTTTTTTCTGTTTTTCTTTTACTAGTCAAAACACCTTCACATATACATTAAAAGCTGCTTCGCGGGTATGTACCCTTCTCCCTTTGACCCATATGGCTTGAAAATGTGAGGGAAGATGTTGGTATACATAAAAGTGTCTCATTCTTGGGTGGCTTGTGGTTAAGGGTGTTGTTTTTAAGAACTGATTTTGGCTTCTGTGGTACATTGACCTGTGTATGAAATCAAAGTAAATGTTTTCCACTCTGTGGGACTCTGAGCCAAAGACAAGAGGTTTTGCTCTTTTTCCAGTAACGATTCTTTTTCTAAATGTGTTCACACGATGGCTATTAACCCTTTTCTTGTTTTCTTTCTTTGAAGAACCACTCTGTAATTTGAGAAGCCAGCTTGATCTAAAAGTTCATTGCAATCCTTACTGTCTTAACTTCAAGGGTTTGGAGGGCTTTGTTTCCAAGTAAAAGGCACCGAGTTAGCCCTCAACATTTTGGTTCAGCCATGTGTTTTTCTTTTTTTTCCAGTAGGCTATTAGCAGTATCTTCTCTGACTTAAACTACTGTAGGTTTGACCATGGATTAATTTATTGGGTTGTCTATGGAGATGGTGAAGGAATAAAGTCAATTCATTAAATTTTAGAGATATAAAAGATAGATCAGTAATATGGAATATTGTCCAAGGAAAAGATAAAAAAATAGTGAGACATTAGTTTAGAGGTGGCTGAATATATACTTTCCAAAGAGGGAAATGATTAAAAAGGAGAAAAAGATGGTAAGAGATGAGCATGTCCCTGCAAACAAATTCACATATACAAAGGTTTACTGTGACTAGCATGAGGCATGATCACATTAGAATTTCTGACTAGAGGTGAGGTTATACCTTATTCATGGAGATTGTGGTCTACCCAAAATCTACTCCAAAGGTTCAGAACACTGAGACATTGTCTTAGTCCTACATTGTGACATGCTGGAGGAACATAAACAATCCAATGTCTGATTGTTATAAATACAAATCTAAAAGAACACTCATTAGAGTTTTAGAAAGGTTGGCTTTAACTGAAAATGTGATCTTGGACCTATAGCTCAGTGAATGGACCAGGCCTGTGCTACTTGCTTTTTTGCTGATGGAATACGCTAGTTGTGTGTTAGTCCTGAACTTCTGATTTCATCCTTCTACTTTTTGTCCCGATTTCCTTTTGCAGATACTTCCTACATGGGTCTCCACCAAGGTCTTGCACCTCTCCTTAGCCCTACCAGCACTTCTTGGTCCACCTCTGTGATGTTTGATAAAGATTTCTAGTAGTTTCAGCTTCTTGTTTTGTTTTGCTTCTGGTCTTGCTGGGACTGCCTTGAAACTCACTCTGTAAACTTTAGTGTGCTCCTAATTAGACTTTCTCTCCATGGGGCACAGTTATTGCAGTAGCTCAGTCTGCCACCACCATTCCCTAGGGGATGATCTGAGTTTAATTTATATTCACCATGACCCTTCAGCTCCTTGGTTATGTCAAGATTCTTCTGTTATTTTGAAAAGATGAATGAAGTATCCTTTGTTACTTTCCTACATGACCATATCTTTCTTTTAATCTTTTTTTTTGTATTTTTGTGCTATTTCAACACTCAGTGCTTTCATTCAAGTCCTTTGTAAAATTCTCAAACTTGCTTATTTTCTACTTACTTATTTGCTTCAGCACCCATACTTAGACATGCTGTTTAGATCATAGTCTCCTCAGATTTGCTTTTATAGAATCTCTAGCACACAGCAGATGCTCAATAAATATTTGATATACAAAAAGCCACAGGTAATTCATATTCCCCAATATTTCTGATGAAGCAACATTACTGATTCATTAAGGTGTGTTCCTCAAAATATACATCTACTATTAACGTAACTCATTTTAGAATTCTATGCCAAACAAGTCACATATTATATATACTTTAGGCTTTCCTAGACACACATATCTTTGTTTTCCTACCTCATACCTCTACTCTACCTAAGAAGGTAAATTGCTAAAACTTCACAGACGCAATAATTACATGGAAACACTGGGATAAGTAGTTCTATCCAAGTGAATTTTAACATCTGACTAGTAATAGTCCAAAGACTATGACCCTATGAAAGACAATAGCATGTGTCTCATCATTCTATTATATTAAAGGCTTGACTCTAATTCAGGAGTTTAAACTTTCCTCATTGTACATTTTCTTTTCAGTCATGTTAATTAGCTAATTTGTGAGGCACAAATAAGCTATAATTAGCACAGTGCTTTGATATTTTATTTCTAACAACAGGAAGATGATTACCTTCAAAAATAATAAAAGATTTAAATCTAAGTAAGGATCTAAATTATAGTGAGGAAAAGTGAATTTAGTTAATCCCCATTTGCATGTGCCAATTAGTTAAGTATTAATCAATTTGCTATATAAATGGAAATGAGGATACTAGGAATCTTTGGTAAGATAATGTTTCTCATTAACACAAACACAACCTCCTGACATTTCATAGAAAAAAGTTCTTCCACTTTCTGGTTTCTCTTCTCTCAAATATTTATTGATTTAGAGTGTGGAATCTATGAATCTTCCTTTTCATAGAATCCTTTTCAAAATTTCTTTTCATATTTAATAATAAAGAATTGTTACTGATTGGAACTTTGAGTATAAATTATCTTTATTTTAAAATTGTTTCAATTGTTAAATTCACTTTGATATGTGAAAGAATGGCTAAGAGAAGCTGAAAATTCCCATGACATATTCTGTGGAATAATCTATATAAATGTCTACCGATAATTAGTTATTATCTGTCTATAAATCTAATACTGGTATAAATTATGCACATCTTTTTAAAAATATATTTATACTTGGCCAGGAGTTTGGCCTAGTGGTTGAGAAAGCCTAAGGACAGTGCGCAGGCCCTGAGTTCAAGGCCCAGGACTGGCAAAAACAAAACAAAATAAAACAAAAAACCCTTATGTTTAAAAAAATACTGAAAGCCATGGGCCAGTGGCTCACACCTGCAACCCTTGCTAATCAATACTCTGAGCCATCCCAGGCAGGAAAGTCCACCATACTCTTATTTCCAATTAATCACAGAAAAAGGTGGAAGTGCCACTGGGGCTAAAATGGTGGAATGCTAGCCTTGAGTAAAAGGGACTATTGCAAGGCCCAGAATTTAAGTCCCAGGACTGGCAATGAACAAAAACAAAACAAAAACCTAGCAATAAGTCAGGTAAGTAAGCCACACTCTCATGTAATATCAGCTAATACAAATGAAGACACTGCTGCATGTAAAACCATGAATGATTCTTCTAAGAAATATTGAGAGGAAATAATTATAAAAATAGCATATAATACAAAAGCATATTTGTATAAAGTTCAAAAAAACAGGCAAAATAAGCAATGGTGGTAGGATTCATAGCAGAGATTTATCTGTGGAGGTCAGAACCAAGGAGAAGGGCTATAAGGACAGTTTTTGGTGTCCTATTCCTATCTGATGCGTGTCTAGTTGTGTTTTATAAAACATCATAGCTGACATTCCTTTTTGTATGTATGTTACACTTCAATTACTTGGTAAAATATTTTGGAACTCTGTTAGCATTTTTTTCTGTATGTCTGACCCACAATAGTATATAGTAGGTAAAAAATCTTCAGTAAATTAAAATAACCACACTTTTAGAATTTGTTAAATATTTAATGAATGTATTTTAGAATTATTAACATTTGAAATAATCATGTGTCATGGGAATAACCTAGACTTTTTAGTTTATAGGGTGATTTTTAAATGATTATTACATTTTTCAATAGTTGATGTTTATTAAATATGACTAATAACAAAACACTGAAAACCTGAAGAAAAATGTTAAATTATTAAAATGTGATATTGCTGAAATATAAAACACTAGGCATAATTAATTCATAGAATAGCTTTCTGAGAATGCCAAAAAGTTCTTCAGGAAGTTTGTATTATATCTTTCACTATGGCTACAGTCTATATAGCATTTGGAAAGTGGGAGAGATTCTATTGTGATTTGATACTTACTTAACAATTTTTTAAACTAAATGTATGTTTAACTCTGGGCTCTAGCCACTGAGGTGAAACTTTTTGGAGCTGCAAAGAGTTAAGATTTTCTAAAGCCTTTCATTGATATAAGCCACTTTACTTAATTCCTTCATCTCAGAAATGGGAATTCTACCACCTTCTGATTCTACAACCTCCATGAAGTAACTGTGACATGATGACTAATTAGTTAAAGTTTGCAAAGTGCTTGAAAGATGGAAAGTGCAAATAAGTGGTAAGCACAGCTAAGTATTATAATCTATCAGCATAATGTTTTTATTGTATAGGATCTCTTGTGACTTCAAATGCAGTAAACTAGTTTAATGTGAGAGTACTTATGAAATCAGAACCATGTCACAAAATAAGCCCAACTTTTATACTTACAAAAGTTCCATAGGGATCAGAAAGTCATACAAATTCATTTTTTTCATATTTTAGTTTTATGCATTACTCATTTAGTCTAGAGTTAGAAGTAAAAGTTATTTCAAAGTTCTACTTCATTTTATCTATTAATAATATTCAAAATAATTTTTGATGACTTCTCTTTGGCTGTTCCACCTCTAAGTGTTAAATACTGACTACAGTATTTCTCTCCTAAGCAATACCTGAAGAGTATGATACAATTAATTTATTCTGAAACTTCATCAAATTTCATGTATGTCTTTGCTTTATGACAATAAATGGTAAGCATTTTGTGGTATGAATTTTGGATGCTCACAGTCATCCCAAAAAAGAAATTACTAATAGGAGAAATAGTCTACAAGTGATTATGAGGGTCTTGATACAGGCCAGATACACAGACTCTAAGCCCGTATGCAGAGAATAACGAAGACATTAAGACACATAAATTCTTTTCATTTAGCTAAATCCCAGAGGACACTTATATTCTTTGTGAAGGAGTGAGCCATTAAATCAAGTTTATTTATCCCTATTTAATATAAAAATAAGGAGTGAAATCTAGAATATAATTTATCATTACTAAAAATAATTAACAAACCACTGTTAAAATACATGAAATAGATAATTTAAGTAAATAAACAATATATTCATCCATTCTTTTTTTTCAAGTTGTGCAATTCCCAGTAATTTCTTGGAGAAATTTTAGTTTGACAGTTTCTGAAGCACTATTCTAGATAGCTTAACTGTCGTTCTCTTTACAGTATCCAATTGCATTCATTTGGAGAATGTTTAAGACCTAGTAGGTACAGAATTTGAGAGCAAACGCATGGTGTACGTACCCTAGACGATTTTTCTAAGGGCAATTCTGCTCTTTGTTGACATCTGCACTGGGTTGAGAATGATCTGAGAACAGCAAAAGATTCAATTAGCTAAGTGACTTTGTGAAAACAAACCACATTTTAAAAAATATACAGATCTCAGAATCCTCTCTCATTCTGGGAAATTATTTTCCTGGGTTTCTGAAGATCATCTAGTGTAATCTTAGAGATGAGAACACTGAGTTTCCACACATTCCCGTAACTTGCCTGGTGTGGCACCGGGTGTGGGTGTGAGGGAGATAGTCAAGAGTACTTACTCTTGTCTTCCCTCTACTGTTTGTGGTTGGGAACACAGCACAGGTTTTGGTGTTAGGCAGACCAGGCCTGGGGCCAATTTCTAGTTTTCCCATGGTATAACTTTAAGTACATCCCTTTTCTACATCTATTTTATTTTCATAGAAAATGAAGAATATTTCAAAGTTGCTGTAATGACTTCAGATAATGTATTATGAAATTGATTGCAGAACAACACATGTGGCCAAAATGAAATGAGCTTATGATCCTTGTACATGCATTTATCTCAATTAGAATATGCTAATTACTATCATTTTAGATTGTGTTAATATAGGGGCTTATACTAAATCTCTAAATTTATTTCTTTAATTTTACAATCATCTGGTTGGATTTTTCTTAAAATTTTATAAAGTGGGAAATTAATATTATAGATGTTATTAAATTAATGGCATATGATCAAGATTTAACCCAGTCTGGACCTTTCTCAAATGGGTGAGATGGCCCACTTCACTTTCTACTACAGCAGTTCCCTACATGGCATGCATATTTCACTTTATACCCATAGCCCTAATTATAAGCAGGAAAAATCTCCCTAAAAGGAAAGAATATGAGAAAAATATATGGACAGATAAATAAGGAAAATTATGGCAGTAGAAAAAGTCGAGACATTGTCTGCAGTCCTCTGAAATAACTAATGCCTTCAATGCATTCCTTCACATTTATTTCAACATTTAAAAAATGAATGTTTCCCTGGTATAAATTTCTAAAGCATTTGATTTTTTTCTTAGACATACTATCAGTTAGGTGAGATCAGTTTACATAATAGCCTATCTTTGCCACCAATTTTACTGACTAAAATAAACTCAGTATAGTATCTGTTACTGACATAACACTCACTTGTCACTGGTAAATGCATATTGTATTCTCTGCTGTGGCAGTGACTTTATCCATGGTTCCTTGGGGAACCAGAGTATGTCACTTACAGTGCTTGCTGAGCTCATGCAGCTGTTTATCCTTTGCAATGTAGTCATTAATAGCTTAAATATTTATAACCGTATATAATAGTTATACGTCATTGCAACAAATAATGCACTGGGGAAGAAAATAGATTCTTTCCCTGTAAGTATGGCTTGGGAGGAAGATTTGATGAGGATTTGGAGATTCTGGAGAAATGCATCTTGGGATTTCTGGAGTGTATCAGCATATACCATTGATACTTATAGGAACCCCACATGGAATTTAATTTTCTTACTATTCTATGTCTCTGTACCCAATGATTTCTTATTGGCCTCATTTAAGGAACAAATTTCTCAGTTGAATCCATAGATCTGAATACCTGACTGCTAACCTTCTCCACTTACTAAACCTGCTCCACTTGGGGCCATCCCTTATCAGTTTATGGCATCTGCTGCTGCTCAGTACACAAACCTTAAAGTTGTCCATCACCTCCAAATTTCTCTCTCTGTCCTCTTTTTAGATTAGAAATAATTTCTTCAATACAGTATATGTTTCAGAAGGTTTGTGGATGACCCAGACACTAGAAACTCTTTAGATTTAACATTAAATCCTCTGTCTCCCTATCTCACATCCCTTCCCAACTTATTCTTCCTAGCTATTCTTTTTTTTATTTGTTTGTGCCGGTACCAGTGCTCAAACTCACGTTCTGAGTATTGTCTTTGGGCTTTCTCAAGGCTAGAGCTATACCACTTGAGTCACAGCACCATTTCTGGCTTTTTCTATGTATGTAGTACCAAGGTATTGAACCTGGGTCTTTGTGTATGCTAGGCAAACACTCCTGGTCCCACTACATTCTTCTTTAAAGTTTTATTGTAAAAAGTATTATGAGGGGCCGGGAGTTTGGCCTAGTGGTTAAAGTGCTTGCCTAGCGTGCATGAAGACCCGGGTTCAATTCCTCGGAACCACATACATAGAAAATAAAGCCAGAAGTGGTGCTGAGGCTCAAGTGGTAGAACTCTAGCCTTGAGAAAGTCCAAGGACAGTGCTCAGGCCCTGAGTCCAAGCCCCAACTGGCAAAAAAAAGTATTATGAAATAAATTGATTTTTTTTTACTTTCCAAAATGGAAGTGATACTAGAATATGTGTCTCTTTTAATGAATGCTTTTCTCTTAAAGTATTGGTAGAAAGAAAATCTTTTTTTATGTTTATTTTTTTATTGTAATTAATAAAAGGGTTACATGATACTTGTCAGATAGAAGGTGCATTAATTCACGTACATTGATACCCTTTCACATGTCTTGGTACCCATTAACCTCCCCTCACCCCCCCACTTTGTTTTCCCCCCTTCCCTATCAAATTTCAAATAACCAAATACAAATAAATTCACTATATCAGATAACAAAGTGAGATACTATAACAATATGAGATACCCAAGGGACAGAAAAATATGGAATGCTTCACGAATTTGTGTATCATCCGCTGCCGAAGCGAGCACTAGAAAGAAAATCTTATATGGAAAATTGGTCATACAAAGTTTAAGACCTGGAACCTCAAGTGTGCCATAATTGATTCTAGAGAATTTACACATTTGCCTTAGGACCTAAAGAAAGGATTTCCTGGTCTTCATTAGATTGACATACAAAATTATGCCCACAATAAGAAAAGACTGTCACCTAGTCTTACATCAAAACATATGTCTCTGGGTACACATACAAGATTTAGTGGAAAAAAGTTATTCAAGGAACATGAGGCAATCAGACAAAGGCTCCTTGCTGGCTTACTTTCTATCATAGTCATGCAGAATTTGAAGCTGTCTTGGTAATCACACAGTTGGCAAGGCGGTACACAATTCCCTGAATCTAGAAAGGAAGTCCCTAAGGAGTGCCATGTTTTCATAGTATAGAGGCTTTTTTTTTTTGGTCAGTACTTGGGCTTGAACTCAGGGTCTGAGCACTGTCCTTGGACTTTCTCAAAGCTAGCGCTCTATCACTTGAGCCAGAGCATCATTTCTAGCTTTGTCTGTGTATGTAGTACTGAGGAATTGAACCCAGGCCTTCCGTGAATGCTAGGCAAGCACTCTACCACTAGGCCAAACTCCTGGCCCTATAGAGTTTTTAATTTCTTCTATTTCTGAACTAAGTGAACAAAGCATAACGTCATTGAACTGTTACTTCTTGAAGTATTTATTTTTATTTTATTTTATTTTTTTCATGCTCCCAGCCCCTATTTTTTATTATCTTTAAGTAGTTGTACAAAGGGGTTGCCATTCAATATGTCAGTCTATAAGTACAATGCATCATGTTTGATATCATGTTTATACATTCTTCATCGCTCCCAATTCTCCCTTTCCTTCAGTTTTCTTAGTTCCATTCCATATGCATTGACTATAGACAAAGAGGATATATAATTATACTAAAAACATACTTTTAATTTTATTTTCTTACCAGGGTGATGTATAGAGGGGTTTCAGTTACATTTGTAAAGTAGTAAGTGCATTCTTGAACATTGTTACCCCTTCCCGTGTTTTTCCTCCCATTTTCCTTCCCCTCATCCCTTCCTAAGTTGTAAAGTTCATTTCCAACATATTGTCTTATGAATATCACTGCTATACTGGTTCATCCTCTGTCCTTTGTCTTACCATCTGTTTTTGCCTTCCTTTCCCTGATTCAAATGCACAAATAAATATATATGTGCCAGGTTCCAAAGGCAGATACAGCAGCAACAGAAAATAAACCATTAGGGGGAAAAAAAGAAAAAGAGGGAATAAAAAGGAAGAGTAAAGAAATAAAAAAGATTAAAAACATAATTAAAAACAATTAAAAAGATACATTTCTTGTTTCCTTATCCTAGAGTTCATTTCACTTTGCCTCATCCTATATGTCCAGATGCACATAGCTATTGAGCTATTGTGCTCGTGTAAATCCAAAACACATACTAATTATTACAAATGAGGGAAACCATGGAGCCTATGTTCTTTTGGGTCTGGCTTACTTAATATGATTTTTTTCAAGTATTTCCATTCTTTACAAATGGGACGTCATTCTTTCTGATGGCAGTATAGAATTCTATGGTGTATAATTGCCACACCTTCTTGATCCATTCATCTACTGAGGGATATCTGGGTTGGTTCCATATCTTAGCAATAGTATATAATGCTATAGTGAACATAGTTGTGCTGGTAGGTTTAGTATGGCCTTGTTTCTGGACATTTGGATAAATGCCCAGGAGTAGGATTGCTGGGTACTCTATGTTTAGTCTTTTGAGGAGCCACCATAGAATCCCCCAGAGATCCCCCCAGAATCTGTTACTAGATTTTTTTTTTTTTTGCCATTCCTGGGCTTGAGCTCAGGGTCTGAGCACTGTTCTTGGACTTTCTCAAGGCTAGAGCTCTAACACCTTAGCACCACTATCAGCTTTTTTTCTATGTATGTGGTACCAAGAATCGAACCTGGGTCTTCATGCATACTAGGCAAGCACTCTACCTCTAAGCCAAACTCCTGGCCCCAGATTTCTTGATAATGGCCATTCTAACTGGACTGAGGTGGAATCTCAAAGTTGTTTTGATTAGAATTTCTTTTATGGACAGAGATTTTGCATTCTTCATGTGTCTATTGGCCATTCTTACTTCTTCAGAGAAATCTCTCTTTGAGTCTCTAGCCCACCTTTTAATGGGATGGTTGTTTCTTTGACATCTTTTTTTGAGAAATTTAGTATTTTGAACTGTGGGTATATTTTAGACATGAGGCTCTTGTCTGTTGTATGGCTAGTGAAGATATTCTCCCACTCTGTGAGCTTTCTGTTGACTTATTTCTTAAGGCCTTTGGTGCCAAAAATGGTCTGAATCAATACTGCTTACAGAGCAATGTGATAGAAGTAATAGAGCCAAAAATAGTGATCACTGGTGGCTTAGTGAGGTAGGATCAGAATTTTATACTGCCTAGAGTCAGAGTTTTATACTATTCAAAGGCCTAACAGAAGAAGAAAAAATTTAAATGACAGATCACGGTGGGCGCAAGACTAAAAGGTACATGCATTGTCCCCTCAAGCACTCATCCTTCATATTTGAGTGTTCTTCATATCACTGATTGCTGACATCTCAATTATTAATGAATGTTTGGTTTGGACCATGTCAGCATAATTGTAAAAGTAGGTAGATCATAAATTTTCACTTAATCATTTTAATGAGTCACACAGCACACTACATTGATCACAAGAATGCACAGATGACGAAAATGAAATTATTTTATCTGCTGAAATAAGGGGGAAGGAAATAAGCATCCTTCTTTTTCAAAAAGAAAAAAGTCTACAGGACTACAAAGGTGGCCAGAGGGCTAGTGAGAGGCAAAAAAACAAGTAGTGACTGTGAAGAACTGAGAAGATATTTGAGAATTGAGGATGCTAATACTGAGTAGTTTCAGCCTGTATAAAAGCAAGAGGAAAATTGGACATGCATAAAGCCACAGGTCAGACGTTTTATTTAATACCAATACAGCTCTTGACATGAATAGAAGAGTATGAGGCACACTTGGATTCTCCATGTCTGTCTCTTGCTCTTAGAGAACAATAGGGCAGTGGGGACAGAAGTGAGATGATAAAACTTATACATTTTTTGCAGGTGAAAATTATATAAAATAAAATCAACTATAGTTTGAATTTGTGCTGATTCCATGAATTATATGGGCCTCAAAATTCCACTTTTCTGTGTCTCTACAAATTTTTAAAGATCAATTGTTAATTAATATAGTGGTCAATTTATTTGTAAAAGTTCAGTTAAGGTAATTATGAGTCATGAAGCAATCATTTTCAGAGATCTTTCTTGGATATTACAATTTATTTTTTATAGTTCTAGATTTCCATATTTTCTAAACCAAAGACAGTTAACTATGCATTCTTTTCCTTCATTCAGAATTCTAAATTCTCCCTCTCATTCTATATTCTTTTCCATATTTTCTAAACCAAAGACAGTTAACTATGCATTCTTTTCCTTCATTCAGAATTCTAAATTCTCCCTCTCATTCTATATTCTTTTCTCCTAAATATTGTACTACTAAAGGAATGTTTGAAATGTTATTAAATTAACCATGATATCATGAAAGTTTTATTTATAGAAAGGGTAACCAGACAAGAAATGTAAGAAAACTACTTCATAGATAATTGGAAAACATCTTTCCCTTGAGATTTTCTTCTTCAGTGTATGTGTAGACAAGCTAGTTTGCTCTGCCATCTATTGTGTTGTTATAAAAATAAGATACTTTTATTATAAAATGGAATATATGATACAGGAATTTAATCATATGATACTACAAATACAAAAGTAATATAATCACCAAGGTAGAAATAGCTCAAAATTTTATAATATAATTATTTGTGTCAGGATGAGCCTGACAAAGATTAGTTACAGCTAAATATTTTGAGTGATTTAATATGGCTCTCTGTTCTTATTCTGGAACTGATTCCCAAGAATAATAAGGGTAGAAAATCAGTTTGATGAAAATATCTAAAAGAATCTTCCCAAAGGTCCTGAAAAAGAAATATCTCACAATATCAACAAGCATCATTAACAACAGCAAAGCAGCAAAAGACAACAAAAATAAACCCAAGTAAAATTCCAGGCACATTTAAATTAGTTTCAGATCTCTATCTCTTATTTTTGGAAGCTTTGAGATGGCACTGCTATTTTCTTGGATTTTTTTTTATCTTATTCATTTGACAACAGATTTGAATGTGAATCCTTTGTGCTTGTCACTAAATCGGTGATTTCATAAATCTAAACCATAAGTAAAGGACACAGGCTAGAAAATAGGAAACTTAGGGATGAAATATGATTTCAAAAGATCCCATTATGGTAATAATGTGGTTGAATTAGTAGAAACTGCTTCAATAAAGTGTTATTTTGGGGCTCTGAAGAAAGTCTATAACCATATTCACAAATTTGGATTCTAATTGTTCATGGTGGATATAATGGAAGCTTAAGAAGGCCTTAAGAATGAATAGAGGAGACATATAGACATATATTCTCTCCTCTCTCTCTCTCTCTCTCTCTCTCTCTCTCTCTCTCTCTCTCTCTCTCTCTCTCTCTCTCTCTCTCTCTCTCTCTCTCTCTCTGTCTCTCTGTCTCTGTCTCTCTATTTCATTTTGTTTTTCTTTTTTTTAACCAGTCCTGGTGTTTGAACTCAGGGCCTGGAAACCCTCTATGGACACATTTTGCTCAAGGCTAGCACTCTGCCACTTGAGCCCCATCTCCACCCATCTCCACTTCCAGATTCTTCTGGGTATGTGGTACTGAGGAATCTAATCCAGGGTTTGGTGCTTGCTAGGCAGGCACTCTACCACTAGGCTATGTTCCCAGCCCAAGACTTGTAGTTTAATAATGGAGACAGCAAAATTTGTTCGAATAAAATCCAAAGAGAAGAAAGTTGAAAGCATTGGAAAGAGTGCGCATATTCACTGACAGACTTTGGCATTCTATTTTGCAGCACTGAGTCACAGGGTAGTCCTTTTCCTACCATCACCCTGTGTTTTCTTCTCCACTCAGGATTCTGCAACCTGAAATGTGGGAGGGTGAAACGAGCTAAACCTGGGACTAATTTTTTTTTGCCAGTCCTGGGGACTGAATTCAGGGCCTGAGCACTGTCTTTGGGCTTTTCCTCAGGGCTTGTGCTCTATCACTTGAGCTGTGTATGTGGTACTGAGGAATTGATCCCAGGATTCTGCATGCTAGGCAAGCACTCTAACCACTAGGCAAAACTCCTGGCCCCTGGGACTATTTTTATTAGACTATGATAACTGATTTTTAAAGTAACTTCTTGTAATATAATACATTTGAATTAAGCAATAAGGTGTTCTTAGAGCCTGTGTACACCTCAATTTTAGTGAAATGATATATAAATAAAAAGGGTTACTTCCAGTAGCTGAGAATATTTTGCAATGCTAATTTATAGCTTTCTTCTTGTCTTCTACTTTTTGATTTTTTTTTAACAGGTAAAGCAATATTTATCGCCTGTAGCTCTCAAAACAAACATGAAGAAGTGAAAAGGAGACTATCAGGCTCTAAATTATTTTTCCCCCCATAAATTTGTTTTTACTAAATATTGAGAGGAATGAAAGAGGAGTGAAAAGTAAGGGAAGTCATAAAAATAGGCAACATGTCATGAGCATATTGCCCTACAGAGTACTGACTTGCCTCCAGAGGGGAAAAGTTAGGCCTTGTTTTAGGAATTTGAAGAAGTTGTTGAAGAGATCTCAGATTCAAGATTAGCAGCATCTGCTCTCTGTGTCTACCACCTGCTCAAGAGGCTAGAAGCTCCTAGCCTACAGTGAGTCGTGGGCTGGACTGAGAAGGTAGAACACAGACAATGGGGCCTCTTAGCAATGTTTCCTGTGCTCCTCAGTGTAATGAGATCTGTTAAGTCTGCTATGCAGCAGAAATGAGTTATTCAGCAGAA
Organism: Megascapheus bottae; assembly: GCF_031878675.1. Taxonomy (NCBI): domain Eukaryota; kingdom Metazoa; phylum Chordata; class Mammalia; order Rodentia; family Geomyidae; genus Megascapheus; species Megascapheus bottae. Next base: position 78,660,031 of record NC_143509.1, on the reverse strand, counting down.
AATACTGAAAGTCTAAAGAACTGAGTTCTTTCAATTTCTAGAATATTTCTTTCTACTCATTCTGGCTCATTTCTTCCCATTATCTTCCAGAAGGGAACTTGACATAGTGTTGAATGACTGGAAGGGTATGCCCCAAGGCGAGTGAACAATCGAGGCCTTGTAGAATCTGTTCCCCAGAAACCTTGGGTATCGACAACCTATACATTTGGACTGCTGAAGTGTTTCACTTGGAACTTGGTTTAATACAGATTTATGAGTCACTAGCAAAGAAAGTAATTCATACCCTAGGTACACGATCTAGGTTCTTCCTGCTGAAATAAGGAGTCATAAAGCTTCTTTGCACAGACTCTAAAGACAGAATGTCTGTAACACTTACGTGTTACATGTTTTGAGAATGTCTAAGTTGACTTTTGATTGCACAAGTCCTCCTCTCTTTTTCTTCCTCTATTCTTATTTTACTTTTGTTTCCACTGGTGGTTTTACTTTCTTTCAAGAGCAATGATATGAATGAATGTTGACCTAATATAATCATTTTGTCTTTAAAATAACGAAATATTTATTCTAATATTATTACTATTTACAAAACAAATTCAGAGCACATTTTGTCATTTGTCTTCAAAACCAGCTTATGAGGCACATAAGACACGCCATTTAAATCTTACCATATCATAATACATCTTAAATTGGCACTGGATTGGTCAATCCAGTTTAGCTACTGCATAATAGATATTTTTTATAAAAAATTGTTTAATGGATAAAAGATTTGATGAAGATATAACATGTCCATTGAGATCAGAGAAATCTTACGAGCTTGCAAGGCAATTAAAAAAAACTTAAAGTATGCGATCATAGTATTTTAGAACTGAAAGAGATCTTTCTTCAAATTTCCTATTCAGCTGGAGAGTACTTTTAAGTGGTTTGAAGATAACATGCAGATTAGCACATTAGAAGCATAAAATTTCCCCCCAAAATGTTCACCTGAAGATTTCATTTTTGGTCTCTGCACATTCATATGATATTTAATTCCAAAAAGAAGATTTAATGCCTACTACCAGAGCTGATGGAAGAATGAAGAGACTTCTTTTTAATTCTTTGAGCCAAAGAAAGTTATTTTTAAGGCCCATTATAACAATGAAGATCAAGAATTTCATGAAATCCGACTGGAAAATTCTATCTACATTATATCCTTAAAAGGTATACTTTCCCTTAAACTTTTAAATTTTTTTTTTAATGTAAGGGAAGACTTAAGCACTCAAGGCTTTAATTACTTTTCCTTACTATCATTTTATGATACAGAAGTATTTCATCTGTATGAATTAAATATATATGTATATTTATTCCAAAAGCTTTACTGTAGTCACTTCTAAATTCATGAGCATTGCTTATAATGAAATTGCAAATAGGTTGCAACAAGGGTGGATTTTGACTGAATTTATACTTTATAAAAAGTTTCAATACTATAAATTTGTTCTATTATGTTAATGGAAAAGCTGCTAGTATATACTTTAGAGAAGCCAGCTAAGTAATAATTCTTTAATGTGTGTTTTAATATTCTTATATCTATAAATTCTATGTAACATTAATTGCTCAAGAGATTACATATGAACTATTGCAAAAGTGATAAAGATCTAAAATATGTTTAATTTCCTTTTCTCGAGCATATAAGCATAAAACTAATGATTTTTTTGCTGTGAGTAAAAGTGTTAATTTAAACCCAGTACTCAAAATTCTGAGGCAAGAAGATTGAAGTTTCATGGCCTTTCTGGACTATCTGGGAATAAAATAAAATCCTTTGTCAACCAAACAAATTTTGTTAAATGGATATCCAATTTGCCTTTCAAAGAAAATATTCTTCAACAAGGCCCTTTTTCATAAACAATGAGAAATAGATTTTGTTTTGTTTTGTTTTAAATCCTATTTTAATCAAGACCGGTAACATTTCTGAGGTCACCCTATTTTAAAAATACATTGGTTTTGCTGGGCATGGTGGCTCATCCTTATAATCTTATCTACTCAGGAGGCTGAGATCGGAGGATCTCAGTTAAAAGCCAGTCCAGGAAATAATGTCCATGAGATTCTTATCTCCAGTTACGCACCAGAAAACTGGAAGTGACACTGTGGCTCAAGGGGTAGGGATGCTCAGGAACACCCAAGCGTAGAGTTCAAGCCCCACAACTGACAAACAACAAAAACATTTCTTTAATGTTATTTGTTATATAAGTACCGCGCGCTAACCGATTGCGCCACTGGAGCACCCTTCTTTAATGTTATTTGTATAGATTGGATTTTTACTTTTTATTTTTGTAGAGATGCAAGAGGTTTTTTTTTTCCATGGAACTTTGGCTTTGACTCAGGCAAAATATTGAAATATAAAAGCAAGAATAGAGAAAAGAGAAGTCTTTTAAGAATTTCATTTCAATGATGAAATTAGCTGAAGATATGCAGAATATTGTCCTTGATATTTTTTTTTTTTGTGCTAGTCCTGGGCTTGATCTCAGGGCATGAGCACTGTCCTTGAACTTTATCAAGGCTAGAGCTCTGCCATTTAAACCTCAGCACTATTTTCGGCTTTTTTCTATGTATGTGGTACCAAGGAATGGAACCCAGGTCGCGTTCATGCTAGGCAAGTACTCTACCACTAGGCCAAACTCCAGGCCCCTTTTCATATATTTTTTTCATATATTTTTTATTGTAATTAATAGGAGGGTTACATGATATTTGCCAGATAGAAGGTGCATTAATTCACATACATTGATACTCTTTCACATGTCTTGGTCCCCATTTCCCTCCCCTTCACCCCCACCCCTCATCTTGTTTTCCCCCCTTCCCTATCCAATTTCAAATAACCAAATACAAATAAATATATCTGATATATCAGGTAACAAAGTGAGATACTGTAACAATATGAGATAACCAAGGGACAGCAAAAAAGATGAGAGATAACATAGTTCATTAAGGACAACAATCATTCATTATATGGCTTACGTTTCTATATCCTAGAGGTCCTTTCATTTAGCGTCATACTATATGGCCTTTTGTATCAAGGTTTTGCTCTATTGCAAATCTCTGCTAGGAGAGCCCAAGGTTTCTACTGATTATGACAAATGAGGGAAACTATTGAGCCTAAGTTCCTTTGAGTCTGGCTTACTTCACTTATGATTTTTCCTAAGTTTTTCCCTTTCCTAACAAATGAGGCGATATTGTTCTTTCTGAAAGCAGCATAGAATTTCATTGTGTACAATTACCACATCTTGTTGATCCATTCATGTAATTAATAGAAGGGTTACATTATATTCACCAGATACAAGGTGCACAAACATTGATACCCTTTCTCATGTCTTGGTCCCCATTTCACTCCCCCCACTCTCACCCCCATCTTGTTTTTCTCCCTTCCCTATCCAACTTCAAAACCAAATATGCATATATACAATACATCAGATAACAAGGTAAACTATTGTAACAATATGAGATAACCAAGGGACAGCAAAATAGATGAGAAATATAGTACATTAAGGACAACAATCACTTATTATATGGCTTTTGTTTCTATATCTTGGAGGTCCTTTCATTTAGCTTCATTCTATGTGGCCTTATGTATCTAGGTCTTGTTCTACTGTAAATCTCTGCTAGGAGAGCCCAAGGTTTCTACTGATTATGCCAAATGAGGGAAACCATTGAACCTATGGTCCTTTGAGTCTGGCTTACTGCACTTAATATGATATTTTCTAAAACTTTGCATTTCCTTTCAAATGGAACGGTGTCATTCTTTCTGACAGCAGCATAGAATTCCATTGTGTATAAATACATCTTCTTGATCCACTCATCAACCGAGGGTCATGTGGGTTGGCTCCATATCTTTGCTATGGTAAATAGTGCTGCAATGAACATTGTGCTAGTAGATTTAGTATGTCTTTGATTGGGTAAATGCCAAGTAGTGGAATTGCTGGGTCATAGGGGAGCTTTGTGTTTAGTCTTTTGAGGAATTGCCATACTGCTTGCTTTCCATAGTGGTTGAATGATTTTGCACTTCCACCAGCAGTGTGGTAGTGATCCCTCCTGGCCACATCCCCTCCAGCATCTGTTGTTATTAGATTTCTTGATCATGGCCATTCTAACTGGAGTGAGGTGGAATCTTAGAGTTGTTTTGATTTGCATTTCTTTTATGGCCAAAGATGTCGAGCATTTCTTCATGTGTCTATAGGCCATTCTGATTTCTTCTTCAGAGAAGAAGTGTTTGGCCCATCTTTTAATGACATGGTTGTTTCTTTGGAGATTAGTTTGGGAGTGATTAAATTTTTTGAGCTTTTGATATATTTTAGACATGAGGCCTTTGTTGTATGGTTGGTGAAGATCTTCTCCCATTGTGTGGGCTTTCTATTTAGCTTGATAGCGATGTCCTTTGCAATACAGAAGCTCTGTAGTTTAATGCAGTCCCACTTATCCAGACTTTCTTTGATTTGTTGCCTTTGTTGGTCCTTAATAAGAAATTTTCGACGTGTGCCAAGGAGACTTAGTGTATCTCCTATTCCTTCTTGGAAAGCTTTCAGTGTATCTGCTTTTACCTCTAGATCTTTGATCCATTTGGAGTTAATCCTGGTGCAGGGTGACAAAGAAGGATCCAACTTTAGTCTTCTTCAGGTGTTTAACCAGTTCTGCCAGCACCACTTGCTGAAGAGGCTGTCTTTCTTCCATTCAATTTTTTTTTTTTTTTGCTCCCGTATCAACGATTAGGTGCTTTTGGCTTTTTCTATGTATGTGATACCAAGGAACTGAAACTAAGGCTTTATGCATGCTTGGCAAGCACTCTCCCACTACGTCAAACTCCAGGCCTTCTTGTTCTTTTGTTTAAATTTAATTTTATTGTCAGGGTGATGTACAGAGGGGTTATATATATATATATATGTGTGTTTGGTGAGTACATTTCTTGTCAAGCCTCCTCCCACATTTTTCTCCTACTTTTTCTCTCCCCAAGGACTAAACCCCCAAGTGGTAAAGTTCATTTCTACAATATTGCTTTTTGAATGTCTCTGTTGCCATGGTTCACCTGATCTTGCAGAAGAAAGAACATATCTTATTTATTGTAATATCTCTAGCCAGTAACATAATTTCCCAGGCTTTGTTAATTCAGTCTGTAGATTAATATTTCGTATTTAGAAAACTGAATGAGAACACAATGCAATATATACTTGGAAGAGATAAAAATGTAGCAATAGTTGAGGGGATCACACTGCAATTATGTAAACAGATAGAAGACATTATGAAAAATTAAGAAATAATCAGATTGACTCCTTTTAATCCAGAAGAGTAGATTGTTGAATTTTCAGGAATTCCACAACCCAGTTTTTAAATGCAACTTTTAAAACTGATATTAAGCTTTAAATTAACAAATATGTTAAAGAGTTAGATATTCAAGTTTCTTCACTTTTAAAGTAGTCTATTGTCTGTTCTTATGCATAATTTAGGTTACCAAGATGTATTGGACATGAGGGAGGGATATAAAAAATAGTATTTTATTACACATTTCTTCCCAATGGATCTAATCACTGGTAGCTAAAAGTCAGCCATGGTAGGGAAAAAGGAAAGAGTTAAAAATTATAATCCATTTCTAATTTTATTAAGTAGTAAGACAAAACAGTGCTATAGTATACATCTTATGATAAGCTAGTCAATTGTTTTTGTGCACAAACTTTTTTTATTTTGCCAGTCAGCACTGTCATTGAACTTTCTCAAGGCTAGAGATCTACCACTTGAGCCTCAGCACCACTTCTGTTTTTTTTTTCTTTGTATGTGGTACCGAGGAATCAAACACGGGTTTTTGTGCATGCTAGGCAAGCACTCTACCACTAGGCTCCCGGCCCTATGCACAAACTTTTACTGGAAGATAGATCCAAAATTTGTTTACATACTGTGTTTGTTTCATTTGTACTAAAGTGACAGAAAGGAGTAATTGTAGCAGAACTACATGATCTATAATGTTTAAAACTTCTATTCTCTGCTTGATCTATAAAAACAAAAAAGATGAAGAACACAGTAATGCTGACTACATTTACAGATATGTGTTGCACACGGATTATAAAGGTCTTGAAAGTTAAAAAAAATTTCAGCATTTGAATGTATTGTTTGATTCAGCAAAGAAAATATTGCCCAAGCTATTGACAGATTTGTGAAGTTCTGACATGTTTCTGGTTATTGTCATTTTTATTGCAGTCAGTAGCTTACACAAAAATGTCAATTGGTATCTACATTGGTATTACAGTCATTTATCAATTTCACTCATGGATTGGCTGTAGAAAAAGGAGTACAGAAAAGATGAACAAAAGCATTTTCTAAGAATTTACTATGGGGAATTTTCAATAGAGTATTTTACTATTTATCATTATAAATTGTACACTATGGGTCTTTTAAGCAAGTAAATTTAACAGAAACCTACATGTGTATTTTATTCAGACAGTTACAGAAGCAAGTTTTGAAAAATAATTAGGCAAATTTTAAATGTAACATTTAATGATAAGTAATATATTTTTATTCAGAAAACTGTCCAAAATTCTGAGAGAAATTAACTACCTACTTTACTTCATTTTTGTCTTTTATTCAACCAGTACTTCATTGATTACTTACTGTGTTGTAAAAGCATTATGCTAAACAAAAAATAGCCCTTTGTGACTGTGTGTTCCACAACTGTAGATTTAATCAACTGTACTGGAAAATATATATGAAATTGCATTGGTTCTAAAAATGTACAAGCTTTTTAAAATATTGTGCTCTTGACAATATAGTGTGACAACTTTTCTATGCATTCTTGCCTTGTATTAGACATTATAAGAAATCCAGATATGGTTTAAATTATATTGGAGAATGCATGTAGGTTATATAAATACTGTGTCATTTCATGTAAAGGACATGAGCATTTACCACATATTATATATAATATACATATATACATATGAATATATATGTAAAACATATATATGTAGCATATATATGACCATATACATAAAAATGTAGTTTCTACTTGAGGGGATTGGACATGAGAACAAATTGTTAGATAGTTAAAAACTATTGTATCAGGGCTTAGAGCATGGCCTAGTGGTAGAGTGCTGAAACCCTAGCATTCATGAAACCCTAGGTTTGACTCCTTGTTTCCATATACACAGAAAGAAGCAGAAGTGATTTTGTGGCTCAAGTGGTAGAATTTTAGCCTTGAGAAAGCCCAAGGACAGTTCCCAGGCCCTGAATTCAAGCCCCAGGACTGGCAAAGAAACAAATACCCATTCCCCCTCCCCCCAAACAAGATGATTGGGAAAGGGTGGGAGGAGGGAAATAGGGACAAAAACAAGAGAAGTGGTATCAGTGTGTGAGAAGTAATGCACTTACTATCTGGCAAATGTAACTGTAACCCCTCTATACATTACAATAAAAAAATCATCAAGAAATGGGTGGGGGTGGGGAGAGGGAAAGTGTCAAAAACATGAGAATGCTTGAGAAGTAATGTATCTAGTACTTGACTAATGTAACTGTAACCCCTCTGTACATCACCCAACAATAAAATAAAATAAAAATAAATAAAGCAGAAAACCCCACGAAGATTGCAACTGGAATATAAAAACACAAAAGTTACTGAAAGCTATTTTATATTGGACGACAGAGACATCTAGAAAATAGGTGTACTTGAAGGGTCAGTTTATTAGGGATTAAATGTGTGTGTGTGTGTGTGTGTGTGTGTGTGTGTGTGTGTGTGAAACACCATGATGAAATCCTTTTGAAAAATTGACATTAACTTAAAAGTAAATGCCAGAAGAGTAAAACATTTCCTATTCAGAGTGTGGAAACTAATGTGAGTGTAGCCAATGCAGATTTTTTTCTTGTATTTTTTATTGTAATTAATAGAAGGGTTACATTATATTCACCAGACAGAAGGTGCATTACATTGATACCCTTTCTCATGTCTTGGTCCCCATTTCACTCCCCCCACCCTTGTCCCTCATCTTGTTTTTCCCCCTTCCTTATCCAACTTCTTATAACCAAATATGCATATATACAATATATCAGATAACAAGGTAAAATACTGTAACAATATGAGATAACCAAAGGACAGCAAAAGAGATGAGAGATAACATAGCACATTAAGGACAACAATATATAAGGCCATATAGTATGATGCTAAATGAAAGGACCTCTAAGATATAGAAACAAAAGCCATATAGTGAGTGATTGTTGCCAATGGAGATTTTTAAGGAGAATGAGTATAGCCAAAAATTCTTCATATATCAGTGCAAAAATGGAGTAATGAAGGTCATTTGGGGAAGACAGGGAGGGAAGATGAGAGAGTTTCAGATGCCTGAAGTTTAAAGAATTATTGCATACATATATGGATATGTGAAAATGATATATCCAAATGAGGTGTCCATAGTTACACAAGTACATGTCCCCTGGAAAGATTATTTGAATCTAAATAAGAAAAATTAAATTGGAGTAATGGTTTATTTTCATTTTTATTTATCATTTCTGAGGCTTGAGCTCAGGGCTTCATGTACTTGTCTTTTCTCTCAAGACTGGTGCTCTACCACCTGAATCACAGCTCCATTTTCAACTTTTCCTGGGTAATTGGGGATTCATGTCTCATGGACTTTCTTTGATGGGCTGGCTTCGAGCTGCCATCTTCAGATTTCAGCTCTCTGAATAGCTAGGATTAGAGGCATGAGTGTCCAACTCCTGGGGGTTATTTTGTAGTTTATCATCTGAGAGACAAAGCAGATGATCAATGTATACTTATACAATGATATAAACTAGAGATGAGGTAGACTTGAACTCTTTGGTGAGTGAATTTCTGCAGGATTTCTCTGAGGAATTGCTTTCTCAGCTGAGGCAGAGCTGTAGGCTGTAGAGCTTTGTTCTGGCCAAGGGAAAGTCTGTATAAATTATCCCAAGGATTCAAGTTTTTTTTTTTGAAAGAAAAATTTACTCCCTTGCAATAAAAAAGCAATCAGTTTCAATTGCTTCACTAATTATAAAATTTGAAATACTTTTACTTGGGATATAGGCAGTTACTTCCCTACAAACCTCATAGTTAATCATGTGTGGAAGTTAATTTCCCAAGTTTCCTTTTAAAATAAGTGTGGAATTCTCTGTATGTTTACATATGACCTTCATTAAGGCTAAGATTTTATTTAAGTTTTGGCTTTCATTGATGCTCATACCCAATACTTTCTGTCAAAAATGAGTGATTCTTTTTCTTTATAATTATCTTTATCTTATTTATAGTTATCCTTCCTTCATCTTCATCTTTTTATCTCTAGGCTATACTGAGCCACAGACAGAAAGACATTTATACCTTCTGTTTGGATTTTCTTTTTTCTTTCATTTAAAAAATTTATTTTATCATGAAAGTGATGTACAGAGAGACTGCAATTACATAAGGAAGAGAATAAGTAAATTTCCTTTCATGCAGTGCTACCCCTTCCCTCATTTTCTTCCACTTGATTTTATTTTTTCTTAAATCCTTAGCTTGAAGCCAGCCTTTGGCTTACTGTTTATTTTCTTGAGAACATTAGTATAGATTCAGCTGTAGTATGGAAATCTATTGTGTGTAGAATATTGTTGCATTTTGTTTCTTTTATGTATTTTGTTTATGTATTCTTTTGTTACATGGTGTTTCTAAACAAAAGGTAAAGTTAGGTATAATAAGTTATTCAAGTGAAAAAGATTAGAGCTAAAATTTGTGACTGTTTTGACATGCTGACTAAAATTACCTATCCCTTCTTCTTTATTTTTGCCCTTATTCTCCTACATTTAAACTTTAAAAATATTCTTTTACTGCAGGTATATAGAAAATACAAAAAAAAGCCAAAAAAGAAAAAGGGGAAAATCAGCAGATCCCTGGGCTTTTAAATTCAAAAGCCTTGATTGTTGTGTAACAGGGGATATGATTATTAAGGAGCATTTTTATACAATTCTGAATTCTCCCAACCATTCTGAGAACTTTGCTCAACTACAGAGATAAGTGGGAGAGCTGAATTAAAGCAGATAAACTTGCTTATGGCTGGCACATGCTTTGCTTCACTTCCTTACCTAGATGGACAGGATATAAAATAAACTCCTACAAGATGAGTTTGGATTCTTAAAAGTAGAGAGGAAACCAGTTCTGAGATTATGACAAAAGTTCAAGTTCTGATTTGTATGTGTGTGTGTGTGTGTGTGTGTGTGTGTGTGTGTGTGTGTGTATAGTACCTAAGACTATATAAAGTATTGATAATGTTTTAAGGATTTTGTGACTCAAGAGAAATATGGAAAAGTAGATAAAACTTACAGTAAAAATTAGGCAGAAGAAAAAAATTAACAGATTAAAGTGATTTCTTTACCTCAGGTTTTTTTTCTAAATGTTTTTGCTGACCATGATGTAATGACTGAGGTGTCAGAGAGTGGCTGTACAAACAGAGAAAGGAACAAAGGCCAGGACAGACAGAGGTCATCTCAATAGAAAACAATATTGAGCAGAGGGCAGCCACAGGCCAGACATCCCCTGTTAAATCATGCCCTTTCATGTAAACCCTGAAAATTAGTACCTTCAGAAGAAAAAGAAAGAAGAGGGGACTTTTGAATGAACATTTAAATCTGAAATGATCAAGGAAAACAGGAAAAATCCCTTTTCTTTTCTGTTAGGCAGTATGTGGTTTAATATTTCTTCATTGAATATGTATTTAGTGAAGAATTAGGTTAGGCTAGCCTCCATTCTACATGCTTGAACAATACAAGAGACAGAGATATACAAATTTGTAAGTGTACATTATATGAGGTTGACACAGCTTAAAGTGTTTAGAAAAATTTTATTGTTGAGTAAAAATATTACAAGTCATAATTGAAAAGGTAGATCATGCAGATTCTTGATATAGAGCCTAGCAAGTTAGCCAACTTGGTATATAGGAAGACTAATCCAAACGAAGAGAAATGTTAGGGCAAAAGTCCTAGTATGGGAATTCCCTATGCATATTGGAGGAAAAGGAGAGAGCAGAAGGGATGAGAAAAGAAGTCAGATGACTGGGGGCAGGGCAGGTCACTAAGGCTAGCAAATCATCTTATAGAATTTGATAAGTATACCTGAGAGAACAAGGATACTTATAATGGGAGCCATTAAAAATTTCTTGCTATGATCAAGGAAAGGAATGATTAGAGCCAAAAGAGAAGTGAGTTTGTGGACCTGTTTTAAAAATGAAGCCAATAGCATTTTCTATTGGATTATACAGAGAAGAATAGGCGAGTCAAAAGAACTTTGTATATATTTCTTATTTTTTTCTGGAAGGATGCATGTAGTTGCACTTTGTTGGTACAGATGGTAAGATGTGTTGAAGAGATTAAGAAGTTAATAAGTTGGCATGTCAAGTTTTAAATGTCTGTTAGCCAGTTTGAATGTTGAACATACAATTCAATAAATGAGTCTTATGGGACTTGAGTTGAGATATTAAAAATATTCAACATAAATAATATTTTAAATTCATAGAACTGAAGCTGTAAATGATAATTACAAATTGTAGAGAATATATAAAAATTAACTACTCAAAGGTTTCAGAGTGTTAACAAGCAAGGCATGTTGAAAATGATAAAGTTGCTGGCATTGAGAATTCTTCATTTTCATTGCTTTTAGCTCAGATACAATCTTTATTCTAAAATTCCATTGACACTCCTGTTTCTTTTAATCTGAAAATATGGAAAATTTGAAGCTTGGAACAGCTAGGAAGTTAATGGGAAATAGAGATTCAGAGAGGGGAGGACTGGTGAGAGTATATAATGGATCAAATCCATGGCTGCCACTGGAACCATTTATGAGTGTGAAAGACCTCAGCTAAGATACAAGAAGTTAGCTGATACTGCATTTCGTTCTGGAGAAGAAAAATTTAGTTTTAGTCTATTTGAATTAACTATTTCATTAAATAAAATTTTCACTCTTAGAAAAATAAAATAGACTATAAATACTAATGAGATAATATTTACAATAGAATAAAATCAATCAACACAAGAAAAATTAGGAATGGAATGAATTTTAGAGAAATAATCTTGAGATAATTCAGATCTTGGAATTACCTAAAACAGATTTAAGAGTAGCTATTTTAGCTATAATTATTGAAAACAAATGGTTTACAATGGACTAAAATGTAGAAAATTCTCAGCAGAAAATTTAGAAAAAAATGAATGAAACCTCTAGAACTCTAAAATAGTTTATGCATTTAATTAAACAAGTGAGTTCAGCAGAATGGGGCTCACAAAGTCAATGAACTTGGAGGATAAAAAGTTGAAATTGTTCAATATGAAAAGGTAAGAACATAAAGATTCAATAATCTTAAGGTGTAACACAATTGGATTTGGAGTTCAGGAAACAAGGAAAAAGCTGATCTGAAAAAAAAGTTTAAGCATTATACCTGACACCAAAGACATATGGAACACCTTTTCGTTTAGGGAAGTAAACTGCTCCTGCTTCAATTAGCTTATTTCATGGTAAAAATAAATGTTAAAATAAAAGCATATTAATATTCACAGCAAAAAACCCATTGTGCCTGAAAAATCTCCAGTTTGATGTAAGATTCAAAATTATGGGCAAAAGAAGCATAACAAAGTACAAGTCGAGGTAAATGTAAACCCAAGTATGTTTAGTCATATCTCAGCCAAACTTCTAAAAAGAAATCTTGAAAACAACATGAGAAAAATGGATCATTACTTAGAGGGGAGCCATGATTATTGATTTTACTGACTTGTCAGAAATTACAGATGACAGAAGTTGAACAACAACTTCTTGGTACAACAATGTAAAGATAAAAGTAACTAAAGACATTTGAATGATTTTACATTCGAGCTTCAGTACCAGCACAATAAACAGATAAGCAATCACACATGAAAAAAATACACAAGTAAGGGGGCTCTATTAAGACAGGTAAGGGTATAGAGAAATTAATCAGGAGAGTTGAGAGTGTCCTGAGAAATGTATCAAAAGGAAGAAATGGTTAACCATGTGAATGGTTGAATCAAAAGCAGAGGGCAGATCATTGAAGTGAACAACTTAGAAGTAAATAACTGTCACAAAAAGTTTTGAAAGAATTTGGAGTGAAATTATGATGGACTAAGAAAAAAGGAGTTGAAAATCATGATTAAAGGCAACTCTCAAGAATTTTGTCTTACATAGGGAAGAAAGAAGTACAGTAATAGTGTAGAGATTAGATAAAAGAGAAAATTTATTTTGTAACATGTTAACTTCATAAGGCAGGAAATAATAAAATAAAACTGATAATATATGTTATAAAGGAAGAATCATCCAATGTTCGCATATCTGTAAGAGAAAAGAAAACCAAACAAAAATATTTAAATAAGCATTCAATTGAGCTAGAATGAAAAAAGTGCACACTGAATATGTGACTTGCATTCTTATATATATATTTTTTTAATTTGGTGATTTTTCAATTTGATATTTGAAAAATTAATTAACTGAACATTGTGGAAATTTATGATTTTTACATAGTATTATCACCAATTGCCTCCTTTGTGTTTTTAATTTTGGGGCTTTCCTCAATGAGTATACTTCAAAAATTGTTCTCAGATTTTATAACTCATCATGCATTTAATAATGTTTATCCTGGCTAGTCCACCAAATCCTATAAGGTAGCTGAATAATACAACTAATTTTCAAAGAAGGTTTAGTTATTGTAATGTGTAATTTTGTAGGAAAACTTATTCTAATTTTGAATTCAGGATTCTGAAACTCCTCTCTCATGAAAGCACAGCCCCTATCCTTACTCCAATCCCTCATCTTACAGTTGTAAGGGTAGAACAGAATGGTGTTCATAGTAGGAAGAGAAGCAGTGGGGTATTGGAGACCTTGGATATGAGTTTGTGCACCAGTGACTACTTAATGATGATCTAAGAATCACTATACTTAGAGGGATGAATAGGAAATTTTAACTACGAGAGTGGTGGTAAGTTTCGAACTACAGGTTGCTTCTTTATAAGGATGTGTTAAAGTGTTTTGTGTAGTACAGGGTTGTATGCATTTGTATGATACTCATTTTTCTGAATATATTAAAATATTTTTTACTTCAAAACTAAAAACTGTCAATGAATAGATGTTTTGTTCAGGTCTCTGCTTTCATAACTGCAAGCTGTTATTAAAAAAGAAAAGTATGTCTATATAATTAGCTTTCTATATTGATATTTGTGATTCAGCCCAACATGGATCAAAAGCACTAAAAAATTACACCTGTGGTGCCGGGAGTTTGGCCTAGTGGTAGAGTGCTTGCCAACATTCACAAAGACCCGGTTCAATTCCTCAGTACCACATATATAGAAAAGCCGGAACTGGTGCTGTGACTCAAGTGATACAGCACTAACATTGAGGAAAGCCCTAGGACAGTGCTCAAGCCCTGAGTTCAGTCCGCAGCACTGGCAAAAAAAAAAAAAAATTACACCTGTATTGAATGAATATTGCCATTATTTTTTGCCATTTTATCAGGTATGTAGCACATCAGTTAATCACAAAGCATTTGCGTTGTAGTAGGTGTTATAATTTATGGAGAAGTTAACATACACTGGAGGATATATGTACATTACATATAAATACTATACATATTAAGGGACTTAGATATTCTTGGATTTTGTTATCTCCCAAGCTCTTTGAACTAATTTCTCATAGATATCAAAGGAAATATTTTTTTAAAGTATATGTTTGAAAAGTTCCTTTCCTATGAAATCTCTACCTAGAAGAGTGAATACTGCTGTGTATAATAGCCATGATCAAGGAAGGGAAAAATTTCCTGAAAGAAATTCTGTATCATGCACAGACAAACTATTTTTGGCATAAATTTAGTGTTCTTTGTAATCTTTGAACATTGACAAAACATACAATTCTTTGCTAAGAGGAATATTAACCAGAACAAGTCCCAGTTACAGGGGTGAGAACTTACCATTAAATTGTTAAATGGAGAAACACATTACTTAGATCTATTTTTTAAAATTCTTTTCTCCTTGATCTGACTCATTATAATCATTTTCATTCACCTTTTTCTGTCTGTCTTCAAATATAAAGTGGATATTTTTAGAAACACATTGGACCTTGAGAATTTGAAGTATAGTCTCCTATTTGTGAGGACATTGAATGACTTTTACATTTTTACTGGATAACTCTTTTGTATCTTAGATATGCCAAGGGAACACTTGAGTTCAAAAGGTTTAGAGTCACAATTATGACCTATTGAGAGTATAAATTACAGCTAAGTAATTTTCTTTTCTTGTTTCAAAAGAAATGGGTACACAGATGTGTGCTCTGAATACTTAGAGCTTTAATTGCCTGCCATGAGGCAATATTTAGGAGAACGAAGGAATGGATAAAGACACATCTATAGAAGGAAGTTTCTAAGAGGAAACACATTTCATAACACTCTTTTGAGACACAATTTAAGATTTCTAACTTTCACAAATGTTAAAAAGTTGCATATTGTTTATGTATGCAGTATGGAAACTGATTTGTTTATAATATGATAATAATCTCTATTTCAAATCTTTATAGTTTTTATTACTGTATATTCTTAAACTCTGGGCTTGAAAGCAGGACCTGGGCTCCCTGAGCTCCTTTTGCTCAAGGCTAGCACTCTACTACTTGAGCTACAGTGCACTTTCCATTTTATCATTATTATTATTATTATTATTATTATTATTATTATTATTATTTGGAGATAAGAGTCTTATAGACCTTCCTGTCCCAGGCTGGCTTTGAACTGTGATACTCAAACACCAGCCTTCTTAGTAGCTAGGATTACAGACATAAATAAGCCAACAGCACTCTGCTAACTATAAATTCTCTCTCCCCCTGCCCACCCTCTTTACAGAACTGAGGACCAAACTCTGGGCCTTGCACTTTCTAGGCAAGGGCTCTTCCGCTGAGATAAATCCCAACCCCACTATACATGCTATACATTCTTAACTATTAAAATTTTCTTTATAACTATATTCTGTCATATCATTGACACTATGATATGGAGCCATTTTTTCAAAATGGAATGTGTGGAGATTTTTTAACCTTATAAATTTAAGTGCCAATCACCAGGATGGATAATTGTACTTTGGTAATTTCTTTGGGCTTTAAAGATTAATGAATAGCCTCAACTATTTGAATAATAGCTTGAGCTTAATTGATACAAACTGTCCCATAAGAACTCTACTCTGTCTAGTAATGCTACCTGACCAGACTCAAAGGAACATAGCCTCAATTAGTACACACCTAGGACTCTCCTAGCACTACAATGGCTCAAAACCTAGATACATAAGCTCATATCGGATGAGACTAAATGAAAGGATTTCCAGGATGTGGAAACAAGAGCTTTATGTGATTGTTTTTAATGTACTGTGTTATTTCTCTTCTCTTTTGTTGCCCTTTGGTTAATCTCATATTGGTACAGTATCTGACTTTGTTACCTGGTATATTGTACATATGTTTATTTGTTTATTTGAAATAGGAAAGGGAAGGGGTGAAAACAAGATGATTGGGAGGGGATGGGAGAAGGGAAATGGGTACAAAAACATGTGAGGGTGTATCAATGTGAGAAGTGATGTACCCTTTGTCTGGTGAATGTAACTGTGATCCCTCTATACATTACAATAGAATGTCAAATATAAAAAATAAAAAAATTCCTATGTTTATTCTCTAACCATAAATTAATGCAAATCAAAACAACATTGAGATTCCACCTCATCCCAATTAGAATGGCCATTATCAAGAAAATAAACAACAGATGCTGATGAGAATGTTACTAAAAGGTAATGCTACCATACTATTGGTGTAGTGGTGTGTTCAGCTACTCTGGAAAGTAGTGTGGACTAAAAGACTAAAAGACTAAACCTCATAACCCACAATCCTTACTCTAGGGCATTTACCCAAATGACCACAAACCAGCCCATACTAATGTCACCAGCACATCCATGTTATTTGCAGCCTTTTTTTTGCCATATCTAAGATATGAAATCAACCAAGATTCCCCTCCTGGATGAATAAATCAAGAAAATACACATAGTAGAATTCTACAGTTCCATCAGAAAGAATGACATTGTCCCATTCATAAAGAAATGGAAAGATGGCAAAAGTTCCAGTAAGCAAACCAAACCTGACTCAATGGAAAAAGGGTTACATGGTTCCCCTCATTTGTAAGAATTAGGGTGTGCCTTATAAATCTACAAGTAAACCCAATGGATAGTAACAAATAAAAAAAGACTATGCTTGGACATGATAAATTCAACAGCACTCAAAGCATTCATATACTGAGATCCTTTCTTATGACAGGATCACAATGGCGCTGAAGCTATGTGCACATGACCATAAAAAATGATGCTTACTGAAATGAACTGCAAGAAATGGAAACAAGACAGTTTTTTTTTCTTTTTGGTACTGCTTGCAGTTATTTCTTTTTTCTTTCTTTCTTTCCCATTAGTTTATTTCCTGTTGTCACAGTTTTTTTTCTCTACCCTTTGTTTTGTAGATAAGTTTATCTAATTTGGGGAAGGGAAGGACAAAAACTGTGGGACAAAAAAATGAACCATTGTAACAGTGATATTCAGGAGACACTGGAAGTGAACTTTACAGATTGGGAGAGAGAGTCAGGAAGGGAATGAGTGGGAGAAAATATGGGAGGGGCTAACACTGTTCAAGCAGAAATGTATTCATTACTTATGTAACTGTAACCCCCTCTGGAACATCATCTTTATAGTAAAATTTAAATCAAAGAGAATTCCTATATTTAAAAATAGTTTTTCTAATCACTAAAACCTAGTGCATTATTTGCTCTTCTATTAGTCTCTATTAAATATTGCATTAATAGGTATTAAGTAGAAATCGTTAAATGGATTACTTTTAGTTTGTAGATCTATATATAGAAGGAATGTTATCTTTTTATTCCAAATATTGTCATTTAAGAAAATGTTTGTGTATGATTTTTCTTTTTCTTTTTTTCTTTTCTTTTTTTTTTTTTTTGCCAGTCCTGGGCTTGAGCTCAGGGCTTGAGCACTATCCTTGGACTTTTTCAAGGCTAGAGCTCTACCGCTTGAGCCTCAGCATCATTTCCGGCTTTTTCTATGTATGTGGTACGGAGGAATTGAACCCCGGTCTTCGTGCATGCGAGGCAAGCACTCTACCATTAGGCCAAACTCCCGGTCCCTGTGTATGATTTTTCTTATTAGTAATTTTTTAGTGTTAGCCATTCATATTTCATAGTATTTTCCAATAAAACATGAAAGTGTTTTGTACCTACTTCTATTTTTCTTACTTAGTTTTTTTTTTTTTTTTTTTTTTTTTTTTTTTAATTTCTTGTCAGTTGTGGGGGCTTGAACCCTGTGCCCGGTCTAGTTCTGTATCACTTGAGTCACAATGCCACTTCCCCTAAGATTTTATAACATTTCTTAGATAACAGTTTTTCTGTTGAAAAGGAAGTTATCCTCCCTGTAAAAGAATGATTTCCGCCACGTTTTTGCAGGATTAAACTTTTAACATCTGATGACTTTCAGAAGATTCTTTCTTGGGGGTCAATTTTGGAGCTTGAACTCAGGTCCTGGGCTCTAACCCTGAGCTCCGTTGCTCAAGGCTAACTCTCTTATCTCTTGGACCCTACTGCTACTTCCAGTTTTTGAGTGGAAAGGTGGAGATAAGAGTCTCATGAACTTTCATACCCTGCCTGGCTTTGAACCTTGATTTTCATATCTCCTTCTGAGTAGCTACCATTACAGATATGAGCTATCAGAGCCCAGTCTTGGGGTCTCATGAGTTCTGACTAATTCAAAGTGCTAGAGATTTTATGGTATGATTTTAGGAGATGCTTACAATATTTCTGCTAGAAATGATAACTAGATTCTTGTTCTATTATTGAACTAATTATTGAAACTAATAGAGTACCAAACTAACCCCAGGGGCTTATCATGGTTTCTTTCTTTCTTTCTTTCTTTCTTTCTTTCTTTCTTTCTTTCTTTCTTTCTTTCTTTCTTTCTCTCTTTCTTTCTTTCTCTTTCTTTCTTTGTTTATTATTTTTGTCAGTCATGGGGCTTGAACTCTGGGCCTGGGTCTGGGCGTTGCCTCTGAGCTCTCCAGGTCAAGGCTATCACCCTACTCCTTGAACCCCAGCCCCACTTCCCACTTTCTAGTGGTTAATTGGAGATAAAAGTCTCATGTTCTTTAATGCCCGGGCTGGCTTTGAACTGTGATCCTCAGATCTTAGCCTCCTGAGTAGCTAGGATTATAGGTGTGAGGTCCTGGCTCATCATGTGTTTAACAAGGTTTGTAATTTTCTGGTAAGACAACATTTTCATAACCCACAAAACTTTCATTGTGGTATAGATAAATGCTTTGAGTTGTAAATATATATATATGATGAATTCATGTATGTTTTGTTCAAAATATTGCTTTAAAATTCAGTTTACTCTCCTTTTACCTTTAGTAATAATGACTGGTCCATATTTAGCAGCAATATTGTGCAGAAAACAACAGAAATAATAGGACAGGAGGTTCTGGGTTAGAAGAAGTAAAATTGAATTAAAAGCTAATCACTTTTGTGTTGGGTTTACGTAACATAAATTGGATGCCTACATGGGTTCATTTTTTCTTTATACACCTCTTTTGTAAAATATCTAGCTAGGCAACCTATTCCAATAAAACACACACATTTAAACATGCTATTTTCCCCCTGATGGAAACTTGTTTAGAGCTAAAGGCAAGTGTATACATTTCTCATAATAAATTAATAATGGAGAGACATCATTACCACATTATAAACTATACAATATGTCTTAGGTGATTTATTTAGTACCTTAAACACCCAAGAAATTTCACTGGTTGGCAGCAAATGATTATACATATTAATTGCATGCTTTATACACATCTGAAATGAAAGGAGAAATGTCAGGAATTGACTAATTTTGGTTTGCTTATGAATATCATATTTAATTTCTTTTATGTTTCCTTAATCTTTTCAACAGTGCTTAAGGATTTAGAAAATGTTGATTAAAGCATTTCCTCTGATTAATTATATTTTGGCTTTCAACAGTTGTATTTTATTTTAAAATCTAGTGCACACACATTGTCTGGATTAGAGGAGCATCTGCTCTTCCCAGTCTCTGCAAATATTTATATAAATCTAACTGCCACCCGTTCCCTCCAAGTTCTCACGGCTTGGATAATTCTGATTGCGTCTCCTCATTAAGCCATCCTCAGGATATGGAGACATAAATAAAGCAGATGAACTTCCTAAATTTTGGGGATATTTGTGTACATGGCTTGCCATGTAACACAAGCTATGATTCTGAAAGCACAGGGATTCCTTTACCTCTGATGTCTTTAATTATATATCAGTATTAGTATGATTAGTAACCTACAAATGGTTTTGCATATACTCATTAGGCCCTTATTAAGAAGATACACTCTTTTGTACATTCTCTATAAAATCAGTATGAGTAAAATTTTAATTTATAGGAAACATATAAGGCTGATGATATTTTGCATTTGTTTTCCAATTATCCCTAGAAGTTTTTTCCTTCTAAAATTATTACAATGATGAGACAGAGCCTCTTCAGAGGGATGGAGTGCTAACCCTTTCTCAAAAGATTGTCCTTCAGCAGGACTTCCTTTAGTGACTTCAGCTTTCATTGTGAGGTTAACATATTAGTCTGAGGCCTTAGCTTTATTTCAGGCTGACATACAGAGTGAAAGACATCTATTTGGATTCATTGGACAATTTGTCCTTCTACCATGTAGTTTCTATGGACTGAGTTTTTTTTTTCTTTTTAGAGAAAATTTGCAAGACTGAGAAATTCTCTTTTTGCAGCTTTATGCAATTATGTTCAAAGGAGTTTGAATTAAAATGGAACAGATGTGTCCATCTTTAATTATGGTGTAACAAATTGTGTTACTCTAAGGCTTTATTAAGTGAAACGCTCATCTTTATGCAATAATGGGTCAGACAGTTTCAACACGGTTATCAGTGAACACAGAACATTGCCCCTTCCACTCAGAGTTCAAAAGGATAGCCAAAACCCAAGAGGATGTGCCCAAAGAGCCAGAAGAAACTATGGAAAAATATTTGTTCTTTATTCCAAGTGAAGGGAAAACCACCATTAGAAACATATGATGGATGTCAGTGCTATCTAAGGATAACAGAAAGGTAACTTTTGACTTTACAGATATATTAGCCAACAAAGAAGGATATTCAGTTCAAAGAGAATGTTTCAGGACTTTCTGAAACCCATTTGTACTCTTTGTTCAGACCCACTTATAAATAGGTGAAAAGGAATGATTCCTTTTTGGCACCATTTATATTCATTTAGGATTAGCCAAAATATATTTAAATCAAAATATATTCTAAACAAAAAATGAATACTTTGAGATTTATATTTCATTTCTTAAAATATGATAGACTCATGCCCATGCTATTTTATCCAGTATTTAGAATTATCCATTATTTCTCACTACTCTAATGAAATAGGTGACAAAATCTTCTTTACATAAGTTTCTCTTGAAAATCCAGGTTCTTCAAGATGTGGCTTCTTCTCTTTCTTCTTGTTCCTTTCATTCAGCCAACACACACACAACATCTTATTTATAAATACATATATTTTGATAAATCAACTAGTATGGAACAAAGTGGACCTCATGGCTTGAAGGAAGATGCTTGTTTTAGTTTTATTTTTATAATTTTGAAGTTAATATGCTTATTATAGAAAATTCAGATGGAGATAAAAGCAAAAATATCACTGAATAATCCTCCTTCACTTGATCATAGCTATGAGTAACTATGCTATAACCTTTTTATAAATAGGCATATTTTTGCCATTTTAGATTTTATTTGTATGTATTTTATTGTGTTACATTATTTTTATATTTTATTAACAGTGTGATGTACAGAGGGGTTATAATCACAGTCACATTCATAAGGTAGTACGTTCTTCATCTTTTTTTTTTTTTTTTTTGTGGTTCATGAGGCTTGAACTCTGGGCCTGGGCACTGTCCCTGAGCTGTTCAGCTCAAGACTACCACCTTACTCCTGGAACCACAACCCCACTTTCTAGTGATTAATTGGAGATAAGAGTCTCAAGGTCTTTTGAGCCCAGGCTGGCTTTGAACCAAGATCCTCAGATCTCAGCCTCCTGAGTATCTAGGATTACAGGTGTGAGCCACTGTGCCCAGCTCTCCTGAAGAATCAAACCCAGGGCTTCATGCATGCTAAGCAAGCACTCTGCCAGTAGACCACATTCTCTGTCCCAGTATGCTACTTCTTGAACATTATTATCCCTTCCCATGTTTTTCTCCTATTCCTCCTAGGTAGACATTTTTTTTTTCTCCAGTCCTGGGCTTGAGCTTAGGGCCTGAGCACTGTCCTTGGATTTTCTCAAGGCTAGAGCTCTACCACTTGAGTCACAGTACTACTTCCGGCTTTTTTTCTATGTATGTGGTACTGAGGAGTCAAATTTGGGTCTTCCTGCATGCTAGGCAAGCACTCTACCACTAGGCCAAACTCCCAGCCCTAGGTAAACAGTTTTTATGAGAATGATGTCAGAACTTGGCACCAGGGCTCTACCTACAATCCTTGGTACTCAGAAGGCTGAGATCTCTGAGGATTGCAGTTTGAAACTATCCAAGCAGAAAAGTTGGTGAGATTCTTATCTCCAATTAACCATCAAAAAGCTGGAAGTGGAGGAGTGACTCAAGTGGTTGAGTAGCATCCTTGAGGAAGTAAGTTATATCCAAATTATACCATTTAATAAAAATTTATCTAACAACATGTAGTCATTTCCATTGTGAAGTACTGTAATTACAATCCTTTTTATGTATTATGCAAAATAATACTAGATGTAAAGTTATTCTTCTGTTCTACTAAATGGTCATTTTAATAAGAGGAGAAAGATAACATATTTTAGTAATTGCTGTTTATTTTAAAATACTCATCTAAAATCTCCTATTTCATGAAACATCATTTTTTCATCATTGAAGGCATTCTTATGAGTCACAGATTTTTCAAAGCCCAACATCTATGCTTTGGTACGATTTATAATTCTATTACTGAAAATGTTATGTAAGACATGAGCATTTATTTATATAACATTAAGGTAGTTTGGCTAATCCCTCAATATAATCATGATTATTTTTAAAGCCATGGCATTCCTTTAAAAGTAGTTGTATTTGCTGCTATATCCAAGAGTTAATCAGACTTCAGGAATAACTATTAAATATATGCTAATTTTCTGTCATTCTATTTTTCACTGCTTTAGTTACATTGACTTGTTTTTTCTCTCAGCCATCTGTTTATACACAAACATAAAGCTATTATTAGTAAAGGCAATTTTGAACTACTGTCTTCATCCATCCCTAAAAGGCTATTCAGGACAAAGGAATTTGGGTCACATTCTTCTCAAAAAGTATTCTTTTAGACAATTTTATGTTGAGTGACCATTTTGAGCAATGGCAATTTATATTGTTTGAACATGTGGGCTCTAGGAAAGGGATTGAGAGCACATGTAAAACACACATTTGAGATTTTATTTAAAACCTAAGACAATTCTTGGACATTAGACACTTGAAAGTGATTTTTTTCTTTTAATTTTCTACTGAATAAGGCTTCTGTTAGCATATATTAATTTTACAAGAAAGGAGGTGTGTTGTGATACTCTATGAGGGTATGAAGAACATTGCCAGCAGGCCTTGTTCTTCTATTTTCATACGTTCATATAAAGAACATTGACCCTATCCACCTCATTCAACCCCCATTCACTCTTAACTTTCTACCTCTGCAGCCTGCCTGGTGCTCAACTCCTAACAGACCCTGGGAGTGATTTTATAGGCTCACTAATCCATTCTGTTTCATTTTATTAGTTGAGAAATAGTAGTGCTAAGAGGCTACATGACCCTCTCAAGTCCCAAACACAGGGAGAAGTACAATCTGGGAAGCTCTTCTAGTGGATACTGCATTGCTTTGCATTTCATCTTATACTGAGGTTCAGAATTAATACATTCTACATTTATTCCAGATGTTTAAAAACATCCAGTACATTTTTTAAGGAATAAATTCAAAGCTGGACCTGATGGTACCTTGTTTTCCATATTGTGGACTATGGATACTAAGACTTCTACATCAGAGAGAGGTTGCAATAATTAAACATGCTGTATGATGTAAACATTCAGTAAATGATCTGGTAATACTTTGTATCTTGGTATCTGACACAAAATAGTAATTCTGCTCCACTAAGATTCATTTAAATTATGGACAGAATCTCAAAGGCTGACTAGTTGAAGGGCGTGAAGTGTCAAACAGGTGTTGCAATGAAAAGAGTGGAAGTATGCTAACATAGAACACAACAAGTGAAAAAGCAAAGTTAGAAGTTAAGGAAGGAGTTTCTACTTACATGATGAAGAATAAGTGATAACCTGGATATAGCAAAGAAACATCCAATGGTATGGTAAAGAAACATCGCATCTGTTAAGAACAAAATTACACTATCAGAAGGTCACTAAGGCAGCAACATGGAAAAGGGATTAGAAGAAAACTGATCAGAAACAGAGTTTCCATAGAGTTGTGGCTAATTTCTTCCAGGGAAGCAGTGTGAGAGAATGGAATACTTTGCTGATCATAACTGAAACCATGGATGTGTGTGACTTCACAAAGGAGTGTCTTGATGTCAGGGGTGGGCATGGAATCCCAGGTATCACTCACATATCAACGGCTGCAGGAAGCAAAGTGTTGTTGGGGGAGAATAAAGAGGCCAGGGAGGAAGAGGTAAGATCGGAAGCAGGAACCTTGGCTGTCATGGATGCCAAAGTAGGGGAGAACATGAACAGGGGATGATCAGCACTGTGGACATGGCAGAAGTGCAAAGTAAGATACATTAAGTCTTTATGCTATTGGGGAATCAGGTCACTTGATTTGTATGTCATAACTTGGATGGAGTGGACAAAGATGTAGGGTGACTAGATACATAAGGCCATATAGGATGAGGCCAAATAAATGGAGCTCCAGGACATGGAAACAAGAGCTTAATTATGAGTGACTATAATTCTTAATGAATTATGTTTTTTTCTTTTCTCTTGTGTTGCCCTTTGGTTAATCTCATATTGTTACAGTATCCCACTTTGTTACCTTGTATATTATATAGATGTTTACTTATTTATTTGAAATAGGAGGGGAAAATGAGGGGAGAGGGTAGGAGGAGGGAATGGGGACAAAATATAAGAAGGGATATCAATGTGTGAAAATGAATGCACTTCTAACTGGAGAATATAACTATAACCCCTCTATGCATTAAAATAAAAAAAAGATGTAGAGTGATTGCATGAAGTAGATTAGGCACAGAAAGAGTATAGACTGCTCTTTCCAGAAATTTGATTGTATGTAATGGAAAAACAAGAATGGGGTTCACAGAATGGAAAAAGCATTTTTGTGTTTGTTTCAAAACGGGAGAGACTTGAACATAAGTGTGCTGCAAAAGTCCCTCTTGGGTTCAAAAACGTAGAGAGCTCATTGAGGCTCTGCACTACAAAAGAATGATTCTCGTCTATTATCCCCATCTATACCTAGAAGCAGTATGACGAAATATTTTACTAAATGGGTTGGAAATTCTTGATCCTTGTATCTGTACTTGCAGAAACTCTATAGTGTTCTAGAAACATTGCCAGTACTCCTACTTTCTAATATGTTGTTTTAAACTTATAAAAATTCTGGTATATCTTCTTTAACCCACAAGTTATTTAGAAATGTGTTAATATAATTTAAATAGAGTAGCTTCCAGATATCTTGCTATTGATTTCTAATTTAATTCCACAATGGTCTGCGAACAGACGTTTTATGGCTTGAACGCCTTTAACTTTATGGAGACATATTTTATGGCTAGACTATAGTTTGTCTTGGCAAATTATTTGCTCTTGAATGTGTAGTTTGGTGTTGGGTAGGGTGTTTCATAAGTATTCCTTCTCACATTTGTAATTAGATTGCTTGAAGTTCTCCCTAATGAGTCTCTTTCCTCTATGTTATTTTTTCTCTGTGTGTTTTACTTTTAGTACTTTCTATAATCATGTTAAGTTTCCTAATCTTTCCTTCTGCAATGTCTGATACAATGTTAATCCTCTTGTTCAGAGTAGTTTTTAACCTCAATTCGGTCATTGCCATCTTTATCTCTTTAAGTTAGGCTTGGGTCTTAAATCTTTCCTGTTTCTACTTAACTTCACAACACAATTATAAACATTTTTTTGACCTTTGAGAATTCTAACCTGTTCTGGCTCAATATTTTAAATTTATTCCTCACCTCATGCTTGATATCTTTATTTGTATGACTGATACCTTTTGATTTCTGTGTTTTGTAATCCTTGATTGGGCTCTGTGTATTGTAAATTTACATTGCACAGAGCTACGGTGTTGTTCTGTGCAATTGTTTTCCCTCTGGCACTACCCTGTGAACTCCAAAAGCAACATTTTCCCTAGATTTCTCTCAGAGCTTCACATCCTATGCCAGATTTTGGATATTCATTAAATTATTCATTAAAGAATTTATACTGCTCATCTCATTTGTTCCTTATCACCGAGGGATCACTGATAGTGGTTGATTCATTCTTTTTTGTGGGTCATGGAGCTTGAAGTCTGGGTCCGGGCACTGTCCTTGAGCTCTTCAGCTCAAGGCTACTGCCCTTCCCCTTGAGACACAGCCCTACTTCCTATTTTCTAGTGATTAATTGGAGATAAGAGTCTCATGTTCTTTTGTGCCCAGGCTGGCTTTGAATCACAATCATCAGATCTCAGCCTCTTAAGTAGCTGGGATTACAGGAGTGAACCCAGCTCTATTATTATATTTTTAAGAGAGTATATTGCTTCAAGTGGGATATTAAGTCCAGTTCCTTACTGTTAATCATCTTGGGTGCAAGAAGTTTCTATTAGTTAGATTTATAGTATTTATAGCTTAATATAACTTTTAAATACTTAAATATTACATGCCAGCCTACACTTGTACTTTTTTCTTGGTCCCAGGCAAATGTTAGGGAACATTTGGGAAGATATAAAGAAATCTCAGAATAGGAAGGAACAAAAGGGATAGCCCATGTAAGAGCAAAATGTCAGAGTGGTGAGATTCTTTTTAAAAATGTTTTTTTTTGAAAGGATGCAATAAAAGATGTAGGAATGTGGTAGAAGTTTGAAATATATCCTGTCTGTATTTAGAGGCAATTGTTGATTGCTAATACATAAAATGCAACTACAGCATAGAAATACTATAAGTGTTTTATAAGTTTTAAAATTTATGGTCATATTATTTCCTGGAGTTATCATTTTTCATCATTTTAAGTGCCTTGGTGTATAGCTGAACAGTTGCTTGGTCACATTTATGTATGTAAAATGATGAGGCATCAATTTTAGGGTAATTTTTGGAGAATATTAGAAAAAATAGTAAATTCAGGCATGATGAATAAGTGATAGTGAACATTAATTTTTGCACATATTATGTGCAATGCTTATACTCTGCCAAGTATTCCAGATATCCCATTTTATTATCTTTATAGCAAAAATTTTAGGCAGCTACAGGCATTTGCTAGGTTAAATATAATTCAGTGTTTTCCTTTTTAGCTGAGAAAATTGAGGGCTCATCCAAGTTTACATAATTAGGAAGATAGTGATCCAGGATATGGATCCAAACAGCCTGATTTAAGAGCCCACACAGTTAACCACTGACTAAATATCACCAATGAGTTTAAAATAGAAATAAATGAACATACACAAAAGAATAGGAAAAATTGAAGCTTGTGGTCAGAAAATGGGATATTAACACTAATGATGGCAGAGACAGAGCAGCTTTAGGTTATGCCACGTCTCAGAGGTGTAGAAAAGTAGAGTTGAAGTAGGATTGAGGTAAATTACAGAAACTTTAGGTAGGATTTTAAATAATTTCTCTTCATATATGTTAATAACACCTGTGATACTGTCTGAACTGGAGGGAAAGAATAAGTTAGTAAAATTTTATTTTTGTACTTTCTCTTACTGAATGATTTTCTTCAGGCCTTTAAAAAATTATGAAGTGAAGGAATTCTGGACATTTCAGATCTTCAGTCTGCCAACAAACTATAAAGGATATACTTTCTTTTTTAACTATGGGATTTTTTTCCATATATTTTTATTGTAATTAATAGAAGGGTTACATGATATTCACCAGATAGAAGGTGCATTGGTTCACAAACATTGATACCCTTTCTCATGTCTTGGTCCCATTTCCCTCCCCCACACCCTGCCACTCATCTTGTTTCCCCCCCCTTCCCTATCCTATTTCAAATAACCAAATAAACATATATATATATAATATATCAGATAACAAGGTAAAATACTGTAACAATATGAGATAACCAAGGGACAGCAAAAGAGATGAGAGATAACATAGTACATTAAGGACAACAATCACTCATTGTATGGCTTTTGTTTCTATATCCTGGAGGTCCTTTCATTTAGCATCATACTATATGGCCTTATGTATCTAGGTTTTGTTCTACAGTAAATCTCTGCCAGGAGAGCCCAAGGTTTCTACCATTGAGCCTATGCTCCTTTAAGTCTGTCTTACTTCACTTAATATGATTTTTTTTCTATGTCTTTCCATTTCTTACAAATGGGGCGATACCATTCTTTCTGACAGTAGAATTCCATTGTGTATACATACATACCACATCTTGTTGATCCATTCATCAACTGAGGGGCAGCTGGGTTGGTTCCATATCTTTGCTATGGTAAATAGTGCTGCAATGAACATCATTGTGCTAGTGGATTTAGTATGTCCTTGTTTCTGGACGATTGGGTAAATGCCAAGGAGTGGAATTGCTGGGTCATAGGGGAGCTCTATGTTTAGTCTTTTGAGGACCTGCCATACTGCTTTCCGTAGTGGTTGAATGAGTTTGCACTCCCACTAACAGTGTAATAGTGATCCCTCCTGGTCACATCCCCTCCAGCATCTGTTGTTATTAGATTTCTTGATCCTAGCCATTCTAACTAGAGTGAGGTGGAATCTTAGAGTTGTTTTGATTTGCATTTCTTTTATGGCCAGAGATGTTGAACATTTCTTCATGTGTCTGTAGGCCATTCTTATTCTCTTCATGTCTTTGGCCTATCTTTTAAATGGATGGTTGTTTCTTTAGAGATTAGTTTTAGAGTGATTCAATTTTTTGAGCTGTTGTTATATTTTAGATATGAAGCCTTTGTCTGTTAATGAAGACCTTCTCCCACTCTGTAGCCTTTCTAGTTAGTTTGCTAGCTATGTTCTTTGTCATACAGAAGCTCTGACGTTTAATGCAATTGCACTTATCCAGCCTTTCTCTGATTTGTTGTGCTTTGGGGTCCTTTTTAAGAAAGTTTTGACCTGTGCCAAGGAGACCTAGTGTATCTCCTATTCCTTTTTGTAAAGTTTTCAGTGTATAAATGGACAGACTTTCTTTTATGATGTATTTTTTGAACAATTACCCATGAAACAATCCTAAGTGATCTTAAGAAAAGGTCTTAACAGAATTGTTTTGTAGTTAATCTCATTTAGTAACTTCTTTGTGTTCAGTGGTCTGACATTTTAGCTTTGTTAGAGAGGAATGTCAAGAGTTTCCTGAAGGAAAAAGACACAGTTACAGAGGGAATTTTCCAGAATGAGTAATACTGAAGGTCCATAGCTTGCAGAACTCCTGTTTCTTGTCTACTAATTTAATATTTGTATATATGTCATTCCATATCATCTCTAAATCAGGAAAACATTGCTATTTTGCTTATGGACAAAATTTATTTGAAGAATCTATTATTTATGTGAATTTATGATGGAGAAAGAAGGGGAAAAGCAATGTCAACTTCACCATGAGGAAGAAGACCATTATAAACTCTGTATGTAGCCAATGGGATTATAGTGTGAAAATCCCAAAGTTACTTCATTTTAATAGTATTTCATAGCTTATGTTTTTGTTTTGTATGTGTTTGTCAGTGGAGAATTTTAAAATATGCAGTGGAAGAGTTGAATCCTCATTTCAAAGCCTCACATAGATCTGCTGTTCTGTGTGAAGTCCTTGATATTTGTTTGCGGCCAGTTTCTTAAACAGAATTGCTTCAAATCAGGTGGTGGTGACAGAATAGCTCGTGTTCCAGGACAGTGCATGTGCTAAACTTCATTGGTATGTGGGCTTCACAATGTTCTCATGTTCTAGAGTGAACCAAATGACACTAGCAAGGCATAAAAGCCAACCTTTGGGCAAATTAGGAAAGACAGTGTTGACTTTCTAAAAGCAATTCAAAGTTTCAGGTTAGCAAGCTCTAAAGTTTGGTTTCTGAATGAGTCTTGAAGTTGAAAACATACTTTGTTAGCTCAGGCAAAAATTCTATGCCTTCCACATGTACATTTTAATACTGATTTTTTTGGGGGGGGGCCAGAGCCTGAGCACTGTCCTTGGGATTTCTCAAGGCTAGAGCTCTATTACTTGAGTCACAGCACCACTTCTGGCTTTTTCTATGTATTTGGTAGCAAGGAATTGAACCTGAGTCTTTGCATATGCTAGGCAAGCATCCTACCACTAGGCCAAACTCCCGGCCCAATACTGAATATTTTTAATTGGTGGTGATGATCCAATTTCTTAGTGTAAGGAAGACAAATTGATAGTAGGTATATTGAAGCGCAGATGGGGTGGTAAGAAATATTAAATGTATAATGGGAGCCAATACAAAGAACAAGAGTATTTGTTTTCCCAGTAAGGTATACATAATTCTATGAGTGTTTGTTTTTCCAGTAAGGTATACATAATTCTGTGAGGTAAGGTTTCTTTTCAGAAACTAAGTATATGCCTGATCCTTTGCTTTATTTCATCAAAATAAAGAAGGAAATGAAAGTAAAAAATGAGAGTCAAGTACCTGTTGGAGACACTGAGGCTTTGTGTGTAATAGATAAGCTGATATTTTCCCTTAATGTAAATGAAGGTACTTAAGTATTTAAGCCTGAGGTTCAGAAGGTATTACAGAGATAGAGGCAGGAAGTTCAGAAGAGTTGAAATGAAGAGAACATTTGAGTGGAAAAGCTTAGAAGGGTTTTTTTTTCTATGCATATTTTCCTGTGATATTTATAACTAAAGTTGCAAGAATTCCAAAGGTTTCTGTTTTATTTTACCTTATTTTATTATAAGGTTGATGACAGAAGGGTCAGAGTTACATAAGTAAGGTAATTAGTACATTTCTTATTGAACACTGTTATTCCTCCCACGTTTTCTCCCACCCCCCCATTCCCTCTGCCAATTTGTAAAATTAATTTCCAACACAGTCCTGTATCAGTGTTGCATTCGTTCACCCTTTGTGCTTTGTCTCACCATTTTCTTCTTTTTTTATTTTCTTGTACATGTATTTTATTTTTTTCTTATTTTTAATTGTAATTAATAGAAGGGTTACATTTATTCACCAGACAGAAGGTGCATTACTTCACAAACATTGATACCCTTTCTCATGTTTTGGTCCCCATTTCCCTTCCCCCAACCCTTCCTAATCATCTTGATTTCCCACCTTCCCTTTCCTATTTCAAATAAACAAAGAATGTATATGCAATATACCAGGTAACAAAGTCAGATATAGTAACAATATGAGATTAATCAAAGAACAACCAAAGAGAAGCGAAATAATATAGTACATTAAAAACAACAATCATACAAGATAAAGTTCTTGCTTCCATATCCTAGAGATCTTTTCATTTAGTCTTATCCTGTATGACCTTATGTACCTAGGTTTTGTACTATTGTAATCCTCTGCTAGGAGAGTCCTAGATGTGTTCTAATTATTACAAGGAAGGGAAACCATTGAGCCTGTGTTCCTTGGGGTCTGGCTTACTTCACTTTATATTTTCCCCAAGTCTTTCCATTTCCTTACAAATGGGGCAATGTTATTCTTTCTGCTGGCAGCATAGAATTCTGTTGTGTATAAATACCATATCTTCTTGATCCATTCATCAACTGAGGGGCATCTAGGTTGGTTCCATATCTTTGCTATTGTAAATAGTGCTGCAATGAACATCATTGTGCTAGTGGCTTTAGTATGTCCTTGTTTCTGTACGTTTGGGTAAATGCCAAGTAGTGGAATTGCTGGGTCATAGGGGAGCTCTATGTTTAGTCTTTTGAAGATTCAGCATAGTGATTGAACAAGTTTAAACTCCCAACAACAGTCACACAGAACAACAACCTCTCCCCCCCAAAGGAAAAAAAAAAGAACAAACTTCTGTTTCCATGTCATGTAAGTCATTTCGATTAACAACATTTATGTGGTCATATGTACATACATATTGAATTATTGTAATCCTCTGCTAGTATTATCCTATATACATAGTAATTATTACACATGGGGGAAACTATGGAGCCTGCTTTTTTGGGTCTGGCTTACTTTACTTAATATATTTTTTTCAAAGTCTTTCCATTTCCTTTTAAATGTCATTCTTTCTGATGGAAGCATAGAATTTCATTGGGTATATACATTTTTTCTTGGTTCCATATCTTAGCTCTGGTAAATAATGCTGCAGTGAGCATGGTTGTGCTAGTAGCTTTAATGTGGCCTTGCTTGTGATCATTTCAAACCTTTTTTGAGATTGAAAACAAAGTAACAGTATGTTCAAAGGAGAATCTACGTTGCATGTTTACATTTTCTTGAAGACAGAAATCTATGTTTTTAAAACTGGCCAAATACTTTCCCAAAGTATTATCTGCAAAACAGATTCCTGAGTGTCACTAGGTTATGTAAATCTTCATAGCAATAATATGCCCCTATTCCTTCCTTAATTTGCTTTATTTGGAAATAATCTATTTACTACTACTGACAGTATTAGATGTCATGAAGACAGGAAGATTATCTCTGCTATTTAAATGATTTCATTTGTTTTGTGGGTATATAAGCTAGTGCTCTTTTGCAAAGGCTTTTGTTGCACAAACCTTACTTGAGTAGCATTTATTAAAAATGCAGATCTTTTGGCTAATGGTAAGATGATAATGTTTAGCTTTTTTTCGTTTCCAAGTGAGCAGCTTTGTTTCCATGAATTTGAGTGATAGAAAAATGACCTTTAAAAACTAGTTTCTGACAAAAGCCATATAATGAATGATTGTTGTCCTTAATGTACTATGTTGTCTCTCATCTCCTTTGCTATCCCTTGGTTATCTCATATTGGTATAGTATCTCACTTTGTTATCTGATATATTGAATTTATTTGTATTTGGATATTTGAAATTTGATAGGGAAGGGGGGAAAACCAAGACGGGTGGGGGGTTTGGGGGGGGAGGGAAATGGGTACCAAGACATGTGAAAGGGTATCAATGTATGTGAATTAATGCACCTTCTATCTGGCAAATATCATGTAACCCTTTTACTAATTACAATAAAAAAAGAAAAAAAAACTAGTTTCTGAGTAGTAGAGACTGCCTTGTTTCAAAAATGCATACACAAATATTTTGGAAAGCATATATCTCTAAGGAATCACGGGAAAGAAAGAGCAATGAACTAAACATATGGATATCAAATGGCATTTTTAACATTTTCTCTTAAAATAATCTGCATCTGGATGAATTCTATTCTGATGAAGAATGAGTTCAGTTCTTAAAACTGCTTCTAGACAATGTGACATACCATTGCTATTTTTCAATTAATGATCTTCGTTGTGGGTCTTTGGTTCTCAGATCTTCTGCTCACTGAGGATATGCTAGTGACAAAAGAGAGTGTTCATGTACAGGAAAGGCTTGCTAGGACAGATAGATAATAAACACAATAACAAAACCATACAATAGCAATTAATGATAAGCACAAAGGAAGAAAATAAAATAAGGACATATTTTACTAAGTTGTTATTTTTTTTGCCAGTCCTGGGCTTGAACTCTGGGCCTGAGCACTGTCTTTTTGTGCTTTATCTCAAGGCTAGTACTCTGCCACTTGGGCCACAGCACCACTTCCAGCTTTATTTATGTACATGGTACTGAGGAATCGAACCTGGGTCTTCGAGTATGCAAGTTATTGTTTTTTCTTTCCATTTCCTTTCCCCATGGTCAGTATGCACTGATGTTCATTTTACTGACAATGGACTGCACTAACTGTTAAAGAGCTTCCATATTTGAATTTTAGAGGGCTGAATGTGACACCCTAAAGTCTCCTTGGGATGAACTTTCTTGGAAGATATGTAAACATCTCACCACATGTTACCCAAATATTTGAAAGGTTCATATGTGAGCTAATATTGGTGAGAGGAATAGAGCTACTCTTAGGTAAATCACATCATTGCTATTGTTGTCTAGGAGGAGAGTGTATACTGTTTAAAACATAAGGCACATAGCCAACAAAGTTGAAACAAAGACATACACAACAACTACCATGATTTTAGGGGGAGAAGGATGTGGACAGTTTTTGCTCATATAATCTCTGTACTATCAGGTATAGCTGTTGTGGTTACAGACATGGTGAAGAAAAAGGAGAATTGGGGACAGATTCTTGAGTAATTTGTTGGGTGTATTAAATTTATAGTCAACTGTACTTGAAAATACTTTTTAAAATTTTAAGTACTCGTATATGAGTATCTATGTGTGTGCTATGATAAGATTAGATGTTTATAACTATAGAATGTAATTACAAAAACTGGAAAACAATCAAAAACAGTAATTTGAAGACACTGGAAAATGACCAAAGGCAGGCAAATGCTTAAGTTTACTATTGAAACATTGCCACTGTATTAAGTACAAAGTGAAAATGAAACTAGATGTGTGTGTGTGTGTGTGTGTGTGTGTGTGTGTGTTTTGCTGTTGTTGTTTAAAACTTAAGTCCCAATGACTCAATTTTCAGGTAGAAGAATCACTGGATATTAAAGGGAAAATTCTAGAAGCAAGAATACTATTAAAAACAAACAAACAAATAAACAAAAATGGGACTGGGAGTTTGGTCTAGTGGTAGAGTGCTTGCTTAGCATGCATAAAAACTCATGTTCTATTCCTTGGTACGACATACATAGAAAAAAGCTAGAAATAGTGCTGTGGCTTAAGCAGTAGAGCACTAGCCTTGAGGAAAACCCAAGGACACTTCTCAGGCCCTGAGTTCTGACTATAAACTGTCCAAATCCCTAAATTATCAAAAAAGTACAGATGTGACCTTAATGAGTTTTATGAGAAAACAAGGAGAACATAGAAACAGAATTCCTGCTGGTGAGACATGGGAGTTTGTCTCCCTTTGAATGAGTGCATTTACAAGTCTGCAGCAGCTTGGGTGGCAGAAAACAGAAGCCTAGGAGATTGATTTGTCAGAGGGCAGAATTCTGGGACAGAAGAGTAACTGGAAATTTACTAGGAGGGCCCCCGAGGCAAGAAACCACTAAAAGGGTGAACCTCAAAATCTGTGCATAAACTCAGTTAAATTCGTTGGCAGACTTCTATACAAAATAGGCATGGAAGGGACCACCAGGGGGCCAGGCTAAAAAGGCAGTTACTAGAAGCCAAGAAAATTTTGGCAGTGACACCAGCCTCTCCATATAGTAGAGGAAGATGAATTCCAGTGTGAATCCAGACAGTAGTGCCATCGTAGTGTCTATGCTCAGTAATCGTAAGGAAAAGTAAGTTTCAGAGTCATTAAAACTAACCTTATCTTGGATTATTGTTTGTCATTCTCAACTTCATATATTGAAACCCTAAACATCTATGTGACTTTAGTTTTAGAAATCTGTTCTTGTCACTGAGAACCAAGCTCCACCATCCCCTATTATTTCCACTTTCTTTCAAAATGTATTTACACTAAGCTTTGGTCTGTACTTGTCAAAGGCAAGCTACAGACTGAGTTTTAGGATGGAACTGCAATATCCTTAAAAAGTAGTTAGAAGTAAATGAAATCATAAGGGAAGGATATGTCAGTTCTCCTGCCTCAGTGCTCTGTGTTCAGATTTGTACCAATGTGCGTACACATGATTATTTTTCTTACAAGAAGTGATATGAGAAAACTAGCTTTTTATTTTTTCTTATATATGGAGAGAGACAGATATAGATAAAGCAGAGAAAGAAGGAAGGAGGGAGGGAAAAGGGAGAGAGGGAGGGAGAGAGAGAGAAAGACAGAGAGAGAGAGAGAGAGAGAGAGAGAGAGAGAGAGAGAGAGAGAGCACACACTGTAAGCTCATAATAAGGAACAGTCCTCTACAAGAAGACACAAGATTCTATCAGACACTGAATTTGTCAGTGCCTTCACTTTTGAATGCTCAGCAGCAGATAAATCTACTATTTAGGCCATCCACTTTGGTATTTTGTTATGGCAAACTGCCTACAATGGTACGATTGTAGCAAAAACATACTCACTAAAGAAATAAAACAAAAAGTACAACTTTGTATAGGAAGAAATTTTTCAATTTTCTAATGGAACTCAAATGGTTCAGGATATTAGCACAGTCCTTAATGAAGTTTGAATATACAGGAAACTAAAGTGCTCATGGAAACTAAACATTTTATTTGAAAGAACAGTGTTAATAATTGTTGAACAGATTAGAATTGTGCAAGGAAATGGAAGCTAAAATATTGTCAAATGGAAGTTTTCAAATTGAAAATAAGAATAACATGAATTTATTTAGATGAGTTCAATAGCATATTGGAATAGACAGAATAATAAATCAGTTAAATTGAAGGCACTTCATAGAGACTCCAATCCAAAGAACAGAAATAAAAAATAGACTGATGTCTAATGAGCAAAGCTTCCTTTGAGAGTGTCATGTGGATCAACAACATGTAATTGCAATCAAGAATTTATTAAAAAAATTATAATTTACAAAAAAATTAGAGAGGTGAGATCAGGTAGCATTAGAAACTTTAAAAAAAGATAAAGGAAAAGCCAAGCCACAAATTGGAATACAAGAAAAATACACACCTACACAAATCTATTAAAATTTTGGCTTTCAAGGATAAAAGAGAAATATTGAAAGCAGCAAGAGAAACATAATTCATTTATAACACTAGAGACAAGATACAATAAACTGACATAAGAAATAATGAAGAGCAGTAGAAATTAAGATGCCATGTTTACACTGACAAAATGTTAACCAAGAATTCTATATCCAACAAGATTTTCTCTCTCAATGACATAGTTTCTATTAGATACACTGTATTCATAGCTACTTTGTTTAATAACAATTCTTTTGTATAACTGCTTAAATAAAATAAAAATAAAATTTTATCTAGTTATTAATAATTTACATATATAACTATATATTTGTTTATCACATCCCACTTTTTTGAGTGTAGAAAGCCAAATATATATCCCTATAGTGCTAGGAATATCGGTTAATTATTAGATATGTAAATATTTATTGAAAATGATAACAAAACATTGTGAGTACAGTTCATTGGTAGATTTCTTGCCTAGCACCCTTACAGCAATAAATATTTAAATGAATAAACAAATAAAAATGGATGTCTTTTTATCAAGGAATCCCATGCATATATGGTTCTTTTGATAATTTCTACCATGCACAGTAATTCAATTACTTTTGTCTTTTAAAAAATTGTCACTTAAGTAGTGTGTGTGGCTTGTACATATAATCCTTATTACTCAGGAGACTGAGATATGAAGATTGAGGACTGCAGCCATCTTGGGCAAGAAACTCCATGAGATCACCAATAAGGCACCAGCAAAAGCAATAAGTGGAGCTGTGGCTCGAGTTGTGGCATGCCATCCTTGAGCAACAAAACTCAGGGACAGCATCCAAGACCTGAATTCAAGCTCCAGGATCATACACACACACACACACACACACACACACACACACACACACACACACACAGAAATTAAGTGGTCAATTAGATGTTGGATTCAGAATAGATTATTCAGGGGCAAAAATTGAAGCAAAGCCATTCATTATTGAGGCCAAATTAAATAAGTTGTAAAAATGGAATTGGTAAGTATGGTTTATTATATGTTTAGAGGTAGAACTGATAGTTCTCACTGAATTTAGAAGTTTTGAGACAAAAGGATAATCAACATGTATCCTAGTGTTAGGCAATTGAGAATGAAACAATATTAATACAATGGAATAAATCCAGGGGGATGTATTAGAGAATAAGAGGATAATACAACTTTTAATGGTATATATTGAATTAGAGACACTTTTATGACAACCAAATAATGTTGCTTAATTGGCTGTTGATGGAATGACAATGTCTTCACAGAGTGCAGGTTGAAAATAATAGGTTTAGAAGTCATCAGCTCATAGCCAAATTTGACTGAGAAACTTCTCTAGGCAGTGAGGGTAGATTGAGTAGTAAAGATGGCATTGGACAAATTTCTGAAATGTGTAAGTATTTTAGAAGCACACATGAACAAGAGAAGAAATGAAACGCTGTGACTTTGTTCTCCAAAGCTGAGCACTTTCAAATTTGTCCATTGTCCATTCTTTGCTTAAAAATTAATCTCATTTGACCACTACACAAAAACATATGTTGAACTGGTATTTCACTGATGCTAGAATCTAACGCTTTTTGTGGTAATGTATAGAGGGATTACAGTTATATTCATCATATAGGAGGTGCATTACTTCTCATACATTGATATCCCTTCTCATGTTTTTGTTAGAATCTTTTTAAATTAGACTCTATTTCAGTGTTTAACTACTAATTACTTTCACCATTTTCAGCCTTCTAATAAATTCAAAAGCAAAACCAATCAAGACTTTCCCTTGTGCCTTCCATCTTCTCAAGTTAACATACTTTCCCTCATTCCTTTTGTGATTAAGTTTACTGAAAAAGAAAAAAACCCTCAGCATTTGACCTTCATGTCATAGTGAGCATGAGTTCCAGCTTGGACCAGGCTTTTTATTCTAAAGTTACCAGTAATGGTTAGTTATTAAGCCCAGTTACATCTCTCAATTCTCTTCTTTAACCACTCAGCAGAAGTTAATACCATTGTTTATCCTTTTTTATATTTTGGTATTTTTTTTTGTACTTTGATAGTGTTCTTTGTTTCAACCACACCTCTGAAGTATCCATTTCAACATAAATCAGGACTTCAGTGTTTTTTTTAAACCCTTAACCTGAAAAAAGGTGTTTCTTTTCACTGGCAACTTCATTTGGTGGTTTTCATAATTAACAATGTGCTGGTGATTTATAAACTTGCAATCGGACTTCTTTGCATAGATCCAGATCTTTCTTTCCACTGTTTTCTTGGATACCTCAACCTGAAGTTCTTGCCATAACCTCAAAGTCAACATTTCTGAAATGAAAGCCCTCACTCATCCTTCTTCCCACACATCTGCTTCTCACTATGTGATGATGCGCTTCTACCTAGATTTGGGAGCATTGCTATTATTCGATTTTTCTCTCTCCCTTACTGCCATATTAATGCTCCTGTTGAGTTCTTGTTCTTGTAGCTCTTTCATATTTATTACATTATTATTGCTACTCAAGCTCAGAAAGCCTTTGACCTTTGGATGCTTGACTCTTCCATTTCTTATTCTGGACTGCAATACTTTCTCTACTTCACAATGCTGCACTTTACTGAGGGATTTGCTACTGCACAGCACGGTTTTGCTAATGTTGTATCTACTTCTATTAACAGTAATAACAGAACACTTAAGTGCTTACTATATGATCTATTAAGTTTACTACTATGAACAACTTTTTTGATTTTTTTATTGTAATTAATAAAAGGGTTACATGATATTTGCCAGATAGAAGGTGAATTAATTCATATACATTGATACCCTTTCACATGTCTTGGTCCCCATTTCCCTCCCACCACCCCCATCTTGTTTTCACCCCTTCCCTATCCTATTTCAAATAACCAAAAACAAATATATCCAATATATCAGATAACAAAGTGAGATACTGTTATAATATGAGATAACCAAAGGACAACAAAAGAGCTGAGAGATAACATAGTACCTTAAGGGCAACAATCATTCATTATATGGCTTATGTTTCTATATCCTAGAGGTCCTTTCAATTAGCATCATACTATATAGCCTTATGTATCAAGGTTTTGCTCTATTTCAAATCTCTGCTAGGAGAGCCCAAGGTTTCTACTGATTATGACAAATGAGGGAAACCATTGAGCCTAAGTTCCTTTGAGTCTGGCTTATTTCACTTAATATGATTTTTTCTAAGTTTTTCCATTTCCTAACAAATGGGGCAATGTCATTCTTTCTGACAGCAGTATAGAATTCCATTGTGTACAAATACCACATCTTGTTGATCCATTCACCAACTGAGGGGCATCTAGGTTGGATCCATATCTTTGCTATGGTAAATAGTGCTGCAATGAACATCGTTGTGCTGGTGGATTTAGTATGTCCTTGTTTCTGGATGATTGGGTATATGCCAAGTAGTGGAATTGCTGGGTCATAGGGGAGCTCTATGTTTAGCCTTTTGAGGCACTTCCATACTGCTTTCCATACTGGTTGAACAAGTTTGCATCCCACTAACAGTGTAGTAGTGAACCCTCATGGCCACATCCCCTCCAGCATCTCTTGTTACTAGTTTTCCTGATCCTGGCCATTCTAACTGGAGTGAGGTGGAATCTTAGAGTTGTTTTGATTTGCATTTCTTTTATGACCAG
The DNA here is from genome assembly GCF_031878675.1 of Megascapheus bottae. Taxonomy (NCBI): domain Eukaryota; kingdom Metazoa; phylum Chordata; class Mammalia; order Rodentia; family Geomyidae; genus Megascapheus; species Megascapheus bottae. The sequence goes on along the minus strand of NC_143509.1, from coordinate 78,619,472 downwards.
AGATGTTGAGCATTTCTTCATGTGTCTATAGGCCATTTTTGTTTTTTCTTCAGAGAAGACTCTTTTTATGTCTTTGGCCCATCTTTTAGTGGGATGGTTGTTATTTTGGAGATTAGTTTTGGAGTGATACAATTTTTTGAGCTGTTGATATATTTTAGATATGAGGCCTTTGTCCGTTGTTTGGTTGGTGAAGATCTCCTCCCACTCTGTAGGCTTCCTAATTAATTTACTAGCTATGTCCTTTGCCATACAAAAGCTCTGCAGTTCAATGCAGTCCCACTTATCCAGCCTTTCTCTGATTTGTTGTGATTCTTGGTCCTTATTAAGAAAGATTCGACCTGTGCCAAGGAGGCCTAGTGTATCTCCTATTACTTCTTGTAAAGTTTTCAGTGTGTCAGCTTTTACCTCCAGGTCCTTGATCCATTTGGAGTTTATTCTAGTGAAGGGTGACAAAGAAGGATCCAACTTTAGTTTTCTGCAGGTGCTTAACCAGTTCTGCCAGCACAACTCATTGAAGAGGCTGTCTTTCTTCCATTCTATTTTTTTGGCTCCCTTGTCAAAGATTTGGTGGCCATAGGTCTGTGGTTTAATATCTGAGTCCTCAGTTCTATTCCATTGGTCTTCAGGTCTGTTCTTGTGCCCGTACCAAGCTGTTTTGATTATTATAGCTCTGTACTAGAGTCTAAAGTTTAGTATTGAAATTCCTCCTGCGCTGTTCTTTCTGCTAAGTGTTTTTGCTATACAGGGTCTTTTATTATTCCATATGAAATTTTGGATTATCTCTTCTATTTCTTTAAAGAATGACATTGGGATATTGATAGGTATTGCGTTGAATTTGTAGATAGCCTTTGGCAAGATTGTCATTTTCATGATGTTGATTCTTCCAATCCAGGAGTATGGGAGGTTTTTCCATTTCCTCAGCTCTGATTTAATTTCCTTTTTCAGGGTTTTAAAGTTTTCATCAAAAAGGTCCTTTACATTCTTAGTTAAAGTAATTCCTAGGTACTTTATTTTCCTTGAGGCTATTGCAAAAGCAATTGCTTTCCTGATGGTTGCCTCATTCCTCTCACTGTTGGCGTAGAGCAAGACAGTTGATTTTTGAGGGTTAATTTTATAGCCTGCTACCCTTCCAAAGTTTTTAATCAGCTCAAGGAGCTTGAGAATAGAGTCTATAGGATTCTTTAAATACAGAATCATGTCATCTGCAAAGAGGGAAAGTTTTACTTCCTCTTTTCCTATTTGGATCCCCTTTTTGCTTGTTTCTTGCCTTATTGCACTGGCTAGGAATTCTAATACTATGTTAAAGAGGAGTGGAGAGAGTGGCATCCTTGTCTCATTCCTGATTTTAGAGGGAATGGCTTTAGCTTTTCACTATTATGTATAATGCTAGCTGTGGGTTTGTCATACACAGCCTTTATTATATTGAGGAATGTTCCATGGATTCCTAGTTTCTCCAGAGATTTTAACATAAAGGGGTGTTGGATCTTGTCAAATGCCTTTTCTGCATCTATTGAGACAATCATGTGTTTTTTGTCCTTGCTCCTGATGATGCGTTGAATTAAATTAGTTGATTTGCAGATGATAAACCAGCCTTGCCTCCCTGTGATGAATCCTGTTTGATCATAGTGTATAATTTTTTTGACGAGTTGTTGTAGACGGTTGGCCAGTATTTTATTGAGAAGTTTTGCATCGATGTTCATCAAAGATATAGGTCTATAGTTCTCTTTCTTTGATGAATCTCTTTCTGGTTTGGCATGAGGGTTATACTGGCTTCATAGAATGAGTTTGGTAAAGAACCTTCATTTTCCATTTCATTGAAGAGCTTGAGGAGTATTGGTGTGAGCTCTGTTTTGAAGACTTTATGGAATTCAGATGTGAATCCCTCTGGCCATGGGCTTTTCTTATGTGTAAGGTCTCTTATTGCCATTTCTATTTCAGTGCTTGAAATAGGCCTGTTTAGTTGGGTTAGTCCTTCTTGGTTCAGTGTGGGTATGTTAATATTGGGTAGGAATTCATCCATTTCTTCTAGATTCTCAAATTTGTTGGCATAAAGGTTTGAGAAGTATTCCCTCATGATACTCTGGATCTTGGTAATTTCTGTTGTGATATTACCATTTTCGTCTGTGATTTTGTTTATTTCAGTATGCTCCCTTCTTTTTTTTGGTAGGATTTGCTAAGGGTTTGTCAATTTTGTTAATTCTTTCAAAGAACCAACTCCTTGTTTTATTGATTCTTTCTATAGTTTTTTTGGATTCTAAATCATTTAATTCTGCTTTGATTTTAATAATTTGCTTCCTTCTAGTGGGATTAGGGTTGGCTTGTTGCTCTTTTTCCAGGAGCTTAAGGGGACACATTAAATTGTTGGTTTGCGATTTTTCCAACTTGTTGTTGTAGGCACTCAGAGCTATAAATTTTCCTCTGAGTACTGCCTTTGTCGTGTCCCAAAGGAGCTGGTATTTTGTGTACTCCTTATTGTTAAATTTCATAAACTGTTGGATTTCTGTTCTGATGTCTTCGATGACCCTTTGGTGGTTCAACAATGTGCTGTTCAATCTCCATGAGTTACAGGGTTTTCGTTGGTGGAGATGTGTGTTCAATTCCAATTTGATGCCCTTGTGGTCTGAGAGTGTGCACAGAATTATTTCAGTGTTTCTGAATCTGTCCAAGTTTGTTTTATGGCCTAAGATGTGGTCTATTTTGGAAAATGTTCCATGTGCTGCAAAAAAGAATATATATTGCGTTTTTGCTGGGTGGAATATTCTGCAGATGTTGTTAAATCTAGTTAGTCTTTATAGTTGTTCAATTCTAAGTTTTCTCTTTTGAGTTTTTGCCTTGTTGATCTGTCCATAGGTGAGAGTGGTGTGCTAAAGTCACCAACAATAACTGTGTTTCGATCTATGTATGGTTTCAGTGAAAGTAAAATTTGCTTGATAAAGTTCGGAGCTCCGTGATTAGGTGTATAGATATTTAGGATCGTTATGTCCTCCTGGAGGAAAGATCCCTTTAGTAGTATGTAGTAACCTTCTTTGTCTTTTCTCACTAATTTTAGTTTGAAGTATTTTATCTGATATGAGGATGGCAACTCCAGCCTGTTTATGGGGGCCGTTAGCTTGATAGAGGTTATTCCAACCTCTCACTTTTAAAATAATATTTGTTTTTGGGGGGTAAGATGTGTCTCTTAAAGACAGCAGAACGATGGATCTTGCCTTTTGATCCAACTAGACACTCTATGCCGTTTAATTGGAGAGTTCAGTCCATTGATATTGAGAGTTAGGATTGAGAGATATTTGTTAGTTCCTCCCATTTTTAAAAGCTTTCACTAGGGCCTGTGTCTTGACAGTTCTTGTAGTACTTAGATGGTATGATGTTTAGGTGCCATTTCTTTCTCTGTATTGCATTTATGTTGGTTTTCTATGTATAGAACATCTTTGAGAATTTTCTGTAATGTTGGTTTGGTTGCTACATAATGTTGCAGCTTTTCCCTGGAATGGAATGTTTTTATTTTTCCCTCAGTTATGAATGAGAGCTTAGCTGGGTACAGTATTCTTGGTTGAAGTCAAATAACTATTTGACTTCAGGGCATGACATATATGCTTCCAATCTCTTCTTGCTTGAATGGTCTCTGCTGTGAAATATGGGGTTATTCTTATTGGTTTGCCTTTGTAGGTGATTGTTCTCTTCTCCCTGACTGCTTTTAGGATCCTTTCTTTGGTCTCTATGATCCAGTTCAGATTATAATGTGGTGGTGGGATGTTCTGTTCTGGTCTGGTCAGGTTCTAAAAGCTTCTTGTATTTGAATGGGCCTGCCCTTCTGGATATTTGGGAAATTCTGAGATGATTCTCTGAAGTATACTTCCAATACCATTGACCTCTTTCTGCAGACCCTCTTCAATACCAATTAGCCTTAAATTAGCCTTCCTAACTGTATCTTGGACATCCTGAAGTGCTCTCTCATATTTCCTAAATTTTGATTGACTCATTTTCTGTTCTTTGTCTATAACAACTAAATTATCTTGAGCCCCGGAAATTCTCTCTTCTGCATTGTCTAACCTGCTATCAAAGCTATCTACTTTATTCTTCATCTCCCTTGCTTCTAATTGCTCATTTTTGATGACTTGCATCTCTTGTTTTAAATCATGTATGGATTTCTTTAACTCCTTGATTTCCATTCATAGAAAAACATTTATTATCTCCTCCTTTATGGCTTCTCATTTTTCACATATCACCTTGTTTATGGTTTCCTCTTGTTTAGCTATGGCTCCTTCCCTTATCTCTTTCTTTATATTTTCACACTTTTCATTAATGATGTCTATCAATTGCATTTGTATAGCACTTGGAAGACTCTCCTCTAGGTTTGCCAGTGACTGTTCCATTGTCTGTTTATATTGGGTAGGGATGTTATTCCTTGATTTGCCATTTTTCTTGAGTTTCTTGTTAAATTGCTGGGTTCTCTGGTTCCGTGAAGCTGGCAGGTCCGTGCACGGCCAGGTGTCGGCTCGGGGCTCGTGCAGGCTCTGTGTGGCTCTATCTGCAGCTGGCAAGTTGCGGCACCAAGAAACACTGCTGCTCAGATTGCTTTGTTTCCGCGGCCGCTCCTAGCGGCTGGAACTGATCCCCGCTGTCTTCTATGTGCCAGATTTCTGCCTTTTTCCTCTGTGACTGAGATCTCTGTATCGCTAAAGCTTACTTAGGATCAATTTGAGGTATGTACTTTCCCCTACGCTGCCAAAACTGGTATCTTGGCGAGAGTTCAGAAAGACTCAAACTGAACCGCTGCCATCTTCCACTCCGTCTCTCCTGTGAACAACATTTTATGATTAACTCTCATGTAACTCCTATAATATACTTCAACATTCCCCTGAAGTACAGAATGAAGTATTAAAACTACTATCCTATGGACTTTCTTAGCCATAAACCCAAGAAAAATGTTATCTACAGTGATGATTTGTAAATTTTATTTATCTTACTCTTTTTAATTGAAAGGAATCAGCAGACTCCTCCTAAGCAATGATATCAGTACTATGAAAACATGAATTGGGAGTTTGGCCTAGTGGTAGAGTGCTTGCCTAGCATGCACACAAGACCTGGGTTCAATTCCTCCATACCACATGCATAGAAAAAAGCTGAAAGTGGTGCTATGGCTCACATGGTAGAGCTCTAGCCTTGAGAAAGACCAAGGACAGTGTTCAGCCTCTGAGTTCAAGGCTGTAATTCTAGGAGGCTGACATCTGAGAATTGAAGTTCACAGTCAGCCCAGGCATGAAAGTCTGTGAGACTCTTTAGTTATCTCCTAGAAGACTGGAAGTTGGGTAGGGGGGGTAGCCTTGAGCTGAACTGCTTCAAGACAGCACCCTGCCCATAGTTCAAGCACCACAACTGACCAAAAAAAAACAACTTTATGGTTTGGACTGGAGGTATGGTTCAAGTGGTAAGGCCCCTGCCTAATAAGCCTGAAGCTCTGAGTTCAATCCCCAGTACTGCAAGAAAATAACTTATGTTTTGGTTACATATTCTTTTCGTTTTTCATATAAAATACATAGCTACTAAAATAAAAATATCATTATACCACTGAAAATCATACTACTTACCTGAAAAACAAAATCATTATGAAATTTTTTGTCATTCTGTTTTGTTGACTTATGATGCAATTCTAATGTAAATACACACAAGCATATATCTATAGACATGCTTTTTTTTACAGTTATTCTTCATTTTGTAGCAGTCTAAGTAAACAAATATAGTCCCTCATGCCTCTTTATTCCTGCTCTTTCTCTATACTTTAGATTTCTGAATTTTTCAATATGTCAAAAATTAGTGTACTGATAAATGTTCAATTCAATTTTTTCCCCTATGGTTAGATTTAATATTTCTGTATCATAAATCAAAGCATTTTAATGAGACCTTCATATTATAAGAACTTGTCTTATATTAACTCTTAGCCATCAATGGCTTTTGATTACTTGAAAATATGGCTAATGACATTGAAGAAGAAACTCTCCATTTAATTTAATTTAAAACATCCCATTATGGTTGTGGTTTCAGTACTAGATAATTTAGCTCTAATTTTCCAATTCAAAATAGTAAATTGTTATTGCTCAATGATTAATACATCTTTAAATCTTATATTAATGCAGCATATACCTCTTTTGTTTTTCTTATTGCTTGTAACTTTCTGGCAGGAACAATCTGCATTTCTATAAGTTTTATGTGTGTTCCAAAGTATCTAGTAAATTTCTTTTTGCCAAAAGGTATATAATAAATATTTACTGGGTAACAATGGCTAGACATCCATCTGTTAAATTTGTTTCATTATGTTGATTTTACTTGTACAAAAAGCTCCCTATAATTTACTTTTTCATGATAATGAAGGTTAAACTAAATGTTTACAGAAAACAAATTGAATTCATCTTTTTATTTGCTGTACAATTCCTTAAAGGAAAGTGCTTCAGTTTTACTGTTTCATTCACATTTTGGTTGGTATTGCCACAAATGAAAAACAAGGTTAAGTGGGAGAAAATGAGGAATGGGATAACTTAAAAAAATGTACTTACTACATTTCTTAGGTAACTGTAACCCCACCCCACCCCCGCTCATCACTTTTTCAATAAAAAAGCATTGTACAACATAAAAATAAAAAAGGAAAACATACTCTTTGTTGTTGTTAATTTCATTCCAGAAGTTAATGTGATCATAAAGCCTCCATTTTTCTCTAGCTCTGAATGTGTCGTGCTTGTGGTAGGTTCCACACTGGACACAATCCCTGTGGCATAGATTCCTTACTAATCAAGTTTCCTGTTTCCTCTGTGCTGATTTCAGAATAAACACCTTGTCCAAAAACATAAAGTATTAGATTCTGACAGCTTTTTCTTACAGTTAATTGAGGTGATAGACCTATTTGACATTTGTTGATATGTAGAATGAAATATTAAGATGCGTTTTTACATGCAATCTCTTTTAGAGGAGGTGACTTTCTAGAGTCCTTTGAATACATCTATGAAATTAGTTGCAGTGACAATTCTGCTTCATGTCATAACTTCTTTTAAGTTACTTCACCTCAACAGATAAATTATTCCTATTTTAAGAATTGAATTATTTGAATCCTCTCCAAGTCTATTCTACACCTTCCTGTTCAGTCTGATAAAGTAATATTGGCTAGAAAACACGAGGTAGCACATACACCTGCTCCTTAAAAACCACAGGGAATGGTTTGTACATGAAATTATCTTTCCCATTGTCTTTAGCTTTCACTGATGTGCTAACAGAAGTGACATTTGTAAAGTGTGTGTATCTACAAAGATTTTATAATTGTTGTTGCATTGTAAAACAGACTATTATTTTTTTATTTTTTTCTGGCAGTATTTTCATAATGTCACGTAATACTCTTAATTGTGTAGGTAACTATTTATAGTTCGAGTCCAAAAGACATAATAGATTGCTGTATTATTTTAATAAAAATGGGTTCAAATGACAGACTAATGATTTCTTAATCATTATCTTCATTTTTATATCATTTGTTAAATTGTTTATCAGAGAGGCACAGAGGGAGTCACTTTCCTGTTCACTCATCAGCATATGACCAAAATAAAATTTCTTGTGTGTAATTAGCCATGAGCTAGATCATGAATGTTCTTTCTACTTCAGACCGTTAATATACAATTTTTATCTTTTCATACTTTAACTCTGCTTTTGACAGTGCTGGTATTTGTTATAAATAAAATAATAACATTCCTAGTTAGTCTTTATGTAACCATTCATTATTTATTGTGCACAAAATATTTACCATAATGACTAATTTGTGTTGGATTTGGGGATATTATGATAAAAAGGATGAAGTTTCTGCTAGTGTGAATACAAACTAGGAAACAAAGAAACTAAGAGACGAGAGTAAAATATGTTGAGAGAGAAACAGAATATTCATGTAGTTATCGGAGGCAGAAAGGACAAGTTTTGGTTGAGTGATCTCAGAAGTTTTGCTTCTTTTTTCTTTGGAAAGAGAAACAATCAATATATATCTTTTTATATTTATTTTTAATGTCATAAAGTTTTCTTTTTTTGCCAGTCCTGGGCTTGAGCTCAGGACGTGAGCACTGTCCTTGGACTTTCTCAAGGCTAGAGCTCTACCACTTGAGCTTCAGCACCATTTCCAGCTTTTTTTTCTATGTATGTAGTACCGAGGAATCGAGCCCGGGTCTTCCTGCATGCTAGGCAAGCACTCTTACCACTAGGCCAAACTCCCGGCCAATGTCATAAAGTTTTACAGGGAAATTTCATTTCAATGTGTTAATTTATGAGTACAGTGAACCTTGATCAGTGTTGTCCCATCCCTGATTCTTCCACTTCTATCCTGAACCCAACCATCCACCATGAATGGATGCTTCTTTTTCTACACTTCCCCCCTTCATCCTCCTCCTTCCTTGTTCTGCTCCTCCTCATTTTCCCTCTTCACTCTCCCAACCTAGTCATTCTTCCTGTTCTTACTCATCGCATATATAAAAATGAGATAGGATCATTGTATCAGTTTATTTTTAGATGGATGCAACCAGAGCATATTTGTAATGCCACTGGGAAAAAGTCTTAAGAAGGAGAACTCAGTAAACCAGTCAAAAAATGTAATCTTTGACACAATTAGAGCAGTTGGAAACTGTCTCTCAAGTTTATTTGATGCTCAGTAGTCAAACATATATTCCACCCTAGTGACACAAATACAAGACAAGATTGTTAAAGGGATGAGTTTATAGACTTAGAGGTATGCAAGTGAGGCAATTATTACTCATAATATCTATGTTTTTAAATAAGGTATAAGATAGAGTTGTTTGTTGCTGAAAATGGAGAGGATATATGTTTTTGTTTGAGGATGTTAAAAAAGACATGAAATGTAAACCAGATAAGGGGAAAGTAGATTTACTTTGGAATTCTACTTTTGACACTGAGACTCATATAACTAATTCAAATTTTGTTGAAATTTATGAATGTAGAATGAAGTATTTCTGACCTATGATGAAATATTCTTGACTGATGCAGAGCTTGTAAAGATCTTCTCCCATTCTGGGAGCTTTCTCTTTAGCTTAATAGCTAAATCCTTTGCCATACAGAAACTCTTCAGTTTGATTATCTAGTCTTTCTTTGATTTGTTGTGCTCCAAATTTTACATAGAAAGTCTCAACTCATGCCAAGGAGCCTTAATGTTTCCCCTATCTCTTCCTGTAATAGTTCAGGGTATCTGGTCTTACATTGGGTTTTTGATCCATTTGGAATTGGCAGAGTGATACAATAAAATTCAGCTACAGTTTTCTGCATGTACATAGACAACTCTTCTAGTCCCATTTGTTGAAGAGGCTGTCTTTTTTTCACCATGTTGTTTTTTGGATCTTATATCAAATACTAACAGATTCTGGCCAAAAGTGAATAATGCTTCTATGCTGTTGGTGGGAAGGTAAACTTGCTCAACCACTCTGGAAAGCAGTAGGGAGGTTCCTTGAAAGACAAAATATTGAGTTTCCTTATGGCCCTGCAAATCTCCTCCTGGGAATTTATCCGATTGGCTATACTCAAAGGCACACAAAAACCATCAGCACAACCATGCTGATTATATTGTTTATCATAGTTAAGACATGGAATCAACCCAGATGCCCCTTAGTAGATAAATGGATAAATAAAAGTGGTACATATACGTGATGGAATTCTATGCTTCCATCAGAAAGAATGACATTGCCCCATTCATAAATGTAAAGACTTGTAAAAACTATTGAGTGAGGTAAACTGAACAAAAATATAGGTTATAACAATTAGAATGTGACTTATAAGTAAACCACATGGATAGTAAAAAGCAAAATATTATACTTGGACATGATAAATTAAACAGGGCTCTAAATATTCACACAGCAAGATCAAAGAAGGATATTCTTAGGAGAGGATCACAGGGGCTCAATAGCTATATGTACATGATAATATAAAATGATGCTTATCAAAATGAACTCAAAGAAAGTAGAAATAAGAGGTTTACTTTTTGCATTTTTTTTCTCTTGTTTTTGTTTTTGTAGCTGTATTTGGTCTCTGTACCTTTTGTTTTGTATATAAATTTATCTGATTTGGAGAGGGGAAGGGAAAGCACAGAAATGATGGAGCAAAGGGTGAACAAATTTAGCATGATATTCACTAGACACCATGTTATAAATGAACTATATGACTTGGGGGAGGGTGAGGGGACAGAGGGTAAGACTGGAAGAAAATGAGGGAAGGTGTGACACGGTTCGAAAGAAATGCGCTCAATTGTGACTTATGTAACTGTAATCTATCTGCATATCACATTACAATAGAAAAGAATCTTTTTTTTTTTTTTTTTTTTGCCAGTCCTAGGCTTGAGCTCAGGGTCTGAGCACTGTCCTTGGACTTTCTCAAGACTAGAGCTCTACCACTTGAGCCTCAGCACCACTTCCGGCTTTTTTCTATGTATGTGGTACCGAGGAATCGAACCTGGGTCTTCATGCATGCTAGGCAAGCACTTTAACCACTAGGCCAAACTCCCGGCCCCTAGAAAAGAATCTTACAGCAATGTTCCATGGCCTATTATGAAAATTAGAAGAAAACAGATAATTTTGTTAAGCTAGATTTGAGGTTTGGCCAAGCAAGGATAACAGAAAGAAAAAAAAGAAGAAGCCACTTTTTGGGAGTAATTACAACAAAACATCTGTTTTGAGCTGAAGTAGAAGGTGGACATAGAATGTAGGAATGGAATCATGGAACCAAGGCAGGTTGATGGATTTATCATGCTGTGATGGTTGCAGTGTATGCAACTGGAAATGAACTAAAGAAAACCATGGTGGTCAGTGAATGCAAAGATGGAGATATTTTTTTTTTCCAGTCATGGGACTTGACCTCAGGGCTTGGGCACTGTCCCTCAGGTCTTCAGCTCAGGGCTACTGCCTTACCCCTTGAACCACAGGGCCATTCACAAGACAGAGATATTTAATCTAGTTATTGATGACAACGAAAGTCAGGGCTTATCTGTTTGACTATATGCCTGAGATAGTACGGGAAGGAGTAGAGATAAAGGTAATAAATGGTGAAGAGGTCAAAGATCTGAGGAAAGTGATTTACATGGGTGATTATAACCCATAAGAAAACTAGACATAGGCTAGGGGTATGGCCTAGTGATAGAGTGCTTGCCTAGCATGCATAAAGCTTTGGGTTCAATTCCTTGGTATCACATAGACAGAAAAAGCTGTAAGTGGTGCTGCTGCTCAAGTGCTAGAGTACTAGCCTCGAAAGCTCAATGACAGTGCCCAGACCCCAAGTTCAAGGCCCAGGATTGGCAAAAATTGAAAGAAGACAGGATATGAGATCTTGGTTGGATACATGGTGAAAGAGAAGCTAAAATATTCAACTAATTAAAAGTGGGTAAAAATATGTGCTTAATTGGTTATTTGAAATTGGATAGGGAAGTTGGGAAAACAAGATAAGCAGGGGGAGGGTGGGAGGGAAATGTGGACCATGTCATGAGAAAGAGTATCAATGTTTGTGAAGTTATGCATCTTCTATTTGGTGAATATAATGTAACCCTTCTATTAATCATAATAAAAAATATTAAAAAATTTAAAGGTGGGTAAAAATTACAAGGAGAGGAAACTGAGTAGTAAATTTAGAGACAGTTGGGAATCTAGTCATTTTGGTTTTCATCATTGCAGTGAACACTAACCTTTAAGTATAATTTATATAAATACAAGTATACCCCCCCAACATTCATGTGTTTGGAGACTAATGCAATTCCTATGTTTCCCATTATCTTTAAATCCAAAAACTCAATGGAAGTACATTCTGTACATAGGTTTACTACAGATCTCTGTAGAATGACACTGTAATATAAAAATTATTGCTTGCTGAGTTTTTTGTTACCTGGAATTGCATTGAAATTATCTATCTATCTATCTATCTATCTATCTATCTATCTATCTATCTCAACACATTCTTTTCCAAATAGTTTTTGTGAATTGTAGGGCTTGAACTCGGACTTGGCCTTCTCTCTGAGCTTTTTTCGTCAAGGCTAGTAGTGCTCTATCACTTTAGGCTACAGCTCCATTTCTGCATTTTTGGTGGTTAATTCGAGATGAGAGTCTCATGGAGTTTCCTTTCCTGGGCTGACTTTGAACCATATTCCTCAGCTCTCAGCTCTTGAGTAGTCACCAATGCTCAACATAACCTTTAATTATTTTACTTATGTTTCCATACTGTTTGATTAATCTTTCCATTTCTGTACACACTGGTTATTCTATTTCTTTCTAGACTGAGTTCTATTATTGGACTTCATCTTTTACTACTCTTATTTTAGGTTATAATAATTCCTCTTACTCCTTTTCTTATTAATTTTATTCTACTTAAATTTTTGGTGAAATTACATACAGACACACACACACACACACACGCACACGCACACATCCTATCTGTGTCTTATGTGAAAAAGTCACCTGTCTAATATCTGTATTTTTAAAATGTAACTCTTCTAGTCATTTTTGGTACAAGGCCAGATATGCTAATTAGAGTATATTGAGCAAAGTACATATTTCCAGTCTCTGCACTGTTATTATTCAATTTGATCAAGATTCAATATATAAAAGCTTTTTGCAAAATGTAGTGTCAGAATGTTAGTCTTTGGTCAGAATCTTGGCAGATTAAGTCAATTAAAAGGGTCAAAATGATGGTCTTTTATTTTACAGGAAGTGCACATGTACAAAATCTATTATCTAATTAAATGCATGTCTGTAATTTAGTGTTATGAAAGAGGCTTTAATGCATCTAAATCAGGAAGTACAGAAAGCTGGTTTATTAACTGTAATCAGATACAAGTTGTGTTGTCCAGATCCTTGCTATTTTACTTATTCTGTTTTATATTCAGGAACACTTTCATGTTCCATATGGACAAATACATTTTCTACTTATTGGAAGTATTTACACCATTATTTTTTGATCAGTTGGCTATATTATGAAGTAAGGCTTTCTCTGTAGCTACAGTAAGTTTTCTGAGGAGGGTATATAGATTTTATAAGATTATTTCTTCTCTGTGAACATTGTAATGCAAAGTTTAGGGAACATTGCTTAACAACAATCTGTATTGTGTTGTGAACCACCAAAAAATATCCCATAATTCCCTTCCCTCATTAGCTTACATTGTAGTAAAAAATAGGTAATAAAACAAATGAATAAGTTATATGGATATATAGTAGATTATGAGTTCATTTTGCACAGAAAGAAAAAGAACAAGCATCAAAATGGAAAAGGCATAACTTAAAATTTAATAGGATGAAGGCACAATTTAAAACAAGGTGAGAAGGGTCCATCTCTGAAGGTAACACTATCAAACATAAAGATGAGTTATCAATGAGGAAGTTTGTTCAAACTGAAGTAGTGTGAGTTGGAGCAAAATAAGTTCCTATGATGAGGTCAGACATGTTAAGCAACTGATCATGAAATGATTTTCAAGGCATTTTGAAGATGAAGAGACTTTTCTTCTGACTGTAACTGGAAATTAGTAAGCAAAGGGGAAAAATGACCTGAACATTGTTTTTAAAACAGTCAATATATGCTGAGAATGTTTCTTTAACCAATTTCTAGTGTTTATTTTGTTGGGCTGTGGCCTAGTCTTTTTAAAAAAATATTATATGATTTGGGCTCTCTATAAGGCCTATTATACGTCAATAAATTCATTTGTAACCACTTAGCAATGACTGATATATTTATATATGTCTTATTGAAATGTCAGAATTGATAGTGTAGAACAAATATTCATACAAATTCTAAGGGGAAAGATGTCAGAATAAATTTTCTGAATCAGACAATGAATTCAGTTCTACAGAGGAACGTGGATTCCTTCTTATTGTGCCATGGAGATAGGAACCTTTATAAATCTTACACGTTAGAGGACATGCCTATGTACTTGTATAGGTAGGATGAAAAAATAGGTAAAAAATGCAAAATTATTAGAGCACATCTGATCTTTGTTTGAGGTTACATTACTTCATGGATTATGAATTAGTAAGATCCTGAAAGATCTGGAATAACTAATGCAACAGTATATTGTCTAATTTTTTCATGATTGTTTCAATGTTTAGGAAAAATGAGGTTTCTGACTAGTGTTTTGATAGGTATGTATATAAGGATTATAATGACAAGGCCAATGAATACACTTAATATCAGCATTCGAATATTATTTTTTATTGTATAGTTCATTCCTAAAATATACAATAAAAACTCAACCAGTGTTTATTTAAGTGGAAGTCGTTCATATATGATGATGAAGAAATTTTGTTCTTGAATCAAGTTGCCCAACTTTTACTCCTAGCTACAATTTTCTGGCTACATGAAGAGAGCAAACTACTTTCTGATGTTCAGTTTTCACACAGGTAAAAGGAAGACAATAAAACCTACTAAACACCTGCAAAAACAACTCTCTTTTCATTTTCCTTTTTTTTTGGATTGGTCATGGGGTTTGAACTCTGGGTCTGCATGCTGTCCCTGACCTCTTTAGCTCAAGGCTAGTGCTCTACCAAGTTGAGCCACAGTGCCAATTCCTACCTAAATGTATGCTATATCTATAAATATAGAGATAGACATGTAGCTATTTGGTACTAATGCATAATATTAAACTCGAAGGGATAGCAATGATCAATCTTAAGGAGAAAATGTCTAATTATGGCTTATACTGTTCATTCATTTATTTACACAGCAAACACTAAAAATTGCTATCCACACAATGTACTAGGTTCTAGGCATGGAGCTGTTCCCTAAATGGCAATAATGTCTTTCTGAATAGACATAAAATATAGGACCTAAAGTACTTAAATATTTGAAAAGCAAATGCAAATGAGAAAATGAAAAATGAGAGAAAATGAAAAGGAGATCATTGAAAGTCCTTATTAGGTTTAAACTAGATTAGTTTCTCTGCAGATGTTTTAAAATTCTATTCATGGTATGGGTGTATTATTGTGTAGGTAACAGCCAAGTGAGGAATAGGAAGAAAGTATTCTAGGTAGAACCAGCAGAGGCCAAGTGCCAGAGACAAGAAATAATTATTTGTTTGAGAAAGTAGTAAAACCCCATCATAGAACAAATGTAGCAAAGGTAAATGCAATTGATCACATTGTAGCCAAAGAGTAAGGATATATAAAGTATTTTAGGTCAAGGTGGAGATCTATGGTTATGCCCTAAAAGCCATGGGAAGTAATTGCAATGAGTTATGACAGGAATTGCCTGATAATATATGCATTTTGAAAAGATTACTCTGGAATTAGAGAGAGTGGAAGAACAGAGTGGAAAGAGATAATAAGCTACTGTATCACTTATTCAAAAGATGATGTTAGCTTGATGACAGATTAAGTAGAGGAAAACATATAAAACCAAAAGAACTTTGGGATATATCATCCAAAGAATTTGCAGTTAAATTGGTCAAGAGAAGGCATACCATAGTGAGACCAAAGGAGGAAAGTCTTAGGAGAGAAATACAAAGGCATGATATCTTTGTGTACCTGGTCATGTGAAATAATGTATACTGAAATGAACTCCAGGAAATGGAAACAAGGTTTTTTTTTCTTGGTTGTACTTCTTTTCTTTTCCTTTTATCCTGTTGGTTTATTTATCTGTTTTTGGAGGGGAGGTAGATGTGAGGAACAGAAATGGCAGCACAAAGGTTGATCAAATGCAGCAGTGGCATTCACTTGGCACTATGTTGAAAATGAACTATACAACTTGTGGGTGAGGTCAAGAGAGAAAGAAAAACTGGGAGAGAGCAAAGAAAGGAGTAATGGTGTTCACAATGAAATGTACCCATTACTTGACTTGTGTAACTGCCACCTCTCTGTATATCATCTTTATAACAAATGTATGGGAACAACACTGGAGCAATAAAACATAATTCATAGGGCATAAGACATTATTTCAGACAAAATTTTGTAATTGTGATGAAATCATGTACGTAGTTATATGTAGTACAGAATCCAGGAGAGAATTCTAGATTAAGGAATAGCTAATTTTTTGTCACACACTTCAAAAAAATGAAAGGAGTAAGATATCCCTAGGTTAGAATGTAAGGTGACAAGAGAAGGGAGCTTAATATAAATGTTGAAGAAATCAATGACTGAAAATATAGATTAAGAAAAGGAAATTAGACAGGCAAGGACAGAAAAATAGAAAAGCCAGGAGAAGATGTGGCATGGAAATTTAGAAAAGAAAGCTTTTCAAAAGGGAGGAAGCAGCCAACAGTATGAATTCTTTCACAAAGTTAAGTAAGGTTAGGACAAATATAGTTTAATTTAATTTTGGAGGATGGATGGCATTAGTAACTTTGTTGGGAAGAGTTTGAATGGTTTTGTGAACATTGAATCCAGACTAAAATGAACTGAATGTGATGAAATTTAGATAAACAAACAGTCAACATATTATAACATTTAGGAGGATAAAGTACAAGGCCATTCCTATCAAAAAATACAAGATGCCATCCAAAAAAATAACTAAAGCAAGAAAGGCCTGGGCAGTAGGCCTGGAAACCATGATAGGATGCTGGTCTGGCAAGTTCAAGGGGTATCTGGTGTTGAGGTCAAATCCCAGTATGACCAACAGAAAACTAAAACAGTAAAAGTATATGTGGAATGAAGTTAAATGCAGTTATGGCATACTTGAGATGTGGCTAGCAGCACAGGTTAAGAGAAAGCAGAATAAATGGGAATCTTGAGTGTGAGAGAGATTTGGTCTTGAAAGGAATGAAAAGGGAAATGTGATTTTTATACGAGATTATATGCTTTTAGAGTTGTATCGTTGATGATAAAAATTTGAAGGAACTTCTCACATATCTGCAGAAGATGTGAGGGAAGATGGAGGCCTTTATATTCAAACAATGAGCCAGGTTTGTGGTTCCACAGTGTATGCTTGAATGAAGTAGAGGGAAACATCACAGTATATGAAGAATTTAAGGTGTAAAATCTAACACATAGAAATTAAAGAGCACAATAGGGTCAGCCTAGAGGGAGGAGTAAGATGATGCAAGTGCCTAAATTATTAGTGAACAAAGAAAAATGACCCTGAAATTTGTGAATATACACAGTTTAAGCAGAGTAGAAAATATTAAATGACATGAGCCACAAATGAGAAAGGACTGAATATCTAGTAAGAACAAATCTCATGCCTGTAAGCCCGGCTAACAAGGAGTCTGCAATATGAGGTTTGCAGTTTGAATTCAGCACAAGCCAGGACACTTAATGAGATCCTTCTGTCCATTACCCATTGAAACAAAAACAAAAACAAAAAACTGCCAGAAGTGGAGTCGTGACCCAAGTTGTAGAGTGCTAGCCTTGAGGGAAAGATGGTTAAGGACAGTGGCCTAAGCCCTGAGTTAAAGCATCAGGACCAGCACACACACACACACACACACACACACACACACACACACACACACACACACACACAAAAGAACAAGGAGACAATGATCCAATTATTTATATGAAATATATGTGGCATTGGGTGTCCTTTTCTTGTACCTGCTTCTCTGTCCCTGTCTATATACCTAGAGGAGAGCAAGTGTCTAGAAAAGAATAGGGTATATTTAAGGTAACATATGCAGAAAGTACTCAATGGAAAATGTAACAAAATAGAATTAATTGTTAACTAAGCTTGAAAATTTGAATGAGGTGTTAGACCTACCTGTAGGATCACAATTTGAAGCCAGCTCAGGAAACAAAGTCAGTGTGACTCCATTTCTAAATTAATCAGCAGAAATCTTGGCTAGAGGAATGACTAAATATGGAAAATTCCAGCAATAAGCAAGCATGCCTATCAAATGTGAGGCCTTGCGTTCAAGGCCCATTCCTGCCCACATCTAAAGCATGTATACATATACTGACTATGTATATTGATAACTGAAAAATTTATTTATTAATTTTCTGATGGACAAAAAATCTGTAGAAGAGTAATAGAAATTATAAAATGAGAATCATTTGCAAGGGGCTGGTGGCTCATGCCTGTAATCCTAGCTACCTATTCTGGAGAATGAGATCTGAGGATCATGGGTCAAAGCCAGCCAAGCGCAGGAAGACAGGTGAGATTATTATCCCCAATTAATCACCAAAAAGCTGGAAGTGAAGCTATATCTCAAATGGTAGAATGATATCTTTGGCTCAGTGATAGTCCCCAAATCCTGATTCAAGCCCAAAGTTTGACACACAAAAAAATAAAGATAAAAATAAGAAAACTTAAAGGACCTCCAGGATATTGAAACAAAAGCCATATAATGAATGATTGTTGTCCTTAAAGTACTATGTTGTCTCTCATATCCTTTGCTGTCCTTTGGTTATCTCATATTGGTATAGTATCTCACTTTGTTATCTGATATATTGAATTTATTTGTATTTGGATATTTGAAATTTGATAGGGAAGGGGGGAAAACCAAGACGGGTGTGGGGTGTGGGGGGGAGGGAAATGGGTATCAAGATATGTGAAAGGGTATCAATGTATGTGAATTAATGCACCTTCTATCTGGCAAATATCATGTAACCCTTTTACTAATTACAATAAAAAAATAAAAAAAACAAAACAAAAAAAATAAGAAAACTTTTCTCTGGAGAAGAAAAAAAATAGAACCAAATAGAAGAGGCAATGCATATTTATAAAATATTGAAACTATTCAGTATATATATAAAATCATTGTAGAAAACCAGCTGTCAGGTATTTTTTTCTATGTATTTTTATTGTAATTCATAGAAAGGTTACATTACATTCACCAGATAGAAGGCGCAATAGTTCACATACTTTGATACCCTTTCTCATGTCTTGGTCCTCATTTCCCTCCCCCACCCCCACCCCTCATCTTGTTTCCCCCCTTCCCTATCCTATTTCAAATAGCCAAATATGCATATGTACAATATACCAGATAACAAGGTGAAATACTGTTAACAATATGAGATAACTGAGGGACACCAGCTGTCAGGTATTTTATCTTTGAGTAGCTGTAGGATGAGTTATCATTCAACAAAACAACTTATGAATATAATAGGTCTTGTTCAATATCACCCCTTTCCTCTCTTTTTTTCTTACATTTTGTAAGATATATGTTGAATTTTTTACTTAATTCTCTCCCTATGCTCTTCATTCCTCTTCTCCCTCCTCTAATCTTATCCAGGCCCTTTCAAATATCAGTTTCCTGATGTTTATTTTGTTAAAATATAATTTAGCTGTTCTAAAAAATTATACTGCTTGAGTTCTATCAAACCTACAGTATTCCAATTAATATACATAGTACACTTGAAATCAGCTTTTAATTAATTATTTAATATGGAAGATCTCTTACTTATTTCCTATTTTTACTATGCAAAATCAGACCACAGTTTGGGGAACCTCAATTCTAAAGAATAACTGCTTCTTTACTAATAGTGAAAAGTAGAAAGTGGCCTGATAATATATAAATTGTCCACTCTCCTTTTACATGCCATATTTTATTTTATTTATGCATAAAGCACTTCTTTTCTGGGAGCTGAGCCAATAAATTGATTTCATTTTCATTAATATAACAGCTTTTTGGATAAGGCACATTGTTATAACTTAGTCAAATTGGGTTACTGTTTCCTGACAACCTACAGGAAAAAAATATGATTTCCTATAATAAAACACTGAACTACATCCAATTTAGAGAAATATGTTGAATTCATAAACAGAAAATTAAATGCTCTAATGTAGGATGAATATGGATATTACAGCTTCTGGAATTGTTCTTAACCTGAGCTGCTATTACTTATGCAAAATGTTTAAGGAAGATGAATGGCTCGTTGTTAAACCCACTGAAAAGAAAAAAAGCTTTGATTTCTACTAGGGATTTTAATCACAAATCATGAAACAACTTAGAATAGGAAACTTCAAAATCCCATGCCTCTACTTCATCATCAGTGAACTAGGAGGAAAATTCTTTATTAATATAGTAAATGCATAAAAATTTCACTTAAATTTAATTAAGGACATGTACAAGTAAGATTTTTTTTCCAGTCCTGGGTCTTGAACTCAGGGCCTGAGCACTGTCCCTGGGCTTTCCTCAAGGCCAGTGTGCTATCATTTGAACCACAGCACCATTTCTGGCTTTTCTATGTATGTGTGAGGTACCGAGGAATCGGACCCTGGTCTTCCTGCATGCTAGACAAGCACTTTACCAAGAGGCCAAACTCATGGCCCAATTAAGTTAGTTCAACCTTATAAAAAATTATGTGCCACCGGACACAGTGGCTCATTCCTGTAATCTTAGCTACTCAGGAGGCTGAGATCTGAAGATCAAGGTTCAAAGGCAGCACAGGCACAAAAGAACCTGAAACTCTTATCTCCAATTAACCTCTAGAAAATGAGAAGTGGGGCTTCGCTCAAGGGCAGGGCAGTACCCTTGAGCTGAAGAGCTCAGGGACAGTGCCCAGGCCAAGTTCAGCCCTAGGACCCACAAAAAAAATTAGGTGCCTATATGCATAAATATTTTTAGGTACATGAATATGCATAAAAATATGGGGTCTATCTTTACCAACTCAACTCTTCCCAAAGATACTGTTCAAGACAATATCTTAAATATAAATAGAGATCATAAACATGACTTCCAACAGGAGGGCTTTATTTAAATGATTACAAGTTGAAAGCTATCTGGCCATGAAATCTTGAGAGTTTAGAAAAGACATTTTGATTTCTCTCTAACTGAGAGCCTAAAACAAATATTTCTTACATTGTAGTTGGCAGAAATATTTATTTATGTTTTGCTGAATGCTAAACACGGTGCAGCATTCACAGTTCCTTTGTCCATATTAATGTTCAAGAGTTTGTCTGAGAACAGAATAAAAACAAGTACTATATCCATTTATTTATTTCACATTTCACACATACATGCTGTATGTATACCAAGCTGTATCACATATTCTAAGAAGCTCAAGATTTGTCATAGTACAAAAAAATGCAAAAGGAACAATTAATAAAATACCAACCTGATAGGATGTTGCTGATTCTGAGTAATTTGGGGGAATTTGCATATAAATAGCATAAGAACTCAACACATTTTTTGAATCCTTTTGTATTTATCTCCTTTTTCTACGAATTCAGTTGTAAAAGTGATGTATGCAGGGTCAGTGGAAACAAACAAAAAACAAGCAGATAGCTACATTCCCACATGCCAGCAAAATTATTCCTCAGTGCATAATTTGCACAGATATCTGTAACATTACATCTGTGAGCCACCAATGCCATTCATGGGAAACATTAATTTTTCATTCTGAAAATAGCAAGTTATCATAAGTCGTTAAGGAGAATAGAAATTAAAGAGGAAACCACAAGCAAAGTGTTTAATACTATTACTATATGAATTTTGAAGAACTATTAAAATACGAATTACAAAGTTCAAATATAAGATCTTACAAGATTAATAACTTAAAGAAATATATACTGATTGTTTCTAAAGATATTAAATCTTCATTAAAAAGTGGGGTTACATTCAGGAAGTTGTACTTATTTAATAAAATCATGACCATATGCAGACACAATTGCTCAAAATTAATAACAAAACAAACTCAAATTAATAGTTCTCAGATCATATAATTTTTTTGCTGGAGAATGTATATTATGGAAATTACCATTTACGTAAAAAAACCTATTTTCTGAAGATAAATTTTTTCATATATTTTTATTGTAATTAATAGAAGGGTTACATGATATTTGCCAGATAGAAGGTGCATTAATTCATATACATTGATACCCTTTCACATGTCTTGGTCCCCATTTCCCTCCCCCCCACACCCACCCCTCATCTTGTTTTCCCCCCTTCCCTATCCAATTTCAAATAACCAAATACAAATGTATCCAATATATCAGGTAACAAAGTGAGATACTGTTACAATATGAGATAACCAAGGGACAGCAAAAGTGATGAGAGATAACATAGTACCTTAAGGACAACAGTCATTCATTATATGGCTTATGTTTCCATATCCTAGAGATCCTTTCATTTAGCATCATACTATATGGCCTTATATATCAAGGTTTTGCTCTATTGCAAATCTCTGCTAGGAGAGCCCAAGGTTTCTTCTGATTATGACAAATGAGGGAAACCATTGAGCCTAAGTTCCTTTGAGTCTGGCTTACTTCACTTAATATGATTTTTTCTAAGTTTTTCCATTTCCTAACAAATGGGGCAATGTGTACAAATACCACATCTTGTGGATCCATTCATCAACTGAGGGACATCTAGGTTGGTTCCATATCTTTGCTATGGTGAATAATGCTGCAATGAACATTGTTGTGCTGGTGGATTTAGTGTGTCCTTGTTTCAGGATGATTGGGTAAATGCCAACTAGTGGAATTGCTGGGTCATAGGGGAGCTCTATGTTCAGTCTTTTGAGGCACTGCCATACTGCTTTCCATAGTGGTTGAACGAGTTTGCACTCCCACCAACAGTGTAGTAGTGATCCCTCCTGGCCACATCCCCTCCAGCATCTGTTGTTATTAGTTTTCTTGATCCTGGCCATTCTAAGTGGAGTGAGGTGGAATCTTAGAGTAGTTTTGATTTGCATTTCTTTTATGACCAGAGATGTTGAGCATTTCTTCATGTGTCTATAGGCCATTTTTGTTTCTTCTTCAGAGAAGACTCTCTTTAAGTCTTTGGCCCATCTTTTAAATTTTAAGTGCAAAGATCCTCTTTGCAGAAAGTTGATTCTGAAGGGGTTGTACTGCGACTATGATGGAAATGTGAAAAATTAAATAAATCAGTTTTTTCAAAGAGTTTTTAAAGAATTTATTAATGTTGATTTTTACATCATACTTTAAATGACAAGTTTAACATACAAGTGTTCAAGGAGGGAATCTCTATTTACAATCACTGGGACTTAGTATTTAGAACTTAATCACAATTAGGCTAAGGGTTTGTATGTCATAGAAACATATTATTTTATGAAATAAAATATTATGTCTATAGAGTCATAGGTTTTTATGTCTATATAGTTATGTTTGTATTTCCATAACGATGTCCATAGCTTTGGGTATGCAGTTATTGAGTCCTCGCTCTTGTACTCTTTGGATTTAGTAGCCACATATTAAGGATACCATGTGCCTTTAGTGTTTTTTTTTTTAAGGATTGTTGAACTCCAAAAGAAGAGTTAAAGAATCCCTTGCTGGGTGAGGTGAATCAGGCCTTTTATCGTAGCTACTCTGGAGGCTGAGATCTGAGGATCTGGGTTCAAAGCCAGCCGGAGCACTTAAGACTTTGAGAATCTTATCTCTGATTAACCACCAGAAAATGGGAAGTGGTAGTATGGAACAAGGGGTAGGGCCATAGCCTTGAGCTGAAGAGCTCTGAAACAGTGCCCTAAGCCCGTTCAAGCCCCATGACCACACACACACACACACACACACACAAAATCAATTACTGATGCTGTGTTCATGGAAAGAGTCACATACAAAGCCCCTGTGGGAATCAGAAATCTTTTCCATGTCTGAAATGGATAACAAGATTGTTTTTAAAAACTGAATATATTTTTAAATGGACTTATAAAAAAGAAATAGTAGAATAATGTAAAAAGAGGAAGGAAAGAAAAAGACCAGAAGGACTTCTAAGGATACTATATTTGTAAACTATAAATTAATTTTAAATTATTTGATTTGTTAAGTGAGATTTTGTTAGATGTTTGTTTACTTTAGGCCATGAGGAAAATGAGATGGGGCAACCATCTTTCTCTGCTCTTTTGTAAAAGGGCCATCTGCTTTATTTCACTTATCATTTCTTGGAAAACTCAAAAGATCACACATTTCAAATAGATACAATATGAGTTAAAAAGGAATTTAGTAAGTTACCTCAAAACTACAGCCAGCAATTGACTAAAAGACATTCATTTTAAAATTTGTTTTAACTTTGGCTTTCCAATCCTAATTGTTGTATTTACTTCAGAAAAACTGTTGCATATGTGTGCAACAAAATATTTGCAAGGATCATCAGAGCAATGATGTTTATAGTAAGTAGCCAGAAGCAAACCAAACATCTATTATTAGAAGTGAATAACTTTATATACAGGAGTCACGGTGAATAAAGAAAACAAAATGTTTAGAAAAAAGAGAAACTCTTATGCCAATTATTTAAAATTTTTGATAAATGAAAATATGTTTTATGCAGAGATACAGGCATAATTACAAGCCCATGTCTAATAAAATATAATAGCATGAATAGAAAATGTCCATATCGGCATTGGAATGCTAGATAATGTTCAGAATGAATGGGTAGTGCTCAGAATAGCAACAATGTGGTGGCACAAAACCTATCTTCAAACAAAACATAACAGTTTTACACCTTTCTATTATTATCCAAAGGATATGGAATACTATCTTCCTTAAATTGATGATCAGATTAACCTGGTTTATTTTCAAATATAAAACTAATTTTATTTATTTTTTCATATATTTTTATTGTAATTAATAGAAGGGTTATATTTATAAAACTAATTGTAAAACTGAAGAGCTAAGCCGGATGCAGTGGCTCCCATCTGTAATCCTAGCTACTCAGGTGGCTGAGATCTGAGCATCAAAGTTCAACCCCAGCCCAGGCACAAAAGAACCTGATACTCTTATGTCCAGTTAACCTCTAGAAAATAGGAAGTGGGGCTTGGCTCAAGGGTAGGGTAGTGGCCTTGAGCTGAAGAGCTCATGGCCAATGCCCAGGCCCAGGGCTAGGGTGATAGCCTTGAGCTAGGAGCTCAGGGACAGCATTGTGACCCAGTTCAAGTCCCATGACCCCCCCCCAATAAATAAATAAATGCTATATGTCATTGTTTTATCCCATGTATGAATTACCTCATGCATAATCTGATGGTGGTTTTAACTTAGGTTATTTTATGTAGTTCACTTAGTTTCCTTTCTATTTAGAACCATCTATTTCAAGTAGGTCGATTGGCTTGTCTGAATTATTTTATTTATTCATTTATTATATTGAGATCCCTATTCTGGGTCTTGAATTCAGGGCCTGAGCAGTGTTCAAGATTAGTTATTTCTGAAGGATTTTCACTTATCTGTAGGCATATGATCTGTATTACATTTATTATTTTTAAAGATTAAATTGAACATTCCTGTACATTATGGAGCACATATTCTGGAAAGCAAAGATCACCATTCAAACATATACCTTTATTTTGGACTAGCCAGTTTGATTTATGGCAATAAACAATTGTCATTCCTAAGTAAAAGACCAGTTTATCACTAGAGGTAACTTTATCCCATTGATATCAAGGGATTATAATGGAGCAGCATTATTCTTTCAGCTTGACCTGGGGCAGAGCAGCCTTAACTCATAGTGTGCTTCATTGAGCATATTTTTCAATAAATCATCCATCAACAACCCACAGTGATTAAAGAACTATAATAATAAACATTTAAAGATTTTGCATTTTTGCAACACACTATTCATCATTTTACATGGATTATCTCATGTATAATTTTTATTCCATTTTTTTATATTTTTTTTTTATATTGGGGATGAAATGCAGATTGTTGCATTTGATAGGCCAATGTTTTGCCACTGAGTTACAACTTAGTCTTCATGAGTAATTTTTTTTTTTTTTTTGCCTGTCCTAGGCTTGAGCTCAGGGCCTGAGCACTGTCCTTGGATTTTCTCAAGGCTAGAGCTCTACCACTTGAGCCTCAGCACCACTTCCAGCTTTTTTTCTATGTATATGGTACCAAGGAATTGAACCCGGGTCTTTGTGCCTGCTAGGCAAGCACTCTACCACTAGGCCAAACTCCTGGCCCCTTCATGAGTAGTTTTAAGAATTGAAGGGAGACACGATCACAGTTCAAAGTTTCTAGATGAAGAAAAATTGGCTCTGTTGTGACAGGCAATCTCAATATATATATATATATATATATTAATTCTAGGCATATGATAGAACAATGTTAATTTGAGTTGTAAGCAAAATGTATGTCATTCAGAGTTTGGGGATCATATTGAAAGGATTCAATGCTTTGACTGGAAAGAAGTTGCAAATGATAAGTGGTAGTAGAAGATAAGGGAATTAAAGATATGGGATAGGGTGGAGAAAAGCATCAAGATTCTAGCCAGGCAAATTGATTTTTTTCTATTCTGATAAAGTTGGAAGAGAAACAAGTTTCCCTTACTTGGTAAATGTTATTTTCTAGTTTACATATACCTTAAGTGTTCCCATGGAATGTCAAATCCTAAGTAACCAAAAGCAAGAAAGAACAAAACTAAAATAGAAATAGTGGCCAGGGATGCCTCAGGAAGTTCATGGCATGCGCACTGGTAATTTCAAGAAAGATGTTCCTGATGATTGTTCAGGAAAAATATTGGACTGACTGCAGAGACAGCACAGGAATATAGCCAGTATCCTAGGAAAGACTATCAAACACAGAAGCTGATGAAATATCCTGTGCCAAACCAGGAAAATAAAAGGATTTCATTAAGTAACTGTATTTGAGATGGATTTCCTTTGGAGTTTCTCAATATACACATGCAACCATATGCATTATATACACACACATATATATGTATATAACATACACAATATGTGTATAAATACATATTGTACTGTATATGCATACAGATTATATTGTATATACATATCCAGTACATTATATATACCAGTGATATGATACATGTATTAACACATCATATTACTACAAATATATCTTTCTTCTTTTTACTTTCTTCTTCTTTTTACTTAGTTCTTTCCCTGATACTTCTTTGTTTGCTTTCACTTTACCACCCAGTTTCCAATTATTTTTTAAATAGAAATATTCCTTACTAAACCTAAGTTCTGCTCCAGAATTCTATCCTAGAGCTAATATTGGTTTCCTTATAAAATACAATGTTAGCAAAACTCTTGTCAATTTAATATTGTTTGCCTTTTCACTTGCTACCATCCCCCAGGTGACAGAGTGAATGCTAGGATCGACGTCAGAATGCACTTTACCTCTGATGATTTCTTTTAATAACTTTCCATTATACAATCTGTAGCAACCCCAAAATGTCATTTCAATGGTTGCTATGCTTTAAGTCTGCCTAACAATCTTTAATATTATGAACCTTTTTCTTTAGCAATGTCTACATTTTGCCATACCTTACCCTGTCTACCTATTTATTACAATTTTGTATAAAAACAAAAATAAAGAACTATCATGATTACAAAGTTTTGATTTGAAGTTAATCAAAAAATACAAGCAGTTGAAAGTTAAGGTGAGTAATTAGTTATTTAATGGCTATTTTTTAATGACGGTTCTTTTTCAACTCAATGAATACCAATTTTCAGGTACAGCTTTGGGAAGAGCAGTCACTTCATTATTTCCAAAGGATTTTGGTAGTAGTTGGATTTTCCATTTCAGCTTCTTCTTGTCATTTTTAGAAGTGAAGGGTGTAATTAAAAAATATATGCTAAGCGCTGGGAGTTTGGCCTAGTGGTAGAGTGTTTGCCTAGCATGCATGAATATCCTGGTTCAATTCCTTGTATCACATACATAGAAGAAAGCCAGAAATGGTACTGATGCTCAAGTGTTAGAGCTCTAGCCTTGAGAAAGTCCAAGGACAGTGCTCAGGCCCTGAGCTCAAGTTTAGGACTGGCATATATATATATATATATATATATATATATATATATATATATAGTCTAAAAAGGGAGGAAAACATTCTCAACCTTTAATGGTTAAGTTTTGGGGTATATTTAGTTCATCTTTATTTAAATACAACATAATACTGGTTAATTTTTTAAATGAGACTTTTGCCTATTCTATTTGTCTTGGTATTAAAATACCAAACCTTAGTATTATACTAGTATCATAAAATCATTTTACATCATTTTGGTACATCTTTTTTTACTCAGTATTTATTTTTGTTGAAATAAAGCACATATACCTGTGTATTAAAAATGTTTTTATTTGGGGCCAAGAGTTTGGCCCAGTGGTAGACTGTTGGCCTAGCATGCATGAAGACCCGGGTTTGATTCTTTGGTACCATATATAGAGAAACAAAAAAAGCCAGAAGTGGTACTGAGGCTCAAGTAGTAGAGCTCTAGCCTTGAGAAAGCCCAAGGACAGTGCTCAGGCCCTGAGCTCAAAGCCCAGTACTGGCCAGAAAAAAAAGTTTTTATTTTGTGTTCATCTCTGCAAGGAAAAAAGTGCATACACTGTTCAATATTGAAATTCTATAGTTGATGCAGACCCATGCCGCCATACAATTGGCCACAGAACTCAATGTCTGGGATGGAATTTGCCCTGTGGAGAGGACTGTGCTGCTCAGCTCTCATGGTGACATGGAGAAGATGGAGGACTGTTTCATTTGCTTGGCTCTGCCTCTGGCTTAGGAAAATTGCTCAGGCAATTGCTTTTTGTAGCATGTAATGCTGTTAGTTCCCACCCCACTGCAAACAGGCTCCAACTCCCCTACCCACCCCAAGTACACCAAAAGAAAAATTTTCTTTCGTTAACTATATTGGCTCAAATATCAATAGAGAATGCTAGGCTTTGCAGTCCTATGTGTTTGGATTCCACGTGAAGTTGAGGCAGAGTTGAAGCAAGCATTTACTATTATGCTGAGTTTTAGTTATCTAGCATTGTGTAAATATCTTTGAAATCTTTTTACTTAAGACATAATAACTAAAATGTACATTCAGATATGTATGTTTTACGTAAGATATATATAGCATTAGAAGTTCAGATATACTGAATACATACTTATTTTCATATTCTCTGCATAGGTAAATCATATCTACAAATATATATATATATAGATAGATAGATAGATAGATAGATAGATAGATAGATAGATGTAGATACATAGTAATGCTGGGAGCTGAACCCAGGGCCTTATAAATATATATATATATATATATACATATGTGTGTACATATGTATATATATATATATTTTTTTTTTTTTTTGCCAGTCCTGGGCTTGAGCTCAGGGCCTGAACACTGTCCTTGGACTTTCTCAAGGCTAGAGCTCTACCACTTGAGCCTCAGCACCATTTCTGACTTTTTTCTTTTCTTTTCTTTTCTTTTTTTTGTAATTAATAGAAGGGTTACATTTTATTCACCAGATAGAAGGTACATTTCTTAACAATATATCAGATAACATATATAACAATATATCAGAAATAACATAGTACATTAAGAACAACAGTCACACCTTATATGGCTCTTGTTTCTATATCTTGGAGGTCCTTTCATTTAGCCTCATCCTATATGTATCTTGGTTTTACCGTATCGTAAACCTCTGCTGGGAGAGTCCAAGGTTTCTACTGATTATGACAAATGAGGGAAACCATTGAGCCTATGTTCCTTTGAATCTGGCTTCCTTCACTTAACATGATTTTTTTTTCTAAGACTTTCTATTTCCTTACAAATGGGGCGATGTCATTCTTTCTGAGAGCAGCATAGAATTCCATTGTGTATAAATACCACATCTTGTTGATCCACTCATCAACTGAGGGACATCTGGGTTAGTTGCATATCTTTGCTATAGTAAATAGTGTTGCAATGAACATTGTTGCACTAGTGGATTTAAATGCCAACTAGTGGAATTGCTGGGTCATAGGAGAGCTCTATGTTCAGTCTTTTGAGGAACTGCCATACTGCTTTCCGTAATGGTTGAATGAGTTTATACTCCCACCAGCAATGTAGTAGTGATCCCTCCTGGCCACATCCCCTCCAGAATCTGTTGTTATTAGGTTTCTTGATCCTAGCCATTTCTAACTGGAGTGAGGTGGAATCTTAGAGTTGTTTTGATTTGCATTTCTTTTATGACCAGAGATGTCGAGCATTTCATCATGTGTTTGTAGGCCATTTTTATTTCTTCTTCAGAGAATACTCTAAGTCTTTGGCCCATCTTTTACTGGGATGGTTGTTTCTTTGGAGATTAGTTTTAGAGTGATTCAATTTTTTCAGGTGTTGAAGCTTGTTATCCATGAATCAAACCCAGGTCTTCGTGCATGCTAAGCAAGCACTCTACCACTAAGCCGAACTCCCTGTCCCCATGTTGCATATATTTTTCTTTTCTTTTTATAAAAAGTTTTTTGTGGCACTATTGGGAGTTGTTGAACTCAGGGCTTAGCACTTCTTCTTGGGCAGTTTCTCACTAGAGTCACCTGTGTCTCCAGTCCCTTTTCATGTTTGGTTATTTGAGAGAGACTGTCTCATTTCATGGCCAGGAAAATCTGAGCAGTGATCTTTCTACTTCTTCTGCCCATGACCAGATCTCATCATTGTCCTTTGCCCATAGTTGAGGTAACAATTATATATGCTAGTGAGATGGAGTTTTGTAAATTTTATATCTTTGTTGGCCTTGAATTTCAGACTCCCAATCTCTACTTCCCAAGTTGCTATGTTTTCATAGTTGCTCACCATTCTCATGCTGTGAATTATTTATATTTCTACTGTATGTTAAATAAGGAATATATATATATATATATGAAGCAAAAACCTTTAGTATATTTATAATAGTTACTCCAGAAATTTTAATAATAAAAATTATTTGTAGTTTCCTTATTTATAAGCTATAATTTAATAGAGTAAAAGCTAATACTAAACTCGATTCCCAAAAGGCAAGTTGCAAAGAGATAGAAAATAGAAACAAGAGCGGGGCATGGTGGCTCACACCTGTAATCCTAGCTGCTCAGGAGGCTGAGATCTGAAGATCGAGGTACAAAGCCAGCTGGGGCACTAAAGTACTAAAGTCCCCAAGACTCTTATCTCCAATTAACCACTAGAAAATGGGACATGGGGCTGTGGCTCAAGGGTTAGGGAGGTAGCCAGCCCTGGCACTGAAAAGCTCAGGGACAATGTCCAAGCACAGGTGTAGGATGGCAGTTTTGAGCTGAAGAGCTCAGGGACAGCGCCCCATGCCCAGAGTTCAAGCAGCATTACCAACAACAACAACAAAAAGAACAAAGGAGAAAATAGAAAAAAGTAAAGAAACACTCAGTTTGTACACTTATGTCTACTTGATAGTTTTCACAGACTGTAGAGTTAACACTTTGGAGATTTTTTTCAAGAGAATATAGGCCATCAGTGGAGGTTCAACTGTTTTTATTATTCACAGTAAGTTGCAAAACCTTCGTTTCATTTCTAAGGCATTGTTTTCCTGAATTCAAACCTTCAGTTCAATTTCATTACCTGTTTGATCGATTTATTTTTCTCAGACTTTGTAGGAATGAAATAGAGAAATGTTCTCAGCCAATTACAATTGCATAGTATAATCATCAGCATAACGATCATTATCATCATCATCATCATCATCATCATCATCATCATCTGACCTCAATAATCCAGAAAGAGGCATTTATTTACTTTGTGAAAGTATTACAGTCATGCTGTCTAAATTCTGTGCCTTGAACTTATATTCAAGATCAGAATTACTTCTATTCCATAACATATACAACTATATCATTCCAAAATAGTGCCAGCATATGCTTTTCAAAAATTTAAATACCTAACAAGTCAATAGGAGGGTTCCCTTTTGTTTTAATGTTTTGTTAAATGGTTTTTGTGTGATATTGTCAGCAAATGCATACATTTATTATAACGTCAGACCTTAGAAAGTGGATCAAAATAGGTCATTTGTGATCATTATTTCCAACTGAGACGATAGGAAAGGGGCCTTGAAATAGTGTAATTAGTTGCCATTATGTGGCTGCAAGCCTGCAATTTTCCTACAGACTCTGACCCACGGTATTGCTTAAGTAAGTATTTGCGTGAGAATTCATGGTAATTGATCCTCTTCTGTATCAAGTGCCTTCATAAGTTTAAAAATTAAAGATGCAGAGTGTCTCAAGTGGTTTGGGGTAGGCGATTTGATTCCCGTTTTATTTTCACAATGGGTCCATAATGTGCATGAAGTGTCCTTTCTGATTAGCCATGCCTCAGCATTACCTACTCCACTTCCTCCTTTGCTTGTTTTTCCCTCCCTTCTTCCATCTCCTCTTCCAATCCAGACTTCTCCTTATTTTCTGAGTAAATGGAAGAGCCTGCTTGTAGAAAGTACTTACCTATTAAATTAGTTACTCAAAATCAGGATGAACTAAGTTCAAAACAATATTTCTTGCTAAACCAGCTGGGTCAAATATAGATAAAAATGATTTCTATCACCTAAGAGACAGGAAGAAAATAATGTATAGATGTCATACATGAAAACTTTGCTCTCAGTGATGCTTACTTCTTTTTTTATTAACTGGGAGAAAAGTAGCTTATTTAGCAGTTTGGAGTGATGAAAATTATTCTTAGGAAGTAATAAAGCACACATGCACTGTACTACCCACAAAGGAATATAATTTAAAAAGCAGGATATTTAGTCACAAGAATGTTTTATTTTGTTTTCTTTGGGCCCTTTTCTCATATTTCTATTTTTTTGCCACAGTTTTTGTAAAAGCAGTGGTCTTGTCTATATCATCTATGAGGATATATATTATTCACTTTATTGGCCCTTATAAAATGAAACAATAAAAACTCAAATTATTCTTTATTGCAGAAACAGTTATAAAAAGCAATGATAGGCTGTAACTTCTGTAGCAAATGCATCAGTATGGCATGCTTTTGGTTACCCTAGGGCCATTGTCTGTGTCTGAATTAGGACACTTGTGTGTCACAAGAGGCTATTCACTCAACAGTAGCTGAGAAACTCCATACAACGCATAAATCAAAACATCCCAGTGATTTCAGAGAAAAATTAAACGTTATTACAAAAGACTAATGACATATAAAAGCTTCATTTATGAAAGTCCTTTATAGAAAAATGTGGCTCAATGAACTTGAAAAAGATGATTCTGTGAATATAAGGATGAAAACTTCACCAAAGCAAGACTTTTCCAGATTCTCATACTTGGTTTACTTTGAGGATGATTCATTCCACTTCCAAAATTGAGAACGTTTCCCTTCATATTGTGGTTTATTCCTGTGTTTATAAAGAGGTCTCTTTATTCATACTGGGAATATTGGAAGTCTAATATTTATCTATTAAGTTCTGTGGTTATAGAAGCAGAAAAGTCTGCTGGTGTGTGTGTGTGTGTGTGTGTGTGTATGTGTGTGTGTGTGTGTGCTCTGTATACTACTCACTCCCTCAAAAATACTTTTGCCTTGAAAGTCTCTTTAAGTAACTTGTCTTTTGTTGTATTTTAGCCAATAATGATTCAGTAAGTCTTCATAAAATCAGAGACTTTGGGTAATATATGTACTTTGTATTTTAAAAAATTATCTTCAAGTAATTTGTTTGAGTTTTGGTGTGACCTGCCAGTTTATGAGTACAATGCATAGTGATCAGTGTGGTGAATATCTTTTCATTGTTGCAGAGTTAATATATTTAAAACTTATATTTTCAGGTGAAATATAAATTGCTTCCTGTAAGTTTAGTCACATTTTCTTATTTTTAGTTTCCATTCCTGTTTTTGTGAGATTTGACATTCAGATGTGTTTCATTGTTTTAAAATGGTCTTGTTTGATTACTTCCTGGCTTTAAGGACAAGCAGTCAATTTTGGAATGAGTTGAGATCACAGTAGTACTTTATTGCATGCATTTTGATGATGAAACACATAGCTTTGAATTCCCAAAATTATCCTGTGAAATAAGAACATTTTATGTTTGAAAAAATGGAGCAGAAGAAATAGCAATTGAATAAAAGACTAATGTTGTCACCAAAATATGAAGTGATTTCTTCTCTATAAGAAGTAGCTCATATCTAAAATATATCAACAGCTCAATATTTCCATTATTCTAAGCATACTCATACAATTACCACTGTAAACAATTTGTTACAAAATATAAATATAAGCTTTTTCAAAACAAGCCATCATTTATTTAATGTTTAAGAAATTCAATTTGATTAAAGTTTTTAGATTCCTACACTACATTTAACACAATAAATGCATAGTGCAAGAAATGCTCAACATCTCTGGTCATAAAAGAAATGCAAATCAAAACTACTCTAAGATTCCACCTCACTCCACTTAGAATGGCCAGGATCAGGAAAACTAATAACAACAGATGCTGGAGGGGATGTGGCCAGGAGGGATCACTACTACACTGTTGGTGGGAGTGCAAACTCGTTCAACCACTATGGAAAGCAGTATGGCAGTTCCTCAAAAGACTGAACATAGAGCTCTCCTATGACCCAGCAATCCCACTAGTTGGCATTTACCCAATCATCCAGAAACTAGGGCATACTAAATCCACTAGCACAACGATGTTCATTGCAACATTATTCACCATAGCAAAGATATGGATCCAACCTAGATGTCCCTCAGTTGATGAATGGATCAAGATGTGGTATTTATACACAATGGATTTCTATGCTGCTGTCAGAAAGAATGACATTGCCCCATTTGTTAGGAAATGGAAAGACTTAGAAAAAATCATATTAAGTGAAGTAAGCCAGACTCAAAGGAACTTAGGCTCGATGGTTTCCCTCATTTGTCATAATCAGTAGAAACCTTGGGCTCTACTAGCAGAGATCTGCAATACAGAAAAACCTTGATACATAAGGCCATATAGTATGAAGCTAATTGAAAGGACCTCTAGGATATTGAAACAAAAGCCATATAATGAATGATTGTTGTCCTTAATGTACTATGTTATCTCTCATCACTTTTGCTGTCCCTTGGTTATCTCATATTGTTACAGTATCTCACTTTGTTATCTGATATATTGGATATATTTGTATTTGGTTATTTGAAATTGGATAGGGAAGGGGGGAAAAGCAAGATGGGGGGGTTGGGGGAGGGAAATGGGTAACAAGACATGTGAAAGGGTATCAATGTATATGAATTAATGCACCTTCTATCTGGCAAATATCATGTAACCCTTTTATTAATTACAATAAAAAAAGAAGTAGTTTGTTTGAATTTACTAAGGCTTCTGTGCAATATAGAAAATTATTACCTTATTTGGTTGTTTGAAATTTGATAGGGAAGGGGGGAAAACCAAGACGAGTGGGGGGGTTGGGGGGGGAGGGTAATGGGTACCAAGACATGTGAAAGGGTATCAATGTATGTGAATTAATGCACCTTCTATCCGGCAAATATCATGTAACCCTTTTATTAATTACATAAAAAATTTAAAAAAAAGTAAATTATTACCTTAAATTAAGTTATATTTCCTTAAATTGAAATGTAATGTACATCTTATTATAATTACAATTATACCTTGTGTTTACCTGTCAGTATAAATAGATAGAAATACTTTATTTCATTTTTAATTAAATGTTATTAAAATTAAATGTGACTAAATATGATTTCCAAGGTGATGTACAGTGAGATACAGTCGCATATGTGATGCAATAAGTACATTTCTTGTCAAACATTTAATACTTTATTTTAATTATGATAATTTCTTTTTATTAACCTTAACTAGGAAAGCATGTAAAACTCTGATCAGAAGCAGGGTGCGATGGTTCATGCCTGCAATCCTAACAACTTAGGAGGCTGAGATCTGAGGATCATGGTTCAAAGCCAACACAGATACTAAAATCCGTGAGACTCTTATCTCCAATTAACCACTAGAAAATGGTAAGTGGGGCTGTGTCTCAAGGGGTAGGGCAGTAGCCTTGAGCTGAAGAGCCCAGACCCAGAGCTCAAGCCCCACGACAAAAAAGAAAAAAAAAATTGGTCAGAGTAAACAGTATTTTGAAGATAGTTGTTTGTGAAGCTCAAAACAAATCTTAACTTTCTCCTAGTTTTAAAACAAACAGGCTGTATTTTCTTCCAATTTCACATTTATCAATCAATGTAATAAAATTAAACATGTATCTTCGCTTATTTCATCATTCTTTGTTGTTCTTTCTGGTGATCTAGCTACCAAGATATGCTTTGTCCTTCTAAATAACTTATTTTTAATCAACTTGCACTATGCATTTATTGTGTTAAATGTAGTGTAGGAATCTAAAAACTTTAATCAAATTGAATTTCTTAAACATTAAATAAATGATGGCTTGTTTTGAAAAAGCTTATATTTATATTTTGTAACAAATTGTTTACAGTGGTAATTGTATGAGTATGCTTAGAATAATGGAAATATTTGAATATTCTTTTTCACATCTGGTTAATGAAATTTATGTGGCTGGGAGTGATACAGTGATTTACTTTGCAGTTACTGATGAAGGGAAGAATTGTTTACATTGATACATTGGTATATTTTAAGGAGTGAAAGTGGGTATCTCTATTTTGACTTTCATTGAAAGCTAATTTTATTTTCAGCTTGTGCCACTACTATTTTTCCTCAGAGCTGGTACTCTACAACTTCCTACTTTCAGCTTTTTTTTCCTGGTTAATTGGAGATATGAGTCTCTCAGATTTGTTTGCCTATGTTTTCAACAGTGATTCATTCTCAGATCTAAGGCTACTGAGTAGTTGAGCCATCAGTGATTAGTAAAAAAAAAACACATTCTTCAGGCTACTTTTCTGGATCAACTTTTTGGACAATAAAACTGATAGTATGTTAACTCTCTTGTTGGCTATTTTAACGTACATGATTTACATTTATGATGTATTGAATTAGAATGTATGCTTCATTTTCTCTGTTATACTTTGGTCAGATATATTTTACCTGATCGTTATGATGAACCAATATATATAAAGTTGAGTGCTTACCTTGACTCCTTGCGAAGTAACTATTATGAAAGAGCAAGGAATAGATGGATATAATTTCTTAATGGTTGAGAGGGCTAATGAGTTATGAGTCTATTTCCTGAAGACATTATTTTTGCCAGTGTTGGCCAGAACACAGGGCCTAAGCACTGTCCTTGGGCTTTCTCAAATCTAGAGTTCTACCACTTGAGCCACAGAACCACTTCCAGCTTTTTTCTATGTATGTGGTACCAAGGAATTGATCCTGGATGTTAGTGCATGCTACGCAAGCGCTCTACCACTAGGTCATTTTGAGAAGAATAGGGGAAACGTTTTCATGGACTCTATAATTGATTAATACCAATATTTTCTTACATGTTATAAAGCTGTTATGGTTTCATAGGATATATGAATCTATGCTGAAGAGTTTAGGAGTACAGTGTAAGTCATTTTGGAAGGTCTGTCCAAAGGGATTGTGCAGATTTTGCACATCATTAGAGAAAGACAAAATTTCAGGGCTGGGAATGTATCTTAGTGGTGGAGTATTTGCCTAGAACACATGAAGCCTTGAATTCCATTTCTCCAGTACTTCATAACAGAAAAGGCCAGAAGTGGTTCCGTGACTTAAGTGGTAGAGTGCTATCATAGAGCAAAAGAAGCTCAAGAAGCTCAAGGACACTGCACAGGCCCTAATTTCAAGCCCCAAGACAGCCCCCCCCCCCGAAAAAAAAAGCAAAAGAAATTTTCCTTAACAGAAAAAGTTAATGAGCATAAATAGGTTATCAAGAGAGGAGTAAAACAAAATGGATTTCGGGCAAATATTCTATGCTGATAATCATAGACAAGAGTTTAAATACAAAATAGAGTAGAAAAGTTGTCCTTTATTTAATAATATACTTTCAGCTTCTGAATAGTTTAATAGTTTAGTGCCGGGGCCAACCGGCAGCAAACCAGGGTTCGCAGATTGGGGTTCCTGAAATAGGGGGCAAGAACTAGGAAGAAATAGAAGAGAGACAGACACACCGGGTCCGGGATATCCGCAGTCCAGGTAAAGACTGCCCCGTTTATTTTTCACTCCAGCTTCTTCCCTCCTTGAGACCCAGAGAACTTCCAGGTGTTACATTCATATGGTAAATCTCAGGTCATTTAAACAGAGTAAGGCCAGAAAACAATAAGACAATAAAGCCATTGTCTGATGCAAATCAAGGTACAGTTTGATTCCACTCTGGCTCTCAACAGTTTAGGTAAATAGACTCTCTCATAAAGGGCTGATAAAAGTGCAGAATCCTGAAAAAATTACCTGTAAATTTGAATTAACATCTAAGAGAATCTGAAATATCAGCAAAAATGTTTTCTGCAAAGTTTGTTTTAAATAAAATATACTTAAAATTTTTAGTGCTAATACTGGCATTTAAACTCAATGATATGTGCTTCATAGACAGTTAACTACCACTGAGTCAAAGGCCCAGCTCTTTGGACAGGATATTTTTTTAAAAAAACTAGAATATTATAGAAACAAATTACCTTCCCATATATTTAGAATAGGCCATTTGAAATATGTGCATCTGCAATTATCTAATGATTCATTGAAATAATGACTATAAAATTCATTTGACAAAAGAGAATTATGAATTCACAGTGAATACAGTATTCAAATAGAAGTGAGTAACAAAGACTTTAATAGGGGCTTACTTAATAAACTGCATTTATGTAATG
The DNA here is from genome assembly GCF_031878675.1 of Megascapheus bottae. NCBI lineage: Eukaryota > Metazoa > Chordata > Mammalia > Rodentia > Geomyidae > Megascapheus > Megascapheus bottae. The sequence goes on along the minus strand of NC_143509.1, from coordinate 78,581,172 downwards.
TATAGGAAATTTTTGTTCAAAAATTTATTATCCAACATTTTGAAAGCAAATTACAAAACAGCTTTTAATATGACATTTGTTTTGTAAATGAATACACACATATCTCAAATTATAATCATGTGGAAGAAGAGAAGGCCACATATAATAACATTAATCATAGTTTTTTTAATGCAAAATTATATTTTCCCTTAATTTTTACAATTACTTATTGATGAGGATAAAAAAGTCCCTAAATATCACCTAATCTCTTTCAAATGACATCACTCTTCTCTATAAAGGAGTAGATTTCTCTTGCCCAACCAAAATGTTAAAGAGAAAATTGATACGAAGTTGAGCTCAAGGCACTGATGATGGAGCCAGGATTAGGGTCATCTGAGGGTATTTCTGTGCTTTTAAAGAGGACCTATTAAAATGGAATGGATTAAGAAAATATCCTACTGTATGGCGAATATATGAGTTAGGTTTGGTAAAAAACATTCTGATATTTATTGTGATATGATTTAAAAAATGGCCTTTAAGCACTCTCATTTCCATTTTTTATCCACTTGTAAATTGAGAATATCACCCAAAGAAAGGCACTGTGACCCTTAACTGAAGTAATTAAAGAAGAGATGGCAAAGATAAAGAGGAAACCACTATTTGTTTAATATTCTCAATGCTCAGCTTTTAAACTATTCCATTTACATACACAATCTCATTTAATCCTCCTAGAGCAGTGAGTGCTGTGCTTGTAATCCCCCGCAAAGTTCATCTGAGTTTCAAGCTGTGTTACTGTATGGAGTGGAACATTCCAAGCCCTAAGGTCAGATTCTGAAGGTGTAGTGTTTCCTTTGGCCCTACAACCTGAAATGAATCGCTTTGGCAGGTGTGACCTCCTGAGAGAGAAATATTTTCCCATTAGACCTTGAATTCCACTGAGACATCCTGAAGTGAGTTTCTGCCACAATACAGGAACAGAGAAGTCATGTTACTTGCCATTTTGAAGAAGGGTTGGATGAAATAGGGTGAAAAGGGCCAAAGAGTAGCCATCAAAGAGTCAAGAAAATGCTTCTATATTTGCTTTTCTTCTCCAGCCTTTTCATCTTTCCTGTGAATTAGCTGTCTATACAATTACAGGCCTGAGTTTAGCACATTGTTACAATAAAATGACCCCAATGGTGTTTTCAAACTTCAGATAATTATAAAATAAGGGACAGGGAGAACTCAGAAGTATATTGTTGTATCTTTGGTATATTTGAAGTTTGGTAAAAGTTTCTGCTTCTGAGACACTTGCTGTAACACGTCACTGGATTCTAGAAATATATCACCTTAATAGAGCTAGTCAATGTCAGTTACTTCAAAATTTATATGGAACAATGTTCAGTTTGAGACAACACAGCTCTAAATCCTATGTCATTCATTTACTCTTTTTAATAAAAGAATGCTCTTGCAATTCAAATTATGTGTTCAAAAATACTGTTATTTTAGCATTCCTAATAAAAATGAGCTTTTAAACAGTTGTTTAATTTCCAAATTAAAACAATATTTTTCCTTTTAATTTTCTATGATAATAGATTTTGGTGTAGGGGTTCCTATGGGATTGGATGGCATGGAAATACTTCATAGTGCCGTGGTATCTTTCTGATTTCTATGCAGTTCACGACATTATTAAATATAGCATACATTATTCTATACCATTTCTATCAAACAAATACATTTTCTTGTGAACAAGGTTAACATTCCTGGTCTTAAGGCAGGCCACACAACACAGATGATGTGTATCATTTTTCCTAAAAATTGTCTGCCTTTTTCCTTTATATATTGCACTCATTGACACACAGAACACATACACACACACACACTCACACACACGCACACACACATACACATACACACACACACACACACACACACACACACATATATAGTGAAAAAGAAGTAGAAAAGTCATTTGCTTTGTTACATCATAGGCCCATTTGGTAGTATTTATTGGTATTTGATATTTTATTTATTTACTTAAATAAAACTGTTTCTCTTCCCTGAATCAAAGGTAGATTTGAACATGTACTTTCTTCTGGGTTATCTGGTCCTACCAGAAGATTGCCTGAGAGCTGGAAAGGTGGGTGCTTTACAAGCCAAATGTTTCCAAATATTTACTGACCTGGTAAAGAAGGGGGTCAGGAGTTTGTAGAAACAAGAGTGTTTGTGCTTAGATAGAGGCTTCACTGTTTTGCTCTTTTCTTCACTGAATGTATAATCAACCAAGAACTTACCAGCTGTATATGACCTCCTATTGGTAACTTCATTTGTTTTTTAAAATAATTTTATTGTGATTAATAGAAGGGTTACATTATATTCACCAGATAGAAGGTGCATAACTTCACAAACATTGATACCCTTTCTCATGTCATGGTCCCCATTTTCCTCCTACCCTTCCCCCTCTTATCTTGATTTTTCCCCCTTCCCTATCCAATTTCAAATAACCAATTAGGCACATATAAAATATATCAGATAACAAGGTGAAAAATTGTAACAATATGAGATAACCAAGGGATGGCAAAAAGAGATGAGCGATAGCATAATACATTAAGGACAACAGTCACTCATTATATGGCTTTTGTTTCCTTATCCTGGAGGTCCTTATATTTAGTGTCATATTATTTGGCCTAATTTCTCTAGATTTTGTTTTATTGTAAATCTCTGCTAGGAGAGCCCAAGGTTTCTACTGATTATGACAAATGAGTGTTGGGCCTGTGTTCCTTTGAGTCTGGCTTACTTCACTTAATATGATTTTTTTCTAAGTCTTTCTATTTCCTTACAAATGGGGTAGTGTTGTTCTTTCTGACAGCAGCGTAGAATTCCATTGCGTATAAATACCACATCTTGTTGATCCACTCATCAACTGAGGGACATCTGGGTTAGTTCCATATCTTTGCTATGGTAAATAATGCTGCAATGAACATCATTGTGCTAGTGGATTTAGTATGTCCTTGTTTCTGGATGGTTGGGTAAATGCCAAGTAGTGGAGTTGCTGGGTCATAGGGGAGCTTTATGTTTAGTCTTTTGAGGAACTTCCATACTGCTTTCCATAATGGTTGAATGAGTTTGCACTCCCACCAACAGTGTAGCAATGATCCCTCTTGGCCACATCCCCTCCAGCATCTGTTGTTATTAGTTTTCTTGATCATGGCCATTAACTTCACTTGTTTTAAGAATGGTAAACTCCTAGATTATACATATTTAAACAGCACAATGACAAGTGTGACAGGAAGTATTAAACAGAGCAACCTTTGTTTTTTTTTTTTTGCCATTCCTGGGATTGGGCTCAGGGCATGAGCACTGTTCTTGGACTTTCTCAAGGCTAGAGCTCTACCACTTGAGTGACAGCACCACTTCTGGCTTTTTTCTGTGTTATGTGGGCCTGAGGAATCGAACCCGGGTCTTCATGTGTGCTAGGCAAGCACTCTACCATTAGGCAAAACTCCCAACCCAACTTTTTATTTTTAACAAAAGCTAAAAACAAAACACTAGGTCTCACATAGTGTAATTCCTTAGGTAAAATAAAATATATTCTGCATAATAGCAGGAAGAAGGTACTCAAAAGGGGTTGGGGGCTCATAAGGAACGTGGTTGAGGAGGAAAAGGAGAGGATGCAGTCAAGAATTCAATGTGTATCTCAGAAAATTAAGAAGAATGAGAAGAGTAAGTAGAAAAGGGATGGGGAGAGGGGAAGGTATTGATCCAAATATTATATTCATAAACTGCTTTATTAAATGGCAATTCATTTGAACAGCTGCTCAAAGATAATAAAAATAAAATTAAAAAGATGTGCTTTTCCACTTTATTTTATTCCTAAGTTCACTTCTTTGTTAGTGCCCGTTATTGTCCCTTGTGGAATAACATAAGCCTACCTTTTTTTCTCCTCTGTTCTGGAATACAACATTTGTCTATTAAACATTTTCTACTACTATCAAAGCCTCAGTTAGACAACTCATATTTTTCCCTTGAATTGCTTAAGATGATAATGTGTATGTAATATTGGACAAGAAATATACTCACTATCTTACATATGTGACTGTAATCCCTCTGTATATCACTTTAACAATAAAAGTAAAAAATGTGTATGTATTCATATTAGAAGATAGAATAGAAATCATCTTGATAGATCTAGCTTTTCAGCTTTTTCTCTACTTGGGACCTTAACAAAATCTGTTTATTAAGGAGTGACAATATCCTAAAGTGTACTCTTTTCCTGACTTTCATAATTGTAATCCCTCTGTTTTCAGCGTTTTAAATAAGAATAATTTTAAAATCTCTTGTGAAATATTTTATAATTCATCATTTAAACCACAGCAACTGCACATAATTTGGAAATTGGTAAAGTTTTGAGCATGTATAAAAATGAAAAGCAAACCCGGTGCAGTGGCTCACTCCTGTAATCCTAGCTACTCAGGAGGATGAGATCTGATTATCTCAGTTCAAAGCCAGCTCGGGCACAAAAGACCAAGAGACTCTCTTCGATTAATCATTAGAAAACTGGAAGTGGGGCTGTGGCTCAAGGGGTAGGGTGGTAGCCTTGAGCTGAAGAGCTCAGGAACAGCACCCAGGCCCAGAGTTCAAGCTGCATGATCTGCTCCCCCCTCAAAAAAAAAAGAAAAGAAAAAAAGAAAAGCATTCAGCACTGGTGGCTCACCTCTGTAATGTTAGCTATTCAGGACACTAAAAACTAAGGATCGAGGTTCAAAACCAGCCCAGGCAGGAAAATCCATGAGACGCTCATCTCCAATTAATCACTGAAAAGCCAGAAGTGGTGCTGTGGCTCAAGTAGTAGAATGTTAGTCTTAAGAAAAAATTGCTCAGTGACAGAGCCTAGACCCTGAGTTCAAGCCCCAGGACCAGCATAAAAACAAAACTTAAAAAAATATAGACTAACATATTTTACATCTGTAGTTGTAATGAAATTTGAGGCATCTGTGAGGCATTGTATTCCTTATGAAATCAGAATTTACTGGTAATTCTCCTAGAGTGTATGAGAAGGTGAATATTGCTAGGGTGCTGAGAGGTATTCTGATGAAGGCCAGTGGCATATTCTGAAGAATTTCAGCTTTTCAGAAAAGAAAATGGTCACGGTGCAGTTAATACATTGCTTGCCTATTGGCATCTTATGCTAAATCTTTCTCCACATGAAAGTAATTTTAATAATTAGGACTGTTATTATGCTACTGCTGACAACTTCCAAATGTCTAAAGGGAACTGAAGGTGTGTGTGTGTGTGTGTGTGTGTGTGTGTGTGTGTGTGTATGTGTGTGTGTGTATGTGCACATATATATGTATGTGTGTGAACATAAGCACACACACACGCACTTTTGTGCACATGTACTGATTTGCTACTTATCAGCATTTAGTCTAGCAAAGAAGTTGTGTTATACTAGTTATAATTAGCTTTAGTCAATGAAGACAAGTGAGGGAAGAGGGAATAAAATTCTGAAAATAATGTTTTAGATTAGACATTTTATGCATTATCATACAGTTTAAAATGTTCATTTTGTAAATACAAACAATATATGTATAAATTTGATGACAATGAACATTTGTAAGTCCCAGAAATGAAATAAACACCAACCCAAATTATTTATAATAAGGAGGCAGTTCAGTACTTTAAAATCTTGTTTGATGCACTATTTAGTGCCTCTAAAAGGATATTCTGAGGTCCAGCAAGCTCTGATGAAGTCAGAATCCAACATGAACTCACATCCAATGCTTCCATTACTCACTTGGGAAGATGGTACTAAAAATTACTGGTCATAGATGGCATTGGAAATATAAACATAACTACGTAGTCCTAAAAATGTATGACTCTATAGACCTAATGTTTTATTACACAGGTTAATATGTATCAATGACATACAAACCCTCAGCTTAATTTTAATTATGTTTTAAAATCTAAGTGCCAGTGATTGTATATAGAGATTCCCTTCTTGAATACTTGTTTGTTAAACACATCATTTGATATATGATGTAAAGATCAATGTTAATAAATTCTTTAATAAAGTATAAAGAGTATTTTAATTCTTTAAAAAATTACTGATCATAGCAAATGACAGTCTACCACAGAAAAGTTGACTTTATTCATCTGACAGAGGCCTGGGTATTGGCATTTTAAATATCTCCCTAGGTTATTCCAATGTCTAACCAGGAATGGGAATAGAGACTAATCTAGATCTACCCAAATATGAAATGTGTACTTGGCAGGGTTAGGATTTGAATAGGGCCCTCCTTTCAGCTAGTGGTGTTCTATTCAGTTCATAACAATCAGTCATGTGGTTCAAGTGCTAGAGAAATAGCAGTGAATAAGAAAGCTGGTAAGAGTGCAAGGCCTGAGTACTAGCTCGGGTACAAACACAAAAATCAAACAAAAATCTCTCGTTGTTGGATAGTAGATGTATAGTCAAATATCTCGTGTATCTATATTGAACTTGGCAATATCTTGCCGATAATATTTAATGACAAATCCATTTTGTTTATGATACTACTTTGTTTTGCACCCATCTTAGGTATTCATTGTAGTTCTCAAATAGCTTAAAGTATGATGTTTCTCAATTTAAAATTTAAGGGAAACATGATTAATGAGTCATAGTTGTCCTATGAAATGTAATATGTATTCCACTTCTGTGGGAAAAAAAAAGACACTTTGTATATCTTGAGAAAAATGCTGAAAGGTTTTTTCTTGTTGTTATTTTTGTAGTAGGGCTTCCTCAGATCTCAGTCTCCTGAGTAGATGGGATTGCAAGCATGAGCCACCAATGCCAGACTGATACGTGAAGGTTTTTGAAGAGTACTGAGACAACATCTTACACATTTTCTGATTATACTATATACAATGTTGTATTTTCATTATTCATTGTGAAATGAATAAAGATAAGCATTTATATAATTTTCTAGGATGAAAATCATAAATTAGGGAAATCATAAAGAAGATTAAAGATAACCGAGGGGAATAGTAGAGTATAAATTCTGGAGAAGCTAGATCAATATTTGTTACAGACTCAGACTGAGGGATACATACTTATGAATGGATATTAATTGGATTATTATGCATGAATAAGTGACAAAAGAGAAGAATTAAGAAAGTAATATCATTTGGGGTGGGCCAGTGAAAAACACGTTAGTTTGGTTCATTCTAAGTTGATATCTGTTAATTAGTTCCCAACTCATATAATAGTAGGTAAGTAAGCTAGAAAAAGGATAGCTAAAACATTTATTATAGGTACAATGTTTTAAATAGGGGCTGGGAGTTTGGCATAGTAGTAAGAGTGCTTTTTTAGCATGCACAAACACCTGGGTTCCATTCATCGGTACCATATACATAGAAAAAGGTGGAAGTGGTGCTGTGGCTCAAGTGGTAGAGTGCTAGCCTTGAGGAAAGCCCAAAGTGTTCAAGCCCCAGGACCGGCAAAAAAATGTTTTTAAATACAGTTGCTGAACTTTCAAATACTAAGACCTATATTATTTATAGAGAACTCAGACTATGGGAATGTATGAAAGGGATGTTTTGAACTTACCTTATTATATTCACATCCATTTCTCTCTTGTCTCAGAAATACGTTTTTTGTCCTTCACACACACTTAGTTTCTTAGCATGTAATATAAGACAAATCATCCAAACCCTAGTTCTCTATAACCATAATTATAGAAAAAAGAATTATTTGTAATTAATGCCACCTATAATCTGTTCCTTTACATACACATTCATGTAGAGACTAGAGAGTACATGAGACTACTAAGTACATCCCATTCTACAAGGCAGTGTTTTCTCCCATGAGAAATAACCATCACCTTGCTACAAAACCTCCCTTTAGTTTGTGTGACTGTAATTTGTATCTTCAGATCTCTAAGGCTATTTTCATCTTACAGAAAGACAGCACTTGCCTCCTTCAATCAAGAAATTGAGCTCCACCAACAGAGCAGGACTCTCAATAGCCACCTAAACTTGCTCTTACACTATCCTAAGGTTATTCCTAAGGACAACTTGTAGCAGAAACTATCCTATAAATAGTTTTCTTCCAAAGGTCAGTATATGTTTTCCTGAAAATAAAGAAGAATATTGTTTAAACATTAAGTTAAACATTTTACATTTAGATAGCATGAGATTACTAAGAATCCACATGATATTTTAATTTCTTAAATAGCAAAAATGATACCATCTCTTTTAGTATATGACAGTGTATTGATGAATTTGTTTTGTTGTTTTTTTATCTGATCCATGCTCCTTCCACATTACAGATTTCGTTAAACAGATCAATAATTTTTTATAAATAACATTATGATGACATTGTTATCTTTAGAAGTAAATTCTAAAGCAAAAATAGCAATAATAAAAAATAAAACTTGTAATTTAGGTTCCATCTTTCCTAAAACCTCTAGAACAGAAGTATAATGCATTAATTATTAGGACTGATAAGATTTGACATAAATTCCATGATGATATCTTCTACCTTTTGGTTATGTGGTATTTGCCATGGGATCTGCAGTATAAGGTCTGTACAACTAATTTTTATTGGATAAATGCAAAACTTAGAAAACCTTTATCTTGTTCTCAAATCAACAACCATAGAACAATTCTAGAATTTGTGAATCATATATTTCATATTCTTGATCCTGAACAATTGTGAGGTAGATTGCAATTTTCTCTCACGGATTTTTGTCATGCTAACGGAGTTTATAATGGAAGTGATTTGGACTAAAGGAAGGTATATGACTAAGTCTTAATCTTTCTAACAACATAATGTCATCATTAATTTGAAAAAAACTCAAATGAATATTTTTTCTTCAATTAGTCCATGAAATTATCTGAATAAATTATGAGAAGCATTGGTACATGTGTTCTTGGTTCCATGTACTTATGATTCTGTATTTCAGAAATAAGTCCTACAACTTGGAGGTATTTTAAAATTTTATAATTTTTCAAATTATGTATTTCTTATTTAAACTACTCTGTTTTTCACTTAAAAAAGGCATGTCACTTCACATAAAAACTTATTATCTTAGCTTACTATTGTATTGCTCCTCCCTACGTGGCAAATGCTGTAATAGTCACATGAAGTATAAGCATAAGAACATGATTGGCAAACTAAAAAAAGTTATCCCCTTCATTAAGAATCATGAGAAACATATATCTGGATAATATTGTTTTTCTTTCTCCTGTTGTATTGGCCTTTTAGAAGTTCTAATAAATGAAACATTAAGATTTGAAGAAGTTAGTTCTTCATCTTATATACATAGAAGTCAAGCCAGGAAGCTAGGTCTAAAGGACTTACGAAATGTGCAGTAGATGAAATAGACCCTAGCAACAGGACTCATGGTTTTGAAAAAAAAATATTGTTATTAAATCAGGTAATTGAGTACATTTTGCTTTTTTAGATAATGTTATCCCTTTTTTATTTTCCCCCAGTTTTCCCCTCCCTATCCACAAGGTACAAAGTTCATTTTCCAAATAGTGTTTACTGAATAGCATGACTGCATTTGTTCACTTTTCCTCTTTTTGTTTGTGTCCCTCCTACCCCCACTAGAAGAAAAAAACACACAAAGCAAAAGCAAAAGCAAACATCATCACCACCAGCACCACTACCAGCAACAAAAGCAGAAGCAGAGAAACATGTTCAGGCTAAATTCTTAAAACATGATTTTTACTGATAAAGTCCATTTTACTGATGAAGTCTGAGATTGATTAGTGTTGAAGATGAAGCTGTATATTAATATACTGAGATATTGTTATTTCTTTGGGAGTGAATAGTAATGCTAAGCCATGGTATAGGTATAGATCACTATAGGGTATTTGTTTTTTTGTGCGTGTGTGTCTTTGAATCCATTGTTAAAATAATTTTGTTATGGCCATTTCACACCTTTGGTTTTTGTTAACATGTCAAGTGGAAAAATGACCTATGATGCAGAAGCTAAAGCAGGAGAAGCTGCAAAAAAGAGGCAGGTGTCCAAACACCACCAGTGAGAATTTTTTTTTTTATTGTCAGGATGATGTATAGAGGGGTTACAGTTACATTCACCAGATAGTAGGTACATTACTTCTCTCACACTGATATCCCTTCTCATGTTTTCATCCCCATTTCCTTTGCCCCCTACCTCCCAATCATCGTGTTTTCCCCTTCCCTTTCCTATTTCAAATAAAAAAAAATAAACATAATATCATATACCAGGTAACAAAGCCAGATATAGTAACAATATGAGATTAACCCTAAGGGCAAAAAAGAGAAGAGAACAACAATCACACAAGATAAAGCTCTTGTTTCTATATCCTAGAGTTCATTTTGTTTAGTCTCTTCCTCTATGACCTTATGTACCTAGGTTTGAGCTATGATAACCCTCTGTTAAGAGAGTCCTATATGTACTAATTATTACAAATGAGGGAAACCATTGAGCCTATGTTCCTTTGGGTCTGGCTTCCTTCACTTAATATGATTTTTTCCAAGTCTTTCCATTTCCATTTGAATGGGGTGATGTCATTCTTTTGAAAATTTTTTAAAATTAGAATCAAGGAGAAAAAAAGCACATGGGAGAAATGCTCTACGGTTTAAATCGTAATTATTCAACAGAAAATAGGAAGAGTTCGACGTGGAATATATGGAGTTTACAGGTTCATTGTAAGTTATAGCCATCTTCAAACTGTAAATTCTCCATGCATCTTAATTTACTTTGATCTTTTTTTCCAAAATATTTTGTTTAGGTAGTGTTACCTTTTTTATACTACATTGAATTCTGTTTTATTTTTGATGCTGTTGATAATATATTTAATTTTTTTGATTTCTTGTTAATGATCAATAGAAAAGAATTGGTATTTCCCTAATAGTCCTGTATCCTGTCCAAATGCTAAGCTCATTTACAAGTTCTACTAGTTAAATGTTTATTAGAGGGTGTTATTGTTTTTCATGAATAGAGACAGTCTTATTCCATTCCAATATAGATGTCATTTATTTCACTTTTGTGTCTTGAAGAGGGGTCTTCAGTCTCAACTAGAGAACTAGAGAATATTTATTTCTGTGAATTCTTATGTTTCTGTAGAAATAAAGGTTTCATTAATTCTGGGAAGAATTTTATATTTCTTAAATGCTAGAATTGAGGTTGATTTCACAATTCAGTTTCAATACAGCCACAGTACTTATGTTCTAGATAAGTTGTCATAAATATATCCTATAAACATCCTAAGGGTCTGTGTGTCTTGTTCACTTCTGAATTTTTTATTTCCATATCTATTCCTTTTTTATTTCTATGTCTATTCTTTACTGAAATCTTCAAATGTTTACTTCACAGGATACATCTATAAACCTTTGCATATATTAAAATTTTTTGTCAAACTTTAAGTTCTTCACCAATTAAAAATAATTTTATACAAGTTTACCAAAACAACAAAAATTAAAATTAAAATCATAACCTACTGCAAGTGTCCACTGTAATAATTCTTTCGGCTTGTTGACATGGGAGTCATCTTTTTTTTTTGCCGGTCCTTGGCTTGAGCTCAGGGCATGAGCACTGTCCTTGGACTTTCTCAAGGCTAGAGCTCTACCACTTGAGCCACAGCACCAGTTCTGGCTTTTTTCTGTGTATGTGGGACTGAGAAATCGGACCCAGGTCTTCGTGCATGCTAGACAAGCACTCTATCACTAGGCAAAACTCCTGGACCTGGGAGTAATCTTTTTATTAACTACACATGGCTGGCTACACTCACCATCTTGATGGTGGTTTCTTTTGTTTAGCCTTGCTGCAGGACATGTCTTTTAAATCCTCTCTCATTTGTTATGCAGAGAAATTCAATTTGTCTCTCTCTCCTTCCACACTCATATTCAGTTTGAACTTTCTGATGTAATACTCTTCATGTTTGGGTAAATAGTTGTCTTTATGCTAGTGTCTTTTACTAGATACATAAAACAAGCAAAGTGCTTTGCTCTAAAATACTACTTTTTCACTGAATTGACATGCAGTTCTCAGCCTGTGTACTCATGTCTGTCAAGTTCTTACAAGACATATTGCCATGATTGTCAATATGTTAAAAATTCTCCCCCCTCCCCAAAGCTACCACTACCACTACTACTATCACGACTGGTACTCTATTATGTAGCACTTAAGGAAGCTAATTATGCATAAAATTTGGGAATCTCCAAAGAATTTTCAACTAAAGTGACTGTATTTCTCAGTACATCTTCTAAATATTGTTCATTATTTGGGGCCAGGAATTTGGCCTAGCGGTAGAATGCTTGCCTATTGTTCATTATTCTAAGAGAGGTTATATATAAGTATAAATATGTATGTAGATAATTTTCATAGATAAGCTTCTAAGAAAAGCTTCTATGCTCATCTTACTATATGAAAAAAATGTTTATGTGCAGCTTGAACATAATTATTTTGGATATCTGAAATCTAAAATGATCTAAAATCCAAAACATTTTGAAGACTGTGACACCTGATGTCATGTGAGGTATCACAGTCTAAATGTAGATATATTAAAAATGTAGCATAAAATCATATGTATATTTTGTGTATGAGGTGTAAAATGTATTTTATATTTATAATTCTGTTATAATTTAATATGTAGGACACAATGTCTATCTAATATAAGCTAGGAATAATTTCAAAAGAAGAAAATGAAACCAAGGAGAGTACATGTAAGAAAAAAATGTAAGGTTTTAGACAAGTAAATCTAAGGCAGAGAAATGACTAAAGAACCAATGTAACATATTGATAATAAACAAATATGTACATAACAGCAGCCCTGTGACAGGGTGGCCACATCCTGTCAAGAATTCAGAAAAACTTCAAATTTTCTAAGAAAAAATTGAAATGAGCTTTGTTCCTAAGTAAATATTGACTTCATTAATTCTATTTAGACTTTATGTAAGAATTATTGAATAGTAAGAAAGAATGTAGCAAAGATAGAACATTTTTGAAAGCTATTTGAAGATGCATTTTGTTATAATTACATAATAACAAAGTTTTCATTAAAGTATTAATTAAATACTTTGATAAACTGGTATCCAAGTGGAACTCAGTTTTTTTCTTTCTTTCTTTTTTTTTTTTTGCCAGTCCTGGGCTTGAGCTCAGAGCCTGAGCACTGTCCTTGGTCTTTCTCAAGGCTAGAGCTCTACCATTTGAACCTCAGCACCACTTCCAGCTTTTTTCTATGTATGCGGTACTGAGGAATCGAACCTGGGTCTTCGTGGATGCTAGGCAAGCACTCTACCATCAGGCCAAACTCCCAGTCCCAGTTATTTATTTATTTATTTATTTATTTATTTATTTATTTATTTATTTATTTTTATCCCTCAGACAGTTCCTTCTGGAATGAGCTCAGTTTTTAAGTTAAGCCCCAGTATCAGCACACACGCACACATACATACACACACAAACATACACACACACATCCCAAAATAACTATGCCAGAAAATAAATTAATTTGTGTAGCTATAATAATCACTCTATCACTCCAAATGTCCATCTATTACCTATCATGTTGCAGAACTTAAGTATGTACAATAAAAGAGTTATTCATAGGATGAATGGAATAGAAATTTCCCCGGCCAAATAACTATTTCAATGTTAAAAAGAAACCCAAAACAATGCAGTAAAAATAAATCTTACCCCAAATTCAATTATGATTTAGGTTTCACATATTTTTTGTTTAGTATTATAAATATATTTCAAGTATAATTATATCTATATTTGTCAGTTAATATTTATTAATCATTAATGTTCTATCCTAATTATTATAAGCACACAGATAAATATATATGAATGTATATGTAACAGTATGCAAATAGAGACTCATACTAAAAATATACCACACCATGGAGCTCCACCTTTAACTGTATATAAAGTTTTGATATTATAAATAATAAGCATCTTTGTTCATTGTAAATTTGTTTTTATCCTCATATCTTTGATTAATGTAAAATCTTAGAGGCAGAATGAGCCTTAGAACAAGTTTTAGGCTGAGTATATTTGGTGGATTACATTCTAAAAATTTATACTTAATTATATATCTTTTAGAAAACAAGTTTATGTACCCACAAACTATTAAACTATTAAAACTATTACTTAAAAGTTATTAAGTTTAAATGGCATTCTTTGAGTTTAAAAAAATTTATTGGCCTCATTGTAATATCATTCACTCATCACTAAATTTTGTTTTAAAACTGGATCTTTTTGACTGCCATTAAGATCTGTATTCATTTTTGTCTATCATACATTATGTATGTATCACATTATGTATTTAATGTTTATTTATATATATTTATGGTTTTGATTTACAATTTTTTTTTTTTTGCCGCTCCTGGGCTTGAGCTCAGGGCCTGAGCACTGTCCTTGGACTTTCTCAAGGCTAGAGCTCTACCACTTGAGCCTCAGCACCACTTCTGACTTTTTTTCTATGTATGTGGTACCGAGGAATCGAACCTGGGTCTTCATGCATGCTAGGCAAGCACTTTAACCACTAGGCCAAACTCCCGGCCCCTTGATTTACAAATTTTGATGTATAAACAAGTATAGATATTAAATTGCTAAGTCTTTTATTGTCTTTTTTTTTCTGCCAGTTCTGGGGCTTGTACTCAAGGCCTGAGCACTGGCCTTGGACACCTTTTGCACAAAGCTGCTTGAGTCACAGTGTAACTTCTGGCTTTTTTGTGTATGTGGTTCCAGGGAATCAAACCCAGGGCTTTGTGCATGCCAGGCAAGCAAGCTATCACTAGGCCACGCTCCAGGCCCTATTGTCAATTTTTGATTATCACAAAAATTGTTTTGTGTTTATACTATGTCATGTGCCATTTTGATTCTACCATACATTGTATTAGGTTCAAAGCAGGAAGCCCTCATCTGTATCTTCAAACGTTTATCAGTTCTTTATGTTGACCACATTCAAAATCACAAAGAATGGGAATAAATAGAAAAGATGAATTCACCAAGCTCTTGTTATGGAGCCCCTTTGTATTATAAATAAGGCTAATCCAAAACACAACAAAATGGAGTAAGTAAATAAAATTTGAATAAAGAACTCAAAATCATTTTTTCTAGATTTTTTTACTGTATAATACAATTCCTAATTAGTGTTCAATACAATATTGGAACCGTCTAAGGTGATTTAGTATTTAAAATGTCATTAACTTGTGTTAGTTTTGATTTTTAAGAGGCCACTTTTCTTGTTTCCTCACATTACTTTTGCCTTGCTTTGTAGCATGTATAAGTTTTTCTGCCCATATCTGAATGATTGTTTCTTTCACTTTTTCTTAGTTTAACTTCTAATTTTTCTAATCTTACTCTAGTATTTAGGCTTTTGTTTGCGAACAAGCGGAACACACTGATTTGAACAGGAAAAGAATGTATTGATTGCTGGTCAAACAGCAGAAAAGAATTTAAAAACAATCAGAAATACTAGTAACTAGCATCCCAGTGAAACTATCACATAACAGCTCTCCTCAGGACACTGTGCTTTCCTGTTGCTCAAAACAGAGTAGCACAGTTTGCACTATGGCTGCTAGGCCTGGACAGGGCCAGCTGTCACCTCCATCCTTGCATCTTATTGCTTTTGTTTTTTTCATCTCCATGAGTTGTTGTTTCTCAGAGCAGCTCCCTTGTATAACTATAATGCCAAATCTTAGCATGTGTTCATGGATGGTCATTTGTTCATGCCTAGAGTTTAAACATCCTGCCATGTTAAATAGATTAATATATTCTTATTTTGAGGAATGTTGAGCCAAGATTTTCTGTTATTTCAAGCCAAAATGTTTCAGCCAGGATAAAAATTATGTGTTCCAAATAACAAATCTAAAATGTAGGGTTGGTCATGTGAAGGAGATTGGATGGAGGATAGTGTAAAAATTGATGACTCCTATTTTTGTAGTGTGAATGTCGATGGCTATTTTCAAGCATTGTTTCCAGTTGCAACTGCTTACAACTGAGTACTTGTTCAGCAAAATTCTGTTAATCATTCTTCTGCTAGGAAAAAAATAAGATTGCTATGAAAAATCCAGCCATAAGGCAAACCAGAATACAAGGTGGTAAGGCTAAAGGCTACTCTTAAAGTTCTTTTAAGAAAGTCAGGGGAAGTATCCATTCACTTCTGTTTAACAGGGTTCAGATGTTTAAAGACTCAGATGTGTGGTAGTCACTTTTCTTTCCATATATTTTTATTGTAATTAATAGAAGGGTTACATTATATTCACCAGATAGAAAGTGCATTAGTTCACATACATTGATACTCTTTGTCATGTCTTGGTCCCCATTTCCCTCCTCCTATCCCCGCTCCTCATTTTTCCCCCTTCCCTATCCTATTTGAAATAACCAAATAAGCAGGCCATATAGTATGACACTAAGTGGTAGTCACTTTTACTATGAAATGTTTGCTCATGGATTTAGGGAGACTAAGGTATGCTAATGTGTCTATGGGTTTCTCTATTAAAAATGATCAAATTAAAGTGAACATAGCTACCAAAGTTCAATTCCACAAGCCTTCTATAAAAAATTCAATTCCTAAGACAGACTTTATGTCTCCTTAGGGTTTTGTTTTGGAGCTTGAACTCAGGGCCTGAGCACTGTCCTCAGGCTTTCTTAAAGCCAGCACTCTACCACTAGAACCGCAGCACCACTTCTAGCTTTTTTGATGTATGTGGTACCGAGGAATCGAACCTGGATCTTCCTGCTAGGCAAGTACTCAACCATTAGGCCAAACTCCCAGCTCAGCTTGCCCCTTAGTTTACCCCAGCTGTGGACTTACAAAATGGATGCTAACGTTGGGTGAAAACTGGAGAGTTCATGTGAGAAAGTGTAATGAGAAGCATGGTCTGCATGCCTACAGTCTTCATTCCATCCCACTTCCTAAAGTACTTTTTAGTAATCCAAGAATGTTGAAGTATTCATCTCTTCTTTATCTAACATGGAGCCTCAGGATATTTGTTTTTCCCATCCTTTCTGAGGACTAGACGTTGAATCTAAAAACTGAACTTTGGCAATATTAGGCCTTTTCACAGAATCTGGGAACGTGATAGAACAGGTAAGTTAACAGAGTAGTCAAGTGACTGAATTCTTGCCAGTAAGCTGGCACTTTTGAGGATAATGTAATCCTTCTTAAGAGACAGAAGAGTACACCAGCCTATTTCAGTGTCTTTCAAATGTTTCCTTGCGTTTCTATAGGGAATTCTAGGACTACAGTCTACCTAAAATGAAGATATAGCCAAATGAGAGAAGAAAGCAGAAACTATAATACAGGGGATTACAGAAAAGTGGATTCAGAAGTTAATCTTCTCTGTGAAATTCATGGTCCCTGTGGGTGTGGGGTATAGTGTTAAATGAAGGGGTCTCCTCATTTGTTCATCAGACAACTTGGATTTTACATTACTTGAAGCTTAAAAAAAACTATCCTAAACTGAATATTCCCATGGCACATTTAGTATGAAAATGAACAGAGCTCAAGTTTAAACTTAAACAGAATGAGTTTTACGTGATGAGGATTTGTAGTAATTTAATGTGAGTGTTCTCTTAACCAAATGGTAAAGTCGGATCTGGTTCTTATAAAATGCAGTTTCAGTCACTAGAACACTTTGAAACTTATAATTAATGGAAGATTGTCTGAGATAAGTTTTAGTGTGTATGATGTATAGAAAAGGAAAGAGTAAAGATCAAGGAAACTAGAAGAATAAAAAGAGGAAAGAAGTTTGGAAGAGAAAGGAGAAAATAATATTTACTACAACATGAATAACTTACCTAAATTAGGAAGAAGGAACGTATTATATTGAAAGTTCATAAACACTCTGTGCAATATGCATTCTAAATGTCAAAATATTTTGTGAATTTTTAGTGATAACATACTGAAAAGAATGAAAGGTTAATCTGTAATGCTGTACTGATTGAAAATCTGGGAATAAATAAACTTTTAAAATTAAGATCATTAAGGAAACTTTCAAATAAGGCAAGTGATTTGCTATCCAGATACTTTCAGAAGTTAGAAAAATAGTATTATCGAAAAGAAATATGTGATTTTTCCCTCTAAAATGCACTTCTGGCCACATTTCACAGCCGAACTGATGGTTGACTTATATCATGCTAACAAGATGGCTTTTCTATTACATATAATCTTTTCAGGAAATTCAAACAAAATCTAAATCTAATTATAAAATGCAAAAATGTATAAACTTTTAAAAGAAAAGAAATATGACATGAGTTCATAATTAAAATAATTAAAACAATGTTTGACTGTCTGGGGTACATGGGCTGTGTCTGTAGTGAAGGAAAAGGGAATATTTAGGAAGAAGGGATTGCCTCATCTGGTCCTGATAAGACATGGAATTTTGCTAGGGCAATCAATTTTCTGGATTGGGTACCTGTTGCTTTGCAACAACAAGAAAGAACCCCCAAAACTTGAAATATTGTATTCATATCATTGTTTTAAGTGAAAACTGTAAAACTTCATAAAATTGTCAGTATTTTAAAATCTGGAGCAAACTATTTGTAGTTGTACATATGTGAACTTCCAGGATTGTAAATGGAAAAGTATGGATAATATTATTGCCTTCTGGTCAAATTCCTAGCACTCACAGTAAAAAAAAAAAAAATAGAAAAAAGTTACTCTAGGTTAGAGTAAAATCCAATATGCTTGAAATTACGGTTCTATTTATTTGAAATTTGGTTAATTCAACATAGGCACTCTCTTTTTTTTTTCTTTTTTTGTTTTTTTTCATTTGTTGTTGATACTAGGCTTGAGAATTGCTAGACAGGCATTCTATCCCTTGAGCTACCTCAATTTTAAAAAATTAAAAATAAGTTCTCATATTTATGCTCATGCAGGTCTGCACCATGATTCTACTATTTATGCTTTCCTACTACCTGGGCTGACAAGTATGTACCACAAACTTAGCCTTTATTGGTTGCACTGGGATCTTGAATATATTTTGTCTGGCTGGCCTCAATTTTGATCCTCTAGAACTTTTCCTGCTGTATAGCTAGGATTACAGAGCCACTGTACGTAACAATAATTGAACGATTCATTAGAGCAACATTTTAGTATCTTTTTAGTATCATAATTCATTTTCTATTTTTGTACTGGTGTCCAACTAGAATAGTGATGGTGGTGTCATTGTACATTTATTTGTATATCGTCTAAAATTTCAATCTGCTTCAAAATACCTAAGAGTTCATTAGAGGCCTATTAACTGAGAACACACTCAAAGTCCTTTAGTAGTTCTACTCATTAGTGACAGATGTTTCAGGATTCATGACATAGTCTCCTTGTTACAAATGGAACTTTGCATATTTTCAGTTTGACAGAATCTCAGCAGGAATTTGAACATTGGAAAATACCTTCATGATCCTAGACTAAAGGGAACTCACAGTGTTATTATAAAACCATCCTTAAATACCTTTGATCTCATCTCATTCCTTAGGAAAAAAATGTCAATTTAATAATTCTTTTCCAAGTCAAAATCATTTCCAAATGTCAAAAATACTGGTTCCAATAGAATTTTGGCATTTAAAAAAGTGAAGTTTGATTACCATTAGAAAAACCCTGATTATTTGTTGAGCTTACTACAGTGTTAAAATGGCATTTCTTTAGCAGTGATAGTTTATATTCTACTTTTGCATGTCTCACATTTAGTATATCTGTATTTTTATTCCTACTACAATTCTCAGTATTTGCTTCTGCAATTGTATTTTAATGGCATTTAAATTTTGATATTTTTGTTGTTCTTTTGATTATTTGTATTGCCTTTAATTAGCTGTAGGAAGGAATTGCCAATAACTTTGAACTGTTATCCTCAGATCTCAGTCTGTTATCCTCTACATCTCAGAGAGAGGTTTATAGGCTTCTGCCACAGGCCTCGGGCTTCCTGGAGGTGTACACTAACTTCTCAAACTTATTTCTACATTAAGTTTATAAATTGCTATTGTATGATCAGAGAAAAATAGATTGTCAATTTTTCAGACACCTTTGCAAGATTTTCCATGAGCCCTTGGATTACATGAAATGATCAACTATACATTCCATTTCATGTTATCCTTAAAGTCTTTCTCTTTACCCATAGACTTTCTAAACACTTCAACCTCAAGTGCTTCACAGTCCATTTCATGCTTATTTTTGTCTTGTGCCCTGATTCTCTCTTTAGCATTCTGCTTTGGAAACTATGTCTGTCCTTAAAGCCTTCTGCCAAATATGGCATCTTGCTCAAGAAATCTTCATAATCTACTATCTTGTTTCAAGACTCCCCCAGGTCTATCTTGGAAGCCCCATTTCTATTATTTCCCAGCTCTGCAATGTTGAGACTTGAACTGCTTGAATAATGTGGTTGGAAACTTGTTAATAAGTTGAATATACATGTGTCAAAATTATGTCGTGTGTGTGTGTGTGTGCATGTGTGTCCTGTGATAATTTCATTCTTAATTTATTAATTTCATTCATAATTTATTGAGAACTCTATAATGGAGATATTTAGGGATTAAAGTTTTATAGGTTCTATTTTAGTTCATTTACTAGAAAAAGTCAAAGAAGTGTACACTTCTTCACTAATTGCATAGATTGCATAGTGGCTAGCATTCTGCATCCTGGTTTTTTTGGGGAGGGGGAATAATGTATAGAGGGCTTACTCTGCATCCTTTTTTAAAAAGAAAATTAAATTGGATTTTTGAGGAAGTGGAAGAAAATATTCTAAAGTAAAGACATTACACTGATTAGACTGGACAATCACATTAACTGGTGTCACCTAACGATTTAATCTCCCAACTGAGAGGGTTGATAAAGGAAACAGAGTTACTATAATTACACCCAGATAATCTCAGGAAAACCTGATCCCATGAACTGTATGATTTTAGGAAAGTCACTTAATCTTTTGAGGGTTACAGTTTATTAATCTATAAATGGCTATTGGAACTAAATATTTGAGATTTTTGACTACTAAAATAATAAATGTTCTAAAAAAGAAGACAATTTTGTAAATTTCTTTTGCTAGTTTTTCTGTTACTTGTATCATGTACTTATGCACTTTACATTTTGAATTTATGAGTATTATGAATATAGGTAACAGTTGGTAACAAAAACCCCTTCTAGAAAATAAAATTTAGAAAAGTAAAATTAGCAATTAAATAAAAAATCCTTTTCAGACTAACTAAAATTGCTGAAATATAATAAAAATTGAGTAGATAGCAATACAAACAACCTATGATAGAGTAATACAAATACTGAAAGTATTCTTGAAGCTTCAGAGAGCCATTGTGTGTGGGAAAGGTTTTGGAGTTGTCTGGAATGACTTCTCCAAAGAATGTGAATGGAAATTCATGTGACAATCAGATAAAGGACTACTGAGGAAAACATAAACTGCTTTAAATTTTTTAAAACTTATTGGAGAAAAGTAAACTTTTGAATATTAAAATATTCAAAATAGTTCCCTTAATGCATTTCACCAAACCACATATTAAGGTTGATTGTTATTTTGATTTTTTTCATATGTAAACTAGTGGGTTTTTTTTGTTGTTGTTGTTTTTGTCTCTCATGGGGCTTGAATTCAGGGCCTGAGCTCTGTCCAGGAGGTCTTTTGCTCAAGACAAGTGTTCTATCACTTGAACCACAGCTCTACTTTTAGCTTTTTTGTTAATTGGAGATAAGAGTCTCCTGGGCTTTCTTGTCTGGGCTGGATTTGAACCATGTTCCACAGATTTCAGCATCTTGAGTAGCTAGGATTACAGATGTTGAACCAGCAATGCCTAGTTATTTTTTTTTCTGCCTTAAGATGATATTAGAGGTGTGTGTTCTGTTGACAAATTCTTACGTCTCAAAATGGCCTGCATTTCTGAAGTGGTCTAGAAATTATCTTAGCATCTTAGCGTAGCATTTTACACATTCATCTTGCTCCTTTCTCCTAAATGCTAGGAAAAAGCCTGACCCAGATGAAGACTGAAAAAGTCTACACTCTATTTTAATACCACTATTTGAATTTCAAAGAAGAGGAAATGATCCTTAATTGCATATTTGACTTTTTTTAAAAATTTTTTTACAGGTGCAGGAAAAGACTTAGGATAGTTAATTTAAAAACCCATTCCAAGAATTTAAAGGAGAATTAAAAGAACAATACAGTTTAATAAATGGCTAATTTGTCTATGTATTGCCTGAGGAACTTCTATTAGCTGATCATATGACATCAGAAAGGTGTAAACTTGCTTTTCATTATAAAGACATATATACCTGCATAAGGTTTAAGTTCCTGCCAAGAAAATGATTGAAGTTTATTCTTCAAGTCCAGGATAGACAAATGTGTCCAAATCTTGACTGCTTTTCATTTCTATTCAAGTCATACAGCTTCTGGAATTTTATTACTGTGGGAAGAAAAGAAAAAAAAAACATGGGATTAATGAAATATGTACTTTATACTCCTACATTAACTGATATTATTTCTTCATTTAGCTGTTATACCAGGCAAAAGCAATAAAAATCTTATATAATTTTCATGATTGATTATATTCAGGTTTAAACCCTTAAATGTGGAGTGGTTTCCTTATCAGATTTTTCAGTCTCAGTCATCTTATATATTGTCCAATACATACATTTTGCAATAAATTTGAATTAAAATCTTTAAGAAGAGAATACATATTTTCTTCTTTAGTTATGTAGACTTGCCATAGAATTATTGTAAAACTATCATGGCTATATCTAGATAAAAGTTTTGATTTCAATGCAAAAATGACATATTTCTTATTCATAATTAATTCTGAACCAATTATCAGTACATAGACTTTACGTTATTGTCCAATCTGTATGTGAATATTATAGTTTTATATAATTCATGCTTCAAGATCAGAAATCATAATATGAAACTAGTATATGTCTATTTTTGTGTGTGTGTGGGGGGGGGGGACATGGATCTTGAACTTGTCCTGGGTGTTGTTCTTAAGTTCTTCAGCTCAAGGCTACTGCCCTACCCCTGGGCTAAAGCATTGTTCCTGAACTCAAGGCTCAGCTCAAGGCTGCTGCCCTACCCTTGAGCCAAGCCCCACTTCCTGTTTTCTAGAAGTTAACTGACGATAAGAGTCTTAGATCCTATTTTGCCTGGGCTGCCTTTGAACCTTGATCCTCGGATTTCAGCCTCCTGAGTAGCTAGGATTACAGGCATGTCTATGTTTCAGAGAAATCTTTTCCAACCAAACTTTATTCCACTCTTGCTAAAATATCTTGTGGGTATTTTACTAAGTAAAAAGGGAAATAAAGCAAAGCTTGGAAATCTTCTTCCTATTAATTTTTACAGTAGAATCTCATGTAAATTCCAGGTTGGTTTTGAACTTACTAAGTAGCCCTGGATGGCTCTGTACCTAGAACTGAAAATCTGCTTCCCTTTCTTGAGAGCTGGTATTACAGGTATATATGAATACGCTTGACTAAGAAAATTTCTTTTAAATGATTTTGGAGGAGTCAGGTTGAAAGTGACATAATTATTGAATATAATATAAAAATTAAATAGCTTCACACAAAGGTGAATACCTGATACGCAAATAGAAAAAACTTTAATATATACTATAAAACTACCCCAACACACAGACATGCATATATGAACATACATGAACACATGCTGATACAACACACATAATGTGAGGTAACCCAAACACATAAACACAAACACAAATACATATTCACTTTTGTTTTGTACTGAATATTCATGTTTGTTAATATTTCTAGATGTACACCCTAAGGAAAATCTTCTCAATTCTATTCTTAGGAAAATTACCTAGTCAAAGTAAAGTTTATTGAGTTTATTTCTAGGTAATGAGGCAATCGTAATTTTATGATAATAAGCATAACAATTATTGATCACTATACCATGGTCTTTAGGTTTTCACATTTCTTGCACCCAAGTATTAGATATATAGTACCATTTTATTTATTTTTGCAGATGAGGAAACTAGTTACAGAATTTAAATAATTTGTTCATAGTCAAGAGCTATAAAATATTCATCTGGGATGTAGTTTTAATCATCTTGACCTGAACTTTTTAAATACTACATTGGGAATATGATTATCATTTAAGAACTGTTGCATAATTTCATCCCTGTTATTTTTATGAAGTCTTATGTTATTACAAGTAAAACTGTATACAATCAATCATCAATAATCTAATTTAATAGTTTTTGTAATGTTAATTTTCATACATTTCATATTTTACTGACCATTTCAGTGATTTAAAAGTAGAATTAAAAGTAGATTTACTTTTAAGGAAATACTAAAATGTGAATTCCACATTTGAGGTACTTTCAGGTGAAAAAGTTGACAAAATATAGAAGTATGGTTTTAACATGAAATAACTTAATGCTTTTTCTTTTCTTTTTCACACTCAATACTCTGGTTAGTTATATGAGTTAAAAACTATTCTGGACAGTTGCAGAGGGTTTGTAAACATATTGTTTGTATTAAATGTCTGGTGTTTGGCACTGATGTTCAATGTAAACATCTGGATTTTACCTCAAATACTTAAAATTGTTGATACAGCAATTTTGATAGTACTTGAAGCAAAGAAGTATATGAAAACATATAGCTGGATTTTAAATAGAAGGGTTTAAGAGATGGAGTTAAGAAAATGGAGTGCAAATTGAGAAAAGAGGTTCAGAGATGTGGGTCAAAGAGAAAAGTTCAGAAAGATGAAGGGAAAGTCTTCAAAGGTATGCCTAGATGACTGGAAACAGATGCTGGCAGCAGTCAGGGTAGTGCAGATGATTCTGATGAAGCCTATTTATTCTTTAAAGACAGAGAAACAGAAATGGAATGGCCTTTTTATCCAGAAGGAAAAACTAAAAAAAAATGGGAATTCAAATGGTGTAATTCCTTAAACACACACACACACACACACACACACACACACACACACACACACACACAGAGAACTAATTCAGTGAAACAAAACTGCTATTTGAAAAGTGGGGAAGGTCATGGGGAGAGCGGGAAAGGAAACAGGGAGGGTAATGATGTCATAATATTCAATACTTCTATGAAATTAAAAAGATTGAGGGGGAAGGAGATGGAGGAGATTTGGGTAGATTGGAGGTGACAGATGAAGTTGCATGATACTTATGAACGGATTCATCAAGTGATAATTTGTGTACATCTATTTAAAGAAAATAAAATTATAATTGAAAAAATTCTCCTTACACACCTTTGAGAGGAAATTCATGACATCAAACAGTGGATATGAATTGGAGGCAGGGCTAGATCTTCAATCCTTACAAGAGTGAAATTAATTCAGTATCTATTGACATGGACTGTTGTGGAGAAGCAAAATTAACATATAAACAGGTTGTGTAATTGTGGGATGTTTTATCATTTTGCTCAGGCTTCAATTCTCATTGCCCTCTTTTCTGTGAACAAAAACATCTGCGAAAGAGAGGACTAGAAAGTACAGAAAGGGTGATGGAATCATCCTGACTTAGGATATTCATATCAAAGTTTCAAACTGAGTTTTCTTTTTCAGGTTTTTTTTTTTTTTTTTTTTTTTTTTTTTATCATTCTTGAGGCTTGGACTGAGTGCCAGGGCACTGTCTCTGAGCTCTTTTACTCAAAGCTAGCACTCTACCACATCGAGTCACAACACCACTTCCAGTATTCTGGTGTCTAACTGGAGATAAAAGTTTCATGGACTTCCCTTTCTAAGCTGGCTTTGAAACACAATGCTCATATCTCAGCCTCTTGAGTAGCTAGGATCACAGGTGTTAGCCACCAGCTCCCATCTCTTTTTCATGTTTTCGTGCTTTTACTAAGTCTTTTAATAAGTGAACAACAGAATACATTTTTCTAATATTACAAACAATATTTAAAAAAGAAAACATCAGAATTTTTCATGTTATTTTCAGGTTTTACTGTCAGAAACAGAAGGTATTTTCTAGTCATTGTTGCACACTTCTATAACCAAAGTTTCCAGGGAAGAATCTGGATAATTTAAGAATTTGGGCAAGCTTGGGCAACATGTGGAGGCTACATCTTTAGTAATAATGGTGCTATGAAATAAGTAAAAAAAAAACTAAGCATTGATTAATTCATAGTAATTTGATTCTTCAAAATTTGTTTTTCCGAGATTACTCAAAGAAATATTAAATAAGGAATAATGCAATAGCCTAGAAATAATTTACAATAGATACAAAAAAAATACCCTCATCATTAAATGAAACACTTTTTAATTTTGTGTGTGTGGCAGTCTTGAGCTTGATGAACTCAGAGCCTGGGTGTTGTCTCTAAGAGATTTTATTGTTCCAGGTTAGTGTTCTACCGCTTGAGCCACAGCTTAGCTTCTAGCTTTTTGGGTGCTTAATTAGAAGTAAGCATCTTATAGACTTTTCTGTCCTGGGTATATTTGAACTGCAGTTCTCATATCTCATCCTCTTTGGGTAGCTAAGATTGGAGCGATGAATCACTTGCACCTGGCAGAATAAATACAACACTTTCAAAAACTGATTTAAATTAATAAGCATTTAGGTAAAGCCATTCATATCAGTTGACTGTAAAAATATTATATTTTTCAATAATTTAAAAAGTATATTAAAAAGTATATATTTAAAAAGTTTATACTTAAAAAGTATATATTTAAGAAGTATATATTTTAAAAAGTATATATTTCTTGTACTTGATAATTTCAGAGAACTGAAATATGTGACTTGTCATTATGATAATATTTTGATTTGCTATGATAACTGGAAAACTAATTACTTACATTTGGAAAAGGGAACTAAGATGTCTAGCTGTTTTCCAAGTATATTTTAAAATATATTATTTCATTCTTATCTTTAAATGACTAACATTTGGCCATTACCAAATACACTTATATGAAATGTTTTGTAGACACATTAACTAGTTTAACAAATTTGTAAGGATATCCTCATTGCTGAAATTGAATCATTCTCAATTCAGACAGCTGTTGAGTGGAAAACATCAATCGAACAAAATGAAAGCAGTATGCAACTCAGCAAATTATACTTTAGAGGCTATGTTCCTGGCTTTTATATAAGCAAAGTATCTTGAATTAGATATGCAATATAATCAACAGGTCCCTTAATGTGTCATGGTTTTCCATGAGGTTCTTCCCTGTGTTTTCACAGCTGCTTCCTCAAGATCTGTGTCTTCTATCCTATGTCATTTAAATTATTGTCACTGCTGTTTTAAATATACCGGTCATTTCCAGGAAGACACTTGTTTTTTTAAAAAAAAGTTCTATCATTTTTAAATTGTATTTTATTGTCAGCATAATATATAAAGGATTACAGTTAGGTAATGGGCACATACTTCTTAAACCTTAATACCTCTTCTCATGTTTTTGTCCCCCTTTCCCTTCCTCTGTCCCCTGAAGTCTTGTTGCAGCATTATCCATGATAATTTCACTTTTTTGCTAAGATGTTTGGATTGTTCAGTGTACTTCTAAATGGTGACTTAGTTACTAAGAAAGATTATGCAAATTTGACAACACAATATAGTATACCATATTCTAAAACAAAGTTTGCTGCAGTCATTTATTATAAATATATTATAAAACAACTTATTCACTGATTGATTTATTGGCTTCAGAAGGGTATCTCAAATCTTAAGTCCAAAGGCTTATATCAATCTTTCATGTCTATACATATCTGCCTATTTTTCAGCTTTCTATATTATTCTATTGACCTTTTCTGCCTATCAATGTCTAACTCTTTTGACTACTATGTTTCCTATTCATTATGATTATGTTTATACTAAATGAAACACAAGTACAAGTAAACAGATAAAGTTGTATGCAAGAGAACATTAAAGTACAGACTGAAGTGTGGGACTTGCAAGCATGTATCCAAAGCATAATTTCTTATAAAAACAAACTCACAGTCCAATAAAATGAATGCCAGGTATTTGGTACTGGAAGGTGTACACTGAAGGTGAATGAGAGTAAGGTAGAGGAATGAAGGGAGGAAAGAGAGTGGGGAGAACAGTCAAAATATTCAATGTATATCCTATGAAACTAAGAAATTGAGGGGAGGGGAATGGGTTGGGAGGGTTGGGAGGGAATGAGGAAAAGGATGATGTTGTACTTATAAGCTGATCTGTTGCATGGTAACACCTTTATATAACTGCTTAAATAATAAAAATACATTTTTTGAAAAGAAAGCAGAATGAAATAGCAAGTATTTGATTGTGTATGTGTGTATGTGTGTGTGTGTGTGTGTGTAAGGAAACAAAGTTGTAAATGAAATAGACATGGGAAATTTTTACATTCTTTTCTTGATTACTAAAACTTCTCCCATACATTCAAATATATACATATATTTGTAACTGAGTGCATATACTTACGATGAAGTACTAATTATACATAGTGCATCTAAAGTATCTCCTCTTATCACGAATTCTATTAAATGTGTTATTGAGGAAAATGGTTGGCCCACATACACTGACTTCCTAATCAATGACAACCTCAATTTCTGAATTCTATTACGTTAATTATATTTTCTGTGGGTTTTTGTGGGGGGAGGGAGAGGGTCATGGAGCTTGAACTCGGCCTGGGCCTTGTCCCTGAGTTCTTCAGCTAGGCTACCATCCTACCCTTGAACCAAACCCCACTTCCCATTTTCTAGAGGTTAATTGGAGATAAGAGTCTCAGGCAAATGTATAGAGGGTAACAATTACATTCCTCAGATAGTGAGTGCATTACTTCTCCAACACTGATACTCCTCATGTTTTTGTCCCCCTTTTCCTCCCCCTCGCCCCACCCAATCATCTTGATTTTCCCCTTCCCTTCCCTATTTCAAATAAATGAATAAATAACCATATTTACAATATACCAGGTACCAGAAACAGATAAAGTAACAACATGAGATAAACCATGAGGGGGAAAAAAGAGAAAAGAAACAAATTATTAAGAACAACAATTGCCAAGCATGGTGGCTCACGCCTGTAATCCTAGCTACTCAGGAGGCTGAGATCTGAGGATCAAGATTCAAAGCCAGCCCCGGCACAAAAGGACCTGAGACTCTTTTTTTTTCCCCCATATATTTTATTGTAATTAATAGAAGAGTTACATTATTATATTCACCAGAAAGAAGGTGAATTACTTCACAAACATTGATACCCTTTCTCATATCTTGGTCCCCATTTCCATCCCCTCACCCCGCCCCTCATCTTGTTTTCCCCCTTTCCCTATCCTATTTCAAATAACCATATAAGCATATATACAATATATCAGATAACAAGGTGAAATACTGTAACAATATGAGATAACCAAGGGAGAACCAAAGAGATGATAACATTTAGGACAACAATCACTCATTATATGGCTTTTGTTTCTATATCCTGGAAGAAAACAACATTACTTTTTTTTTTGTTGTTGCCGGTCCTGGGCTTGAGATCAGGGCCTGAGCACTATCCTTGGACTTTCTCAGGGCTAAAGCTCTACCACTTGAGGCTCAGCACCACTTCCAGCTTATATTTTCTATGCATGTGGTACCAAGGAATCAAGCCCACGTCTTCCTGCATGCTAGACAAACACACTCTACAATTAGACCAAACTTCAGGTCAAGGACTTAAGACTCTTATCGCCAATTAACCTCCAGAAAACGGGAAGTGGGGCTTGACTCAAGGGTTAGGAGGTAGCCTTGAGCTGAAGAGCTCAGGGATGGGGCCCAGGCTGAGTTCAAGCCCCATCCCCCACCCACCAAAAAAAGAACAACAATCACATAGATAAACTATATAGCCAAATGTTCATAGTTTTTGAGCTATTTCATCCTCTTCATAGCTTTTGAGCTATTTCATCCTCTTCATAGCTTTTGAGCTATTTCATCCTCTGCTAGTAGAATCCTAGATGTGTACTAATTATTACAAATGAGGGAAACCATTGAGCCTATAATCCTTTAGGTCTGGCTTACTTCACCTAACATGATTTTTTCCAAGTCTTCCCATTTCCTTACCAATAGGGTGATGCCATTCTTTCTGAATTCCATTGTTCTACTGAGGTTTATGAGGACTGAAAATTTCATTTCATTTTAAACCATTAAGATTTACCTATGAACTATCAACATAGCAAATTATAAATCTTCACAATAAATCATTTCTTTGGTTGAATAAGATCCACTTGATTATTCAATCTTTCTTTCATTATACCCTTGAATAAAGAGTTTTATTTTAAGGATTCCTGCTCAGTAATATTGTTTATTCCCTAATTTTGAATTACCCTGTTACATTTTAACACCTGAGTTACAGCTAAAATTTTCAGACAAACAGTTGAAAGTTTTTCTATATTTATCTTTCTCTGTGAAAGTTCATTTGATATCATAGATAGCAAGAAATGGAAAATTTAAATCAAATCAATTTTAAGACAAGCACAAAGAATGAGACAATTATTTTATAATAATATTCATTTTCTTTTATAGCTATAGCATCATTGAAATTTTTTACTGTGTTTTCATTATTATCTGTAATACGTAGTTATAAACATTTTTTTAACAGTGTCATTTTGGGCTAACTCTGAAAATGGAAAATGGAAAGCTAATTTTCAGGTTTTGTTTTTTTGGGGATGAATTTGGATTGGGTCCTTCCTTCCTTCCTTCCTTCCTTCCTTCCTTCCTTCCTTCCTTCCTTCCTTCCTTCTTTCTACTTTCCTTCTTTCCTTCCTTCCTTCCTTCCTTCTTTCCTCCCTCCCTTCCTTCCTCCCTTCCTTTTAAATCTTATATAGTTGTTCCATTTGATTTCAGTTCCTTTATTCCTGCCAAGCTGATAGCAGCATTTCTACACTACATTATTTTTTAAAATTTTATTTTAATGTTTTCAGTGTGTGCCAGATTGTCCTTTAATGTTTACTTGCTGTACAATTTGGTTTCACATGTGTCTCTTCTAATTACCACCATCTTATATATTTTTACATTTCTTATTGGAGTAAATGAACTTAACAAAAATATACCTCATGTGTTAGAATTTAATTATCTCTGCAGTTATCATCTCTGCAGTTATTATCTAGATTGGAAAGAAGATTTCAAAGCTGTAGTGACAGCAAAATGAGAACAAGGCTGAAAATGCTATATGCATAGACTGTTGGAAGTATTCTAAAAGATGATAACCATGAGTTATTGAATCTAAATATAACTAAACATTTTATGAGATAAGAAAGTTAATAATGTCCAATGATAGCTACTCTATTTTATTGAGAACTTCTTATACCCTGGGCATTGTTGGATGCTTTATATGCATTTTCTTACTTAGATTGCAGCTCAATAAATTACAGATTAGCAAGGGCTTGAGAAAACGAGTGTACACATTGTCAGATACACATAGTGGCTGGGATTTGGCATAAAGCATCTATTCTCAACCTATTTCTTAAGATAAATTACTGTGCCTATGAGGAACTCTTCTGAACACTTTTTACTATTTTTTTAACAGGCATTATTCTCACAAGAGGAAGGAAAAAAAACCTGGAAATTAAAGGGAAGACAGAGGGCAATTTCATATGGTCTTTTTTTTTTTTTGACAGTCTCATCTATAGATTCATTTTGAGATATCCTATAATATCAGGGACCAACAAAGAAGTTACAAGAAAGAATCTGGGAACTACCAATAATATTTATTCAAGTGTTTGTTATTCATGGAATTGGGCTTAAAAGGCTCTAACATCCCTATAAACCAATTACTTTTGTAAGCTCTTTACCACAGTATAAGATGGAGTCATTGACCTATCGT
This sequence comes from Megascapheus bottae, assembly GCF_031878675.1. Taxonomy (NCBI): domain Eukaryota; kingdom Metazoa; phylum Chordata; class Mammalia; order Rodentia; family Geomyidae; genus Megascapheus; species Megascapheus bottae. The sequence goes on along the minus strand of NC_143509.1, from coordinate 78,549,498 downwards.
GATAAACACTTTGTGCTTTTAGACAGCTCTGAACAAGTGACCACAAAGAATTCATTAACACTTGAAAATGCAGATGGAAACTTAAATCAGCACAATAACCAACCTATAGCAAAGGTACAATCCCAAAGCAATAGCGGTCTAGCACCTCCAGTGAACTCTAAAAAGAAGATCCAAAGCTGCCCAGTACTGCCTTGTCTCACACCTCAAGTAACAGTGTCCCATGGTGCCTACAACAGAACTATGCAACCACAATCATTCCAGTCCAAATGTTCAGACAAATCTTCATTGAATCTTCACTGGAAACCTTCACTGTGCCCGCCATGGAAAGCTCTGAACTTACCTTTTTCTTATTTCAAATCTCCGGCCACATCCTCATCTAACTTCAATAAGACACCATCATCACTGGAACCTAATCAAAGAGTCCTGAGTTCAAGATTGCTCCTTCTGAAATCTGAGAATTCAAATTCAGTTCCAGACATCTGGGTATCACCTTTCTCGAAGTCCAGTGAAAAAATCTCAAGTTCATCACTATCCCCCCTCCAACATGAAGAAAAGACTTCCCTAAACATTATCTGGACATCGCCCTCTTTGAGACTCAGCCCAAAAGCCTGTAGATCCCCAACACTTCTGAAATCTCCCAAAACAACCTCATTGGATTGCCTTTGGAAATCTCTATTGGAGCGAAATCAAAGATCTTTGCAGTCACCATTACTCAATAAAAAATTACAAGTAAACAAATGCATTCAGACATCACCTTCTCTGGAGTTTAATTACACGACAATGCACTCCCCATTACCTGAACCCAGACTTCAGAAATCACCTGCATTGAGCCCCAACACTCATGTTACGGGTTTACCACAGTCTCATGTAACATTTAAGAAATCACATTCTATTCATCAGTCCCCGAGTTTTCCACTGTTTGAGCCAAAGTCTCAAACCATCAAGCTTGATGGTAACTTCCAGACCCTCAACTCACCAACTTATCACTCCAAGCTGAATACCACTTCACCAAATGACAAATGCAGGCCTATGCCAGTGTGGACATTACGTCCCAAACTAAATACTTCGGGCCAATCATTATCAAGCCTCAAACACTGCATCAGGAGCACTGCTTCTACCTTGGGTTCCAGACTCCAGAGTAAAAGCAGCTTTAATTTTAGGTCAAAGACAAAATTAAATAAAGAATTTCCTTGGACCTTCAGTTATTTATATCCCTGCGTTGTGAAAGGTGGAACTCTGCCCGATGACGTTGTAAATAAAATTGTCAATTCTCTCTCCAAGACCAGAATCCAGAGAGATATCTGTAGGCAGATTCTATTTCGAAGGATGAGAGGAAGGCCAAATCCCCGTCCTGGTCCGCGCCTTTCATCAGCTTATACAGTTTGTTTAGCTTGTGCTTCCTGCATCAGATCCCAGTGTAACCATCGTATAGGAAGGAAAGATCCTCGCTGCGCAACCCTGTTTGTTATACCGACACCTGAGACTACTGCTGGAGGGAAAATAGTGGTAAAACTACTTCTTATTCTTTCTCTACCAGAGATTTCATCTTCTCTCCTATTTCCTATGAAAGACAGTCAGCTGGATGAAGCCCTGGATAATGATTTTGAAGTCATGGAGAAAATACCACAAGTAGTCCCCACATCAGAATCTGGTATCTTCCAGAAAAAACTTTCTCCTGAGAAGAAAGTTTGTGAACAACAGCCCCAGACTATTGAATGGCTACTTTATGTTAAAAATAGTAATGCCTTACATCCACCATCACAGCCCCCATCCCCTTCTTCTTCTTTTTCCTCCTTGTCAGTTTCTTCTACCTCTTCCTCTTCCTCCTCCTCCTCTTCCTGTTTTTCTCTACCCTCCCTACCCCTTTCTACTCAACAAACCTGTCCCCCAGTTGCCCCCTCTAATCCTGTATTCAGAAAAGTACTAACTTACCAACATCGGCTGCCTCAGGGGGTCTCCTGGCTTGAGTTTATATGCAGTAAAGATTACCAACCACTTGAGGGAAAGCTGAAACAAGACCAAGCACCGCCTCCCCAGGCGAAGCCTGTAAGGAGGTTCTTCACTATCAAAGAGAAAGGGCCAAAGGGACCAAGCTTACTGTTCAATTTTTTCCAAAGTTTCAAAATCAAAAATTCTGATTAAATGAACATCATGTCTTTAAAAAGAGCAATGACCTCCTAGTTTTTTGAGACTAGTGTTTGATATCCTCTCATTTATTAATATTCTGATACTGTTACCTAAGAACAGTTATTTCAGTGTTATAGGTGAGTTGAATATAAGTATAATCTCTTAAAAGTTAAAATGTGAATCCTTCATATATTTAAGAGAATGCCTACATATAGTAGCCACTCTATAATTATTTTTCAGTACTTGGACAGATATCAGAAATATCTGTATGGTCCTGAACAGTCTATCTTATTACACTGGGGGCTTACTCTTGTAGTCCTAATCACTCAGGAGGCTGAGATAAGAGGATTATGGTTTTAAGCCAGTCAGGGTAGGAAAGTCTATGGGACTCATCTCCTCTAGACCACCAAAAAGCCAGGAGAGGAGCTGTGGTTCAAGTGGCAGAGCCCTTACCTTGAGCACAAAAGCTCAGGGGAGAGCCCCAGTAATAAGTTTAAGTCCCATAGCTACCACAAAAAAATACAACAGACTCAATAACAATATTCTCACACCAATTTATGCCAGCCTATTTTCCCCATTTTTAAAGAAAATTCCAATTATATTCAAGAATACAAAGGGGAAGCTTTCTGTTATATATTTCTAGAAAAATTTTAATTGGAATATCACATATTCAAATCTAATAACCTATTTAATCTTAAGTCACAATTATTAAGAGAAAATAAATGTTTTTGTTTTGTTTTTGTAGGTCATGGGGCTTGAACTCTGGGCCTGGGTGTTGTCCCCTAGCTCTTTAGCTCAAAGTTACCGCCCTACCCCTGGGCCTGGGCATTGTCCCTGAGCTCTTCAGTTCAAGACTACAACCCTACCCCTTGAGCCATAGCCCCACTTCTCATTTTCTAGTGGTGAACTGGAGATAAAGTCTGTATTGCCGGGGCTCAGATTACATCCATGAACCACCGTGTCTGGCAGATATTTTCTACTTCATACTGATTATGTCAACATTTCATTTATGGACTCTGAAGTTACCTGATAATTACCTGTATCTACATAGCTACATTGGTTAATAAATTGTCCTTAAATGCTTTGGTTCTGCTGAGTCTGGTGGTAAAGGAAAGAAATCTTCTTTATGTAGGTGTCATAAGTGATCATCTCTGAGAGACTGAGTTGGTATCTCTTAAACTAGTGACTCAGTTCTGGTTCTCTGCATATTAAGCATTTTCAGTTCAAATGTTCCATACTCAACATGACCAAGCCTGAATGAATCATTATTTACTTGTACAATTTATCTCTTACATAGTCTACTCCCTCTCTTTCCTGCTACAGTGGAAATACTGTTGTTCACCATAGTGCCTGGATGTGATTATTTTCATCGCTAATCTGACTCAAAGGCCATGGATTTTATGGATTTATTATTTCTAGGAGCCAATTTTTTCCTCCACTTGTCACTTTCTAGTTGTTATGAGAGCCATTTTTCAGCTGGTTTACAAGATGTGGAATCAGTTTGTAAGCATACACTTTTACTTTTGATCACTTTTGTGAGATATAAAGTTGATAATGGTATTCTGCTGCTTACAGTCTTTTAATCATTGTCCATTGCTTCTTGGGCAAAATAGAAATTCCCTTATGATTACAGAATTATAATTTCTCAAAAGGGACTTCATCTCCATTCTCCTATTAAGCATATCAGTCACATCAATACTTTGTAAAGATGTTCCTATTCATGAGATTTTATTATGTGAGTCTCTACTCTGTCTTGGCCTTCTTTTCTATTTTTTTATTGTCCTAGAAAATTTCAAAGCATCATTTTGTGAGAGGTGATATCTTAATGTTGTCATTTTCTACTTTTGGAAAGCTGTTTTTTTCCTGTGATGCCTGCATAGTATTAACAAGTTCTCCTATCATAAATTTGTGTTTACTCACTGTTGCTCCCAATCATATTATATTACAACCATTCTCCATACTTTGTCTTTTTTTTAACTCACTAGACTAAAAATTAATTCAGGGTTTTATAGGTATTCTTTCAACTTCACCTTCAGAATAGAATGAATACATGATATGCCTAAAATACATGTTATTCTGTTAATACTATTGACGCTCTTTATTAAAAAAATATTCCCTGAAGCCAGACCTGTAATCCAAGCTTCTCAGAAAACAGATCTGATGATCACAGTTTGAGGCTAGCCTGGGCAGGAAAGACTGTGAGAACCTACTCTACAATAAACTATCAGAAAAAGCTGAAAATGTAATGGCTCAAGGGGTAGAGTACTAGCCTTGAGCAAAAAAAGATCAAGGCCAGTACGTAGGCTCTTAGTTTAGGCCCCAATACTAGCAAAAATAAAAATTAAAAAACTTCTGAAATAAGTAATGTGTAATGATTTGTGTCCTGTTTATAAGGTTAAAAAAATTGTACCTTTAATCTTGGTTACTTGGTGACATTACTGTTGACAGCAATCTGCTTGCCTCATTTCTTAGGCTAAAAAGGTTTCTATTATTGATTGTAGTACGAACAGCTACAGCTGTTCAGGGATGACAAACTGATACATGCAATAATGTGTTTAAGGCCTATTCATTTTACATTTCTAACAAAATATATCATTTCTGTTGTTATTGGTCTTATCTTTAGAAGACTACATTTCATGAATGGTAGTCATATGTCTGTCTTGTTACAAACTCCTTTGAACCTAGAACTTAAACACTCAGTAAAAGTTTATTGAATTAAATTGGGTTCAATTATTTTTTTATAGCACTGGGGTTTGAACTCAGAAACTTGTACTTTTTAGACCAGGATATTTCACTTATGTTATTATCTTAGCCTCATTTTTGTTTTGATTTGGGGGTCTTGTTTTTTTTTTGTTTCTTTTTTTTGCTTTGTTTTGCTTGGGCTAACCTAGATTTGTGCTTGTATTTTCTGTATAACTGGGATGACAACCAAACTATAACACCCAGATTTTTATTTGTTGAGATGGATGTCTCAGAATTTTTATGCCTCTTTTGAGTATCTAGGATTATAGGCATAAGTCTTCAAAGTTGATTTTGACATTTATCAATAAAATTTATACATTTAACAATATATTTTACATTCTTTTCACTTTTTCTTTGGTTCTTGTATTTTATTGTCAGGGTAATGTTTAGAGGGGTTACAGTTACATTCATCAGATAGTGGGTACATTACTTCTTGAACGAATGTCCCATGTTTTTCTCACACTCCCCCCACCCCCAGCCTCTCCCAGTCATCTTGATTTTCCTTTTCACTTCCCTATTTCAAAAAAATCAAATAAAGTATATACAATATACAATATCAAATACACTAACAACATGAAATAAAATGTATGAGGACAAAAGAGAAAAGAACTTCACATAGTACTTTAAGAAAAACAATCAAAAATATAAATCTTGGACTGGGAGTTTGGCCTAGTGGTAGAGTGCCTGCCTAGCAAGCACAAAGACCCGGGTTCGATTCCTCGGTACCACATACATAGAAAAAGCCAGAAGTGGTGCAGTGGCTCAGGGTAGAACACTAGCCTTGAGGAAAGCCCAAGGACAGTGTTCAGGCCCTGAGCTCAAGCCCAGGACTGGCAAAAAATTATATATGTATATATATACATATACATACATATATATATATGTATATATATATATATATATATATATATATATCTTGTTTCCATATCCTGGAATTCATTTCACTTAGCCTCATCCCAGATGGCCATATGTACATAGCTTCTGAGCTATTGAGATCCTCTGCCAGGATGTGTACTAATTATTATAAATGTTTGGGTCTGGTTTACTTAATATAATTTTTCCCCATGTCTTTCCATTTCTTTACAAATGATGTGATATCATTCTTTCTGATGGCCTCATAGACTTCCATTGTGTATAAATACCACATCTTCCTGATCTATTCTTCTACTGAGGGACATCTGGGATGGTTCCATATCTTAGCTATAGTAAATAATGTAATGAACATGGTTTGGCTTATTTTCAAAACTATGCTTTATTATAGTATGTTCTGTCTTATTTTTTTTTTGCCAGTCCTGGGCTTGAGCTCAGGGCCTGAGCACTGTCCTTGGACTTTCTCAAGGGTAGAGCTCTACCACTTGAGCCTCAGCACCACTTCTGGCTTTTTTCTATGTATGTGGTATCGAGGAATCGAACCCGGGTCTTCATGCATGCTAGGCAAGCACTTTAACCACTAGGCCAAACTCCCGGCCCCTGTCTTATTTTTGGAAGTATGATTTAGACACTTCTAACCTCTATTGAAAACTTTGTGTTAATGGTAATTGTTTCATGCATTTCTTTCCAAAAGAATTTTTAAACTATTGTTATTGTTATTATTTATAATAATCCTAGTGCTCTAACTCAGAGCCTGGATTCTCCCCTGTGGTTTTGGGCTCAAGGCTAGTGCTCTACCACTTGAATCACAGTTCTACTCCTGGTTAATTGGAGATAACAATTTCATGAGTTTTCCTGCCTGCAATTGCATCAAACCTTGATCCTCAGATTTCAGCCTTCTGAATAGCTAGGATTATAATGGTGAACTACTGGCACTGAGCTATTTATTTTTAATTTTTAAATCAAACTGTATGACTTTTATAAGAAAATTATGTACATGAGCATCATCTACCCAACAATCTCTTGGAGCCTCTATGGTGATACTAAGTTGCTCCCTCAAAAGTGAAAATCTATTTTCTGTTGGTCATGGCACTTGAACACAGGGCCTGGGTGATATGCCTGTGATTTTTAGCTCAAAGTTAGCATACTACCACTTTTAGCCAAAGCATTAATTGTGCTTTTCTGGTGGTTAATTGGAGATGAGTGTTTTATGCTTGAAGCTCAGATCTCAGTTTAATGATGAGCTAGGATTACAGGAATGAGCCACTGGCACCTGGCCAGGGAGAAACTTTATTAGAGACAGAAAGATCAAAATTTCTTTTGCAAGATTTTATACAGATGAGATACTATTTAAAGTAGAAGCATTCACAATTTACTATTCCTGAAGGAAGTTATGTGAAAAGTTACATAAAATGATCAATAATATTGTTTGTTCATGGTGGCAAGGTAGAAAATGAATTCAAGCCAGGCACAGCAACTCACACCTATAATCTCAGGAGGCTGAGATCTGAGGACAAGGTTCAAAGCCAGTCTGGGAAAAAAAGGACCCAAGACTTCTTTTTTTTAATATTTTTATTGTAATTAATAAAAGGGTTACATGATATTTGCCATATAGAAGGTGCATTAATTCACATACATTGATACCCTTTCACATGTCTTGGTACCCTTCACCCTCCCCCCCCCATCTTGGTTTTCTCCCCTTCCCTATCAAATTTCAAATAACCAAATACAAATAAATTCAATATATCAGATAACAAAGTGAGGTACTGTAACAATATGAGATACCCAAGGGACAGCAAAGGAGATGAAAGATAACATAGTACATTAAGGACAACAATCATTCGTTATATGGCTTTTGTTTCAATATCCTGGAGGTCCTTTCAATTAGCTTCATACTATATGGCCTTATGTATCAAGGTTTTGCTCTATTGCAGATCTCTGCTAGTAGAGCCCAAGGTTTCTACTGATTATGACAAATGAGGGAAACCATTGAGCCTAAGTTCCTTTGAGTCTTGCTTACTTCACTTAATATGACTTTTTCTAAGTCTTTCCATTTCCTAACAAATGGATTGATGTCTTTTTTTCTGACAGCAGCATAGAATTCCATTGTGTACAAATACCACAGCTTGTTGATCCATTCATCAACTGAGGGACATCTAGGTTGGTTCCATATCTTTGCTATGGTGAATAATGCTGCAATGAACATTGCTGTGCTAGTGGATTTAGTATGCCAAACTCAAAAAGCAAGGGAGAAGGACTCATACTGGACCCAAGACTTTTATCTCCAATTAACCTCTAGAAAATGGGAAGAGGGCTTGTCTCAAGGTAGGGTGGTAGCCTTGAGCTGAAGAGCTCAGGGACAACACCCAGGTCAAATTCAAGCTCCATGACCCATCAAAAAAAAAAAAAAAGAATTGAAATGTGATGTCACTTTTAACTGTACTAGTAAATATCTAATATAAAACTCACAATCATAGCTATTCCATTTGACTTCTGGCTTCGGCTTTGCAAGGCAGGAACCAAGGGGTTATACCTATAATCTTAGATAGTGGAGAGGCTGAGATACAGAATATTAAAGTTCAAGTCCATCTTAGAAATGTTTGCTAAACTGTAATTCCAAAATACTCAGGATAAAGTAAAAATAGAGCCTGTCTCAAGGAGATAGAGTGCCAGTCCTGAAAACACAAGGCCCTATATCCAATCCCCAGTACTGCCAAAGACAATATAGAATTATTTTTAAAGTAGCTTTCATTTGCATATGAGAAATTAGTAAGTAATATCGATATTTATTTATAGATATATATATGCCATGAATGTGATTTTTCCCCCACTGAAAAGAGCACATGCATTTTACAAACTATAGGAAAATACCTTTGGAAATGTCTTGGGTATGAAAGGAGACGTAGCATGTGTTAGGAGAAGAAATTAAAATTTTAAAGGAGATGGCTAATTGTGTAAGTTTCAACCAGAAACTTAACTTTTTTTTTCTTTTCTTGTTGGGATAATGTATAGAGGGGTTACAGTTACATTTGTCAGGTAGTAGATATATTATTTCTCGCACATAGATACACATTGTCCCTATTTCCCTCCCCCACCCTCTCACAATCATCTTGTTTTCCCCTTCCCTTCCCTATTTCAAATAAACAAATGTATATACAGTATACCAGGTAACAAAGCCAGATACAGTAATTAACATGAAATTAACCATAAAGGCAACAAAAGAGAAGAGAAATAATCTAATACATTAAGAACAAAAATCACACAAGAAAAAGCTTCTCGCTTCCATTTTAGAGTTCCTTTCATTTAGTCTCGTCCTATACGACCTTATGTATCTAGGAGAGTCCTAGATGTGTGCTAATTATTACAAATGAGAGAAATCATTGAGCCTATGTTCTGTAGGCTCCATCAGCCAGAAACTTTTTGATAAATGCAAAGGAGAGTATATCAGACTATCATTTATGATTTAGGTGAAAAATTTCTGATTCTAAGATAGATAATTCTACCCTCTAAAACACATTATTTGTGTATGTTTGTGTAAAAGTTTCCCCCACACAGAGTGGTTGAGAAATTAAAAGTAAACTCTGACATTACATAAAAGAGATCATTATAGAAGAATCATAATAAGGTATTTTAAGTATATAATTTTAGAGGACATGAACTAGTTTTATCATAAATGCTTTAAATGTATTTAGGAAGTTCCATATCTATACTTCTGTGTTCACTACTTGATTTCTTACAATATTTTATTTGTTATTGTATTTTTGTCAGCGGTCTGGTGCTTTTGTTTTTGATTTTTGAGTCAGCATCTTGGTTATGTAACCCAGTTTGGCCAGAAAAGTAACCATGTTTGTAGCTCTCTGGCAGGAGGTAAGCGTGAACGACCCGCACACAGTACACATGCCGGGAGGACAAGCATGAGCAGATCTCTTGTTGATTGTTGCGCAGATCAGGAATTATATAGTCCCAGCACCCCAACCTCCTGAACCTCCCCTGGCCAATCACCTAGCAGGGAGTTGATGTAAGGCAGCTGAGATGGGTACCGATTTGTCCTTTGGGGGAGCGAAGGGAGCATGGACAGCTCATGGCTGACAAGCCAGGCAGACATGCCTGTGGGCTACGTGTCCACAAGCAGGAAGTGTGCTTCAACTGCTATCCAGCTGACTCAGCCAGATCTGACCAGCTCTGCCCACACATGTTCTACTGCCTCTGCCCACTGAGAGGTGGTATTGCAGATATAAAACACCATGCCTAGTCTATCTTCAGTTCATATTTAGTTATTAAACATTTAAACTCTAAGGAGAGAGACAATAAGTTGATGAACATATTTATACCATCAGTCAGTTTACAACTATGTTCTTTATTTTTATTTTCTTCATATGTTAAAACTCAAACATTTTATAATTGCTAATACTAGTGTGCATAAAGATCCAGGATAGTAGTCTTATTACTTATGACTGAGAAATACCTCATATAAATTTTGTGTGAATTCAGTTGTCTGTTTTAAGAAATGTACTACTTTTACAACCATAACAAGCTATGTGTTGTATGTTTTAAACTTTGTACATATATTAACATATATTTCATCTTGAAATGTGAGGCATTTGATCTAGAGTATACTTTTGAGACCCATCCTTTTAAGATATACATAGCTGACTTTAATTATATATAATCATATACATACATATGTATTATATAACTACAGAGTATGAATTTAAATTTATGTACTTATTTTAGGTTGAACAGTATGCATACACATTTTTGTGATGATAAACAGCATTGTAATTGTTTTTTGTTGGTCATGGGGATTGAATTCAATGCCTGGGCGCTGTTCCTGAGCTTTTTTGCTCAAGATTAGTGCTCTACCACTTTGAGCTAATGTGCCACTCCTGTTTTTTTAAGTGGTTCATCAGAGATAAGACTTCCCTTGCCAGTCTAGCATTGAATCACAATCCTTAGTTCTCAGGCTCCTAAGTAGCTAGGATTAGAGGTGGGAGCGATGGCATTTGTTTTATATCCCATTTTGCTCAGGTATAGGAAGTTTTCAAGAGTTATGCTGTACAGCATCATTGTCAATTGACTCACTTTGACATGATAATGTTAAAAAGTTAGAGATAGGGATCTAGTTTCAGGTTAAAATTTTAGCTTTGTTATAATTAAAACAGATGTTTCCATTTCTTCATTAAAATGCATAATGCATGTTAAAATATTTGTTCAGTTTTCTGGAGCTATTTTGTTAAATATAGTGTGTATGGTTGTTAAAATCATTCAGTGTTTGCATGCAAATGTCATGAATCACTGCTGGTTTAGGGAACTTGCTGAAAGACATAGAAGACAGTGAATTTAATAATGTTATGGATTGTGCCAATTCTTCTTGGTTGAGTCATAATGAATGCCATAAAGAAGTTTTGTATTTAATTCGAACTTGAAATTCTATTGAAACAAAGGGAATGCATACCAACCGTTCAGTACACAAAAACAAAAATGGCAGTGTGTGTGATTTACATTTCTTTCAGGAATATATCAATGTCTAAGAACAAATGAAATTCATACCACCAAATAAATGCCTATTTTAAACTTGCCAAGACTGAATGAGTTTATGCTAATGTCAAAGCATTTCATACACTAAATCAATAATAATGATTTTATGCTGCAAATTAGTATACAGATTTAAATTCTAACTGATAGACTTATGGAAATAAATCTGAAACACTCCGACAAATTTTGGAGCAACACTAATAGTTACTAAATACACTTGTAGAAATCAGTTTGGTGGTGTTATATTTTTAGTTTAAAATAAAACACATTCTTCTATAACAGATGAAAAGTTTCATTAATTTTATAGCAAATACTAACGGAAAACATTTTCTGATATTTGAATCAATTTTTAGAAACATTTTATATGTGATTGGGACAACTTATGCATATGTAAATACTTTTAGCTGTATATTTATCTATAAATAGATCATATGTATATGATGAGTACTTAGTGAACAAATTAAGATTTATTATAAATGTAGTATATACCAGATTTTAAAGCAATTATATAAAAATTGTAAAATATTTTAATATTTTTATTAGTTACATGTTAAAATGATAATATTCTGAAAATATTTCAACATGCCATTAATGCTAATTTCATTTGTTTTACCTTTTTGGTATTATTATACAAAATTTTATATTAATGGGCAGATCCCTTATATTTCTATTAAAAAGACTTGATATGGAACTTAAACTAGAGTAAATCAGGGTTATTGAACATTTCCTAAACTACCAATTTTCCCACGCTTGAGACAAATATACTTGGCATATATTTGATACATGAGTATATTTAAAGAAAAAACATTGACCTTGTCAAGAACTCTGAGCTGATATGCTTATATGCCCTTAGTTTTATGGGTTAGAAATAAGTGAACATAATTTTTAAGGTAGATATCATAGCAACAGGGTTAAGAATAGCTTTCATGAAATATATTAGGATATAAATATTTCTTTTGGAAAACATGTCAGCATTATGCGTGACACAAAATATTTATACTGAAACCATCTTCAGGGGAATATTTTTTATAGTTAAAAACTTGAAATGTTATCTAACTTTGGAAACTAGAGTCTATACCTTACTTTTTTTTCATTTTTGTAGTAGTGGTTTTAGTGTCACAAATGAGCATAAGCAAGCCTGAAACAGTGGGGAATGATACCTTGTATGCATACCTTTATGTGTTATGGAAATACTTCAGTATTCAGGGAGTCTCTTAGAAATTTTATGGAAGGATAAGTTATTAGAAAATTGATAAAGATAAATACATTTTCATACATAGATTGCTTTAACAATAATTTTCAGGCAGACAATAAGTTTTTCTAATTATAACCAGCTATTAATCCATTAGGATCTCAATACGTTGAACAATTTAAATATACACATAACTCTACAGGGAGCTTAATGTGTAGATTGCTTGCTTTTTCTCAAAAAAGTTTTCTAAATTTAAGGCTTTTTAAGTCTCAGGATATTTGAAGAAGCATATCAGAAAGTTTTTATGCTTTTACAAAAATATATTTATTGAGGAAGACAGAAAATGAGACAAATTTATTAGTTATACTGTCTTGCTTAGATGAAACTTTAGCAGGCTGATGAAATGTTGATTAGAGAATTTACTGGCACATAAACAATTTGCCATAGAAGTCATGCTGAACTATTCTTTCTCAAATGAACCATGAAGTTCTCAGTTTCAGTTTCAGATATTATTCTCTTAAGATATTCTCTCATGATTATTCTTATTTTGAAATTCTAACTCAAGTGAAAATTTCACAGAATCTGATCAAAATATTTTTTGGTACTAAATATATTTTGGTACTAAAAATGTAATGTGATTTAAACAATCACCAGCAAGAAATTATAAATTAAGGCTATGCAAGTGACAACTTGTTTTATATTTTGTGCTATATGGTGTGACATCTACCTGTCTGAGAACTGTTATTTATTTAACTGTTTATTTCATTTGAAAGACTTTGATTCTATTCCATTTGAAAATTTCACTTAGAACATCATAGATAAATAGAAATTCACACCATTTGAATGTACCTCTCTTTTTCTCATTTTTGTTTGTCTCTGTCTTCTAATTTTTAAAAATCTCTCTCATATGTATTTATGGTGTGTATGTGCATATGTATATATGCATATTAGTTATACTTCCCTCTATGTCAAAAAGAAAATGCATTTCTTTATATAATATTCTTCTATAACTCCTCTATATATCACCCTGACAATAAAATTTTTAAAAAAGAAGGCCTACAAACTTTATGTAAGAGAATAATCTGTGAGGCCATTTAGTTGAAAAATGTATGTTTTCCTTTAATAAGTCAAAAGCTGGTAGAGTGAAGGATGGAGGTTCAAACTTGAACACCATTTGTGATGCTAAATGGGATGTTTGGCATTTCAGTTATGGTTTTTTCCCTAAATCAATTGCAGTGAAATTAAGTATGTTATCTAATGTTACTGCTAACCTCATTAAGCAGGATATGCATTAATGTATACAAGTAATAAGAAAACCACAACTAGTCATAACTTATAAAAAAGCATAAACTATGCCAGATAAGCAGACTTAACTTATAATTATACACTACACCTGGAATAATGTATACACAATTCGGCTCACTCATAAAGTGTATTTTCAAGGTCTTCATCCGTAGTTCTTGTTTGTAGGCCTTTTCTGTAGGATGGTAAGTAAATGTAGCAATGGTATTCTCTCTAGTGTAGTAGTTGTCAAGCCATATTATACTCCATATTATACATTTCAGTTCATAAAAAAAATCATTTTGGTGTAATTTAAGTTCATATAGGGACAGACAGCCGTCTTATTGCTCAACATTGTACCTCCAGAAAATGAGCACAGATTTTTGGCACAAGCTAAGTTCTTATTTATACATACAGATGAATGAAGAAATGAGAAGAAGTGCTTGAGCAATAATAGAAAATGTGAGGGGAAAATGAGTAGACATTTAAGGCAATATTTAAAAAAATCAATATTCCCAAAAACCTTGTTCCCTAATTATCAAATATTTTCCTTATTATAAATATGAGTAAATATAGAAATTAATTGGGAAACTAGGGTGAGTCCCTAGTTTCCTGCTGTCCCCTGACAGCAGGAAGAGTCTGTAGTATTGTAAGTGATTTAAATAAAACCAGCAATGGATTTTGGCAAATCATAGATTTGAAAACAGATGCATGTTTTGAAAAGTTGAATTTATATTTTTTTCTTGTTTAATTAAAGAAATTAAATCATCACACTAGTTTTAGTGAATTCTAAATTCAATTCACATATATATATATGTGTACATAAATATATATATATATATATATATATATATATATATACATATACATAGTTACTTCCAGCTTTTTGTTGTTAGTTGGAGCTAAGAATTTCATGGGTCTTGAACCATGATCTTGAGAGTGGTTAGGATTAAAAGATTATAGGGTAAGCCTCCAGTACCTGGCTTAAATATTACATATATATATATATATATATATATTTGTCTTTGTGTGGCTTGAACTCTGGGCCTGGGCGCTATCCTTGAGCTCTTCAGCTCAAGACTACCACTCTACCCCTGGGCCTGGGCATTGTCCTTGAGCTCTTCAGCTCAAGAATACCACCATACCCCTTGAGCTACACTTCCAGTTTTCTAGTGGTTAACTGGAGACGAGAGTCTCCCAGTCTTTAGTTCTCAGGCTGGCTTTGAACCTCGATCCTCAGTTGTCAACTTCCCGAGTGTCTAGGAGTCACTAGACGTGAGCCATTGCACCCAGCTTGTATAATTCTAACATTTTTTAAACAAAAGTTTGAAATTGTAATTTCCCTTATTAGTTTAGGATGAATTTTTATGCAAACAAATAATTAGAATTGTATGTTTTATTAAATTATCAGCATGTTAACATTTTTGTAAAATTAAACTTTAAACACTTGTAAAAACACTACAATTTTATCAATATGTTAAAATTAAAAAAATATTAATATATCTTTTGCATTGACAGTACTGAGGTTTAATGAACCATGTTCTCTACTACTTGCGCCACATCTCCAGCCCTTTTTGTTTTTGGTTCTTTTATTTCCTACTCTTTATTTTTCTGATACCAAGACGCAAACCCAATATTTGGCAATTTCCTTTATTGACTGGTGCTCTGCTTAATGAACTATGCTTCCATGCAGGTTTGTGATTTTTCAAATTTGTTAATGTAAGCACTATAAATTTTCCTCTGAGAACTGCCTTTCCTGTGTCCCAAAGGAGCTGGTATTTTGGGTGCTCCTTTTTGTTAATTTTCATCAAGTGTTGAATTTCTGTTCTGATTTCCTCAGAGATTAAACGATGTGTTGTTCAATCTCCATGAATTACAGGGTTTTTGTAGGTGGAGATTGGAGTTCAGTTCCAATTTGATGCCCTTTTGGTCTGAGAGAATGCAGGGAATAATTTGTGTTTCTGAATCTGCACAAGTTTGTTTTATGTCCTAAAGAGTGGTCTATTTTGGAAACTGTTCCACGGGCTGCTGAAAAAAAGTATATTGTGATGTTGCTGGGTGGAATAATCTGCAGATGTCTGTTAGATCTAGTTGATCTATACAGTTGTTCAATTCTGAGGTTTCTCTGTTGAGTTTTTGCCTGGTTGATCTGTCCATAGGTGAGAGTGGTATGTTAAAGTCACCAATAATCACTGTGTTTCGATCTGTGTGTGGTTTTAGTAAAAGTAAAGTTTGTTTGATGAAGTTTGGTGCTCCGGAATTAGGTGTGTAGATAGGATGGTTATGGTCTCCTGGAGGAGAGCTCCCTTTATTAGTATGTAATAACCTTTGTCTTTTCTCACTAATTTTAGTTTGACGTCTATTTTATCTGATATAAGGATGGCAAGTCCAGCTTGCTTATGGGGGCTGTTAGCTTGATAAATTTTATTCCAACCTCTCACTTTCAAAAATTGTTTGTTTTTTGGGCAAGATGTGTCTGTTGAAGACAACAGAATGATGGATCTTGCTTTTTGATCCAATTAGACAGTCTATGCTATTTGGTTGGAGAGTTAACTCCATTGAGATTGAAGGTTAGTATTGAACAATATTTACTAGTTCCTGTCATTTTTAAAAAGCTTTCCTTAGGGCCTGTGGCTAATTACGTGTAATGAGTTTTGGGTGCCATTTCTTTATCAGTACCACGTTTGTGTTGGTTTTCATTGTATACAACATCTTTGAGAATTTTCTGTAATGCTAGTTTGGTTGCTAAATAATGTTGCAATTTTTCCTTGGAATGGAAGATTTTTATTGTTCCCTCAGTTATGAATGAGAGCTTGGTTGGTAGTTATTTGTCTTAAGGATATGGCATATATCCTTCCAATCTTTTCTTGCTTAGTGGTCTCTGCTGAGAAGTCTGTGGTTATTCTGATTGGTTTTCCTTTGTAGGTGATTGTTCTCTTCTCCCTGGATGCTTTTAGGATCCTTTCTTTGGTCTCTATTGATCCTGTACGGATTATAATGTGGTGGTAGGATGTCCTTTTCTGGTTAGGACTATTTGGGGTTCTATAAGATTCTTGTATCTGGAGGGGCCTGCCCTTCTGGATATTTAGGAAGTTCTCTGAGATGATTCCTTGAAGTATGTTTCCAATACTATTGGCCTCTTTCTCCAGGCACTCCTCAATACCAATTAGCCTTAAATTAGGCTTTCTAATTGTATCTTTACCTTCTGAAGTGTTCTCTCATATTTCCTAGATTTGGTTTGACTCATTTTCTGTTCTCTATAACAGCTAGATTATCTTCGACCCTAGAGATTCTGTCTTCTGCATTGTCTAACCTGCTATCAATCCTTTCTACTTTTTTCTTCATCTCCCTTCCTTCTAATTGGTCATTTTTGATGCCTTGAATCTCTTGTTTTAGATCATGTACAGACTTCTTTAACTCCTTGATTTCCATTTTCCTTTAGCTTAGCAGCTTAACTCTGATTGGACATTTGTTGGAGTTTGGTCAGCTTTTTGTTTGTGGATTCTATGAACTTGTCCATTTTTCTTTGTCTAGTTTCCTCACATTCACATGAATCCTTTTTTATGGCCTCCTTTATGGCTTCCTCACATTCATGTTTCTCCTTACTTATGTTTTCCTCTAATTTAGACATGGCTTCCTCTCGTTCAGGTATCTCTTTCTGTATGGTTTCAAGCTTTTCATTAACAAGTTTACCAATTGCAATTGTGTAGCATTGAGAGGGCTCTCCTCTAGTTTTGTCATTGACTGCTCCAATGCCTGTTTATATTGGGTGGGAGATTCTGTTCCTTGATTTGCCATTTTCCTTGTTCTGCCCTTTTGAAAATGGGAGTAAGACTAATACTGTACAAGGTTATAATTTTTCAGATATAACCAATGTAGAGCTCTTTAGCTGGCCAGACAATAGGAGTTCACAAATTTATCTCTCTCTCTTTTTGTGCACTTTTGGACAAATATAACACCACCACCGATCACCGTTTTCTGACCAAAAATAACCCCTACAATCCAATCTCTATGGTATTTAAGTCACTCTGGACCTACAGTATAATTGAACACCTAAATATACAGTATTGATCAACAACCATCAACTGTACATCCATGCACTATAACAGTTGAAGAATGAACAGAGGACCAGGGATTGAAAAATAGTATGAAAGACAGAGGGGAGGTGAAAAAAGAACAACATAGGAGTATAAGATTAATATAGTAATGAAGAAAAGGGATAGCATAAGGATAACTGACCTAAGGTGATAGAAAGGTAAAATAGTTGAGTACAAAATTTAGAAAAAAAAAACATAAAAAATGAGAAGAGTAGTAAGCAGAATATATAAAGAAAAAAGGAAGGTACGTATAGGAGAGACCATGGATAAAACTTTTTAAAAAGTAAAAAAATAATAATTAAAAAGTGAGAGGAGAACCCACACAATTGTGATTTTTTAAAGAAGAAATATTAAGGTTAAGAACCGACAGATTAAAAAGCAGGAGTCTGTATCAATAAAAATATAATTTGTATCCAGTTTGTACCCAGTGCTATCACTATGTTTCTAGTAATGACCACAATGACAGCAGGAAAGGGAAAGAAAAAAAAAGTAACATTAAAAAAAAGGGTTGGATAGGGAAGGGGGGGAAACAAGAACAAGATTGTAGGTACCCCTTTCTTGACTTCCCCAAAATCTATCCCCTATAGGCATTTCCTATCTTTATGACAAAGGAGGACTTGACCTAAGGCGGGAACCACAGAATCCCTGATAACAGTTCAGATTATAAGAGCAGTTAAACCAGGTAGAGTTACCAGAATTCCTCCCCCCGCCCTTGGCCTGCCAGGGAATTCCCTCCCCTTCCTTTGTTGTCAGAGCAGTGCACCAGAAGCCCACCGAAATGATAGGTCAACTCAAACAGCAAAGGTGTCAGTGGTTGCCCCAGCCATCAATCAACCATGCTGAATTCCATTGGTCACCTGTATATGGCCAGCCCAACCACATGGCTGGGGCCTATAAAAGTAACCTGTAAGATTAGGCGGGGTTGCTCTCTCACTCACATCTTAGAGGCTGCCCTGACGGGTCAGTATGATTCTCGATGCTAGGCGCGGAATAAAACTCTGTTTAACTTAACTTCCAAATTCTGCTTTTGTGTCAGACTCGTTCCTCTGATCATGGACCCTAACAAAGATGAGGAGTGGGGGTGGGGGGAAGAGAAATGGGGACCAAGACATGAAAAAGGGTATCAATGTATGTGAATTAATGCACCTTCTATCTGGTGAATATAATGTAACCCTTTTATTAATTACAATAAAAATATATGAAAAAAATGACACATCAGAAGGATAAAAAAAAAAGGGTGGAGGTAAAATGGCAAAAAAAGAAACATGGAAATGAAAAAAAGGTAGTAAAAAAAACCGGGGGGTGTTCTTCAGGGTTTTTTTGGGGGGGGTTGGGAAACGTATCTCCACTAAATTCTGCATTCAAACACTTTAAAAAGTCTTTTTCTCCTGCGATTTGGCTTCGCGGTTTTTCTGATCATATTGTTTGATTGGGAAGAAAAAAAGACAGTGGAGCCACCAGTGACTTTGTGTACCAGGAGGCGCAGCCTCACCCAGGAGGAGGAACTTCCGCTAGCACCAGGGGCGGTGGTCTGAATAAGCTGCCTCTGGGAAAACCTTTGTTCTTTTGAATGACAGCGCTGCCAGCACCCCTTCTCAGGCTCTGGTTGGTTTGGCCGGCTGGCGCTGCTCTATGCTGTCGTCTTGCTCTGGTTTTCTGCCTTTCTTCTCTCTAAGATCTCTGTGGTGCTAAAGCTCACTTAAGATGGATCTTTGGGTATAAACTTTCCCCTAAGTTGCTAGAACTGGAATCTTGACAAGAGCTCAGAAAGACTCACACTGAAGCACCGCCATCTTCTGCCGAACCTGAAACATGACATTCTTGAAGCTGCCCTTGACCTTTTGCCTCCTCAGCTTTGTAAGTGAAAATGCCTGTGGGACTCAGACTGCCAATATGGTGAGTGAGGATATATGTGAGATAAACACATACCTACTGCAATTTCTAGCATCCATGTGGCCTTGTGCTTCTTTATCTTTTTTGGTAGAGGCGTAGGTTTAGATGACATGTTTTTTTCCTTTTGTAAAAGAAATTAAAATGAAACTATGACAAGGAAAGACAACTGTCTTTGGCCCAAGTGACACAATTATACCAGATGTGAACCTTAAGAAACTAAAAACTGCCCTTTGAAAGCTGTGTCTGTTCCTAATCCTGAAGCAATAATATGAAAGAAATCGCCTATCTACACTTTTACATATATCTCACAAGAGTTTTATATGAATAGTGATAATAGTATTTGCTTGTTTGCTAGAGCTATATCAGGTGAAATGTAAGATTCTGAACTCGTTGGGTTTTCAGCTCACTGAAATAGTACCAGATTACTTTCCTCAGCTACCTTCTTCACTGATCATAACTGATCAGAAGCATTAAACCTTCTTTTAACATATCAATTAAAATTTTAAACAGCTTCAAAAGCAGAAATAAATGTATAGCAGATCTCTATGTGATCCGACTAAGTTAATTTCTATTCATACAGATTTAAAAGATTTTAAAATCCACATATATTTTCAAACTGATATGGTATTTTAATCTTTTAAATAATTTCATTAAGGGGGTTTTATTTTTTTAAGCATATCTTGAAATGTTTCATTGAATTCATGATAAACTCATTTTTGAGGCTATTTGTAAAGGCATAAGGGAGGGACAAGTAGTGCATGTAGCTCAACGTAGATATCATTTTTGGTCTAAATTGACATGAATACCACTGAAGATTTACTTTGGATTGCCTAGGATCTTATGAATACTCTACTAGTCTCAGTGTCTTTTATCTACGTCAGTAAGCGAAGAAGATTCAGAGATGGAGAGAACCTCAAAGTGTGTGGATTGATGGAGATAGATACTCATTTTAATCCAGGTGGTGCTGAAAACTCTAAATAGATTCAGCCTGATGTTTTCATTATATGAATTTAGATAAAGAAGAAAAATCTGACATATTCTTAATAAATTGTTGCTATTCCAGTAGCAGCAATAAAAAGATGACAGTTGTGGATGACAAAAATCTTGGATTGTCTTTTGAGAGAACTGATAGAATAACAAATTGTATTTGTAAATATGTATCAAGTTCTAAGGGTTGAAGTTGCCTAATATTAGTTTTGTAATTAATACATAAGGTAAGCAGTGATAACAAATCCATTTGTTAATATAGAAACTGACTCCATGAAATTATATATCAGCACAATTTTCTTCCTCTGTCAGGGAAGCTTTCAAACTATCATGAATTATTGTTTACCTAGTACAGTTGTTACATTATTTTTCTTCCTATGACATTATATCTTATAAGATTTTGATTGAAGACCAAACTGGTTTGAAAACATAAATGTTTCATATTCCATTTCTTATATCTGAAGAGGAACAGACTTTATTAAATTAAATTGATCATTATTTACATTACAGGTAAAATAAATTGTGCATTTTAGGTTTCCTGCTTCATAAGTATGAAAAATGATCTAGCAGATGATGCAAAGTTTTATTTCTATTGTGAATGTGTGTGTGTGTGTGTGTGTGTTTGTGTGTGTGCATGTGTGCGTGTGTGTTTGTGTTTACTGGGGGATAATTATATTTATTTTATTATTTTATTCTTATTTTTTGTAGGTCATGGGGCTTGAACTCTGGTCCTAGGCACTGTCCCTGAGCTCTTCAACTCAAGGCTACTGCCCTACCCCTTGAGCCACAGGGCCACAGGGCCATTTCCAGTTTTTGGTGGCTAATTGAAGATAAGAAGCTCATGGACTTTAGTTCCTGGGCTGGACTTGTTCTTAGCCTCCTGAGTAGCTAGCATTATAGCCATGAACCACCGCACATGGGTAAATATCTGATCCTTTCTCTATTACTATTTTTACCATACAATATGGTGTACTTTCCTCTTATATTTCTTGTGGTAATAGAATATAAATTAAAGCTGTGCATTACTCTGGGAAGATTCCCAGAACTTGAAATTTCATATGTAGCACCTACTGACTTAATATGTTATGGACTCATGTTTTATTATTCTTAATTTTTTCCTTTGTAAGAGCTATAGTATATAGCCAAATAAAAGTGGTAAGAATTCAATATTTCTGCTATATTTTATTGACATCTGCAGGTGTGTTTATTTAGGGAAAATATTTTATAAGTTGTATAGCATACAGTAGAAAATATACATATTCTATGTTTATGTATTTTAATTTCTTTGTATTATTATGTTATAAATAATATAAACTGATATTTTTGAAGGAAGTATTTTTACATTTATCCAACTTAAAAATAGTAGAAAATCAGGCCTAGAGTTTGGCCTAGTGGTAAGAGTGCTTGCCTAGTATGCATGAAGACCTGGGTTTGATTCCTTGGATATCGCTTCCTCCAGAAATGGTGCTGAGGCTCAAGTGGTAGAGTTCTACCCTTGAGAAAGTCCAAGGACAGTGCTCAGGCCCTGATCTACTTCAGGACTGGCAAAAAAATTAAAAATAGTGGAAAATCAAGGTAACGCTGATCACAATTAGTACAAGAGAAAAAGACATCAGATTGGTTTAAAATATTAAACCTCATGAATATGCATTTTTTGTGATTATTGCTTTCTGCTTGTTTGTTTTACATCTTTTTAGCAACATTAGTTATACAACAGTTTTTTATATATGAACACAATGTCCTCTGATGATATCTGCCCATTGATTACATTCCCTTCTGCCTCTCCCCAATTAAAACAATTTCAGTAGGCTTCATCATTCTATTCTTAAACACATATAAAGACTATGATAACCATATTCACTTTTTCTTACTCTCCCCATTTCTCTTTCCCTTCCACTAATATCCACCCTCTATTTTATTTTTGGTCACTCGCTGTTTAGTGAGTATTTACTTGTACAGAGAGGCTTCACTGTAGTAGTTCCAACATGTATACATTATATTTTAATAAGATTTAAATCCTTCTGTTGCTCTTTCCATATCCCACATGTCTATTTCTTGACGAATTTAAGTTTCTTTAAACTATCTTTAAAATATGAAGAGTGTGTTCTTTTACTATTTACTCTTCACCAGTGAATGTGCTTTTCAGTTACTGAAGACTTCTGTTACTGTTATATTAGGAGGGTAAAATACAATCTATTAAACAAGAGGAAGTTTATCTGATTTGGGAAGGGGTAAGAGAAGCACAGAAATGGTGGGACAAAGGGCGAACAGCAGTGATATTCACTAAACACTATGTCAGAAACACTATGTCCAACTTGGGGAGGGGAGACAAGAGGGAAAAAACTGGGAGAGAAAAAGGAGGGGAGACACTATTCAAAAGGAAATGCACTCATTTACTGACTTACTCTACTATACATCACCAATACAATAATTTTTAAAAGTACAAATTGAGAAAAAAAGTAAAAGCTAAAGCTACTGTTTATGCTGGCTATATGAGACATGTGTGTAGCAATGTGGGTTAGCCTTTAAGACAGGTGTCACTATCAATATTTATCCATGGCATGTGTTCCCATTATAGAGAGGATATGGCCCTGATAATTTGCAAAAGGTGACTGTGAAGGTTACATTGTTGATTGGCAGTTGCAGATTGGTTTGTCTACTATGATACCATCTCTGAATTGAAGACAGGCACAGCTGTCCCTCCTCTCTGGGGCAGTGGCTTCCCTAGGGTTTCATCTCCTCTTGCCTTCTGTGTTTATACTGTATTGTGTTTATGGACTGAAATGGTTACACTTTACTTGTATTTTTCGGTGTCTTGTCCCCTGAAATTTCTGAAGAGTATTTGATAATTAAATTATAGCAGGAACAGAGCCATGTATTACTGGATTTGATTGGTTACATATCAAGAAAATCAAAAGTGCCTCAAGAAAGAAAGATTCACTTTAACATTATATACTTTAATTTTTATTAAAGATTTTATTAACATTGAATTTTACATCATATTTCAAATGTCATGTTTAACAAACAAGTATTCAAGAAGGTAATCTCTATATACAATCACTGGCACAGAGATTTTAGAATGTAATTAAAATTCAGCTGAGTATTTGTATGTCATAGATAAATATTAATATATGTAATAAAACAGAGTATATATATTGTTCAGTTTCTTTTTTAAGAGGTTGACTGGCTGTAAAAACAGGAGAATCAGTCTAATTAAAGAACTATGTGCATGTGTGATGTGCCATAGGAAAATTACCTTGAAGAAGAATCATATACCTATAAAAATGAATGATAGGGGCCGAGAGTATGGCCTAGTGATAGAGCACTTGTCTAGTGTGCACCAAGTCCTGAATTTGATTCCTTGGCAATACATACACAGAAACAGCCAGAAGTGATGCTGTGGCTCAAGGACAGAGTGCTAGCCTTGAACAAAACTGATCAAGAACAGTGCCCAGGCCTAGAATTCATGCCACAGGATAGAAAAAAAAAAAGATAGAAATGTAAAATTGGTCCTGTCTGTCAGACAGGCTTTATGGGAGAGAAGAAGTAGAAGGAGAACAGAGAAGATGAAAGAGGGTGCATAAGGTCAAAATACTCCATGCACTTCTTGACAAAGGGAGAAATAAAGCTTGTTGGAATTGGCTTTGGAAGAAAAGGAGGATGACAGAGAGGAAGACACACAGAGACACAGAGAAGAAGGAGAGAAAGAGAGAGAGAGAGAGAGAGGAGGTAATTCTGACCATAGTAATTTATATACATATGGATATATCAAAATATATCTTTTGTGCATTATTAATACTAACAAAAAGAAAGTGATTTTAGGGGAAAGCAATAATGTCTTTTTACTATTTTATACTCTTTACTTGTATATTATAATTTTTACAAATTTTTCATTATTTATTTATTTACCAATCCTGGGCCTTAAACTCAGGGCCTGAGCACTGTCCTTGGTCTTTCTCAAGGCTAGAACTCTACCACTTGAGCCACAGCACCACTTCCAGCTTTTTTCTATGTATGTGGTACTGAGAAATTGAACCCAGGTCTTTGTGCATGCTAGGCAAGCATTCTACCACTAGACCTAATCCCCGCCTGTACTATACTTTTTTAAACAATCTAAGAAAACACTATCCTAGGCACTTATGGTATGTAGCAGTTGGAAGGAAGAAGTCTTCAGGTATTAATGCAAACTCTTACAAGCTATGATTATATTGCAGGACTGTGGTAATGTTTAATAATGTGCCATTCTACATCATGGTATATATATATATATATATATTCTTTTCTGAAAGGTAAATGATTTTTTTGGCACTTTTCCCAATTTAAGGGTGCTTGCACACACACACACACACACACATGCACACACACACACACACACACACACACTCTTACCAATCTCACAACTTATGAAAATGAGGTGGCTTGAAGATGTTAAACTAATATCATGGACCAAGATGCATGAAACACATAAACTGCTTTATTGAATGGCAAAAAATATAATACCTAACAAAATTAGAATAAAGGAAAGGATGGGTTGGGAAGTGTGGGTGAGAATGTTGAAAGGGGTGAGAGTGATCAAAAGGCACAATTTTGGTGAATGGCAAGTCCTTTATACAGCTACTTAAGTAAAATAAAAATATTTTTTTAAAAGAAAGGGAATAAAACATTCAGTTTTTCTGCAATTTTCTAATACTATAAAGATGCAGTTTATTTAGTGCTGATGTGAATATTATTTGTAAATTTGGAATATATGATGCTATGTTTCCTGATAAAAAAGAATAATGGTATCTGATTTTCACAGCTATGGTTTATAGCCTTAATCCTCATATGTTGTTACTTGGGCTTTACTGAGGTCATTATAACAAAGTCAATTATAACTTGAGTCATTATAACTTGAGTCAATTAAGTGATTAAGTCAGGTTAAAATGAGATATGAGACATAGGTATTTGTGTTCTCAATTAGTTGATTCTCTTTCCTAATATACCGAACTCTCTGTAGCACAGACTAGATACTTTTTTTCCTATAATTTACGTGGTAGATAAGAATACTTTTATTCATGTCAGGAAATAAACCTAAGTTCACTCATAGTCAATGTGTGTTGACAAAAACACATGTACACATTTCTGAAGAAATCCTAGATAAAGCATTCACAGTCACAAGAAATACTTAACTTATGGCCTACTTACAGAAGAACACTTGTTCAGGAGGACAGCTTTTATTCAAAATCTTTCATTTAATCTGATTTTACCTGTCATAGTCATGGTGCCTCTGCATGTCATAGATTTGATAGAATGTTGCTCAAAAAAATTTTATATGCTTATGGGTCATCTTTATTATTGAATAGGGAGGATAACCAAAGTGTGTTATACCTGTTAATATTGAGAAATCTATAGGTTGAATTTTGGTCGGGATCTAGCTTTCTAGGTGTGCAAACTTCTGTTCAGCAGAACCTTAGCTCAGAAGAAATGGTCATTTATTTCCCCAATTGAGGATAAAAGCAAATTTAGAAGTAGAGTGAACATATTTTTTGAAATTATGAATAATAGTTATTAGGAAATGAAGTAAGATTATGAGGATTTATAGTCATAGCATGAGAAAGAAAGTTAAGCAGTCATTGGTATGAGAAAGTCATAGCAGTGCCTGTTACAATGACATTGATTATATAGCTACAAATGAAGAAATCTAAGGCACACATTAATAGTGCTGTGCAGCAAATATAATGTATAGTATTCTAATTATTTTGTACATTTTCACCTAACTTTATTTTGAATATTTATAATTATAATGTAATGAACAATTATTTACTTTTCTATATCTACCACTCTGCCCCTGACCCCCTTGTACTATGGCTTAAACTCACACTTTTCATGCTCTTTTAAGTCTTTATCACACATGGTTGATGCTTTACCACTGAAGTAAGCCTCCAGTTTTCCACTTTTCCTTCATAGCCCATATGTCTTGTTTGTTTCTTTCATGCATTTGTCATTTTTATTTTCTTTTACTTCATTCAGCTTTCTTGAGTGTCTTGTACATGCCCCCCTTATTTTCATTGACCACTTTTATCACTGCTATTTGAACTTCTGTGATTTCATTATTATTCAAGTATTGTGGAATTTTTGACTCTTGGAGGAGAAATAGTGCCTTACCTTTTTATATTCTTTGCTTTTCTACGTCAAGATTTAACTAGCAGAAGTTCAATATGTTCTTCCAGAAGAAATAGTCCAGTAGAATAGTCTTAATCTTCAGGCAGAATATTATACTAACACCGAGAATAATGTGACCAAATGAAGTTCTATTTTCAAACCACTACACTAGGGGTTCCAGTGCTGACTCTCCAGAACTACTGAGATAGAAGTAAATCCACCGAGTCTCTTACTAATGGGTCAGTTGTCCATTTCTGTGCTCCAATCACTGTAGCAGCTTCTCTCCTTTATGTAGTGGACCACAGTTGTAGAACTGTATATATTTTGGGCTAGAGAGATTCCTACTTGGATATATGCTCTGGCTTGTATCTCAGAAGACACCAGGCTTTCAAGCCTCAGGGTTACCCCTGAATACATGTGACAGGGTAGGGTTAGAAGAAGCCAAACACTAATTTCTACTCTCGTTTGGTGAATTCTGAGGGACCTAGTTACTCTCTCTGTTGATATTGATGCTTCTAAACATTGTCCACTTGGGCACTTGTGTGTGTGTGTGTGTGTGTGTGTGTGTGTGTTGCGTGTGTGTGTGTGTGTGTGTGTGCACAAGGACCCTGGGGAGTGTTGTGGCAGTTTCCTAATTCAGAAGATCTATATCCTGTCAGCATGCCCATCTGGATGGATTTGCAGGACCTGGCCTCCATGCCCTACACAACTGTTCACCACCCTGTGGGGTTTGAGAAGCAGCAAGTCTCATGAGCTTTGGAGAGGACTCTGATTTATTCAGCAGTAATCACAATGTCAGAAGGCAGCCCCCGTCCCCATTCCCACAGCTACAGGAGAAGGGGGTTTTATTTCTCTCCCTGTTTCAGGGGATGAAGTCAATCTGGGCTATAGAAACTAGGGAATTCAACTACTGCTTCCCATTTGTGAACCAAAACTAATACCATCGCTATGCAAACTGGAATTGTATTCAGATGCCATCCAAGTACACACTTCTCCACTGCTGGGGTTTCTTCAGCCACTGTGCCTTTTCACCAGTGAGACTCAAGTTGATGTCACACTTCTCCTTCACAAGGAGCCAAGCTGATGGCGTACTTCTACATCAGCAACCAAGCTGGCACTGAATTCCTGTTGTCATCCACACAACTGTTTCCCCAGTTACATGGACCTAAACTACTGTGACACAATGCCACCACTGCTGGCATCCCTGTACTAATGTCCTATACTATGTTTACCATGCCCTTCACCATTACTGATGACTCATGGGATACCACTTCTAACAACCCATGCTGCCGGTGCACTTTCCCACAGCCTCAAGTCTGCAGGGACCCATTGGACACTCCTCTTTCCTTATGCCCTCATGGCTTTCTTACCAATGTGGGAGGCTGTCTCAAGACTATCTTAATTATATTGATTGACTTGCATATGTCGAACCAGATTTGCATCCCTGTGCTGAATCCTGTTTGGTCATAATGTATAATTTTTTTTGATGAGTTGCTGAAGATGGTTTTCCAGTATTTTGTTGAGAAGTTTTGCATCAATTTTCATCAAAGAAATGGGTCTATAGTTCTCTTTCTTTGATGAGTCCCAGTCTGGTTTTGTGATGAGGGTTATAGTGGCTTCGTAGAATGAGTTTGACAAAGAGCCTTCATTTTCAATTTCATTGAAGAGCTTGAGGAATATTGGTGTGATCTCTGCTTTGAAGACCTTATAGAATTCAGCTGTGAATCTATCTGGCCCTGGACTTTCCTTGGCCAGGAGGTCTCTTATTGCCATTTCTATTTCAGTACTTGAAATAGGTCTGTTTAGTTGGATTAAGTCTTCTTGGTTGAGTTTAGGAATTTTAATATTGGCTAGAAATTCATCTGTCTTTTCTAGATTCTCAGAAAGAATGACATCGCACTATTTGTAAGGAAATGGAAAGAAATGGAAAAAAAATCAAGTAAGCTAGATCCAAAGGAACATAGGCTAAATGGTTTCCCTCATCTGTAATAATTAGTACACATCTAGAACTCTCCTAGCAGAGGATTACAATAGCTCAAACCCTAGATACATAAGGCCATATAGGATGAGGCCAAATTAATGGACCTCCAGTACGTGGAAACAAAAGCTTAATTATAAGTAACTTATTCTTTATGTATTGTGTTTTTCTCTCTTCTTTCTGTGTTGCCCTTTGGTTAATCTCATATTGTTACAGTATCCCACTTTGTTACCTGGTATATTATATAGATGTTTACTTGTTTATTTGAAATAGGAGGGGAAAAATGAGGGGAGGTGTGGGGGGACAATGGGGACAAAATCATAAGAAGGGTGAGAAGTAATGCACCCTCTGGTGAATATAACTGTAACCCCTCTATACATTGAAATAAAAAGTATTTTAAAAAAGACTACCTGAACTCCAGTGTTTCTTGTTATTTTGCGTCCTCAGGGATTCTAGCCTCAAACAGTAGTCATCTCTAAAGAAGTCCTCTTACTATCAACTTTGAAGATAAAGGGAATGACAGAATATCCCTTGAAAATGGCTTACTTTGTGATGCAGAACTCTCTCACTGTCTCACAAATCCCTACACTTGTTGTGAGGCTTGTGAGATGTGATGTGTGGGCTTATCTTGACAGTAGATTTGGCAGTCTGTCACCCAGACTCTTGGTTTTACTTTGTAATGAAGTTGCCAGATTACCCTTTCCTTTTTGGGACGTCAGGAATGAGCTTGCCACCCTCACTGTTTTTTTGCTTCTTCCTAATACCTCAGTTATTTTGGATTTCTGCCTTTTTGATAACTTTCATGATTCCTGATGCTTTTCCGTTCTTTAGAATTTAATATTTCCTGTTTTAGCAGACTCCTCTAATTCATGGAGCTAAAGAGTGAATGCTTCTAGTCCATCACCTTGTCCTTCCTCCCCTGATTTTTTTTTTTTTTTGGTATTTGTCATTTCTTTGACCATGCTTGATCCAAATTGTATGTGACAAATCTGCAAGTGAGATTTATAATATATTAGTTATATACAAATAGATGAAAACGAGCATGGGCAAGGCAGTTCCTCTGTTAAGATATACAAACCCTCTGCATATGAAGGTTGGTCATTAGAACAAACTGCAAATCCAAACCAAAAATGAGATAGTCTTGATACTCAGTATGATGACTATAACCAATAGTATAGATAATTACTAGTGCCGGAGCTGATGTGAAGAAAGAGGTTACCACATATTTTGCTGATGGTTATGTGAAACAGAGCCACCCCTTTGGAAAAACAATGTGACATTTAACATTTTGAGATTAAATGAGGTTAAATGAGTTTCTATGTCAACTAATTCTTCCAATCTACAATAATATACAAGATACACATCTATACAAAATTTGTAATAACAAATCATTGAATACCAATTCTCATTGGTGGTGAGTAGGAAATGAGATATATTATGTTCCTATAGTGTAGCAAAAGATAATGAATTACAAGGTGGATCTCATAAATATTGTTGAGTGAGAGTATCATGATTATATTTATATAAGAAAGTTTACTGAGTAAAGTAGATGAGCAATTGTCCAGAATTGGAAGTGTACAAAGCAGGACTGATTCCTAGCAGATGCACAGTTTGTTTCTGCATTAGAATTAATTTTTTTTTTGCCAGTCCTGGGCTTGAGCTCAGGGCCTGAGCACTGTCCTTGGACTTTCTCAAGGCTAGAGCTCTACCACTTGAGCCTCAGCACCACTTCTGGCTTTTTTCTATGTATGTGGTACCGAGGAATCGAACCTGGGTCTTCATGCATGCTAGGCAAGCACTTTAACCACTAGGCCAAACTCCCGGCCCTAGAATTAATTTTTTAAATTAAACAATTTGGCTGGGGCAAATATAGGTAGATTTCTTCATAAAGCAGAATATAATAACTTCATTTGTAGCATAATCACAATTGCAGCTACTATTCTGGATGTATTATATTTAATAAACTAAACGTAGTCAGAAAATATCTAAACTTAATTTCTAGCATTAATTATATAATGTATATAATAAAAACAAATAAACTATATATGTTAAATGGGTATACTGGACAGCATGTGGATTGTTTTCCAATAAATAATGTGTTAAGAAGGATGACATACACTTTGTTATCTGATATATTGAATTTATTTGTATTTGGATATTTGAAATTTGATAGGGAAGGGGGGAAAACCAAGACGGGAGGGGGGTGTGGGGGGGGGAGGGAAATGGGTACCAAGACATGTGAAAGGGTATCAATATATGTGAATTAATGCACCTTCTATCTGGCAAATATCATGTAACCCTTTTACTAATTACAATAAAAAACAAAAAAGGAATAAAAAAAAGAAGGATGACATAAAATTACTTCTAAGTAGGCAATGGTTACTATTTTTACTGCCATTATTATAAGATCAGTGCATCATCTCACATATCTTCAAAACTGCTAATACATTCAGATAAAGAATGAATTTTTTTTTTCAAAAAGAATAGTGAGATTAGTGAGCCAGTCTGAGTTACATATCAAGTTAAGGCTGCCAAGACTGACATTGTGAGATACTGTTTTTAAAAGACAAAAATAAACTAAAAAATCATCCTCATATGAAGAGGATATATGTATGCTACACATACAAAGAAATATTAGAAAACCAATCACTTCAATGTTATGTTGTGTTTAATTTGTTGTTTGTGATATCAATGTTTGTAATGTAATTATATATTCATGTATGAATTTAAGTAAATGAAAGCTTAGATTTTAATCTAACTTCAACTCTGCTTATTAAATGGGACACTTTATCTTTATTCCTGCTGCATATTTACAAAAATGTTTTCTTTTTATTATTTGTTTCCACTTGTGACAACTTTGACTTCAAGTTAATTTATTACTTGAACCAAATGAGCTGATCAACCACTTTATTATTAATCTCTAATATTCATGTGCCTTTTGTTTGTAATTACTTCTGCAGTAGTAAGATTTGGCATTCTTTCATCTTTAGTGTTTTTCTTGGACTTGTGACATCTACACAAATAATTCTATATCTGAACATATATCTTTGTTACTTAATTAAGTACAAAGCAAAGTTGGATCATCAACATACATTCAACTTGTGACATTTGGCACTGTATATTGTCACATTTTCTTCTAGATAAATTAAAACAAATACTTTCATTCATTCAACAAACTTTACCTCTGGAAACAAAGCCTGGAAATATTATATAATAATGTATAATGTTTCTTACTGTGAACAGAAATGTCAAAAAGGGACATTGGTTAGTAACATAACAAAAAAGGAAACACTGACAGGGTGATTCCTTTGTGGGAGTTGTATTTGAAACATTGGTATGAATTTCTCTGTCCAATTACAGCTTGCATATTGACCAAAAAGAAGGCAAGATAAGAAAAGTCAAGTTTCTATATGTTTCCCTTTTTCCTAATCTGTAACAGGCCAGTTGCTAGGTTAATAGGAGGGAAAGTTATCTTGTTCAGGCAAACTGAACTCTCACCATCATGAGTAGTTGTTAAAAAAAGAAAAAAAAGAGAAAAAGAAATCTCTCGCCATCTTTCATTTATGTAGAGCACCTGCTGCATCAAATGGTGCCAACCTGACTGACAGCAGGTAGTTTATAAGAAAAGCCCGCTACTTTTTTCTTTGTCAGACTGCTGCTGCCTTTCTGAGCCAGTGGCATGGGATTGTTCACTGGAAAGAGTCAATAGAGCCTGCTGTCAGCACAATGTGTCTCTCCGCATTTTGAAAGGTTTTACCTTCTTGAAGTTCAGTTGTCAGAAGCCTTGCTTTTAAACAGATTTCAGTGTTAGTATGTGCTGCTCCCTACTAATGTTAAGAAATGGCCACAAAGTGAAGGATCAGATGCTTTGTTGGGATGTTGGAACTGCCGATACTTATTGACTGACCACCCATCAAGAAACATCATTAGAAATGGAGGCTTGGATGAAAAGCACATTGCCACATTTTCTTTCTTAAGGTGCCCTAACTATCAATAGGCAACAGATAAATATAAAGCATACTTGAAAGGTATTCTCCCAACCCCGGATAGTGTCCATGTTATTGAACAAATATAATGAAAAAGCTATGGGCTGTATATAAGAGCCTTCTCATTTTCTAACATACTTGAATTACTATAGAGATAGAAATACATGGCTGTCAATTCCTGTAGATTATATTACTTTTCTTATTCACGGTCCTTACCATTCAGTATACATATATATATATATATATATATATATATATATATATATATTTCCCCCAACTATTTTGAAGGGAAAACATTCTGCAAGTATATTTTTTATTCTTTGTAAGCTGGTCAAATTAAGCTGATCTTAGGTTTTCAAAAGGTATATGAAATTAATTAAATAGAATTTGCCATGCTTTTAGTATCAACCTCTCTGAACTCCAGTATTATTTACTGAGAGCAGTAGATTAGATTAATTTATTCTTTTCTTTCTACTACAAAAGTATTTTATGTGCCTTAATTTACAATGTTTTGTGCTGTATAGCTCAGAGTATTGAGAGATAAATTAATTTCTTTTCTAATCAATATAATCGGGAACAAAAGAACACAAAAAATGTAAGTGAATACAAATTCAATGGTAGAATTCTGTGAAAACTGAATCATTATGACTGGTGAAATAAAGAGCTTTGGAAGGAAACATCTTTTAGTGTGACTTTGGAAAATGATTAGAAAGCTATAGATGGAATCAGAAAGGGGAATGTTGAGAAAACTATTTCATAATGAGAAATTGGTGTAAACATTGAGGTTATAAATATCAAGTAAGATAGAAAATTAGAAATCTTTCATTTTTTCACATATATGTAGTAGTGAGGGAAATAAGCTATCACATAGTCCCAATAAGTAAAATGCGATTAATAAACTATCATATGAGAAGTTCTTTTTATATCTTGCATATAGATGTAACATTGTATCAATTCATTCATTTATTCATTCATTTTTTAAAAGAGTAATATCTGTGGATGCATTATTGAATGTCTTTTGTTTTAGAAACATGTAAGATGTCACTGAAAATAACTTTTGGCTTTTCGTGCAATTAAGATTTTACTAGAGAGAGATAAAAAAGAATATGAATATAAGTAGAATCAACTGCAAAGAAAAGCAAATGTCAAGGTGAAAGCCTAGAAAGATTGATGGGAGAGTAGTATTTTATACCATGATCATGGCGGTCCTCTCATTTAGATGACATTTGAGCCACAGTTGAAAGGAAATAACTACACAGACTTAAGTGAAATAGTGTTCCAGGAAGAGGAAACAATAAGTAACATGGCCCTGAGTCAGGTGAGACCAATTATCTTTCTCAGCTTTCCAATTAAAAGAAGAGGTATCATTACACTGTGCATAACATTTTAGTATAGTTTTATTATATCTGATTTTCCATAGGAAGCAACCTGGTGCAGAATTGAGATATTTGTGCTTTAGTAAAAAGGGAAACTTTTATTTTTTCAAAGAGTAATATTTTTTCTAATGATTCTGAAAATAAAAGGAACTTTGTTGAGCAGAAGAACACATTTTAAAAATTTATTTGCTGTACTTGAGCATAAATTATTTAGGAACAAATCCTGGATTGGCTGATTTCTGTTTGGTTCCAGTTAACTAATTTCCCTGGGGTAACTTTTCCCTCTCTGATTCATAATAAAGTTGGGTCTTGGGCACCACCTGATGTTAAAACAGTTTATTCTGGAAGTTTGTTTTATAAAGTGGGTTCTGAGAGTTGGCCAAAGTATAGAACCACATACCCAGAGATCAGATAACAGCCTAACCAGAAGGGTTTTCCTTCTGAGACCATTCTTAGAATCCAAGGGTATTTAACTCACTTCTTTTACCTGTGTTCATTCAGCTGAGTTACCAGGTGTTTCTTTCATAAAGGGATTTTTTTGAACGATTTTAAAAGAGCAAATGTTATTTGAAAGTTCAAAACAGTTGCATCTGTGTTGAAACATTCTTATCAGTCAGAGGATTTTAGATTCCATTGCCATAAAAATCATCTAATGCTCCAGTCAACCCTGCATATTTTTCAGGTAGGCTTCATTTCCCTAGCAAATAATATACAGCATAGGTCCTGGGAGATATCTGAGTGGGCTTAGGGCTATTGTTAATCTCATAGCCATAATGTGTTACTCAGTTCATACCATTCATTTAAATAGAAACCAAACACTTTGTTAAGCCTTGCTAAGATTTGAATATTGAAAGGAGAACATCTATAAAATAATCCTAAAGCCAAAGAAATTATTGTAATCCAGATTGCTCAAACCAGATATCACAGAAACTCAAATAACACCTTCACCCAGGATACTGTAAAATTTCTTACATGAAGCAAAAAACTCCCTTGAATTTAGCAGAAAAGAAATAACTACAAATGCAATAGTATATATAAAATAGGTTTCTTATGCTCAGCTTCCGATTTCTCCTAAAAATACATTACACTTGGTTTGGCAAGCTCTGACTTTCCCTCATTTTTGGACAGTTTGTTTTTTAGGTACTAAGCCGTTGTTTGTTTGTTTTGCTTTAATTTATCAAATTCTCAATCAGAGAATATCACTCTTAAGTCTTCATACACCGGTTTAGGTTTGCCCAATCCAATTCTCCTAGTTTCCTTCAAATAATGAGTCTTTAATCATGATTTCTTTTGAAATTTTGTTTGTGTTAAGTACCCTTAACTTCAAGGAGTTCCTATCTCAAAATTGAGTACTCTTGAGAGTGTGCTCTCCCTCCCTTTTATAGATTAGCTCTTACACTGCAGACACATAACTACTTTCCCATATAGAAATGTCCCTCTTGAATTCACATTAAAAGAATTAATTAATTTTTATTCATTGAGTAGTAACATTAGTATCCTTCAGCATGTTCCTTCCATTCTAATAGAAGATGTGAAGTGCATTTATGTTGCATGTTGTAGTACCTAAGCTAATGTTGGCTACACTTGGAACATGCAAAGCTTCCTCTACCACTTGAGGACCAAGAGCATTTGCTAGGAGCATTGCTCCTTTCTTAATAGCATCCATCTCCTACTAACTTCCTGAACTATCTTCAAATGACAGTGACCTTCATGAAAGATTTTGGATCATATTCAACTTGAAAATAGTTCATTTAAACTTCTGATTATTTATAAAGACTTGTATTAAATGTTGGAAGAATAAGCCCTTCAGGGAATGACATTGCTAACTAATGTTTTTGAACTTTTGCTTTTAGCTATAAGGAACACACACACAAAAATCTATAT
The DNA here is from genome assembly GCF_031878675.1 of Megascapheus bottae. Lineage (NCBI taxonomy): Eukaryota > Metazoa > Chordata > Mammalia > Rodentia > Geomyidae > Megascapheus > Megascapheus bottae. The sequence continues at coordinate 78,513,409 of NC_143509.1, read as the reverse complement.
AATTTTGTAAACAAACCATCCCATCAAAAAATGGGCCAAAGATTTAAAGAGAGAGTTCTCTGAAGAAGAAATAATAATGGACTACAGACACATGAGGAAATGCTCCATATCTCTGGCTACAAAAGAAACACAAATCAAAACAATTTTGAGATTCCACCTCTTTCCAGTTAGAATGGCCATGATCAAGGAATCTAATAACAATAGATACTGGGTGGTCAGGCAGGATCAGTACTACAGTGTTAGTGGGAGTGTAAAGCAGTTCAACCACTATGGAAAGTAGTAAGACGGTTCCTCAAAAGACTAAACATAGAGCTCCCTTATGATCCAGTAATTCCATTACTTGGCATTTATCCAGTTGTCCAGAAACAAGGACATACTAAAGCCACTAGCACAACAATGTGCCTTGCAACACTATTTATCATAGCAAAGATATGGAACCAAGCAAGATACCCCTCAGTAGATGATTGGATCAACAAGATGTGGTATTTGTATACAGTGGAATTCTATGATGCCATCAGAAAGAATGACATCTGCCCATTTGTAGGGAAATGGACAGACTTGGAAAAAATCAGAATAAGTGAAGCAAGCCAAATGAATATAGGCTCAATGTTTTCCCTCATTTGTAATAATTAGTACATGTCTAGGACTCTCCTAGCAGAGGATTTCAATAGCTCAAATTTAGATACATAGGCCATATAGGATGAGGCTAAATGAAAGGATCTCCAGGATATGGAAACAAGAGCTTTATCTTGAGTGATTGTTGTTCTAATTGTACTATGTTATTTCTCTTCTCTCTCTCTTTTTTTTTTGTCCTTATGGTTAATCTCATGTTGTTACTGTATCTGACTTTGTTGCCTTATATATTGTATATACCATTATTTGTTTATTTGCAATAGGAAAGGGAAGGGGGAAAAACAAGATGATTGGGAGGGGGTGGGAGGAGGGAAATGGGGACAAAAACATGTTGCTAGGTATTTTTAATTGAAGAGCCATCACCTCTTTCCTTGTTTTTCTTTCACACAGAGAGTATCGAGGATTGTTCTTCAATATACAAAGACTGGATCTGGATTGCTTTGAAGAACATTCAAAATGATGTTAGTATTGTATGGTCTACTTACAACACTAATTACAACTGTACAAGGGTATAATAGTTTTTGCCAATTACTGGAATTTATTATACTTTTCTACTTGTGAATATTTCTACTATTTTGGATTTTCTCCCTATGAATGATTAAAGTAAGACCATCACCTGGAGAGTTATCTGAAATAGAACTACAAGGCTGACTATATGAAGTTCTGTGGCTGTGGGTATATATAATTTATGATCAAGAACAGCAAACAAATTTTAAAAATGTACTCCTGTAACTCAACATAATGTTCTCCCTTATTTTCAGAACTATTTGAAAAATATTACTCTATGGAAAATAAAAGTTTCTTTTCCCAAACACAAATGCCTCCATTCTTCTTACTACATCAAGTTGCTTTCTATGACAAATTAGACAGAATGAAAATTGTCAACCAACTGGTCTCGTCTGCTTTGGAGCATTGGTAAAAGCCATAATCATCAGGAAAATACTTAGATTTCAGGGACAAATATCAGCATTTTATCCTTATAATTCCTCCCATAATCAGGATAGATTTGTGAATTTGCCCCAAAGATTTATTCCAAATGCAATTATGGCACAATGATAAAATAGAAAAACAAAATGAGTTTATATGTAATGATTATTTAAAATAAATATGCTATGTAAATGTAACATGATTAATATGTAATTGATTTGTAATAAAATAAAATGTGCAACAGAAAATAAATTATAGGCACATACATGTATGTGTGTATGTATGAATATAAATATTTTCTGTCAAATTCATTTCTCTTGATCCATAATTCAATTTCTACAATAAGCTGCCTGTTTTACTATTCTGGAGTATAAAACATTTTATGGATCAAAATGCATGGTGAACTATTTACATTGTTAAATTTATTTACTACAATTGACAATTTAATCTTTTTTTTTTTTTTTTTTTTTTGTGGGTCTTGGGTCTTGTACTCTGGGCCTAGTACTGTCACTGAGCTCTTCAGTTCAAGGCTATTGCCCTACCCTTGAGCCAAGCCCCACTTCCCTTTTTCTAGAGGTTCATTGGATAAGAGTTTCTGGTTCTTTTGTGCCAAGGCTGGCTTTGAACCTTGTTCCCCAGATCTCAGCCTCCTCGTAGCGAGGATTACAGGTGTGAGCCACCATGCCCGGCTAGAATCCAAATTTTTGAAAGTGACCAAACAGATTTTTAATTATTATCAGACTTCTAAGGAAATGTAATTGTAGATAATTCTGGTAATTACCTTTTTTAAAAAAAAATAAAACTAAAAGTTTACTTAAGATACATATATGGGTTCAATTAGAATAATTTAATTTCAATTTTGGCTGTCTTAAAATCTGAGATGATTTTGAAAGAAGGCAATTATGTATGTAAAGTAATTCTTTAAGTGAAAGCTTAATATGTACTACATAGTAGGTATTATGATCAATACATATTTTAAGTTTTATTCTTCAGAGTATTTCAAGTTTGTAGATAATATATAATGATCCTAATAAAGGAGAAGAGCAGAGAAAGCAGTCAAGAATCCAATATATATCCCATAAAAATAAAAAGTGAGGAACAGAGGGGTAGGAAGAAATGAGTAAGAATGTTGAGGGGGGTTGACACTGACTAAGATATAAACTGTTTTTTAAAGTGTTGTTATTGCTTTGCCCAAGAGAGAGCTAACTAAATTCCACAAGAGGTGTTATAGGAAATTGTCCCATCTGGCTATAAAATGGCAATAATTAGGATTAAAGCATATAGGACACATAAAATTACAATGGAGGCATCTGCTAATTCTGCTCTGTGAAGTTCATGGAAAAAGCTGCATGAAATTCAGTAACTGAAATTTGAAGAAAGGTCATGCATTCCAATGGAAAAACACACATGAAACCTTTAAGGTATGAATATATGCAATGATCTGAGAAATAATGGAAAAGATCCAGGAACCAGTGCAGAAAATAATAAGCTTTAGAATCTGTGAAAATGTCTATTAGAGTATCATTAGGGAGTTCAAACAAGGGCAGAGAGGATCTGCACCTAGTAATAGACATTGTTCTGTGTACTTGGAATGCCATTCTCTTTACTCCGCATGCCCTTTTTCCCATATATTTTTTATTGTAATTAATAGGAGGGTTACACTATATTTGCCAGATAGAAGGTGCATTAATTCATATACATTGATACCCTTTCTCGTGTATTGGTCCCCATTTCCCTCCCCTCCTCATGCCTTTTCTATAGTCATTGTTCAATTCCTTTTCTTCAGTAGTCTTCCTTGACCACATAGACTGACTTTAGATCTTGGGATATTATTGACCCTAGGCTTCTCTACTGTAGACTTTTACTTAATAGGAAATGCTATTTATCAATTTATACTTACATTTATTTTCTCCTATTAACATCAAATATAGTGTGTGTTAGTGTGGTGCTGGGGTCCTAAGATTCCTAGGAATCTTAGGAATTAATGAAGCAGTGTTTAAAAATGAAAAATAAAATGATTTGAATTTAGAATAATGAATAAGGCAAAGTGCTAAGAGTTCATGCCTGTATCCCCAGCTCCTCAATAGGCTAAGAGCTGAGGATGGAGGTTTGAAGACAGCTTGGATAGACTAAAGCAATTCTGATCTCCAGTTACACAGAAAATGCTGATAATAGAGGTGTGATTCAATTAATAGAATGTCATCCTTGAGCAAAAATGCTAAGCAAGGGTAGGAAGACTTGAGTTAAAGTCTCTGTGTTGGAGCAGTCTCTCTCTCCCTTTCTCTCTGTCTCTGTCTCTGTGTTCGTCTCTGTCTGTCTGTCTGTCTGTCTGTCTCTCTCACACACACACATACACACACACACACACAGAGAGAGAGAGAGAGAGAGAGAGAGAGAGAGAGAGAGAGAGAGAGAGAGAGAGAGAGAGAGAGAGAGAGAGAGAGAGAAAAGACCATACCTGTACACATACATATATACTTAATAAGCAAAGGAATTCATGCAGGAAAAAAACTGTAGGAAAGCACTGAAGTTAGGAAATAGATGGAGGGGAAAGAGAGTTTTTGTGCTTAATTACAAGAAAAATGAGGGTGATTTACTATAAATCACTTTGAGAAAATAGATTGATGTCCTCTCATTTCAAACTTCTAATACCAAGACCTGAAGTATTTATATTTTAAAAAGAACTGAAAATTTATGGTGATTTTTTCCTCACAAATATAAATGATACACTCATAGCTCTTCTAGTAAAAATGATGGTAGCTCTGATGAATAGAAGTTGCAGATGAATTCTTTAATACTCTAGTAGAAAAAGTTATAGTAGGAAAAAAAACCCAATCATTACTACTAAGTTCAGACATTAAGAGATATTTGGAAGTGTGGGAAGATTTTTATTTTTAATGACAGGTACCAAATCAGAGTTATTTTAAATAAAGGCTTTGTGTGATTATTGACTTATTAAAGGAAATAAATGAAGAGGTGATCAAAATGTACTCTATTCATAAGTTGACATGTTGAATTAAAACCCTGTTGTATAACTATTTAAAGATAATAAAGAAAAGGAATAGGTTTAAAAATATTATATGTATACATATGTAGCAAAAGGCTCATGCATTTGCTCTGTGCATGGATCTCAAAGATTAGATATACTCTATTGTGCCTAATGTCTGTCACCAGACCCTTAAATCCATGAAAAGTCTGATGTTGTCAAATACACACACACACACACACACACACACACACACACACACACACACCTAACACTATTCTCCCACAAACTTTATTTCTATAAAGCCAAGTGGGTACTCTGGAATGCAGGTAAATTTATGGAGACTGACAATGTTAAAAGTATGGAAATAGCTAATTTTGATATTTTTCTTTGCTTCACAGTATTTCCTGTTCACCATGCACAATTGCAAAGAAAAAGAGTAAAAGTATCTTTTGTTCTCAGGTCCATACAATTGCTAAGATTAAAAAGAAAATATTCATTTGGATTAAGTGAGAAAGTCTACAATGGATAATGACAGATCAGGATGCCAATTATTTGGATACAATTAAACAAAAAGGCACAAGACAACGATGTGTTGCTTTCAGATAACATAAAGTACTACTTGGAAGGTGCCATGAGGCATAAGGGGTGAATTAGAATCTCCAGGGAGTCAAGAAATGTGTTATCTCTTTGTAGCACAACTCTCAAGGTTGTATGAATACCATATACGTCATGTTAAATGCACTAGTTGCATAGAGATTGATGGTACCATGTAAATCATATGTTTAAAACATGTTTGCTGTTGTGGGCTGGCAGCGACTGCTAACTTGAAAGCATTGGCTTTGATATTCCTTAACAACTGATAGGTAAATGGCTGGGACTTCAACCATGGAACGTTGCCATCCCTGCTCCAGGAGCTGGGGATCATTCCTTCCAACATTCCTTGAGCAGTTAGAGTGATTTCCCCACTTGACACTCCATGTTCATGGATGAAAGAAGGTCATTGTGGAAATTGGAATTAATGTGAAACTTTTTCCTTTTCTTTCTGTATCATTTGCCTAACTAGGCTGCCAGTTACCGGGTCTGTATTTGATTGACAGGAAATGATGCCTAGTTCAGCTAACATCAAATGCTTCAGCACTTCATGTTGGATGCTATTGGAGTAGCGAAAGAGGCCAGGTTGGACAAAGACTCTTTTAAAGCTGGCTGTTTCTTTCTCATGGTGAGTACCACAGTGAGACTCACCAGGAGAAAAGAGAGATCCACCTTTTATCTGTATTGCTGAGAGAAATCAAAGAGAGTGAATTAAAACCAAGAGTAGCTTCTTATGCTCATCGGAGAACCTTTTTTCCTCTGCCCCATTTGATATAACAAATAAGATCATCAAAGGGAGTCAAGCACAGGTTTGGAACCTGCTGCTCCTTGACCTTGGCTTCCTCTCTGCCTGCATAGACTCTCTGGAATTTCTTGTGATGTCAAACCACAAAGCTACATGAAGTGTTCACATCCCAGGAGCAGAGAGGGAATTTATTTTTAGATTCCTTTGCTGTGAGTCTAGTAAAATAATATGAAGTTCTTTTATGGCTCTATCTCATAGTTTTGATAAATCTGCTGCATTTCAAAGCATGAAAGGAGTGATAATAAAAAAAAATTCTGTCCAGACAATCTCTAGCCACAAGGTCATTGTAAGAATATTTGCAGAGTCCCTGTGGCATGATGCCAAGTAGTGATCACTGCTGGAAACCATGGGAATTTCTCCCCACCCAGTACACACCTATCTCCAGATGTATAAAATATTTCATGAAACAGGCATTTTCTTCCCACATAAAATGATATGCCTTATAATTCAGAAATATTAATAAATGATCCATCTAGCAAACCTTTTCTTTATTATCTTTAGTTATACAAAAGATGTTTCAATTCAATATGTCAACTTATGAATAGAGTACATTTTTGATCACCTCTTCATTTATTTCCTTTAATAAGTCAAATTGTTCTCATCTTGTAGGTTTTAAATATATATATATATATATATATATATATATCTTGCAAAAGGTGCATGTATTTGCTATTTGCTTAGATTTTTCAGTCAGATGGCCAGATGTGTATTTTGAAATAAAAAGCACAAATTATTAATGAAATGACAAGAGGATAGTAGAAACAAAATTATATCAATCATATGCTCTTCCTGCTTACTGCATGGCTAATATATATATATATATATATATATATATTTTTTTTTGCCAATCCTGGGCTTGAGCTCAGGGCCTAAGCACTGTCCTTGGACTTTCTCAAGGCTAGAGCTCAACCACTTGAGCCTCAGCACCACTTCCTTTGTATGTGGTACTGAGGAATTGAACCTGGGTCTTTGTGCATGCTAGGTAAGCACTCTACCATTAGGCCAAACTCCTGGCCCATGGCTAATGTATTTTTAAGTCCTAAAAAACTCAGGGATGAATCCTGGCTCATGCCTGTAATCCTAGCTACTTAAGAGGCTGAGATCTAAGGAATGTAACTGTATCCCCTTTATATATTTTCCTGACAATAAAAAAAAAAAAAACACTTCAGGGATGATTTAAGAAAGAATTATGTGTATATTTGTATAAACCTTAATAGTTTTACATGGTATCTATTTTTATATAGGATGCCCTAATAATGGCTTTTAAATATCTAGACAAATTAAATTTGAATAGTATGATTACAAGGTACAATCAGGTTGCTACTACTTTCCTGGCTTTATGCTGAAATCTGTGAAGAATATAGGTTCTCAGCAATGAGTAAAACCATGAGTGCTTTTGCTGGAAGAATCTGCTTAATTAAGGAAGTGTTAGATGGGTGGGCATAGTAGTTTAGGAAGCTAGGGAGATTCTTGTTATGACTTGAAACCAATACCAGATGAATTCATTTATCTTTTGCAGTTTAGAACTCTGAAAAAGATAGTGTCTTGATAAAAGTGCTATGTCTAAAGAGGAAACTCGAGGATTGTTAGATTAGAACAGAAAGAAAATGAAGGCGCAATACGTTACTTTAGAAATATTTGTGATTGTTACCCCCACAAACCTATGATAGCACAATTGCCAGATGAGATTGAAGGATGAGGGAACCGATCCCCAGAGCTCCCAGAGTCATGCTCCATAGCAGCTACTTCACTAAGGAAAAGGCAGCAGGACAAAAATGGAGGGGCTGGCACAGAGGCAGCAGAACAACTACATGTTTTCAGAGTGCTGAGTGAGTGAGAAAGAAGAAACCAGTGAAGATGATGAGTGAGAAAAAGCTCCCAAACGTGGCCCCAATTGCAGCAATCAGCACATTACCTCCTCCTTCAGACATCCCTTCTTTGGATTCCATGTCTTTCATCATCTGTATGTCCTGGCATTTCCCCCTGCCACCTCTATCACTACCTTTAGTTGATGGATGCTCCTGTTTCTGTATCTCATATTGGAATTCTTTGGCACTCAGAGAAAATATTTAAGTAATTTTGGTTATGTCACTTGAGGAACAACTTTAAGTTGGAGGCCCTGAGCTCCACTTTCCAGACATATGAATGTGCAAAGTAGTGAATTGTCTTCCATTTATTGAGTCCATAGATTTAGAATCCAAAGGAGCAACTGTCATAGAGGGACAAGTATGGTAAACTGAGGCAATTTCCTTGTTTGATTCCTGTAATGTAATAGTAATAGTAACTTTAGTAGTAGTAAACTTCTGTAGTAGTATACTATTTATTTATTATTATTTTTTTGCCAGTCCTGGGCTTGAGCTCAGGGCCTGAGCACTGTCCTTGGACTTTCTCAAGGCTAGAGCTCTACCACTTAAGCCTCAGCACCACTTCTGGCTTTTTTCTATGTATGTGGTACCAAGGAATCGAACCCGGGTCTTCATGCATGCTAGGCAAGCACTTTAACCACTAGGCCAAACTCCCGGCCTAGTATACTATTTTTAATTGCATCTGTGCATCCCTAATAATCACTATCTTCTTCCATTTATTTTTGCCAGTTCTGGGCCTTGAACTCAGGGCCTGTGCACCGTCCTTGGGCTTTCTCATTTTCTACCACTTGAGCCACAGCATCACTTCTGTCTTTTTATCTAAGTATGTGGTACCAAGGAATTGAACCCAAGTCTTCGTGCATGCTAGGCAAGCACTCTACCAGTAGGACAGACTCCTGGCCCCACCATCTTCTTTTTAAAAAAAAAAAAATCAGCACCTCTCTTTTGTTATGATGCAAAATACTTCCAAAATCTGGCTCACAGATCACAATTAAAATAGCAACACGAGCAGAGAGTAGTATCTCTCTCTGTATATGTATCTGTTCCATTTCTAAAAACACATTACAATTCTCCTTTTAATCATTGTATTTCACAGTAAGTAGTGAAAACAGATTGAGTTGTTTTACAGACAAAATTCTGCAACTCCGAGAAGTTACATTTTCAGAAGCTGATCTTGCCATTTATAAAAAGCAGGCCATGTAGGGTGCTCTCATGTTTAAGGGGGGAAAAGAGACTTTTTTGTTTTTTGCAATACAACTGTTCTTTATTTAAATATGTGCCTGAGATATGTGAAACACAAGGTCATTTCAAATTAGGAAAAACTATTGTTTTAAATCATTTCTATTTCATCACATGCAATTTTTAATGACAATGTAGTATGTTTAAAGCTGCAAATCCTCTAAATTATGGGGTTTGTTTCCAGCCTGCTGAGAAGGAAATTAGATATAGAACTTCTGTCTTGTATTAATGTTAATGGGAGTTGCATGTCTAATTCCCTTAGAAACCCAGAACAAACGTATGCTTATGAGTCAGCATTACTAGGCTTTCCAGGCCTTCACTCTTTAAGAGTGTCATTAATCTGAACAATAGGCAATCCCTCTGGCAGCTTCACACCAAGCCCTAGCTGCTGAAGTTGGAAACTGCTATTTCAGATCTCACAAAAAGACTAATTCTTCTCAAGTAGAAACACATTAATTGTTTAGACTCCTTCGGAATAATATTTCGGCTCCAAACTTGCTCACTCTTTATATTTTCAACTTAAATTTTTATATCAGAGTAATCTCTAGGCACGGTGATAATTTTTATGATCCATTAAAATACTACTAAACTTCATTTGATTCCTTATAAAGTTATTAACTTACTCTCTACATTTTCTTTACCAGACAGTGCAGAATTATTGTTCTCTAGAGGAACAGTTAGTTATAACTACTCTGGTTCAATATCTGAATTACTGAAGCACTTCTTTCTTGCTTGCTTGCTTGCTTTCTTTTTTTTTTTTTTGTAATTCCTACATACCCCTTTTGGAAAGGTATTTTTTATTTATTTATTTATTTATTTTTATTGTAATTAGTAAAAGGGTTACATGATATTTGCCAGATAGAAGGTGTATTAATTCACATACATTGATACCCTTTCACATGTCTTGGTACCCTTCACCCTCCCCGCCCCCCGTCTTGGTTTTCCCCCCTTCCCTATCAAATTTCAAATAACCAAATACAAATAAATTCAATATATCAGATAACAAAGTGAGATACTATACCAATATGAGATAACCAAGGGACAGCAAAGGAGATGAGAGACAACATAGTACATTAAGGACAACAATCATTCATTATATGGCTTTTGTTTCAATATCCTGGAGGTCCTTTCAATTAGCTTTATACTATATGGCCTTATGTATCAAGATTTTGCTCTATTGCAGATCTCTGCTAGTAGAGCCCAAGGTTTCTACTGATTATCACAAATGAGGTAAGCCATTGAGCCTAAGTTTCTTTGAGTCTTGCTTACTTCACTTAATATGATTTTTTCTAAGTCTTTCCATTTCCTAACAAATGGGGCAATGTCATTCTTTCTGACAGCAGCATAGAATTCCATTGTGTACAAATACCACAACTTGTTGATCCACTCATCAACTGAGTGACATCTAGGTTGGTTCCATATCTGGAGCCCACATCCTCAGCTGGGCCCCGCCCCTGGGAACAGAGGGGTCTCCTGCTGGTCCTGCTGAGAGCCCCTGAAACTCTCAGTCCCCAGACCCTTGGCTTGGGGCCGCCCCTGGAAGCAGCACAGGAAAATGTCTGCCAACCATGCTCAGACGGAAGCTCGCAGATCCATCCCATGGTCCACTGTGAGGCCACTGGTTGGGCTAAGAGCTAGTCGTGCAGCAACACATAAGTTTTATTCTAATACTTTCCAAACTTTGTACTCAAATATGCTACCTACTTACCAACTTAGGTCAGTTATCCTTACGCTATGCCTTTTCTTCATTACTACAATATTCTTACACTCCTACCTTGTACCTCCCCTGACCTCTCTCATTCTATTTTTCTTTCTTTTTTTTTTTTTTACCAGTCCTGGGCTTGAGCTCAGGGCCTGAGCACTGTCCTTGGACTTTCTCAAGGCTAGAGCTCTACCACTTGAGCCTCAGCACCACTTCTGGCTTTTTTTCTATATGTGGTACCGAGGAATCGAACCCAGGTCTTCATGCATGCTAGGCAAGCACTTTAACCACTAGGCCAAAATCCTGGCCCCTCATTCTATTTTTCTATCTCTGGACCTCTGTTCGTCTTTCAACCCTTATACTGCATGGATCTTTCTTTCATTCTTTTTTTTTTTTTTGGTGGGTGGGTCATAGGGCTTGAATTCATCCTGGGAGCTAATCCTGAGCTCTTCAGCTCTAGGTTACCCTTGAGTCAAGCCCCACTTTCTGATTTCTAGAGGTTAATTGGAGATAAGAGTCTCAGGTCCTTTTGTGCCTGGGTTGGCTTTGAACCTTGATCCTCAGATCTCAGTCTCCTGAACAGCTAAGATTACAGGCATGAGCCACCAGTGCCCTGCTAAGCCTTGCTCTTAATAGCACTATAAATAGTTAAAGTCAATCATGTCTGACTAATGAATTATACCGCAACACATGTATCTATTTTTTATTTTTTGTCTGTCATGTGGCTTGATCTTTGGGCCTGGACACTGTCACTGAGCAATTCAACTGGAGGCCACTACCCTACCCCTAGAGCCCGGCCTCCCTTCCCATTTTCTAGTAGTTAATAGGATAAGAGTCTCAAGGTCTTCCAGCAATTCCACTACTTGGCATTTACCCAATTGTCCAGAAACAAGGATATATTAAATCCACAAGCACAATGATGTTCATTGCAGCACTATTTACCATAGCAAAGATATGGAACCAACCCAGATGCCCCTCAGTTGATGAGTGGATCAACAAGATGTGGTATTTATACACAATGGAATTCTATACTGCTGTCAGAAAGAACAGCATCACCTATTTGTAAAGAAATGGAAAGACTTAGAAAAAAATCATATTAAGTGAACTAAGCCAGACTCAAAAGAACATAGGCTCATATAGTATGAAGCTAATTGAAAGGACCTCCAGGATACTGAAACAAAAGCCATGTAATGAATGATTGTTGTCCTTAATGTACTATGTTATCTTTCATCTCCTTTGCTGTCTCTTGGGTATCTCATATTGTTACAGTATCTCACTTTGTTATCTGATATATTGAATTTATTTGTATTTAGTTATTTGAAATTTGATAGGGAAGGGGGGGAAAACCAAGACGGGGGGTGGGTGGTGGGTGTGGGGGAGGGTGATGGGTACCAAGACATGTGAAAGGGTATCAATGTATGTGAATTAATGCACCTTCTATCTGGCAAATATCATGTAACCCTTTTATTAATTACAATAAAAAAAATTAAAAAAAAGAACATAGGCTCAATAGTTTCCCTCATTTGTCATAATCAATAGAAACCCTGGGCTATCCTAGCAGAGATTTACAATAGAACAAAACCTAGATACATAAGGCCATATAGTAAAGGAAAGGACCTCAAGGATATAGAAACAAAAGCCATATAATGAGTGATTGTTTCCTTAATGTACTATGTTATCTCTCATCTCTTTTGCTTTCCCTTGGTTATCTCATATTGTTACAGTATTTCACTTTGTTATGTGATATATTGGATATATGCGTATTTGGTTATTTGAAATTGGATAGGAAAGGGGGGAAAACAAGATGAGGGTGGGGGTGGGGGGTGGGAAATGGGGACCAAGAATTGAGAAAGGGTATAATGTATGTGAAGTAATGCACCTTCCATCTGGCAAATGTAATGTAACCCTTCTATTAATTACAACAAAAATTATATGGAAAAAATGAGGGGTGGGGGTGAGGGGGAGAGAAATGGGGACCAAGACATGAGTAAGGGTATCAATGTATGTGAATTAATGCACCTTCTATCTGACGAATATAATGTAACCCTTCTATTAATTACAATAAAATATATGAAAAAAATAAATTATTTTTTCCATAATTATTTACATTTTGTTCTTAGACTACAGAAAGAGCTCCTAAGAAGTATTTGAAGACTTGAATACTAAGCTTTGGAAATGTGAGAATGAGTAAATTTTATCACTGGACAAAATTTATTTATTATACTTCTTCACTAAATAATAGTATAAAAGAATATATGTAAAATGTATAAAATTTAAGAACTTTGGACCTAGAACAAAGATACGCCTGTTGTATTCATCTAGATTGACCTTTAGGAATCTTTATTTAAAAACTACTTCAGATGATGTGAGAATTCTTTTGACAATACTGTGAGAAAAATTATCTAATGACCAACTCCTGTGCAAAAGTTGTGTTTTTCACTCCCCAAATTTGTGGCCAAAGTCATCACAATTTTTCAGTTTGTAGTTACAGCAAAAAAGTGGACAAAGCAGTTAGAAAAAATATCAGTGGTCTTAAAAGTTTTCATTTGCCTGTCAAAGTTTCCATGTATTAGAATAGGAAATAATTACAGAATAGAATTTTAAATATGGATAGCTATTTTTTTCTCATCATCAGTAGCTTATTGTTATAGGTAGATATCCATGTTCCCATTTTATTTAGGGTAATACATTTGCATACTTGGGCAATTCTTTTGTTGCCTTTTACATGTGTGGCACCAAAATAAGGATTAAAATTAATACAATATTTGAATATTTCAACTGTTGAATAAACAACAGCTCAACAACTAAAATGTAATGTTGTCAACCTGTCTGTGTGTATGCATTCTTTTTTCAATCATTTCAGGGTTGAATATTATAAATATGCATTCATTCAGAAATATCTATTGGAGCAATGGAAATGACTATATTGCTCAAGACAAGTCTACAGATAGACAAGAGCATATCAAGGATCAAACTTTTCAAAGAGAGAATTCATGAAAGTCAAGAAATAAAAATGTAACTCATTGATACATGTGAAAATAAAGGGGTAGAGAAATAAGCAAGGACACATTTGAAATTAAATTATGTTTCAGACACAAAAACAAAAGTAGCTATCTTACTCCTATATTTGATAAATTTAAGAAGCATTTTGTAATTAACCCTTGAGCTAGACAGGCTGAAAGGCTGAAAATAATGAATATGTACAGAAACATCATTTCTTTTCTTTTTTTTTTACTTCACCTCTTTCTTTTTTTATATATTTATCGTAATTAATAGAAGGATTACATGATATTTGCCAGATAGATGGTGCATTAATTCCCATACATTAATTCCCATACATCCTTTCACATGTCTTGGTCCCCATTTCCCTCCCCCGCACCCCCACCCATCATCTTGTTTCCCCCCCTTCCCTATCCAGTTTCAAATAACCAAATACAAATATATCCGATATATCAGGTAGCCAAGTGAGATACTGTAACAATATGAGATAACCAAGGGATAGCAAAAGATGAGAGATAACATAGTACCTTAAGAACAACAATCATTCATTATATGGCTTATGTCAGAAACATCATTTTATAGGACCTTGGAATACCCTGAAAATGGGTCATTATTTTACAAACAAGTGTATAGCCCAAGACAATCATAGAAATATAAGTGTATTAGATACAAGAAGCAGAAATAAACAGAAGTTAATATGAAGAAAGTTAAGATTAGAATAGATTTAAAGTAATACAGATTTATAGTTACTGAATAATATAGAAAATATTGATAAATAAGTGTTTATTTGACTTACAAAATGCACTAAATGAGGAAAATGTTCCTAACCAATTATCTATAAAATAATTACTAAAAAATAATAACATGAAGCCACTCAGAATAGCAACATTTCCATAGCAGTAAAAAGACACTACTTTGGTAATAAAACAGAATAAAAAGGCTTCTTAGAAAAAGAAATTCAGGGACAGGAGTTTGGCTTAGTGGTAGAGTGTTTGCCTAGCATGCACAAAGACACAGGTTCGATTCCTCAATACCACATACATAGAAAAAAGCTGGAAGTGGTGCTGAGGCTCAAGTGATAGAGCTCTGGCCTTGAGAAAGCCCAAGGACAGTGCTCAGGCCCCGAGCTTATGCCCAGAAGTGGCACAAAAAAAAAAAAGGAAAAAGAACTTCAAGGATAAGAAGCTTCCATTGGATTGTGGAGCGTGGACATTAAGCTAGTTTGGAAACAACAGTGGTAAGCAATTTGGAGTGCCAGAGGAAAGAATGAAATTGCTATGATTTGGAGATAAGTAAAATGTCAAGATCTGAGGACAAGTGAAGATGTAGAACATTCAATACTTTCTGTCCTAGAGGGAAATATGAAGGCAAGAAGGAAGCATGAGACAGAGAGCAGTGGACTCTATGTAGCAGTGAGTGTTGGTGATTCAAGTTCACATGAAGAGAACACAGACCTGACCTGAGATCAAGCCATAGAGATTCCATCCCATGAGGAATAAAACAGGAAATTGTAGGCACATATGCTCTTTTTATTATACAAGTTTGTTGATTTTCTCCCCAAAACTTTTTTCTGTTATAAACCTGAAATAAAATAGTTGATGGAATTGGAACATCCAGTGTAAAGACCTTAGAACATGAGTTGGGCAAGTTCAAGGTTCAGTAGGTCAGACAATGAACATGGAATAGCCAAGCGTGGTTAGTTTGGGTAGAAAGTTCATCCTGAATCTGACCAGTTGTAAAGGTGTTTGATTGTTTTGTGTTGCTTTCAATTTCTGTCCACCAAATCAGATGACACTGACTTTAGACATGTTGAAATATATAACAGGTGGAGAAATTTATATGTGTTCATTTAGTGCAACTAGTAGCCTGTGTTGGTGTGACAATCATGAAAGGAGAAGCATCTGAGAGTGAACATGAGAAAGTAGAATTTTATCCTTAGTGAAGTCCTTGGTAGAATTTTCCAAGAAGATGAGGAATCAGGGAACTTGTAAGCTAGAGAATAGGCAGAATTAGAAGAGGTAACAAAGGCAGTGCCAGTGGCTTATGCCTGTAATTCTAGGTACAGGAGGCTGAGACCTGAAAATTGTGGTTCAAAACCAACTTGAGCGGAACATATGTGAAATTCTCATCTCTAATTATGAATAATTTTTTCAAAAAGCCTGAAGTGGAATTGTGGCTCAAGGAGCAGAACACTAGCTTTGAGCATAAAAGCTCAGAGACAGTATGTAGGTCCTGTGTTCAAGAACCAGGACCAGGACTGGTGCAGGCACACACATACACACACAAGGAATTCACAAGGAGCAGAGAATAAGAAAGAACAGAGGGCAACTTAGAACTTGAGGGAGATTCCTAGAAAGCTTTGACTTATAAGCAGTGAAGACTCTAGAGATAAATACAATTATGGAAGAAACCAGGGATCTGAATGGAAGAAGAATTTTCTTTAAATCATAAGACTACATGACATAGTAGCACATTTGTCAGTGACATCTGATTCTTCTCCTATGGTGATACTTCTGGATTGATTCATTTTTATTACCACCTTGGTTATTTCTTCTATTCTCAACTACAGTATTTTCTAGAAACAAAAAGAGAGTTTCCCTCCAGGGTTAGTGAATGTTAACTCTCTAGGGTTAATGGATGTTAAATGAGAGAAAAATATGACAATACAAAGGACAGGAATAAGGTATTAGAGGGTTTTCTCTCATTGTTATGAACTGGGATTTGGCAGAAGAGTTTGCTTCTTGGAAGATGAACAAAATTTATGGACAAGAGAGTGCTAGGAAAATAATTATGAATGTGTAATAAAGGTTAGCAGGTGTTTTAGGAAGATCTACATATATATATTTGCTTCATGGAAGATAAACAAAATTTATGGACAAGAGAGTGCTAGGAAAATAATTATGAATGTGTAATAAAGGTTAGCAGGTGTTTTAGGAAGATCTACATATATATATGTAGATATAAACATATATATCTATATACACACATACACACACCAACACATATATCTTAAGTTTTAGAAGGTTTGACTTTCCCATATGTCATAAACATTTTTTCTAGTATTTGACAAATTCTGATATTAAATGGTTATTAATTATTCATTGATATCATGTTTCTTCTTGCTTAGGAACTCTTTGCACACTTATTTTTTTCAGAAATATTTTGGTTTTGTGTTCTGTTCTATATTCCTAGTCCTTAAGATGATCTCAGTTTCAAAGTATCTTTAACTCTTTATTACTACTTTTCCTTTTTGTTTTTTGGTCATGGAGTTTGAACTGTGGGCCTGGGTGTTGTCCCTGAGCTCGTCAGCTCAAGGTTACGGCCCTACCCCTGAAGCCTTAGTGCCACTTCCCATTTTCTAGTGATTAATTGGAGATAAGAGTCTCATGGATTTTAGAGTCCTAGCTGGCTTTGAACCAGTCTCCTGAGTAGCTAGTGTTACAGGCATAAGCCCCTGCGCTTGGCTCCAGTATGACAGTTTTTCTTTGTAGAAAATTTGACAAATTAAATAATCATTTCATTTAATCAAATATGTAATATTCATATTGGTAAGTTCTTCCTAAGTTCTACTTGGGCAGGGAACATGATTTTTTTGTCTATGAATTTTCTAGTGCTGTCAGTTAATGATTGAATGGCTCAACACAAAACTACCAAGTATTTTTTTCTAAATGTCACTATGAAAACTTACAATGAAAACTTTGTGTAAATCAAGTGTGAATATTTACTATCTATGAATATTTTATATTATGCAAAATGACATTAAGAAATAAAAATTCCCAGATGGAAGTATTCCCCCATTAAAGTAAGCAAGTTTATTATTTGATAAAATATTAAGAATAAGAATTACCATTCTTATAACAGGGAATGTAATAACTTGTGGAAAATTATAATTTTCATTCACATATTACATTACTAAAGGAATGTGGATCAGTATAAATTTTTAGGTTTTTCTCATCTGTATAGAGTGATTTTTCTCCTTAAGGAAAGAAGAAGAAATGTAATTTTGCAGACTATCACAAAGCATCCAAAAGCTCCATCTAGTTGATAAATCAAATGGAGATAAGGGCTTAAAGAGATGTCCTCAAGAGCTTTTCTTTGAAAAATTTGGTAGGGGGAGCAGATTGCATAAAATTTCAAAATAAAGGAGAATGCTACACAAGACTTTTTCATGTCTGTGAAAGGTTAAAGTTACTTTAATAAAACTTATAAACTGAAACATTTGTATATATTTTCCCGAATAAAGGCATTTGAACAAAAACATTGATCTGTAATGATGCTGTTCGGCCTACTAAATGAGGTGAGTATTATAGAATAATTGTATATTAGAGAACTACTTCCAGAACAGTTAAAGATGACATTTGTAAAAATTAGACATATATCAAAACACAAAATCTGCAACCAAAGGACAACAGAAGTTAAAACCTGACATGTGTTAAAAAAACTATTTGGACTTGTTTGATAAATATGACATTTGAAATATGATGTAAAAATGGATGTTAATAAAATTTTTAATTAAAAAATTATTTGGAATCAACTTGGGCATAGGTCACCTATAGAAAGAAATGAAAGAAAATTCCCATCCGAATCACCTGAAAAGGCACAAAAGGGAAGGAAAAAAGTCCTTCAAATTATTATTTCAGAATTTTTCTATCAAATTATTCAATTCTAAAATTCTATTTTAATTCTATCCTATTCTGTTATGTTGTGTTGTTCAATACTGTCGTATTCCTAAAGGAATCTTGACAAGAATCTCACAGCCAGGATCATCTTGAAGGTGCTATTCAAGCTAAGAAAACTGTAATATTAGATTAATAAATTTGCTCTAGAGCATACTTAAATGTTTTAAAGTAAAATTTGTTGATTGCTGGTTGTAGCATTACATGCAGTAAAGAAAATGAAAAACACATGTGACTAAAAAAACATTTAATTTGACATAAAGATAAGTAACTGAAATAAAATCCAAGATTTTAAAATTAGGTATCTAACAGTATTCTGAAGAGAGAGGATGGGGCAGGAGACCTAAATGTAGGGTGGCACAGCAAACATGAAAAGATATTAAATGACTCAACAAAGTAGTAAAAAGAAATCATCAAAGTGTTAGTTGATTTCTACTAAAAATGCAGGCAACCACTAACATACCTGGAAACAAAAACCATAAAGAAGGAACTAATAAACTGTAACCGAAAATACTAAATATGAAGAAAGACAGAAAGTAAGCCAGCAGCTTTAAAACTTTAAAATATAATATATATATATATATACTTATGTATTACAAAGCTATATAATGGAACATTTATAAGTTAGCAAGTTTTGGCAAGAAAATGAAAATTACAAATGCAAAATCTATAACATTAAAAACATCTGATGTTTGCTGATTTTTTTTCCAATCTTGCAAATTTTTTCCTCTACTTTTTTCTTTGAAGAAATGCCCATTGTCCACATTTCTTTCATGGTGAAATAATTTTTATCCCAGCACAAGTTTTGACATATGACCTAAGGTAATAAATAATTTCCATGTCCCTGAACTTGTACTCCCTTCCCAGTAATTGTTTCAGAAATTAGACATGAGAATTTTTTTTTTTTTAAAGTAGGGTTATAGGAATCAGGCTGGGACAAGAATATACTGGGGAAATAATGATCCTGTCTGTTGAACTTGAACCTAATGGATATATATCTGGAATTTTGAAGAGCCACCACAAAAAGAAGTTTGCTATGAGCTGGTCCCTGGTGACTCATGCCTGAAATGCTAGGAGCTCAAGAGTCTGAGATCTGAGAATTTGGGTTCAAATCCAGCCAGGGCAGTAAAATCTCCAATGAACTTATCTCCAATTAACCACCAAAAAGTTGGAAACGGAGCTGTGGCTCAAATGGTAAAGGTACAGCCTTGAGCACAAAAGCTCCAGGGACAGTGTCTAAGCCCACAGTTCAAGCCCCAGGACTGGTACCAGAATAAGTAAGCTTATATCAAAATATTGTTGGGCTCCTTGGATGGTAAAATTAGAACTATATGCTCATATACTTGAAAACTCCATAGGATAAAAAAACAAAACACGATTGTAAGAGATGTCCAGGAATCTAAAGATTGACTATCTTTACCACAGGCATCATTCTTTCTGTCACAATCACCACAAGGCCCATCTGAGTTACGGGATGGCTGCTTTCTATTAATTAAGAAATAGATTATCGTCACCCGTGATGTCCACAGTAGTGCAATTCAAGTGGCAGCCATTGAATACATGTGGCTGTGGAGCCCTTGAAATATATCTAGTCTGAATGAAGGTGGTCTATAACTCTAAGTCCCTTTTACTCACCTTAAATGGAGTCAAATACAGGTGACTGGAAGCTCACTAGTGCTGTATGACTTTCTAAATGTATTCTTAAAACAAGTTGATCATCTTTATACTGACATGAGGGAGTAATGACTGAGTTTCAGCAGCCTCTCCTCATAATGATTTATATAGAGGGACACAGGCCAAAATTATGAAAGGAATTTGAAGAAACAATGATGGTTATGAATTTTTTTTATATCATGCCAGCTTGGATATACAAGAAACATAGCTCATCTTTTGTTGAAGCCTGTTATTGAGGACGAGTGTTCTATTCAAAAATGAATCTAGCTTTTGAATGCCAAAATTCCAAACTATTGATGTCACATAAGGTTCAGGATATGAATTTTGGATAGGTATTAATATTAAGGAATAATACAAATCTGAAGAGGTGACACTGATTAAGGTATGTTGTACACATATTAACATGTTAAATTGAAACATCTTATACAACTACTTGATGATATTAATAAAAAAGTAAAATGATGTCACGTTTATTTTTATTAACATTATTTTTATGGATCACAGCAATTTATTACAGAGAAAGGAAGAAACAATCACAGATGGTCTGTGAGGTTTCATCAATATGATGGATTATGATATAACTAGTTACGATTATATGAAAGAGAATTTTACTAAAACTCAAGAAAACATACTTACTGCTATGTTAAATGGAAAAGAGCAGGATATCAAAGCTGTTGCAGTATGACTTTAATAATGCGCAGAAAGAAAGCCAGTAGTTCCTGTCATTTTAGCCACTCAGGAGCCAGAGATTCAAGGTGTGATGGTGGTAACATTTATCTACTCCCATCCTCTTGGTCTATTCTGCATTGAGCATTAAGGCTCACATCTCAACTAATAGGGGGCATGGTGGCATGCCCAAGCTGTAGGGCAAAGTGGATTTTGTTTCATGCTAACCCAGGTTTTCAAAAAAATAAGTGAGATTCTATCTCAACAATGAACAAAACAGGAAGTGTTGAAAACTTTGCACAAGTGGCAGAGGGCCTGCCTGTCTGTGATTTAGAAATGATAGAAGCATTAATTCACATGCACCTTCTATCTGGCAAATATCATGTAACCCTTCTATTAATTACAATAAAAAATATATGAAAAAAAAGAAATGATAGAAGCAAATCTCAAAGGAAGCCCTTCAAAATATACTGGATCTGTTACACAATCAGCTAGTGGTGAGTGAGTTTGCTTTTATGTCAAAAACAAAGGTCAAGTACATAAAGTAAATAGAATGACAAGGGTTGTGGACGATTTCTGACTGAGATATGGAAGTGGGGACGCTAAGGGCATGGACTCTGGGCTCTACCCATCAGTGGTGGGGAGAAGAATGGACAGCATGGTTGGGGGATGTGGAGGCAGGTTCTGGGGTGAGTCCATGCTGAGTAGGCCACACTGAATGGGTTTGAATAAATGGCATGAATGCTCTGGTCCCGTATCCTGCACAGGTCATCTGAGATCTCCTCGAGGGGCCATGCTTAAGTCCACAGAGTTCTGACTTCTTCCACCATTCTTGTGAGTGCAGGCAAGGTAGTTTGAGGGGTTTGTCACTATCTAGATGTTTTTATTATTATTATTATTATTAATTATTATTATTGTTTTGGTCAGTCCTGGGCTTGACCTCAGGGCCTGAGCCCTGTCCTTGGACTTTCTCAAGGCTAGAACCCTACCACTTGATCCTCAGCACGATTTCTGTCTTTTTTTCTGTGTATGTGGTACCGAGGAATCAAACCTGAGTTTTCGTGCATGCTAGGCAAGCATTTTACTACTAGGCCAAACTCCCGGCCCTGGACGTTTTATTTTAATTAATTAATTAATTTATTTATTTTTGCCAGTCCTGGGCCTTGAACTCAGGGCCTGAATATTGTCCTTCGCCTTTCTCAAAGCTAGAGCTTTACCACGTGAGCCACAGCACCATTTCTGTGTTTTATCTATGTATGTGGTACAGAGGAATCAAACCTGGGTCTTCGTGCATAATAGGCAAGCAATCTACCACTAGGCTAAACTACCTGCCCCTCTATTTTATTGTTTAATTTTATTGTTCTGCCAGTCTTGAGGCCTGGCACAGTGCCAGGGCCGGAGCACAGTGCCTGAGCTTCTTTTACTAAAGCTTGTCATTTTACCATGTGAGCCACAGCATTTCCTTTGACTATTTCTATTTATGTGTTACTGAGGAATCTAACCCAGGGCTTTGTGCATGCTAGGCAAGCACTCTACCATTAAACCACACTCCCAGCCCAAACTTTATTTTTAACTTTACTTGTACAATGGAGACTATATTCAACAAAGTAGTTTATGAATACAGAGAATTTTGATCAGTGTCTCTCTTACATCCTTCTCCATCTCAACCTCACTCTTCTTTCAGTTTTTTGTAGGATATGTACTGAAAGATGTAACTGCATTTCTCACATTCTCTCCTCGTATATGCATGTATGCATGTGTATATGTGTGTATGTGTGCATGTATGTATGTGTGTATGTATGTATGTATGTATGTATGTATGTATGTATGTATGTATGTATGTATGTATGTATCTCCTACCTATCTATTGTTTAGGTCATGGAGCTTGAACTCAGAGCTTGGACACTGTCCCTAGGATTTCTTGCTCAAAGGTAGCACACTCTACCACTTAAGTCATAGCTGCTCTTCTAACTTTTTTGATGATTAATTAAAAATTAGAGTCTCATATCTTTGTCCCCATTTCCCTCCCCCCACTCCCTCACAATTATCTTGTTTTAGAAGGAGTATCAATGTGTGGGAAGTAATATACCTTCTATCTGACAAATATAACTGTAACCCTCTACATATTACAATAAAATTTAAAAAAGAAAATAATGATGAAAAATTAAAATGGGGACAGTAACTGTCATACAATGACCAAATTTAAAACAAACAAATAAAATAGAGTCTCTTGAATTTTCCTACCTGGGTTGGTTTCAACCATGGTCCTCAGATCTCAGCCTCTCGAGTAGCTAAATATTACAGGAATGAGCCACTTATGACTGTCTGACACATTTAGTTTTAATATGATTTTTTACTTTTATTTGTTTTTTTTCTTATATTAATTATAACACACACACACATACATATACCTCCAATGTCATTTTTACAAGTAACTTAGTCATTTCATGTCCATTCTTTCAGATGGATGAGTAGAATTCCATTGTGTATATATTCCACATTTTTGATCCATTCATCAATTGAGGGACATCCGGACTGCTTCCATATCTTGGCTGTGGTAAACAATTCTGCAACGAACATGGTTGTGCTGGAATCTTTAGGGTAGACTTGAATGTACTCTATTGGATAAATGTCTGGTAGTAGAACTGCTGCATGATAGGAAAGCTCTATGTTTATTTTATTGAGGAACCTCAATATTGCTTTCCAGAGTGGTTGAAGAAGCTTACATTCCCACCAACAGTCCAACAGTGTAATAGAGCTCCTTCTTTGGTGACAACCTAGGGTATATATATATATTTTTTTTTGCAGGCATTTTTAAAAATTTACTAGGGAGAAATGAGCCAATGGGAGGAGAAACTTCAGAATAAAAGTAATAAAATGAAATAAAATGATTACCAACTATAACGATATAGCCTCAAATATCTTTAGTTAAATCAAGATGGGAAATACAACAGGGGACAAATACTTTAGAATAAATGCATCACTTGAGAGCAGTACATTTTTGTGCCATTTAAATGTTCTTAGTACTCCATTCAAATACTATTCCTCTTCTGGTATTAGAAGTTGGTAGAAATCACATTATGGGGAAATAATTTCAAATGATTGAGTCAGCTAATAGTAACTTTGACACTATTTTTATTGTCAAGATGATGTATAAAGGGGTTATAGTTAATTATGTAAGGTACATTTCTTGTTGAACATTGTTCAACAATTATTCTTAAGGACATCAAAACAAATAATATTGAGCAAAATAGTCCTTTTTAGACTTTTCTTTGTCCCTAGGAAATGGATCCTAATTTTAACTCACATAACAATGGAGAAAACACAATTTCTTTATGCAACTATAAAACTGATGACAAAGACAATTTTCAGCTATAGTTTCATGGGAAAGAATATTTTACTATGAAAAGAATGACACTGATTTGGATTGAGCCAGGTGGAGAATAGCATTCACAACCTCTTAACAAGAACACAAGTTGGTGTTTTGTGCTCAGGACATAAAGCAAACAGACTCTGCCAAGTGGTTGATAGTTATTAGCCCAGGAAACTTGTTCCAACGCTGTTGAGGGTGGAAAATCTAATGCTTATTTTATAAAAATATTTCATTGCACATATGAATTTTGTTAAGATGTTTGGTATGTGGAGGCATTAGAGATATGTGCACTTTTTTTCCCAGGTGGTAGAGTTTTATTTCAATTCTGGCATGATCCAGGTGTTTCTCTTGAATGCTTGTGCACACACATAAAAGGTCAATGAACCCGGGCATATATAAGAGAGGAAATATTTTTTGAATTATTGCTTTGAATTATACCTTCAAATGTTTTATATTAGAAAGAATATAAAATATGATTGTTAATATGTTTGCATGTGTATATCTTTGTGGTATTTTATGGAAAGTTTAATTAGATTTATATGAGTATATATTAGCATATATACACACGTGTCTGTATGTATTTGTGTGTGTGTGTGAATAATATTAGAGCAGTTTAGTAGTTGAAAAGCTTTTAGAACCTTTAAAAGAATGCAAAGAAATAAAAAGTGTGAAGCATGACTCTTTTTTCTAGTTATCTGATGTATGAAAATCCACATACTCATTTACTTGCACCACCTAGACTCTTGAGAAGTTAAACTTATTCCTTTTAGCTATTTTAAGGTGCTGAATCCAAGGAAGTTCCTCTGGTACATTAATACTGATCCTACATAAGTTGGGTCAAATATAAGATAATGAATAAATTGAATATTTTTGTATTACCTTATTAGAAACTAAGTAGCATTTTTATGGTGGTTAAGTACTTTGATACACAGAACCACATTTGAATTCTTATGAAAATAATTTCTAATTTTTCCAAAATTTATATACTTGTAAAATTAGTTCATATAAAGATTTGTGATTTGCATATTAATTTGACCTAATTCCTGGCTTCCTTTTAATGATTAATTTCTGTATTTCTTATTCTTTCCCTATAAAAACTTATGTTGTCTATGTATTTTCAAAAGTTTCTTTAAGATTTTCCTAAGCTTTCTGTATGGCAAAAGACATAGCTAGCAAATTTACCAGAAAGCTTACAGAATGGGAGAAGGTCTTCACTAACCATACACAGACAAAGCCTCATATCTAACATATATCAACAGCTCAAAAATTTGAATCACTCCAAAACTAATCTCCAAAGTAACAACCATCTCAATAAAAGATGGGCCAAAGACTTAGAGTCTTCTCTGAAGAAGAAATAAAAATGGCCTATAGACACATGAAGAAATGTTCGACATTTCTGACCAGAAAAGAAATGCAAATCAAAACAACTCTGAGAGTCCACCACACTCCAGTTAGAATGGCCAGGATCAAGATATCTAATAACAACAGATGCTGGAGGGGATGTGACCAGTAGGGATCACTACTACACTGTTGGTGGGAGTGCAAATTCCTTCAACCACTATGGAAAACAGTATGGCAGTTCCTCAAAAGACTAAACATAGAACTCCCCTAGGACCCAGCAATTCCACTAGTTGGCATTTACCCAATCGTCCAGAAATAAGGACAGACCAAATCCACTAGCACAACAATGTTCATTGCTGCACTATTTACCATGACAAAGATATGGAACCAACCCAGATGCCCCTCAGTTGAAGAGTGGATCAACAAGATGTGGTATTTATACACAATGGAATTCTACACTGCTGTCTGAATGAATGATATCGCCCCATTTGTAAGGAAATGGAAAGACTTAAAAAAATCATATTAAGTGAAGTAAGCCAGATTCAAAGGGACATAGGCTCAATGGTTTCCCTCATTTGTAATAATCAGTAAAAAACCTTGGGCTCTCCTAGCAGAGATTTATAATAGAGCAAAACCTAGATACATAAGGCCATATAGAATGATGCTAAATGAAAGGACCTTCAGGATATGGAGACAAAAGCCATATAATGAGTGATTGTTGTCTTTAATATACAATGTTACTGCTCATCTCTTTTGCTGTCCCTTGGTTATCTCATATTTTTACAGTACCTAATCTGGTTATCTGATATATTGTATATATGCATATTTGGTCATTTGAAGTCAGATAGGGAAGGAAGGAAAACAAGATGAGGGGCAGGGTGGGGAAGGGAAATGGGGTCCAAGACATGAGACAGGGTGTCAACGTGTGTGAAGTAATGCACCCTCTATCTGATGAATATAATGTAACCCTTCTATTAATTATAATAAAAATATATGAAAAAAACATTTTCCTTAGCTTGTATAGTGAGGGGGGGCAAGGAAAGTATGAAGGGGTAAGTGGGAGAAAAATGAGGAAGGGGGTAACAGTGTTTAAAATGAAGTGTATTCATTACTTTACTTAGATAATGTTAATCCCCAATTCTCCAGTTCATTACCTTTATAAAAATATTTCCTTAGCAATTTGAGTTTTAATTAAAATTTTAAAAATAGAAAATAAAATTAAGGCTTAAGGTAACTGAGTCTACTTACAGTGTGATAACTTAGGACTCATATGAGACAGTATATTATCTGCCATCTTCTCTCTCCCAGTCTCCACAATTATGCTGTGTTAAATCTTTAAAGCTAATTTAGAGGATCAAAATGGTTTTCATATACTTAAAATCAGTATTACAGTGCTATAAGAATCTAGTATTTTCAAGGACGCTTATCACAGGCATTCTAGTTCATGGTCAGACAGGAAAAAGAGAAGAACCTTCATGGTTCATGTTTTCTAGTTAGGATCAAAATCCTCTTGGAATAGTTCCCTTTCTGTCTTGGCTTTTAGTGAGATTCCTTTTCCCCAAATAAGGCTGTGTCACCTTTTACATTTGTTCAACTTTAAGAAAAACTGTAGAATAAATTCCAGGGCTTGAACAGTACTATGTTTTCCAAATGTATTTATTAACATAAGCCTTGATAAGATTTTATACATTTACTCCTACATAAAATTAGATCATACTAATAATAAACCTCCCAATTTTAAAATTTACCCTAGTGCCCGTGGCTCACACCTATAATCCTAGCTAGTCAAGAGGATGAGCTCTGAAGACTATATTTCAAAGCCAATCTCTGCATGAGACTCCTATCTTCAATAAATGGCTCAGAAAAAGCTGGAAGTGATGCTGTGGCTCAAGTGGTAGAGCAGCAGCCTTTAGAACAAAGAGGTTCAGGGGTAGTGCCCAGGTTCTGAGCTCAAGCCAAGGAACAGCAAAATAAACAAATGAACCCCCCCCCCAAACTTAGAGGATTTTCACAACAAAGAACCACAGACATTTGTAGTCATTTATACAGGTCACTTTTCCTTCAGTGTTCATTTAAAAATTCAAAGCAATAATATTTAACATTTTGATTGTTGTAAGGAATTGATGTATATGCTTCATTTCACAAAAATATTTCAAAACATTACATTTTAGTTCTGTGTAGGCTCCATTTCACTGAGAAAACTGATTTGAAGCCTCTTCTTTACAGAAAGTGGGAACTTTGGATTAAATCTACATTAATAATTTTCTATATAAGTACATACCTGGAGATGGATAAGTATATAAACATGTTTATTTTTAATTAGAATTTTCTTATCTATAAGTAGGTATACAAAGAGGATATCATGCAACAAATGAGTTTATAATGAATCTTGAAAGATATTATTCCTTTCATTGTGTGTGTGTACACACACATATACATATATATACATATATATATATATACACAGAGAGAGAGAGAGCACTATATTTCTAAATATCTAAAAAGTCCTGGAAGTTTGGCTTAGTGATAAAGTGCTCACCGAGCATGTACAAAGGCCCAGATTTGATTCCCTGGTTCCACATACATTGAAAAACAAAAAAAGCTGGTGCTGTGACTCAAGTGGTAACTCTCTAGGCTTGAAAAAGCCCAAGAACAGCGCTTGGGCCCTGAGTTCAAGCTTCAGGGTTGGCCACAAATTATCACCTTATATTTTTGAGGAAAAATATATTTTCTTGTTATTTCTATGTATTTTTTCTCTTTTTTTACTTGATGAAATACAAAGTTCTTTTTGAGACTTTCTAAAGATATTGACAAATCAAATGTTGTGAATCTTTAAACACTTTCATTGTGTTCAAATATTTATGGATTGGCAGAGGAAGTTCTAAAACATAAGAAATAAGGAATGTGAGTGGTGATTGGAGACTTAAGTTTCTCAGAGTTTTGAAGGTGCTGAAAGGCAGTAGCTGCATTCCCTGTCTTTTACCAAAAAAAAACCCAAAAACAACAACAACAAAAAAAAAAAACACCCAGGAGAGAAGAGTTCAGTTAAAGGGCCTTGGAGTTAAAAGAGAAAACTAGTGAAGGGAATGCAGGGGATGTGAGAAGGAATTTATCTAGGGTTAAAGTGACTTTGAGGAACCTGTCCAAGACCAGGACATAGCTTATCCATGAAAACAAAGTAAAATTCTGCATCATTCTGTTGAATTTAATCTTTACAATGTTTTATAACTTCCTTTAGGAATAGCTTTGTAAAACATAAGTGTTTCAAGGAAGAAGATCAAAAAGTAGATAAATTATGATAATTCTGAATCTTTTTATCTAGTTTAGACACTAGTTCAATTTCTTTCTTAGTTTGAATTCTGTATATTGCTGTTTGAACTTAGGGCTTCATGTTCCCAAGGCAGACACTCACCACTGCTTCAGACATGCAATGGCAAATTTTTTATTAAAGAATTTGTTAACATTGATTTTTACATCATATTTCAAATGATGTATTTAACAAACAAGTATTCAAGAAGGGAATCTATATACAATCACTGGCATTTAGATTTTAGAACATAATTAAAATTAGACTGAGGGTTTGTATGTCATAGATACATATTAATCTATGTAATAAAACATTATGTCTATAGAGTTATAGATTTTTGTGTCTATGTAGTTGTGTTTATTTTTCCAATACCATGTCCATATCATTGGGTACACAAATATTGAGTCCTCGCTCTTGTACTGTGTGGATCTAATAGCCACATATTAAGGATACTATGTGCCTTTTGTTCCTGTGGTCTTGTCTTGTCTCACTCAACATGATTCACTCTAGATTCATCCACTTCCCTGCAAATGCGATTATTTTATTTTGTCTGTTGGCTATGTAGAATTCCATTGTATACATATACCACATTTTCTGTATCCATTCATCTGCAGTAGGGCATCTGGATTGTTTCCATCACCTAGCTATTGTGAATAGTGCCGAGATGAACATAGCTGAGCAGGTGTCCTTATCATATCCTCGGTTATGATGTTCAGGATATATGCCCAGGAGTGGTATGATGGGATTGTAGGAAAGGTCTATTTTCAGTTCTTTAAGAAACCTCCACACTGCTTTAGAGAGTGGCTGAACTAGCTTACAATCCCACCAGCAGTGCAATAGGGTTCCTTTTTCTCCACAACCCTGCCAGCATCTGTCATTGTTTGAGTTGGTCATTCTTGTTGGTGTAAGGTGGTATCTTAGGGTTGTTTTTATTTGCATTTCCTTTATGACCATGGATGATTAACATTTTCTCGAATGCTTTTCTGCCATTTTAATCTCTTCTTCTGATAAGTCTCTCTTTAGTTCCCTTGCCCATTTAGTGATTGGTTTGTTGGGCTTGAGGGGGATTAGTTTGTTGAGTTCCCTGTAAATATGGGTATTAAGCATTTGTCTGATCTATTATTGGTAAATATCTTTTCCCAGTTGGTTGGCTGTCTCTCTACTTTAGTGGCTATGCTTTTATCTGTACAGAAACTTTTTTAATTTTACGTAGTCCCAATTATAGAGTATCTCTCCAATTTTGTGACCCTAGGATTCTGTTCAGGAATTTTTTGCCTGTGCCTATGAGTTCCAGTGTCCTGTAGCAGTTTCAAGATTTCTGGCATGCCTAGCATGCAGGAAGACCAGGGTCTGATTTCTTAGTACCACATACACATAAAAAGTCAGGAGTGGTGCTGTGGCTCAAGTGGTAGAGCACTAGCCTTGAAGAATGCCCAACAACAGCGATCAAGCCCTTACTCCAAGCCCCAAGACTGGCACAAAGGAAAAAAAAAAAGAAAATATTTGAGTGTTATTTCAGGTCCTTTAAATCAGTAAACCTGGAGTGAATCCCTTTCTTGTGTCTTAAATTGTTCTCTAGATGATTTGAAGTGTGTGAACCATTGCATTAAAGTGGCATTAGGTTTTCTTGTGGACAAAATTCAAATACAGCTTAATGCAATCGGAGTTCATTTCTATCCAGGTAGGCGCTTAACATTTTCGTTGTTCCCAATACATGATGTCTTCCTAGGATTCTGTTTTTTCTGTTGGGTCTCTGTTTTCTTTATCACAAACTGCATATTTTTGTTTATTTGGTCAATCTTGGGGCCTGAACTCTAGGACACGGCGCTGTCTCTGAGCTCAAGGCTACCAACGTACCCTGGAGCCACAGAGACACTTCCAGTTTTCCAGTGGTTAATTGGAGATAAGAGTCTCATGGACTTTATTGCCCAGGCTGGCTTTGAACCATGATTCTCAGATCTCAGCCTCTGAGCAGCTAGGATTACAGGTGTGAGCCACAGTGCTGAGTTTCTACATACCTTAATAGCTATTTCTATGGCTGTAACCATAACCTCACTTTACCTGATACCTTTTCATGTATCTAACTGCAAAGAATTCTGGGAAATGCAGTTTATTATTATTAGTAGAGCTCTGTATGAGGAACCCAATGTGATTAGCTAGCTGATTTTGCCAAACACATGTTTATATACCTATGGATATTTTTGCTTCAGATTTTGTGTTATGTTGTGCATGCATGCATTTCTAGTCTCAAAATGCCATTTATTTGCAGTCTATGTTCATCTTACGTTTAAAGTTTTAGTAATACTGTATCTTTGATATTATGGCATCTTCAAAATATTTTACAGTTCAGAATTGAGAACATCTGTTTTCTTCAGTATTATTTATTTAAACTTTAGGCTAAATTCTGCTGTACATGTAGACTATAAAGTGATCATATATATATAAATGAGCTTAAACAACGGAAAGGTTCATTTTTCTGGGAATAAATCTTTGGGATTTTAAATCACATTTTAGGTGCTGAGAATATATAATAATGGCTAGACGACAGTCTACCAGCTCAAAAAATTACAACAATATTTTGATAAATACTGGTCTCAGTAAAAACATTATCTCCAGACAACCTAAAAATGGCATTAGAAAGTCTTTGTCCTGACTCTTCAAAGAATTCTCAATTTCTTTTTCTTCATTTTGGAGCTCTGCCAGAAGATAAAGAGCATACATTATTCAACTTGATCTTGGAAAAATGCAATGAAACTGGCAGATAATTGAATAATACTGTGCTTGACCACTTTGTCATATTTATGCATTTATTTACTTAGAGGATAGGAAAGTATATACTAGTATATACTAGAATGAGCTTGTAAGGTCATTCTAGGAATGTATATGTTTATGTGTGTGTCTCTGTGTGTGTGTGTGTGTGTGTGTACATGAGCATATACTTCTCTGAAGCAGACATTGTTCTAGATAAGGCACAACATTGAAGATTTGCAAAGCACTGTGATTTTTTTGACTTTGTGCTAAAGCTATTTGCAATACCCATTTGAAAGTCTCTGAAAATATGTTCACATTAATATCTTAAAATATCACATTTATTAACAAAATGTAATGTCTTAGATTTTTCGGAAACTATGCACTTCATTTTATTTTTAACTGACATTGCCTCTCTTGAATATATGAACATTTTTCAACTTATGTCTACACTAGATTTAATATATACTTAATTGTAAATATATAATCTAAAATGGAAATTAAGATTTGTTGTTTCCTTTATCAACTTAAAATATTAATCCAAAATATTATAGATTTTTTAAAAAATAGGTCTTTTAAAATTTTTATTTTATTTTTTTCATATATTTTTTATTGTAATTAATAGAAAGGTTACATGATATTTGCCAGATAGATGGTGCATTAATTCCCATACATTGATACCCTTTCACATCTCTTGGTCCCCATTTCCCTCCCCCCCACCACCCCTCATCTTGTTTTCCCCCGTTCCCTAACCAATTTCAAATAACCAAATACAAATATATCCGATATATTAGGTAACAAAGTTAGATACTGTAACAATATGAGATAACCAAGGGACAGCAAAAGAGATGAGAGATAACCTTAAGAACAACAATCATTCATTATATGGCTTTTGTTTCAATATCCTAGAGATCCTTTCATTTAGTGTCCTACTATATGGCCTTTTGTATCAAGGTTTTGCTCCGTTGCATGTCTCTGCTGGGAGAGCCCAAGGTTTCTACTGATTATGACAAATGAGGGAAACCATTGAGTCTAAGTTCCTTTGAGTCTGGCTTATTTCACTTAATATGATTTTTTTCTAAGTCTTTCCATTTCCTAACAAATGGGGCAATGTCATTCTTTCTGGCAGCAGCATAGAATTCCATTGTGTACAAATACCACATCTTGTTGATCCACTCATCAACTGAGGGACATCTAGGTTGGTTCCATATCTTTGCTATGGTAAATAGTGCTGCAATGAACATTGTTGTGCTGGTGGATTTAGTATGTCTTTGTTTCTGGATGATTGGTAAAATTTTTAATTCAATACAGAAACTTTTGTTGGACGTTCAAGAACTACTATACTCACAAGAAGTTACTTTTTTTAAATACTATAATATTAACATTAAAACATTAGTAAATACATACTAAGTTGAATATTAATCAACATTTGTTTTAACTTTATCTTTAAGTAATATGTGTTAGACAAATGTTGCTACTCTGAGGAAATTGAGATAAACATTAAGTATAAACCTAGAATTTTGGTCACAGTTTATATACATTATAAAATTAATTATGTACATATTTGTTTTTTTAATGTAACAACTTATTATGCAAAACAAATCACAACTTGCCTTTGTATTTTTTACTTTTCTTATAATTTTCATAAGACATTGACTTGCTATGTAGACAAGTCTAGCCTTAAAGTAGAATACTGCTTTTAACTTCAGAGTGCTAGATTTCATAGGCATGAAAACGCTCCTCTTCAACACTCAGAGCTAATGGCTTGCCATTATATTTTCTAGCTATTATTGCTCATTTCGCCAAGTCTTCAAAGAAGTTAATTTTTCCCATCTCTCAATTAATTGTGAAAGTGTGAAAATGTCTAATTTGTAAATGTCATTTTACATTTTTCCAATACCACTTGATGTAAATTTTACATTTTTCCAATACCACTTGATTGTTTTACAGATATTTTATAGTCAATAAACAACTCTTCACTGAATAGCAGACATAACTACCATTTCACATACTTGTGATAGTCTTACTAGAATTTAGGAAGATAATATTTCTGTTTTGAAGAAGATACAAGTAACATTTTGAGGAAAAGCAGAGGCTATGCAACCCAGAGATGAAAACACTGAATTTTCAACTCAACCTTTTGTTCCATTTTGCTGCTTTCTCCCCAACAATCAGATTGTGTTTCATTACTTTCCTTTCTTTCTTTCTTTCTTTCTTTCTTTCTTTCTTTCTTTCTTTCCTTCCTTCCTTCCTTCCTTCCTTCCTTCTTTCTTTCTTTCTTTTCTTTCTTTCTTTCTTTCTTTCTTTCTTTCTTTCTTTCTTTCTTTCTTTCTTTCTTTCTTTCTCTTTTCCTCTCTCTTTCTTTCTCTTTTTCTCTTTCTTTCTTTCTTTCTTTCTTTCTTTCTTTCTTTCTTTCTTTCTTTCTTTCTTTTTTCTTTCTCTCCTCCTTCCTTCTCTCTCTCCCTCTCTCCCTCCCTCCCTCACTGTCTTCCTAACTTCCTTTCTTCTTCTTTCCTGCTTTTTTCTTCTTTCTTTCCTTTTTTCTTTCATTGTTTTTTTTTGGCTGTGAGGCTTAAACTCAGGGATCTGGATATTGTCTCTGAGATTTTTCCGCTCAAGGCTAGTTCTCCACC
Organism: Megascapheus bottae; assembly: GCF_031878675.1. NCBI lineage: Eukaryota > Metazoa > Chordata > Mammalia > Rodentia > Geomyidae > Megascapheus > Megascapheus bottae. Next base: position 78,479,240 of record NC_143509.1, on the reverse strand, counting down.
ACTTTGAGCCACAGCTCCATTTCCTTTTGTCAGATAGTTAATTAGAGATAAGTGTCTCATGGACTTATTTGCTTGTGCAATGTTCAATCCACCATCTTCAGATCACAGCCTCCACAGTAGTTAGGATTATAGGCATGAGCCACTAGCTCTTGGCTCCACTTTTTAAATTATTAAAAATTGTGAATTTCCACTCTAAAAAATACACCATTTTAGGTTTTGAAATGAAAAACAATTTTAGAGAAAAGAGAAAAACATGACAGCAATCCATGTGCTGACAAATAAAAGTTTCTTAGAAAACAGAGACAGTTAAATAATTAAGATATGCTGCCCCGAAGAGAATTAGTGATGTGTTTTTAAAATATGTACATAAATGCAAAGAATGGACATGAACTACCAAGAATTTATGAAATTTTATTTAAGACAGACTATTAAAGAGTAGAGGAAGAGCCTTCAGTGCTTTATAAATATTATGGTATTAAGGAATGCTCAAATTTCAATTGCAGCCTCTTTTTTCTAATTGGTTTTTAACTTCTTTTAAATTCAACTGCAAGCCATAGATATATTTTTAGACCATAATATATTTTTAGAAACTTTACAGATTCATTCTAGCTGAATTTATGGATTT